>NC_080836.1:2792500-4188750 GCF_030435755.1 Ochotona princeps
ATGACACATCCTAGGCAAACTTAATAACTTCCAGAATCAACAAATTTGTCCTGTGAAAGGAAACGCAGTGTGCCTTGATTTGGCATATTGATACTCATTGAAATGACCTTTTTAAAAAAAATCACTGTGCTAGGAGTAGAGAATAATATATATGAGACATGTAATGTGCCACCTTAAAGAGCCAACATGATAATATTACTACTTGAAAGTAGTAAGACTAAAGCTCGTGTGGGTAGCGAAAAGATACTAACAAAGGGAACACACGATTCACTCAGTTAGAGGCCCCAGGCATGTGCGGTGGCACAGCACGTTGAGTAGCCTCTGACATCTGTGTCTCATGTAGGCAGCCTGGTTCCACTGCTAGCCACTTCTAGGATCCTGCCATTGCACCTGCACGGCAGCAGGTGGCGTCACCCATGGCAGAGACCTGACTGGCATTCCTTGCTCCTAGAATCTGGGGAGTGAATCAGTAGGTGAGAATGAGATCATTTCTCTCTCTCTCTCTCTCTCTCTCTCTCTCTCTCTCTCTCTCTCTCTCTCCCTTTCTGTGTGTGTTCTTTCCTCTCTGTGTCTGATTTTCAAATAAACATAGATTTTATACAGGAAAAGTACAGCAAGCCACAGGTGCTGAGCCAGTTCCCCACAGCACACTGACCATACTTCCCTTCTGATGTTGACACTTTTAAAACAGCCACCAGGGAGCAGTTACCTACAGAAACTGGCATGACAGGGTGGGCTGGGGCAAGGGCTGGTGCCTTGCTTACATTTTATTTTGAGAGGTGGACATTAAATATTGCAGCCCCATACCAGCTCTCATCTTTGTTCCAGAACATTTCCTATGCAGCATACTCAGCTGTCCGTTCCATGTAAAACACAGAAAAAACAAGTATTATAAAGAAACTGAGGAGCTTGGTTGATGTTATGACATCATTATACTGTACTTACTCCTTTTAGTAATGACATCTGGTACCCTCAATGTCAAAACTAAGCCTGAGACCCAAAGAAGCAAGGATTTCCATTCCTGAACTCTGGGTATGATTTGTTTGAGCAAAGACATGAAGATGAGGAAGAAAGAGATTTAAAAGGAAGGGCACCCAACCTCTTAACTGCCAAGGAGACCACAGGGAATTGGATGCCCTCGGAGGCTGAGTACTCTGAGGTCACCCACCCCCAACCGGAGCTTCCGCAGGGGATGGAAGAAGTCCAAACACTACCGCGCAGAAACCAACATCATCGGAAAGACAACCAGAAGCCCTGAGCGGTCCGCAGACACAGAAGAACAATAAATGTCCTTTGGACCAGGGAGGAGAGCTTTTTCTGGTCCGAGCCTGGCTCCACCTCTGGACCCCCATCCTCCCTCGCAGTGACCATCAGGATCGCTTCGAAAACCCCTCACAGCAAACAAACAATCATACAAACTAAAAAAAAAAAAAAAAAAAACCTAAAATAAATAGACAAACAACAGAAAGTAGAGCTTGAAATCTGACAGGAAAGAGCTGGCGTGGATTGGCTCATGCCTTGCGGGGTGGGACACAAAGATTAGTCACTCCTCACCATGGTGTTGAGGATTTTCCTGCACACCCCCCCACCAAAAAAAATGTTCTGCACCTTAAATGTTGACAAATATCTTGTTAGAGTTACAAGCCAGTCTAGATTATCCCAAAATCTGCCAAGATCAACAAAATTATACTTCAGCACAACAAATGGCTAAATACTAAAATGAAATAGACACGAGACAGCTGAATGGTACCCTATAGCCTTTTCAAGGTATATAGCAGCCGGTCCGGTCCTGTATATAAACTAAAATTGAGATGTCAATGAGCTAATCATAGGTTGTGGTTAGGACTTGTTTTTTTTTTTGTTTTTTTTTTGTTTTTTTTAACATACTGGTTACTCAAAACCATGTCAATTCCATAATATTGCAAATTGCTATTGATGTTATATTGGGACTCTTAATTGACTGTGATGATATTATACCAGCTCTGACTTCGGACCAAAAATGGTCTCCCCAAGAAACTGTTCAACCCATCTGGACAATGAGTAGCTGGACTCTGTGCTGGGTATATGTTTGCAAGGAAAGAATCTTGATTGAATTTGAACTGTAATGCTGCATCAAGGTGGAGGAATCCACCAGGGGGGAGGGGTGGAGGGGTGGGGGTATTCCCAGAGCCTATGAAACTGTCTCATAATGCAAATATTAATAAAAATATATATATATAAAAAGGAAGGGCACCAATTCAGTCACTGGCAACAGGTTAATGAGGTGGCATTTAGGAAACACAAGAGCTTGTATCCATTTTTCTGATGTATGTGGTGGTCCTGGGCAAGCTGGAAAGGTGCAAGTGAGTCTGAGAATATTTGAAATGATAAGGGATAGTGTGACATTCAAGGATGAGGAGTTCCCACAGTGCTTGACGAGGAGTGGAGGCCTTCTGGGCGGTCACACCATCACCATACGTCAATTCATTAGCGGATGTAAGGTTTTACAATGAACATCAGACAATATGTTTAGCTACATGGGTTGCATACTTGGGTAAAATACATTGATCTTGAAATCATAGCAACATTTTGTGAATCTGAGATTATCACATTAGATACTTATATTTCAATAGAAATGAAAGTATTTTAGACGTGGAAATTTTATATTACCAGTTGACTTGCTTTGAATTTACTAAAATAATCCCCATTAAGTTAGAAACTCCATTTACTAACCCTTAATAGAAGACGAGAAAATGTTTTGTGTGTGTGAAATTGATTGTTAAGGCTGAAATTAGTCATTTGACAGTAATTTCTCCAAAACTGTTACAATGACACAGAGCATTTGAAGACATTTGCTGATATAGGGTTTGACTCTACAGAACACCTTGAGTGAGGGGAAACTCACTCCTTTGAAAAGGAAAGTTTTGTTGCTTTTGTATAGCTTTATTGAGGGTTGATACAAACTCTGTACATTAGAACGATGGAACATGATAAGTTAATATAGTCTAAACTATTCAATGATTACCAAAATCAAAATAAGGAGTGTATCTATCACAACACGTGATTACTGCTGGCTTTTTGGAGGTAGGAGTACACTGGGATGTTTAAGACCTTACTCTCAGAGAACTTCATGACGTTAATGTACAATGGGACTCCTATATCTATGAGTTCTATCTCTGAGGATTGTGCACATTGGATATTGAATGTATTCCAGAACAAAGTTGTATTGTTGTGGTGTACATTTCAGTTGGGCCTACACACAATGAATGTCCTCAACATGTACAAATATTCTTCCTGTTGTTTCTTGCAAAACGTCCAGATTACATCAATTACTATAAAGAAACTAGAAACGAACTTAAGGGCATGAGAGATTGTCTGCAGGTCACCTCCAAATAGTTTCTCTTTATTTGCAGAGCTGGAACATCTAGACTCTGAGGTTTTCAGGGGTGTTGGAAACACTCCCCCAGAAATAGCAAGGACACTGGAGGACTATTAACTATAGCCACCACAGTGTAAATCAGAACCTCAAAACTTAGTTCCTTCTAACTGAAAAAGCATACCTGAAGTCACAGACTGTGGCATTAGAGTGAAGTAAGCAGCTCTGAAAGGAAGCAGAAGGATAAGCTTTTACAGCCACTGACCACTTACTATCGCCAATCAAGTTGTGATCCTGATGGAGTGCCTTCAAGTGGACAGCTGTCCTTTTTTCAACACATCTGCTGTAAACACCCACAATTCCCAAAGTCAGAAAGTTGTCCTGGCTATAATTTCATTTCCTTTCACATCATTCTCTAATGATGTTGCTCCAGGTTATGAGTAAGATATGCAAAGAGCATATACATTGCAACAATGTATCCTAACCTTTTACTGAATTTTAAAAATTTGATTTGCTAATGTCAAAAAGTTGCCTTTTATTACAGCTAACGTTCTCTCTATTGTCCCATTCCCCCAGACAGTATGGCCCTAAAAGAAGCTCTTTTCATTCCCTTAGCCAAGAAAGCATCACAGTTACCCAATTGTTCAAAATTAAAAAAAAAATAATACCATGTGATCTGGTAATCCCACGGATAAATCCCACCCCATGGACATAAAATCATAGTTTCAAAGTGGTATCTGTGTATTCATGGTCCCAGTAGTATTATCTACAGCAGCAAGAAAAAAAAGTACAAGAAAACAAGGTGTCCATAGGAGGATGGGTGGCTAAATAAAATAAGATCTATGTACAACAAGGCATAGCATTCAGCCTTAGGAAGAAAGGAATCATTATAACATATGGCAGAAGCATGAGGACAATACGCTATGTGCAGCCAGTCACATGGGACAATACTATAGGACTCCACTCAGATGGATGTCTATAATATGAAATTCATCAAGACAGAAAATAGAGTGCTGATTAACAAGGGCTGGGGGCATGGGACCTCAAGGCTTCAGCTTGGCAAGAGGGTACGAGTTCTGGAGAAGCATGGTGGTCCCAGAACTCTGTACACTTAAAAATGGCCAATACAATAAATGGCAGGCTATGTATATGGCTGTACTTCGAAAAAGTCAATGGGAAAATGCAATTGAAAGATTAATTATGGTCAGCATTATGGTTCAGCAAGTTAAGCTACCACTCCGTGTTCATATTCCCACACTAGACGGCTCGTTTCAAGTCCTGGATACTCTTTGAGATTCAGATACAAATCCCTGCTAAGGCACCTGCAAGGTGCTATTAAGAAGAGAAAACAGGTTTTAACATAGGGCTGGAAAAGACATGATTAATACTAACTCTGATGTAAATTGCTATCCTTTTTCCGTTAAGATAAAAGTGGAGTCATTAGCATCATGGTCCATCAGTTGAAACTGCTGTCTGATACAGCAGCATGCCGTATCGTAGCACAGGTTCAAATCCTGTTTGCTCCACTTCTAATTCAACTCCTCTCTAATGTGTCTGGGAAAGCAGGGTAAGATGGTCTCAGTAATAGGAACCCTGCATCTGGGTGGAGGATCCAGATGAAACTGCAATCTCCTAGGTTCACCCTGACTCAGGAGTGGCTGTTGTAGCCATTTTGGGAGTGAACCAACGGATGGAAAACATCTTTATCTCCCTTTCTATATGGATTCTGTCTTTCAAATTCATCATAAATAGTCTTTAAAAAGTAAATACATTTTTAAAAACTAGAAATCATAAGTTTTATTATGTAAAATAGCCTCAGGGTGAATGATGCTATCCTACAGAAAACTGAAATACCAGTGCTCCTGGTGTTGTGTTTGCTGGATGGTTTCTGCCAAAGGAAACTATCTCTGAGCTGATAAATATGTCCACGCCTGTGTTCAACTGCTCATGAAGAACTTTCCAACTACGCATCACAGAACCTCGTGAATATAACTCCTCTCATAAAGTGCCAGCCACCATAGTAAAGTGAGGACTTCCTTATTCAGACCTGGGTGAATCAAGTTTGGTGTGGATCATCTAAAAACTTCAGCCAGCTTAGCTTGCAAGTCTGGTAACTTCCACAGACAGATTTAAAAGCAAGCCAACTTGCAGTAGGGCACCGACCTTTCAACATGCTTCATCATCCCAGAGACAGTCTGTATAAAAGGCAGTGAAGACCTCACACCAGGGCTAAAATTCACCATCTTCTTAGGGTCAGCTTACAGGTGCGAGGCTGAACGAATTTCAGCTAATTCATTATTTGGAGTGGGTGGTTGGTGTTCAAGAATGTGCACAATAGTACAATGAACACTCATTAGAGATAATTCTTTAACACAGAATAAACACTAAAACCACTGTGCAAACGTTCCCCTTGGAGTGAAACCTGTCAGGGCATCATTGCTTAGAACATTCACATTCTGGCGTGCAACATTTCTGACGAAATCTTATAGCAACCCTAATGTTGTTGAGTCAAGGAAGACCTGTTAGCCATTATCCTTGCACCTCAGTGGTCACAATTGTGAATTCTGGATTACACAGTTCCTCTTTGAAAAGCAAGAGGAGAACGAAATATTCTTAAAAAGATACTGAGCACTTTCATCCAAAGTATTGGTCACAGTAGACCACACACTAGAATATGAATGAGAATCATTCGAAATATTTAGTCACGAAAATCACTACTTCGATGACCAAAATATTGACTGAGGCCCAAATTAGCGTGAACCAGATGTTTCCATTTCTCAGAAGAAAGGGAAAAGCCTCATTGTCAAGTGACTCATGAATCACACATTACGTGGAAATATCAAAATAATGATGCCTTAGATGCTTCCAAGTGACACTGCAGTGGTTGTGGTCTCTTCACAAATTAACTCTCAATGAAAATCGACACTATATTTGTATATAAAAATGATATAAGCATAAAGAAATAAAATGGTATTAAGAATAATCAGATTAAAGAACTGAAATACAAAACAATCTTAATGAAAAACTTGCTGAGTGTATTGAAGTTTAGACTGGATAAAGCAGATGACAAAGCTATGAAATAAAAGAATGAAAAGCAGAATCTACAATATCTGAAAAACCAAGCGTGGAACATTAAATATATACAATTAAAGTTTGCATCCAGAGACCAGAAGGAGAAGTGAAATTGCATGACACCTAGAGAATATCTGGAAATACACCAGGTGAAATTTCACTAAGTCTGCAAGACACAGCTTTTATATTCAGGACATCACACTAGGCTGAAAAAGAATAAATCCACAAGAGCCGTACCAAAATAAGCCACAATTAAATATTGAAGAGTTAGAACACGGGAGACCCTGTTCTCAGACCAGCAGCACAGGACGTAGAGGACTCCACGGAGCCACCACAATGGCACTTGTTATTGGCAGAACTGCCACCTGGGACTCACCATTTTGCGGAAGCCACAGACGTAGGGGTTGGTGTCCTAGGACTCCCCAGTCATCAACATGGCAGGACAAAGCGAGCGTCAGTTCACTGGAGGTCGGCCATGAGGCAGCCCATTTGGTAACCAAGACTACCTGGCCTGCTGACTCCCGGCCTGCTGATTGGTCATTATCTAACGCTCAGGATTGGCTAAATCCTCAATGCCTTCTTATCATTCCACCTCCAAGAACCAATCAGAGGAGTCTTCGCATTAATGTCCCAGCATCCCAGTTGGCCAATCATAATCCCTCACATAAGAGACCTCTACGTGGTGGGTTATGGCCCTCTGACCCACGTGTCCAGACTCAATGCAGGGACTCCTCCATCCTCCCAGTAACCCACCTTGGATCTTCTCTCTTCAGGGTCCCTGATCGTTCCAACTCACGGTGACAAGCCTGGAAGGATGGCTGTGAGTGACAGCCCTGGATGTACCGACAGACATGACCATGGCTCTGGGGTTCCTCAGCACCAACATGGTGTGTGGGGCCTCCAGGTATCCATGCAGTAACCTTGTCCCAGATGGCCGCTGTCCTGCTATTCCAGCAAGAGCAACTGCAGGGCCCAGGGAGCTGCAGATTGCTCTCTGCCACCGGGAATCCTTCCTGGCCTCAGCCCAGCCTGGCTCCAAATGCAAGTGAAGACTCTGGCGTGTCCAGCCAGGAGGCAGATGGGCTACGGAAGGCGGGAACAGAGGTGTGTGACGGCGTTAGTGCTTAAATCCCAAATGAGGAAAAGCCTTAGCCGAAAAAAGCTATTATTCTACCTCAAGAAACTGGAGAAAGATAGGTAGAAAGCTTCGTTCATACAGTTGCAGTAGACAAATTGTGATATGAATGTGGATAAGAGCTGAGCATGAAAGCTAAGCTCAGTTTCACAGTTTATGTTCCGCAGACTATCTGGTATTGACATTCTGGGTCTCTTCCTGCGTTTTAAGAGCATGTCAACAACTAAGCTGTAAGGAGGATGTAAGCACATTTTGACTCTTGAGAGTCATAAATGCATGTATATGTAGTGATCTTCACAAGGTCACCTTTAATTGAGAATTCAAAGGAGTCTTGAATTATGCAGTATGTGGTTAAGGTGATCATTCCAAAAAAATCAAGCGATATTGAAATGCAAGTCAATTTAAAGTCTGAAACAAAGAAAAGCCCCTGCTGTATAACATGGTAAGAAATGGTGACAGTAATTGGTTCACATGACCCTGGAAAGCTGGAACAAAGGTAAGCCAGCCCTGGAGGCCAGGGTGGCATAACACAGCCACTTGAAAAGAGGTGGAATAGTAGTTGTGTAATGGAGACTGTCATATCTAGTAACGTGTCATTTAACTTCATGGCATTGTAAATTTCCTCTTTTCTTTCTATTGTTGATTTTGAAACATGACTTTTCATTTAAGGGGATGTACAGTAGCTGTGAAATGGAGACTGACATTCAGATGTGAGGATGTAGTGTAGTATGCATTTCTGCTTCCAGACAAAAATGGACTTAAAATGAAACTGTTTACTATATCTTGACAATAGGATTCTGGACTCTCTGCCATTGTCCAGGCCTGCAATGATGGACATATGACTGAGTATGAAGAACTATATGTTAGTAATGATACAGAGGAACTGGGGGGGAGGGAACTGGGGAGGGGATAAGGGAATATGAAACTGTACTATAAAATAATAAGAAGAATAATAAAATGCATTAAAAAGGATCCTGGGCAAGGAAATGTGCATATTGGAAACATTTTTCTTTTGGAGTGAATGAAAGGGTATATAAAACATGTGAATCTGTTTTTGAATAAATTGCTCTCATCTTCTGTGAGCAGCTGAAATAAAGCCTTTTAATTGTGACTTTGCTGATGGTGGGGTCACTGGCTTTGAGGCAATTAAATGACTTCATACGCTTCAATAAGTTGTTTGAAATGTTGGAATGATCAAAGGCTGGGAAGTTAGAATTGATTTGTTAAGTTCTAGACTGGACATAGATTTTGCCTTATCTGGACATTGAATGTACATTTTGTCAGTTGCTAGAAAGACTGAGGAATAGTAGCACCACGGGCTAATCACTAGGGAGTGAAGCTCTCCCAAGGTGGCGGGGCAGGGAGAGTAGAAGTGGTGACTGACAGGTATATGATGATGCAGGACCAATTGTTCAGGCCAGTCACAAATCTAAACCTAGAATTGAATATCATTCCACGGGAGTATCATGGTTTCCCTTAGGTCGCTTTTTATTTTGCAGAGAGGCTCAGAACCTCCACAAGAGAAACACGTTTCTATTTTCCGGAATTAGTCAAGGAACATGAAATGAACTAGCAATCCTTCAATATGCCCTGCTTCTTTTAATGGCTTTTAATAGATCATGATAGCTATTTGTAACCTTTAGGATGCTATTTAATTCTGCAATTTCTGCTAGAGGATTTTTGATAGACAATGTGTAAGTTAACAAGCAAGCATATTTCATGAGTTTTTTTAAATTTAATGAAAATACAATAATTAATGGGAATGAATACGTCAGTTGCCTATGAGACACATGTCAGTGTGCAGCCAATTAAACCCCTTTTTGAAACATCAATAGCCTGTGATGGAGTGTGGTTCTTTCTTTTTCTTTGAACAGATTTATTTATTTTTAATGGAAAGCCAGAAATACAGAGAAGAGGAGAGTCAGAGAGGAAGATCTTCCTTCAATTGATTCACTCCCAGGGCGGCCGCAACGGCTGGAGCTGAGCCAATCTGAAGCCAGGAGCTTGGAGCTTCTTCCAGGTCTCCCACGGGGATGCAGCTTCCTAAAATCTTTGGACCATCCTCGACTGCTCTTTCAGGTCACAGGCAGGGAGCAGAATGGGAAGTGGTGCCACCAGGATTACAACTGGCACCGATATAGGATCGTGGCACAGTCAAGTTGATGACTTTAACTGCTATGCTATCCTGTCAGGCTCTTCTGTGCTCTCAGTATAGCTTTCTGTTTATGCTCCTGGGAAAGCTCAAGATGATGGTGCAAATACCTGGAACCCTGAAACCAGCCTGCAAGACCAGGATACAGCCTCTGTCTCCTGGATTTGACCTGGGCCCATCCAAGCTGTTGTGGCAGTTATGGGGTGAACCAGTGAATGGAAAGTCTCTCTCTCTCTCTCTCTCTCTCTGTGTGTGTGTGTATGTGTGTGTGTGTGTGTGTAAGAGAGAAAGAGAGAGAGAGAAGATTTGGTGATTCCATTGGCTAAAGAAGTTGAGTGCATCAGTGACAGGGAGCTATGTGAATACCAGGAACAACAGGGCTTGTGTCTAACCCTGGAACACCAAGTGGCAGACCGAAATCCATAGTGCTATCTCTCCTTTGAGCCTCTCCCTGGTTAAAAATAGAAGACAGCATCGCTTACTTCAATACTATCTGTTCTCATGCTTTCCTTGAGTTGTAAATAACAGATCAAAGCATAGCAAGACGCTATATTAATGTTTTCTCTGTTTTTTAAGTTTTGCTAGCACAAGAATAATTACTCTAGGATGAGAATTAATGAAAATCTTTGTATGATATCTATGTTCTTTTGGCATATGAAAGTCTCTGATGACTAGGCTTTGTTACAAATGCCCTGTGTTGATGATGGCAATTGTGAAGATGTTGTCTTGTTTGTCGCATGCTGGCACCAGGGATCCGATCTGTGGTCGGAAACCAGCACCTTTGTCAGCAGCATGCTTGTCTTGTCGTGATTGATGGCAGCATTAACCCATTCTACATAAGTGATGCCTGAGGCACAAGATGATGCTGAAACCTGAAATGCAGATGCAACTCAGCTGACCTGACAACCCACGCCACACCGAGGTCACTAAAGTGTGCTCCGTGGTTCAGTAACATGGAATCACCTGGGAGTGTGACGAGAGCAAAGGCAACTCAGCTGACCTGACAACCCACGCCACACCGAGGTCACTAAAGCGTGCTCCGTGGTTCAGCAACATGGAATCACCTGGGAGTGTGACGAGAGCAAAGGTCATCGGGAATGATGTCAAGAAAGTAGACTCTGCAAGCACAACAGATGATTCCAGTATATTCCCTGTAGGTGATGGACAAGTCCCAGGTATACCTCCACAATGATCGCATGACCGAAACATCAGCTTGCATCTGTGACTGCAAGCGGTGCACTCAGTACACCTAGTGTGCCAGGATTCTCTCCCATTCTGTGGGTGGCTTCCTCACTTTGTTGATCCTTGCACTTCCTGTACACTCTCATTACACTTAATTAGGATCACAGGGTTAAGCAAGCAAACTACTCACTAAATGTAAAGAGGAACCAAGTCTGGACAAGAGAACTGGTAGCAGAGGGGTTCCGATCTAACAGGGCTTCTCAAACCCGGAATCTTGTTCAGTGCTTCATGACAGCTTGTTCATCTTGAATAGCTTCGTTTTTTTTTTTAATTTTATTTTCAATGATACAGTTACTTAGGTTCTGTGATTCCCCCTTTCACCCTGCCAATCCCCCCATTGTATTCTTCTATGTTATTATAATAGTATAGTCCTTCAAAAACAGTCACAAGCCCATCATTATCCGTGTAAGTGTGTCATAACATTATAGGTATAGACGACGGCAGAGAGTCTAACATTTTTTTGTCAAAATATATTTAATAGTTTCACTGGCAATCCATCTTTTATTCATAAATTGGCAGTCCATCTTTTATTCATAAATTGGCAGTCCATCTTTCATTCATAAGTGGAGATGTATATTACACTGCATCTTCACTTTGTGATATACTTGCCTCCCTTATACAGTTCCGCTAGATAAATATTTGTATAGCATGTTTACCTGTTTATCTAGTGATTTTTTTTAAAGATTTATTTATTTTATTTGAAAGGCAGATATACAGAGAGGAGGAGAGACAGAGAGGAAGATCTTCTGTCCGATGATTCACTCCCCAAGTGACTGCAACGGCCAGTTCACGCCAATCCGAAGCCAGGAACCAGGAACCTCTTCTGGGTCTCCCACACGGGTGCAGGGTCCCAATGCCTTGGGCCGTCCTCGACTGCTTTCCCAGGCCACAAGCAGGGAGCTGGATGGGAAGTGGAGCTGCCGGGATTAAAACCGGCGCCCATATGGGATCCCGGGGCATTCAAGGCGAGGACTTTAGCCGCTAGGCCACGCCACCGGGCCCTATCTAGTGATTTTTTAATTTTGCTTGACAGCTGCCTTTTTATCAAAGAAAACATATATTTAGCTATCTTTCTATCATTCAAATGATAACCAAATTAATAAAATCACATACTTGCTATATAATAATTATAGTGAACCATGATAATTTAGCCTGAGAAAAAGAAGGAGGAGTAGTTTAAGGATATTCTTTTTCATGATTCTGAAAGTTAGTTCTAGGGGCTAACTTGTGTTTCACCGTCTATTGCTAATCTCTACAGTAATAGAGCCATACAGAATTTAAGGCGCTTTGGAGCTAGAGTGACTAGATACTGGAAATAGAGGAACCTTTAGGAACCAGCCAGCTAATCCTGTAATATTTCAGAAGAGGCAAACTGAACAAAGACCTGGTGGGCCAAGCTCAGGAATTTATTCCTGGTTTTATCAGGAACCTTCTCTGTCACAAAGGGGTTACACAGAGAACAGGTGGATGCGTTCTCTCACACACAATAGAAATCAGAATGGAATTGTGATTTGGAAATGGAAATGTTTGAACCATGAAAAAATCAAGGCTAATTAAAATAATAAATATGTTATGCTGCTGCTGTTTGCATTGTTGAAAAATTCAGCTTCTGAACTTGAATCAGCTGATGAGACTAAGACCATCAGAACTTTCACAACAAATGAATATCATATGATCCGTTCCTTCAGAACACTCTGCTATGTTTCAAAACATAGGAAGGATAACTGAGACCCCAGGCCTGATGTACAGGAAGTTATCATAATAGGGGCAGAGAGGTTGCCTAGCAACACATGAGGCCAGAGCACAATGTAGGAGTTGTGGATGGGGAACGCGTCACGTGAAGGGTAGAGGTGATTGACGGTTTAGCTTACTGGCTCAATGCTTCCACTGACAAAGTTTTATAAACTATGCCACTCCACTCTAGCTAAGAATCTGCAGGCTGACATTCCTGCCCTTCCATCAGGATCAAAGCAGGTAAGTAGAAAGTGAGGATGGGATGAAGCACAGTGCCTCCACAGGCACAGTCAGTATTTGAGAGGTGGGAGAAAAACAGCATCAAATAATCATGTTTCCTATTTATCCATTCTCTCCTGCCGTGACTAAGTTATGCTATCTGAGGACTGACAATGTCTATTTATATTCTAGTTTTCAGTTGCACACCCTGATTTTATTTATGTGAGATATTCAGTTGTATATTTATGTAAGATACAGAGCTGTGCACCTATTTTTTTATGTAAGATACCCAGGGCTATGTGTTTGATATACTTTGTAGCAACTTTTCTTTGGTTTTAACAAAATCATGATTTGTAAAATTTAATCTTTTGAGTGTCAGTGGCTTAAAAGTTTTATGGAAGTGAACAAGTTAATTATAGTCATCTTGTGGGTAGTACATTCTGTTGTAATATCAGTGGTTTTCAGAACAAAAGCAAGAAATGTTTCTCTTCAGCTATCACCTGATTGATGAACAGCAGTCACCTTTGTTTATGGTTTGTTTTAGCTGCAGTTTCAGCTACACATAATCAGTCATGGTCAGAAATTAAATATATTAAGATATTTGGAGAGCGGGAATAAGATAGAGATGCAGAGAGAAATTGAGCACTTACTGTATTACAGATTGTTGTGGTTTTTTGCGTGTGTTTTATTATCTCTAGGTGTAATTTGTAAATTAAATATTTACATAGATATGCAAACACAGGAACATGTCAAGCGCATGTGCAGTGCAATCCCCAGATTGAGGCATGGGCTCAGACCTTGACACATCCCTGAGTAAGTGTGGGCTGTCTGTCCATGGGGAGATGCACAGTGCACGTGCCGTATCTGTAATCTTCTCAGTGCAGTTATACCTCTCTGCAGATGGTCAGACCGGGATCAGTTTACCTGCTAAGGTTCCTTGCTAGCAGTTTGATCCTTTCGGGGAAGCACAACTGCCATCATGGAACACAGACTTGCAGAGGAAAACTCAACTTCACACTTCACTCAAGTGCAGATGTCACTTTTCACGGCAGAAGAGTCAATGCTGGGGAAAGTCACCTGTCGTACAAACAGAACCAACTTCCAAGCTGAGCTGTGAAAACAGCATCTGATGCTCTACGTCAGCTGACTCCAGATGGCAAAAGCAATATGGGGCAGGAAAGAGGAAATTAGGCTATTTTAAAACAATGTGTCCTCATTCCATTAACTCAACAGTTTATTTCCAGGAAACAAAATACACAACTATATAAAGATGGGATTTAATTTCAAGTTGCAATGCAAATTAAGACCTAAAAACAGTGAAGTTCTAGGCTTATTATTTGAGCTTCACAGGTTGCTTTTGTTGCCTTTATGGTGAGAATGGCAATAAGAGAATCTGGTGAGCACATGTCAGTGAAGATCAGTGATTGTGGTCAAGATCTATTATGGAAATCAGGTCCTTGTGAGAACATACTGCAAATGGCCGTACAGGGGTACAGGGCCACAGGCAGCAGCGGGTGAGAGAGAGCTGGACGAAGAGTCCAGGGCCTGTTATTGTTAGAACTACTACAACAAACAATTCCATTTAAATAGTGATGGACGAGCTTGCTAGCATATTTTATTTTGACTTTGCCAAAAAGAGAAGAGTCGCATGCTTTATACCACAGCAGATAAGAGTTCAGCTTTTGGGACAAGTAGAGATTGGTTTGGTTCAACTTTACTGTCTGTGGGAATCTTAACGTGCCCAAAAATCATCGCAAAGTAAAACTGCAGAAATGTGAGCATACAAATGGGTTCCTTCCGTGCCCATCTCTCAGCTGTGATGTTGTACCAATGTTTTGGAGACGATTCTGTGGAAGGAACTGAATAAAAGATGCCTGGAATTTCTGAGTAATTTCTTGCAATTACATGATAAATTAAAATTACCTAAATTAAGCTTTCACTGCAAATATCTAAAACATTATTTCTGGCCCCACATACCCTTCAGAAACTACTTCCCACAAACAGGTAAAAACCTATTTCAATTCCTCTGGAAACTGCTTGATGGATGGCATTTTGGAATTCTGGGCACAGGTGTTACTTTATGGTTTTAAAAATGACCAACCACGAGTGGACACACATGGCAAGAACTGCATGAAGTCCTCTGTAGATACTGACTTTGTAAATTTCCACAAAACATTACTGAACATGTAATAATGTTAGTTCCCTGATTAGCGTTAAATAGCTGAGCTCTAGAGAGCTTTAGGTTTCTGCTCATGGTTTCTGTACTTACAAGTTTCCTTCCCTTTCTCCAGGTAGATTTTCAACAACACATGCATCATAATTCTACCTTGAATTACCTCCTTCTATCATCTAGAATATGAAATGAAAAACAAATCTTTGATGAATTTTCAGTGACAGCTTCCATTTTGAAAATATAAGTCTCCTGACATTTCTATTGCAGGAGTTTTTAAAGGAGAAACTGTCAATAACTTTTGTTCTTTTTGTTGTTTTCTTTGTAATTGGAAAGTTCGATATACAGAGAAGAGGAGAGACAGAGAGAAAAATCTTCTGTCTGATGATTCACCAAGTGGCCGCAATGGCTGGAGCTGAGCCGATCCAATGCCAAGAGTCAGGAGCCCCTTCCAGGTCTCCCACAGGTGTTTAGGGTCCCAAGGTTTTGGGGCCATCCTTGGCTGCTTTTCCAGGTCACAAAAAGGGAGCTGGATGGGAAGTGGGGCCACTGGAACATGAACTAGCACCCATATGGGATCCCGGCTTATGCAAGATGAGGACGTTAGCTGCTAGGCTAATGCAATGGGCCTAGTCTTTGTTCAACTTTTGTCTTTCACAATGGCTACTCTAACTGGAGTGAGAAGATACCTAATAATGTCCTTATTTGCATTTCCCCAATGGCTAGTGATTCAGATTGTTTCCCCCCTGCTGCTCCCCTTACCCTCACCGCCAACCATGTTTGCTGGGCATTTGTACTTCTTTTGAAAGCTGTCTATTCAAATCCTTTGCCCATTAGCTCAAGGACTGCTTTGTGACTGCTGAGTTTCTGAAAGTTTTGTATATTCTGCATGTCAGTTCTTTGCCAGATGCCTCCTTGTTGATCGTCTCTTAACTATGTTGATTGTGTCCTTTGGTGTGCAAAGCATGTTAGTTTAGTATAATCCGTTTTCTCTACTCTTCCTTGTAATGCTCATAATGTCATTGGGGTCCCGATGAAGATCTTGGAGTGTTTCTTCTATGATTTCTTCTAACATGGATGGGAATCTTTTTCATCCACAGTTCATTTTGACATGTGTGACATCATTCAGAAGCCACACACGATCACCAACTTAAAAGCTAGCTGACTGCAAATTTGTTGAATTTTGGGTCCTTCCTGAGGTTGCCTGGGCAGGTCCAGACAAACTGATTTTCCAGGCCTTATGTGGTTGCAGGCTCATGACCCCCACCCTTTGTGAAGTTTCGTAGTTTGTAATCTTAGGTTTCAATTTTTTATCAATTGTGAATTTAATTTCTAGAAAGAGGCAAATGAGTGGTATTGTTTCAAATTTCTGCATGTGGAAATACCGTTCTCCGAAAATTACTTTCTATAAAAAAATTTTAAAGAACATTAAGATAAGTAAAAGCTCATGCACCTCATTCGCTGAAAAAAAAAAAAAAAAAAAAAAAAAAAAACCTAGGGGAAGCTGAGTGAGCTGAGTGTCCTTTCTTGTGACAAAGATAATATGAGTTTACTAAGGAAAATCAGGCGGTGTTTTTATGAGAAATTTTTGTATTACTGCCTCAGAATCTTGTGTAAGTTTAACAGTATTGTGACATAGAATATTGAAGTAAAACAGATGCCTGAAGCCACTTATGCACCTTTTAATTTCAGTTCCCTTTTCTTCCTTGCAATGCCCAGTTACACGTCATTGTAATGCTGTATGACACCGCCATTTGCAAGGTCTTGTTCTTAGCAGTAGCCCAAGGGTGCCTGTGCCCGGTGTTCATACATCTGTTTGCTTAGCTCTTCAGTCCTTTCTGAAGAGCTTGTTGTTGTCTAGATTTGATTGGGCTGCAGCGGGATGTATTCCTCACAGTCTCTAATTACAAATCCACCATCAACGGATGCTCACAGTAAGGACTTTGGTCTGTGTACCCAAGAGTCATCTTCCATTATAACTGTTTTCTTCCTCATACTGTTCATCCCTCACTTTGGTCTCAAGATGATATTAGCTTATAAAATGAGTCAATAACATATTTTAAGCAAAAGGTAGGATCAGAATCAGATAGCTATTTCTCAGAGTTTCTGCTAGGGAATATATAGTATTTATTCTATATCATTTTGATATTTTCTTGAAAAGTATTTATTCAAGATGCACAGAAAAATCATGCAGAGGGAGCTGAGAGAGGCAGAAGGAGAGAAGGATCTTATCTATCAGCTCACTCTGCAAATGCACACGTTAAGAGTTAGGAGCCAGACAGTCATTCCAGATTCCCTACACAGATGACAGAGCCCCAACTCCTTGGCCCATCACCCAATCTCCCAATTAGCAGAAGACTGAGCTTGTCAGCTAATTCAAGACTCCAACCAAAGTGCTATGATATTGAATACAGTCATCCAAGACGCCAGCATCTTTATCACTAAACCAAACTGATTGCATGTCTATGGTTAATCATGTGTTTTTAAAATTTTTTTCATGAAGTCCATTTATTTTTTTTAATGTGTACTCTGCATGTGCATACCCTGAAGGTTTAGTGAGCATGTTCTCTGTGTCAGAGTGACAGTGGCCCTGTCAGTGAACACACCAGCTGCGATCCGTCGTCTCTGTGACACGTTTGCCAGTGCTCACAGTATGTTAACTACTCCTGCAGGATGCCTACACTAACCTCACAGAGCCATGTCCGCATGCACTTTCCAGCCTAATTTCTCCTTTCAGTTATAATTTCCATCTGCTTATTAAAACTAAAATATTATAAATGTTTTGGTATTTGAGGTTCTCATGTCTGCTACTTATCTGCCCAAAGATATACTGTCATTTATCTTTATCTTTGCCCACCTTTAGAAAAATGAGAGAGATTGAGAGAGACACAGAGAGCGAGAGAGAAGGGTGCTGTTTTCTGCTGGGGGAATTTTAGCAGTGCTATTGCAGGAGCACTGCAACTATATAAGAACAGTTCACTATATTCTTCTATTTCGCTTCTTTATGGACCTGTTATCTGAAGGATAGGCTCGATTGGTAATATTCTGTTGATGGTACTTTTAAATATCTCTTCAAAAACAAAAATGAAGTAATCTTCTATCACTGTTTTGATTTAGAAGATTATAATTTCAATGCTTCTGCGTCAGAAAAAAATTCTGAATAATCGTGTCTCTGCTTTTATAGACAAAAGAATTACTCCATCCCCCACTTTACCTGCCAGACTATGTTCTAAAGAGCCCCAGTAGGTTATTGTGTGACTCGATTGCACTAAACCATATATATAATTGGCCTATGAAAATTATATATATACATATATAATTTCCAAATCATACATGAGTCAATAATAACAATAATTAATACAATAGAATGGTTACAATAGTATACCCTTATGGAAATAACTATCAAGTGGGGCTGGTGTTGCCACTCAGCAGGTTAAGCCACTGCCTGGGACCACTGCCCTTTCAACTCCTGGCTGCTCTGCTGGCAATCCATGTCTCTGCTCATGTTCCTGAACAGCAAAGGAGGCTAGCACAAGTGCTTGAGCTCCCACTGCCCATCTGGGAGACCCTGATGGAGTGCCAGGCTGCTAATCGTGCTCCAGCCCCATCCATGACACTCATTTACGGACTGAACCCATGAGTAAAAATTCTCTTTTTGTGTATGTGTCCCTCTTTGTGTCGTTCTTTCTTTCATTAGCTGAAACATGAATTCTTTCAAGTTATTACTTTGGATTTCAGTTGACCACAGGTAGATGAAGTCATAGAATGCAAGGACACAGTAGAGCACTGCTTCCTATTCCACAAGCGCTGTTCCTCGTGGGCGGGGCACTAGGTGGGAGACAGTGGGACTCACCCAGAATGCCGATTCTGCATTGTGCTTCCTCTTCTACCTGCATCCAGCTGCTTTCTTACCTACTACCGAGGTGCTTGTGAACATTCCAGTCTCCTCATGTAGGCTTCCTTTGGTGCTTCAATAATATTTCATAGTGTATGTTCGCTGTAAGTATCACATCGTGTTAAAAGAGGTTTAGAGGTTGACCTTCATGAACAGACAATGGAAACATGGTCAAAGAAAAGCGAAGCACAGTACACAAACCCCTGAGAACCTGTGTGTTCGGGCAGGATGGGGAAGATCGTGTTTAGATACTAGAAATCACATTCATTTTCTTTAAGTGCTGACTGACATTCATTTCTAGATTCCCAATCCCAGCTACCATGTCATGTACGAATGTTTGTGTTGATTTTTTTAGTGGATTTCAGTGGCTGGCATTCAGCTCGCTAGAAACAGACTAGAATCTTTAATTAAAGGTACACAAAGTGTACCTTTCTCATGAGCCTGATTATCTCAATAAAATACAGTAAATAATGGAGATTTGGATTTTTCAAACCAGTTGATATGCAATATTACATGGACTATAAATAGTTTAACATAACTTACTTTTGCATGTTTATTTCATTTTTTCTTTAATGGCAGAGCAATAGAGAGACAGAGAGAGAGAGAGAGAGAGAGAGAGAGAAAGAGGCACATATGTTGGTTCACTCCCCAACTGCTAAACCATCCAGGGGTAGGTCAGGGTAGAACCTGGAGCTCAGATATCCATCAAAGTCTTCCATGTGCTGGTAGGGCCCAAACACCTGAGTCATCATTTTCTGCTTCCCAGGTAAAAATAGAAACCTAGACTGGAAGTGGAACAGCCAGGACTGAACCTAGAAATCAAGTTGAGAAATACAGGTTGCAAGGAGAGACTTAACCACTTAATGCCATATGCTTAACTCATTGCTCACAATGTCTGAGCTTAATTTAAGTTCTTATAGTATCTAATGTAACAATATAAACCCATAATATCCATGGACTGTCCTAGATAAACAAGCTAGCGCATGGGTAATAAAATAAGTATATTACAACTTTGTTAAAGATATAATCTAAAGAAACGGATCTGTCCATGGAAGAGAGAGAGAAAGAGAGAGAAAAAGAGAGAGAGAGAATGTTCAAGTTTGTCACACAAAATAATTGTGACCTGAAAGCTCAAACCCACTGAGTGGTGACATGAATGATAGTTTTCTACAGTGGTTAAAGAAAAATGAGATGAACCTTTACAACCTTTTAAAAATTCCTGTGTTTTCATCTCCATGCCTCATTCTTTGATGCACTAATGTAAAGAACACAGGGCATGTTAAAAACTAGCAAAATAGATCAGCCATTTTGACAAGTACCAAAAGTACTGTTTGATTGTTGACTTGCTTGATGGAATCTGCTAGTTCAAGTGTGGCAAAAAAAAAAGTGTGGGGCAGGTAGTAAGGTTTTAGGTTTTGAAGGTCACATATTTTTGGTCACAGCCATTCAACTTTCCTGCTGTCATGGGAAAATAGCCACACACAGGACTTCAGTAAATCGATTTTATATATATATATATATATATATATATATATATATATATATATATATATACTTTAGGTATATTATCAGATTAAAAATATTTCTAGACTGGATGGTTCAAGATAGCCCATATTGGTTTTCAGTCTTGGTGTAATAATAATGAAGGGATCATATCTGAGTGTGACAGGTGTTGTCAGGATCGTTGCAATTCTTAAAGAGAATGCACTTAAAGTCAGATTAAGTGAGAGCTGGTAGTCATGAAATGCTTTGAGAGAGAAATTCAACCAAACATGTACTCAAAACCAGCAAGTTGAAATAGATGGGAGTGGAATACCTCATGTGCTGTTCTTAGATTTCATTTTCTACCTTTTCATGTGAAAACATATGGCACAAGTGTTGGGAAGACCCACGGAGAATGAAGAAGCATATTTGAAATAAGAGACTACATCGCTCTGTTTCCATCAGACTGCTTGTTCACTCAGCAGAATATCCTGAGTGAAACTACCCTGAGTGAAACTGTCTCCCTTCAGCATGCTTGGATTGTGGTTGATAGCTCAAGTCAATACAAGCTAGGCAACTATAAAACATACTGAATTGCAATAGCCAGACTGGAGTTCTCCATCAGCACTTCCCACATTTTAATGCACATAGAAGCCACTCGGGGATCTGATCACGAAGAGATTACAGGGTGGATCTGGAGTGAGGCTTAGTTGGAATACTTTTATCAAGTTTCTGCACGGTGTTGACATTACAGGTGCACAAACCCTGTGCGAAGTTGTGACATTCTGTGATTTTAAAACTATTCCCCGGGGACTGTATAGTCAAGGATGAAATGAAGCCTTGGGGCCCTGAACCCACATGGAAGACCTGAGAGTGGCTCCTTGCTCTTGCCCAAGGGTCCAGGTCTTCTCAGCTTGGGACACTGTGGCCACTTGTGCAGTGAACGAGCAGTTGGCAGATCTTTCTCTCTGCCTCTCCTTCTCTGTAAATGTGCCTTTCAAGTAAAAAATAAACAGATCTTTAAAAAGGAAGTATAACCCAGGCAAGAAGCTCCTGTCTTTTTGTGGACTTAGGGACAGGAAAACAGGGCTAACTGTGGAGAAGCATTAAACCAAAATGGAAAAAAGGCCCTGAGCTGAGTTCTCCAGGTTAAGCAAGCCACCATACGGACCTGTCTGGGTTAGGGTATCTAAGCTTGAGGCTGTGACAACCCATTCTTGCAGAAAACTGCAATGACCTGAGTATCTACTCAGTCTGACTTGGGGAGCTCAGATTGCCTACTTGATAAAGTTTTGCAGTCTCATTTGTTTAGACATTCAAGTGGAATTGGCTTCCTCAACAACATCGCCACTGCAAGGCAGACCCGCCGTTGAGTCTGATCCCTGCCTGCCAGGAAGCACACTCGTGGGAAGCCTTTCTCATGTTTTTTTTTTCTTTTTTTCCTCAGCGAATCCAGAGAGTAAAATGTAAAATACTCTCATTTAAAAATATTAGTAACTCTTTCTAAAATACTATTTTTTGTTAACACTTTGGACTCAGAACACAGGTCTTCTTTGTCATCTAGAACCACCTCAAGACCAACACTTTGTAATGTCTGCTTGCCAGGAAGATGTAGAGTTAGGTTGGAAGAAATGGTTAAAGAGGAAAACATTGAATGATAGATTGAGGAAATAAAAACGCTACCTGTGTGCTGAACTCTGAGTGCCATGCGATGGGGCCACTGTTTCATATTTATTCTAATCGCTAATTGACTCCATATCATGAGTAATCTGGACCTTGTCACAGCTGCCATGTGTTGAAAACCTAGAGATTTAGTTTCAGGCAGACAACTTCGGGGCTGTGTCTTGTTAAGATGTCACAGTTTTCTGAGTCGTTGTGTGACACACTCAAGCACCCCAGTAAACGTTCTTCCACATCATGAACTCAGGGACCCAAAGTGAAACTGCTGTTCTCTGGCATAATAAATGTCTCCTTGTGGGGCTGGAGATTAATAGGGGACATTGATTTTACAGGGCTATTGACTTTTCTGTAGGGAACCTGAAATTCCCAGGGTGGCTCACAATGCGAGTGACATTGATGGGTGTGCCTGTCTTTGTATATTACCATGGTGAGCACAGAGCAATAAGATAAATCTTTGAGAGCAGTAATAGGGGCAGTAGACCTCTGGGTGGCCATTTGCCAGCCTCCAAACAGGAGGACAGCTTTGTCTCCCACTTCCTTCTCTGTGCAGGAGGAATTGTGAAGTTCCGTGCAGCAAGGCCTCTTAGCAGTCACCCTCTCTACTTGAGCACCGAGGCCGTGGCTTTCGCACTGTCCTTGGCAGTTACAACACCACCCTGCAAATCATTCAGTTTCTCAAATTCCAGGATCTCATCTTCAAGTTATTGCTTCATGTTACCTAAAACCAGCCCCTCCTTCAACTTTTTAACTCATTCTACTTTCAATACAATCAATGAATTCAATGAAATTTAAATGTTTTTTTTTTCAGAAAGGGAAAAAGATCATTATTCATTTAATGACTGATGACTCCTGCCTGTACCTCTCATGATCCACACTTTTCAGATTTAAATCTCTGTTAAATATCTTCCCAGGAATGCTAGCCTAAATGACAATCTGACTTTCTCTTCTATGACTGTTACATAGCATCGACAACAAGTGCATTTGTCAAAGTCCTGGAAGGTTTTCTCTGTCTTCCACAGCTCAATCAAGTAGTGCGTGCTAATTCTTGACATATTCAATAAAGTGTGAGGGATTTTTGTTTGTGAAGGAACCGTTCTACCACATTCATTTTTACAAAAATTTTCTTAGAAATCCATTTAACAGCGAGCATGCCTTTGTATGTTAAACTGTTAACAATATAACCTCCACCCGATAAAAAATAATTGAATACCATATATTATCCCAGTAATACACAACTCATCAAAGTTACTTAAGTACAATGAATTTCTTTTAACATTTATTTATCTTTATTGGAAAATGAGATATACAGAGAGGAGGAGAAACAGAGAGGGAGATTTTCCATCCATTGATTTACTCCCGAAGCAGCCAAAGTAGCTAGAGCTGTATCAATCCGAAGCCAGGAGCCTGGAGCCTCTTCCGGGTCTCCCACGAGGGGAGCAGAGTCCCAAGGCATTGGGCTGTCTTTGACTCCTTTCCCAGGCCACAAGCAGGGAGCTGGATGGGAAGTGGGGCTGCTGGGATTAGAACCAGTGCCCATATGAATCTTGGCACATGTAAGGCGAGTTCACACATACTAACATTTCTGAAAAAGTTAATGAAAAAAATTTTACAGCTTTTAACACACAGTAGAAACATGAATATTGCAATAATTGAAAACCTGTTGTCAGAATAATTGTTAGAGTTTATTCTCTTTCAAGATTGATACATTTCTTCATGATTTTTTAATTCATCGTGATAATGTTTTTACTGCCAAGGTTGTGGTAGTCATACTAGCTATCTGTTGTTATACTCCTTAGAACTCCAGTAATCTAAAGAAATCAGGGCTAGTTATTCATCAAGGGAATCCAGACACTGCTTAGGGCACTTCATTCCAGATTTGAGTGCGTGGCTTGAAGTCCTAACCCTGCTCTACTTCTGATTTCAGCTCTCTGCTGTTGCATTCCATGGAAATTGCATTTCTAGGGCCGCTGCCCATGGGAGAGGCCTGGACTGAGGTCCTGCCTCCTCTGCTCAAGCTGAACTGTCTTCCTCCATGGCAGACATTTGAGGAACAAAGAAGAAGAGGAGAGTTTCTTTCTGTCTGTCTTTCATTCTCCCTCAAGTTAAATTCATGCAGATTTCAGTTGTTGAGCCCTAGAATTTTTACTGGCACTTGATGTGCTGTGACACATGAACTCTGGACATGCAGCTGTGTTTTCACAAAGATGTTAACAGTAACAGGCACAGGGTATCTGCTAGATGTCATCTAAGAGCTGAATAAAGCTTGTGGATTTAAAGTGACTCCTGTTTAAGAAATGATGGACTCATTTGTAACTAATTTTGAACCTTATCAATGCATCATCAGCCATGGCAACCACACACACCAGCATTTTTCAACCTGCTCATTGGGTTACTGTGGATTGTCTTCAGTGAAGCATACACATGCTACTCTTTATTGAGAAGTATTGACACATAATATTTTTGTATCACAAAGCCATAAAGCAAAAAAAGTATCACTTGTCATCATTATTATCGTTTTAAAATTATTTTACTTGAAAGGCTGATTTATAAAAAGGAGAACAGCAATTGGGAGACAGTGACAGAGGGAGAGACAGAGTGACAGAGGGAGAGAGAATTTTCTTCCACCGCTTGGTCACTCCTCAAACAACTGCAGCAGCCAAAGCTGAGCAAATCCAAAGCCAAGAGCCAGGGGCTTCTCCTGGTCTCTCCTCTGAGCACATGCATTCCAGCACTTGTGTCCCTCCTGGTTGCTTTCCCATGTTATAAACAGGGAGCTGGATAAGAAGTGTGGCAGCCAAGGCATGAACCAGCACCATAGGTGAAACGTCCTGGTCCCACTTTTCTCATAAATAAATGTGTGCTCATGTATGTATGACATTTAAATACCTTTTATGTTATGGTCATCATTATACATGACACATGTTAAGTGAATCACTTTTCATATCACTGTAAAATTATTTGATAAATAATTAAGCCTCACGTCAATGTTTGTGAATGCACAGATTGATGAAGCCTGTATTTTATAATTTTCTTTGTCTTTTTCTGTGTTCATGAAATCATTTTTTTTTAAATATTGATTTTGAGGGAGAAGTCCCACCCTTCACCTCAAATACATGAAGGAAACAATATGGAAATAATTGTCTTACCCACTTCTCTATAGCCCTTGAACCATTTTACTGTAATTAACCATGTAAAAATTGTCAAAAATATAATAAATAAAATAAATAAAATAAATATTGATTTTGTCTTTATTGGAAAGTCAGATATACAGAGGGGAGGAGAGACAAAGAGGAAGATCTTCTGCCGATTGATTCACTCCCCAAGCAGCCACAATGGCCAGAGCTGAGCCAATCTGAAACCTGGAGCCTCTTCCAGGTCTCCCACGTAGATGCAGTACAGGGTCCTAACCCTTTAGACGTCCTCTACTTCTTTCCCAGTCCACAAGCAAACTGGATGGGAAGTGGGGCTGACGGGACACTAACTGGCACCCATATGGGATCCCGGTGCATGCAATGCGAGGACTTTAACCACTAGGCTACCACGCCAAACCCATGAAATCCTTTTTATTTTGGCTTTTTAATTTTATTATTTATTTTGGAAAGAGTTAGACAAAGCACTCCCAAATGACCACTATTGCCAGGGCTAGTCCTGGACCAACCTAAGGTCATGGAACCCAGTTCTTTGGGGTCAAGATGGCCCTCCAAAGGAAGTTGGTATTGGGAGTAGAACCTGGACTTGAGCCTGGTAACTACAATCTGAAATGCAAGCATCCCAAGCAGTGAACTGACAGCTGAGTTTAACACACCACTATCACTAGCTTGCTTGGTGGATACAAAGCAGGCTGTTGCTCCAGCATCCCACATGGGTGCTGGGTTTGTGTCTTGTCGACTCTGCTTTCCTGCTGGGAAAGAAGCAGAGTATGGCTCAGATCCTTAGGATGTACCCATTGGGAGATCAGTGGAGGCTCCTGGCTCTTGGTTTCAGATTGGCATATATAGATACAAACATATACATATATATAAATGAGTGCGTGTGTATATGTCACTCTCTATAAAATATCTGTAAGATCAATCTTGAAAAAAATATTTTTTTATTATTTATTTATTTTGCATATATAATGGAAGATGAAAAAAGTTATTTTCCACCTGCTGGTTCATTCACAAGTGGCCACCATAGTCAGGATTGATTCAGATTGAGTCATGAAGCCAAAACTCCATTCCAGGGTTTACACCGTGAGAGACAACGTTTCCAAGTGCTCGGACCATCATCTATTGCCTGACCAGCTGTAACAGTAACATCTGGGTTGGAAAGCCATGCAGTCAGGGCTCAACCAATGCTCTGATATGTAACACTGGCCTCACAACCAGCAGCTGAACCCAATGCTGCACACACTGGGCTCTTGAATGTGTTCCTGAATGTGTGAAGCCTACTAGCTCCTTGTGGGGGATCCCTTACACAACAAGAGTCATGTACACAAAATGAAATTTGAGTGGGGGAGGGTGTTTTAACAAGGATTTTTAAAAGTTTGTATTCTTTCCTGTTGGACAAAGCTTCCTTCCAAATCTTGGGACTTGGTGTCCAGAGGTGTACACTTAATGTAGAATCCTGGCCTGTTTGCTTTCATGGACAGAGCATTGCAGAGGCTTTGTTTTCATGCAGGATTGTTCAGATTGAAGAGCCTGGGACAGTCGTGCAAATGCTTGAACATCTGCCATCCATGTGGGAAGCACGGATGGAGGTTCTGGCTCGTGGCTGTATCCTTGTTCACTTTGCAATTGTGTCTGTTTCGGAAATGAACCAGCAGGTGGATGGTATCTCTCTCTCTCTCTGCTCAATCTATCTTTTCCACTATATCCTGTCATCTTGATTTACAAATAATTAAATGGAAGAATTTTAGGACATATAATGAAACTAGAACCTGTATTACTTTGTTTAACATTTACTGACAACTACAAATGAAGAATTAGAAAGCTTTTGGAGAGGTATCTATTTCATTGGTTTAGTTCAGTATTTATAAATGACTGTTCAATAATGACAGGGTTAGAATTTTATTGATATTTATTTGGAGGGCGTAATTTACAGAGAGGGGGAGGGAACGGGCATTAAAAAGAGCAAAAGACAGATCTTCCATCATCTAGTTCTTTCCCTGCCTGGCATAAATGGTCAGTAATAAACAGAGCAAAGCCAGCAACCTGGAACTCCACTCAGGTCTCCCACACAGGTGGCAGGGACCCGAGGACTTAACACTGTCTTTTGTTGCTTTCCTAGTTGTGTTAGCAGAGACATGAACTGAAGGTGGATTTTGTTTTTGTTTGTTTGTTTGTTTGTTTGTTTAAAGATTTATTATTATTGGAAAGCCAGATATACAGAGAGGAGGAGAGACAGAGAGGAAGATCTTCCATCCGATGTTTCACTCTCCAAGTGAGCCGCAACGGGCCGGTACGTGCCAATCCGAAGCCGGGAACCAGGAACCTCTTCCGGGTCTCCCACGCGGGTGCAGGGTCCCAATGCCTTGGGCCGTCCTCGACTGCTTTCCCAGGCCACAAGCAGGGAGCTGGATGGGAAGTGGAGCTGCCGGGATTAGAACCGGCGTCCATATGGGATCCCTGGGTTTTCAAGACGAGGACTTTTAGCCGCTAGGCCACGCTGCCGGGCCCCTGAAGGTGGATTTTGAAGTTAAATCTGTTCAGACAGGAGATATGCATATGGCCACCAGTAGAATTATCTGTTCTGCCACAACACTGTTTCCTGCATTAGAACTTTTGGAAGAAAATATTTTGAGTGACCCTGACTTTGTATCAAGATGCCGTCCTTCCCAGTGTTACTTGCTCTCCTGTTTCTTTTCTTTGTTAAAAAAAAAATTCATTCATTTTTATTGGAAGTGCCTATTTGCAGAGAGGAGACACAGAGAGAAAGATATTCTATCCAAGTGAACACGACAGCTGGAGTTGAGATGATCAGACACCAGGAGCCAGGATCCTATTCTAGGTCACCCATGTGGGAGCAGGGTTCCAAGGCTGTGGGCTACCCTCTACTGCCTTTCCAGGCCACAGGCAGTGAGCTGGGTGGGAAGTGGAGCATCTGGGACACAAACCGGAGCCCATATCAGGATGTCAGCGCCTGAAGGAGGAGGTTTAACCAATCAAGACATTTGTGTCAGGGCCTCTTCTCTGTCTTGGAAGAATTTTCCATCAGTGTGTGGGTTTTGTCAACTCTCACTGCTTCTGCTTGTTTTCTATGCGCAGGCAATATTGCTTAAGGTATTGAGCTTAAATGAGAATCCATACCTCCTTCAAGAATGGGACATTGAGAGGGGCATAAGTTAATCACATGGAATAATTCCAAAGCTCAGTGAGATGAGAAGACTATTAAAAGCTGGCTTCATGTGGTTACATGAGTAGCATGGTGTCTCTCCTAAGTCAGCTCACATTTGAAAGTTGAATATTGTTTCATAGTTTTGACAACATTTTTTTAAATTGTAAGGGTGAAAATCAAACTCTTACTTTTCTCTGGAAACAAATCTAGACATTGGTCTAGAATACGACACCAAAAGCACAGGCAATCAAAGACTAAGTAAGTGGAAATGAAGCTGTATCTGCCCTATGACACATATGGTAAATAATGAATAATACTATTTAATATCAGTAATTATTTTATCAGTAATAAATAACATCAAACACCTTAATTAAGATGCATATGGGACTTACTATGGATAATTAAGCAAATCATTTTTATGATCTTCCTATGTCTCCCATTACATTATAATAAAATAAAGATAATTACATCATCTCATAGATTGTCTAGTAGTCAGTGCTGAATACATGACAAGTTCCTTTCTCCTAGAAGCCATGCGGTTGGGATGAGCCGCTCAAAGGTGTGAAGTGATTGGCTTTTCCACTGGCAAGGGCACCAAGAGTTCCCAGCTATCAGCAAGGCCTGGTGAATGTCTCTCCAACTATTTTAACTCAGTTTCACCACCCCTTAAAAATCCTGGAATTTGTTGATGCCTTGGCTTTTGTCCTGGTGAGATGGTTTCTGTAACTGATGTGAGCTTAGCAACTAATGTCATTAAGAACATCTTGTTGAGTGGGACTTTAACAATTTATGAGACCTGTTTGAAATATATCATAAGATATATTTCTCCTTTAAATGATAATTTGTAGAAAGAGAAGAATAGTAGGAGTGTATTTTCGTTTAATATGTGCTGCCAACTGAGGAATTTCTGGCTGCAAGGTCAGAATGGATAATGGCCTGCCTTGAAGTAAAATGATTTGTAAAATTATCTTTGAGAACACCCACTTGACCGTGAAGTAGAAAAATGTATGCAAAAGCTTGGGGCCATTTTTGTATACTAAAGGAGGCAGCTTTCTTGAGTCATCCTTTATGATCAAGTCATGATGGTCTGCACACTCTGAACTTTTCTGGAGCTTGTCTCCAGAACCTTTCAAATTAAAAAAAAAAAAAAGGTGTAAGTTTGTAAGCAGTTAATTACTATTCCTATCATTACTGTCATCACAATTCTATGCTCTTTATTGCATAAATGAAGAGGAACATATTTGGGAGTGAAAATATTAATACTATTTTTTTTTATTTTTGTAAGATAAAAATCTGTGAGTATGGTGTGATGGATTAATGGTTAAATCCTCAGCTTGCGATTGCCAGGATCCCACATGGGTCCTGGTTCGGGTCCCGCTTGCTCCAATACACTTCAACTCCCTGCTTGTGGCCAGGGAAAGCAGTAGAGGATGGCCCAAAGCCTTAGGACCTTATATCCACATGGGAGGCCTGGAAGCAGCTCCTGGCTCCTGGCTTTGTATTGTCTCAGCTCTGGTCATTGCAGCCATATAGAGAGTGAATTGGCAGATGAAAGATCTGTCTCTGTATCCTTCTCTCTGTAAATCTGCCTCTCCAGTAAAAAACAAAAGATGAACCTTTGTGCCAATCTGGATTGTGCCAACACACCTGTAGGTATTGGTGTGACTCTCATCTTGGACTCACCTTACTTGTCTGCTTATAAGGAGTGACAGTCCATTCCCATGATTGATTTTATTATTTCCGATGGGAATCTGGTGCTGCTTGGTCAGAAATTCCAGGAACCTCCGTCCGGGAAGCACAGCATTCCCCCTCCAGAATGAGTTTCAAGCATGATCGGGTGTTGGCAATAGCCACACGAATCAGCTACCACACAGGCTATAAACTTAGTGATGCCTGGAAATTTGTTTTCAAAACAATTATCTGTTGACCAAATCCCTCCATATCCAAGCACTGGTATGGAAGTTATACGCATTTAGTAGAAGCCATGCTCGGAATTTAAAAATATTTTTGTAAATATTTAGTTTACTTATTTGACAGAAAGAATAGTGGAGTAAGAGTTAGGGAACAGTACCCGGAAATCTACCATTTGTTGTTAACTTCACAGATAGACATGGCGATGGAGACTGGGTCAGCCCAAAGCCAGAATACAGAAATTTCTTCAGGTTATATAGGAATGTGAGATTCAAATGCAAGAGCTGAATTTAATATGATCTGCCTTCCTTGCTTGATATAATCATGGGCAAATCAGAAGAGATATGTATCTTAAATGGGACATTTGCTGAACTTAGGAAACAAATGATCTGGTGAATGAAAGTGTCTGTGTTTTCATTACGATGAGTACTTTATCTAGCTCTGGTTTGTTTGGTCAGAATTGTAGGTGGGGCCCCAGCATGATAGTCTACTGGTTAAATCCTTGCCTTGCTTATGCTGGGATCCTATATGCACACAGGCTTGTGTCCTAGATGCTCCACTTCCCATCCAGCTCCCTGCCTGTGACCTGGGAAGGCAGTAGAGGATGGCCCAAAGTCTTGGGATCCTGCACCTGTATGGGAGACCTCGAAGAAACCCCAGGCTCTTGGCTTCGGATGGGCTCAGCTCCCGCCACTGCAGCCACTCGGGGAGTGAACCAGCAGACAGAAGATCTTTCTCTATCTCCTTCTCTTTTTAGGCCTGCCTTTCCCAAAAGAAAAAATAAAATAAAATAAAAAAGTGTTGTTGATAGAACCATAGCTAACCAAAAAGACTAGATCTCTGTGAGACATCAACATGAAAGAAAGAAAAAGCTCTGATGAACATTATTGCAACAAAATGTCCCGATGACGTTGTTTCTGTTCTTACTGTTCTTATGCCCAACCAGAAAGCAGAAAATCGGGACTGGGTGGACTTACTATGGACATTATTACTACTGTGCATAAAATATACACAATAATTGTGAAAACCATAACACTAGTCATATACCTGTTTGAAGTATCAATATCGCTGGCCGTCTGATGCTTTGTTTGGGAACTATAAAATACACAACTTCTTCACAAATGATTTTCTATTATTTCGTCTCTTTACTAGCTATTGGATTTATACATCCAAATTATATCCATGCTTTGGGCTAGTATTTTAGATGATCTATTTTACAGTCGTTTTGGTTTACCAGTTGCATCGATAATATGTTCCAGTTTTAATATTAAAACCTAATTATGCAATTCAGAGCCATGACAATATAAATTTTTTTTAGCTTTTCAAAGCACCAAATATCATATTTTAAAGGGTTTGCTTCCGTCATGTATACAAGGCTGTTTATATTTTGATGTTTCAAATTATAAGTGCGGTGGAGGCATTTTTATTACTCTTTGCTTTAGGAGTTCTGAATATTGTAGAATATCCTGTTAGAGTTGATGTATCATTACATATTAGAGACAAAATACATATCTCACTAATATGAGCTATGTCATACAATTGAGATAGAATAATACTTCAGGCTCTATTGCTTTATGCACTTCATTTGCTAAAAAACCATAAAATCATCAGTGAAATATCTACAAGAACTCTGAAAATCTCTAAAGGCATAAATTGAATTGCACAGTGTTTCTGTTTTTCTTTTCCTACAAACAACCTTGCTTTAGAATACAGATTTCAGGCACTTTTTTAAAAAAAATTGAGATTGTATGCCTTTCAAGCTAATCTACTTCAGTCCAGCCCTAGAGAACAATCTTCTTTTCACCAAAATTGCTACTTTTTTCAGTTCACGGATTCAACATTACAGAATATGTCATACTTTACAATGATTTTATGTAAAAATGTATGCTGCTGTTGCACATTAGGCCCAACTTGCTTTACAATTATTTTACGTGAATCGTATACTCCTTTTGCATGCTGAGACTTTGAGTTGCTGAGAAAGCAAATCCCTCTGCAATCTAGCGAGGTGTTCTGGTTTTGAGTTGGTCGCCCGTCCTTTGTGACGTCACTATATGTCTCTTTTATGTTTGCCTGTCCCTTTCCCCAGACAGCAGGGTCACTTGCTCTCCCGTCTCCCTGTCTCTGCTGTGTGTGGATACACATACACATCAGTGTCCCCATACGACATTGCAAAAGGAGAAATCAAAAGAACAGCAAAGAAATCCTATGAAAAAAAATACACTGAAATCTATATTTTTCTGGTACCATTTAGGAGGGGATTGGGTGTGATAAAGAAGCCCTTTCAATGTTTTTACTCACTTCAGATCTGGTTGCCCATACCATCTCAAGAGAAATGCCAATCCAATCCCCTAATGCGTTTGACATCATCATGCTCATTTTATATCAAATATACATTGTTTTTGTTTTAAGTGCTCAATGAAAGTAATTCAGACTCATTTAATATTCAAGTAAAAATGATTCTGTTTGTAGTATCATCCTGTAAAACAACAACTATAAACATACATTTACACAGATATACACAATGTTAGCCCTTCCTTTCTTTCTCTGTTTTAATTTATTTGTATTAGATAGCAGATTTAGATAAAGAAGGAGAGACAGAAAAATATCTCCCATCATCTGGTTCATTCCTCAAGTGACCATAATGGCTGGAGTTGATCCAATCTGGCCAGGGGCCAGGAGCTTTTTCCAGATTTTCCACATGGGTGCAGGGTCCCAAGGATTTGAGATATCCTCTGCTGTGTTCCATAAGCAGGAAACAGGTAAGAAGTGGGAGAGCTGGGACAGTCCTTGGAGGTGGAGAATTAGCAATTGAGCCATTGTGCCAGGCCATAGATCATAGTCTCTTATTTTAAAATATAACCACTTAGTATACAACTGCTTGCTATGGTTCTTGAAGGATAAATTAGTAATACTAGGTTGTGTATTTCTGCATTTATTTGGTCCCCTTTCCACTGTATTTCTCCTGTTGTATTCAATCATGATTTTGGTGTGATTTTGATATATTTTTTTTCCATCACAGTTGACCACATCCCCTAGATAAACCCCTTCCATTTAATACTTTCCTCAGTTTCTTCCATCATTTCTGTTCAGCACATTTTAGTAACAGAAGAAACACACTATTTAAAATGAGCCATATAATCCATTTCTCAGTAAAAATTTCTCTGATGAGATTTTTAGTGGCATATACTAAGTGTATACTAAGATGAAAACAATATCAACTCATTAAAATAATATGCATTTCAGACAATATTTTCAAGGCACAAGTTTATCCCAAATGATACATGCAACTGCAACAACTCCTGGAACTTTTCTCATTTCCTGAAATTCATATGACAAAGAAGAAAGTTTATGTGAACTGCAGCACAGAACAAACAGCCTTCTCACTGTTGGTTCGACGAAATCCTCCCTTTAATTCCATCATGCGTTTGCATTTCAGAATATTTTATGTCACCCTAAAGGTCGAAATTTTATTTCCCATGTTTCCTGGTTTAAAATCAGTTTCTTCTCAGCTTGCCAACAAAATGGCTTTCAAAATTGTGTGAATCCTTCCAAACCTCAACTTTAGGAAGATGTTTTATCTCTATGTTTATTTGTGTTCTCTGCCTGACTTTTCAGGGATGGGAACCATCCAATCGATGGGTTGAATAGGCCATTGAGTCAATCTGTGTGGTCCTACCAAAGCAGCCAGAGAAAGAGACAGGCTAACCTCTAAGCTCGTAAGTTTGCAAGTCCTACAAATGATGTATCAATATCAAAATAACTCTTGGCAAGAAAAAGGCTCTCCACCCCTTGTATGTTTTTTGATAACAGTAATTTCCATCACTCAGCGTCAAACTGCTACCTCGAGCGTATCTGCTTAACTAAAATTATACAAGATGGATGATGGGTGATGCTTGCAGCCTTGAGTGAACTAGGAGAAATTCCTCAGGATTCTGAATAATGTGTGTTATCTTGATATACGATGATAAATAAATGATAGATAATAATCATGAATCATTTTTTCTGATATCTATTCCCTTACATGACTCTCCTTGTTAATACAAAATGAATAGAATTATAGTGAGGAAATAAGGAATTTTTCCAGAAACATATGACAATAATTTCTAAGTAGAATTTCGTTGGATTTTGCTTAAGCTAATCTGCTGAAGGAATACTATTCAAAAAGCTATACCAGAATAATGATCAATGTTCACAAAATAGGAACCATCTGTAAAACAAAATTAGTTCCACATAAACTTTACTATATACTTCAATTCAGGTTTGTAAATCTCTGTGTCACTCACATACTTGAATGATGATATTGGTTGACTAAATACTTCGTACACTCTGCTTTTAAAAGGAAGTATTGAGTTGATCCATTTATGCATGAGCTGAACTAGAATGAGCTCATTCATTTTTCTAGAATTAGAATGAGACATGTGCACTAAGTTTACTTTTTTTTTTCATTTTCTGGGGCTAATTGGTTGCTTATTATTATAGCATGTTTGTGTTGGAAAAAAATGGTAGAGCTAGGATCTGCCCAATGTATCCCCTCTAGAGAGGCTGACCCAGCATGCTGCCATGGCAAAGGCAGAGCAGCAAGAAGTAGAATCAAGTCAATTGGTAGTGCTATCACTACACTGTGGTCCACCCTCTTCATGTGCTTCTCCTAGGCACAGTGAGTTTAAGTTTATTGTAGAATTTTAGTAGTCTTACCACATGACTTCACCAAACACTAAGTTCAATGTATGGTCTATAGGAGGTCCACACAGTGGTATTCCTAAATTTCTCATCCTGAAAAATACGTATAGAGAGCATATCAACCCAACTGTGTTACTCTATATACAGCACACAATTGTGCTCAAATATCCTTTGAAATGATTATCATAGACTGAATGATTGGACTCAGCATCCTCATTCCTAAACACAGGTAGATGGAAAGTTTTGAAGAATGACTATTCATAGTTCTGAAAATGCCTGAGTTAACATAGCCAAGATCTTCCATTCCAGATAGTGTTGTGTTTAGTCAGCCCATTTCTCTGTTCCCTGATTGTTCCTCACAAATCAGAGCCCAACAACCTCACTGGGTCTGCACTTAGGATATTCATCTCTATTTATATTACAAGATGAATGATTGTGCTTGCTCATTCATATGAGGCAGTCATAGACTCGATATATTGGTATTGGGTATTAAGCGTTTCCAAGAAAATTACCTTTAGTTGAGATCATGGAAGGGAGGTGCAGAAACCAATGGTGAGATGAAGATCCTTATGAGATGAAGAAGGAATGACCAGAGTTTGCTTTCTCATCAAGTAGCATGGGAACACACAGAGAAGACAGCTTTCTGAAAACCAATAAAAGATGCCTTCCAAGTCCTGACTCTGCTTTCACTTTGAGCTTGGGTTCCTAATCTTTCAGACCCATGGCCAAAAAAAGTTATTATACAACTTAAGCTTCCATTACATTCTGGGACTGCAATGGAAGAATAAGTTTCAAAAATGCAAGCACATTATAGGGACCCCAGAGACCCTCTCACATCTTGACTGTCTTCCATCAGGGCACACCACTGATGCCAGGAATTTGCACATCCCAGAAGTAGGTGTGGTCTGTGGTGAGGTGCATGGAAACACCATCAATATTTATGCCTTGCTAACTCCTTCTGGAATTATTAAGCCAGTTTATGAGCTCCTCTCTTACACTTGGCAATTGCACTTGTACAAGTACCTTCAGGATGAATGCAAGGGAAAACTGTCTCCACTCCAAATAAAAGGTTGTCTCCAATCCAAATATTTTTGTGTCTTTGCCATCTGTTGCCATCAGAAAAATGCTATCAAATGTGATTGCACCATCTACATGGGCTGATGGATTTCCATTCTCCTATATGCATTCCCCATTCACTCATAAACTGCCTCAAATAGTCCCCAATTTCTTATGCATGATTTAACTTAGGACTTTATGAACCTGACTATGATGCAAAGGTGATAGTACTCAGTAGGAACACACTGAACATTCTAGATTTGTATCACTTTCCTAGCTAGCAATACATGTTATGACACTAGACAGTGGCAGCAAGCCTAGTTCTGTGTCATGGTCACGGGGGGAATATCTGACAAGCCACAAGGTGCTAGGTAGCCAGAATGCTCTCAGTATTGAGTTCTGCGTCCCTGCATCCAGTTGTGTCTACAAAATGCCCATCTGTGTATGCGTGCACGCGTGTGTGTGTGGTAATCAACATATTACTGAGATTAGGATTTTTGCTAGATTATTTTGTCCAAATATAGGTTAATCTGTTCTGAGCATATTTTAAAAGCTTTATGTGTTTGGAAAGCAGAGTTATAGCTAAGGAGAAGAAACAAGATCAAGATAGAAAGATACAGAGATGGAGATATTTTCTGTTTGCTGGATCACTCCCAGAATGGTTGAAATGACCAGGGATGGACCAGGCCCAATCAGAAGCCTGGTGCTTCCTCCAGGTCTCTTATTTGGGTGGCAGGGGTCCAGGGGTTTTGGACACTCTCCACTTTTTTCACGAAAGCGTCAGCAAGGAGCTGGTCAGAAGGGAAGCAGCCACGATGGGAAGTCAGAGTTTTGAAACCTACCTTCGCCTTCTGCAGCACAGTGCCATCCCTTGTTCTGAGCATTGTTTGTAAACATTTATTTTTATTGGAAAGGTGAATTTACAGAGAGGGAAAGAACTTCCATCTGCTGCTTGACGCAAATGATCACTGTGGTCAGGGCTTAGCCAGTGTGAAACCATGAGCCAGGGGCTGTTGCTGGGCCTCCCACACGGTGCAGGAGTCACAGACTTGGGCCATCTTCCGCTGCTTTGCTAGGCCATAATCAGGAACTGGAACAGAGTGGAGCAACCAGGACACAGACTGACACCTATGCGGTGTTTATTCATCCATACACTTACAGGGAGATGATTAACCATTCAGGCCTCCACGCCAGCCCCCTGTTCTCAGCCTTTTTAAGAGCCTTGTAAGTCTGTTTGCTAGGCAAAACAATGGTGTTTGGCAACATCAATGTATGACATGCATTAAATCATCACTTACAAATTACTCTACATTATTGGTGGGGAGGGAGGCGAGATGTAGAAATGTTATTTGTCTGACATAACAAAACAATGACCATTTAAAAATGATTGGTATTTGATTTGATACTCAATAAATTAAAATAAAAAAACAATTGCAACTTAGAAAAGCACTTGTATAGGTTTCTTCACCACCTGGCCCCCAAATTAATGTCATTTCTTTTAAATTTCCATTAACAGCATGTTCATTTTTGGTGATACTATCTATCTGAGAAATCTGTTGTTAGAATATTGCTTACACTTGTGTGTTTTCAAATCCCAGTGCCATAAAATATGAGCCAGTTTTAAGATCTTTGGTCAGTATGGTTTGTACCATCAATTTCATGTCCTATTTGTGGGGTGTGTGTGTGTGTGTGTAGCTGTTTTTGTGTTGACTCGGTTATCCTATGCTTCCGAGGTCAGTTGGAATTTACAGAGGCAGTTCCTACACTGAGCCTACTAAGACCTGCATGATCTAGGATGGCTTCTACCAGGATAAATAAGTGACTTCCCTTGTATCTTAGACTCCCAAGATGATCCGTTGTGGACACATAGAACTGAGATTAGGAGGAAGATAGAGTAATGTTTTCAGGCCTTGACAGTATCACACTATCAGCATCACCTTGGCCAAATAAAGAGCTGAATTCAAAACTAAGCAGCACATGAGGAGGTTCCACTTCATGCTGAGAAGACATACAGAATTAGCAATGCCAGGAGAGCGGGTGTAGGGAGTGGTTAGCATCTGAAACATTGACACAAATAGCCAATCACGGATCGGTTCCAGACCCCTGCTGTTAACTAGAAAGCTAGATAGCTAAATTATAAATGGGAGAGGTCTTTTGTTTTGTTGTGTTGTGTTGTGTTTTGTTAGCAAACACATCTAATTTACCAGTTAGGAAAACATCAGTCTCAAAGAGACTTAAACTGGAATTAAGTCTAAAGAATGTTCTGAAGTAAGGTAATAGGGCTAATGTTGGTACTTCATCACTGTCCTCAAGCATACATACTGGTTTATTTATTTTTATTTATTCATTCATTTATTCATTTATTCTTTAACACCCCATATGCCTCAAAACTCCTGGGCCTGTCAGATGCATGAGGGAATAGTCAAATTTTGAATTGAATTTAGAGAGGGGGAAAGGAAGGAGTAGACACTGAGTGACCAAGAAATGCATGTTTGCTCAAATATCCAGCACTGGAACCCTCATTATTTATACAGTGAAATTCATGTAACACGTTCTCCCATCACCTTTAGTGCATTGGATCAGAAGCAAAACTTGCAAGGCACGAACAAACCATGAGTTGGAGGGGTGCTGGTACTACAAGTGGCAGTTTAGAACACTGTGCTAACTCACTGGTCAAGCTTGGCAGTTATCATCAAGAAAGAAAGCTGAAAAGACTCAGAACTTACATTTATTCAAATGTTGAAAGATCTGCCCAGTGCTAACAACAGCTGAGTGGTTGCTGGTATGTGTATACATAATCTCATGTCGGTATATCAGGGCAGGAATAGTCGGGGTATCTCATGTGCGCTTAAGTAAGAATGCATCTTGTTGGGTTTAATCAGTTCTCTCAGGAACAGAAAACATTTTTTTTTGAAGATTTTATTATTATTGGAAAGCTGGATATACAGAGAGGAGGAGAGACAGAGAGGAAGATCTTCCATCCGATGTTTCACTCCCCAAGTGAGCCGCAACGGCCGGTGTGCGCCGATCCAAAGCCGGGAACCAGGAACCTCTTCCGGGTCTCCCACGCGGGTGCAGGGTCCCAATGCCTTGGGCCGTCCTCGACTGCTTTCCCAGGCCACAAGCAGGGAGCTGGATGGGAAGTGGAGTTGCCGGGATTAGAACCGGCGCCCATATGGGATCCCGGGGCATTCAAGGCGAGGACTTTAGCCGCTAGGCCACGCCGCCGGGCCCTGGAAAACATTTTTTAATAATAACTTCCCCAAGAGATTTAGGACCATTGATGCTATGATTTAACTGCAAGGAGACTAAACACACTTCTCCAGGATATTAGAGAAAATGTCTGTTTTAGCTGATTGAGAAATCCACGTTTTGTGTTGTGTAAGCATATTTTAACACATTTAAAGTTTTTCTCCACTAAACTTTTAAAATATTACTGAAAAAAAAAAACAAAACAAATCTCTTTAACATAAACTTGTAACTTTTCTCAGTTCTTAATCTTTTTTAGTGGACTTGAGGAACAGTTAACTTCCTTTCCAGAGCAAATCACTTAAGGAACCTGCATGAATACTACAAGTCGTAGATTTATGGGTTTCTAAGTAATTTGCTGTGTGTTGTGTAATACCAGAACATGCATAAACATATATGATTGTTACTCTATCTTATTTTACTTTTTAAAATGATTCATTTTATTTTTATTAGAAAGTCAGATATACACAAAGGAGGGGAGACAGAGGAGTATCTTCTGTCCACTGCATCACTCCCCAAGCAAGCAGCTGCAATGACTGGAATGGAGCTGATCCGAAACCAGGGGCCAGGAGCCTCTTCCGGGTCTCCCAGGCAGGTACAGCGTCCCAAGGCTTTGGGCTGTCTTCTACTGCTTTCCCAGGCCACAAACAGGCAACCGAATGGAAAGTGGGGTCTACGGGCCACACACCGGTGCCCATATGGGATCCCAGCATGTACAATGCGAGGACTTAAGCCACTAGGCTACTGAGCCTGGCCCAGGATGTGTGTTTTTTTTTCTTTTTTTAATTTCGCGTTAATCCAAGAAGCTGACACATCGTTTGATGGTCTTCAGGATAAAGCTATCATGATAATGGGAATCCACAGTGTAAATCTAATTCAGTACAATCTCTTTTCAAATGTCCTAGCCGCACACACACAGCTGGGACCTGCTCCTGCCATAATTCCTGTGCTGTGAACTAAGACCTGGTTTTTCACAAGATAGCTTGCTTGGTTGAGAGCTGCATCCTGTCGTAAGTACCGTCAGTCTCCTAACTGCCTCTCCAGGGAATGCCAACGCCTCATTTGATACCCAGCTGTTTTGTATGGGCTTGCTTACCGCCTGTTGAATAACACCTGTTATTCTGTGTGACATTTCTTCCGATCAGGTTTTTTTTTAAAGATTTATTTATTTTTATTACAAAGTCACATATACAGAGAGGAGGAGAGACAGAGAGGAAGATCTTCCATCCAATGATTCACTCCCCAAGTGAGCGCAATGGCCTGTGCTGGGCAGATCCAAAGCTGGGAACCTGGAACCTCTTCAGGGTCTCCCACGCAGGTGCAGGGTCCCAAAGCTTTGGGCCGTCCTCGACTGCTTTCCCAGGCCACAAGCAGGGAGCTGGATGGGAAGTGGAGCTGCCGGGATTAGAACCGGCGTCCATATGGGATCCCCGCACGTTCAAGGCGAGGACTTTAGCTGCTAGGTTATGCCGCCGGGCCCCCAATCAGGTTTTAAAACATCTATTTTCTTCTTGGCTCTTTGGTGAAGATCAGCTATAAAGATCTGTTTATAGGCTTGAAATGCAGAATGAAAGAGAAACTGGGTTGAGGTAATGTGTGTGTGTATGTGTGTATGTGTGTGTGTGAGAGAGAGAGAGAGAGAGAGAGAGGAGAGAGAGACTGTAACAGCTAACCCTGGGCCAGACCAAAGCTAAGAACCATGGAGCTGCCTTTTGGGTCTGAGGGCCAAGAGCTTAGGCCCTACTCCACTCTATACAAAGTTGCATTAGCAGGGGGCTGGATCAGAAGTGGACAGCCTGGACTAGAATTAGCACTCCTATGTAATGCCATCCCTGCTGTAGCACTACACGCTATTTGAGTATTCTGAAATTTTTAAGTGTGATCTTTTCTTTCTAACTGGCTTCATTTTTGGTGTTTCTTTTTTTTTGGGGGGGGGGGTGCTGTTGTTTGTTTTGTTTTTTTAAACAATTTTTTATTTAATTTTAAGGCTTTAATGCTTAAAATGAATAGTTACCAGACACATGTGCATGCTATATGTGCATATATAAATAACACACACTGATCATATCATTGTCTGACATTTCTAAGCCTTCGTGTCTATGAGCGGACTCTTGAAACTCTTCCCTCTTACTCAGAAATTATATAATAGGTTACTCTAAACTCTCATCGGCTTATCAGACTGTAAGTTTTAATAAAGGACATAATATACAATTTTGCTTTGTTCACTTCCTTCTAGATTCTGAACTAAATTTTCTCAACCAATTTGAAGGCACAGATTTTCTATTGTTTTCCCCATAGAAGTTTTAGTTTTGGCCTGGCACCATGGCTAAATGGTGAAATCCTCGCCTTACACGTGTTGGGATCCCATATGGACACTGGCTCATGTCCCGGCTGCTCCACTTCCTACCCAGTTCCCTGCCTGTGGCCTAGGAAAGCAGTCCAGGCCCAAAGCCTTGGGACCCTGCAACCAGGTGGGAGACCTGGAAGAAGCTGCTGGCTTCTGGTATCAGATCAGCACAGTTCCAGCCGGTACAGTCACTTGGGAAGTGAATCCATGGATGGAAGATCTTGCTCTGTGTCTCTCCTTTTCTCTGTATATCTGACTTTGAAATAAAAAAAAAAAAAATCTTCACAAAGAAAAACAGAAAAAAGCAAAAACAGAAGACACAGAAAATGGTCAAAAATTTTTTTCCCAATTTCATAGTTTGTAAGAATTAGTGTCATCAAAATATCCACAGTCCCCAAAGAAATGTGTAGATTCAACATAATTCCAATCAAAACATCAAGGATGTTTATCTCAGATCTAGAAAAGAGAGTATGCTGAAATGATTGTGGATAAATGACAGACTTGAAAGAAATACACGATGTCAAAAACAAAGCTAAAGGCATGGTTATACCAAATTTTAAACACATATTACAGGAACTTATGCTCCAAATATCCTGATTCTAGGGGGAAAAAAAGACAGAAATCCAATGGAACAGGTTAGAAACCCTAGAAAGTTATCCAGGCCTCCACAAACAACTAATTTTTGCCAAATGGGCTAAAATCAATCCCTGAAGGAAGGGTAAGTTCTTCAATGAAAGGACATACAGTAAAATTAAAAATAGACAAACAGTTTCACTAAAGCTAGGAAATCTGGCTCAGTGCGGTAGCCTTGCAGCTAAAATCTTCACCTTGTATGTGCCAGGAATCCATATAGGCATCGGTTCTAATCCTGGCAGCCCCACTTCCCATGCAACTCCCTGCTTGTGGCCTGGGAAAGCTGTCCAAAGCCTTGGGACCCTGTACTCACATGGGAGACCTGGAAGAATCTCTAGGCTCCTGGCTTTGGATCGGTACAGCTCTGGCTGTTGCGGCTCACTTGGGGAGTGAATCATTAGACGGAAGATCTTCCTCTCTGTCTCTTCTCCTCTCTGTATATCTGACTTTCCAATAAAAATCACAAATGAATAAATAAATCAATCTTTAAAAAGCTAGGGACTCTTCTGTCTGCTGTTTTACTCCTCCAAATGTATGCAACATTCTGGTTGTGCCAGACTGAAGCCGGAATTTCTAGCTGCATCTCACACAAGGCTAGCTGAAACTTCTGTCGCCATCTGTTGCTTTTCAGAAGTGTTACCAGTAAGCTGGCTGAGAAAATATTTATTTTTCTTGATGTTCCGCTGTATCTATCTCTAAACCTAATGCTAGTACTAATGATTTTTTACACATTGTTTCTTTTAGATTTTTTCTACTAAGTTCTAAAGACTTTTTACACAATATACATAGAGAATTTTGTGATTCCTTGTCTCAGATACCGATTTCCACTTTGCAAACCAAATCTGTGGTTCTGTTAGAAAATTAGGTGCTTAGATTTGTAAGTATTCCAGGCTTAAGATAAATTGGTATTGAGCAAGGTACTGAGATGCAAGGAGGGGATGTGACCAGCAGAACGAACAGATGTAAGAGTGACTGCTCCAGGTGAAACCAAGAGGCAGCACCAGTCTGCATCCCTACCTTAAAAAGTGGGAAAGTTTAATGAAGTGTGTGCACCTGCCAAGCCAGGAGTAAATTCTTACAGACCTGAGAGCCCACTCTGTATTCCAGCTAGGGTTTATAAAGAAATGGTCTAGATTCACCTGCCGTTTTGTTTGTTTGTTTGTTTGTTTTCTTAACTTTTCCTAAGCAAAAGTTTTCCTGCTTATAAAATTGACCAAACTGCCTTGAGGGTTGTACGGTCAGATAGAGCAGAGAGATCTCCCAGGGTGCTTTCCTTATGGCATGGAAGGGAGACAGGGGCATCCTCTGAAGACACACAGCGTGGCTTTCTAGCATCAAATCCTCGACTGCTTCCAGCGTACTCCAGCAATTGCTACTCTTCTCTCCAAAAGTGTTTTCCTTGATCCATTTTCACTATCACAGGTTGATTTTTTTTATTCCCCTGCCTAATAGTTCTAGAGTATTTTTAAATGGTAGTTTTAACTACAACTGCAAACTGAGTGGAAAGGTTATGGAAATGTGACCCTCTGGGAACCAACTGTCATTTCTCATCAGGGTGCACCACAGTTGTGGCAGAACTTTGCTCTTGTCAAAACAGCCATGTTCTCATGGAGAAGATTTAGCGAAGATTATCATATGGCCTTGGTGTCACAGTTTAGGGGGATAAGCCACTGCCTGCCAGAACATGAATGTATCGCATGAGCAACCGTTTGAGTCCCCGTTTCTTCACTTCTGATCAACCTTGCTGCTAATGCAATTGTCTGGCAATGCAGCAGAAAGTATTACAAGAGCTTGGGCACCTGCTTGTATACATGGGAAACACAGAATTCAAGGCTCCTGGCTTTGGCCCATCCAACTCTGACTGGTGGTGGTTATTTGGGAAGTGAATCAGTGGATAAATAATCTCTCTGTGCCTGAGCCAAGCATCCTTGCCCAGTGGCTAAATCCTTTTCTTGCATGTGCCAGGATCCCCTATGAGTACCGGTTTGTGTCTCAGCCGTTCTACTTCCCACTCAACTCCCTGCTAGTGGCCTGGGAAAGCAGTCAAGGATAGCCCAAAACCTTGGGAGCCTATGCCCATGTGGGAGGACCAGAGGAAGCTCCTGGTTCCTTGCTTCTGATCTGCTCAGCTCTGGCCATTGTGGCCATGTGGGAGTGACCAGCAGAAGGAAGATATTTGTCTCTCCTTGTGTCTGTAAATCTAACTTTCCAATGAAAATAAATAAATCTTGAAAAAGAATCTACCTCTCCTTTTTTTCTATTCCATAAGCACAACCAATTCTGTGACATGATACATCTAGAACCAGCCAGCGGTCAGGCCACAGAGTGGCAGCAAGGGGCAGGTGCACCTGACCTGGATTTACCTCCCGTGCTGCAGCTCTGCGGGACATCACAAACAAGCCCCGGAAGTAAAGGAGAGAATTCAACACAGATGTAGCAGCACTACCAAAGCAGAGAATGGTTTCAGTGAGCATTTGTTGAGTAGACTAAATCACATTGGAGTCATCCTTAACTGACCAGTACCTATAGTTAGAAATGAAAATACAAACTCATCTACATTTCATTTCTGCACATTATACAAATCATATATGTGGCATGTTGTGTATTTGCTCTGTTAAATTTTCTGATTTGTTCACATAAAAATTTAAAACTCAAACTCCTTCATGAAATAGGTGGTTAAAGTGACCGACTAAAGCAGAGAGGTAGATGAGTATGAGGCCAGAGTCAGCTTGGAACTCTGACTAACTGAAATGATCACAAAATAATCATAAAATACCCCCTTCCCTCCACCAGGTTAAAAAATATACAGCATGTTCAGAAATTCTGAGAAAATATTCAGGCACAACAAACCTATGTGAACACAATGGGCCCCGTTCCTCATCCAAGTGAAGGAATTTAAATTCATTTTATTACATAAAATTACATAAAGTTACATTTTATTACATAAAGTTGGGGGAAGATAATTAGCTTGAGGTTCTTCAGATCACCTTTGTATTTATTTTACTCTATTTTGAGCTATTTTGAGTTCATAATTTAACATAGGTTGGAATTAAAGACTTAACAATTACTAATAAACCAACAGAAAGATAAAGGGCTGTATTCCCAAAGGAAAATTGCTGAGAGATACAAACGATAGTACACTTCACTTGTATGCAGTAAAGTTTAAGTTACAGAATCATGAATACTATGGTAGTATATAATTTGTATCATGTTATTTGACAAATATATGAAATAAACTTTGATGGAACACTCCCAAATTCGAATGAAATTTTACTTGTAGAAAAAGTGATGGTTAGACTTGGACTATGTCCAGTCTGCCAACTGCTCTCTGAAATGGGGGACTAGGAGGAAGGGAGTGATTGGGATTCTAGCTCCAATTATTATCCATTATTTAGTCAATAATTTTCCATCCCTCTATTGCATCAACTAAGACGGAGGGAGGACCCAGGCATTCTCATAGAAGAATTTTGATGTCAAATCATAAGCAAAGTGTGTCTCAATTTTGAAATTCCCCACAGGACAATTCTTGGGTAGCCCAAAGAATTCTGACAAGATAGCCATTTTGGGCACGGAGTGAATCATCTGCAGACAGTTCAGCTGCCAGGTACCAGTCCAAATCTCTGACTAAGAAGTACTTGCGACAGACAAGATAGAGAAGTCTTGGGTTCTTCAAGGCCACTTCTCAACTGGATCAAAGTGCTTTTGATACCTAGGTGCTATTTATCTTTATTTAGAGATGAAGAGAGAGAGAGAGAGAGAAAGAGAGAGAGAGAGAGAGAGAGAGAGAGAGAGAGAAGCTTTCATCTGCTGCTTCTCTCTACAAATGCCCAGGCCAGCCAGAGTTGGGCCATGATCAAACTAGGAGCTGAGAATTCATCCTGAGTCTCTGACATGAATGTCAGTAAGTATTTGACCTTCGTCTCCAGCTTTCCCAGGGACACTAACAGGAAATGGAATTGAAAGTTATATGGAATGAGAATGTCTCAATCAGAGGCTTAACCAGTTTTACGACACTACCCACCCCTAACCTTGATTTTTGCCTGTGTCTACTCCGCCACATCTCACTGGGGAGAAAGCTCAAACTGCAACTCTGATACAGTAATTGAATACAGTAGGTTGGACTAGAAGGGGTTGATCCACTGCAGACTAGGTGAGTGATTTCCTCTTATTAAGAGGAGGGCTAGAGGTTATCAAACACACACATACACACACGCGCGCGTCTTAATCTCACTGATCTAAGACACTCTAGAAAGGGAGCATTCAGGTAAACACCTATCCCGGATATTCCCCCGGGAAATTTCCACCTGAGTAAGGAAGGATCTGCACGGATTCCTCTGTGCCACAGGCCTCTCACACCCATTATCTCCAAAATTAAACTCCCATTTATTTTACATCCCAATCGCTAAATATGTATGCCTCCTGCAGTAATCCTGTTTATTAAATGGCATCTTCCTGTGCCCAAGTGGTCAAGCCAGAATCCAAGAATTTATTTCTGACCCTAGCATCCCCGCCATTTTGACTTCCAATCCAGTGCATCCCCGCATATCTGAATCATCTCTTCACATCCTCCCAACTGCCAGATTAGTCCAGATTAATATCCTCTCTTCCCTGAACTATTGCTATAGGCACACCCTGATCACTTCTGAATCCATTCATCATCTGCAAAAGGCAGTGATATATTAAAAACTCACAGCAGATCAGGGTTCTCCAGAGCCAAAAATCCTCATGAAGTTTGCAATCAAACTTAAATAAAATACGGAGTCCTCACACAGTCTCCCTAACCGCATGCCTAGTCCCTGCCTTCCTCAGGAAATTCAAGCTGTGCTGTTTTCCTTTCCCTACTGTCCTTTTCTTGCTTGGCCGTTTGTTCTGTTCCCTTTGTTGCATGAGCTTATTTCTACTTCACTGCTTTGCACACACAAGTTTGTCTGTTTTGCTTTGTTTGAGGTGGGAATGCTTGTCTTCATCTTGGACACAGCCACTTTGGGTTTCTGTGAGTCTGAGCACAGGTACTCAGGTGAGAAGCAGCTTCCCAGACACTCCTATGCAAACCCCTCTCCTTCAAAACACATACATCTTTATTGCATACAAAACTGCCTAAAATTACCAATTCCCTACTTATTCATTTACACACTATTGGTGTCTGCCTCTATTTAATAATATAAACACTTTGGGGCAAATACTTGCTCATCAAGTATCTACTGCATCAAAGTGTAGAAATACATCTTGGATCCATGGAAATCCATCACTGGTATCTGTTAAGTAAATGTATGGATGAATAAATGAAAAAAAATGGGGGATACCTCCAAATGAAAATCTTTAGAACTGGAAGGCAGCCCGTTGCATCTGATGCTTGGAAGACATGGTGCTGCAGACAATGATGGCTGAGAATTTTAATTTTGAGCATTCAAGCTGTAGGAGACTGGGGATCACAGGACTGATTCAGATGCTGGAATAATCTGATAAATTGGCCAGTTGTCAACCAGTTCTTCAGATTCAAACTTTGAGAGGTTTATTGTGCCCTTAGGATGAGAGAAGCTAAAGGAGAAGAAGCAGGCCATAATCTCGGGCTTGGCCCAGTCTTACAACCACCCTCACTTAATGGTTCTCCTGTTGCAACCAGACATCCTGTTTGAGAATCTCTGTGGCTGTACCTTCTCCAACACCTGCTTGTCTACAGCAAGGAGAGCCACTGGCCACTTGATTACTGAGACACTTTAAACAGAGACAGTAGAATTTCAGGGTTCTAGAATACAAGGAGCTTTTCTTCTATGACATCAGATTCATGAAGGGCCTGTGTTGGTTGATATTTCTATTAGAATACTATTGCTGATGAGACAACCTTCCCAAGAGGTTGAGTAAATGCTAATCTATGCCCTCAGCTCTAACCCTTTACTTGCATTTCCAAGCCCAGTTTTGAGATTCTATATCACCAGAATCAATCACAAGGACACCTATTGCTTATCTGATTGAGAGTCTTTGGAGAGTACAGTGATGGTTGCTGGGAACTTCCGCAGTAAGCAGGGTAATTGCACATCTCACCTTGTCGGTTTATGCCTAGTACGCTGGAGTTGTTTGTTAGCAGTATCATTGAAGCTAACAGCAACTCCCAGTTCAGTGGACTTTCTGGAAGCACCAAGGAAAACTCCTTCATGGGCTTCAGCATGTGCTGTCTGGAGGATGAGCTAGGACGCTGGAGAATCAGAGGGAACTCTTTAGAAGAAAACCATGAATGCTGGCAACCTTTGGCTACACTCCTGAGGAGCAACAGGCTGTCTTTTCTTTCTTCCTATTATTTAAATCTTTACATAAGATTATGATTATAAGGAGAAACGAATGTGCCACTGTAAAAATTAAGAGAAAAGAGAAATAAGAGAGGGCATCATGAATGCAGCAGGAGAGAGGGTTGAGTGGGACGTATCTCTGTGCTCTTAAATGGTTATAATGAACTAGATGAAATGTGTTTAATATAAACAAACTCATAGTGAGCATCATAGGTATGCATTGTTGGATAATGACAAGTGGCTTCAAAATGAATTAAGTATCTAATAATCACAAAAGTATGTAATAACTTGGTATGTAACTTTGATTCAGGCCTTCTAACCCAACAATAACCACTACAATATTATCGTTATTATCAATAATTGTATCACAGGTAATAGTATAAACAATTTACATCTGCTGTCATGTATCAAGCTTTCTTTGTGTTTATCATGTCATTTAACCATTGAACGCACTTTAGCCACCTGAAGTAACCCATCATTTCTGGGAACCAGCATTATGAACATTGTGTTTTAGTTTTGCAATTTACAATATTTATTTTAGAAGAACATGATAGATAGATAGACAGATAGACAGATAGTACTCCATCCACCAATTCACTCCCCAGTATGACTGTCAGGACTGAGCTGGATCCAGTGACAACCTGTCATTTATCAAGATAAAGAATATAAAATCCATGGATATGAAAAAGTGCTACTCCCTGGTACATTTCAGCAAATATTTAAGGGAGAAAAGATCCACCAATATTTTATAATCTCTTACAGAGTATAGAAACCAATAAAATGCACCACATTCTTCTTCTGTGAGGCCAATATTCCCACAATTTCCAAGCCAAACACTAAATCTAAAACGTATGGTACATTTTTTGAAAAGTGCATGCTCATTTCCTTCTCCCATTTCCTTCACAGGGTGGTTTCTTTTACTGTCATTGAATTTCTGAAGCTGTTTATAAATCCTGAATAATAGTCCCCTATCTTTTGTGTTTTGCGCAGATTTTGTACCATTCTGTTGGTTGCATGTTCACTTTGTGGATCATTTCCTTTGCTGTACAGAAGCTTCTTAGTGTAATGTAACCATTTGTTTGCTTTGAAAAAAAAAAAAGTGCTAAAGATATCGAGTGTCATTCACCAAAGAGTTGGCATTCATTATTGCAATTTAATACTAATGGCATTTATAAAAAATTGGAAAGCTAAGTAGGCTCAGATTTAAACAGATACCAGATGGCAATGTGGGTGGGAGATAATTTTGGGCAACTGTGAGCCTGGTGTTCTCTTACATAACCTTACTTATGTGTTTTTAAAAGTTTAGTTAGCTTATAGATGTCATAGAAACTGTTAAAGCAATATCAGTAGTTTTGTTTCCACAGAATCTTGAAAATCCTATGCCATAATAAGAAGGTGAAACTCAGTTTTTCAGAGTCTGGCAGTAGATAGCAGGTTTTAAGGAACCATTGAATTTTCGACTTTTTACTCTTCAGTTGGAAGTCTTTATGCCACAAAGCATATGTTAATTCCTTCATCATTACTGCTGGTTAATTAGCACATGAATTTCATGCTGTCATCTTGTTGCAAGTACCATCTGCCTTATTCCTTTTACAATAAAATGATATGAAAGTCTGCAACACAACCCTTACTCTGAGTGACATGTTATACAAAATGAAGACCTCAAGCCACCCTCAGCTTTCAATACTTGCTGTGGGATCACAGACATTGCTCTGGTGTAGTAACGTCGGTGGACTTCTTACCAGGAACTAATCATTTCCAAAATTTAACAAAAGTTAATCACCACATGCTTTCCATTAGTCTTTGTCACTACTACCCTTGCCATTGGTGTCATATTACTTTCTAGAACTTGGAGGTTTTATAAATAATATTGTATGCCTTTAACACCATTAATAGACACTGAAATGTGTGGGGTGTTCAATTTAAATATAGTCCCAGACCAGAAAACATTTCAGGTAATTAAAATTTAATCCTCCAAGGAATTTATCCCATTACCATGTCTAAGTTAATTTCTCTTCTGAAAAATGGGGAAACTTGCTAAAATGTTATATTCTCTGAGAAGTGAAGCTGCCAGAGTTTTCAGACTTGTTTGAACGTCAGTCCTTGTTTTGTATCGGAGGATGTAACAACATCAAACAAATCAACTCAGGATTGACCGAGGCCTCCACGTGCCCCAGTGATATGCTTTCTTTAGATTCTTCTTTCTTTTTCTTTGTTATTCCTTTGCTGATTGCGGCACTCATAGGAACCAGTGAATGATTTATCATAATATTAGCAGCGATTTGAAGCAATGCAAGTGTTTCGTGAGTGTGTTAGACCACATACAATGTCGTCGAGTCCCCAGATTCATATGCAGGGTTACACACTTAGTGACAGGAACTGGAATTCAAATATAGGGAAGCGAGCAGAAATCCCTATGGTTATATGACCACGATAATATATGTTAAATATGCATGTTACTCATATTCAGATTTGTCATCTTAATGGAATAATTTTTGGTTTCTAGCATTCATTCCCTTTTACAGCCATTACTGATCTCATTTATTAATTATATTTCTTTTTTTTTCTGATAGTATCTTAAAAGTTTCAATATACGTCCATCTTGTTCTGAGAACAGATGGTATCCCATGTATTCTAACAAGCACCTTTACCTTCATTCCTTGCTTTAGACTGTTGAATAGATATGATGAATGAAAATGCTTATTTTTTCTTGTTTTAATTAACTTGTTTGTGTCCGTGTTTGAAACTGAGAGTGACAGAGTGGTAACTCTCCGCTAGTGCACTGTCTGTTGTGTGAGTGGCCCTGTGGTTGGAGCTAGGATTTGTAACTCCTCACTTCCCTTGTACACTGTCTCCGTGTCTTGGTCTTTCGTACACTAGGATGGCTTTGATCTTCATTGCCGAAGACATTCAGTGTTTAATTTGACTGCTCTAGTTTTGCATTGACATTGATCACATTGCATAACTCCTACAGACGTGTTAAGAAATCTTCCATCGGTATTACTCCTTCTCTGGCCATTATAAGGAAGGCATTCCCTGGGTATGGATTCCACATATAATCCAACATGGTATCTCAATGCCCTGTTTTGCCAAATGGTTTGAACAAGTGAGGAGACCATAGCAGTTGGTGGCACTGATGAGTCCAAGCTCAATAAAACATCTCCTGTATCTCCTGGTGGAAGAAAGCCTTTTTTTGGAATTACAGAGGTAGGCCAAAAGACCTGAGATAGTAAGCCTGGAAAGCTCACATTTTGCTACCGATTCACAAGGATTTCACAGTGAGTTGTGTCATTTCTATCTTCATCCACTCATAACTGCACTGATGGGTGACAGTTACGGTAAACAGAGATTTCTCCAATGAGTTCAGCAATCTAAGTCGGGGCCTAAGCAAGACAGTGCAAAATCCTAGTTGAAGTCAACCCACAGTGTTTGCAGTGGGTTATAAACCAATGTGCATATGAGTGTAGAATAGAGGACAGTGGAGTGAGGGATATTATCCTAGGAAAGGTCAAGTAAAAATGCCTAGACTCCTAGACTTCTATCCAGCAGACTAGTACGCCAGAAGCAATGAGACGTTGCTGGAGAGATTGCAGAGATTACTGCTTCAATCAACAACCTGAAAGGTGCAACAGCAGCCCATTCTATCCCTACCCAGCATTCCTATCTGGTATAAGCATTAGTCATATAGGTTTTAAGGAACAAGAGTGGCTTGTTGCAGATTTTATCAATGAAGTAATGACTTCATTTTAACTTGCCAAGAAACATTTTAATGTCTTCTGGATCCTGGTATGAACACCAGTCCACGTCTCAGCTGCCCCACTTCCCATCCAGCTCCCTGCTTGTGGCCTGGGACAGCAGTAGAAGATGACCCAAGGCTTTGGGAACTTGCACAAGTGTGGGAAACCCAGAAAAATCTCCTGGATCCTGGTTTTGGATCAGCTCAGCTCTGACCAGATGGAAGATCTTTCTTCCTGCCTCTCCTCTCTATAAATCTGCCTTTCCAATCAAAATTTTTAAAATATATTAATAAGTAATAAATATATTTTTAAAATAATAAAGACCACGAGAGGCGCACACCATAGCTGTTCACCCTCAGAGTAATATATACTCTGTAACAAAGCCATTGCTTTATTCCCAGGGGTCCCGGTTTCTTCTGCTTCAGTTTTAACTTTGAAACATAAATTGTCCTTTTTGAACCATTTTCCTTGTTTTTAAAAGACTGTGTTTCAGGCCCGGCGGCGTGGCCTAGCGGCTAAAGTCCTCACCCTGAACGCGCCGGGATTCCATATGGCCGCCGGTTCTAATCCTTGCAACTCCACTTCCCATCCAGCTCCCTGCTTGTGGCCTGGGAAAGCAGTTGAGGATGGCCCATAGCCTTGGGTTCCTGCACCCGCGTGGGAGACCTGGAGGAGATTCCAGGTTCCTGGCTTCGGATCGGCACAGCACCGGCCGTTGCGCTCACTTGGGGAGTGATTCATCGGATGGAAGATCTTCTCTGTCTCTCCTCCTCTATATATATCCACATTTCCAATAAAAATAATAAATCTTAAAAAAAAGACTGTTTCATTGATAAAATGATACAAAGCTTTACTGACAAGCCCTGGTTCATATACTGGGAGGAATTGTTTCAGAACGCAGGTCTGTTTCATTGCTGTGCTTTCAGTAAACGGATACCACTTACTGTGATTAATGTAGTTCAGCAGCGAGTTTTGCAATGGTGAGTGACTCTTCATCTTTGACAATATTATTTGAGTGTCTGTGATCTCTTCATAGTTCTCTGTGCATATATGAATCATTGAAGAGATTGCTCAAGTTTTGAGAGACTGTGTTAATGCTCATTGTTTTCAGATAACATTAACATCTTAACAGTATTAAATGTCCAATTCATCAATAAAAAATGATTTTTACTGGCCTGGTGCAATAGTGTAGTGGCTAAACTCCTCCCCTTGCACGCACCATGATCCCAAATGATCACCAGTTCTAATCCCAGCGGCCCTGCTTCCCATCAGCTCCCTGCTTGTGGCCTGGGAAAGCAGTCGAGAACAGCCCAAAGCCTTGGGAACCTGCACCTGGGTGGGAGACCCAGAAGAGCTCCTGGCTCCTGGCTTTGGATTGGCTCAGCTGCAGTCATTGGTGGCCACTTGGGGAGTGAACCATCAGATGGAAGATCTTGCTCTCTGTCTCTCTTCTCTGTATATGCATCTTTCCAATAACAATAAACAGATCTTTCAAAAGATGATTTTACATTTGTCTGGGTATTCTTAATTTCTTTCAGAAGTGTGTGGTTTTCAGTGAGCAAATCTTTCCTCTCTGTGGTTAGGGTATGCCTGTGGTTACATTTTATTCTATTAGATACTATTATAAAAGTATTTGCTTTCCTAGTTTCCTTTCTTGATTGTTCATTGCAATTGAACAGTAACAAAGCTGTCCTCGTATTTATCGGTATTCTCCAGTGTCCCTGATATTCTTATTAGTGGTATTGTTTTTATATCTTTATGAATTATTTTATATTTTCTATGTGTAGCCTTATGAACAGAAATAATCCTTTCTTTCTGGTTTTTCAAGTGGATTTCCTTTTATTTCCTTTTCATGACTAATCGCTCTGCTAATTTGCAGTGCCATGACGAATATCACTTGTGAAAGCAAACTTTTTGGTTTTGTTCAGAAACACAAATACTAAATACTTTAGCATTTCATTTTTTATTATAATGTTAGCTCTGGGATTTTCATAGATGCAATTTTTTATGCTCAATACATTTCCTTCCATTCCTGGCGGATTCAGTAGTGTTCTGTCCTGAAACAGTATCGAGTTTTATTGAATAGTGTTTCTGAGTATTCTTTCTCTGTTTGCAATGTGATGTATTAAGTAATTGATTTTGTGAGTTGAGCAATAGTTCCATACCTCGTTAAAAAAAAAAATCAGTTTCAGTATGAACTTCTTTTTAATGTTTTTGTACTATTCGCTACTATTTGTAATGGAATTTGGGGACTTCAATGGGATTTTTTTTCTTTTATCTGACTTTTGTGTAAGAGTGATGACATCATAGAATGAATTGCAAACTGTTCTATTATGAAATTTGAGAAGCACTTTTTCAATTTTTTTCCTGTAATTTGTTAAATTTACCAGTAAAGACACAGAATTTTGAAATTCTCTTTTATTTTTTAGTATTTTTAATATTTTCACTATTTTTACTGACTCAACTTCTTTAATTGTGAGTCATTTTGATAATTTGTTTATAGCAACTTTTCTAGTCCCAAGATGTTACCTGATTATGTTGGCTTATATTTTTTTATGATACTTAACTGTAATCCACTTATTATGGAGTTTGACATAGAGTTTGCACTTTCATATCTAATATTATTTATTTACTTTTCATTTTTTGTCACTTCTAGCTAAAGTTTTGAGGACTTTTTAAGAAAGAAAATTTTATTGTTTTTATATTATTGATTTCTGCTATTTACCTCTCTTATTTGTTTTTACTCCATGTTTAATATTCTTTTTTCAGGAGGAAATGGGATTAGGTTTTTGATTGACTTCTATTTTTCCCCAAGTTTGTTAAGCTTCAAAGCTAAGCTATTAGTTAGACATCTTCATGTCTATTTTTAAAAAAGATTTATTTATTTTTATTATAAAGTCAGATATATATAGAGAGGAGGAGAGATAGAGAGGAAGATCTTCCGTCCAATGATTCACTCCCCAAGTGAGCGCAACGGCCGGTGCTGTGCTGATCCGAAGCCAGGAGCCAAGAATCTCCTCCAGGTCTCCCACACGGGTGCAGGGTCCCAAAGCCTTGGGCTGTCCTCGACTGCTTCCCCAGGCCACAAGCAGGGAGCTGGATGGGAAGTGGAGCTGCTGGGATTAGAACCGGCGGCCATATGGAATCCCGGCGCGTTCAAGGCGAGGACTTTAGCCACTAGGCCACACCGCCAGGCCCACCTTCATGTATTTCTTTTTAAAAGGTTGTTGCTGAGATAAATTTTACTCTGAGTTATGCCATCTTTTTAAATTTATTGGTAAGTATTTTCTAATTTCACTTCTGTGTGAATGTGTGTGAGAGAATGTGTTTGTGTGAGCAAGTATGTGAGTGTGTATGTGTGTGATTGTGTGAGAAGTGTGAGAGCGAATGTGTGTGAGTGTGTGAGTGTGAGTGTATGAGAGTGTGAGTGTGAGTGTGTGAGTGTGAATGTGTGAATGTGTGAGTGTATGAGAGTGTGAGTGTGAGTGTGTGTGAGTGTGAGTGTATGAGAGTGTGAGTGTGAGTGTTAATGTGTGAGTGTGAGTGTGTGAGTGTGTGAGTGTGTATATTTGCTTCCTTTTATCTCTTGGTTATTGAAGTGTTTGTTGTTTAAACTTCACATATTTCTGAATTTTCCAGCATTTTTTCTCTAACTTGCTTTCAGGTTTATCCTGCTTAAGTTAGACAAAATACTGCGCACAGATTCTTTTTAAGCTATTGAAGATTTTTTATACATATTTTGCCAAAATAAACCTGATCTGCCATGGCTATAATGTGGATTTGGCTTTTATTGACTGCAAATTTTTTACATACATGTTATATATACACATGTGTATATATATATGTGTGTGTATATATATATAATTTTTTAAGCCATCTTTTTCTAAATTAGTCATCAATTGAGATAATCTTTTTGGTGTTAAATGCGGATGGGGGTGGCATAGTGGCACATGGGTTAAATTGTCACTGTGACGCTATTATTCCATATTACAGCATTGGCTCACATCCTGCCTGTTCATTTAAGATCCTGCTCATTGACAATGCACCCAGGAAAGCAGCAGGTGCTCCAAGAGATAGGGAGTAGGTTAGTAGACAGCTTAAGGTCATGAGCCGTAGGTCAGAAATCTCTGTTTCCAAAACACAGCTCCCCTCACCTGGGACCTGGACATGGGGCAAATAGCATGTAACCTTCCCTTTTACACTCCAAAACAGCCCATAATGAGGAATTTTCTCTCCCTCTCTCTTTCCACATACAAGAGGCAAGATAGGAAACACTTCACTCCTACTTCTGCCTTCCAGACGCACTGTGTTTCTGAACATGACCCACATGTGTCTGTACTTTTCTCACCTGCTAAATATTTTTTTCAGTTTGTAAGTCATAACTATGTCTGTACATAGGTTACTTCCCTAAGTTAGATGCAGTAACTTAGAAAAAGAATCTTAGACCCAATGTAGCCTGCAACGCAAACACAGGGATACCTGGCTTCCTACATGGGCAACCCAGGTTTGATTTCACATCCTGACTTTGACCTTGATCAGCCCCTGCCTTTGCAATGATTTGGGAAGTGAATCGATAATGGATGTATCTTTGTCTCCTTGCTCTCCCTCTGTAATTTTCCCTTGGGGAAGAAATTAAGGGTCTGGTGTGATGGCTCGATTGGCTAATCCCATACCCCCAATTGCCAAAATCCCATATGGGTGCTGATTTGTGTCCCTGCTGTTCAACTCTTCATCCAGCTCCCTGCTTATGGCCTGGGAAAGCAGTGGAAGGTAGCCCAAAGCCTTAGGATCCTAAACCCTGTGGGAGACCCAGAAGAAGCCCCTGACTCCAGATTTTGGATTGGCTCAGCTATAGTCATTGTGGCAATGGAAGCAGATGGAAGATTTCTCTCTGTCTTTGCTTCTCAATAGAAATATTCCTTTCCAAACATTAGAAATTTTCAAAAAATAATTTGTTAGTTGATTAATTATTCAAAATTGTGGAGGAGTGCTACATGCACTGTAATTGGAATTATAGAAGTGAAGAGGAGCAGGTCCAGGTGTCAATGACGCAAGGTTTTCCCATTGTTTTGAAATCGCAATCTCTTGGTTCAGTGTTTTGTTACTATGAACTGCTAGCTGTTTCCCAGAGTTCCGAGGAAGTTGCTTCTGTCCGTTTGGCTGGTTTTCTCATGTTTCTGTTGGAGGAATGGAAATCGTCACTTGCTCACACATCATTTAGTTGATGTTATGCTTCAAATCATTTTTTGAAAGCATACCTTTTTTTTTTTACCTATATAATATTCTCCCCTGTAGAAAGTGATGTGTTTTCTCAGTATCTTTATGGGATGCGTAATGGCTGGCTTTTGTTATCTCTGCCTTCATTAGACAGAGGACTGACGGCTGGGTAGATTCAGATACACAGACACATACATGCAAGATTCTAAGGATGCTCTGATGAAAAGCAAATGTTCCCGATTCTAGTCACCTTCTCTGCAATGATGTTTAACGCTTACCACATCTGTGTTTTCTCAGCAGAAGCAGTTTGCTTTGCATGACAGCAGATGTATCTGTGGTTATTTTCACTGAAACACTACAGGAAAGCAGCAATTTACATTGTTTTTCTGTGAGTACTCTTAAACACACAGTCAGTGAACGTCTTACCTCCTATTTCTTTACACGCAAGAAAACAATTAAAATTCGTGGTGTGAGCACTCGCATTGTTAAAAATCACACTCACGTAAACACACAGCACCTTTTTCATTTCTGGAAGCTGGACAGCATCTGTAACCTTATTGGGGGTCCAAAGGGAACTGGTTACTCCTGTAAATGAGACTTTTCCCATGACACTTTTGGTATTGTCTTGATATTCCATAACTTTTTGATATTTGCCTCAACTATCACTCATGATCATTTTATGTACAATAAGAGGGAGAATGACAGTAAATGATGGAATATAGACCATGAAGAGAAAACCACCTTCAGTCCTTCTCTGTGTGCATCATGTTCGCTAGATCATCTTCCCCGAGTTCTCATCCCCAAGGTGTTGCTGAGGCCACTGTTCATTGGCAATAACTCCAGGCAGAGGGTTGACCCCTTAACAGCTTTCTCATTCTCCTGGGAATGGAGGGTTGCTCTTATTTATTCTAGTATGAACCAATGAGTTACAACAGAAGGTGGTGCTAATGTCCTCCAAGGACCTTATACACTCCATGTGTCCATCAGTGACCGTCCCTCCAAGGACCCCATCACTCTCAGTGTGTCCATAGGAGACCATCCCTCTAGGGAGTGTATAAACTTCATGTGTCCATTAGTAACTGTGCCTCCAGGGACCCTGTCATGCTCTGTGTGTCAATCAGTGACCCCAGGGACCCCAGTGACTCCAGGGACCCCATCACGCAGTGCGTCCACCAGAAGCCATCCCTCCAGGGACTCTACACATGCCATATGTCCATCAGTAACTGTTCTTGCAGGAGACTACAATTTCTTCTGCTCTTCCCACAAGCCTTTATTCTCACCCCTTTAACTTTAGACTGAGTTCTTCCTTCTCTCTACTGAGACCTTAGGGCAATGTTAAAGAAATGGCTACCTTTCTTGCCTTCCATTTGTGAAACCTGGCCAGCACCCCAGCCCTGTCACGCCCAGATTAATTGTCCCTAAATGATGTGCCTAGAAAACCAGCTGAGAATGACCTGAATATGCCGGCCTCTGCAAGTGTCTGTGATATCTGAATGGAGTTCCAGGCTCCTGTATCCCACCCGACTGCTCCCAGACATTGACGCTATTGAAGAGTGAACACATGGAAGAAAATGTTCTCTTCTTCTCTCGCCTGCTCTGTAACTCTTTCAAATAAACAGATCTTTAAATATACATATATGTGTACATATATATATATATATATATATACAGATTTTACAACAGAAAAACATTTTTAAATATTCTCACAAAAAGGAAATCGATATTTCACATGCTAACTACTCTGATGAATCTATCATGTATATATGTCTCATATATCACTTTGTACTTCATGAATACATAATTAGTGCTTGTAAATTAGGCATAACAGACAAATATAAAGAACATGAAGTCCCAAGCAATGTAGTGTAGCTGGAGATGAGCTGAGGAACAAATGTTTTACTTTTGTGAATTTCGCCCATTGTAGCTGACTTACAACATTTGGTGAACTTTGCTTCTAACATAGATATGCTATGTGTATGCCCTAACTCCTTACAGAGCTGGGTGACACTCCATCAAAGGCCATGGGTGTGTGTGTAATATTCTTATGATCCATATGCAAGCATCAACTGAAATATTAGTTTGCTGTAGACTTCCTGAATTTGAAGCTCTGTTTACAATTGCCTCGGCAGAGCCAGTCCAAGAGACTTCACAAGCTACCTATGGTCTGTAGGGCAGAAGCTTACCCAGTCTCGCTGGAACTGGAGATGCAGGGGTAACCAAGGGACACTGGAAATGCTTCAGCTCTCTTGACGACTTCCCATTGGCAAAGATGAGAGGGCCTTTTAACAGCAGACCAGTGGGATGCTGTTCATTCACTCAAGAAAATCGAGGTCAAAATCGTGTTCTTCCATTAATTGGATGAGGGGATGGCTTGGTCTGACAGCCTCTTCCTTGACATGGAATCTAGATACAAGCATGCTTCCTGCACAAGGAAATCGAGAACATATTTTTAAGATTTTTTACATTGTTATTAGGAAGTCAGATATACAGAGAGGAGGAGAGAGAGAGGATCTTTTGTCCATCGATTCACTCCCCAAGCAACAGCAACTGATGGAGCTGAGCTGATCCAAACCCAAGAGCTAACATCTCTTCTGGGTCTCCCAGGCAGGTGCACGGTCTCAAGGCTTTGGGCAGGGTTTGAGTGCTTTCCCAGTCCACAAGCAGGAAGCTGAATGGAAGTGGGAATGCTGGGATTAGAAATAGCACCTTTATAGGATCCTGCAAGTCCGCAGAGAGGACCTTAGCTGCAAGACTGCTACAGTTTTGAGATTTGGGCAGCGGTTATCAAAACTGCCTGGTACTGGCACAAAGATAGAGAGGAAGATCAATGGAGCAGAATAGAAACACCAGAAGGGAACCCACTCAGATAGCCAAATAATCTTTGACAAAAAGACAAACAACAATCAAGGCAAATGGGAAGGTCTGTTCAATAAATGCTGTTGGGACAACTGGTTAATAGCCTGCAGAAACAAAAAGATAGACCCACATCTCTCACCATACACTAATATCAAATCTAAGTGGATAAAAGATCTAAACCTACATCCAGAAACCTTCAAACTTTTGGGAGAAAATGTTGGAAATACTCTGCAAGATTTGGGGTAGGTCCCGACTTCCTAAAAAGGACACCAAAGGCAATAGCAATCAAGACAAAAATAAACAAATGGGACTTCATCAAACTAAGAAGCTTCTGTACAGCAAGGGAAACAATCAACAAAGTAAAAAAGCAACCCACAGAATGGGAGAAGATCTTCGCGCACTACGTAGGTGATAGAGGGCTAATCTCCAGAATATACAAAGAGCTACAAAACAACCAAAATGCCAAAACAAACAAGCTACTCAAGAAATGGACACAGGAAATGGGCAAACACTTCACAAAAGAACAAACCCAAATGGCAAATAAACATATGAAAAAATGCTCAAGTTCCCTGGCAATAAGGGAAATCCAGATTAAAACATCAATGAGGTACCACCTGATGCCAGTAAGACTGGCCCACATAAATAAAAGCACCAACAACACTTGCTGGCGAGGTTGCGGGGAAAAGGGAGCCCTACTCCACTGCTGGTGGGGATGCAGGCTGGTACAGCCTCTATGCAAATCAGTATGGAGAACATTCAAACAACTCAAAATCAACATACCATATGATCCAGCAATAGCACTCCTAGGAATATATCCAGAACACTTGTTTTATGAGAAACCAACATGCACCCCTATGTTCATAGCAGCACAATCAGTAATTGCAAAAACATGGAAGCAACCAAAATGCCCATCAACAGAAGACTGGATAAGAAAGCTATGGTTCATCTACTCCATGGAATGCTACTCAGCTATTAAAAAAAAAAAAATGCAGTTCTTTGTGGCCAAATGGGCCCAACTGGAAACCATAATGCTAAGGGAAATGAGCCAATCCCAAAAGGTTAGATACCACATGTTTGCCTTAATTTAAGTTGATATGATGTTATGTATAACATGTTATGTTATGTATGCTATGTTATATGTCGTGTATAAACTAAAATTGTAATGTCAATGAGGTGGTCACAGGATGTGGTTAAGAACTCGCATTTATTTTTAACATATTGGTTATCAATACTATGTCAATTAATTCCATAACGATGTAAATTTTTGCTGATGGTATGTTGGAGCTTTTAATTGATCGGGATGATACTCTGCTGGCTCTGCCTTCAGACCAGAGAGGGTCTCCCTAAGAAGTCATTGAACTTGATTGGACTATAAGATGCTGGACTCTATGTCTGGTATATGCTTGCAACAAGGGAATCTCAACTGAACTTAAACTGTGGTTATGCAACAAGGTGGAGGAATCCACCATGGTGGGAGGGTTTGGGGAGGAGTGGGGAGAATCCCAGTACCTATGAAACTGTGTCACATAATATAATGTAACTAATGAATAAATTTTTAAAAATTAAAAAAAAACATTTCAATTATAGTTTGTATACAACTGGCTTCTATCTACCTTAAATTGGCTGTAGGATACCATTCAGCTATCTCATGTCTATTTTCATCCTAGCATTTAGCAGTTTATTGTATTGAAGCATAATTTTAACTGAACTTGGCAGATTTTAGGGTAGACTAAACTGGCTTATACCTTTAGCAATGCATGTGACACCCGTTGAGATATAGAACACTATTGGGTGGGGTGTGCAGAGAAATCCTCCATACCCTAGTTAGGAGTAGTTTATTTTCATATCCTACCTAGTAAGGTATGTGTGAGTCCCCACTGATCGTTTCCTGTCTAGTTCTAAGCTTTCCTAATTGTTCTATTTCTAATTTTTGTTGTTTGTTTTATTTTGTTTTGGAGGGCTCCAGGGCGACCCTGATGGTCATTGCAAGAGAGGGTGGGGATCCAGTACTGGAACTAAGCAAGGACCAGAGAAAGCTCCTCTCCCTGGTCTCGGAGGGAGTTTATTGTTCTGTTTCTGTAGACTGCTCAGGGCTCCTGGCTGTTGTTCCGGTGATATTGGGCTCTGCGAGGAGGGATTTGGACTTCTTCTATCCCATATGGGAGATTCAGGTGGGAGCGGATGACCTCAGAGTACTTAGCCTCCAAAGGCACTCCAATTCCCCGTGGTCTCCTTGGCAGTTGGGATGTAGTCCTTGGTGCCCATACTGATAGTCTTTGGTGAGGATCCAGAAGTCTCCAGGGTTGGAATACAAGTCTTCTCTAGTCCACCTGCTCCACTCTGGAATCCCCCCTGCTCTGTGCATATGACCTCCTGTTAAGAGGTTGTCAGGGTCACTCTTAAGACCCCCCGTCCTTGTGGTTTTACTATTGTCTAATGCTGATTCGAGTCTGTTGTCTGTAAGTTACCTGTTATGTTCTTGATAGGTTATGCTTTACATCTGCCTCACACATTCTAGGGAGATGGAAGATCTCTCTGCTCTCCCTCTGTAAAACCTAATGCAATTTTAAGACACTATGCTTCTTGGTAATGGACCATAAGTTAAAATGTCCACAGTGAGTGGCTTCCCTTCTTTCGCCTTTGATTCACTGGTGCTCCTCCCTGGGATGGTGCATAAAAACATCACTTCCACAAATTTCTTAGATGTTTCCTTCCTTGAAGCCCCTTTTGGGCACTATGGCAGGATGCCAGAGACCAGCTCCAGCTGACTGAGAGCTTGCAAAGGATGCGTGGATCGGCGAGACTGTAAGAGGAAAAGATAAGACATGGACCACTATGGCTTGATGCTCATAATGGACAACTCAGAAAAGTTGCCTTCTTTATTTATACACAAATCATCACAAACTTTTGCACAATATCCAATTGTTTCATTTTTACATTATGGTTAAGAAAATGCAAAAAACAATCCTAACATATTATTTACTTTAAAGAAAACATTTTTGGCAAACCATTACTCATTGAAATCTGCAGTGACCTGGCTAAAGCCAGGAATTCCACGGTTGGCAGCACATGCAGTTACATAGTGAGAAGTAGTTTACTTATACTCAAAATTAATCTTATACTCAAAATCAATTTCTACTAAACACAAACTAAGATTGATTAAAATATTAAGAGTACAGAATTAAAAAATTATAAATGAAAGAATCTTATAAAGCATATAACATAGGTTCTTTGCTAAATCTTATAATCAAGTCATGCATTAATTACCGTCACCTTCACCTAGTGCTGATTCAACTGTTTTTTGTTCTTTTGTTAAAGGGCAGTGAAAGGGATCAAGGCAGCACAGCCAGTCTACAGAGGGCCTTTACAAGAAACTTCCTTTTATCTATATAAATTGTTTTCTTTCCCTAAACATAACTGCCAATATAAGATAGATATTTTAAGCCATTTTGAGGGGGGTTCACATTTGTTTCCCTTTAGAAGATGCCGCATATACTTTTGCTTTCTGTGGTGAGAAACTAGAATACATCATATCATGTGTTGTAACAGTTCAAGGCGCATGGTAAACAAACTCTTTGTACCTCCATTATTGCCATCAGTTGCAAGATATTATCAAGCCATTTCTTAAGGAAAACATTACTTATACTAGGGCAAATTCCAGGACAAAAGTGGGCAAATAACAGGATGTTTGGAGACATTGTGGGCTCAATTGTACTATTGTATACTTTTAGCTGTGTGTCATAGCCTTACGTCGCTGAAGATGTCTTTATCATAACATGATTGATCAATCTGAGGTGTCATACCAGTTACAGGAATCACTTCACATTAGCAGAAAAACAACAACAACACCCTCAGGAGAATGCTATGAAACATCAGAGAGGTGATTGAGTGTCCATACAATGGGCTGAGGCAGCAAGGAGGTGACCAGAGACATTCTGCTGGGCCTTGCCTCGCTGCTAGAAACTCCTTGTAGCCTTGCTAACCAAGGAACAGTGCTCATCACACACCCATGCCATCCGACCCAACTGCATGGCTCCCCACAGCAGGAGACCTGTTTCTCACGCTCTTTTAAATTGTACCCTGAAATTGTCTTCATGGACATTTTCACATAAGACAAGAAGTGAGGGTATCTTTCATATCAAACTCCCTACAACACTGCTAGGAACTTTCTCTAAGAATAAGGTTACACAGACTTTCTCATTAAGAGATTAGGAGAGGTGGGAAGCCACCCTGCTATGCCCCATCTCTCAATCCCCAAAGCATAGATTACCTCCCAACAGAGCGAGAAGGATTCTCCAGGTTTGCTATCAGTCATTTCCTTCTCTCTCAATTGCATGCACCTCTCGCAGTCTCTGCTGCTAGGAATATGTGTGAAGAATCCTAAGCAAATACTTGCAGGGAGGGAATTTCAACTAAACTTGAACTATGGTTATGCAGCGGGGTGGAGGAACCCACCATGGGGGGAGGTTGGGGGGAAGAATCCCAGATTCTATGTAATTACAACACAATATAATTAATGAATAAATTTAATAATAAAAAAAAGTGTGTAGAAGGGCAGGTGGGCCTTCCCTGAATGTTGTTCCCTGACAGCCTTCCAGCTGGGAGCAAGATGACGCCCCCCTCCCTCTCTGTGATTCTTAATGTTGTTGTTGTTTGATGATGACATCTTGGGGAAAAAAAACAGCAATATTTCACTTGCTGAGTTTTGGAGACTCAAAATAGTACGGTAAGAAGATGTGTAATTATTCCTACTCTCAGGGCACAATGCCTTAATTAGCATACCCTTGAGAAGACCTTGCACTGTAGGAAGGGCACAGCTGCACCTACTGCTGGGAATCAAGGTGCTGTACCATGCAGCAACCTCCGAGTTCTGACTGTGCGTATACATTATAGATGATGAATATAGATTTGTTTCTCCCTTCATGTTTACTTTTGTGCTCTTCTGTCCTCAGTCTGTAGGTGATAATTTGGAGGAGGACAGAAAGTATGGAAAATCGTAGCTGCTGCAGTTGATGAAGACAAAGAGCAGTTACAGTCGTATATGCTGGGGTGAGGACTGGTGTAAAGCATGTTTCTGTATATTTGTTTGGTGTTGCTATGCCCTACTGAGTGATATCTTAAAATGTCCAGAGTTAGTGTGCTTTTTCTCTGTCTCACAGCCTGCATGGATTATGATGGGCATCCAGCTCATACTTCTTTAGGTCTTCAGAATTCTTGGGGACTCATCCTTCCCAGACTTCCGTCCATAAAAAGTGGCAGTATCACGTTTTACTTTGAAGCACCTGTTACTTGTTGGTGGGTAGACCCACTTGGTTTCACTCACTGAGATCCCAAGCAGGAGACTTGCCTGTCAGCCAAACTTGACCACTTCCTCGAGCTTTCTAATGGGTTTAAGTTGCTCTGTGGTGGTTAAGATAGCATTTTGGCATGTACCACATGTTCTAGAAACTCATGTTTTCATTACTCTTTCTTTTTTTTCATGATGGTAGGCACTGTTGTGAGCTCTCTTGCTCTCTTCCAGAACCTCCACCCCATTCTATCCTAGTCTAGCAAATCTTTAAAAAGAGAATGCTATGTGTCTAATTGACTTGCCTATTAAGAAAAACGTGTCAGCTGGAAATATTTGTGCCAAGGAGCCAGCAAAACCCAACTTAGTATGCTTGTCAAAATGAAAATATGTTCAAATAAGAGATCACTTAAGCTGATGCTCCAATTAAATAAAGCCAATGGAAGCAGTGAGGAAACAGAAAGCATAACTTTCCTGAGTTTATATTTGATTTGATTTCTACTTTATCTGCAAGAAAAATAGTCAACAATTCAGTTGTTTGACTTCCTTTTCCTTTTCTTTTTCTTTCTTTTTTTTTTTCCAAATGGAGAGTGATTGAAGAAGTTCAAAGGGGAATTAGGAATTGATGTCATCTAATGTAGATTCATGAGAAATCGGAAGAAATTTTTGCAATGATTTAAACAAGATCAGGCTAAAAATCTTCAGGAAATATATTCAAAGCTCAAAGCAAGTAGATAAATAATTAAACCTGAGATGTTTCTGCAATAGGGCCACTGGAGAGACTCCAGGCAGGGGAAAATGCAACTGTTGGACCCTGAGCATTGGTATACAAATGATGCAAAGCATTAGAAATTAGCAAATGAACAGTAAGAAATGAAGGTGCAGCCAGTGCTTGACTGCCTGAAGGCTGGTGCTGGAATCCTGCCCCTATTTTTAGCAGCCCTGTGATTCTGGGTACTGTGAAGTGAAAGTCACAGTGAAGAGGATTGAGCAAACTTGAACCTGACTTCCACCTGCACTGGGGCAAGTCCCTAATGGTTATGAAGACTTCATGCAATCTTTGCTCAATAAAAGTGAACACTTTCCATTCAAAAATGTCACTTTGCTCAGCCCATTTAAAAGCCACTTTCCAGTAACTTTCCACTTTCTCTCCTGTAAATGTCCATTCGCCTATAGCCTATGCTTAGTTTCCTATACTTCCCCAGATTCCATGCTTACTTTAACCAGCCCTTTTGGTCCTTTCTGTATCATGGGAAAGCCCTCAGTTTCCTCCATTACATTGGAGTTGAGCTCAGCTTACTTTGTAATCTCTCTTCCTTATTGCAAATGCCTGAATTACAGAAAAAGGAAAATGTGTCTCACAATCTTTAGCAGGTATCTGCAGCTTTCTCATATGGGCAGATTTGATTGTCTTGATTTCCTGCTTCTATAACAAAAAATGCAACACCTTCCTTCTAGAGCAGTCATAGGATAGAACTAATATTTGTCAAATGTCATTTAAGTATTAAAGATTTGCAATGTTGACAGAATCATCTTAATACACTCAATAGAAGAATTCACATTTCACTATAACTTTTCCATGAACTTTCACTATAACTTTTCTATTCCATTGCCACAACTCCATGCTATCTCTGGCAACACCTTGTTGCAGTTATCACTTGGCCTGTTACCTACAATTCTTCCTCCTACCTCCTCAGTGAAATGGCAGCATCCTCCACAATCTCTGTAGCCTTGGCCTTTCTCTGTAAAACTTCACTCTCCTTCTTTTGCTGCCCCAAAACATTTCCATTACATTTTGGTCACAATGTGCCCATTGAGAATCTATGACTGAATTGGGCTGGTTAACTACCGCATATCATAATCCAATCATGTTGCTAATGAGTTCAGGATACAAATGAATTTTAAAATGAAAGAACGTAAGAAGGATTGGTGTGAATTCAGCTCAGTTTATGATATTTAAAGATAATAGTCATTTGACCAGCATTCATTTCAACACTAAAGTATATTTTACTTTATATTAAAATGTTGCATTTCTAAGCATAGTCAGGTCATTACCAGAATGCATACAAGCAGTTATTAATATAACATTATCCTTCCTGTGAGGAAGATTTTGTTACTATTCTGTACCAAGTGGCCAGGAAGTGGCAGAAATGAGAATGGGGACACATCTAACTCAAAGATTCACTTCCTCAAATTTCCTACAGAAAAAAAGAGAGAAAACAACACCAAAACCAAACAGCCAAAACCAGTGAGTACCTCTACTGAAATTCGAGGAAGCACATGACAGATTACAGAACTAAAAGAACAAGCCACCATACATATATAAATGTCCCATTTAATATTGAAATCGCCCACAGAGTTAGAACAATAGTGTCCCAGTGCTTATGTCCACAATCTCAAACACACCCAAATCCACCTCAGCCTTGTCAGTGAGCCAAAAGACAAAACCACTCACAGCAATTCCCTCTGTAATGAATTTCTGTAGTTCTCAGACACAAAGACAACTTATTAATAGGTCTAGTTGATAACTCATAATCTGCAAAAAAAAAAAAAAGAAAAAAGAAAAATTCCTCTAGTTTTCCAAGTCAAACTACATATTTTTTAATCAACATACTTTCTCTATAAGTGTTTCTATTCAGAAACATTTCCAATAATGAAATCTACATATACAGATTTTGTCTGCTCTTAGGATGACATCAAGCATAATGGAATGTAAATACAATTCTGACCCCATATACATGAATGAGCCTAGCAAGTCAAAGGCAAACAAATTGTAGCGGGAACTGGGTTTGGTTTATGAGGTTAAAGGGGCGGAGTCTTGCACTGGCAGCAACCATGGACTCTGCAGTGAATTTGACCTTCATTTGCAGATTCCCCTGGACATCACAGAAGGGACACATCCCTGGCCTTGATCTCAGCTGCATCTTCATGTGAATTCCTGGGACTCTAGTAGATGGGGCACAAGAATTTATTAGACACTAGACACTTCAGTTCCCACAAGTCACTACTCCAAGTTTTTGAGGTAATGACCTCCGGTGTGGAACAAATAGCATCTGCTTCAATTGCAAGTCCAATGGAAGTTGAGAAAAAAAAAAAAAAAGAAAAAATAGCCGTCAGTGAGTTTAGGAGGCAACAGGGAAGCAAATGCAGCATTTGGCTAGAGAATGTCACACTGAGCAAAGGGCAAAGCAGACGTGACCTTGGCATAAAGAGGAAGGAGTGTGCATTCTGACTCACATGAGGAATGGGGTTAAGTTAGAGACTGAGTTTAGATAAATGAGAGATAAGAATGCTAATTATGAGAGAGGGTGGTTTGATTTACTAAGAGTTCTCTTTTTCTTTTATTCTGAAACAATTTCAGAAGGCACGCAAATGAAACAACTGAAAAATCCGCTACAGACTGTCCAGATTTTCATGATCTATATCAGTTGCTATCACCATATTTAACCAATTTGATGTTTCTACACTGCAATCCCAGACAGCACTCAGAGTTGCAAGGACAGTGACAAAGGTGAAGAAGGCAACGCGGGGTGGATTGCTGTGTGTGTGACATCCAAAACATGGGGCTCATTCACAGTTTCTGATCACTTCAGTCTGCCAATCATTTAAAAGAAAAATCTGTTTCCCCACTAATTAATGATTATATTCAAAAATAGGAAAGCTTAACGAAAATGGCTAAAAATAGAAAGTGTAAATGAACACTGTGATGATCAAAGATGAAAAGTAATTTTTGGAGATACATTCAGTATCTTGCCTTTTTTAAATCACAACCATCTGGGTGAGAAAAACTTTTTTTTCCTGTCTCTGCCTTTTCCTGACTAGTGCCATGTGAGCTGGTTAGTGTGCACCCACTGCAGCCTGCCTCAGTTGCTTGTGCTCTCCAGGAACGAGATGCTCTGGTCTGTCTGCTTCTTAGTTCCTCCCTTAAAGACTGCCTCAAGATCTCACCCAGTGGAACTTTATTTTGTGAATGTAAAATTTCAGATTTGATAGCTATTCAAATGTGTTTCCTGTAACTAAACATGCATTGCAGTTTATGTTGGACTTAGATCACTTCTTTGTAAAGATATATTTATTTTTGTTGGAAAGTCAGATATACAGAGAAGGAGGAGAGATAGAGAGGAAGATCTTCCATCCATTGATTCACTCCCCCAGTGGCCACAGGGCTGGAGCTGAGCCAATCTGAAGCCGGGAGCCCAGAACTTCTTTTCGGCCTCCCACATGAGTGCAGGGTCCCAAGCCTTTAGGTGTTCCTCCACTGTTTTCCCAGGCCAGAAGCAGGGAGCTGCATCGGAAGCAGAACCATTGCGATTAGAACCAGCATGCATATGGGTTCCTGGCTCGTTCAAGGGAAGGGCTTTATCCACTAGGTTATCGCACCCGCCCCAGACTTAGTTGATTTAATACAGTTAAATGACATCATGTAGTCTCCTATCATCCTTTTAATATCTTGTTCCATAATTAGTAAGTCTTCCCCAGGTTCTTTGAACTGGAATGGTCTACCTTAAAATGTGTGTTCCTCGACTACAACTGTTCTCACTGTGATATGGTCCTGGAGGCAAAAATATCTGTAAATTTTGCAATCATTGTAGTTGATTCTTCATGGTCTATAGTAGAGAAAAATCAACACATTTCTCAATAGGAGTTACAGTCACACAGTTGGGAGAGATTGTTACATTGAATTCTGTTACCTAACTTTTATTTATATGGAACTATTCTGACTGCTGGTTTGAGAACAGACTTGAGAGAGACAAACATAGAAACATGAAAATGAGTGAAGAGGTAAGTTTAACATTAATAGATGTAAAAGCACCAAGGCACAGTAAGAACATATGTGTGTGTAAGTGTGTATATATATATATATATATATATATATATATATATATATATATATTTAGAAGGTAGAGTAAGTTGGACGACCCAAAGATTTGGTATGAGAAACAGGAGTAAATGTAGAATTCCCCTTCAGTATTCGGTAAGTATATGACTAATATTAATGGAGAAGTCTCCAGGGAGAGTATATTGAAGGTCCCTTTTCAAGTTGAAGGAGTGAAGTCATGCTTGCAGCTGTAGATTGGTGAATTGTAATCAGACCTTGGGACTGTTAGGTGCGACAGGGTATCTCATGGAGCAGACCTCAGGGTACTGTCATGATCCTGCCCCTCACACCTCACTCACAGGCAACTGATGTTCACACTGTTGGTCATCACAGCAGCTCCCACAGGGCTCCTTAGCAGCTTTCTGTTTTGAAAGCAGCTCACCTCTACCTTGAACACGCCATCCCTGGACATGAAGGGAATGGGATAATCTGAAATGACATGGAAAATAATTCATTAGCTGGACCCAGTATTATAGTCTACTGGCTAATCCTTCCCTTGCATGCACTGAGTTCCCACATAGGTTCGGGTTCCTGTCTGAGCTGTCTTTTATCTCAGCTGCTCTGCTTCTATTCCAGCTCCCTGCTTTGGCCTAGGAAAGCAGTGGAGAATGGCCCAAAGCCTCAGGACCTTGCAGCCATGTGGGAGACCCAGAAGAAGCAAACAGGAGGGCCCAGTGTGGTAGCCTAGTGGTTAAGGTCCTTTCCTTTTATACACCAGGATCACAAGTGTAGCCGGTGCATGTCCTGGTGGTTCTACTTCCCATCCAGCTCCCTGCTGTGGCCTGGGAAAGCAGTCATGGATGCTCTTTAAGCCTTGGAACCTTGCGCCCACGTGGGAGACCTGGAAGATGCTCCTGGCTCCTGCCTTCGGACTGGCTCAACTCTGGCCATTATGGCCACTTAGGGAATGAATCAGCAGCCGGAAGATCTTCGTCTACGTCTTTTCTCCTCACTGCATATCTGGCTTTCTGATAAACACATCTTTAAAAAAAAAAGCAACCAATATCCTGACTTCATATTGGCACAACTCTGATGGTGGCAGCCACTTGAGGAGTGAACCAGTGGATGAAGATCTTTCTCTTCATTTCTCCTTTTCTCTGTAAATTTGTCTTTCAAATAAAAATAAGATAAATCTAAAAAAGCAGCTTGAATAAGAACAGTGTTTCCAAATATGTTGTGAAGATGGCAAGTGGGTATCAAGAATAACTCTTGAGTTTAAGCACCATCAGACTGCATCCTGAAATCTTCCAAATGAGGAGAATTCCTATTCAGGCCCAAGATGACTTCTACATGGAGATTTCCGTCTGGGGAGTGCCAAAGACGCAAGAGTGCCACTAACTAAACCATCAACTTGTGAGACAGAAGACAAGCACATGTGCAAAACGCAACTGGACTGTCCTCTTGGCTCAGAAGCTGGCTGAGGTAGAGCTCTGTGAAAGATGGAGAGCAGGCGGAATGGGACAGGCAGCTACGGATCCTACTGATGTGAGAAGTCACAAACAAATTCAGCATACACAGCCACAGAGTTACCCACACGGCACACACTGCCACAGAGTTACACAGCCAGGCTGGGAGATAATGTTACAGACATAGAGAACAATGGACACATACCCTGTGCAAGGAACTCCATGCTGGGTTCCTAAGAAAGTGGCTGAAAACAGTACAAAAGAATTAAAGCTGCCGGCTCACACCCCCTGCTTCTTCCCCAGAATCTGTTAAGCGAATAGTTGTCCTCACAAAAACATTTCATTCAAAGATGAATCATCGCAGAAATAAAGGGCATGGATATAAATTAAAGATGAAAGGAAAAGGTCATAACAAGTTAGAGGCATAATGCTCAACTGGCTCAAGGGAAGTCCTATCGTGAACGGGATGTCAAAGACATCTTTCTGCATCATGGAAAATAAATTGAATAAATAGTGGTCTTGAAACACAGCTCACAAGTGGGCATTGGTCAGGTGGCACAGGCACCTCTGTAGGATGCCTGCATCTCATTTCAGTTCCTGAGTTTCAGTGTAGGCTCGGCCCCTACTTCCGGCTTCTTGCTAATGTGTACGCTGGGAGAAAATGAGTAATGGTTCTACCATACAAATCCACATTTGTATTTGTATACAGATCCACAAAGTAGGAGGCCAAAACTGAGCTCCGAGTGTCTAGCTTTGGGCTGACTAGCTCTGCATATTATGGGCATTTAAGGAACGAGTCAGTGGATGACAAATCACCTTTTCCACGTTGTGTGTGTATATACATGTGCTCACACCTGTGTCTATTTCAAATAAATTAAAATTAGATGAAAACCATATAGAGTAGGGTGATCTCTATGGCCTACTGAGTTAATCCGCTGCCTGAAATGTTAGCAACCCATATGGCTGCCAGTTCAAGACCTTTTTGTACATCCAACCCATCTATCTGCTGCTGCACCTGAGAAAACCGGAGAAGATGTCTCAAATACAAGAGCTCTGCTCTCACATGAGATGCCAGGAAGAAATGCCTGATTCCTAAATTTGGTCTAGAATAGCCCTGCCCATTGCAACTGCTTTGGGAGTAAATCACAGTATGAAATATGTATCTTTCAGAACCAACCTAAAAATATAAATGAATAAATAGATAAGTAAATAAATAAATGACAAAAATAATAAATCTTTGTGTTGCAAAACATAAAGCTATAAATAGCACATGATACGATCCAGCAGAGAATGATACAGGTAAATCTATGATATTCTTATAAACAACACGGGGATGAAGTCACTTTTGAAAACAGAGAGAAATGAGATTTTGATAACATCTAAAAAATAAATTAGAGGTATTGCAAAAACAAACATGAAAGACAGAAGATGGTAATCCAATATATTTGATACCCTTAAAACTGAAGAATGTCACAAACAATATACAGACATATCAAAAATATGGTACAACATATTTTAAATTGAAAACTGCATACATTTGTAGTAATTTGAAATGGATAAATTGACATAAATCTAAGTTGAAATAGAAAATACTCTGACAAAAGTTAGTATTTGCTAAAATGATACTATATCTTAGTTTGAATTAAATACATAACCGATATTTTTAAGTGGCAACTGCAGCTTTTGTATGAATAATTAATTATAGAAACCAATGGGGAGCAGTAACGCAATCATCACTGAGGACAATACAAGTCAAACTTCCATAAACTTGACTTTTATTGCATCTGCCGGTCAAGTAATGCAAAGAATATAGGAAACCCTGCAACCCTTATACTTTATTAAAATTTATGAAATCATATTTCCTCCAGAGGAAAAAATGATGAAAGGAAAATGAATTGAGATGCGCAGGACCAAGCATATAGAAAGAGCAGATTTTCTTTAAAACGCTAAGCAAAGTAGTGAGAAAGACACACGCTAAGGCTGATGGGAGGTAGTTTATTTTCTCATTTTGCATTCCAAATTCAATAATGTTGCTTATAAGTAACAAATGAAAAGGGAGGTATTTAAGAATATGTTGTAAATTCATTTGAGAATCAATAATGAGTTAAAGTAACATTGTGAATATTCCAAATTATCAATATATCATAAAATGTAAAAGTGAAATTAAAGAACACACAAATAAAGTATTTTAAATGCATTTGTAACTAGGCAAGGTACTTACATGAGTAGGATAAAAATATGCCTTTTGTTGGAAAGTCTGTGCTGTTTTGTCAATAACATACAGCCCAGAGAAAATAAAGTGTTTATCATATGGTCTTATATAGAATGATGTCTCTTGATTCTTGTTTTATTTTAGGGAAATGTATCAGTATTAAAAAGCTAAATGCTATGATTTTTGATTCTCCATGCTTTAGTGCCTAAAAATATGTGAATCAAAAAACAATGGAAAATTAATGAGTGATTATCCCACATTTCTTCCAAAAATGGATCAAACAGGCATAAGGAATCATATAGATCTAAATAACAGGGCTGATGATATAACTTTAACACCCAAGTCATAACAGAACACCACAGAGCAACATTTCATGTTCTTAGTAAATATAGGGGAAGACACAAGAAAGCAATCTGGCTTGCAAACCTTGTCCTCAAAATGTAGTTAAACATGGTGCAGACACATGTAGTCAAGAATATGCTGGGCCCAGCCAATGATTCAGCAGAAGAATCCCCACCTTTGTAGTGCAGGATCCCACGTGGGTACTGTTCTGTGTCTCAGCTGCCCCATTTCCCACCCAGCTTCCTGTTTGTGACCTGGAAAAACAGTAGAGGATGCTTCAAAGCCTTGGATCCACGTCAAAAACTCAGAAGAAATTCCTGGCTCCTGGCTTCAGATCAGCTCAGCTTTGGTCACTGAGGATCAAACAGGTCCTTCCAGTTCCACATACAGAGACCAATTTGTGGCATGCAGCTTACTGCTTGAGCTATAAAGGGTAAGCAAGACTTTATCCTGAATGGGATAATTTCTTCTGATAACACCCTCACTCACTTCCTGGGACTTTCTGAGAACCCAAGGTATTTCTAAGAACCAAAGATTATGGACACACCCCAATATGTTTCAGGAGATCTAGCCTTACTGTGACCTTCCTTTTTATTGCCTGCGTTGTCACAATGTAGTACCAGAGTTGGGAGATCTGTCATTTGGTTCCCTGCTTTATTATGTATTGATACATGCTGATGATTTGTTTCTAATAATAAATTATTCAGCATTTAAGTCACAGAAGTGTCTTAGTTATTCAACGGTGGTATTGCCAGTGTGGGAGAACCAACAGACTATGTGTTTTCTGAAGGGCATCATTTGCCTAGCCAGGGACAGTCACTCTGCCTGCCCCTTTCCTGGACCTTCTGAGAGCACTTACCACAGAAAATATTATAGTAAAGGAAGTTAGTTCTCTGCTTCTCTTGCAGAAGTTGAGTGGATACAGCTCAAAACTTTCATTTCCTGGTTTGCCTTTTGGATTATGTGGCCAAGACCCAGAACAACCTGCTTGGGTAATTTTGTAATATTGAACAATTCATCTCCTGACCATTGGGCTGCAGGCTCTTTAACAAGCTATCCAATTTGAATATCTCATTTCACACTAGTTTTCTCCCACTGCAGGTGATGATCACATATGCCCATATTCCTAAATGGAAACAGATCTGCTCCTCATGAATGTTCTTCACAAGTCTGTTGGTTGCATTCAATAAGAAGTTTCTTTTATTCCTTCCGTTCTTCCTCTATTTCTGCCTTCCTCCCTTTATTTTTTCCTTCCTTTTTTCCTTCCTTCTTTCCTTCCTTCCTTCCTTCCATTTTTCTTTGTTTTTAAGGAATTGCAGATTTTTGCTTTCTTGGTTGATTCTTTCCTTTGCTTCATCCCCAAAACTGTTTCAAAGGCTGCACTTTGATCATATTTTCCTCTCTTGGAGCCCCTGTTCCCACAGCACGTTTCTTTAGCAGGTTTCTCTTTTGTAAGTATCACTTTCCTCACTGAAATATTCTACCTGAAAAAGTTCCACTGTGAGACAAGAACCGTGCATGCCTCCATCCCTTCTCCCAGGTCTTTGTAGCAGTGTTTATGGAATTCCCATGAAAAAAAATAAACTGCAATATGAGTGTCAATCAGCAATAGGATACCGAGCATTTAGGAACGATAATTTTTGATAAATGCCTAGGTCTTGTCACATTACACTTCATATCAAAATGGCTACATCTGGATGACATCGTGTTGAGTGAAAAGAGGCAGACATAGAAAAATGAATTCTACTTGTTCTCTCTTATAGGTGGCTGCTAAACTTTAAAAATAAATAAAAAATCAAAACAAAATGAGAAATGACTATGTATATAAGAATTGCTTCAGTTTCTAAAAAAAGTTTTATACCTTTGTCAAACGAATACACAGCTAGCTATAGCTTTAATGAACTATGAGTAGAATTTGTTGTTTATGGGCATAATGGTCATTTTCCCAAATACTGTTTATTTCCATGGTCTATACTGCCACTACAGTAGGGCCTTTTTCCTTTGACAGGGCTTATTTATGGAAGCCTTAGACCCTTTTAGTGCAATGTCAATTTAAAGTATGCTATCTCAAAAAAATTTTTAAAAGCAAAGAAAAAAGAGAGAGGGCAGGCGGGATGGTTAGGAGAAGGTGGAGGTTGGGCTGACACTGCTGTATCTGTGCCCTGTGTCGAGTCTGTCATTAAAAATAGGGCATCAAGCATGAATAGGCTGAAGACAACCTTCAGCGCAGCTGAGACGATGCTCAGAAGCCGAACACCGCGCACCTGAGGCTAACGGTGTCTTCCTTTGGAACTTGTCAAAAGTAAAACAGAATGACTGGAGTCAGCTCTAACAGAATGTCAATTTAAAAAAAGCCAGAAGGCCACGAAGGGAAGGTGATCATTCCTGATTGTCTGATAGTAGCAACCACAAAAGGCGATCAGAGTTACATCCACGAACAACAGAATAGCCTGCAAAGACATCTGAAAAGGCAATCCAGGGCCAGTGCCACTCTCTTTAATCCTGAGGACAAGGATTAATTGGAAGGTGTCTTTGGCAATGCTCCAGGTTTCCCTACGAAATCCTGTGCTTGCCTTCATCTCCATGAATACACTCAGTCTATCATGCACACCTAGTTCATTGCTCCTGGACAGTGTAAGACCTATGACCGTGTCTCCTCCTGCTGAACTCGGTCAGCCACTCGGTGCCGCTTGCTGAGAGTAGATCCCTGCCAATGGATGCAAGCCCACTCACAGGGGAGTCTCTGCTGGGATTTTACCTGTTATTCCTGTGCCATGCTGGTTGCATCTTCCCTCTTCCTCAGAACTCATCTCAAGCCTGAGCTTCGGAGGCACCATTGGCTACCCTGTCCCACAGTTCTGAATGAGTGAGGCCTCTCCAGTCGGTGCAGACCCCTAAAGAGCACACAGCAGGGACTCAGTGAGAAGAGCTTCTCCCTCCTTTCACGCACAGTGCATGGCAGGGAAACGCCTGTGTCTGGGGGCTGCTTTGCTGCCTGTTGATACTGATGATCTACAGCATCCTACTAAGCGAGTGTGTATCATACTGTGCCTGTCAGCAAGCCCATCCATCAGATTCCCTGCACTCTGTATCTAGCTCAGGGTGAGCTGGGAGATACTAAGTGTCTTGGTAAAGCTCAGACACCTATTTTGAAGCAAACCCAGCTGATCTATTCTTCAGATCCATTTACTGAAGTCACACAGGAAACTGTATCACATATGAATCAGTGCCTTCCTAGTATAAACACAGCCCAACTGAGGCACAATTAGTTCAGTTAAAGCAGCTTTACAATGAATTTTAGAATGAAGGGTAATCATTTGTGAGAAAATGTGATGTTACCATGAATTAGCCTTTTAATGCTACAGAATTAAGGCTGACATCAATTATCTGTCATTATTCTATTTAGCTTCTTGATTGGGAAGAAAACTACATCCATAAAGATAATGACGTTACCACGATTTGTTCAGGTTACCATTTGCAATCTTCTTGCTCACATCCTTGGGGAAACACCATCTGGCTTGAAATATTGAAGTTTTGCTGAATGCTAAAAATAAGAGGGCTTGGAGCGGTTTGAAGACTATTTTCCTTTCCTCTCCTGAAAACAAAAATGAAGAGAATTTCCACATTTTTATTACAGTTTTTGTGAAGAGGGGGTTTTTCTTCTATTCTCTCTCCTCTCTTCTCTCCCTTTTTTCTCTCTCTCAGCTCTAAACAACACACTACAGCCAGAGATCATTCTGAAATTATCTGTGTGAATCACATTTTCTTTGTCTGCCAATGTTTGATCACCCTTCCTGACCACTTGGTACATTGGACATTGACTTATATATTGCAGTCATTTCAAAGACTTGAAATACTTTTATGGAAAGAAATATGAAACTTCTTTCTGTGGAATTAATCCTAGTGGTGTGGGTGAAATGGGGATGAGTTACAAAATGGAAAACTTTGCCTTTACCTTTGTGCTGGCTGTCATCCCATTTCCAGCTGAATCTCCGGCTTAGACAGCAAGGAGTAAAAACACTTTTCATTGCTTTGCATGGCTACGTAAGCACCTTGAAAAGTAAACTACATCACATTAAATGTCTTCTATTTTCTCTTTGGGAAGTTTACCCTCTATTTTGGTTCTGAGTTTCTAGGCAGTGAATTCAATTTAGTTTTATCTGTGTTTTTACCCCAGCCATGGGCCAAGCACTGAGCACGTGGTAGCATTTTGTATACATTTATTCAATCTTATAGCTTTTCTACTTTGTTTATTGATTTGTGTAGCACAGAAACAAAAGAGAGAAGCAGACATTCCAGATGAGAGATATCTTTCCACTGGTTCAGTCTTCAAATGCGGGAAGAGCTGGTTAAGAAAGACATCTGGGTTTCTGACACGGGTTCTTTGGGCATTCCAGGCAACCACTTGACCACATACATCCCTGAATATCAGATTTAGTTACAGTCAGTAGCCCAATGTTTGGCTTCAAAAGCGGGTGGGCATTTTTCTGTAATGTTTTCAGTATCTTAGTTTTGTACATTAATAGTAGATTTAACTGTAGATTAAAAGTCAAAGGGTAGATTAATGTCATTGCCACGGAGACCAGCAGAGTTACTTACTGTATGAGCTCTACCTACTGAATTCATGTATCCTACCTTGCAAGTGTGTACTGAAGTATACATGAATTAGTATCACTATTTTGAAACTGTGAATTATTTACTTCACAATGTTGGCATCTCCTATCAGGTTGGTAGATTGAGTTCCCAGTTGCTCTGTTTTGGATCCAATTCTATTTTAGTGCACCTGGGTAGGTGAGGCAAGATCACATGTTTGTTGAGTCATTGTTGCTCACATAGGAGGCCCAGGTAAAGCACCTGGCTCCTGTTGTTACTGTTTGGCGAGTAAACCAGCACATGAAAGTGTTAGGTTTGTAGGCATTCAGATTTCCTTAAAAGAGAGAGAGCGAGAGGAGATTAATTCAGGTAAATGCTTTTACTAGTCAGGGAAGTCTCATGGGTCAGCCCCCTAAAGGAGATGGCCCAGAACGAGGTGGGGTGATTGCTTGAGGAAAATGGCCACTGGGGATACACAGCGCTAGACCTTAATGCATCTTAAGAGTAAGGGACGGGAGACATGAGGTTAGGCAGAAACTCTTGGCCCTGTGAATGCAGATGCCATGACATGCCGCACAAGGTAATCATCATGGGTGGCTGAGACCAGGTTGGTTGGCTCCTGTAGGGCATGGTAGGCATTCCTGCTTGAGATCAGGCCAAGAGGATCCCTGGAGGCTATTCCAGACTTTTCCTGGAGGGAGAGTCAGACTTCCTGTAGGCTTCCATAAAACAACCATAACACACTCACTCTCATACTCCCTCAGGAAGACTTCTACTTCTTTTTTTTTTTCCTGCATCTCTCTGTGTAACTCTGCCTTTTAAGAAAACAAGGAAATATTCTTCTTTAAAATAAGAACAAATTTTATGGCAGATAAGATACAGATGAAATTGGAATGTAATTTTCTAGAAATAACCTTTTATTGAAATGTAGCACCTACAGATAATTGTATTATCATTGGCTCTTTTTTATCTGATTGACTAATCTATGTATTTGCTACAAAAGCTGTACGTAATCTCTGAAGAGTAAAATATTTATTGTCTATCTTTCATTAAAAAATATACAGCAACCATTTATTTACCATGTACTCTAAATAAGAAATCTAAAAACCCATTTTGCCAAAGCATGTCATCCATGAAATCTAGTGTGGACTATCTCGCCTTTCAGGAAAGGAGATAAAAAATCCTTATTTTCTGTTTTCAAAAGTTGATCATGAAAAAGCCACATACAGGAGAATTGTGTTCAAAATGCAATTCTGGAGTTCCAACATGAACGTAACTTGGGAACCTGATAAAAATAGTAATCTGGGGTTCCTGTCCCAGAAATTCTGGCAGTCAAGACATTGTTGGATGATCGTGGATCCAGTGATCTCTATTTTGAAAAGATCCCAGGAGGATCCTAGTACACTGTCATGTTTAGGATCCCTAATGGATGTGTATGTGAAAACTTTCACCATCTTGTGAATAAACCCCAGTGTGTCTTAAGGGGCAAACCCCCTGTAGTCATTACTGTATGATGTTGATACAACAAAGACTTTTCACAGAAAAGGGTGGGAGGAATCAGGATGGCAAAATAAGATAAGGTCACATTTAAACAGGTAGAGAAACATTTAATCAGGATGAAGCAGAGAGGACACATTCCAGGAAATAGGAGAGGACAGAACAACAGCAGAGGGGTACCTGGAGACTGACAGACACAGGAAAGCAGTGAAAACAGTGGTGTGGTGTGGCAGTGACTGATACTCCAGCGGCATTCAGCTAACAGCAATCTGAACTCCAACAGCAGCCAGAATTCCACCAATGACCAAGAGCAAAAGAAGAGACAGAGGCACAACAGATATTACTGAAGACTCCCCTGCAAAGGAGCAAAACCCTATGCCAACCTCAAAGTTCACTGAGAAAGACGTCGAGAAAATGGGGGACACAAAATTCAGAAATCTCATTTTAAAGCTTATCATGAACAATGAGAAACACATGCAAGAGTTCAAAGAATTTAAAGAATATGTTACACAAGAAATAGCAGCAATAAAGCAAATCAAGGCTGATATATCAGAAATTAAGAACACAGCAGAGCAAATTAAAAGTACAGTGGAGAGTCTCCAAAGTAGAATGAAGCAAGCAGAAGAAAGAATCTCAGAATTGGCAGATATTTCCTGTCATCAGGGGAAAGCAAACAAAAAATTGGAAGCAGAGCTGGATCAGACCAAAAAAGGTATTCAAGAATTGAAAGACACTATTAAGAGGCCACATATAACGGTTATGGGAGTCCCATAAGATGCAGAAAGAGAAATTGGTTTCACAAATATATTTAATGTAATAATAATGGAAAAATTCCCTAATCTGGAGAAAGAATTGAGAAACAACATCCAGGAGGGGCACAGAACTCCCAACAGGCTTAATCAAAAGCGATCTCCACCACGACACATGATCATCAAGCTCTCTTCAATTGAACATAAGGAAAAGATCCTTAAATGTGCACGTGAAAAAAATCAATTGACATATAAAGGAATGCTAATTAAGCTCACGGGAGATCTCTCACAGGAAACTCTACAGGCAAGAAGAGAATGGAGGGACATATTCCAGATTCTAAAAGAAAAAAAAAAAAATGTTGCCCCAGGATAATATATCCAACAAAACTTTCTTTTGTCTTTGAAAATGAAACAAAATTCTTCCACAGTAAAGAAAGTTTTAAAGAATATGCCTCTTGCAAACCTGCCCTACAAATGATACTTCAACATGTTCTCTTGACAGAGAAGAGGAATAGCACCCACCAAAACCAAAGGCAAATGGGAAGAACATCCCAGTAAAATGACAACAGAAGACTAAGCCAATGAACAACCCATTCCTAAAATGACAGGACCAATGTACCACCCATACATATTAAACTCTGAATGTAAATGGCTTGAGCTGAATCAAACATCATAGATTAGTAGTCTGGTTTAAAAAAACAAAAGCCATCTATTTATTGTCTAGAAGAGACGCACTTCACCAACAAAAATCTGCGGAAACTGTATCACAGGAGTTTTGTTGTTTTCTGTTGGTTTCATCTCTTCAACACTTTCTTCTGATTAAATCATTCAATGGCTCATAGATCATACAGTAGCATCATTTTCTTCAAGAAGGTTCTTGATTTTCTTTTCCATTTCTTCACCGACACATTAGTCATTCAGTAGCATGTTATTTAATATCATGGTGTTGTTTTCTTTTTTCTTCCTGCTGTTGATTTTGTTTTGTGCCTTTTCATTTAGGGGGATGTATAGTAGCTGTGTAATGGAGACTGTCAGGTCTAGTAACATGTCATTTAACTTCATGGCATTGTAAATTTCTATTTTTCTTTCTCTTGATTTTGCATTATGATTTTTCATTTAAGGGGATGTACAGTAGCTGTGAAATGGAGACTAACATCCAGATGTGAGAAGACATTGTAGTATGCATTTCTACTTCCAGATAAAAATGGACTTCCAATGAAATTGCTTACTATATCTTGACAATAGGATGCTGGACTCTCTGCCATGGTCCATGCCCACAATGATGGACATATGACTGTGTATGAAGAACTATATTTTAGTTATGATATAGAGGAACTAGGTTGGGTGGGGGAGGAAATTGGGGAGGGGATACGGGAAATGCCAGGAACCTATGGATCTGTATCATAAAATTATAATAGTAATAATAAATGAATAAAGATTAGAAAAAAGGAAAAGCTAGACAAGGCAAGTTGTTTGGTTCTGTGTATGGGACACAAACGTTCGCATGCCTTAGTTGAGATCTCACTATAACAATGGCCCAGATGCTGTGTCATTGTCATGTGCCTCATGCAGCTCAAACACTGAATAAAATCAAACCTGTTTCTGACATCTAACACAAAGATGCTAATTGATGTGAAGGAAGCCATGGTCATTCTACATGCGGCAGACAACATAGTATCTATCTGAGAGTTCTTGAGCAACTGTTTTCTTACCTCAGGTACTTGAGTATTTGTTTTGGTATAGTTTAGTAGGCGCTGGGATCTCCCTTCCACCCACCCAAGTTCCCTATCCTCCCTTTTATTCTCACCTCCAGTCTCACAATGGATGTCTTTTGTGAATTTTCCAAAGTCCATCATGCTGTCACTGGTTTTCTCCCAAAAATGTAGGAGATTTAAAGACATTTCGTTGTGAGTCCATTCTTACATGGTGCATGCATGGAGACTTATTTCTCTGTTTCCACCTATGAATATAATAATTTCCATGATGTGTCTCCTTGAGTCCAGTCACCACAGGGAGAAGAAGAAACAAAAAAAAGAAATTATTGAACCTTCATCCACATAAGGTTAATGAGCATATAACAGAGGTATCAATGTGACGCTAGGGTGGTCAAAAAGTGTCCAGTATCTTTGCATATGAATAAATGTCAGCGTGTGTCCCAAAGCCCTAATGAAGGTACTATGAGGACTAGATCTTCTTTCTTTATGGGCAGTAGCAGTAACAGTGATATAAGGGACATTAACAATCTCAGGGGATTATAAACAATCAATATTTAATGGATGATTGATTAATGAATTACAAGATCTTCTTTAAAAAGGTAAATGTAAATAGGAAGTGACATTAATTAAAATTCACATGTAATATCCTTAGATTTGACATCATATTATTTTATATTAGAGCAAAGATATGATATCTGACCTTTTGGAATTGACTCATTTCCCTTAGCATAATAGTCTTTAGTTTGGACCATTTGGCCACAAAGAATTGTATTTCATTGTTTTTAATAGCTGAGTACTATTTCATAGTGTAGATGACCCAAAGTTTCTTTATCCACTCTGCTGTTAATGGGCATTTAAGTTGTTTCCACATTTTTGTGACTGTTAATTGTGCTGCAATAAACATTGAGGTGCACATTGCTTTCTCATGCAACGTCTTTTGGATCTATTCCTAGAAGTGATATTGCTGAGTCATATTGCAAGTTTACCTTGCAGGTTCCTGGGGAGGAGATGCGACCTGAAGAAATGAGGAGACAGTGCTCTCTTTTGGCAACTGACTAAGTTTATTTCCAGGGTCTCAGTTTTTATACATTTCATGAAACAACCATTCAGACATAACTCAGAATTAGATCATGTCTAAGAACACAGAGACAATGAAGAAGCTAACAAGGCAACTCTGTCAAAGAGTTATTGGAACAGAGAATAGATAAAGAGTATTGTCCATCCTTGATTGACTAGCCAGAGCACAGATGTCTGCCTACCTTCAAGGAGAGCATGAAAGCACATGCAAGGACTCACTGGGAGCAGGAACACACTGTGGGTGAGAGGCCCTCTGCCTTCTCTTTCCTGGAGCCTCTTCTCAACAGGGTCCTACAGGCCTCTGCTGTCCCAGCTTTCCTACAGGCTATGTTCCAACATCTATGGTAGGTGGATTTTTAAATGCCTAAGTGCTCTCTATATTGACTTCCATAGTGGTTGCCCCAGCCTGAAATCCCACCAGAAGTCGAGTAGTGTTACTTTTTCCCTGAAACCTCACCAGCAGGTGTTGTTGATAGCTTCTGTATGTGGGCCATTCTTACTGGCGTTAAGTGGAACCTCAGTGTTGTTTTTATTGTACTTGTCCACTTTCATATCCCGTCTCAACACTTGTCATTCTTCTACCTGATGTTTTAGGGTTCCAACGGGTTCAAATGCCCCTTGTCTTGCTTCACCTGTTACTTGCAGTAAATAAACATTTGCATGTCATTTGACACTGTTCAGAATTGATCCCGAATTAAGTTCGTCACATTTTCTCTTTCTACTATCTTCCTACTCTCACAGGTACTCTGTTCAAGTTACCATGAATCACTCTTTCAAAAATGTGCTGCTCACACTGATATCTTTAGCTTTCATTCAGGTGTTCTTGCTGCTCCAATTTCCTCTTCTCCTTTCTATGATTAATGTATTATGCTTATTTTCAAACAGGAAACTATCACAAGCAGTTTCTTTCTAATTTTTCTGTCTCCCATGTAGACTCTAGTAATTATCTAATAATACATCCTGCATAATGTGCTGATTCTAATCTTAGCCATGTTTGTAACATGTGGTTAGTTCCAATAGTCTCCAGAAAAGCAGTAATCAAATATTGTTATTTTTGTAAGTATGGCTCAGCATGGTGCATGAAACAGGTGCTTCTGAGTGTTTATGAATGTAGATTTAAGGAAGGCGGCTTAAATTCTTGTGTGTTTCATCGAGTTCTGGGACTGTATTATCAACATTTGGATCTGCACTTGAACAATGCTTGAATCAGCGTATACACATGTAGCACTAGAACGCAGTGCATGTTTAACAAAATATGAATATGGATGTACATTAAAGAAAAAACAAATCTAACATCACATATTGGGGACAGAGTGATACCAGCAGTATAGGCCAAGAGCAAAGCATAACGTGGGAAACCAGAATGAATATTAACTGATGGTCTTGAAGTGTTGGGCAATTTATGCATGCAGTTACTTTCAGTGACATGAAGAAGCCAAAGTAACAGCAATCTCTACAAGTTCCTGATCATACACAGTCCTCTAGAAGTTGTAAATGGACCACACGCAATCATGGAAACTGGCAAGTCCTGCTGGCTCCAGGAGCTTCACACACACCCAATGTGCAAATGCTCATTCTCTGTCATAAAACAGCAAAGTATCTGAATAGCACTCACACACGTCCTCTCATACTCTGTGGTTAAGTTCTCTATTACTGAAAAGACCTCATAGAACATGACTGCTGTGACAATGGTTGCTATGCATATATGTAGAGAAAGACATCAAGGAAAGCCATCTGTACATGTACTGTACAAGTGAAGTTTGTGCTTTCTTGGCTATTTTTGATGCAGATGTGGAATCCATGGATACAGAGAGCCCATCGTATGTTAGGAATCACAACCTGCAGATGAATCTATGGATTAAATACTGTTGTGCCTATCTTAGAAACGGGCACTCTCGGGTTCACATACTCTACCCAGCTAGTGGAAGGCCATATAGCTGTTATTTCCATAAATGCCTTAAAAGACCTAAAACTTTTAGCTGCATCTTGTAAACTGGAGATGGACTTACAATGGTGTACCCTAATAACACAAAGTCAAGCAAAGCAGGATGACTCCAACCTTTGTATGTTTTTAGGATCAGCCAGTTCAGTTCATTAAAATCTCCATCTTTTTTGAAAAATTAAACACACAAATTATATATGTGTGTGTATGTGTGGTATGAATGGGAGAGAAAATGGAGGGAAAGACAGAAACGGGGGGAGGGGAGATCTTCCATCTGCCAGTTCACTCCCTCAATGTCTACAACAACCAGGGCTGTGACAAAATCAATCAGACAGGGGCCAAGGACTCCATCATGTTTCCCACAGGGGTTACAGGAATCCTGCTAATTGAACTATCACCATTACATCTCAGGTTGTGTGGTAACTAGACTTTGAGCCACTTATGGACATTTTCATGTGTGTGGCAGGGACACAAGTAATTGAGCCATGATCTGCTGCTTCCTGCAATGGAAATCAACCAGATACTGGAATTCATAGCAAAACCAGGACTCAAATCCAGGCTCTGATTTTGAATGTGAGTGTCCCAAGTGGGCTCAAAACCTCTATGCAAAATGTCCTCCATGACCTGGTCTTTAATGTGTAGATGATAGGTAGATGTATAGATGGGTAGATGGATAGACAGGTGGATGGATAGACAGTAGATGGATAGACAAACAGGCAGATAGATAGAAAGATAGATGGATAGATAGATAGATGGATAGATAGATGGATAGGAAGGCTTAGCTACAGGGGGAAGGCGAAAGGGAGAAAAGAGAGTATTTTACTTGTTCATTCACTTCCCAAATGGCTGCAACAATGGTGGCTTGGCAAAGCTGCAGCCAGGAGCCTGGAACCTGTGGTGTTCTCTCATACAGCCCAGACACTTGGACCATCTTCCTCTGCCTTCCCATGAACATTGGTAGGGAGTGGGGCCTGAACTGGAGCATCCAGGAATTAAAATGACACAGGATGCTGTTGTCACAGATTGGGGTTTCACCCATTGCATCATAATTCTTACACACACACCCCATCCCACCCTGCTTTTTATGAATGACTGGATTGCAGGAATTTGTTATGCACCACACTATGATAAACTTTGCTTTTTTGTATGTCATGAGTTTATCTTCGATTTGCCGTACGTTTATCCTTGAGAAGACACTCGCTCTGGTTTTGTCACCAGAATGAAACTTGTCTTTACTTCTTCTCACCAGCAATGTAGCAACCTTGCAGTTCAAAGATATAAAAGTAGAAATAACAAAGCAAGACTTTATTGAAGTCCATTCCATGGAAGGAACAGCTTGTCGGAAGAGCACATGCAACATCGCTTTCTGGTTTTGGAGTTTTTTGTTCCTAAAGCAAGATGAACACTGACTGATTTTATTGTGATGGTCATGATTGACATGTGTGATTCATAGCTGGGAGCTGCCTTCCTTCGAGCTCTCTACACATGTGGCTGGCTACAAGCTAGACTTGGTACAAAGAAGGCTGCACTCCCTTCTTGTCAGAACATTTTGAATACAAGTTGAACCACAAAGTAGGTGGCCTTGGGTGGGGCCAAGAGAAGAACAGGGTCTTTGCATTCACCCCAGGAGGAGGGCTGTGTGGCCCTTCCGTGGTGGCTCCTGACTGCCAACTGGGAGACACACGACATGCTCTGAGTCTTTCTCCTCACATTACGATGCAAGCTGAGTGGCTGTGTGATTTTCTTCAGATAACTGATTGCATTCATGTGCATATACATAGGAAGTGTTATGGAATGATAACGTCATTGGTGGTTACTAACGCCTCAGATTGAGTCGACGTTGAAAGGATACACTTGATGAAGGGAAGTGTGAAGAATTAACTTGTTTATTATAACCTGGCAATTCCTGGGAAGAAGCTATCCCTCAGCATTCTGATGCCATTCTGTAACTGCATGTATCTGGTGGTACTTATCACTGCACCTCCAGGCAAGTTACAATAACGAGAGCAGCACATGGCTTCCCAGAAGGATCAACACCGGGAGGCAGTGTGACTTACAGGGCAGTTTGGAAGGAAGTCAACGAGCAAGTACCCCCACTCAAGCTAGGAAATTGGTTCCAGGAGAAAGCTCATCTGATTTCTGTGCTCTGTGAGCTTCATCCTTTACTCATTGCTTTTATTATCGTGTCCTTTTTCTGTGTTCTTCTTTCAGATTTTGACACAGTAACCATCAAAGCAGAATGTGAGCCAAGTCTAGAAATCATAACTGAAACTCTGAAACTTCCAGCAAGACAGGTTTCAAGGAGCTACAAAGAACATAAGGATCTATTGAGATATTTCAATATAACAGCAAAAGGAGGAAAATGTGTTATAAAGGGTCATGCCTCCTCAGGTAAGCTGTTAAACAGAAAAACACAATGTAAATGTGTGCTTCCTTAAAAAAAATATTTAGATCAATTCTTTTGGTCATAAATACTAGAAATGTTGAAAGTAATTATGTAATCCTTATTGAAATTCTATAAATTGGGTAATGTCACCATTTAACATATATGACTCCAGTTCCTTTTTTATTTTAAGTGAAAATTTTTAAATGAATCAAATTTGGTGAATAATTCTGGATGTGACTGGAATTGGAGGTCTACTTAATGAAAGCTAAATACTTGTATGTGACCATATGAATCAACCTCCAAGAGTGTTTCAGCAGAGCCAGTACAACGTACGGGATAGAGGGTAAATTGCTAGATCTGATGAGCTGGAAGTACCTGCAAGCTGGTGTCTGCCCACTCTTCCAAATGCAATACTATCACAATCAGCATGCCCCCTGCCTTTTAATCAATGCATCTACTTCATCTGGGAATCCTGGAGAAGACATCATGAAACTAAGGATATGGAACTTCTGATATTGATATGTTTCACGCCTGTGGAGGCATCCCCTATCTCATAAAGGAATCTAGTAAATGGGGGGGGGTTCCTTCTCTAACTACATACTGAGAATGGAGGAGGTCATGGGTGGTCACTCTGTTTCCTCTCCCACAACTTTCCTTGTTTTGGACCCAAAGCCCACTCACTATCTCTGTGTGGAGGAAACCTATGTTCTTATGTGTATGTCAGGAAGGAAAGAGAAAGAGAGAGGGAGAGAGAGAAATATGAACCCCAGAGCCGTTGGTCTCTTTCGTGAGGTGAGAGAGTGATTCCTCTTCAAGAGTAAAGGTTTCTGGAAGTCACACATCACTTCCACCACTTCCATGTAGTGCTTACCATCCATATTCACATGAGGTTTCCCTTGAGTTCCAGGTGCAGCTGATGCAGCATGGCAAAGAGGGTGTTTTGACTGACAAGTAGAAGGACAAAATTACATGTGAGGTGGTGGACATGGTGGCTTGTAGGTGGTCGCAGCACAGCAGATCGATCCATCCATTTGCCCACGCTGTACGTAGGATGGAGCAAGGGATGTTAACAAATAGTAGAGGAAGCCTCTGTCAACCAACCACCTTTGATAAAAGGCTCCTAACAGATTGTAAACTGTGTTGTGTGGATTTAATTAGCCATGTGAAATTAAGCTTTGGACCTTAACCAAGGACACAACAACAACAACAACAAAACTGTAATGTTTTAAACCTTGAACCTAACTCCAACACCAAACATGCCTTGTGCTGATACGTAGTTCAAGTCACATTTCCATATTGTGCAAATAAACAGAAAGACAAAACAAAGCAAACAACAAAAACAGCAACAACAAAACGAGTGAAAACATAGACCCATGAAATGCTTACAGTTCTTCTTGGCTCAACTCTGCATAGTCATATTGATGTTTCTTTGTGCAAACTCTGTGATAATTGAATCCCAATTAGTTAAATTACATTGCATTTAAAGGGTTACAGTTATTCTGCAGGGCAGCTAAGAAGACAAATGACAACCTCTGTGGTGCTGATGGCTTCACACAGAAGAATTCCATGAAATCAAGCTGGTCGTTTATCCTAAAGAAATATTTCTGACTGGCAATTACTATTCGCAGAACTACTTTTAAAAAATAAACACATAGATTATTTAAGGACTTGATCTATAAACTGAATGTTTGTAGTAAGACAACATATGGATGAGCACATCATAAAGTTTGTTAATTAGCATTGTGTAATCACAGGATGCTTCTGAAAGTTTGTCATTTTCTCACACTAACAAAGGCTTTTCTTCTCTCTGTGTTTCCTCTGAGAATCATGTCTCCTTGTAGAAAACCTACTCACTCATTCATTCTTAGGCTCCTTACTGTTAGAGCTGCTCAGCTGTATGTGTGTGGTCATCCTTCAGGAGCCACAAACATGACACACAGCTGCTGTAAGTGCCACACTTGTGTGCATACATGCACTTGAGCAACAAAGCCAGACCACAAACATCTCTAGTGCCAAAATTTAAGTTGTTTCCACACTCAGTCGTTTTGTCTCCAGTAGAGAATCTTTTGAAATATAATTTTGTGAGCTGCAAACAGACTTGGTGAGCAACATTGCTTATATTATTCTTTGACGTCATTATACAATCACAATCTGATTGCTTTGTTGGTACTTCTTCCTCCACTTTTAATGACACACAGTGAAGAGGAAAGCCAGAAAAATGAACTGGGAATAGAGATCATTAGGCTTTAGTTTGTTATCTGTGAACCCTTGATTCTACTGAAACTCCAGGGAGGGAATCACTGGTTGGACAGGATGCTCTGTGTCACAGGCCATGCAGGAGATCATCTTCCACTTACTCCTGCTTAACCAAATGATAAAAACCACTGAAATATGATTCTGCTTAATCTTGATTAAGTATGAATTGAAATACCAACAGTTGCTCAAGAAGTAAAATCTTCAATTTTCAGAAGTCCATTAATCTGAGTACACTAATGATATTTGTGGTTGGGCTAGCTTATCTCCATTGATGATTCAGGGATCCAGGTCGTTTGTTTTAAGGATGGATTTTTAGTGTCTTAGCATTCTCCCTAGGCTGATGGTGGGTAAGAAAGAATAAATAACTAGAATAAACAAAGAAGCAAAAACCACAAAGAGTGGAGCCAGCACCATTTTCTTAAGACCCTAGTTAGCAGTAGCATACGTAACTTATGCTGTTCTACTAGTAAAAATTAATCAGAGGCTCAGCCCTGTATTTATTACACATGGGAAGAGTCAGGAAATGCAATTTGTGAGTAAGCATCTTGTTCTCAAGGGTGACTCTGGACTTCAGAAGAGGAGGCGTGAGTGTGAACTGACCTTGGCAGTTAGATTTGAATCAATGTATTCCCTATGACTTAGTCTTTCCAGAGATGTACATTAGAACTTATCAGTCTAGACATTATAATTTGTCTGCCATTCTCAAAAAATTAAAAGGAAAAAGAAAACCACAGAATGGGTGATGACAAGGAGCACTTGTTAATGTTGTCAAAGAGCAAATTGGAGGCTCCGTGTTCCTTCTGTCAAGTCATGGCCTGCGCGGGACGATGCTGTGGGGTTGGAATTGTAGTGGCCTAAACCCATCAACATATCTCCTCTTTCAGGAGATTGTGAATGATGACCATCTGGCCACATCAAGCCAACGGAAGGCAGGGCTTCCGCAAACGGCCGGGCTGGAAGCTTACTGCTTGGTGCTACTGGAGGAAGATGCCTTCATACTAACTTTTTTCATTCTTAAACATTAGCAGGTACTTTGCGTGCACTTGCTGTCCATTTTTCCTTTCAGGAGATTTTATTCAAAATAGAAGACAGGGATTTGTGTGAAAGTAAACATATAGCGGGTATGGCTAAAAGAAGTAATGATATGTCAGGCCCTGTTGGAAGTTGAGGGAACATCTAGGTCATGCTTGCCATTCACACATGGATCATCCTTTGGCTGGGAACATGCATTTCACTGCTTAGGTTTTTTTGTTGTCTTTTCCCCCAACAGTTAGAGTAGAAAGAGCTATGTGTTGCTAAACACATACTGAAATGTGTAAAAAGTCCGGATCGTATGCTGAAACCTGACTGGAAAAATAACGAGTCACCAACCCCCACAAGCACAGCAGGTCCTGTTATAACAGTCTTTTCTAATACTGATAGAGATGTTTTCTTCTGAATAATGATAGCTGTTAAAGTTGCCCCAAACCCAACACAAACATTATAGGAAACAAAATTTAAAAATGTTGAAAAATGTTGGAAGGAAAATAACAGTTTTTAGGTTCTTAATCTATTTGAATTTGAATAGAGTGAAAGGAAGGTTAAAAATTGGTTTGTGATGGCAGAGAACTAGAAACCGAATAATACCTAGAATTTATTACCTTACGCAGGATGGTCTAACGAAAGGTTAAAGCTTATGTGACTTATATGAGAGATATGAAATGAAAAACTTCGATTAAGATGTGTGTTGTGTGTACATCTATCTACATACGCACACAGGTGTATAATGTGTAAAAAGACATATAATATGTATATGTTGTGCATGCATAAATAGATACAAACACGATAGGCATGCAGATACAGGTGCAATGTATGTATTTTCATCATTCACAATCTACATACCAAAAACATACACATAAAAGATCAAAGAGATCAATGGCCTTCTTCATGCCATGCTACAGTGTTAACTGACTCACATCTGCCATGAACGAAAGAATGAAATAAGTGATAGGACTATTTTTACATCCTACAATGTGTTAAATACATGTCCAAATTAAAATGCGTTAAACCATGGTTGTGATTATGCAAAAAAATTTATCACCACTATAATTCAAATTGGGAAATAATATAGTCTTTACTCTGTTAGAATAAGATAAGAGTGCTTTTCAAAGATTTTTTTTTTTTTTTAAATTCTTTTACAAGAAAGGCAGACATACAGAGAGAAGGAGATACAGAAAAATCTTATCAGTGTTGATTCACTCCCAAAGTGGCTGCAGGCGATTCCAAGTCTGGAATCTGGGTCTCCCACGCGGGTGCAGGGTCCCAAGGCTTTGGGCCGTCCTCGACTGCTTTCCCAGGCCACAAGCAGGGAGCTGGATGGGAAGTGGAGCTGCTGGGATACGAACTGGTGCCTATACCGGATCCCGGGAGGGATTAAGCCATTATGTTTTAGTGCTGGACCCATAAAAGAATTTTTACCATAATTAAGAATCAGCATCTAAACCCTAAAAAAAATGAAACTATATGCATTAACTGCAGAGTCAGACACTTGAAAGTTTACTTAAGCCTGTCAAGTTATTTGCTAAAAGTGTTATCTTGTATACACTAGGAATTATGAATGTGAATATGCAATCACAACATGAACATTATAATATCTTTAAAGCACTAAGAAAGCTATACACAAACTATTTTGTCGGTAAAACATGATAAAAATATTCAGAAAACATGACACTGCCTAATAAATGCAGAAATCAAAAATATCAATGACTGAGACAGGAGCTCTGACGCACAGGTGTCCAAAGCACTGAGGTGTGCCGAGAAGCAGGGACAGCGGCCTGCCTCGCTGGGTCTCATTCTGTCTGTGTGCAGAGAAGGAGGGTCAGCGGCCTGTCTCCCTGGGTCTCATTCTGTCTGTGTGCAGAGAAGGAGGGTCAGTGGCCTGCCTTCCTGGGCCTCATTCTGTCTGTGTGCAGAGAAGGAGGGTCAGCGGCCTGTCTCCCTGGGTCTCATTCTGTCTGTGTGCAGAGAAGGAGGGTCAGCAGCCTGCCTCGCTGGGTCTCATTCTGTCTGTGTGCAGAGAAGCAGGGACAGCGGCCTGCCTCGCTGGGTCTCATTCTGTCTGTGTGCAGAGAAGGAGGGTCAGCGGCCTGTCTCCCTGGGTCTCATTCTGTCTGTGTGCAGAGAAGCAGGGTCAGCGGCCTGTCTCCCTGGGTCTCATTCTGTCTGTGTGCAGAGAAGCAGGGTCAGCGGCCTGTCTCGCTGGGTCTCATTCTGTCTGTGTGCAGAGAAGCAGGGACAGCGGCCTGCCTTCCTGGGTCTCATTCTGTCTGTGTGCAGAGAAGGAGGGTCAGCAGCCTGTCTCGCTGGGTCTCATTCTGTCTGTGTGCAGAGAAGGAGGGTCAGCAGCCTGTCTCGCTGGGTCTCATTCTGTCTGTGTGCAGAGAAGGAGGGTCAGCAGCCTGCCTCACTGGGTCTCATTCTGTCTGTGTGCAGAGAAGGAGGGTCAGCAGCCTGCCTTCCTTGGTCTCATTCTTTCTGTGAGACTTTACAGTCATCTTTGTATAGCACAGGCTTTGAAGTTGATTTTATTTCAAACCTTTATGTGTGAGTGAGGCAGTTTAGAGGTGGTTGCTACATTTCCTGCTAAAATTGTCTTGGTTTTCCCCACAAAACAAGTAAATTGTACAAATACTTTGTTAGATCAATGGTAAACACTCTCTAAATGAAAAACTGAAGACCACTAATAACACTGAAATCAAAGCAAATGGCTTAACTTGATTTCATTTGGAGATTAAATCGAAGCATTGAGATACAGACACCATAGAAATATATGGCTGACATTAATTTCCATCCATCCACCCTCTGAATGTCAAATTTGAATCTTTATTTGCTCAAATGCTATCTTGAAAATTGCTGTAGAACACAGTTTATACACTTTAATAGCAGACAACTGTTAAGATTCTCAAAATTGTCAGAACTGAAATATAGAGGTTTGAGGCAAAATGACTTTCAACGGAATGGAGGTGTGTGTTTATGGATGAAGCAGTTTTCCAGAGCCTAGGCCTCCATCTTCTTAAGTTTCCCTTTAGACAGAAGATCAAGGAGATTGTTCTAAGTTCATCCTTGCCCCATGTGCTGTTGTTGCCATGGACACTGGACCCTTATCTTTCCTGTGTGCAACCTGGGATGGCTCGACAGCTCTTTTCCTCACAAGTCATCGCCCTAGTGTTTCCATCCTGTTGATTAATCATCCAGGTGTAGCACTATGGTGTCACTGAGCCGAGGAAAGCATTGTTTACCCTCCATTTCCAGGGCATTCCTGCAACTCTGGCCTCACATGCCCTGCTCTTCTCAACAACTCAGAAAGGCATTTTCTCTAACATTTAAAGCATGTCTGCCAAGCCTCAACTCAGCAAGTTAGAAGAAGGCCGAACAACCAATACTAATAATTCACTCGTTTTAAAATAAAACATGAAATGTACATAGTGCTGCAAAACAATAAGCTACCACTTGGAACACCTGCCATCTCATAAAAATGCTGGTTTCAGTCCCTGCTACTCCAAACTTCCAATACAGGTTTTTGATAATAATATCTTGGAGGTGATGGCTCAAGTATGTGGGTCCCTGCCACTCATGTGAAACTCAGATGGAATTATTTGATCCTGGTTTGGGCCTGGTGTAGGGTAGCTTTGGTCACTTCAGGTATCTGGGGAAATTGTTACATGGAAATTCTCTCTCTTTCTCTCTCTCCCTCTCTCTCTTTCTCTCTCTCTCTCTCTTTCTCTCTCTCTCCCTTTCTGTGTGTGTGTTCATGTGTCTCTATGTTATGGTTTCAAATAAAATGAATACATAGTAAAAAATATATTCAAATAAGTACCTTTCTTTTACTAAAAAATATGGTCGTAGTCTTTCCAAATAAGTATTCCTAATTATTATTATTACCCACAATTATTGGCCTGAGGCTGAACTGTTAAGGACAATTTTCAGTATACTCTTGTAGATCATTATAAGTGAGAATAATGTGTTAGTGCTATAAGCAATTTCAGTTCACATATAAATGAAAAAAATTGATCTGTACTTTGTGTAACTATCTTTTATTTTAAAGATTTATCTATTTTTATTGGAATGTCAGACATATAGAGAGGAATAGAGATAGATAGGAAGATCTTCTGTCCGGTGATTCTCTCCCCAAATGACCCCAACAGCCAGAGTTGAGTGGATCTGAAGCCAGAAGCCAGGAGCCTCTTCCAGGTCTCCCACATGGGCACAGAGTCCCAAGGCTTTAGGTCATTTTCAACAGGTTTCCCAGCCACAAGCAGGGAGCTGAATGGGAAGTGAGGCTGCCAGGTTTGGAACCAGTGCCCGTATGGGATCCTTGTGCATGGAAGACGAGAACTTTAGGCGCTAGGCTACCATGCCTAGCCCTGTATAATTGTCTTTGATTTGGCAATCTAGCATGCTTCCAATAGAACTTTTAGCAGTAAAAGTGTAAAATACGTTCTCATCTGCTTGTTCATTTGAGATAACACATGAAGTATCCCTGTGTATACCTTGAGCAATCAGATGTGATTTTGTAGAAAACCAGTATTTTTCATAGTAGGTCTTCCATAAGCTCATGAAAACCATACACTATGTTATAATCTATTCACAAATTTCAAAAATTTTCCCCAAAATTAAATTTATTTCTAAATGTTATTTCACACAAAATTTTTGAAATATCCTTGTGGATTTATGTTTTTGGCTGGATTTGCTTATGTTTGTCAGAGTCTCATAGTGCATCCTGTAGCTCACACCCTTTTGCAGAATCATGAGATTTTGCTTTTTATGTTTGCACAATTCCTTTTGGAATTTAGGAGCTTAAATTTAAATGGCTGCAAACACCAAAAAGCCATTTTGTGTTTGAACAGTTCCTCCTGGAAAATGAGGAGCTTATTTAACTGATTACAAAGGCCAAAATGTCTGTGAAAAAAATATGACAAGGAGCTAGCTCCGTTCAACCTAAATATAACTTTAATTTTGTATACATCATTCTGTGTTTGTCAGCAATTATATCTGAATATTTTTTTTGTTTATTTCCATAGGCAAGATTTATCAATATAAAGAGAAGCTGTTTTGTGAATTCAGTTGGTAGAATTACAAGACAACCACACTTCCCTCACTCCCTTGTCCCTCACTGTACTTCCCTCCCTCCCTAGTATCTCCTCATCAGATTCGACACTGACGTTGTTTTGCTCCATTCTATACTCAAAGGTGTAATTCACCACTAATAATTTTCAACATCAAAAAAGGAGAAAGAGTATACACATGAAATAAAATTATAATCATATTCCACAGACATATTTCATTTCTGTGCTATTTTTGTATTTTATCTTTATTACCATGTATCAGAAACAACATAGTACGTTTGTCTTTTGGGGACAAGCTTATTTCACTAACATAGTGGTTTTCAGTCCTATCCATTTGTTGAAAAATACTGTGTTACATTACTTTTATGAGGGAGAAGTATTCCACAGCGTATATATTCCATGTATTCTGAATCCAGTCAAACTAATGTGTTGCTTCTATGGCTTAGCTATTGTGAATCTGGCTGTAACATCGTTAATGGAGACTATCATATCCAGTGATATGTTGTGTAACTTCCCAGCATTGGGAATTTCTGTTTTCTCTTGCTGTTGTTAATTTTGTTTTGTGGCTTTTCATTTATGGGGTTCTATAGTGACTGTGTAGTGGAGACTATCATATCCAGATCTGAGGATATGATGCAATGTGGATCTCTACTTTCAGATTACTGTTGGACTCCCAGTGAATCTGTTGGACGTGTCCTGGCAATGGGATGTTAGACTCTGCTAGCGTCCATGCCTGCAATGATGAACTTATGACTGTTTATGGGAAATTATACTGCTATAATGCTATGGGAAAACTCAGTTGGGGTGGGCAATTTAAGGCAGGCATAGGGGAAATCCCAAGATCTATGGAACTGTATAATAAAATGATAATAATTAAAAAAACAAAATAGAAGAAGAAAAATATGAAATCATTGTGATGCCAGTTTTAAGTTGGCTCGACATGAGGAGACAACCTGTTGATGAGGTTCTCACTGAAATAAAATTGTATTTCTAAAAGAGATGAATACATGAGACTTTAGTTTTCATAATATATGAAAAATAGAGAAGCTAGAGTTTGATTAGATGAACTTAGATCGATGGAACATTTTTCTTTTAGGAATATAAATATAATTGGAATCCTGCATGTATACATTTTACAAATAACTCACACAGAGGTATATTACCTTATACCCCATAGGTGGAAATAATCTGCCAATGCAGTTTATACCTATTTACTACTTCCAAACCTCATTGCCATCAGTGGAAACAAGTGATTTAACAAGTTTCCCTTCTATTTTAGTTTTAATGTTATGGTACAGTTCCATATGTGCTGTGATTTCCCATACCCCTCCCCAAATTCCCTCTTCCCAATGTATTTGCCCCATAACATCACAGTAGTATAGTCCTTCATAAGCAGCCATAAGTCCATCATTCTGCTGTTTACATTAAAACAGAGAGGAATAGAAGGAACATTCTATAATACAATCAAAGCAATATGCAAAAAACTCCACAGCAGCATCATATGAAATGGGGAAGGACTGGAAGGTTTTCCACTAATATCTGGACCTGAACAAGGATGTCCATTTTCACCACTGCCATCAACTACAGTAATGGAAGTCTGGCCAGAGCTATTAGGCAATAAAAATAAGTTAAAAGAGTTCAAATTGGAAATGAGGAAATGGAATTATCCCTGTTTTCAGGTGACATGATTCTCTAGATAGAAGACCCAAAAGACTCAGTCAAGAGACTACTAAAACATAAAAGAGACATTGGCAGAGCAGCAGGACATAAAACTACTGACCATGAATCAAAGACATAACTATACACAAAGAACTCCATGGCTGAGAAAGAAATTGTAAGTACCATTCCCTTTAATATCCTGGAGAGAAATCTCAAATACTCTATAATTAACCTAAGCTAAATGTGGAAGAACTTTATAATGAAAATTACAAATCATCAAAAAATGAAATATAAAAAGGCATTAAAAGATGGAGAAGCCTACCATGTTCCTGGATTGGCAGGATCAACATTATCAAAATATCCATGTTAAACAAGAGTAACATACAGATTCAACACCATCCCAATCAAAATCCCAACGTCCTTTTCAAAATAGAAAAGAGGATCTGAAATTCATCTGGAGACACAAAGGTCTCCAGCAAAAGCTATCTTGAGGAATAAAAATTAAGCTGGAGAAATCGCAATACTTGACTTCAAGACATACTACAGAGCGGTGGTCATCAAAGCAGTCTGGTACTGTTACAGAAACAGAGAAGATCACTGGAACAGAAGAGAAACACTATAAGGGAGGCCCCGCATGTACATATAACTGATCTTTGACAAGATAACTAAAAATATTCCAGGAAAAAAGCCAGGTCTATTTAACAAAGGATATTGGGACAATTGGATGGCAGCTTGCAGAGCTAAGAAGCAAGACCCTACCTATCACTTTATAAAATAGTCATCTCTAAATGGATCAAGGACCTAAATCTGCACCCAAAAACCATCAAATTATTAGAGGAAAACATAGGAATTATTCTCCAAGATATGGGAATGGGGGAAAAAGAAGTCTTGAAAAAGACAGGAAAAGCACACACACTCAAAGCCCAAATAAACAAATGGGACTACATGAAGCTGTAATGTTTCTGTGTAGCAACAGGAATGACCAACAAAGCGAAGAAACAACCAATGGAATGGCAGTAAATAACCAGGATTTAACAAAGAGTTTTGACAGCAAAACAAGCAACAGCCTGAAGAAATGGGGGAGAAAAATAAATACACTATTTTTCTTTTTTTTACATTTTATTATTATTATTATTATTATTATTCATTTTATAATACAGTTCCATAAGCTCCAGGCATTTCCCGTATCCCCTCCCCAAGTTGCTCACCACTCAACCTAGTTCCTCTATATCATTACTAAAATATACTTCTTCATACACAGTCATGTGTCCATCATTGCTGATATGGACCATGGTAGAGAGTCCAGCATCCTCTTATCAAAATATAGTAAGCAATTTCATTGGAAGTCCATCTTTATCTGGAAGTAGAAATGCGTACTACATTGTATCCTCACATCTGGATATGTTAGTCTCCATTTCACAGCTACTGTACACCCCCTTAAATGAAAAGTCACAAAACAAAATCAACAATAGAAAGAAAAATAGAAAATAACAATGCCATGAAGTTAAATGACATGTTACTAGACCTGACAGTCTCCATTACACAGCTACTGTACATCCCCTTAAACGAAGAGCCACAAAATAAAATCAACATCAGGGAGAAAAAAAATAAATTAACAACACCAAGAGGTTAAATGACATGCTATTAAATTACTAATGTATAGCTGAAGAAATGAAAATCAAGAACCTTCTTGAAGAAAATGATGCTACTGTATGATCCATGAGTCATTGAATGATTTAATCAGAAGAAAGTGTTTTGTAGAGATGAAACCAACAGAAAACAACAAAACCCCTGTGATATAGTTTCCGCTGATCTTTGTTGGTGAAGTGCGTTTTGTTTTTTAATCCAGTCTACTGATCTATGACGTTTGATTGAGCTTAAGCCATTTACATTCAAGGTTAATATGTATGGGTGGTACTTTGGTCCTGTCATTTTAGGAATGGGTTGTTCATTGGTTTAGTCTTCTGTTGTCATTTTTACTGGGATGTTCTTCCCATTTGCCTTTGGTTTTGGTGGGTGCTATTCCTCTTCTCTGTCAAGAGAACATGTTGAAGTATCATTTGTAGGGCAGGTTTGCAAGAGGCAAATTCTTTTAACTTTTCTGTGGAAGAATTTTGTTTCATTTTCAAAGACAAAAGAAAGCTTTGCTGGATATGTTTATCCTAGGCTGACAATTTTTTTTTTCTTTTAGAATCTGGAATATGTCACTCCATTGTCTTCTGGTCTGTAGAGTTTCCTGTGAGAGATCTCCTGTGAGCTTAATTGGCATTCCTTTATATGTCAATTGATTTTTTTCACGTGCACACTTAAGGATCTTTTCCTTATGTTCAATTGAAGAGAGCTTGATGATCATGTGTCGTGGTGGAGATCGCTTTTGATTAAGCATGTTGGGAGTTCTGTGCCCCTCCTGGATGTTGTTTCTCAATTCTTTCTCCAGATTAGGGAATTTTTTCTTTATTATTTCATTAAATACATTTGCAAACTCAGCTTTTCTTTCTGCACCTCTGGGACTCCCATAACCGTTATGTGTGGCCTCTTAATAGTGTCTTTCAATTCTTGAATACTTCTTTTGGCCTGATCCAGCTCTGCTTCCAGTTTTTTGTTTGCTTTCCCCTGATGACAGGAAATATCTGCCAATTCTGAGATTCTTTCTTCTGCTTGCTTCATTCTACTTTGGAGACTCTCCACTGTACTTTTAATTTGCTCTGCTGTGTTCTTAATTTCTGATATACCAGCCTTGATTTGCTTTATTGCTTCCTTACATTCTTTGAAATCTTGTATGTGTTTCTCATTTTTGACCAGAGCTTTAAAATGAGTCTTATGGATTCTGTGTGCCCCATTTTCTCTCTGTCTTTCTCAGTGAACTTTGAGGTTGGCATAAGGTTTTGCTCCCCTGCAGGGGAGTTTTTGGTAATATTCATTGTGCCTTTCTCTCTTCTTTTGCTCTTGGTCATTGTACTTCTGGTTAGCAGAGTTTTCTCCTTGGGTCAGGTCTAAGCTCTGTCACCCACAGATCTACAATGCGATTTTACTTATTGCGGTTGGTACACAACTTTTTCCTTGTAGCCACTTATGCCACAACCTCAAGTGAGTTCTAGGTCTGGGTTCTTATGTCAGATTTCCACAGTGGTTTCCACAGCCCCAGCTCCTGGCTCACCACTCTCCACCTCCTGTGATAACATGCTGAGGCTGCACTGTTGTCTTTGCAACCTTTCTCCCACTTTCGGTTGGAGCAGGTCCCAGGATTAGAGAGACACCAGGTGTCCTATATAGCTAGGTTGCTGGTGGTGCTGATCTTGTTGTAACCTGTTGGACGTTAGATCTGGGTGCCACACGGACCTATTTTGACCCGTATGATGCCACAGTTGGTATTATTTTCCTGCGGGACCAGTGCAATCCACTGATGTCAGCTAGTTCTCACGAGCTCAGCACATGCGCAGTTCACTGCTGTCCCCTGCAGTCCCAAAGCTACTGCCACAGTGTACAAAATAACACGTGATGTACCACCACTACAATTCTTGATCTGCTGGCAGTCAGATCTGAGGGCTACCCAGAACTGCCTTGAGTGGAACCTGTAGAATGCCACGTTGCTGTAGCTCACTGAGTCACAAATGAGCTCACTCCCAGCTCAGCGCATGCTCAGTCCTTTCTTTTGCCCTTTTCCCCCTTACGTAAAATGGCCCCCAATTCAGCTCTAGGGTGCTGACTGGGCTATGGAATTGACCTATTCTCGCACTGCCCTTCTGTGATCTGCTGCTCTGTCTCTGCTCCTGGTCAAATCAAATGGACCAGTAGGATGAACAGTTCTTTGTCTGGATTCACTTCCCAAGCTCCCAGTGAAAGTCCCTTCCCACCTGGTTGCTGGTGGAGTTCAGATCGCTGTGCTGGAGTATCAGTCACTGCAACACCACACCGTTGTGTCCGCTGCTTTCCTGCGTCAGTGAGTCTCCAGGTACCCCTCTGCTGTTGTTCTGTCCTTTCCTATTTCCTGGAAGGTGTCCTCTCTACTTTATCCTGATTAAATGTTTTTCCATCCATATAAAATGTGTCCTTATCCTATTCTGCCATCTTGATTCTCTCTGTGAACTTTTTCAAGTGCCTTTACTAAAAGAGCCACAATATGTCAACTAGAAATTGTTGTAATGTATTTGTTTTTATTTAGTTATATGAATACATTTGCATATTAGAAGAAAAATATAAGTGTTGATAAATGTTTTTCAAAAGATTTATTTGAAGGCTCTTTTCAGGATTTATATGGAAAAATGTCTGATATTATTGAAAACTAGTTATTTTCAGTAAAATCAAAGTAATTCCGGAGAAGTAGTTATTTCAGGGAAAAAAATGTTACATTACAAGCTGGAGAGTGACTTTCTTTTTTTTTTTTTTTTTTTTCATTTTTTATGGAAAACTGTTTTCTCTTTATTTCGACCTTAAGGAGGAAATAATTTTAGTCACATTTCATCTCAAGAAAAAAAAGAAGGAAAGGAAAATAATCCAATTTTACCTTTTTATAAGTAGAGGACTAAATGATCAGAGAAATCATTTCTGCTATAAAAGTTGTCCAAATTTTAATCAAAAACTTAACATACAATGTAACCCAAATTATGTAAAGACTGCCGGGGCTCCTAACATTCCTGCCTAACAAGTACGAAAAGCACTTGTTCTCATGTTGCTTTCGTCCAACAGAGGAGAGTTGAGTCAGTAAGAGTAAATTAAGTACTTAATCTATCATCAACATTAATTTAATTTGGATTGGCAGCAGAATTATCCATGGTGAATATTTCTACCATAGCAAATTAAAGAATATTTTTTCACAAACGCAGCACAGTTTAAAATTTTTGTGGGGAAAAATATAAAGGACCAAACCAAACCAAAACCAAACAAAAGCCCCAAAACAACAAAACAGCTACTACAAACAAAAAGTATCTCCCTGTTACCACACTGGGCCCGAAATCCAAACTTTCTTGATGATTAATTCATACATTCTTGAATATTTTAAATGGAGACTACATAACAAAACAATCACAAAAGAGAAAAATGAACCTGAAAGTATATAAAAATATAACAAAGATGTAGAAATAATTTATGACTTACATCTTAAGGAAATGCAATTTTAATGCACATCTCTTAACTGTCATCAAGCACTTTTTTATTTTATAATATTTTCCTTTCAAAATGTAGTAAAATACTGCTGAAAACAATTTCAAATATCTATTGTACCTGGGAAACACAATATATTTGCCTATAGCTTAATGGTTTACGTATTTTCTCATTTCAGTTTGATGAGCTGAAAAATGCTATAAAAGGACTGCATTGTCATTTCAAATCTAGTCAACTTAGTTGCTCAAATGTGTTATTGGCACCATCAAAATGTTCCCAGCCATTTCAGTGCATTTGGGAAAGAGAAATGTGCCTGCCTCCAGGGAAGCACAGTATCTTTCAGAATAATTAATGCCTAATTTTTTATTTGGATTGTCTGATCCATCATTTTAAAAGGTCACAAAAGAGTGCAACCAAATTGTGCTAATACATATAGCGGGTATCTCAGCACTTCAGGAGGTAGAACAAATTTTAATAAAACAATTATAATAAATTCTACCAGAAGAGCGAGAAGAACTAGCTCCAGTGAGATTTCCCACCGAGCTTAAAAAGGTATGAAATTAAAGGCAAAGGAAAAGGCAATGTAGACTGTAGCAGGATGCCCAAAACCATGCTTGATTTACCCCATTTCCAGATACAATTTCAAGTCAGTTACTCATACTCCAGGAAATAATCATTGTATGTGAAGATTTCTGGTGACCGCCTAACCTGTTTTACACAAATATGTCTCTTCTGGATAAAGATTCATCCCAGCTTAGGCTTAAGTCAATGGCCAACTGACAGCCTAACTCAGATGCAGGTATTTGTTGGTGGTTACATTTCTAGTTCTTCCTATGTAACAGCCATTATTATCTTTATTTACCAAAAATGAAATCAACATGTAGATGTGTGGAATCAATGTGCACTGTTGTGTATATGTAAATTACTTAAGCCAATAGGTGTTGCAGTCTAACAAACCCGTTTGAATAGTACAAGCCTTTTTGTATTGAAAACAACGTATGTGTGTGTGTGTGTATATGTGTGTGTGTGTGTGTAGAACCTGGAGGTACAAACATCATATCTGACAGAGGGTGGCAGGAACAATGAAGCCCAGGGAGTAGCCTACAGGATTTTAGCATACAGAAGACACAGCAGCAGAAAGTCAGCTGAGAACAGGGTTACAAGTCAATGGACAAAGAAAGGATCACACAGGAGATGAGCAAACATGGCTAAAGACCCAGTTACAGGGAAGCTTTAACTATGTCCCATGAGTCATTAATGTAGAGCTGTACAGGTTTTTACCAGGGATAGCATGTCACTGCATATATCATGACACTTCAGAAAGGTTGTTGAGAACGGAGTGAACAGATGTTTGTTTTAATGTAAAAATAATATTTTGAAGTTCATGGAACCACATCTTCAAATGACTCACAACATGTGTACTTTGAAGAAAAAAGCATCAAAGAGTGAGAAGGGGAATGTTGTTATGTTCTTAGAATTGCATATACAAGGCACAGTGAATCTTTTAAACATTAATTTAAAAATAAAGAAACAAACTTGAATTCCAACTTAAACTCTCCAAGTTCCCCATATAAGTAATAGGAAATGGAAGAAATTGGACTTGCTGTTAGCAGTTTATTTGTGTGTGTGTGTGTGTATGTGTGTGTATAGATTAACTATCCTTATTCAAAAACATATAAATGTTCCAAAATCAGAAATTTATAAGTTCCACATTAGGCTTCTCATGAAAGAACATAGCCAAAATGCAGATACATCAACCATATCGCACAAAGTTACTTTCAGGCTATGTGTACAAGGTGTATGTGAAACCTAAAAAAGTTGTACATTCAATCCTGAACTTGCTTCCAGAAATACTTGATTGGGTATATTCATTGAGTATGTTTGTATTGTGTAAAATCCAAAGCTCTCTAAATTCCAGCACCCATCAGGTTTTGAGCATTTTCATTTCAGGCCATCCTGTTCTGTGCCTGTATTCATGTGCCTCCCTTTCCCCACAGCTTGCTGATTCCCAGGTGCAAACAACCCTGCCAGGCCCAGGTGCAAACAACCCTGCCAAGCCCATCTCACACATTTCAGACTGCAGAGTGGACCTGGCAATTGGGCCAAGAAACTTTGCTTCTTTCAGAAACGATATTTTAATTTTTACAATGCACAAGTGCTCCTGGTTACTGGGTTGGCTGTTATTTTCCTTCAGAGTGTGTCTATGGACAGAAATAACATGATTTTTATAAACAGAATACTTCGTGAGAGTTAAGTATTAAAATGATTAAAAATATGCAAACATCTATAGTGATTGCATTTATTAAAACATCCACACATATTAGATATTTTTGTTTTTAGGTGATTCATCACAAGGCTGCAGAATAGTGAAAAAATGATTTCAGTAGTCAACAAGATGGCCAAGAAATGACTGTTGGTCCTGTAGGGGTAACCAGGGGTGTGGAAAAGCTGATAGAGGCAGTCCTATGGAATGGCTGTTAAATTTAGAGTAGTTTGCTATGTTTCACATATGTGCATAGACTTACTTCTCTGTTAAAGTTCAGAGTTAGTTTTACAAAGTTGCTGTAGCCTGCTCTATCCAACTTTTTGCTGACTTTTCTCCACTCTGTCCCCATTTCCAAGGCCATTTTTAAATTTTGCCTGCTTGGAGATTTTCATGCAGTGTCTGGGAGAGTGCCATTGAAGATTTCTAATGTAAATATGTCTGTAGTGGTCTTAGATATGCTTGCCAAGAACTGGCCTGGTTTTCCTCCTGTCTCATACTAGAAGCCTGCACATTGATAGTGAACATTTTCATGTTCTCTGATTAACTGAGTTATCAAGATTCTCCCATCCCTGCAATTCAAGTTCAATGTAGTTTGAGCTGACACATTTGCACAGAACTTGGTGGTCACCCCTCTCTGTGCAGTGAAGAAGCTGCACCAGGTCCCTTACCTGAAGGATATTTTCATGATGCTTACTGAATAGGCTGCTGGGAAATTGGAAGATTAGAAATGTGTGCTCAATGTCCACAGCGAGCTGAAAGGCAAATGTGATTCTTATTTGTTCATATTTGAAATTATAAGAGAACAGTGTAGCTCCTAGCATACAACTTACTCACAATAGATGCATGATTCTGGAAAGAAATGGGAAATAATTTTTTTTTCTATTTGCAGTCAATAGGCTCAAAAGAGAAAGTCACCATTACAGTATTTCTCATTTGTTTTGCTAAAAGTAATATAACGTAGGAGAGCTAGGATTTGAATCTGCCTGCCCTTCCCCAAAGTAAATGCCATTAATTCTAGAATTGCATGCCAACTTCCTCTAACAGCCTTACCTAGTATACAATCCTACTTGTTGCCAATATGGCACAATCAATCTCATTTTCAAGCAGAGCCTACACTTTAACCCTTGGAACTATTTGGAGTGTCAGAACCTTCTGAATCCAAACTCCCAGATGAGCACTGCAGAGTTCTGGAAAAGTCAGGTTCTCATGGTCATGGATCCATCCCACAGACACTCCCGTCACTGAAATCATCACATAGTTAGGAAATTGCCTAACTCTAGCAAGGGATTTTGTTTCCAGTAAAATCTAAGTTAAAGTCAATAATTTATGAGTCAATACAGAGAAGAGAGAATCTCATTTTGAAAGTTGGGGAACATGGTGACTTACCTGCTTTGGAGCTTACATTACTTATAATCTATAATAGTGTTTCTTGTGGTATCTTTGGCTTCTGGGTGGTGCTATACTCACAGAAAATATTGCTGTGTCCTCTTTCTTCTACTATTTGGAGGACTTGAAAAGGGGTGATGATAATTCCTCTTTAAATGTATTCTAAAATGCCATGAATTAATAGCAATTTTGAGGTATGATAAGGATATGACATCAGGCATGTATTCTGTTGAAAAATCATTGGTGCAGTTCGTTCTTGGTTATACCATGAAGGTGGCTCTCCTGAAACAGCCTCAGCTTTGGGTAGGCAGATGAGACAGGGCTAGGGCTGCGGAAAAGAAATTGTTCCTCAACTTCTATGCAGAAGAATAAGCAATGCAGACATGCAGATATATTGTTGGAACGTTCAAACAATTTTTTTAGCCTCTGAGGCTTACAACTTTCCCTGGTTTTCTGGGACTGCAGTGGAAGATGTTGGTCTGGTATACAGAGGCTGAGCAAGGAACTAACGAGGGATGAACTCGGGACTGGCATTGGTGAAGCCTAGTTGCAGAGTAGACCACTGTCTCTCAGAATTCGGTGGACAGCCATCCCTGGTGAGCCAGGCCTTTTTTGTCAAAAGGCCAACATGGAGCCCTGTGACGGCCCCACTGGTCATGATGGCCTCCCCTGTGGGGTGCCTCTTGGAGCACCGAGCTGCTCTGCTCAGCATCAAGCTATGTGCCGAAGCACCTAGGAAAGCAGCAGAAGGCCTGAGTCCTGAGTCCCTGCCCCCATATCTTTATTTATTATAGATCTACTGATTCTCTTTTCCTTCTTTAGTCATTTTAACTAATTCATGTTTCTAGGAGTTTATGCATTTTATCATGCTTTACACATTTGACAGTGGGCAATTGTTCATAGCATTCACTATAATCTATTTATATATTTAAAGTTGACAATAACAATCAGTCTTTGGATTTTTTATTTACTCATGTTTAACTTCTGCTTATTTACTTGCTATCACTAAGGCTCTGTCAGGTTTTTTTTTTTTAAACTTTTCAGGGAACTGATGTCTTCTTTTATTAATTTTCTATGTTTTAATTTTCATTTAAAAAAACTCAAGTGCAAAAAACTCAACACAAAGACTCCTAGAATTCATACGAGAATTTGGCAGAGTGGCAGGATACAAGATAAATGAACAAAAATCAACAGCCATAGTGTATGCAAGTAGCCGTAAGATGGAAGAAGATCTAACCAACAAGCTACCATTCAAAATAACAGAGAAAAGCATGAAATATCTGGGAATAAATTTAACCAAAAGCATAGAAGACCTTTATGAACAAAATTACAAAACACTCAAAAAACAAATAGAACAAGACCTCAAAACATGGAACAACATCCCATGCTCCTGGATAGGCAAAATTAATATCATCAAAATGTCTATACTACCAAAAGTAATATATACATTCAATGAAATCCCAATCACATTACCCACAGCATTCTTCATTGAACTGGAAAAAATGATACACAGATTCATCTGGAAACACAAAATACCACGAATAGCCAGAACCACTCTGAAGAACAGGAACTTATCAGGGGGAATCACAGCACCGGATCTATGGACATACTAAAGGGCAGTGGTCATCAAAACAGCCTGGTACCGGCACAAAGATAGAGAGGAGGATCAGTGGAACAGAATAGAAACAACAGATGGAAACCAACACAGATACAGTCAATTAATCTTTGACAAAAAGACAGACAACAATCCAAGCAAATGGAAAGGTCTGTTCAATAAATGCTGTTGGGACAACTGGTTGATAGCCTGCAGAAACAAAAGGATAGACCCACATCTCTCACCATACACCAAGATCAAATCTAAATGGATAAAAGACCTAAACCTACATCCAGAAGCCTTCAAACTTTTGGAAGAAAATGTTGGAAACACACTGCAACACTTAGGGGTAGGCCCTGCCTTCCTAAAAAAGACTCCAAAAGCAGTAGAAATCGAGACCAAAATAAATAATTGGGACCACATCAAACTAAGAAGCTTCTGTACAGCAAGGGAAACAATCAACAAAGTAAAAAAACAACCTACAGAATGGGAGAAGATCTTTGCACACTACATAGGAGATAGAGGGCTGATCTCCAGAACATACAAAGATCTCCAGAGAAACCAAAACAACAGAACAAACAAACTGCTCAAGAAATGGGCACGGGAAATGGGCAGACATTTCACAAAAGAACAAACCCAAATGGCAAACAAACATATGAAAAAATGCTCAAGTTCCCTGGCAATAAGGGAAATCCAAATGAAGACAACAATGAGGTAACACCTAACTCCAGTAAGGATGGCACACATACATAATACCACCAACACTTGTTGGCGAGGATGTGGGGAAAAGGGAACCCTTCTCCACTGCTGGTGGGACTGCAGACTTGTACAGCCTCTATGGGAATCAGTTTGGTGAATACTCAAACAACTGAAAATCAACATATCATATGATCCAGCAATAGCACTCCTAGGGATATATCCAAAACATCTCCTACACAAGAAACCAATATGCACACCTATGTTCATAGCAGCACAATCTACAATCGCAAAAACATGGAAGCAACCAAAATGCCCATCAATAGAAGACTGGATAAGAAAGCTATGGTTCATTTACTCTGTGGAATACTACTCAGCTATTAAAAAAAACGAAATGCAGTTCTTTGTAGTCAAATGGGCCCGACTGGAATCCATCATGCTAAGAGAAATGAACCAATCCCAAAAGGTTAAATACCACATGTTTGCCTTAATCTGAGATGAAAAGATGACAACTTGGAAGATAGTACCTGTATATTGTAATATTATTGCAATCTCTAACAACCTGTATCCAATGCAGTAAGATAATACGATATAATCTATAAACCAACAATTAATGTCAGAATATTTAAGATCTACATCAAAAAACTGTAAAATCTACTATACCCTCAATACGCTATGTTAACCTGTAATGGGGAGGGAGTGCAGGGAAATCTTTCAGGACCATAAAAAAGAGTGAGAAAAAAGTACAATATAGCCTATCAAGATCAAATCTGGTAATTCATAGACAACAGACTCAAAGCGGCACTAAACAATAGCAAAACGACTATACCAATGCATGAGAGGGGAATCAGGTGCAATCCTGACAATCTCTGAACAGGAGGTCATGTGCATGGAGCAGGGGGGCACTCCAGAGTGGAGCAGGTGGTAAGGAGGAAGCTTGGATCCCAACCATGAAGACTCCCAGAACTTCACCACAAACTATTAATATGAGCAACAAGGACTATATCCCAACTGCCTAGGAGACCACAGGGAATTGGATGCCCTCGGAGGCCCAGTACTCTGAGGTCACCCACCCCCAACTGGAGCTTCTGCAGGGGATGGAAGAAGTCCAAACACTACCGTGCAGAAACCAACGTCATCGGAAAGACAACCAGAAGCCCTGAACGGTCCGCAGAAACAGAAGAATGATAAATGTCTTTCGGGACCAGGGAGGAGAGCTTTCTCTGGTCCGAGCCTGGCTCCACCTCTGGACCCCCACCCTCCCTTGCAATGACCATTGGGATCGCTTAGAAAACCCCTCACAGCAAACAATCATACAAACTAAAAAAACCTAAAATAAATAGACACACAACAAAAAGTAGAGCTTGAAATCTGACAGGAAAGAGCTGGTGTGGATTGGCTCATGCCTCGCTGGGTGGGACACAAAGATTAGTCACTCCTCACCATGGTGTTGAGGATTTCCCTGCACAACCCCCCCCCCAAAAAAAAAATGTTCTGCACCTTAATTGTCGACAAATGTCTTGTTAGAGTTACAAGCCAGTCTAGATTACCCTAAAATCTGCCAAAATCAGCAAAATTATACTTCAGCACAACAAATGGCTAAATACTAAAATGAAATAGACACGAGACAGCTGAATGGTACCTTATAGCCATTTTAAGGTATATAGCAGTCGGTCCTGTATATAAACTAAAATTGAAATGCCAGTGAGCTAATCATAGGTTGTGGTTAAGAACTTGCTTTTTTTGTTTTTTTGTAACATACTGGTTACTCACAACCATGTCAACTCCATGATGTTGCAAACTGCTGTTGATGTTATATTGGGACTCTTAATTGACTGGGATGATATTCTACCAGCTCTAACTTTGGACCAGAAATGGTCTCCCCAAGAAGCTGTTCAACCCATCTGGACAACCGATAGCTGGACTCTATGCTTGGTATATGTTTGCAAAGAAAGAATCTTGATTGAATTTGAACTGTAATACTGCATCAAGGTGGAGGAATCCACCAGGGGGGAGGGGGGGAGAGAGGAGTGGGGGGATTCCCAGAGCCTATGAAACTGTCACATAATGCATAATAATTAATAATATTAAAAAAAAGTAGAGCAGCCGGATTATGAATCAGTACCCCTAAGGGTTAACCCTTGCAAGGAGGGGATTAGCCAAGAAAGTCATCATGCCTGCCCCTCTAAAAAAAAAAAAAAATTGCATGTTTTTTTTGTTTGTTTGAAACTTTGCAAATTTTGCTTGCTTTGATTGCCTGATTTTTTTTAGAGTGGTCCTGACTTGAAATATTTCTGTCCATTGCAGAAGTTTAATACTACAGTTACATTTTCTAAAGGTAATGTTTTCTGCACAGCATCATAATTTCCTATTTATTATGTTCTTAGTTTTTTCTAGTTATTTTGTAAACTCTCATATGATTTAATTGCTCACTTTTTCAAAAAGATCTTTGTTTTGTTAGCATGGATTTCTATGTGTTGCACTTTTATCTTGCTGGTTTTTATTTTCACTTCCTTCTGATGAAATGCTTTGTGTAATTTAAATCTTTTGAAATGCTTTAGGGCTTGTTTGAAGATTGTGGTGTGTTTAGAAAGAGAACTTGAAAAAATATATACTGTTGTATACAGGACAATAATTTACTAGTATCTATTACCTTCTATCTTGAAATACGTGTCTGTTTTATGTAAACTAGAGTGTCAGAGAGAGGGGAACACAGAGAGGGAGGAAGAAAACACAAAGAGAATAAACAGGAGAGAGAGAGAGAGAGAGAGAGAGAGATTTTGTGTCCGCTGGTTCTCTTAGCACGTGGTCACAATGGTCAGGGAGAGGCCAGGTCGGCGCCAGGATGATGAATTCCTCCTGGATTTTCTGTGTAGGCAGCAGGAACCCAAGCGGGCTCATCGTGCACGGCTTTCCAGGGATATTGGTAGTAAATCACATTGGAAAGCAAGCAGCCAAGATGGGAATGGCCACTCCGTAATGGGATGGATGCATTTCAAAACTATTGTGGCACAAGGTCATTTTCCTGCAGCACTTCTTACGTTGCTTCATGGTTTCAGGAATTTTTGTTCTTCAAGGAATTTTGCATGTTACTGATCATGTGACAATGTTAACAATTTCATTGTTTGCTTTTAAGAATCAATGACAGTTCTGTGATATTTGTTTATTAACTTACTCTTATGAATTGTATTGCTTTCTGCTCTAATGTTTAATATTTTCATACTTTTCTTTCATTAATTTGGAATAACTCCGATTTTCCTTTTCTAATTTCTTAAGATGGGATATTATTGTTACTGTTGCCAGATCTTTGTGCAGTCAATGGTGCAAGTTTCCTCTTAATCATTACTTCAGCTGAAACATCTGCCTGGCTTCTGTTTCATTTTCTTTTTACAAAGACTTGTGAAACTTGTACTGAGCTTCTCTTTGTTTACATGTGTTTAGATATTTGTTTCTTAATTGGCTATTTTGTTATTTTTCCAATTATCTCATTTATGCTATGACAACAAATATTTACGCTTTTTGTTATTTTATGTTTGTAAAGGTTTGCTTTATGGTTCAGAGTCAGACTGTTTTCTCTCTCTCTCTCTCTCTCTCTCTCTCTTTCTCTTTAATTGGGAAGGCAGATATACAGGGAGGAGGAGATACTGAGATGAGGATATTCCATCTGCTAACTCATTCCCCCAGGCGTCCACAACAGCTGGAGCTGAGCCATCCCAAAGCCAGGAGCCAGGAGTCTGGAGCCTCTTCTGGGTCTCCCATGCAGGTGCAGGGTCCCAAGGCCTATGCCATCTGTCCTGAAATACTTTCCCAGGCCACAAGCAGGGAGCTGGATGGGAAGTCCGGCAGCTGGAATTAGAACCAGTGCCATATGGAATCTCAGTGTGTGCAAGGCAAGGACTTTAGCTACTAGGCTATTGCTCTGGGCTTGGAATGTATTATCTGTTAAACAATGTTCTATTTAAGCGTGAGAAGAATGTCCTGCTACTGGGTAAAGTAGTCTGTGCGTATCAATCACATCCAAGTGACCGGTGGTGCCATTTAACTTAACCATGTCCTCGTTCTGCCTGCTGAATATGTTGATGACAACAATGTTGAAATCTTGAGCAATATCACTGGCTTGATTTATTTCTTTTTGAAATTCTTTCAGTTATTTTTTACAGTTTGATATTTTGTTGTTCGCCATCTACAGTAACAGATTTGTTAAATCTTCATAGAGAACTTTGTAGATAACTGATACTTTTAGCATTTTTTCAGTGCCTCTGTTGATCTCCCAAAACTTTGCTTCCTCTGGAATTGCAATCAGATTCACTCATGCGATTTAAAAGCTGAGCATGGGGTAGAAGCAGTGGAGTGCATCTGAAACACCAGCTCTTCCTGGGGTTCTCTGCTGGATCAGCAAGCAGCCATATGCATGCACTCAGCACCCGTCTTCGCACACACGTCACACACGGGAACTGAACTGTGCTTTCTTGAGAAATGCTACTTCAGTAATACACCAGCTTGCATTCGTGTATCCTCCCTTCCTACTTTATTTACTTATTCTGTCTTTAATTTCCTTGGGATTTTCACTCCACTTAATTCATAGGACATACTCTTTGAACCTAGGAACAAAGGGGAAGTACATTCACAGACCCAAGCCGTAGGGTCTCACCAGAGGCACCACTTGGTCACAATGATGTGAGCTGCAACGCCTTGTGCATCCCATGACGTGTCACTATTAATGACTCAGTGATTTCCAGGAATATCACAGGGTCAGATTACAAGTCTCTCCTGTTTTGTTCTGCATTGCCCTGCCCAATTATGCATAAACACTCAGCCATTATTATGCTACCTCATTAAATAGCACCACATTTTCAGAAATCTTCTCAGCATGTTTTGCCTTCAAGTTCATCTTTATAAATACCTGTCTGAATGAGGGTAAGCTGCCGGACGTAGACCCAAGCACCTGTAGTGTTGAAGGTTTATTTAAAAGATTCTGTTACAGGACCATTATATCAATGTATGTAAGGTATCCATCTAGGAAAAAAACATGTACAAAATGACATCTACTTCTGGATGCAGAAAGCTGGAAAAAAATGTGGCTGTGTAATTTCAATTGTATTCATTGGAGAAAAGCCAGGGAACTTTTCTTTATCATAATGCAGGGTTTTTTTTTCCCATTTTGTGTTTTAAATGTTATTCCTCTTTCTATGTCCATGCATTGCTCAATGACTTCAATAAGCCTGATCAATATACCTCTTAGGGAAACCTTTAAATGTTCAGGATCTCACAAGCAATTCGTTGTGTTCACACAAGCAAAACGGTGTGGTTTTTAAGGAGCCTAGAAATATGAATGAACCCACTGCAGTGAAGACAAAAAAATCAAATCTGAATTAAACTGACTAATATTTTAGATTAGCTTCCAAAGGTAGCAGTACAATTAAAATAACTATACTTTCTGTGTCTAAAACATCAGAATGACATAGGGGAGATATTAAAAAGATTACAATATAGTTATAAAGAAGCAAATAACAATGAAGGAAAGCTAGGCAGAAAAACACAATGAATGATTAACACCACAAAAGGCAAGATTGTGAAAACGCAATAATAAAAGCTACCTTAGATTAAACTCAGCAGAGACAAGACATTTGGAAAGATGACTGGGGCTTCCCTGAGTTGTGGGGCAACCTCTGTTTGCTTAACATAACCTAAAGGGTTAAGGAAAAATATTTAACATAATAGTGGACTTTCCTGACTTCTGTGAAACTATTGGCTTACATATCTAAGAAGCTCAGTGAACCCAATACATGACACATGAGAACATTACACAGAGCACCTCATCACTACAACCCCCAAGTCAGTAAAAAAGAACATCTTAAAGGCAAGCAAGAAGGAATATTCTGGTAATGGGAAATAGGACCAGTGTAATTTCCTCATGCTGCAATGAGACAATAACGAAGGACCATTCTTGAAGTATAAAATTAAAAAAAAAAATCTGAAATTGTATGGGAAGCCAAACCTTTGGCAACGATATTGAAGCCATGAGCAATAAATTAATGAAAATTTGTAAACCTTCCATTGAAGAACCAAAGAATACAAATTCATATCAACTACTCAAATATGCTCAAATCAAAAGTCCAACTATCAAGAAATCTAAAAAGATTAAAATAAAACACGATGTTGTCCAGTGTGAAAGAAAGTAAATTAAAAATACGTAGATGGCCCAGTGTGGTGGCCTAGCAGCTAAAGTCCTGGCTTTAAACACGCTGGGATCCCATATGGGCACCAGTTCTAATCCAGGCGACCCTGCTTCCCATCCAGCTCCCTGCCTGGGGCCTGGGAGAGCACTTAAGGTCGGCCCAAATGCTTTGGGACCCTGCACCGCGTAGAAGACCCTGGAGAGACTCCTGGCTCCTGGCTTTGGAACAGCTCAGTTCCGGCCTTTGTGTCTGCCTGGGGAGTGAATCAAAGGATGGAAGATCTTCCTCTCTGTTTCTCCTCCTCTCTGTATATCTTTCTAATAAAAATAAACAAATCTTAAAAAAAAAAGTAAGCATTCTGTATAAACCAGTTTTGAATATTCGTGACTTGTCCTACTCTGTATGTCTTGCTCTAAACATCAAGCACTAAATTTGTTTCTAAAAAGCAAAACCAAGGAAGGGCACAGCTGATGCTGTCAGTGTTTTCTGGAGATAGAGTCCAGAAGTGGCAGCTGCATTGCAATCCCCCTGTCTTAGCACTCCTACCTTGAGACATGCATTACCTGGAATCAGATGAACAGAATAATTGGAGCCTGCTCAGCTGCATCTGGCCAGCTGTGATTTCTGAGTGTTGCTTGAAAGTTCTCTCTTTTTAAATGAAAATGTAACAAATAAATATATAAAAGTACCCTGTAAGCCAGAAATTGTTGAAGGGACCCAAACAGAGACACTTTGGCTACGTGAACCTACAATTATATTTAAAGCAAATGCTCAGTGAAAATTATCAGTCAGATTTATGTAGCTCATCATGGAATGTCAGCTTTACAAAGATTAAAAGTGTTGAGCAAATGAACACTTTTATGTAGCTTGTTCCCATATTCTTTCTTTAAAAGTTGGGGAAATTCACAGCAGAGTGCTATAAAAGCACTCTTCTTTTGTGGGGAGTGGGGTGCTGGAGCCTCTCCAGGATTGAGAGGGGCCTTCGCAAGATGGCGGAGGAGGCAGAGTTGTTCTCGCCAGCAGTTAAACAGGAAGTCACAGGGATAGGCTAATGCCCTCATTGTGATTACTGGCCTATCACATAGCACCAAGTGGACCCACGGGGAGAAGTGATTGGTGGAGAACAATATAAAAGTAGCTCGTAAAAGCTAGGCAGGGACGACAGAGGATAGACAGATGGCCAGTGGACGGATGACAGACGGGACAGGGGAGAAGAGAGAGCCAGAGAAGAGGGATACAGACAGAAGCAATAAAAGCAGTATGGAGAGACAAGGGCAAGAATGGAAAAATGCAGCAGAAAGTACGGGAAGAAATATGCAAGAAGGATGGCGGAAAGAGGGCTGGAGAAGCAGCAGAGGAAAGCTTAGACCAATGGGGACAGGAGCAGCAGAGATAAGGATTTAAACGCAGTCGTTTTTGGCAGTGAGGGGTCCGGTTGTGGTTCTGGCTTTCCCCAGACCTTCCAGAGTATGCCTCATTATTTTAGTGTTGCTGTTGAGCGGCAACATTCTTTCTCCTTCTGTCTATCAAGTGTCAAGCCTGGGAGTGATGTTTCTGAGAAGAAAACCTGGAGTTAGTCCTTCTCAGGTTTTGGAGCCAAATAGGACTGGAGTCAAACCAATCCTCTGCTTACCAGTGATTGTGTGGCCTTGTGAGTTCATTGTAGCTGTACATAATGAAGGGTTAGTTGGTAGTGGACTGATGGAATCCTACGTGGAGAAATATCACACCTCACATATTACATGTGTGGGCTGTAGACATATATACCACATACATGCACAGGAGGTTACTTCATGAAACTCAAGGAAAAGAAAAGAAACATTTATTTTGGAGAAAAAGTGAAATCCAAGCATATTCCTTTGGATTTTGATGACCATGTACAAACACATATGCACACTCTTATATAATATATTACACACACACACATTTTGAAAATATCCACCTAAACCTTTATTTCTTTCTGAAAATCATATATTTCAAACTTACGTATTCTCAAAATTATTGTGAATGCATTCCAAGAAAAAAATGCCATTAAGGTAATTCTTTTTCCTATAGGAAATTTGATATTTTAAAATGATAAAAACAATGAAAAGAATAATTTTACAGTAATATAAATGATGAAGACATTTGGGTAGTTGTTGTTTAGCAAATGTTTATTCCACTACGGTCAACATTCAGATTAATTCTCCCTGTTGGATTTGCAGTGGATAACAATGAGACCAAAAAGTAATTTCAACAGCCATTGCTTTAAAGTGCTCGACAGCTGGGTGCAGACGGGCTATAGATGTGAATAACAGAAGTGTGAGTAGGAATAAACAAAAAATGAAATAAGCAAATATTTACCACACAGAGAAGAATAACCCATTATACCACGAGCCTATAAATATAGTAGGGCTGATTTTCTCCACCAAGCACTGACTGTTCAGTCATATCTTTGTGATAGAATTTCCTACTAAATAGAATGCTACATTTTGCAAAAGTATCACATAAAATCTGGTTTCTGACAATGTTTAAATTTTATTTTTAACAATAATTCTGTAGCTTACAGTGTTTGGCCATGAAAATGAGTTCAAGCAAGGAAGCACACACGCGCACACACACACACACACACACACACACACACACACACACACACAACTCTGCTCCAAACTAGCATTTGCACCCTAGCCTGTGAGACCACAGGCATCTTTCAGGGAAGATGGGCCAGACCTAGCTCAAGGTCAAAGGTGTTCTTGTCTTGGCTTTTCTATCTCATGGCCATAGGTTAGCCAGCAGCAGCCTTCAGAGAGAAGCAGGTGCACAAGATGCTGGGCAGGAGAATTCCAGGGAGCTGCTGGCTACCTTCTGAAGCCACAGGAAGGGACAAGCGTTGAGAAAAGAGCTAGTCAAGGGCATCCACCTGGAAAAGCGTAGTGAGGCTTTCCTTGTTCAGCTTTCTCCACTGACTAGCCATGGAGAGATGAGGGCTACTTTTTCCCCATTGTTTTTCATCTTAGAATGAAAAAAAAAATTGCCAAGAATAAGAAACACTCAGGAAGGAAGGCAGTAGGGGAAGGCTCAAAGCTTTCTGACCACGCACCCGTGTGGGATACCCAGAGGAGCTCCCGGCTCCTGGCTTCGGATTGGCACAGCTCTGGCCATTGTGGTCACTTGGAGAGTGAATCAATGGACAGTAGATCTTCCTCTCTGTCTCTCCTGCTCTCTGTACATTCACCTTTCCAATAAAAATAAATAAGTCTTTAAACAATATGTAGAAAAATCTCCAGAAATAAAATAGTGAAAATATTAAGTTACAGACTTTTAAAGTAACAACATGATATAAAAGCTAAAGTGTGTTTTTATTCACTGAAAATAAGAACAGAGAATTTCAAAGTGTCTGTTAGCACTGAAGCAATTTACAGGTCAGTTATGAATCACCGAATACATATATTAGAAAAGAAGAAACGTGGAGTCTGCACCATGACATAGCAAGAGTTCATGTCTTGGCTGCTCCAACTCTGAATCATTTCCCTGTTGATATGTTTAGGAAGGCAGTGGAAGATGATCCAAGTCTTTGGTCCCCTGCTCTCCAGGGTACCTTAAAGAAGCTCCTGGCTCCCATCTTCTTGGCCATTTGCAAGTGAAGCAAAAGAGAAAAAAAGCTGGCGACATGTATTAAGCAATCGAGGGACACATCACACAGACTCAGTTTGCTGCTTAATTCTCTGAGACCACAATTACGCTGATAATGAAATCAAGAAAAGAAAAACTAGGAGCAAGCATTTCCCAAAGCAGAATTTCAAGAATCCTTAAAAACAGCAAATGAAACCCGACAATAGCAAATGGGACATAATACAATGACCAAGTACAACACAGGAATCTACAGTCAATATTTGAAATTCAGAGGATTATAATATTAGCACAGATATAAAAATGTGTCATATGATTTCCCCAATGCATGCAGAAGTAATGCTTGGTGCAACCAAACACACTTTTCTAATGAAGATGTTCAACAAAGTAGCAACAGAAGGGAGCTTCCTCGAAAGCTCTTCATCAAATCACCCACATGGTTTACTATTGAAACATTTGGGGTGAGTGCTAAACATGTAAAGAGATTTCAGTGGGCAGACATAACAGAACAGCAGGTGCTGTTTCTGAGGCACCAGGAGGGCTATGCCTCGTGCCCCTCATCTTCCTCTTCCTCTCTGTCCTTTCAGACTCAGGTTCACGATATATTCCAGCATCCCTAGCTCTAGCTCATCTCTTTAAATGTCATCCCATGCTTTCCGTTTTCCATCTTGGTAACCAATAGGATTTCAACTCCGTCCCCCAGACCCTTCAACACCCTGGTACTTTCAGGGCAATGGAGAACAGTGGCCCTTCAACTCACTCAGGTTTCCTCTTGGATATCCTGGAAGGGAATATATGGATTCAAGTCTTGTTGCTCCTTTAAGATCAGGCTGTTTGGTTTCTGTGTGGCACACCCCTTCCTGCTTCTCTCCACCAGATGCAGGTGGGAGGCCATTGACAGTGCTATTACCTCTGAGCCTGGTACAAGGGGTCCATGTCATCTTGTCCATGTGTGCTTATATTTGTTATTCTATGCCTTACATGTATGGCTTGATCATCAATGAGGAAGTTTGCATTTTTCATGATTAAGTTGAAAGCCATACAACTTACCATTTATTTTCTAACTATATAGTTCATTAGGATGAGGTATATTTACATTATTTTAGCTTCAGTGACTTGAAAATTGAAATGCTGTAGTGTTTAAATTACTTCCCAATTTCCCTTACGCAAAGACTTGATAGTCACCACTCTTTTTTTTTTTCCTTTTTATCAATTTGGCTATGTGAGATGCTCTAAAGAAATATATTCCTAAAATACTTTAAAATACTTTCAACACGGAAAATGATTTTTTGCTTGGATCACTGCATTCTGCGCAATGTTTCCAATGCTCACCCATGAGGTAGGCCCACATGTCATCATCTCCATCCTCTGACGCTGTTATTCGATTGTCTGTGTGCTTCTCAACTACGTCCATCCACTGAGCTGTGGATGGGCATACGAGTGGTTCCCATTTTTTGGCAATTGAAATGCCACTACTGTTTTCAGATTTGCAGATCTTCCAGATTATGTTTACTGCCCTTGAAGTTACTGCGAGATTGCAATTGCTGGATCACATGATTATCTTTATGAATTGGGAAGGGTGGTGCTGAGTTCTTTGCCATCAGATCCCCATTAGTTCACATCCTCTTTAACAGTACATACAGCTCTAATTTCTCAAACTGTCTCTGCTAGTTAAATGTTGGAAAGAAATGTCCTAAATTACGAAACAAGACATTGAGGCTTTTAGTTTCATTCGAATTGAGATTCTGTTTTTCACATGTCTACATATTCTTAACATGGACTTGAATACATAGAAAGTATGAAGAAATAAAGAGAGCACCAAAGCAAATCACCAGAAAATCGCTCCATGGAATATTTGATCATTTGGATCAAAATATTGAACTGCAGCTTTGAAAGGACTAGCTCTTGTTACTGTGACCTCATTGGTAGGTTCCGACAGGACCTCACACATGCTAAAGAACTGTCCATCAATTTCCTGATGCATTATTTGTGCCTATGGATGTATCCCTGCTTTCCTATGCTGATCCATACCTGTTTAATCATGTTTTTTTTTTGTCAATTCCCAGCAGCAGTGCAGAACTTCAACTTCCCTGCTGCCACAGCTCGGGTGTAGTGGCAGCAACAAAGGAGGCATGAACACAGGGGCACATAGTGATTTGGCTATGGTGAAATTAATATTAGATTTAATGTGGCTATGTGGTGTGATTTATGTATGGAATATTGAAAGACATCCCTGGGTTGTGCTAAGCCAGCCCTGCTGCTCTGACAGCTGCAGCATCCTGCCGCAGTAGGCAAATGTTCAGGCAGGTTTAATTCTTCGTGCATGTTTCAGCTGTACATAAGTTGGAACATGGAGATTGAATCCTACTTCAGCCCTTGGTTCTTCTCCTGTGCTGTCTCCCCTATCCCACTCTAAGACAATAGTAAGCAATTTCTTCTCTCTGAAACTGTATGGGAATGCAGTGTAAATGGGGAATTAACATGGGGCCTGGATAGCTCATCTCATGTCCCAACTTCAGGCAAGGATACCATGAATGACTCCCTTCACTGGTGCCATCACATTGTCCTTTAGCTTTTGTATGGAGTGCATTTGTAAAACAAAAAGCAGCAAGATCAAAACCAATCACCAAAGGTGACTCAGTATGCTACTATGTTAATCCACAAAGCCATCTGTTCTCCTTGGCTCTTAATTAGGCCATATTGAATACAATCAAATATTCTCTTGTCCTTGGTAAGCTATTATTGCAGTTCACAACACATGACCTCTATGTTCCAGGAACCTTCCTTAGATGAACTTCCTACTGGAAGGTGTTGACCCAGGGGCAGCTCCGTGTTATTACTCCAGCTATTTAAGCAGTACATTCAGAATGAGAATGTGAGCAAAGCCCGCCAGGAAGGAGGTGTTTGTGTGATGACTGATCTGGACACAAATAAGGCAATGTTTAGGCAGCTCCAGAGACTGAAGAAAAATCATAAGCAAATGACTGATAAGAAGAATCAAAGACAGAACTTGGCAAATTCCTCCTCATCATAAACCTCTTTTGTTAGTGTTATATATGTAAAGACATCCAGGGACCACCCTAACCCATGTCCAGCTTCATCTAATGTCAAAAAGCATTCTCCTGAGTGTTGCTCCAGAAAACCTCCCTTCCCATTCTGCACTTTCCTTATCAGAGCGACTAGCTTAGGGAAGAAAGATGGATGACTGCTATGGGGTTTATATGTAAATGTTGGCTTTGCACAGCTTTACAAATCCAGCAAGCTCTGACAACAGAAGAAGGAGGAGGAGGAGGAGGAGACAAAGGAAAAGGGGAAAAAGGTGAGCTGTTTGATTAGCTGAGGTCACTACAGTGGTGACATGTTAGTAAAGTCCAGAGAAGCGACCAAATCCATAGCACACAGGATTTCATAGTTTATGAGTAATATCACACAGCTCCTGTGCGTTGAAGTGGCCACTGAAATACGTCTTCTATTTTCTTGATTATGATAATGGCATGCTGACCTCTATATGGCATATTTTCCTCTCAATTTCTATTTATTCTTTCTGATTATAAAATATGGGTAATCTGCAAAAACATTCTGATTTTAGATAAAATGAGTAGAGGTTACATTGTCAATATACAGGTTTGGAAGCATAGGAGTTGGTGTTTAGGGTTTTTGAGCCCGAATACGCGGGGACCTCAATCCTTGTCTTGCAGGAAAGAATTTTCATGTGGACACAGTTTAGTTTTAAAACAAGATTTATTAGAAAAACCGAGAAAAGCAGCTCCCGTCCCTAGAGACGGGAGGGGGTTTTGAGATAGAAAAGACCCATACCACCTGCTATAGTGGCAGGAGAAAGAAAAAGAGGAAAAAAAAGAAAAACAAATTAATGGTGGGGAAAGCATCTTTTAAAGGTTAACCTCAAAGATGTTTCTCCATAAACAAAGGAGAATTTCTGGTTTCCATGGCACCTGATCTTGTCACAGGTTACTTAACAGCCTTTTTGAATGATAAAGAGGCCAGTCTGAAACTACCCCCTTGGCCATGGCCAGAGACAGAATGGGGCTGAGGCTTTGGGTGTGAGATAATGCATATATGTAGAAGCATAGGGGTCGCCCCTTGCATTCTTCCCCTTCTTCCTCCCTATGTATCCCTTTATTATCTTTCCCAACTTATTATGGTAAGATATTGAATACAGTGAGAATGTTATTTTATAAAAAAAATCATAGACAAGACATAAGTGTTAAAAAATCTGCCATATTGGGCCCGGCGGCGTGGCCTAGCGGCTAAAGTCCTCGCCTTGAACGCGCCGGGATCCCATATGGCGCCGGTTCTAATCCCAGCAGCCCCACTTCCCATCCAGCTCTCTGCTTGTGGCCTGGGAAAGCAGTTGAGGAGGGCCCAAGGCTTTGGGACCCTGCACCCCCGTGGGAGACCTGGAAGAGGTTCCTGGTTCCCAGCATCAGATTGGCGCGCACCGGCCCGTTGCGGCTCACTTGGGGAGTGAAACATCAGACGGAAGATCTTCCTCTCTGTCTCTCCTCCTCTCTGTATATCCGGCTTTCCAATAATAATAAAATCTTTAAAAAAAAATCTGCTATATTGTGTTCCTTCTTCTCTTTAGTTCTGAGTACAAATGGAAAATAGAGCCAGCATTCTGCTGAGTCTAGATCCTCATAGAACTGAACCGGACTGAGGGCACTCTCCACCGTGCCTTCTCTTGCAGGGCCAGTGCCTGTCTAGTGACGGTGCGGTGATTGAGCCCAGTCGGCTGTGTGCACATGGGTGATTCATGTGAGCCATGTTTGTGTCAGCATTGGCCACTGGACAGCCTTTGTGGTCCCGCCTCACAGGCAAGGGTTGATGGGAAGGGAGACAGCTCTACTTGAGTTGTGGTCTCACAAAGGCATCAGACCCTGCAGCTCCCATCCTTACCACAAATGAACGCTTGTGGATGAGATGACCTGCACAGGGCAGCTTTCCTTGTGACAGTAGCATGGGAGGGTTAAAGTGGGTTGCTCTCATTGTGAGTTTAACTCTCTGAGGTTGTGGCTACAGGATGCTAAATCATCAATATCAGTCTGAAAACTTATAAATGTGACAACTGAACTGAGCCCAAACAAAACGTCAAAGCTAGGCACAGTGCCAGGCACCTTTGTGAAAAAACTATTGAATGAACTCAGGATAAGCTCTGTTGTCAAAGAGCTAGCCATTGTATTAGCAAAGGGACACAAGAGCATATTCACATATGATTCGAGTAAATACAGCAAATTGGAACAATTATATCCTGGGTTGTTTAGGAAAAGATGTCATAAAAGAGAAATTTTACATTGTAGCTGGTAGTTTTTAGCTATTTCTTTAGTTCGCTTGCTATTTCAACATCAATTTATTTATTAAGATTGATGTATTTGAAAATCAGAGCTAAAAATAGAGGGAAATGCAAAGTGTTTTACCCGGTTCACTCCCCAGATGGCTGAAATTGCCAGGGATGGAACTGGGCAAAGCCAAGACCCAGAAACTTCTTGGTGAAGCACGTGTGTGGCACGGGCCATCTGCTGCTGCTCAGAAGTGGATCAGAAGTGGATCATCCAGGACGCCAACCGGTGTCCACAGCAGTAGCTGCTATCACAGGTGGTACCCTTACCTGCTATGTCATAATGCTGGTCCCTCAAGATCACTTTATACTCCAACTTTTTTGAGGATTGTGAAGACAGCTTATGTTAAGTCCAATCTACTCACAATAGTACCATACATCAAAATTCAGAAAGTTCTACCAGTTAATAAGTACTAGGTTACCTGTGTATATGGATAAGAAAATGCTCTCACGGTAAGTTATTTGTGAAGGCAGTAATTTTCAGAAACAGGGTCATTGCTTCCCTCTGTGCCTTGTGAACCCCTGGGCTCAAGACATCCAGCGTGTAGTCACATCCACCATCACGCTCAGACTTTTGTCATTCATTCCTTTTAGATTTTAAGTAAGATTTAACCTACAGAGGCACATAGCAGGAAAGGGGAGGCTTTTTTGAACAGCCACTTCAGCCCCTTGTGAATAGTGTTGTGTGGTATCACATGGGATCTTGACATACTTTTTATTGATTAGTTGTAATGCAGAATTTCTGAAAATGTTTTTAAGAGTTTTTGAACTCTAACACTATAATTAATTACTTACTTCTGAAGAACTTTATACACGATTCAGAATGACTATGATATGATCACTCAGGCAATACCAATCCAGTACAACCTGTGTGCTCATCAGAAAAGCAGACACCAGAATGTGTACAGAGAGAGAACAAAAGATGTGAGGACATGCTGACGAGTCAGCCTTCTGCAAGCTAAATTTTAAAACCTAGTCCAAGAGTGACAAATTTCTTCTGACAACATTTTGCTTGTCAATGGCAAAACTTCTGAAAGAGTACAAAAAGCAGGATTAAAAAGCCAGAATGAAAGAGGTAGCAGATACAGTCCAGTGAGCCCAGTGAGGTATGGAGTATATGGAACTTGACTCCTTCAACCTTAGATATACATTTATGGAGTACATATATTTTTCTTTAGTGCTGCTCCTTTCTCTGTTACAGTTGAGAGTTTGTAATGCAGGTGAAAATTCAGCATGTGCTTCAGTATTTTGCTTTATCATCACTTCAAATAAAAATAAAATAAAATTATTATGTCCCATATCACATCTCATAGATTTTTCTTCCTTTTATAAAGAGAACATAAAAGCTGAATTATGTGTTTGTAAAAGTATACATATACATGTAGTTATTCTTGAAATCTTACAGAGGAATACACTAACAGCATATTTATGAGAATATTTCATGAAGTTCAGGGAAAATGGATTGAAAGTCAAGTTCACTTTGGTGCATTGCTTTTAATTCATGATGGATGTTTTTCATAATATGAATTTCCAAGAGCTTTGTGAATACTTCATTATGTGTACATTTCAAAATGTTTTGTATTGAAATATGCTTATCTTTTGTGATAGTTCTTTGATTTTTTTTAAATCATTGTATCATTTACAGGATAATTGTAATATCTTAGATGTAATCCTTCACTTATTTACTGTTTATACACTTTTATAATTCTCATTTCCAATTCCTAAAATATATCAACCCCTCAGTTATATGCTATAATTCCCATTTTAGATTCTGGTACATGTTGTTCATGCTGGATTAAATAAAATCCTGCAAAATATGACAAATCATGTTGAAACCTCTTCCCATTGCTCCAATCATGCACTCACACTAGACAGGCTCAAAGCTTAATCATTGACGATTTTTCTACCTGAATATAAGAACTGGCTGTTACTTATAATGATGAAAAAACACATTTTATGTGTGTTTTATCCTTTTCCTTAAAATTCTGCATGTATTTAATTTGACACTATTGCAAAACCATTGCATGCAAACCAGAAAAAGCTCCTATTTGACGCTTTCAGAAACGTGGCCTAAGTGCAGGAGTCATGTTCCTAGAAGAGCTGATAAGATGCTTCTGTTATTAAGTTCAGTGTGTGGCAATTAGCTTACATATAACCAGAGTGATGAGGAAGGGAAGAGGCGGAGAAGGAGAAAGCAGAGCAGTACTGGAAGGATGAGTAAAACACTAACAGCTAACAGTGACAGATGAAGAAAGCATGAAGATCAATTGTAATTTAATATATTATTAGGAACAAAAGCACTATTAGAGCCACTCCAGAAAGCAGACCAATCTTTCTCTTTAGTTTGATGTGTAGTAACCAGCTAACCCAACAAGTCTACTCTGGGGTATGTACCTAAGGGGACTGATGACTTACATCCACACTCAAAAAACCAAGAAAATCTCAGAGTCACTCTATTCTCAACCACCCACAATTTGCAATCATTGACACTGAAGATAATGCTTGAGGTAAATGGAAGAACATAATGACAAAGAACTCCTAACTTAAGCAACAACTTCATTGAATCTCAGAGATGCTGTACTGAGTGAAATGAGTTAGGTTTGAGAAGCTCCATCATGTTTACATAATATATATAAAGACACAATGATAGAGAAAAAAATCAGTGAATTTCAATAGTTGTGAGGATAAATAGGAATTGTTGGGAGATGAAAAAATTGTTTCTATTCTAAATTGTGACATGACAATATGAGCCTATAGATATGTTTAAAATAACTGCCATAAATGTAGAAAACAATCAGTGTATTTCAATGTGACATTTATGGCAGGATCACAAATAACCTTTTCTTAAAAATAAAATCTCTATAAGGTGTATATGTCAATGTAAAATCGAATGCATCATATTACCTCTTGCAAGTATACAAGAATCATCTAGACTGTAAATCGAAAAAGAAATCAAGCTTAGTGTGATAAATTTGATATTTGTTAAAAGAAAAAGCTAAAAGCCGGTAGAAGGATATATTCAAAGAGCCATTGTTTTCTAAAGATATCACTAATATTTAAACTTGAATCAGATTTCTCAACTGAATGGATGTGTAAGAAAACTTCTGTGCTAAATGCTCAAAATAATTCATGCCAGAGATACTATTTATTTTGCTTTAAATGTTTTCATTTGTAGTGGCCGACAGTGTGGCATAGTAGGCTAATCCTCCTCCCACATAGTGGGCATCCCATGTGGATACCAGTTTGAGTCCTGGCTACTCCACTTCCAATCCAGCTTCCTGTTTATGGTTCGGGTAAGCAGGGGAGGATGGCTCCCGGCTCCTGGCTCCTGGCTCCTGGCTCCCAGCTCCCAGCTTTGAATCAACTATGTTCTGGCCATTGCAGCCATTTGCAAAGCGAATCAGCAGATTGAAGAGTGATCTCTGCCCTTCTCGCTCCTCAAAAATCTGCCTTTCAGATAAATACATCCCTAAAGAAAAATTTTTCATTTGTTTCTTCAAGAAACTGAGAGATATGTCTCTGTGACTCCCCCAAAAGCTCTCAGTGGCTGAGGCTGGGTTAGCTGAAGCTCCATGAACCAGGTCACTGGCAGTGCACTCCAGGGTCTGCATCAAGAAGCCAAAAACAGAAACTCAACCCCAGTACTTCGCCATGGAACACAGGCCTTTTAGCTAGTAAGCTAAACCCAGACTTGTCTTTTACTTTTTTGAGAAACCAGAGTTGGTCAATTTCAAGGACGTTTTATGTTGTTTTTGATGCTGGGGATGGGGAGAAGATAGGAATACTATTCCTGAAGACAGCCCCACAGACGGACTAAAGCATCGTGAACATCTGTTCTCCCTTGTGGGATTCTGCAAATCACAGCAGGTGACTGCAAATATTGAAGACAGATTCTTGAATCCCTCAGGGGCCTCTATTCGCAAGCTGACAATACTATGTGATGAAGCCAGATGTCATCTAAACTGTTTCTTCCACATTTGACTGTGTCGAAGTAACAAATTTAGATAGAAATTTTTAAAGGTGTGACCTTGTTATTATAGAAATAATTGTGTTTAAGATCTGTATCACGGTAGTGGGGATGAAGAAAAAGACTTCTTTAATAAAGCATTTCACTGATGATGGAAAGTCTTTCATTCCATTAGAAAACTCCTGTGAACTTCATGGCTTTATCTATATAATTCATATTCCTCGCAGTTCACCTATTTTAAGTTTGGAGATCAAAGTGCTCTTGCATAATTGTAGGCTTATTCATCTATCATTACAGCATAATCTTAGAACCTTTATGGCGCTATGCTTAGGAGCCGACATCGTGGTGTTGTGAGTAAAGCCACCACCCGTGACAGCAGCAACCCGGATTGGTGACTGTTCACACCCCACTTGTTCTGCTTCCAGTGGGCCTTGCTACTAACAGCCTCAGAAAAGCAAGGCCCAACGGCTTGGAAGACGATGCCCACACCAGGCCAGGATGAAATTCCTGGCTTCATCCCGAGTTCCTCTGGCCATTGCAACCACTTGGGAAGTGACTAGTGAACACGAGATTCCTCTCTCTCTCCTTCTCTGTCCCTCCCTCTCTGACTGCAATTCCAATTTTCAAACAAATAAATCTTAAACCACAGACAGCACTGTGTCATATCCATTTATGTCCTGTTTGCAAACTTCACTCCAAACCCCACATTTGGGTTTCTCTCTACATTTGTTAGTTCTGGGCATTTCACATAAATTTAGTCAAGCAATATGTGGTCTATTATAACTCACCCTTTTGGTTACCATAGAAGTAGTTGTTGTTATTATTATGATGATGATGAGGCAGGAAGGTAGGAAAATAAGGTGATAGTTTCACACACACATGCTTATGCACAGAGAGGGAGAGAGAGAGAGACAGAGATTGTCCATCTCTTAGTTAATGCACCCATCCTCTCATATGTCCATAGTAGCCAGGAATGAAGCACGCTGAAGCAGGAACTGTGAACCAAATTGGAGACCAAAGTGGAGACCCAACTGCTCAAGTTGTTACCTGCTGCTCCCAGAGTGTACAACAGCATCCAAAACAGAGCTGGAGCTCTAGTCCAGGTGCCCTATATTGGGAGGCAGGCATTAAAAGCAGTGTCATGACCTGTGTACAAAATGCTTGCCTCCACCATGCTAACGAAATTTGTTGGAGTAGTGTAATGTATCAAGGCTTCAGCCTTGTTTATGACCTACTAGTAACGCAAGCATTCATCTACTGCACTTTCATCATCCAGTTAGATGTCGACTGATTTGACCCTTTGAAGACGTTTGTTGCACAATCCAGGCACAATTGGGATAAGCATATGCGTCTACTGCCTTAGACAGATTCTTATCTAGGACTGGACTTGTCAGGTCTTCATTTAACTATAAATCTAATATCTCACAAAAATTTCACTGTTTTCCAGAGGGGCTACCATTGTACACATCCTCTGGAAGAAAACCATCATTGTCATTTTCCATATCCCATCAATATTCATTCTCTTCCATCTTTAATTATTTCAGCAATCAACCTGCAAGCTGAAAAGTGTGTTTTACTGTGGTTTTACTTCACATTTTCCGAACAAACTGACACTGAAAACCATTTTGTGCTCTTTCTGTCATATTAAAATCTTTGGTTTATTCAAAATTGAGGTTATATAGCTTCATGGTTCTTCGGTGTAGATTTCTTTATAATCTGTATATAATTTCCTATTCAAACAAATGAAATGATTTTTCACTTCTACACAGGAGCACAAACAACTTGACTAAGAACAAATACGCACATGCATTAGGGATTGTGTGTTAGAATTTATTTTTGGTTCATATTAAGTCGAATAGGAAAAGAAGTGTCTTGTCTTTGGTATAAATTCTGTGCTGACCTAAATGCTGTATTGCTTTCCACAGGGATGTCCTGGCGACAGAGTTTCCCTTGGTTTGTGGTTTGCACACTGAGTTCATTTTTATTGGGAATGCTGTGATGGAGAAAAGGAGATGTGTGAAGAAAACTCCAGCTCTGCCCCTTTCCAGGAGCATGGTGAGGGCACTTGCTCATCCTTTTGGAGTTCTGCACATGCCATGACCCTGGGGTCACCGTCGCTCTGTCCTCTTGCCACGAAGAAGCAAGGTTCTGATGAGAGGCTGCTTTGCCCGTTAGAATCCTGAGAGAACGCATGACTCTGCGGAGACCTATGCTCACTGTTGATGTCCGTGATGTATCAGAAACAGCCATCTACTCTTCCAAGATTCCATAGGCATTTGTTTCTGCAACACAACCAAGTTTCCTTGACGTGGCAAGTGTGAAGGCTAATGTTATATGTTTATGGCCATCAATAGGATTTTCACATAAGAAACTCTCTTAATGTTAATTAAAGGAATTTTATTTCCTTTACAAGATTTTCAAGGTTGGATTCTCAACTTATTTCTGTGTGAGTTTAATGTAAAATTCTAGAAAATGCTGCTTTTTAGATTCACTTGTACTTATAAAGGAAGCTAGAGTAATAAGAATTAGAAAATAATGTTGTACTAATTTTTATTTTACTCTTTTTCCATTTCCTGCAGTGAAACCAGTATTCCAACTTCTATAATGAACTTGGATCCAGGTATTTTTAAAATGAGATGTCATAAGAAATATGCTAGGGATATGACTGTACATTTAAAAAAACAAGCCACAAATACAACAAATAAAATGAGAAGATCTAAAAAATGAGAAGACATTTTTGTTTTTGTGTGTGTGTGTTTAATTGTGAGGTAAGTACTAAACTTAAACTCATTATACAGAAGTATCATTTTAGTTGTTGTTTATAAAGTATATGTTTGATAATGTGTGTATACCTTTGATAGGAAGAATAACAAACTAAATAAGCTTACAATCTTAGACATAACATTACTAAAGTTTGACCATCCCCAAATTATGAAAACTACTTTTCCACAGACACTGAATGTTTAAAAAGAAAACAAACAAACAAAATCCTGTAGGATGGAAAGAAGCCTGGTCATCTAAGGAATTGATTGAACAAGGCGTTGCATTCTTCCCAAGAATTTTGAAAGAAATGGAGATTTAGTGATCAAAGGCTAGCACAAAGACTTGGACACCTGGGCTTGGCAAGAACGCAGAAGACACAGAAGAGATAGAGGAAATCCAGCCGGTTTATGTGCTGGGCAAGACCTCCCACCACAGGAGATCCACCATGATCCTAGAGGTGCAAATTCATGATTCTGTGGGCTCAAAGGTATTATCTGAGCAAGACACATTGATGTGTGCCATGAGATCTTCCCATAGCAAAAAATAAGCTACGGTGTTTTATTTTGGCTTGCATTTCATTTGCTTATTTGTTTTAAATGCATAACAGAGAGGAGCTATGAGGGTATCCTCTAATAAAGATAGGCAATGTGAAGAAAAATTAAACCTCTGTATGTGTGGAGCAGAAGGGTGGACATTTCTTTTTTCAGAGCTGTATTTACCTGGAGGAAAACAGAATAGAGCCAAGCACACAGCAAGACAGAGAGACAGAAGAAATGTGAAAATAACTCCAGGTAAAACTAATTAGGGATAGAATGGCTCCATTGCCAATTGAGCACGGTTGATTTAATCACATTATTTCACAATTAAGGCGAGGCTCTCAAGAGCAAAGCAACATGGATTTGGGAATACGCTCATCGTTTCTGAAATCTGTACTGTTTTTATAAATAATCTGTCAAGATATTTAAACTCCTTAGTAAATCATTGTGCAGATGAAGAGAAAGCATTTTTGTTTTGTGCCCAAAATGAAGCCTAGTGTGCAGAGAGCCCTCCCAAGTACTTGGGCAACGATAATTATTATAGATGAGAGGGCTGTCAAGCTCAAAGTTTTCATTTCCTCCACATACAGCAGTGATAGAAATATTATTCCGGTTGGGTTGAATAAATTGGCTAATATATTGGCTAATATATGGCTGACAATATTGGTTCTTTTGTCTGTCATCGTTTCATAAGACAAGCAAAAGCTATTTTCAAGGGTTATATGAAACTTCACATCACAGAAAGCTGAGATTAGCTATTTTCTGGCTTTATTGTCAAAGTCGAGTCTTCTGAGCAAAGCAAAACTGTCTGCCCTAAAATTCTTTGGGATTCTTTATACATATTCAGTCTTTTGTGCCCTCATTTCATGCTACACTGTGAGTTTTTATTTTCTTCCTTTAAATGTTTATTTATTTGTAAGTCAGAGTTACACAGAAACAGGTGGAGACAAACCGCAATTTTTTGTTTGCTGGTTCACTCTCAACAGGGAAAGCAAAGAGCTGGGAGATGCGTGTGGGTTTGCCAGGTATGCGACAGGCGCCTGAGCATAGGAGATGCGTGTGGGTTTGCCAGGTATGCGACAGGCGCCTGAGCATAGGAGATGCGTGTGGGTTTGCCAGGTATGCGACAGGTGCCTGAGCACTTGGCTGATGTTGCTGCTGCATCTCCCAGTACATTGACAAGGAAATGGATTAGACAAAGAACACGTGGTTCACAAAGCTAATCAAGATGCTGCTGTTGCAGGATTACCAGCTTCTCCACGTTGTTGGCTCCTGGGATGGAGACTTCTAATCCCACTGGCTGCATGTGTGACGTTTGGGTATGTGAACTGGGTATTACAGTTTTGAAAGCAAGGATCCTGTCATAGTTTGGCCTCTATGTGTGCACTGCTTTCCTGGGCTCCTTGTGTCCTGTTCATCTGATTCTATCACATTTCCATACTGGGGAGTATAAGCAATGGCATTGACACAACAACTGGCATAACGTGGATGATCACAGATATCCACAGCAGAACTTACTGTCTATGGTGAGATCCACAGAGAAAACAAGAAGTGAGGATGTTGTATTCAGGAAGAATCATGCGGGAGCCCCAGCTCTGTCATGGAGTTTAATATCCAACTCTGGGGTTTAATGACCTCTGTCTCCCAATCTGTAACATGAGGCTGTCAATTGCAAGTTCTAACTGTGGTTATTAGAATCAAAATGATGCGTTCCAGTCCCGATACATCACCGTCACTCCGACATGAGGATTTCACATTTTGTCAATTAAGGAAAAAGACTCAGAGAAATAAAATTAAAATACACAACCTGTTACTAAGAAGTTAGGACTTCTGATTTTTGAGCGATGACATATTTTGCTTAAATACGAGTCATCCAATAGCCTTTAGTCAAGAGAAAACTAATCTAATTTGTCCTGATAATTCAGGTTCATAGATTCCCAAATACTTTCATTTTAAAACTTCAGTGCTCATTTTATAAGATTTTATTAATATCTTCAGCCCTGGAATATGTGGTTCGAATCATATAGCATTGTGATAGGGTGACCAGATGGTCAGAATACAGCACCTATAGTCCAAAAACAGGCATTTTCAAAAAGGACAGAGATGGCCTTGATTCTTGCCTCACATGAAAGAAGAGTTTTTTATGTGAACACTTGCAGGGAACAAAGATTTATTAAACATAGAAACTGCCAGGTGCAGCATGAGGGAGGAATTTCCAGGGTAAGAAAGACCTAAACATTTTTTTTATAATATTTTTTAATTGATTATTTTGCATTATGTGACAGTTTCATAGGCTCTGGGAATCCCCCCCTCCCCACGCCCCTCCCCCCTGGTGGATTCCTCCACCTTGATGTAGTATTACAGTTCAAATTCAATCAAGATTCTTTCCTTGCAAACATATACCAAGTATAGAGTCCAGCTACTTGTTGTCCAGATGAGTTGAACAGTTTCTTGGGGAGACCATTTCTGGTCCGAAGTTAGAGCTGGTAGAATATCATCCCAGTCAATTAAGAGTCCCGATATAACATCAACAGCAGTTTGCAACATTATGGAATTGACATGGTTGTGAGTAACCAGTATGTTACAAAAAAACAAAAACAAAGAAAAAAAAAAAAAAAAACAAGTCCTAACCACAACCTATGATTAGCTCATTGACATTTCAGTTTTAGTTTATGTACAGGACCGACTACTATATACCTTAAAATGGCTATAAGGTACCATTCAGCTGTCTCGTGTCTATTTCATTTTAGTATTTAGCCATTTGTTGTGCTGAAGTATAATTTTGCTGATCTTGGCAGATTTTAGGGTAATCTAGACTGGCTTGTAACTCTAACAAGACATTTGTCGACAGTTAAGGTGCAGAACATTTTTTTTGGGGGGGTGGGTGTGCAGGGAAATCATCAAGACCATGGTGAGGAGTGACTAATCTTTGTGTCCCACCCAGCTAGGAATGAGCCAATCCACGCCAGCTCTTTCCTGTCAGATTCCAGGCTCTACTTTTTGTTGTTTGTCTATTTATTTTAGGTTTGTTTAGTTAGTATGATTGTTTGTTTGCTATGGGGGGGGGTTTCTAAGCGATCCCGATGGTCATTGCAAGGGAGGGTGGGGGTCCAGAGGTGGAGCCAGGCTCGGACCAGAGAAAGCTCTCCTCCCTGGTCCCGGAGGACGTTTATTGTTCTTCTGTTTCTGTGAACCGCTCAGGGCTTCTGGTTGTCTTTCCGATGACATTGGTTTCTGCACGGTAGTGTTTGGACTTCTTCCATCCCCTGCGGAAGCTCCGGTTGGGGGTGGGTGACCTCAGAGTACTCGGCCTCCGAGGGCATCCGATTCCCTGTTGCCTCCTTTGCAGTTGGGATGTAGTCCTTGTTGCTCATATTAATAGTTTGTGGTGAAGGTCTGAGAGTCTTCATGGTTGGGATCCAAGCTTCCTCCTTACCACCTGCTCCACCCTGGAGTGCCCCCCTGCTCCACGCACATGACCTCCTATTAAGAGGTTGTCAGGATTGCACCCGATTCCCCCCTCATGCACTGGTATAGTAGTTTTTTTGTTGTTTAGTGCCGCTTTGAGTCTGTTGTCTATGAATTACCAGATTTGATCTTGATAGGCTATATTGTACTTTTTCCTCACTCTTTTTATGAAGACCTAAACATTTAAAACACAATTTCAGGGAAAGAAAATAAATGAATCAGTTAAATTGATGCAAAGCTCACCTGAAGCCTGGATTGGCAATCTTGTCTAGCTTATCTCTAACAGCAGAAAAAGGTGGGACGATGTGATTGATACCTTCTTTTCATCTTTTCATTGTCATAACAAATTAAAATCCTGGAACACTGCAGTCGCTGCCGCCTAGTCATTCTTGGGATAACACTAGAAAGGCAGGAGTCGGATTACTCTTCCCACATGGGATCCATCTAACCTTAATCACTGGCCATTTTTGCAACAAAACTATATAGTAGCTGAGATTCTACTTTCTGCTTTTCCAAAGAGCAAAACAGGAGATAATAAGCAAGATCTTACAATCTTTCAAAGGGGCTCTCTTATCTCATTTCTCCAGGCTGTGTGTTACCCATCTAACTCCTTACACCAAGTCACACAATAACTTTATTTCAAAGCTAATCATAGCAGGGTTGAGTGGGAGACTGAGAGAAGGATGTGTTTCTCCAGTCTTACCTGTGTGCTCGTTTGTATGATGTGAACATATTTCACATATAATACAGCACAGATTTCAGAGCCAAATGAGATTTCCCACCCTCCTGCCTTCTCCCCCACAAGTTTTCCTCCTTTCTCCTCCTTCTTTCACCTTCTTTAGTTTCTAGTTGTGCAAGAGCATTCTTTAGTTTCTCTTCACAACCACAGGTTTACCAGTCCACAAGGTAAAGACATTAACACATGGCAAGTAGAAAATTAAAATAATCAACAACACACAAGTACAAAGAAAACCTTTTCTGTCCTCTAGGAGTATGAACAAAACTGTACACAGCAATCAAATGCTAGAATGATGCTCCCACACCTAGAGATTACATGTTTGTACTCCATGAATGAATCTTCAAAGATTAGAGACTATGGTATTTGTATTTTGGGGGTTGGGTTATTTCAACAAACACAATGGCTTTCATTTTTAGATGTATTTACTTGGAAGAATCGTGGTAATGGAGAGGCAGACTCGTCAAGAAACCTTCCACTCTTTCTTTCACTCCCCAAAGCTCCCCAAATGGCCAGGTTCTTCTTCCAGGACTCCTACGTGGATCTGCAGATGCTCAAGTACTTGGAGTGTCCTTCACTGTTTCCCAAGGCCCTTTAACTGGGAACTGGAGCAGATATAGAACAACCAGGAGCCAAACCGAGGCCCATATGGGATGCTGACCTCACAGGCCATGCCTCGAAGGCCTCAATGCCAGCTCTTGCCCCCAACTTCAGAAAAGCATATGGAGGATTAATTGGAATGGGAAAAAAACACAACAGGGAGGAGCCATTACCCAACAGTTTAGGAGATTATTCTGATCTCTGTTAAAGTTTGTAGCTAAAGGCAGGAAAGTCCGGCCACCTCCCAGTTACTAACACTTGTCCAAAAGCCTCTGTGACAGGTTGGCCAATGGATTCTCCAATGTCTTGTCAATACGTGGGCTTAGTCTTTGACTTGAACATCTTGGGATTGTGGATGCCGTGTTAGAGGAAACTGCCTGAGTCTCACAGATCTGCAGCAACTTGTTGCTCTGTCTCGTCTCCTCCAATACTCCACATCTTACAACGGAGTAGCGAAGCAAGCAAAATTGTCATGGCTTTTCTGTAGTTAAACAAAACAGGAAGAAAACAGCAAAATTATCCCTGTCACTGCTAGACTTTTACTGGTTAATAGGCATTTGACTCCAGATTTATAATGGCAATCTTATGAAATACTGTGACAGAAATGCTAAGACATTTGAGAGAGTCCATTAAAAACTAAGAAGGGTTACCATGGCCTATGGTGTCACACAGAGAGCTGAGATCTGGAGAAATTCTATTTCACAAATTGAATATAAATAACAGAAAACCTCTACATCCCTGAAAAAGTGTTAACCTTTTTACACATGAACAAGGATTACATAACCAGTTAATATTGGGAATTCACATCCATAAGGTCACATTTATTAAAAAACACACACATAGATTAGAACTCTGCAACATTTTATATATCTTAATCATTGGAAAAGGTTTAAAAATGGAACAGCTAACAGCAAATTAGAAAAAAGTTAAGTCTCATTGATAATTTAATCTAATTGATGAGAATGGGGCCTTGCATGATCGCCTAGTGGCTAAACCTTCACTGTGAACTTGCCCAGATCCCATACGGGCGCTGGTTTGTGTTCTGACTGCTCCACTTCCCATCCAGCTAACTATGGCCTGCAAAAGCAAAAGATGACCCATGGCCTTGGAACCCTGCACCTGCACGGGAGACCCAGAAGAAGCACCTGAATCTTCATTTTGGATTTGCTCAGCTTTGACCATTGCAGCCTCTTGAGGAATGAACCAGCAGAAACAAGATCTTGCTCTCTATCTCCTTCTCTCTATGTAGCTATAATAATAATAATAAGTAATTATTAATTACTTAATAAATTAATGTTAAATTAACTAAAAATTTAAATTAAGCCACCGTGTCAAATAAGACTGTGTGTAAGATATCTATAGTTGGGCCCAGCATCATAGCATCGCGACTAAAGTCCTCACCTTGAACACACTGAGATCCCATATGGGCACCAGTTCTAATCCCAGCAGCCTCGCATCCCATCCAGCTCCCTGCTTGTGGACTGAGAAAGCAATCAAGGACTGCCCAAACCTTGGGATCCTTCACCATGTGGGAGACTCGGAAGAAGCTCCAGGTTCCTGGCTTTGGATTAACTCAGCCCCAGCCATTGTGGCTGCTTAGGGAGTGAATCAATGGGCAGAAGGTCTTCCTCTCTGTCTCTCCTCTCCGTATATTTGACTTTGCAATAAAAATAAATAAATAAATAAATAAATAAAAGAATGTGTTGATATTTTATAAATTTTATCAAAATATTATTGGATTTATCAATGTTCAAGAATGTCGTGTTTTCTTTTACCATCATTTCACCAAAATTAGGTTGCAGATCAGTTTTTAGACAACGATGCTTTGTGGAAAATATTTCTGCACAATACCATATGCTGCATCCACCTCTCCTTAAAATAAAATGAGAAGTCAAAGAATGGTTCATCTGTGTTACTCCTAACTTATACTTTTTTGTACAGAGTAAAAGTATCTCCTTCCAAAATTCATGTTCTTTTTACGTTTCATGCAAAAGTGTATGTTTATTTGCTGTGTGACTAAAAAATTTGTTGTATAAATGGATCCTTAAAACATTCACTATTAAACGTTTCCTGGTTTCACAAAGTGTATCTTTGGAATAAGTACACATACCTTGTAAGAAAAACTTATTGACTGATGATATATTCACAGTGCCTCGTATTTCTTTTTTTTTTCTTTTTGTATAACTCAAAATGAATGTATAGGCTTTGATTTTCTAATCATTTCATATATATATGTAACAATCCTGCAATCATGTGGCTTCAGTGATAATACAAGTCCTCAGCCCGGCCGATCCCGAGGAAAAGGGCTCTGAGAAGCTCGGCCAGCCTCCCACTGTCATACATATGGGGTCACCACTGTGGCCACTCCTCGGCCACCGCTGCTGTGGTGGTGAGCTCAGGAGATGACCCGGGGCCGGGATCGTGGGTGGGCTCTCTGGCCATCTTGGGAGGGTGAGTGAGGAGATGGCTATTCTGGGACACCAGTCAGCACAAAGAGGAGTCCCAGATCCTGGGCCCTCTAAGTGGAGACCCCCTAAGAAAGCGCATGCTTCCTCCACAGACATGGAAGGTCGCCACCTCGCCATTCCCGTGTTGCTATGGGTGGCTGCCCCAGGCAGGTTTTCCAGAAATGCTCTATATGCCAACTTCCATGTTGAAAGCTTGATGTTGGGCACTTTTGTTCAGAGCCGGCAGGCAGAAGAGAGTTCTGGGTCATCTCAGGCAGCTAGCATCCTCAGTAGGGGGAGGCTCATTCCGATTGGCACGGCAAGGGCTTTGGGCAACCTAAGCCTTCAGTGCAAGCACACTAGCCATCAGAGAGGCAGATGCTTGCTTTCCAGCAAGTGCAAAGCTGAAGCCTCTGTGAGAAATCAAAGTCAAGACAGTTGCTGAGGACCGTAGGTCTGCTGCTCACACCTGCAGAACAGTCCCTGCCCCCATCCCTACACATCCTCACAGGAAAGTAGGACTTCACAGGGTACAAGTGGGCCCTGCTCTCAAAGCCTGGCATGGTCAAACATATTTTCCAAAACCCAGTCAGGGGTTAAAGAGCTAGTTTTCAGAAATGAGGTCTTTGTTGTAGAGGTAGACTTCAGGTCAGCAGTGTGGACAGGCTCTGCCTGGCATCATGATCTGTACCCAGAAGTTACACTGAAATGTTACCAATTCAAGGCAGAGGAGGGTGTATTTGATGTCTTTTCAGTTCTGCCTGGAATTTCTCATGGGAGTGAAAACCTTGGACCAAGTGAGTCACATCAGCCGAGCAATATGTCCCAGGATCTTTCAACAGTAAAAGGTAGGAAGATGTTCAGACTGTTATCAATGCAAAGATACTGTATACAGTAGATGGCTGTCGCAACATTCCTTGTCTTGTGTTTCTGGAGTCCCTGAGCAGTGAGTACCTTGGTCTGAGAACAGAGGCTGTTCAACAGAGGGCGTCCTCTCAGGTCAGAGGAGTCAGGAGTGTGATCAGATCAGAAGACTGTTCAGCCTTCCAGGAATTCAAGGTAAGGACCCTTGGTGAGGACAAAAGATGCTTCCCAATCCAGCAGTCCCACAGAGGCAGCCTGTCCTCCCTTGATCGCTGTGCTTACCGGGGCTGATTCTTCAGGCGGTGTGCTCCCCCCCCCCTTTTTCAAAGGTCAGTTTGAAAGGCTGAGTCTTTCACAGGGTTATCCCAGAGTTAAGATAAATACCGTAAGGGAGACCTGAGGATAGCCCCACATCTCCTCCCCTGAGAACAGATGGAAGCCAGCATTGGTGGCCATGGCTGCATGTGAGCTCTACTCTGTCCTCAACCTAGGAATGGAGAGCATTTTGTTTCTAATATTTGAATTGTTTTTAAATATATAAAATAAACAGGTGAACATATTTCATATGCATACTTGTGTATATGTAGATATACACATTAAGACTATAATAATATGCTCACTCCCATAATCCCTGTCCTCATTATTTTCCATTTTATAGTGATATACATCCACTGCACTTTTTAACCATAAGCTAAATTTAAAAATTAACAAGTTTTAATTGGAAATCCTCAGTTATGGCAGATCACCTCTGGATCTCTGCCTTCCTAGCCCATGTAGGAGGCTGCAAGCACATGACCCACCATGTCCTCAGGGGAACCTTCGATAAGATTCTCAGCTAACTCCAAGCTAAAATAGCCTGTTCACTTGGCATGCAATAAGAGTGATGGGTTGCACTCTAGTCTCTCTTCTCTGTCTCTTTAAAAAACTGCTAAAAATTCCTGGGTAGACAACTCCAGGAAGTCAAATGTTACATTCATCCTGTTTTTCACCCTCTTGTAAGCAGTTTACCCATGGCTAGAAGCACAGCTTCTTGGTAGGGAATGTGATCTATAACTTCTTTGCGGAGTCCACAGAGATAAACATTCACTAACCAGACACATTGTCATTTGTTCGATGGGAGGACTATCCGGACAGCCCTTTTGTCTGCCCCCTTTTCCTACTCTACATAAGCTTGCTACTTCTTTCAAATACAGAGACAGTCCCTCAGCAGTTTTGTCTCTGGTGACTTTGCTGCAGAACACCCTTGCCTCATGATGGACAGAAGACCCCCTGAGACTTCAAGAGTACAGAAAAGTGCTACGAATAATCTTCAAATCGCAGATGGTCAATTTTGCTCATCTAAATGACATTTTGGGGTAATTTGTTGTATCAATTACAGTAAAGCATGGAAAATATTTGATATGTGACTTTGGGCATCTTGTTTATTTCACTAAACCTAATGGATTTCAGTTGTGTTCATTTTGTTACCGCAGGCAGGATTTGTTTTATTGCTGAGTAATAGTCCATCATACACATCCCACAGTTTCTTTACTTGTCAGCCAATGGAACTCTGGTTGCATATCTTGGTGGCTGTGAGTTGAATTCCAATAAAAATGAGACTGACATCATTTCCTTTGAGTAAATTCTCTCGGTTTCTGAGGACCTACATACAGTGTTCCATCATGCTTGTAGAAGTTTCTATTCCCATTAATATTATATAGGGTACCTTTACCCAAGGTCATTACTAGCATTTGTCATTTTGGTTTTTGAATGATTACGATTCTAATATAAATGAAGTTATATTTTATTGTGGATTTATTTGATCTCCCTCATGGCTAGTTGTCCTTAGTGTCTGTTCATGTGTCTGTTGGCAATGTATGTTTTATATTTTGAAAATACCTGCTTGTCTCATTTGCCCATGCTCTCACATGAATATTTTGTTTTGTTGTTGTCTTTCAAGAATCTTGTAACTCCCGGATGGTTCTGAAACCAACGTCAGGGCTACCTGCTGGCTTCTCCGCAAATCCGATGAAAGCCACAGCTGTTCCACCTCGGTAACCGAGGCTGTGGAGCCACACCACCACACTCGCCTTCGCGGTTTCTCAGCGTGGAGCCGCCACCCCGGGGCCCCTTTCCTCGAGGGTTCGAGGAGACCGAGACAGGAAACAAAGTGAAATCGCATTCAAATCTGACGGCTCCTAAGAACACAGGATGGGGACTCCTGGTTCTGGGAGGAAAAGGACGCCTGTGAAAGACCGGTTTTCGGCGGAAGATGAAGCTTTGAGTAACATTGCCCGAGAGGCAGAGGCAAGGCTTGCAGCAAAATGGGCTGCCAGGGCTGAAGCAAGAGATATTCGAATGAGAGAATTGGAACGACAACAGAAAGAGAGCTTTAGTTACAGGGAGAAGAGGTCTCCAGGGACCACAGAAGCACTCAGGATAGCTCGGTTTAGTCCTGGAGTTTGGATGAGTTTCGACACTTCAGTAGTGAAACCCTGTCAAGTTGTTCAAGCTTAAAGCCTTGCAGTATATTTAATAAGGAGGAAAAGAGACAGAAAAGTAAACCTGTTTTAAACTATGAATCTCTTCTAAACTAACCAATTTTGTGTTAAATGCCAGTACCTACCTAAAGGATTAAAAACTACCAGGAAAAAATGATTACTATATATGCTTTGTTTTGTTGATGGAGAAATTATGGTTTTATTTTCTTCTCATGCTTTTTTATAGTTTGCAAACCTTAATATGCTTTTAACAGCAGTGAGAAAACAAAACAAAACAAAAGGCATTTAGAAATTAGGCAGATTAAGATGAGGTGAAAAATTTATAAAAAAAAAAGAATCTTGTAACTTTGGGAAATGTCTAAGTACTTTAAACTTCCTTATTGACATTAGTGTATTATACAATTTGTCTGAAATTATACGTTTTGTACAAAATAGTCTAAAAATGTTACAATTTTGGGTGAACTTAAAAAGAAAAACCAATACAAATTAAAGAAAAGAAGAGTGGAAATAAAGGGGGTTTGCAGGAGAAACAAATATATATTTCACTGCTAACTACTGGTTTGCCTCAATATACTTTTTCACAGACAACATAATGAGCGGTGGTTCTGTGCAATTCAATCAGGGATGGTAAAGATTTATCGCAATGAAGTTTCTCTACAGTGAATTTGTTGAGTGATAACAACCCCGCCCTTTCTTCCTGGTTTGAGACTTCCATGCCTTAAGATTAAGGATGTTGATTGATGTTGTGGCCTAATACTCCACATGATTCTCATCTGTGATTGTCATCTGGGAGGTGTGTATCTTTGTACTCTGTGACTGTGCCTTCAAACTAGAATTTTCTGGCTTTCCTGAACTTCATCAGACTATTGTAATCACAAAGTAGGTGGCTTGGGTGTCTCTCCTTGAGGACAGTGTTCTTAATTCTACACCTGGTGGAAGATCTTGCATTCCCTCCCCAGGCACTCACGTGACTCCATGCCTGGCACATAAATATGTACATCTAAACCTGGTTGCACTAGCTTAAATTGCAAAAACTCATTGGCTTACGATCGCCTTTAGTGAGATGTAAGTAAGGTGATAAGGAAACTTGTGAATGAAGCTTTACATGCTGTTTTCTTTGTACCAAGCACCTATGCTTTAGGCAGGCATCAACATGATTCATTGTCCCTTCTTTGGTCATACAGATACCGTTCCTTTATCTCTCAGCTTTTCTTGAAATTTCCCAGCCCTTGTCTACAAATAATGTTCCTTGCTGACTTAATGTTCCACTTATTGAAATAAACATATGCCTCTGTAAGCAATTTAAGAAAAATATGGAATTAAACCAGAAAAAAAGGACAGCTTTGGGGAAAAAGTGATTTTTTGATTACTAATTACAATATGATCAGAAATTGTTTCCTCTTCCACATTGTATCATAGGGTGATTAAACAATTAGTATATGAAATGCAAATTACTTGGTGTTGTGGTTAAGCTGTGCAGCTTAGGTGGTACGTGGGATGTCAGAATTCCATGTCAGAACACCCGTTTTGACTCCTGAGTGTTTCATGCCTCTGACCCAGTTTCTTTTAGAGGTACTTGGAGGCAGTGGGTGCTGGTGCAATTATCTGCATCCTTCTCACCAGCTGTCAGGTGAACCAGTTGGAAACTCTCACTCACTCTTTACCCTCTTATTTTCAAAGAAGTAATTGGAATTTTTTTGAATATTATTTTTATTTGAAAGGCAGATTCTACAGAGAAGGAAAGATAGGGAGGGAATATCTTCTATGCATTCGTTCACACCCCAGATGCCCGTAGTGGCCAGAACTGAGCTGATCCCAAATCAGGAGCATCTTCGAGGCCACATGTGTGAGTTCAGGGTCTTGGTCCAGGGACTTGGGCCATCTTCCACTGCTTTTTCAGGTCGTAAACAGAGAGCTAGTTAATGAGGACAACAGGCACTTGTCACAAGGGTTAAACTGATAATGGGAGGCTGGAGTCTTATATTAGGGTGCCTTGTTCAAGGTCCAACTGTGCTTCTAATTTCAGTTTTTTTCTAATCCACATCTCATGAAACAGTAGGTGATGGCACAAATATTCATGTCTCTATTGCCCTTGTGGGAGACTACTTGTGTTCTGTGTTCTTAAACATGGTCTGGCCCAGTTGAGTCTGTTGTGTACAAACTTGAAATTCAGGGGATGGATATCAGTTGTCTCTCTTACTTTTTCGGATTTTCAAATAAAGTGAAATGAATTTAAAAACAGAGTGAAAAGGGTGTATGCTGTAGTACACGATTAGGGTAGGAGGAGTGTGGAACACAAAATATTCAAGTTCTTGGAGAACAAATGCTGCTGATGCTCCATCTTCACTGGAAAGCATCAGAGAAAGGAGATTAGGGAAAATGCTCAGAGAAATGAGAAACAGGTTGCTAATTCTTTGGCTTGATGCAAAGCACCATCGAAAAGGTAGAAACATCATGACAAGCGATGATCCAGTTCAGGCTAGATATTGAAGGCAGAGACACAGCAATTCTGTAGTAAGTTGGGAGGGACAGGTGAATGAGAGTTAGCAGAGTTGATTCCACACATGTGAAGCAAGACATCTGAAATACCGCTCATGCTGACTAACCTGGGGAAGGCTGAGAAAGGAAGCCATGCACACAGAAACAAAAGTTGAAATTTGAGCACATGGAAGATTTTGGGATCTATTAAATGGATTTGTAGAGGTAAAATGCATGCACAATCTCCCAGAGTGTTGGTAGTCTTCATGTTATACAGAGTCTATTTTGATATCATTATTATTATTACTATTATTTCATCTTATGACACAATTCCATAGACTCTAGGATTTCCCCAAGCACTCCCCCATATTGAATTCTGTAGGGCCCGGTCTCCCAAGGGTTAAATCCACAGCTTAATTTGTTTCTCTAGGGGTTACAGGATGGGAAATCTTGGCCTAATACATTTAGTCCCTGGCTTGACCGCTGAAGACTCTTAAAGTCTTTTTATAAGTGTTTATGATTTTAATGATGCTGGTTTGCTTCTGTACTCTGCTTGCTAATAGAATAAGGCTTAACATAAGTGCAACCATTTTAAGAGTAGCCGCCATGTTATGTTTAAGTTTCTATTTCCCCGAAATGAAGTAAGTAATATAAGAATGGGGAAGTTGTTAGTTGTGATTTTGAAATGGGCTGTTAGAGTAAAACTAGCCAATAGCAGAAAAAGGTCAAGTTGTTTGTGTAAGTTTGTGGTATGTGATTTTGGGACAATAAAAACCCTGGAGAAATGTTGTTCGAGGCAGCAGCAGCTACCAGGAGTACTGGGGCATTGCTGCCCTTTCGCGAATGAAATAAACCTTTTGCTGTTGCATCCTTCGGCTGGTGTGTGCTGCTTCACCAAGCGACCTCACGTCCCATTCAGAAGGCCAGGACAAGGACAAGGAATTTGGCCTCGGTCTTAACACCGCAAGTTCCCTCTTCCCTGCTTCCTCTTTTTTAAGATGCCCTCAGAGAGACGAAAAAATGGCCAACCATGAAGGGTTGATGTAGGGGGGCAGGCAGAGAGAGAGGGCCAAAAAGTGCCAGAGGAAGGAGCAAGTATAGTGGAAACTAGTAGAAACAGGTGTGGGAACCTCCCAGGACACTGCGGAATCAACAAGATCCACGCAGTCGGGAGAATCAACCAAAAATAACAACAACAAAAACACCAAGGCAGCCCTCTGCAGCGTGGCTTGTGGGCTCAAAAGCAGTGAGTTGGGAACTCAGCGGGGGGCAGGGGGAAAGGCCAGGGGGAGTTTTAACCAGAGGATACAGAGGCAACTTTAGGAGGTCGTTGCAAAAAGCCCCTCCAGTGGTGGCTAGAAGCTGCAGGAGTGCTGAAGCCTCTAGCACTGGTGGCGTTATTAATAACCTTGGTGGGACACAGGCAAAGACGGGGACGGCTACCTGACATGAACTCCCCCATAATGAAATGCCAGGGTTCTGGGAGGACGCTAGGACCCTGAAGTGCAGTAGCTGGCAGCTGAGACAGCTAGGGTGAAATCCCCAGGATCACAGCTAATCTAAATTCTGGGTCAACACAGTGGGGGAGGGGGCAGGGGAAGAGGCCGCTGTGGAGTGGGTCCTCCAGATCCGTGCCTCAGCCCAAAAAAAGCAAAGCAACAACAACAAAAGAAAACAAAACAAACAAAAAAAAAAAACCAAGAGACACTGGGCTCCTAGACACGGAAACCTGAGGCCCTGAAACCTGAAACCCAGAAGGGAAACAAACAAACAAACAAAAAACAAAAAAAAATAAATAAAACTCCCTGGTCCAGAAGGAAAACAAAAACCTAGGCCAGCAAGACCTCAGGCCACCCACTAGGTGGCAACAGAGGTCAAGGGTGAGAATCCAGCAACACCTTGGGCCACAAGCATGAGACGCAATAGGAGAGCCAGTGAGGTAGAGGCAGCTAATACCACCCCAAAAAGCCACCATAAAGCCTGGTCAATCGCAGAGATTACAGATGAAGAAATTGAAGACATCTCTGATAAGGAATTCAGAAAAACAATTAGAAAACTCCTCAGAGACAATGAAAAACGATGGGACAAGCTCAAAGATTTCAAAAACCACATAATCACAGAAACAAAATTACTCAAAAACGAGATCCTAGACTTGAAGAACAAAGTTGAGAGCTTAGCCAACAGAATTACAGCAGCAGAAGACAGGATATCTGACTTGGAAGATTCCCAGAATGAAAGCAGGCAGATTATTAACCAACTAGAGTCACAACTATGCAAGGCGACCAAGACGATCCAGGAGATGAGCGACAACATCAAGAAGTCAAATATCAGAATCATGGGGCTCCCAGAAGGAGTGGAAAGAGAGACAGGCATACAACCAGTACTTGAGGAAATTATGCAGGAGAACTTCCAAAATACCTGGAACATGAACCCAATCCAAATTCAGGAAGGCCAGAGGACTCCCCACAGGGTGGACCCAAAACGATCTTCCCCAAGACATGTGGTAATCAAGTTACCCTCCAATGAATACAAAGAAAGAATCCTAAGGTTAGCACGAACCAAAGAGAAGCTTACATTTAGGGGCAGGACCATCAGAATCACTGCCGACTTCTCAGAACAGACGCTCCAGGCAAGAAGGGAGTGGAACAAAATCTTTCAAGTACTGAAAGAGAACAACTGTCAACCAAGAATACTATACCCAGCAAAGATTTCATTTGTATACAAGAACAAAACTAGATACTTCCACAGCAAAGAGAAATTAGAAGAATATGCCAACACAAAACCAACTCTACAAAATCTCCTTAGAAATGCGCTACTTCTAGAGAAAAAGGAAGCAAGCCATAAGCAAGGATGGCAACCTGGGATATCTCAATAAAGTCCATCCACAGGAACGACAATCAACCACCAACAATCTCAAAAACACAGGCATATGTCACGGCAAAATTATAATTTCTCAATATTAACCCTCAACACAAATGGCTTAAATTCATCACTCAAAAGGCACCGATTAGCAGACTGGGTTAAAAATCAGGACCCAACTATATGCTGCTTGCAAGAAACACATCTAACCAGAAAAAACTCCAAGAAACTACAAGTGAAAGGGTGGAAACAAATATTCCATGCCAATGGATGAGAAAAAAAGGCTGGTGTGGCAGTCCTATTCTCAGATGATATGCACTTCAAAGTAACGAAGGTCAAAAAGGACAGGGAAGGGCAGTACATTTTCTCGAAAGGGAGGATCCAACAAGAACCAATCGCCATTCTTAACATTTATGCTCCTAGCCCGGACGCACCCAGCTAAGTGAAACAACTACTTTTGGACTTAAAGGGAGACATAGAAGAACATACGATAATTCTGGGAGATCTGAATACCCCACTAACACCAATAGATAGATCAACGCAGCAAAAGCTCAACAGAGAAGCCACAGAACTCACACAAACAATAGAACAACTGGACCTAGTAGACATCTATAGACTATTTCATCCTAAGGCCACAAACTACACCTTCTTCTCAGCAGTGCATGGCACCTTCTCCAGGATAGACCACATAATAGGACACAAAGCAAGCTTAACTAACTACAAAAATATCAGAATCATACCATGTACCTTCTCAGACCATCACGGAGTGAAACTGGAAATCAACAACTCAAAATGTCCCAGGAAACACGTAAACTCCTGGAGGCTGAACAATATGCTATTAAACGAACAATGGGTCAGAGAAGAAATTAAAGACAAGATCAAAAAATTTATGGAATACAATGAAAACCCAGATACAAAAGTCCAAAACTTATGGGACACTGCCAAAGCAGTGTTACGTGGTAAGTTTATTGCAATTAGCGCGCACGTCAAAGCACAAGAGAGGCAACAAATGCAGGAATTAAGCACACACCTCCAGGAACAGAAAAAGCAACAGCAGAAGGACCCCACAAGCAACAGGAAACAAGAAATTATCAAAACAAGACAAGAACTAAATCAGAAAGAAATTAAAAAAGCCATTCAGAAAATAAATGAAACAAAAAGCTGGTTTCTTAAGAAGATAAACAAAATAGATACCCCACTGGCCCGATTGACAAAGAAAAAACAAGACAAAGCAAGAATTAGCAGCATCAAAGATGAAAAAGGCAACATAACAACAGACACTACTACCATTAAGGAAATAATTAGAAATTATTACACAGAACTATATGCCAACAAATCAGATAAGCACCTGGAAATGGAAAGATTCCTATACTCCCACCACTTACCAAAACTCACCCCAGAAGCAACAGAAGACCTGAATAAACCCATTACCAAATTAGAGATAGAATCAGCGATTAAAGAGCTTCCAACAAAGAAAAGCCCAGGCCCAGATGGTTTCACCGCATAATTCTACAAAACAAAACAACCAGAGCTAACACCAATCCTTTACAAGCTCTTCAAAACAATAGAAAAGGAAGCAACTCTTCCAAACTCATTCTATGAAGCCAATATCACCTTAGTCCCCAAACCGAACAGAGAATTAACAGAGAAGCAAAACTACAGACCGATCTCCCTGATGAACGTTGACACTAAGATTCTCAACAAAATCCTAGCCAATAGAATACAAAAAAACATCAGACCAAGTAGGTTTCATCCAGAGAATGCAGGGATGGTTCAACATAAGGAAATCCATAAATGTAATACATCACATCCAAAAACTGAAAAGCAAAAACCATTTAATAGTATCAATAGATGCAGAAAAAGCCTTCGACAAAATTCAACACCAATTCATGTTAAAAACCCTAACCAGGGTGGGTATAGAAGGAACAATCCACAATATAATCAAAGCAATATATGAAAAACCCAAGGCCAGCGTCATACTAAATGGAGAAAAACTTGATCCCTTCCCACTGAGATCTGGAACAAGACAAGGCTGCCCACTATCACCACTGCTATTCAATACAGTCCTAGAGGTACTTGCAAAAGCCATAAGACAAGACAAAGAAATCAAAGGAATTCAGATTGGAAATGAAGAAGTCAAGCTTTCACTATTCGAAGATGACATGATTCTTTACATAGAAGAACCAAAAACCTCAATACAAAGACTCCTAGATCTCATATGAGAATTTGGCAGAGTGGCAGGATACAAGATAAATGAACAAAAATCAACAGCCATAGTGTATGCAAATGGCCACAAGATGGAAGAAGATCTAACCAACAAGCTGCCGTTCAAAATAACAGAGAAAAGTATGAAATATCTGGGAACAAATTTAACCAAAAGCGTAGAAGACCTTTAGGAAGAAAATTACAAAACACTCAAAAAAACAAATAGAACAAGACCTCAAAACATGGAACAACACCCATGCTCCTGCATAGGCAAAATTAATATCATCAAAATGTCTATCCTACCAAAAGCAATATATACATTCAATGCAATCCCAATCAAATTACCCACAGCATTCTTCATTGAACTGGAAAAAATGATACACAGATTCATCTGGAAACACAAAAAAAACACGAATAGCCAGAACCACTCTTATCAGGGGGAATCACAGTACCGGATCTATGGACATACTATAGGGCAGTGGTCATCAAAACAGCCTGGTACTGGCACAAAGATAGAGAGGGAGATCAGTGGAACAGAATAGAAACAACAGATGGAAACCCACACAGATACTGTCAATTAATCTTTGACAAAAAGACAGACAACAATCCAAGCAAATGGGAAGGTCTGTTCAATAAATGCTGTTGGGACAACTGGTTGATAGCCTGCAGAAACAAAAAGATAGACCCACATCTCTCACCATACACCAAGATCGAATCTAAATGGATAAAAGACCTAAACCTACATCCAGAAACCTTCAAGCTTTGGGAAGAAAATGTGGAAACACACTGCAACACTTAGGGGTAGGCCCTGCCTTCCTAAAAAAGACTCCAAAAGCAGTAGAAATCGAGACCAAAATAAACAATTGGGACCTCATCAAACTAAGAAGCTTCTGTACAGCAAAGGAAACAATCAACAAAGTAAAAAAACAACCTACAGAATGGGAGAAGATCTTTGCACACTACATAGGAGATAGAGGGCTGATCTCCAGAATATACAAAGAACTCCAGAGAAACCAAAACAACAGAAGAAACAAACTGCTCAAGAAATGGGCACGGGAAATGGGCAGACATTTCACAAAAGAACAAACTCAAATGGCAAACAAGCATATGAAAAAAATGCTCAAGTTCCCTGGCAATAAGGGAAATCCAAATGAAGACAACAATGAGGTACCACCTAACTCCAGTAAGGATGGCACACATACATAATACCACCAACACTTGTTGGCGAGCCTGTGGGGAAAAGGGAACCCTTCTCCACTGCTGGTGGGACTGCAGACTTGTACAGCCTCTATGGGAATCAGTTTGGTGAATACTCAAACAACTGAAAATCAGCATTCCATATGATCCAGCAATAGCACTCCTAGGGATATATCCAAAAGATCTCCTACACAAGAAACCAACATGCATGCCTATGTTCATAGCAGCACAATCTACAATCGCAAAAACATGGAAGCAACCGAAATGCCCATCAATAGAAGACTGGATAAGAAAGCTATGGTTCATCTACTCTATGGAATACTACTCAGCTATTAAAAAAAATGAAATGCAGTTCTTTGTGGTCAAATGGGCCTGACTGGAATCCATCATGCTAAGCAAAATGAACCAATCCCAAAAGGTTAAATACCACATGTTTGCCTTAATCTGAGATGAAAAGATGACAACTTGGAAGATAGTAACTATAGATTGTAATATTAGTGCAATCTATAGCAACCTGTATCCAATGTAATAAGATAATGCGATATAAACTATAAAAAAACAATTAATGTCAAAATACTTAAGATCTACATTGAAAAACTGTAAAACCTATTATACCCTCAATATGCTATGTTAACCTGTAATGGGGAGGGAGTGCAGGGAAGTCTTTCAGGACCATAAAAAGAGTGAGGAAAAAGTACAATATAGCCTATCAAGATCAAATCTGGTAATTCATAGACAACAGACTCAAAGCGGCACTAAACAATAGCAAAACGACTATACCAATGCATGAGAGGGGAATCGGGTGCAATCCTGACAATCTCTTAACAGGAGGTCATGTGCGTGGAGCAGGGGGGCACTCCAGAGTGGAGCAGGTGGTAAGGAGGAAGCTTGGATCCCAACCATGAAGACTCTCAGACCTTCACCACAAACTATTAATATGAGCAACAAGGACTATATCCCAACTGCCTAGAGGACCACAGGGAATTGGATGCCCTCAGAGGCCCAGTACTCTGAGGTCACCCACCCCCAACTGGAGCTTCCGCAGGGGATGGAAGAAGTCCAAACACCACTGTGCAGAAACCAACGTCATCGGAAAGACAACCAGAAGCCCTGAGCGGTCGGCAGAAACAGAAGAACAATAAATGTCCTTTGGGACCAGGGAGGAGAGCTTTCTCTGGTCCGAGCCTGGCTCCACCTCTGGACCCCCACCTTCCCTCGCAATGACTATTGGGATCACTCCAAAACCCCCCATAGCAAACAAACAATCATACAAACTGAACAAACCTAAAATAAATAGACAAACAACAAAAAGTAGAGCCTGGAATCTGACAGGAAAGAGCTGGTGTGGATTGGCTCATGCCTCGCTGGGTGGGACACAAAGATTAGTCACTCCTCACCATGGTGTTGGGGATTTCCCTACACACCCACCTTAATTGTCGACAAATGTCTTGTTAGAGTTACAAGCCAGTCTAGATTACCCTAAAATCTGCCAAGATCAGCAAAATTATACTTCAGCACAACAAATGGCTAAATATTAAAATGAAATAGACACGAGACAGCTGAATGGTACCTTATAGCCATTTTAAGGTATATAGTAGTCGGTCCTGTACATAAACTAAAACTGAAATGTCAATGAGCTAATCATAGGTTGCGGTTAGGACTTTTTTTTTTTCTTTGTTTTTGTTTTTTGTAACATACTGGTTACTCACAACCATGTCAACTCCATGATGTTGCAAACTGCTGTTGATATTATATTGACACTCTTATTTGAATGGGATGATATTCTACCAGCTCTAACTTCGGACCAGAAATGGTCTCCCCAAGAAACTGTTCAACCCATCTGGACAGCGAGTAGCTGGACTCTATACTTGGTATACGTTTGCAAGGAAAGAATCTTGATTGAATTTGAACTGTAATACTGCATCAAGGTGGAGGAATCCACCAGGGGGGAGGGGCGTGGAGCGGAAGGGGGATTGCCAGAGCCTATGAAACTGTCACATAATGCAAAATAATCAATAAAAAAAAAGGTAGTTGGGCCATAAGGGCTGATAAACTGATTAATACCTTTTTTAAAAAGACTAGATTAGGTCTGTCCGACTAGATGAGTTCTTATGAGAGCTCAATTATGAGAGTTTTATTTCATGAAACAGGATTGGTTACTGCAAGGATTGGTTCTTATAAAGTAAGATTACCCCTGATATCCTGCCTATTCCCTCCCAAGTGACACCATCCATCAGATGTCCTTACCATTAGCTAAGCAGGTTCTCCTGCTTTGCCTTTGGACATCCAGAACTTGGAGCTAAATAATTGACCTCTTTTCTTTATAAATCACACATCCTCAGGCATCTTGTTGCAGTAACAAAAAACAGACTCAGGATATGTCCCAGTGAGCAATCTGTTTTATCAGTATCTTGAAAGTCTTAATAAAGTTTAATATATGTTGAACAAATACAAATAACATATTTTATCAAAAAAAAAAAAAAGATGCCCTCAAGGGAGCTCAGTCATTGCTTGAGCATTGGGAAAATAGTGGGAGGAACTAGGCAGACTACAAAAGAGGCAGGCCAACTTCAAATAAACAGCATTCTCTTTTTGTTGTTGTTGTTGTTGTTTAAAGATTTTATTTTGTTTTTATTGAAAGTCAGGTATTCAGAGAGGAGGAGAGACAGAGAAGAAGATCTTCTGTCTTAAACAGCATTCTCTTTACAAGAATGACCCACTGTGTGTTGTCTTTTTTGTAACCCTAGTCCCTCCGTTCGGCTTGGGGTATGTGGCAATGCGGGCATTGCCAACAGAATTCCTCTATATTGTTGCAGTAGTGCAGTTGATAACCAGCCATAATTTGTTCATTGCGGGCATGGACCATGCAGAAAGTCCAGCATCTTATTGTCTAGATAAATTCAACAGTTTCATCGGGAGACCATCTTTGGTCTGAAAGTAGAGCTGGCAGAATATCATCCCCTCCAATGAAAAGCCACTACACAATATCAACAACAGGAAGATACATGGAAATTTACACCTTCATGAAATTAATTGACATGGTATTGAGTGACCAATGTGTTAGAAAATGCAAGTTCTTAACCACATCCTTTAAGCACATTCCTTGACATCTCAATTTTAGTTTACCCATAACCAGCTGCTATAAACCTCAAAATGGTTATAGGGTACTTTTCAGATGTCTTGTGCTTTTGTTTTTCATATTTATATTTAGCAGCTTACAGTATTCAAGCATGATTTTTGCTGAACATCACGAATTTTAGGATAGCGCGAACAGGTGTATAACTCTAAGAAGACATGTGTTAACGATTGAGGAGAAAAGCAATTTTAGGAGGAGTGTGCAGAGAAGTCTTCAATACCTTGGTGAGAAGTAACTGATCTTTGTGTCCCACCTAGTAAGATACATGGGAGTCCAAGCTGACATTTTTTACCTGTCTGTTCTAAGCTTTCCTTATTGGTCTCTCTGTGTCTGTCTGATTTGGGGGGCTCCAGAGTGACCCTGATGGTCATTGCAAGAAAGGGTTGGGAGCCAAAGTTAGAACTAAGTAAGAACCAGAGAAAGCTCCTCTCCTGGGTCCCAAAGGAAGTTTACTGTTCTGTTTCTGAGGACCGCTCAGGGCTCCTGGCTGTTGTCCCTATGACATTAGACCCTGTGAGGAGGTTTCTGGGCTTCTTCCATCCCATGTGGGAGATCCAATAGGGAATGGTTGACTTCAGAGGTCTCAGCCTACGAGGGCACTGCAATACCCTGTGGTCTCCTTGGCAGTTGGGATATAGTCCTTAATGTCCATACTGATAGTCCTTGGTGAGGTACCGAGAGTCTTTGGGGTTAGGATACAAGCCTCCTCCTCCCGTCCTCTTGTACCACTTTGGGGTCCCCTCCTGCTCTGTGCATACGACCTCCTGTTAAGAGGTTGTCAGGATTCTCTTGGATCCCACTGTATGTCTTTATACTTTTTGCTAATGTATAATGCAGATTTGAGTCTGCTGTCTATAATTTACCTGTTACCATCTTGATAAACTATGAATTATACTTAGCATCTTCCTCACTCTAAGAAGGTGGAAGATTTCTCTGCTCTCCCAACCGATTGCGGAATAACATAGGGTATTAAAAGCATATCAGGCTCTTCAGTTCTTTGATGTACATCATAAGCAGTCTGTCTCTCATTGCTTATTGGTTCATTGGTTACATCGCAATTCTTATTTTGTGTGATACAGGCGTTTGAAGGTGTAATATTACAATTTAAGGGTACTATTTTTAGGATTGATATCATTTTATCTTAAATTAAGGGTGGTATTTTCTATATTGTTTTAAGTGTAAGAATTGTGTGAACATTAATGAAGTCAAAACATTGTAAGAAACATTGGAGCTTGGAGTTTAGGAAGGGAGAATGAGTAGTGCTCATGCTTACATATCCAAGACAAACACTTTATCAAGGACTCTAAAGGTATTCAAGAGATTTTTTTCCTTCAACACATAGTAACTGCTTGCAAGACACCCAGATATACACATATTTCTCTGACAAATTCTATTTTCAATATTCATGAAGGCTGCAAATTTCAAACATTCTAAACACAACATTTGCCAGTAATGTTACCTTTAATCAATAAGCTGATACTAGCTCCTGCCTGGGACCGATGACCTTTATATCCAAGGAGCTCAGAAGAGCACTCTTTTTAAGTTATAAAAAACTACGGCTTCCCATCTGTGGGCCATGGCCTAGGTCACTTTCTACCCAGGTGTATGTTACAGTCTGGGAGAAAAGCAGCTAAGAGACATCATGCACCCTGGACCTGGTTAGTGCAAAATATGTGATATCCAGACCATTGTGCCAGCATACCAAATGAATGGAGACTCTTGGATTGACTATATCAGCCAATGGATATTGGAAGGAGTTCCTCATCCTTGAAATGTGAGACTGAGAGTGTTTCAGTGCTGTTAGAACCACTTCAACAGGTCGCTCTGAACATTCTCCACACCAGGGACCCTGGGTTGATACTGGGTGGACATTCCTCATCCCTGGGTCCTGGGGCAGTTCAAAGCCTGGGTGTGGCTTCTCCCTTTATCTCCTCCCTTCCTCCAGATATAAGAAGAATAAGAAAGTTTCAAAACAATGGTCTCACTCATTTTCCCCTAACTCTCTATTCTTCCCACCCTGATCAACTGTGTAAGTATCATCAAAACAAACATTTACTGCTTGTTTGAAAATTCTTGGACACATCCATTGTTGTAAATGTTATATAACAGTTGTAATTTCTTCTTATGGAGTAATATGATCATTCTTTATAAAATCTCTAGCTGTTATTGTTAGCATGTGATGAGAGAAGAGTGAATCACACAGGTTTATTTAAATAGGGGTCCGTGGAAGAAACACCCAAACACACCATCCAAAAACAGAACAAACAAACAAACAAAAACACAAGAATGTTGTCCTTCCCTGGAATCTGCCAGAACGACAGTCCTGAAATGGAACATGCAACTAAATTATTTTTTTGTTTAGAATATTTCTTTTTTGTTTGTTTGTTTAGAATATTTCTTTTTTTCTGGGAAGTTGTGTGACTGGAGTTCTGCTCAGTGTGAGCTATTTCATTTTGTTTCCCCCAACGACATTCATTTGGGAGCTTCACTAATGATGTTGAACCTGTCTTTTAAGCTCATTCATTTCTCACTGTACAAAATTGCAGATTAAAGCTGTTCATGTTTAAGACATGAAGCAGATTTTGCAAGCAATAGTTTCATACATGGTCTTGAATGAGCATTTAGGTTCTAATGCGCAGTTATCCAGAAGCTGTGTGCCAATTTGAAACTGCTGTGTAATAGGTCCAACTTGTCTTCCGTATCACCAAGCAGGAAGATTCTTTTTTTTTTTTTAAAGGTTTATTTTTATTTTATTACAAAGTCAGATATACAGAGAGGAGGAGAGACAGAGAGGAAAATCTTCCATCCGATGTTTCACTCCCCAAGTGAGCCGCAACGGGCCGGTGCTGCGCCGATCCGAAGCCGGGAACCAGGAACCTCTTCCGGGTCTCCCACGGGGGTGCAGAGTCCCAAAGCTTTGGGCCGTCCTCGACTGCTTTCCCAGGCCACAAGCAGGGAGCTGAATGGGAAGTGGAGCTGCCGGGATCAGAACTGACGTCCATGTGGGATCCCAGGGCGTTCAAGGCGAGGACTTCAGCCACTAGGCCACGCCACCGGGCCCGCTTTGGTAGTTTCCTACAAACACAGAGCTGGCCCCCATTCCAGAGAGAAGGAAATTTGTGTGTGTATAAAAGCCTACACTCAGATGTTCCTTGGAATTTAACTTAAATCATAGCAAACCAGAGACAGCCCACGTCTTAAGAAGTCAGCTGCTAGCCCAAACGGCCCATATCTGTACAACACACATAATATCCGGGATAAATAGTCAGCCAAATCAATTGAAATAATAAGAAGAAATAGGAGTCGAATCCCCAAATGTGTTTAAATAAGATTCTTTAAGGAAATACAACATGAGCTAATATCTAAGTAAGGAGAACAGCACATGAGAGCTGGGTGCACACAGGGAGGGCAGACACACTACAGATGGTCCTCGGGCTAGGATTTTCCACTTTACCAGGATATAAAGTGATATGTGTTTTCAGGAATCTGTACTTGGAGTTTTGATCTTCCCAAGCCACTATACAATATTCCATTGTGTACTCACAGCCCCACTGTCTTAGGAGAAATCACTGAGATTCTATGACACACGGTATTGCTAAGCTATGATGCAAATTCCAAGGATTACACTTACAAATACGTTCAACTTTGATGGGGTTTATTGGACTGCGATTGCCTTACAATCAGCAGGCAGTCCTGCATCTTGATTTTATCAGTGAATATTCTGATCATAAACCTCAGCTTCGGTTATAACTCGGTAAAAGAACCACAGGCTCTTCTTATATTACTATTATTCCTGCATGTGAGCTTATCTTCAGCTCAGAATTTTAACAAATGACATGGAAGTGCAGGAAAGCAGAAAGACGGGCTTTGGAAGGATAATGAAATATTTTAAAATCACAGGGAGTAATAGAAGTTATCAATGCACTCAACAACTGTGACTCCATTAAAAATGGTTTAAAAGCGTGTGGGTTATTCGAAAAGAAGAAAATAGAGAAAACAAGGTTAGCTGAATAAAAATGCTACAGACTGGGCCCAGCGCAGGGGCCTAGCAGCATAACACCTCACCTTGAACCTGCCGGGATCCCATATGGGCGCCGGTTCTAGTCCCGACAGCTCCACTTCCCATCCAGCTCCCTGCCTATGGCCTGGGAAAGCAGTCGAGGACGGCCCAAAGCCTTGGGACCCTGCACCCGTGTGGGAGACCTAGAAGAAGTTCGTGGCTCCTGGCTTTGGATTGGTGCAGCAACTTCCATTGTGGGTCACTTGGGCAGTGAATCATCGGACGGAAGATCTTCCTCTCTGTCTCTCCTCCTCTCTGTATATCTGACTTTGTAATAAAAATAAAATAAATCTTAAAAAAATGCTACAGATAAGGAGGAAAATTGTTGTATTGCACATACTCATCTCAACTAGCATACAAAGTGTCATTTCTCATACCTACCACTCTGTCAACATGGAAAGATTCAGAACCAGGGGCTACAGGTAACGTGTACAGTGTGAAAGGGGCCCTTGTGGGAAACCCACAGCCACGAGTACACTCAACAGTGAATACCAATAACTGTCCTGAGACCATGCTGGACAAGGCACCTATCTTACTCTTGCTTTGTCTGTACTGTGATAGTTCCATGCAGACCCCGTAGACAAGAAAATTTCAGCCAAATCTGGAAGCAGAAAAAAAAATATTTTCCATAATCATATAAATAGAAAATGCTTTTATCATGAAAGCTGCAGCTAAAAAATGAATTAGGTAAATTTCAGGGTACAAGATCAGCCCACAAACAGTACCAATGTTTCTGTATACCTTTAACAAACACGGCAAACATGAATCCAAGAGAATAATCCTATTTATTGTAGAATTAAAAAATAACATGCTTGTGAGTAAATATAACCAATCGGTGAGGTCTTGCATAGTCAAAATGATAATGTCACTGATTGAAATTTTAAAGAGATACAAATAAATGGAAAGTCATGTTCCAGACATAGAAGAATTTATCTATGTATCTATCTATCTATCTATCTATCTATCTATCTATCTATCTATCTATCTATCATCTACCTACCTATCCATACAAAGGTTTGCTTGGAAGGCAGAGTATCATACACAGGCAAAACCAAAGGAGAAACTGATCTTTCATTGTTTGCTTCATTCCCCAGACAGGCTGAAACTGTGCAAGCCAAAGGAAGAAGCCAGGAGCTTCCACCAGGTCAGCCACATGAGTATCAGCAGCTCCTGGTCTGGAACATCCTCCGTTGCTTTCCCAGGCCATCAGCAGGGAGCTGGGTCTGAAGTGAAGTACCCAGCATGTGAACTGGAGTGTGTTTGAGATGCTGGCATTGCAGGCACTTGTTTCACTGCTTTCTTAGGCCATAAATAGAAACCTGAATCAGCAGTGGAGAAGCCAAGACACCACCCACCTCTCAAACAGACTTCTGGTTCTGCAGGCAGTAGCTTAATGTGTTATGCCACAACACTGACCCCTAGATTAGACTTCCTTAACTTTGCAAGAGAATGGAGAATGTATGAAGACATTGAGTTTCCACATGACATATTGCAACACGATTTTTAGTATAGACAAATCGAGACATGATATGGATTTTTAAATAGCGAACAGATGGGTTTCAGGAAATAGCAGAAGGCCAACTGTTTAGACCACATCCCAACCAGACATCAAGCTCTCTATGAGTCCCAGCAAGCTATTTTTGTACTTTTATTTCTGTGTTCAGTCTGTTACAGCTCACTTCCCACATCACAGAGTGCAGTTCTCAACCTCTTTTAGACTACAATGCTGTTTGAGCCATGCACCCATTGGCTCAAACGCTGCCTCATTTAATTTGTTTAAAGGTTTCTTTTTAAAATAAAGTTCAAAAAGTTGGCAAATTTTGACCATCTAAGTGCACTATCATTAAAAGTGTTAATCTACAAAGTGGCAAAGATATTTTTTTAAAGATTTATTTTTATTGCAAACTCAAATATACAGAGAGGAAGATTTCCATCCGCTGATTCACTCCCCAAGTGAGCGCAATGGCTGGAGCTGAGCTGATTCAAAGCCAGGAGCCAGGAGCCTCTTTTAGGTATCCATCACAGGTGCAGATTCCCAAAGCTTTGAGACATCCCCAACTGCTTTTCCCAGTCACAGGCAGGGAGCTGAATGGGAAGTAGAGTGGCTGGGATTAGAACCAGCATCCATATGGGATCCTGGTGCATAGGAGTGGAGGACTTCATTTGCTAGGCTACAGTGCTGGGGCAAAGTGGCAAGGATATTTGCAATTTAAGCTTGCAATAAACTTTTAGACTAAATATTTGTACTCCTTTAAAATTTGCATGTTACAGCACCAAGTCCCAGTGTAGTGCAGTGGTGTTCCAGTATACTTGGGAGGCAATTACATTAAGGTAAAAAGCTGAGTTAAAGGATGGGAAGAAATTAAAGGATGGAATTAAAGGACGGGAAGAAACCAGATCTCTGTCTTTGGTCCCTGTGTGAAGACACAGCAAAAGCTGCATCTGTAAATCAGGAAGAGAACATTTATCACACAACAGTTCTGCCAGTTTCTTGAAAAGATAAAATATCCAATCGAAAATAGTGACTACACCTCTACCAGGGCAGATGTTTGCATAGTCCACAAGCACAGGAAGATGCTGAAGACCATCAGTCACTACAGAAATGCAACATAAAGACAGGAAGATACTACCACACCAGGTCACAGTACTAGCAAGAACGCAAATCATTTCCAATTCTAAAATCAATGGTTTGATGATTCCATATGTTGCCGGTTATGTGGTGATAATAATCCTTAGCAGTTGATGAAAAGAATTCACAAAGGTACAAAATGATGGGTTCACACGCTATTCATAACGACACTCTTTTTCATATAGCCAAAGAAGAAATAGCACAAGTGATCATAACTTTTGGGAACAGCTTATGACTGATGATAATCAGGCGTGAAAAGGTAGAATGAGTGTAGCACTATGTCCTATAAGAGCAGGGAAAAGAGGACAGGATTCATACATACAAAGTCACATATAAATGTTGTATTTTCTGTTCATAGAGAAGGATAATGCCTGGTAAACACATAGACCATCCCAATGGTTGACAGATCCTGAAGATAAATAGTGTGACAGTCATATATTTAACAGAAACATCATTTAGCATCTTCTTTTGTGTGTCTATATGGACAAACATAATGACAAGAAATCCTAATTTGATGTGTGCATATCATCTGTCCTTCATTAGTAGGTGTTCAAATTCAGATTGTGTACTGAATGTTGGGTTTCCTTTGGGCAGTTTAAAACAAAAATAGACCTAGGGCCCCGCGTGGTGGCATAGCAGCTAAAATCCTCTCCTTGAATGAGCCAGGATCCCAGTTCTAATCCTGGCAGCCCCCACTTCCTATCCATCTCCCTGCTTATGTCCTGGGAATGCAGTTGAGGACGGCCCAAAGCCTTGGGACCCTGCACCCACATTGGAGACACAGAAGAAGTTCCTGGCTCCTGGCCTCAGATCGGTATAGCACTGGCCATTGTGGGCACTTGGGGAGTAAATCATCGGGTGGAAGATCTTCCTCTCTTTCTTTTCTCCCTGCTATATATATCTGACTTTGCAATAAAAATTAATAAATATTTTTTAAAAAATAGACCTAGATTGAAATGGTGATTTTGCAACATGAGATGTGTACTAAATGCTACTGAATATTGCATAAAAGGACTTAATTGGAGTGAGAATTTAGTGGAGCAATTAATTTACTGTGTGAAATGGCCTACATTCCATGCTTCTGGTTCAAGACCTGGTTACTCTGCTTCCAGCCAGCTTCCTGTGAATGTACACCTGAGGTGATGGCTCAGGAGCTTAGGGGTCTTCTGGACAGGAGACCTAGTCTGAGATACTGGTCCCTGGCTCCAGTTTAGCTTAGCCTGGCTGATATGAGCTAGTGTGATAGAAATTTCTTTCTGAGTTCCCTTCTCTCTGTATCCCTGATAGAGTAAAAATAAATGAAAAATTTTAAAAAGCAATGGTTGTTTTGTGTTACTTCTGTTTCATCTTACTTAAAAAGGTTAAAATGTAATTTCATATTGAGCTTGCAGTAATAAACACTACACGTCTTGCAACTGGAATTTTAGAAGAGAGAAGCACATAGATTGCTTGTGAAAGGAGAATGATGCGGTAAAATAATTGCAAATCAATCTAACTTGTGCATATTAAAAGAATAAAATCCTAAAATAGTCATCTGAGATCAACAGCATTTTAAAACATATTAACTTTTTAATGGCTGAGTAGTATTCCATGGAGTAGATGAACCACAGCTTTCTTATCCAATCCTCTGCTGATGGGCATTTTGGTTGCTTCCATGTTTTTGCAATTACTGATTGTGCTGCTATGAACATAGGAGTGCAGGTTGGTTTCTCATAAAACAAGTATTCTGGATATATTCCTAGGAGTGCTATTGCTGGATCATACGATATGTTGAAAATGCAGTTCTTTGTGGCCAAATGGGCCAAACTGGAAACCATAATGCTAAGGGAAATGAGCCAATCCCAAAAGGTTAAATGCCACATGTTCGCCTTAATTTAAGATGATATGATGTTATGTATAACATGTTATGTATGTTATATGTTGTGTATAAACTAAAATTGAAATGTCAATGAGGTGGTCACAGAAGGTGGTTAAGAACTGGCATTTATTTTTAACATATTGGCTACTCATTACTATGTCAATTAATTCCATAATGATGTAAATTTTTACTGATGGTATGTTGGAGCTTTTAACTGATCAGGATGATACTCTGCTGGCTCTGTCTTCAGACCAGAGAGGGTATACCTAAGAAGCCGTTGAACTTGACTGGACAATAAGATGCTGGACTCTATGTTTGGTATGTGCTTGCAATGAGGGAATCTCAACTGAACTTGAACTGTGGTTATGCAACAAGGTGGAGGAATCCACCATGGTGGGAGGGTTTGGGGAGGGGTGGGGAGAATCCCAATACCTATGAAACTGTGTCACATAATACAATGTAATTAATGAATAAAAAATATTAACTTTTTATTATCATAGTAAAAAGTATAAAAATAATTCACCAGGATACTGTGAAATAAAAGATAGTTAATAGTGAAAAAAGAGTTATTTTTAAAAGATTTATTCATTTTTTTATTTCGTTGGGAAGACAGATTTACAGAGAGAAAGAACGACAGAGATAATGGTGTTCCATCTGTTGGTTCACTCCACAAGTGTACACAACAGCTGGAGCTGAACTAAACTGAAGCCAGGAACCAGGTCTACTGTCGATTCTCCTTCAAGGGCAGAGGATCCAAGGCCTTGGGCCATCCTCTACTGTTTTCCCAGACCCCGAACAGGGAGCTGGATGGGAAGTGGAGCAGCTTGGACATGAACCAGCACACATGTAGCATCCTGACACATGCAAGGTGAGGATTTAGCCACTGAGCTATCACACTGTGCCCAATTATCTTTTATAACGATTCAAAATAGAAATCTTTCCAGACCTGGCCTAATGGCAAACACCTTTATTACAACAGAGCTATATTTAATATCCTGGTTCTTCTATCTTTGTAGAAGGAATAATAATTTACATTAGGACAGAAGCTGCTGCTAGCTGACACTCAGCATGGTCTCTGGCTCCCTGTCAAGAGCTGGAGAAAGTACAGAAAGCTAGAACTAGGAGCTATGTGGGAGAGAAACCTGCTGTAAGAGACAGTGCTGGATTTGCGAGCAGAAAACCTTTCCCTCAAACACTTTACTTCTTTATAAAGATTTGGTCATTTATTAAAAACACAGAGAGTGGAAGAGACAGGAGAGAAAGGGACCTTCCACCTGCTGATTCACTCACTAAATGGTCAAAATCAGGAGCCTAGGACGTGGTCTCTCACATCAGTGGCAAGGCCCCAGTCTCTGAGCCTTCCTCCACTGCCTGCCCGGGCACATTAGCAGAATGTTTGAAGTAGAGGCAGAGCAATCATGACTCCAACAGGCACGATGATATGGTAAGCCAATGTCACAGATGATGTCTCAACCTGCAGCACCACAGTCACTCTCACACTTTCCATTACAGAACTTGACAGCGTGCTACTGGCAAGGAATACTTGCAGGACCCAACTCTAGCAGGGCAAAGCCAGCAAATGGAAAAACTCATCATCCAGAGATAATCAGTGCGCAGCTGGCACAGCTGTTAGTAACACATCACTTCAATCCACAGAGATTGAAAGATATCACTCACATGGTGATACACAGCTGGGAAAAGACCAGGGCAGTTCCTGGATGCACACCACGTCTCAGTAACTTATGGACCATGGGGGCGGGAGATGGAGCCGTGATAGAAGCAGCCATCTTCCTTCCGATCCCCATTGTCCAGGTATCCAATCAATGGAAGCACCTGGGGTTTATTTCTGTCTGTTCTGTGGTGACACTTGTTAAACTGAATCTCATCATCAACCTCATCATCATCAACCTCACTAGTACCGACTTCCTGATCCCAAGTATATCACTCCTAATGGTGAAAATCTGATTTGATTCTTCTCTCAAATTCTGATTTGAGAATGGCATATGCTGCCCTCTACATGCAAATGTTGCTGCTTACACTCCCTGGTTGCAAAAGCAGGCTATCCCAAATGCTTCTTAGACCCTCGGGGTTTCCTATGTTGTCACTGGATTCTTTTAGTGAATAAAAAAACTTTGATACAGGTCATGGCAAATGCAATTAAGAGATAAGTCCACTGTGACACAAGATAAAATCTTTACAAATATATTTCACAGTGTGCCTTTTCCATCAAGTTCTTGAGAATTTTACATAGCATCAGTAGCTCTTACTCCTCTCCACTGGGAATACTTGATGCTTTTGTAAAATCCCTCTACTTATAACTGCATGCTACGCCCCCACTTAAGAAGAGCAGTAGGAGGTGACCATTTAGCACAGCGGCTAAGGTCCCGTGGAGAAGCACAACTCTACGTCCTGTATGTGTGTGCCTGGGATGGATATCTGGCTCTGGTTGCTCGCACAGCTTCCCATTGAAGTGCATGCTCAGTGGCAGTGGCTCCTGTAAATGGATTCCTGCCAAGGTGGGTAGGAGCCTGGGACTGTGCTTTCGGTTCTCCTCTTTCAGTACCGGTTGCAGGCATTTGGGAAACATGAGCTGCTATTCTATCCATCTATTCCTCTCTACCTCTCAGTAAAATGCAAGACTGTAACCTTTTTGCTTCTCTTTGAGGAATTTTATTATCATTTTTATCATTACTATTATCATTATCATTGTCTAAATTGTCTGAGAGGACAGTTTTTGCTGAGGTCTCCTAACATTTGCTGAAATCTCCTAATTGAGATATCCAAAAGCTCATTTAAAGGATGCTAGGCATTAAAGAAATAATCTAACAGTGCATCTTCAATGGAAGGACTTAAGAAATCAGGAAACAAGCAAAAGAAACAAGCCAAATAGAAGGAAGAAAGAAATAATAAAAGGGGGATACGTAGAAATAAACGTAGAAATAAAATGACACAGGAGATCAGTGAAATGAAGAGCTGTTTTGCAAAAATAATGTTGTAAGCCATTATCCCAGCTAACCAAAAGGGGAGAATTTAGAAAAACAATAGATAGCACAATGGACACCACAAATCAGAAAAAAAATTACAAATGACAACAAACAGCTATATGCCAACAGATTAGAAAGTATATAAGATATGGATAGATTTCTGCACAAAATCAAAACAATAAGACAAAAACTAGGTAGAACAATAAACAGGTCAGAGATAGAATCTGTCACAAGCATACACTCCTGACAAAGCAAAACCCAGCTCGGATGCCTTCACCGCTGGATTCCAGCAGGCGAGAAAGGACGGTTTTAATTCTTCTCCAACTATTCCAATGCACTGAAAAGGAGGCAATTCTTCTAACTCCGTGCGTGAGATGAGTAGGATATTCATTCAGACAAATATACAACAAAGAGAGCTATAGACCAATATCCCTGACGCACACAGAAAAAAAAAGTGCTCAGACAAAAAAGGTTAAAAAATTCATAAAACAGCTCAGGAAGGTCATCCGCATAGATGAAGAGGCATTGAGCCCATTGTGCATGAATGGTTCAACATGTAAGCCAATAAACATGCATCATCATTTTAACAAACCAAAAATCAAACCCACATGATTATATCTATTGCTACAGAAATTATTTGATCAAATATGTGCTTTGATGATAAAAAAAAATTAATGTAAGTGCATTGGGGATAGAAGGTACATTGCTCCTCACAATCAGAGCGCTTGTGAGACACCCATAGCCACAGTGCTATCGAATGGGGAAAGCCTGGAAGTATTTACACTAGGATCCACAGCCAGACAAGGACATACAGTTTCTCCATCATACGATTCTGCATATTTTAATCCAAAGCATCAGATAGGAAAAAATAAGTCAAATGGATACAGGTGGTAAAGAAGGTCAAGATATCCTTGTTTGTGGATGATAGGATTCTGTACGTAAGGGAGAACTAAAGACTCCACTAAGATCACGAGAACTCAGTAGAGAGTTTTGAAAACTTGAAGGATATACGATTAATATACAAAAAGCAACTGCATTGTATACACAAAAACACCCTAAGAAATTGTAAAATCAAAACCACTCATAATAGCTATGCTAAAACTACATTTGGTTAATCTAAACAAGGGCATGCGTGTTCTCTCTACAACAGAAGTTTAACAACATTAAGGGAGGAAACACAGAAATAAGATACAAAAATAGAAAAATATGTCAATACGTATGGATTGCAATAACTAAGATCAAAAAGTGTCAAAGATGCTTGTCTAGATATGTAAATAATACCCTTAAATTCCTATGAAAATCGCAAAGACCCTAAATAATTAAAGCTACCTTAGTAAAAATAAGCCTGGAGACATCACAATGCCATATTTCAAGTCATAGTGTAGCTCAGTAATCGCAAAGCAGCCTGGCATTGGCACAGAGGTAGACGTGTGGACGTGTGGAGCAGACAGGGCATCTCCGCAAAACAAGATGAGTGGAGGTAACCTACAACAAAGAAGCCAAAGGATGGTCCCTTCAAAAACGGTTTTGGAAATATTGGTTCTCTGCATGAAAATGTACACAAGTAAAATTACACAAGCTAAGAAGTGTGTGCATGACAAAAAACACTAAGTGTAAAGGCAACTGAGACGGGAGAAGCCAAGGTTTGCACACTATTCTTCGCATGGAGAATTAATATCCAGAGCAAGGAATTAAATCAGATGGCCATTGACCAATGGTTACATGCTAAAAAATGTACATAAGTGATGAAGAATTAGTTGGCTATAAGTCATAATTTAAAATGTCTGTCTTCTGCTAAGATGGATGCAACTGATGCTATTCATGTTTAGTTCAGATAAGCCAGACTCCAAAAGACATAAGTTTTTTCCTAATTCCTTGTAGCAACTAAACAGAACACAAAAAAACTTGTGGTATGTGAATAAACTTCGCATGCTCAAATGGGATTAATGTTTGCTAGAATCGTACGTTCAACAAAGGAACAGTGGTTCTTCCTACTGTCTGCTTGGTGAAAATTTTAAATACGAGTGGAGTGATAAGCTTATGATTTTAAAGTAAAGTGAAAATACATAATTGTAAAATCAAACAAAAGTTACTAAAGGAAGGAGCTGGTAGGGTGGAGTAAATGAGAGGTCAAGGGTTGGCTGGGAAGGATTGAACATGTACTTTTAAATTGTGTAGGGGAAATACATGGAATTTATTTCTATAGAGAGCTAAATTAAAACATAAAAGAATGGGCCCGGTGGTGTGGCCTAGTGGCTAAAGTCCTCACCTTGAACGCCCTGGGATACCATATGGACGCTGGTTCTAATCCCAGCAGCTCCACTTCCCATCCAGCTCCCTGCTTGTGGCCTGGGAAAGCAGTCGAGGACCGCCCAATGCATTGGGACCCTGCACCCACATGGGAGACCCGGAAGAGGTTCCAGGTTCCTGGCTTCGGATCGGCGCGCATCGGCCTGTTGCGGCTCACTTGGGGAGTGAATCATCGGATGGAAGATCTTCCTCTCTGTCTCTCCTCCTCTCTGTATATCTGACTTTGTAATAAAAATAAAATCTTTAAAAAAAATGAAAGAATTACGTTACAAAACTTCAGAATTTGAAATCAAGCAAGCAACGCTCCTTAATTTAACAGAACAACTTCAAGCAATGACTATACTGTTTATGATGATATTCTAGAATATTCAAAAACAATCGTTAAATTGAACATTATCACAATGAAGAAATGCTAAAAGAAAACCAACCATAGTAGGTCCAGAGTTCTCTAACAGTCAAGTTCCTTGTCACTTTAGGGCTGCGCTGAAGGAGTAGATTATAATTTACCTTCTCTCCTCTTGTGTCCTGCTCTTTTCCAACCTCTGGAGGAGACAGAACAAATAGGATAGCTCGGAAGCACCCAGTATATGGTTTCCAGGACACATAGAATTTTGGAGTGATGTGACCTCACAATGAAAATTCAATGTCAATGCTAGAATTTCACAGAAAGCAAGGAGAGAGAGAAAGAGAGGAAGAGAGAGAAAGAGAGAGAGAAAGAGAGCTGTTTTATTAGCTGGTTTACTCTCCAGGCTGTTACAATTGCCAGTGCTGGGTCAGCTCTCTTACATGAATGGTGAAGTTCAGACTATTGTCTACTGCTCTTCCCTGACCATTAGCAGGAAGCTAGGTTGGAAGTGGGACTTCTGAGATGTGGACTGACGCCCTTAAGCAATGCTGCAGGGCTGGCCCCAATTTACACGTTCTTTAAACATGAAAAAAGGTCTAAGTTTGTTACTCTATTACATGACTTTGGTCAAAGTGTTTTTATTTTGAGTGTTATTGTTTTCTCTTAATCTGACATTGATTATACCAACATAATTTATTATGTTGTTTTATTTGATTAATTTTATTGTATTAGAAAGACAGATATACAGAGATAAGGAGATACAAAGATCTTCCATCTGCTGATTCACTCGCCAAGTAACTGCAATGATTTTGTGCCAACTTCTATTGCTTTTCCAGGTCTTAAGCAGGGAGCTGGATGGGAAGTGGAGCAGCCAGGACGTGAACCAGTACCCACTGGGTTCCCAGAGGATGCAAGTTGAGAATTTAGCTAGCGAGTTATCACTCCTGCCCCCAGTACAACCCTGTTTTAAAGTATGTTGTATTTTGGGGAGTCTGAGTGTGGTTCCCTCACTTCCTCAGGATAGACTCGCGCTTGTATTGAAAAGTCATCCCTGGACTTTGGTCGTGGATGAGGCCCCGAGGACTAATGTGCTGTGATTACATTCTGATACAGTACATTTCCATTTCACTTTTTTCTTCGAGTTCCTGAGCACATGGCCTACCTACTTCAAAAATTTTAAAACAGGTCGTATTTGCTACTTCCGATATGTTCACTCATAGATCTCTGTTTTTCTGGATGGTTACAGAAAATGAAACAACTCTTACATCTTGGTTGTGCATAATTTACAGATAGCCAGAAGCACCGATGATTGTTCTCACTCTGCTGCCTGGGACTCCAGCGCATTCAGGCAGCTGCTCATGTCCATGAAATACACGTTCTGTCTGCCAAGACAGACATCTCTACTCTCAGACAGAGAATCCCTGCCATCTGAAGATAAGTTGGATGGTGCCAGTTATAGATAAAAAGAAGGCATTGACATGCCAGAGCATAAGAAAAGACTTTTAGATACGTACTGTCTTGTATTGACACAGCTGCTGCAAAAGATGAGATCTGTGTGTATCAGAATAAGAAGAAGTGTTCCTAAAGGGAAATATCAGCCCAGTCCCTTCTATACAAGAATCTGGAGTCTGAAAATTTCACAAAATTGGTAGTTTCTTTCTTTTTAAAATTGTTACAATAGAATCAGCTAACAGAACTTATTTGTAACAAACGATGTGAAATACTGATACCTTAAGTTTTCTCACTTAGGTATTAGTTACATTTTGTGATTTCAATTTTTTAATAATGGGAGGTATATAAAACACATGTATCATGTGTATATTGTTTACCATTACAAATTCACATATATGCACATGCAAATATGTACATATATGTGACATGATATATATGTACATATAAATGTGTGTATGTGTATGAATTCTAAAATATTTCTGCTCTTACGGATTTTGTGCTATATAATGATAAGGATGTAATAACATTATTAGCCAAGTCAGAACAAGGAGTGAAGTCAAAATATCTAATTAAATCCATTTCAAGTATCAGATCATCTAGCACTACATTAAAACTAACTTTCAGTTTGGCTGACAACATCCAGTTTCTGCCTAAACTTGTTAGACTCAATCATGACTCTTGCGAAATGATTTCAGTAAACAAGCCTGCTCCGACTGTCACATCTTGCTAAAAGAAGATACAAACACATCTGGAAGAGACCACTGTGTGTGTTCAGGGGCTCTAAAGCCGTGCAATGCTGCACTGCAGCCACCTGCTTACACACCGACACTCCAGAGCTCAGCACTCCACTGCTTCATCAGCTTAAACATCTGTGCATTTCCACACCATTGAAAATACTTCAGGCCCGGTAGCATGGCCTAGTGGCTAAAGTCCTCACCTTGGACGCCCTGGGATACCATATGGGCACCGGTTCTAATCCCAGCAGCTCCACTTCCCATCCAGCTCCCTGCTTGTGGCCTGGGAAAGCAGTCGAGGACCGCCCAATGCTTTGGGACCCTGCACCCGCATGGGAGACCCGGAGGAGGTTCCTGGCTCCCGGCTTCGGATCGGCACAGCATCGGCCCGTTGCGGCTCACTTGGGGAGTGAAACATCAGACGGAAGATCTTCCTCTCTGTCTCTCCTCCTCTCTGTATATCTGACTTTGTAATAAAAATAAATCTTTAAAAAAAAGAAAATACTTCAATATTGCACAGAAATAGGAACATTTTGGAGGTTGTGTGCAAACTCTGACTCTTCCCAAATTTAGAAACTTTTGGGAGACTACCTGAGCTGCCTCAGCAAATTCTTACAGGCTGTGGCTATCTGGAAAATGAACCGACAGCAGGAAGACATTCCCTCCCACCTCCATTCTCTAAATCTACCTTTCAAAAAAACTAGATTTTCTAAAATACATATAGAGAGTATATATACTTATATATATTTATAATGTATAATATATTGTATAAGATATAAAATATAACATGTATAATATGATTATATATTCATAATCTATTATATAAAATAGGTACATATTATATATAACTATATCATATATATACACATACTCTTGCTGTAAAATCATAACAATTTAATTTTATGAAGAAAAATAAGTATTATTTAAAGTGATTTTCAGGCAAGTCCAAGTGTACCCTATACATAAAATACACAGCCAAGGGAAAAAAAATTGGAAAGTCTGAGAACTAAATAAACATCATGTAAATATGCATTTTGAATAACAGAGGCACACACTAATATGCAATAGCCTGGATTTCAAACAAAATGAGAAAGTGCAAATAAATGCCTATATTATTGTATCAGTGAGGTAATTCAGTCAAAATAACATTGACAAGCATCAACATACTATTGAGGCATCCGCATTCTTTTTACCCTATATGAGGGGAAAAAAACATGTTACATTTGTCATTCAGTGGAATGCATATTTCACTTAACATACTCATCCCGATTCCACCAATTTTGTTCCAAATGTCAGAATCTCCTTTTTATATGTAGTCATCTATTGTGTATCCATGCTGCAGATTCTTGAGCCATTCTCCAATAATGGAGGTCTAGGTTGATTTAGCATCTCCATTATCACGAGAGGTTCGACAATAAATGTGGCAGTACCGGTACCTCTTTCAAATGCTGACTTCATTTCTTCTGGATATATTCCCAGAAGTGGATCTCGGAATCCTAGTCGTAACACCTTCCATGATGATTGTACTAACCGGCAGTCCAAACAGCAGTATTCTAGTGTTCCCTGTTGTCCGTTGTCATGGGCATTTGTAGTTTGAACTTCTCAGAATAGCCACTGTAACAGGCAAGAGGTGACAGCCCCTTGAGATTTTTATTTTCATTTCTCTGAGGACCAGTGACCCTGGGATTTTCTTTATGTGGCTGTTACCCATTTCTGTTTCCTGTTGTTGTTTTGTTTTTTTAGAAAGTAAATAGTTGGTGAAGACTCTCTACCCTTTCATTAACTACATGACTTATTTCATTGCTGTTCACTTTTTTAATACCTGCGGTACTCTATTAATTAATCCTGTATGAGATATGTAAATTTGCAAATATTTTCTCCAGTTATCGCAGTTATATCTTCACCCAGTTGATTATTATTTCTTGTTGAATGCCTTAGCTTGACAAAATTAAACTTGTCTATTTTTGCTTGCATTGTGTGTGCTTTGGTGATTTTATTTAAGAAGAAAAGAAAAATATTGCCTTTCTTAATGTTTTCCGGTGTTTCCACAAGTTTGATCTCTTACTGTTCCATGGCTTCAGGCTGCACATTTGGATTTGTAATCCATTTTGTGCTCACTTTTTCCCCCGTAGGTTGAAAGATAAGGGTTTTTGTTGTTGTTGTTGTTGTTTTGTTCTTGTTTTTACAATTTATTTATTTTTAACTTAAAAAGTAGATTTCCTGAGCAGTAGAGAGAAAGAGAGATCTTCCATCCGCTGGTACACTCCCTAAATCATTGCAATAGCCAGTCCTGAGCCAATCTAAAGCCAGGAGCCAGGAGCTCTTTCTGGATCTCCCACAGGGACTTAGGGGCTATGGACTTGGGCATCATCTCTGCTCTCTCGGATTATATGCAGGGAACTGGATTGGAATTAGTGCAGCCAGAACAGGAACTGGTGTCCACATATCATGCTGTTGCTGCCAGCAGAGAGGATTGGTGTGCTATGTCACCCCATGAACCCCAGGTGGTCTCATGATTTATAGTGATATTATGGATGGATGATTGCTAAACTTTGAATAAAAGTAACTATGAAAATATAGGATACCATATATAATCATTAATGAACCATCCATGAGACTGATTGTTCATAATCACCTTAGGTGTTCAACGTCCCCTTTATTACTGTTACTGGTACTGCCCATAAACAATGAAGACCGAATCATCACTGTTCCTACATTAGGGCCCCAGGATACAAGAATGAACCCACAATGACATGACAGTTTTCTACTTGACTGGGAAACACTCCAGTGGGTGCATGATGGACTTGGGAAAATTCGCAAAGGACACACATTGTGAAACTGGAGGGGTGAGCAGAGTGGAGGGGAGGGAATCTAGGGGGGGGGGAGGGGAGAGCCCAGTGCCAACTAAATTGTATCAAAAAAAAAAAAAAAAAAAAAAAAAAAACAAAGGCAAATGGGAAGAGCATCCCAGTAAAATGTCAACAGAAGACTAAACCAATGAACAACCCATTCCTAAAATGACAGGACCAAAGTACCACCCATACATATTAAACTCTGAATGTAAATGGCTTAAGCTAAATCAAATGTCATAGATTAGTAGACTGGATTAAAAAACAAAACCCATCTGTTTATTGTCTGGAGGAGACACACTTCAACAAAAATCAGCGGAAACTATATCACATGGGTTTTGTTTTCTGTTGGTTTCATCTCTTCAAAACGCTTTCTTCTGATTAAATCATTCAATGACTCCTAAAAAAAAAATAATAATAAATAAATAAATAAATAAATAAATAAATAAATAAATAAAAAACAAAAGTAAATTAAAAGAAAAAACGAGCGCCAGTTTCAGTCCCGGATGCTCCATCTGGGATCGCGATCACTGCTAATCTGCCTGGAAAAACAACAGCCAAGGACCCAAATACTCAGGATCCAGTACCTACACGGGAGATCCGAAAGGACTTGCAGGTTCCTGGCTTCAACTGGCCCAGATCTGGAGAACATGTTCTTTCCAAAATTTCTCAAAAACTATGCTTTCTTCTAAATAAATTGCATCTTAAAATATAGTTATTACAAATAAAATGTTCAAGGATAGATATTTACCTTAATACCCACTGCCTGATTGTCTCAAATCACAGTTATGGTGTTCATACACACGGCAGAAAGCCACAGTGTCATGTTCGTCTCTGGCCCCTCCTCAACAGAATGGCTAGTATGAACTCTTGGAGGCAGTGGTGCTGCTCAGTGCTTTCAGCGTTTGGCACTTGTGTGAAAGACGTTCAGCCCAGCCCCTTCGCAGCCATTGTATGCATCTTACAGTTTAACCGATTGATGGTGCTTATTTTCTTTCTCCTTTTCTTCCCCATTCCCAGTCTCTTCCTCGTAAATGAAAAATTATCAAAACGTAGTTACACTTACATATCATTGTTTTTTTCTTTTAGGGTTTAGAGATTCTTACGCAATAATTTTAACAGGTACACCTGATGAAATATGTAGGAGTGATAAACATAGCAGAAAATGCTAATATGGCTTCCATTAAAACAGGTTGGTTGAAGAGACTCTAGAAAATAACCATGTAAATCCCCAAATCTCAAACCTTTAACATAAAAGAGCATTTTTGTAATTTTAAACCATCAGACTATTTTAGTAGCAAATAATATGATAGCGATCATCACCATCATAAATACAGAGCCATGTATCTCAAGAGTTTTTCTTAATCTATCTATACTCTTATAATGTTCTGCTAACAAGTATCTTTTTTTATATAAATGAGGAACATAAACGTTGAAAATCACAGTTTCCAGGAGGATCAAACTGCAGGTAGGTCAAGCGAAGCCTTGGTTCAAGTTTACTCTAAAGCTCCACATTTGGATCCCTTTCATCTCAACCCTACTTCAAAACAAATGTGCCATCCATTTAGACTAGATTTCTGGTTGTAACTTGGACACATTGCTCGCTGTATCCATAAGGCTTTTATCAGGACCAGGAAGAGCTTTCATTTTGGCCAGTGCTGGGAAATGTTGAAGAGTCCTCCATGTGATTAGCTATCACCATGCTTGATTTACAATAGCCATTAGTCAGGGCTCTTCCCTTTTGCAGGCATCCTATTCACATCCTTCCTAAGCGAGTTGTCCACGGTTGCGTGAAATTACAGTAAATCGCTTCAAGAAGAGAGCATCCGACTGGACATACATTTATTTTATAATCAGCCTTGATTTAGGGTTTAATTAAATAATAACTGATTCAGTACCTTCTTTGAAGAAGCTTGCTGTGGTTAATACTCATTCATCACTTCAAGTGTCTTCACACTATGGAAACCCAAAAATTGGTGTTGACTAATTTCATGCCTGGCAGAAAGAGAGATATTGTTGACCACAGTGCAAATTGTAAAACAACATCTGTTGATCTTTTGTTGGTTCATAGAGAGATACAGTCCAGCGACAGGCCAGAGCCAGCAGTTCTGAGGCAGGTAGGATCACAAACAGATAACCTCGACTGCTTTGCCCAGTGATACACTTCTGTGTTACAGGAAAGAAATAAAAGCAGGGCGTTTTTACAAAGATGCTCGCATTCGATATACATGCTTCCCTGAAGGCTGCTTGCATTGTGACTGTGGGCTTAAGCCACAGCATCTGCTTCAAGATAGCACATTTTCCCTTAAATACTGGACTCCATGTAGGAAAGGGCCTTGAAGAAATTCACATTTATTTTTATGGAAAGGATCTAAAATGCATCTGCAAGGGAGAGGGCTCACTAGCTCTGAACACAACATCTGTGTCCTAGAGATAAGAATATGGACACCCAAGTATAAATAAATCATAAAAAGCAATTTAGTGTAGCCAGGTCACATGCGCACACTACATGTAAAGGCAAAAAGCATTAGCCATTGTATTTGTGAAGTCTAAGTGATAATGAATATTTAAGAAAGGACTTATTTATCACTGGGTCAGATAAAACACCATCCTTTATCATCAGGATTGTTCTGAGTTCAATACAAAGCACATAGGAATGGATTAAAACCTGAGGTCGTCTCTTCTTCGCACCATTAATTTCTTTGCTCCTGGGCATGAAAGGATTATTCTGTCCCCCATTCTCTATTTTCAAGATCCTGTATTTGCTCTCACTTAGCCAATGACCACTGCAATTCCTTTCCCATAGATAGACAGCTCATCCGCTTCTCCTTTTACGTAGGTTACCACTGCATTTAGACACAGAGCTCAAGGAGTCCCCAAGCATGGACACCGAAAACGCAGAGTGCCATGGGATTTCTTTGGTATTTGAGGACGGGGTGCTTAGGAAGAGAGGGAACCAAGCCGTATCCATGTCTGTTTCTGTGCCATTCCTTACAATGGTGCCCTGTTATCTTTCATCCAGAAGATGACCCCATGTGAGTCCTGTTCGTAAGATTCTTGGATGATCGAGATGGGGCTACCCACAATGAGAATTTTTTTGGATCCTCACAGAAGCAGCTGGAGTGCATTTCTGCTTCTAACCTAGGAATTTAACCAACAACCCTTCTGCCTTTGAAAGTTTGCCTGCCCTACCCGACTATTATCAGTTGTCACAGCTTCCAGAAAACAGGGGCTGACTGCAAGGTGCTATTTTATTACAGAAAAGAACTGATAGCAGCTCAGCTGGACAGCTTCTATGAGATCCTGAGAAATTCAACCAAGAGTGCAAAAGGTGAGGGTCACAGTCAACCACAGAACGGAGGCGATCAGGAAGTCTAACAGCATTCACATATCTCTCTGTTCTCTGATGGAAGCCAACGTCACGGCAGACTGTTAGGACTGGAAGCAGGACCCAATGAGACAGTTCCACATATCTTGATAGTATGATGCTAGATTTTCTACCTTTGCCTTTTTACAACATGCCGTGATACACTTAAGTAGCAGGATGCTAAACTTGTAACTGTTACTAAAGGACCGTACTACTGTGATAATATGGTAAAACATGGAGCTATAAAATGGAGAATAACAATAAAGCAAAAAAAAAAAAAGATGCACATTGAAGTCTATAAGCACCAGAGGACAGTATATTACAAGTCAGTTAGAGTACTCGGAAGTCCACCTGTAGCTAGCAGCACTCTTCTCATCTTGGTAAAATGACTCGTAGCTGATCCTTTGTTCAAAGACAGGTCTCTGCAGTTGGTTTGGATGCCCTCTCTCCTCCCCAGGCACATGAAAACCAGCCACAAGTCCTGTAAGTTTTCCCTCCCAAGTGTGTTCTCCACTCATAGAATTTTCTGCATTCTGTCCAACAAACCCAGTTCAAACTCACGTTGTCTCTGGCCTGGGTGGTTAGCCATGGCTTCCAACCTAGCCACCACGTATTCTCTATTTAGCATATGATCTTGTGGTATTGTGATAAAATGTGAATCAGTTATGCAAAAAAATTGATGGATGCGACTTGAATACATGGATAAAGAGAAAAACTAACATTTCATAAAATGTGGTATATGTACATATGGCCAACGAACATGTGAAAAAAAAATATGTGGCCTCACAAACAATTAAGGATAATATGTTAGAATAACAAAATCTACCAAGCTTGGCAAAAGCTTTCAATTCTATCTGTGTGTTGCCTTGGAAACTAGGAGATAAATTTGTAGTTTTCACAATTTGTGAGTGGGAGGGGTAGAAATTAGTTGAGCTGCAACTAGCCTTTTACCCCGACTCTGAGCCTGTTTTTAGACCTCACTCTGGAAATGCATATGGCATGGAAAAGGAAAACTCCGGTATATCGCAGCACTGTTTGTAGCAGGGAAATTGAAGCTACTACACATGAGCACAAACTGAGCTTTGCAAAACAAATTGTCAGGAGTAACTAAAAATAACATTAGAAAGGGCATGTTGAGTGTCTGAGAAGCTAGGTAAAATCTATGTTAGAGTATAAAGCCCTGGTAGCTCAACAATGAGACAAAGATTCATCCCCTGGCTTGGGTGTGGTTTGCCCGTGTTGTTTGTTAATGCCTGTTGTGTAGTGTCAAGAAGGGAGAACCTTATCTAACCACGATATTTGGAGGTAAGTCATCTAGGAAGTGATTCGCATTAGGAAGGGTGAAGTTACTTGGCGGAATCCTTAGGCTGGACTGTCAGTCCCGTCACGGGAGAGACAGAGTACATACACGCACCTAGCGCTCCCTGCTCTCACCGTGTCATGCCCTGGGATGCCAGTGAATCTTCCAGTTAGAAGGCATCTTCACCAGATGTAGACACTTGACCATGAACGAGAATAATACGCCAAAATAAACATTTCTGTCAAAGTGACTGGATTTAGATAGTTTGTCACAGACACAGAGCTGTGGACTAGAACTATTACTGTAGGAGTACCTGAAAATGAGAGGAGGATTGGGAATTGAGTAATGCACAGCATTTGGAATGGTAGTGGAAGAACAGCCTAGAAAAAAAGTTTAAAATTCCATAAGAAAAGTGTGACAAGTGATTCTGTGGAGGACTCCGAGGACCAGGGACCCATGGAATGAGGCTCAAGATGCAATGCAAATCCCACTAGTAACCAGATAAGATACCATCCTGTTTACACTGCAGAGAACTGCCTGGAATGTGAAGAGGGCGTCAGACAATGAAAAAGACCTCAGAAATCTTTGCAGAAGGTTCTAGGGCATGGTAAACTAAGCCTCTACCTTCAGTACTACCTTCAGTTCTGACTCACTTCCAAGCCTGCTGCCTGTTGAGGGCCTGGAACAACAGTGGAGAATGCCTTAAGTCCTTGTACCCCTGAACCAACGTGGAAGATCCAGAAAGAAGCTGCTGGCTACTGGCTCCTGGCTTCGAATTAGCTCAACTCTGGCCTTTGTGGCCATCTGAGAAGTGGAACAGTGCATGGAAGACTTCAATCTGTCTTTCCTCTCTCCAAAACTGTATTTCAAATAATAATAATAATAATAATAATAATAATAATAATACTGAGTAAAGAATCCTGATGAGTTTCTCCTTTAAAATGTTTAAGTCCATTTTTCTACCACAAGCCCACATACCATTCAGGGTAAAATTGTTTCAAGAAAGGATACTAGGGCATCTTCATTTTCTTACTTCCCAGGGATAACTTGGTGATCATTTTCTTACAATTAGCTGGTGAAGCACTCCATGGCTGCACGCACAGGAAAGGCTGCTTTGGTACTCACACTGTGTTGAGTTCCCAGGTATACATGACACGAGGGTGAGAGAGTTGGATGATTTCCATCAGGATTTCAAGGGAAAACTTGGAGAACAGGCAGTGGTTTATCATAGAATGGGATTCCTTGAAGAGTGTTTCAGAAAGATGCATGCTGCAACCACGAAGAGAGAGCCACAGTGCAGATTGCAGAAAGTCACAGCGGCCAGCAACACGCAGTGACCACCAGGAAAGGCTGGGCAGTGTGCAAAACAATGGGAAAGCAAAACCATGCGGCTTGCAATGCACGCTACCAAAGGGGTGAGACTGCCCATTATCCTTAGGGCACATCTGTCGTCTCATCGTGCACAAGCTGCTGGATTGGGAGTTTTAGAAGTTAATACCTGTTCTTGAATTCAGGTTTCCCCAGAGCTGTTTCCTCATTTTTTACTTCTCTGTCCTCCCTCTTTGGACAGGAACGTTTACCTTGTTACTGTCCCTTCATCCTGTTAGATGTAAGTGACTTGTTCCCTGACTTCAACATGGGTTGACAGTGGGTGGAGTTTGCCTTCAGTCTCAGGTGAGATTCTGGCTGCTGGAATGGTGTAGTTCTGGCATAAAGGATCTGGGGCCCAACAATCTAACCCTCTACCTTCAAGTGCTGGCATCCCATATAGGTGCTTGTTCATGTCTCTGCTGCTTCACTTCCCATACAGGTCCCAGTTTATGAACTGGGAAAATGTTGAATGATAGCTCAAATCCTTGGAACCTTGCAACTAAATGGGAAATCTGGAAAAAAAAAAAAAAACTCTTAGCTCCTTGGTTTGGATCAGCTGAGCTCTGGCGGTGATGGTCATTTTGAGACTGAATCAGCAGATGGAAAAGCTCTCTCTTTCTGTTATCCCTTTTTTTTCCCCTCTGGAAACTCCACCTTTTAATTAAGAATAAATAAATAAACTCTGATACTGTGGGATGCAAGGATTATATTTTGCATCATTAAAGTGACATGGGCTTTGGTGGTCACGATAAAAATTGTATGCTTGGACTTGGTTTGTGTCTTCCAGATATCCACATGCAGCACTTGAATCCTATTGTGATATATTTATAGGATGGTGACTTAATTCTACTATGCAATTATATGTGGGGCCCTTGGGATATGATGAATAAATTAGGACATTAGGGTGAATCTCTGTGATTGAACTTGTACATGTTGTAAGAAGAGGATATGTGCACTCACACAAATCATATGACGTCATGTGACATCATAGGACTCTGCGAACAGGAAAGCCATCGCTAAGATTGACACTTGACCTTGGGTCAGAAATGTGGGCCCAAACAAATGCTCTTATTGTATAATCAGTCTTTGACATATTATAATAAAATTGCCTAATATAATCTCATGTGTAACTGGATCAGAAGCATTTGAGAAACTGGAGAACTGACTCTTGATTAAATTAATGTAGTTATCTCTAATATTGCTATCTGGGGAGAAGAATGGACAAGAGGGAACATTCTGCTATTTGCCTTTCTATGCTTCTGTGTGACTTGGGATCATTGAGCTGCAATGCTTGAATAGGCATATGTTAGTACCTGTTAGTACCAAAATGGGAGTGATAAAGCTTGTTACTATGCATCATTGGTGCTTAATGACAAATACGTGCTGAGCATTCAGAAGAGACAGAGTTTGGCAAAACGGTACTAAGACATTTACAGAAGTTGTTTCAAGGTGGAGACCAAGGGGCAATATTCCTTAAAATGCCCATGTTCTGCAAAAAGTCTTTAAGTCAGAGGCAGCCTTGTGGTGCCAAGGATTAAACTGTTGCTTGCGATACCAGCCTCCCACATTGGAGCTCTGGCTCAAGTCTCTGTGCTTCACCTACAGGCCAGTCTCCCACTGCTGCACCTAGTGAAGCAGGCAATGACGCACACAGTACTGTTACCAAGTGTCAGACTCAGACGAAGTTCCTGGTTTCCGGCCTCAGTATGGCCCAGCCCTGGGCATGGCAGATGTTGTGGAACTGAATAACAGATCCAAGATTCCTCTACTTGCCTCAGTCACCCTGATGTGGGAAACGGGGATTTCATTTGTTTCTAGCTCTTGCCTTGCCATTAATAAAGAGAGGAACTCTTTACATCACACACATGCACACACCTATCTATATACATAAAATAGTTAGATGAATATGTGTATATTATATGTATATATACATGTTACATATATGTATATGTTATGTGTATGTACATATAAAGAGAGGGATTGTTCAATCATATATATAATGCATGTATATAATGTGTATATATTATACATGTATAATGTATATATGATGTAAACTATATGTGTATTGTTTATATATTGTATATATCATGTGTATACATGTATGTATAGATATTTATGTGTATATACAATGTATACATGTATATATACAATGTATATATGTATATATACAAATATGTGTATATACAATGTATATATGTATATATACAATGTATATATGTATATACAAATATGCATATACACATATATGTTTATATATACATATGTATGTATACATACATGTATATGTATACACATACATATATGGAGGGAGAGAGAGGATTTCCCTTTACTCTCTCTTTCTCTTCACTACAGTAAATTGTATTCTGAAGGTCGGGAAGAAAATACATAGTCTTTAGCATAAGAAAGAAGAGATAGGGGCCCAGCATGGTGGCCTAGTGGCTGAAGTCCTTGCCTTAAACAAGCCAGGATCCCATATGGGCAGCGATTTTAACCCTGGCAGCTCCACTTCCCATCCAGCTCCCTGCTTGTGACCTGGGAAAGCAGTCAAGGACAACCCAAGGCCTTGGACTGTGCACCCGTGTGGGAGACCCGGAAGAAGTTCCTGGTTCCTGGCTTCAGATCGGCGCAGCACTGGCCATTGCAGTCACTTGGAGAGTGAATCGTTGGACGGAAGATCTTCCTCTCTGTCTCTCCTCCTCTCTGTATATCTGACTTTGCAATAAAAATAAATAAATTTTAAAAAAAGAAAAAAGAAAGAAGGGGTAGGCTGGGGATGTAGAAAGATACAGCCAGCATCAGTTCCAGTCATGGTCAACAGAGAAAGTTCATTATAGTTATCACACTCATGAGATCTGAAGGTGAGTGGCTATGTGCAAGGTCACCAGATCCCAGGGGAGGAGACAGAGCCCAAAGGCAGCATGACTAACAGGCATTACACATCACTCAAGGTTTGTGGTTTGCAGGCAGCTGCACCCAAACAGACATTTCTTGCCACCGGATTTATCTTTTGAATCTGATTTTCAAATAAATGAATGATTTTTCATCTTTGTAAGTCTTTAAGTTATCATTGGTCATTGTTGTTATTAAATACAGTCATTCATGAATGTCTCAAAGCATTGTGCCTGAGAATCCAACAATTGCTTATGAATGAACAAGTTAGAGTGTTCTGAGACTCAGCATGATGGGTCACTTATTATCATTGATTGTTCTAAAGTGTAGATTATGTACAGTGCCAAAGTATTTGTTTATATTTTATATTTGTTAGTTTTTTATTAATTTTTTTTATATTTACAGAGAGAAGGTGATACAGAAAGAAAGTTCTTCCGTCTGCTAGCTTACTTCTGAAGTGGCCACAATGGCCAGAGCTAAGTTAATCAGAAGCCAGGAACCAGGAGCTTCTTCAGGGTATCCCATGAAGGAGCAGGGTCCCAAGGCTTTGGGCAGTCTTCCACTGTGGAGAGTAGGAAGCCAGGTAGAAAGTGGAACTCTTTGAACATGAACCAGTGCTCATATGGCATTCTGGCTCCTGACAGGTGAGGACTTCAGCCACTAGTCTATCGTGCCAGGCCCCCAAAGTATGATTTCTTTGAACGGAGTCTACCTACTTTACTTTGTTTTAGGCCCAATGATTTTTATTTGCAATATAAATTGTGTACACAAAACAACAAAGGAATGCTATTTCCACCTACATATGTAACAGTTGAAAAAAGTAGCTTTTGATCATTTTAGAAAACCTGAAATTCCTCTGTCTCCATCATATGTTTTTGGCTCCAAGGTGTTTTACTCTGTAGCTATAACTACAAACAGCTCTCCCTGTGTGTGCTTACTAGGTTAAGGGGGTCTTTAGTTGCCAGAAAGGTTGTAATTGTAAGGAGTGGCACGGGATAATAAAATATAGACAGAACCAGCCTGATTCTGACATCCATGTATCTGAGTTTTAAATTTGGATCCTGGTTTCATTTTAATTTGCTCAGTGTTAAAATAGTGAATGTGGGCTTACTAGGCAGAGAAAACAACACCTCATCAGATGGCTGTGTGACAGGTAGACATTCAGGCGTCTGAACCCAATAAATCCTTAAGTCCACTTGACAATGGAGGCAGCGAGCCATTGGAACACAACTGCTTTAGGCAGAATGTTTATTTTGTTATTCACCAAGATGGAGTTTTAAAGTTCTATTACTTGCCCGACACGGTGACCTAGCGGCTAAAGTCCTCGCCTTGAACGTGCCAGGATCCCATATGAGCACCAGTTCTAATCCTGGCAGCCGATTCCCATTCAGCTCCCTGCCTTTGCCCTGGAAAAGCAGTTGAGGACAACCAAAAGTCTTGGGACCCTCACCCATGTGGGAAACCTGGAGGAAGTTCCTAGCTTCGGATCAGCACAGCTCTGTCCATTGCAGTCACTCGGGGAGTGAATCATCGGACAGAAGATCTTCCTCTCTGTCTCCTCCTCTCTGTGTATCTGACTTTGCAACAAAAGTAAAATTATTCTTAAAAAAAAGATGTTCTATGACTTTAGAAATAGCATTCATCCACAATGAAACAAAAGTAGAAACATTGTTGCTAAAACTTTGTTTCTTACTAAAACCTACCTGCAATAATGAGAAGGCATGTGTTACACTGGCATCTGTTGTGTGTGTGTGTGTGTTTAATCAAAATCATAAAAAGCTCCAAGAAATCCATGCTGAACGATGTAGCCATGTAAGACTAGGGTTTAACAACAGGGATGTCCTGGATGTGCTCAGCAAATTTGTGCAGTGTGTAGCCTCTTTCTCTGCATTGATTCAATGTCCATTCAGAGAGCATCCAGTGGGAATGACCGATGTACATAGCCTGTCCTCACACGAGATTCCTCATTTGTGCTGGGATTGAACTCAGCTGGGAGGCAACCCCCTAAGTGATTAGAAACAAAATATTACTAGAAAACTAACTGCATGACCTCTCTTCTTATTCCAAAAAGACAATTTTCTCCTGCAAAGAAATGACTCCTCACTGGGACACTAGGGCCAGCCTTGGCAATCTCATGTAAGATAAAACAATCTGCAGTCCAACTCTTACATGCTTAATGTTACACAAATTTCTATCTACTTTTCTTTGGACAGGCATTACGGTTATTCCCATGTCTTTGCTATTGTAAACTGTGCTGCTGTAAATACAGGCTGGATTACCGATTCCTTTCTTATATGCAGATTTCATCCCTTTGGATATATTCCTAGAATTGGGATAGCTGGGTCATATGGCAGGTCGATTTTAAGCTCTCTTGACACTCTTCATGCTGGCTTCAATAGTGGTTGTACTAGCTTACAATTCCAACAGCAGTGAAGGAGGGTACCTTTATCCCCACATTCATGCCAGCAGGTGTTAATAGAGTTTTTTTTTTATTGTTAATTATTTTGCATTATGTGACAGTTTCATAGGCTCTGGGAATCCCCCCCTCCCTCCCCCTCTGCTCCCCCCGGTGGATTCCTCCACCTTGATGCAGTATTACAGTTCAAATTCAATCAAGATTCTTTCATTGCAAACATATACCAAGCATAGAGTCCACCTACTTATTGTTCAGATTGGTTGAACAGTTTCTTGGGGATACCTTTTCTGGTCTGAAGTTTGAGCTGGCAGAATATCATCACAGTCAATTAAGAGTCCCAATATAACATCAACAGCAATTTGCAATGTTATGGAATTGACATGGTTTTGAGTAACCAGTGTATTAAAAAGAAAAAGAAAAAAAAAAAAAAGGAAAACAAGTCCTAGCCACAACCTATGATTAGCTCATTGACATTTCAATTTTAGTTCATATACAGGACCGGCTGCTCTATACCTTAAAATGGCTATAAGGCACCATTCAGCTGTTTCGTGTCCATTTCATCTTAGTATTTAGCCATTTGTTGTGTTGAAGTAAAATTTTGCTGATCTTGGCAGATTTTAGGATAATCCAGACTGGCTTGTAACTCTAACACGATATATGTCAACATTTTAGGTGCAGAACATTTTTTTTGGGGGGGGGGTGTGCAGGAAAATCCTCAACACCATGGTGAGGAGTAACTAATCTTTGTGACCCAACCAGCGAGGCATGAGCCAATCCATGCCAGCTCTTTCCTGTCAGATTTCAAGTTCTACTTTCTGTTGTTTATTTATTTTAGGTTTGTTTTTTGTTTTTTTTTTTAGTTTGTATGATTGTTTGTTTGCTGTGAGGGGTTTTCGAAGTGATCCCGATGGTCATTGTGAGGGAGGGGGGGTCCAGAGGTGGAGCCAGGCTCGGACCAGAGAAAGCTCTCCTCCCTGGTCCCGAAGGACGTTTATTGTTCTATGGGAATCAGTATGGCGAATACTCAAACAACTGAAAATCAACATACCATATGATCCAGCAATAGCACTCCTTGGGATATATCCAAAACATCTTCTACTCAAGAAACCAACATGCACGCCTATGTTCATAGCAGCACAATCTACGATTGCAAAAACCTGGAAGCAGCCAAAATAGAGTTTTGAATGTAGGACAACCTCACTGGAGTTAGGTGGAACCTCAGTGTGGTTTTCATTTCTATCTCACTGACAGCTTACTCTATGAAATACTACTCATCCACTAAAAAGAACAAAACGCTACCATTTACAACCAAATCATCCCAACTTGAAACCATTATGCTCAGTGAAGTAAGTCAATCCCAAAGGAAAAATATTATATGTTCTCTTTGATATAAGGCAACCTACATGTAAAAATAAGTAGCCCTTTCAATACTGTTTTTGATGCAATGCATGAGTTTTGATAGTTTTGTTTTTATTTTCATTTCTTTAAAATGGTTTCTTTTACTAAATTCTTCATTGAGGCATAGGTCATACTGTAGAACCATATTCCCCAAGCTTTTATTTTCATTTCTGCAATGTCACATTGGTCATTTAGTAGTATGTTATTTAACTTTATTTCATTGTATTTTTAAGATTTGTTTATTTTTATTGCAATTCAGATGTACAGAGAGAAGGAGAGACAGAGAGGAAGATCTTCCGTCCGATGATTCACCCTTCAAGTGACTGCAATGGCTGAGCTGAACTGATCCAAAGCCATGAATCAGGAGCTTCTTCCAGGTCTCCCACATGGGTGCAGGGTCCCAAGGCTTTTGGTTGTCCTTGATTGTTTTTCTAGGCCAAAAGCAGGGAGCAGGACGGGAAGCAGGACTGCCAGGGTTAGAACTGGTGCTCATATAGGATCCTGGCACATACAAGGTGAACATTTTTGCTGTAGGCCACCATGCTGAGCTCTGTTGCAATTTTTTAATTCCTGTTGTTGATTTTGTTTCATGGCTTTTCATTTCAGGGAATGTATAATGCTGTGTCATAGAGGTTGCCCTATCTAGATGTGTAGATACAATGTAGTATGCAGCTATACTACCAAATCAAAGATGGACTTATTGGTTATGAAAAATTATACTAATGTAATAATATAGGCAAAATCATTTCTGGTGAGATGGAGCTTGAGAAGGGGTAAGGAACATCCCACAGTTTATGAAATTATTATATATATACACATATAATTAATAAATAAGATTTATATAATGTATATACACATAACATATAATATAGAATATGCCTATGTGCATACAATGTATGCAATATATATTATATGTATATACGATTTATATATATAAGCGCATATATACGATGTGTTTCTCTTTGCTGAAGGTAGGATTGCTTACCTACTTTTTTGAGAATTACTGGGACTGCTTGATAACAGGTAACATACTTTTGAATGGAGAAATGAACGGGAAGCTTCAAAATGAAGCGTGGTAGAAGCAGTAGTATTTCAGACTCTGAGTGCTCTAGCTGAACTGGGCTGTGAACGCATGTACCTGTTAGCGTGCCTGTTTACGTGCAAATTCTGTAAAACTCCACTATGAGGCAATCCAAAAACAAAAATCCTAAATGACCTTTGGGGGAGACATGCACTTTATGAAAAAAATCAAAAATATTTATTGAGTTATACAGTTCCCTGTGATGAGGATATCATGTGGTTAAAATGCAGGTTTTTGTAATGACATCAGCTTTAATAATTTGAGATTGATGCATGCTATTGATCTTGCCTGGTCTTTCACATATAGTAGATGTACCAATAAGTTTATGGCATTGTGTCAGTATCCTTAGTGCATCCACTGACACACATATACAGTTATTGTTATGCGTTCATATTAATTTTGCAGGAAATCAAACGTGATGTAACCTCACATTGTAGTGCGGCAGTTAAAGCCATAGTTTGCAGCTCCAGAATCCCATATGGAGCCAAGTTCAAGTCTGGTCACTCCACTTCCAATCTATCTCCCAGAATGCACTTGAGAAAGCCTGAGAGGATGGCCCAACTGGTTGGGGCCATGCATACATATTTGAGACCAAGAAGAAGCTCCTGGATCCTTGCCTTTGGGGTAGCCCAACTGCTACTGCTGTGACGATTTGGGTAGTGACTAAGTGGATAGAAGATTTCTATATTTCTATATATATATATAGTTCTGCCTTTCAGATAAATAATGATATAACACAGCAAACTTGCAACCATACTGACTTGTCTTTTTTCTTATTTATTTATTTAGCATTTGTAGGAGTGGACATAATTTGTTGCCGTGACCTGAATGTGCATCCTCTTAAGCACAGAAATCAGGTCTGCAAAGTCATATGATGATTACACAACGTAGGTGAAAAGCTAGCACAACTGAGATGCTTACAGGAGAGGCTTTGGCAAAGAGCAGAATGAATGAAGTTGTTAAGAACCTGTTTCCATAGAGGGATTCCAAGAGCTTCGGAAGAAAGGCAGAGGTCATACAGTGTGGGTGCAGTCACCAATACACCAATACCAGCAATCCATGTAGTCTTGGACAGTCAATCTTCAGAACCATTAGGCAAAATATACCTCTTCCTCATAATGTGACCCTTCCCTAGGTGTTTTGCTATGATGATGAGTAGCTGCACAACGCCACTGTTTGAAGTAAGTCCACCTTGAAGAACACATAATAATACATTGATTAAGCACCAGGAACCGGCATTTCAGGATAGCAAGCCAATCCTGTGTCCATTCTCTCAACATTCTGTATAGGAGACAGTTCATGTCCTGGCTGCTGACCTCTGATCCATAGACCCATATCTCTGCTTATGGAAGGCAGTGGAAAATGGCTCCAGTTGGGGCCCCATGCGGGAGATTCAGAGGAGGATCCAGCAGAAAAGCAAACCAATTTTCTCACTCTCTCTCTGCCATTCTCTCTCCCCTCCAACCCCACTTTGTCATGAATAGAACTGAGTTAGCAATATAGGGTTTCATGTTGACTTCCAAGGAGCCCTTTTTCCAATTACCATATCTAAGGTAGTCATGCCTGTCTTTTCTGATGCTATCTACTCTATTGATTTACTTTCCCTTTAAAAAAACATATTCAAGTAATATGTTACATTTACATGATCTCATTTATTCATGTTCACCTGCTAATTCCGTAAGGCAGAAGGTATCTTTCTTGCTATTCAACTCCCAGTATTGTCTAGAACTGTACTTGACAAAGGACAGACAATCATTTATACATTTGCAACAAGGATTGAAAAGGAAGGATGGATGGGGAAAAAAGAAATCAGAGAAAAGTAGGTAAGGTAGGAAAAAATTAAGGAAAAGTCAGGGGAAGAAAGAAAAAGTGAGAGAGATAGCAAGGAAGGGAGGAAGGAAGAGAATGGGGATGAAGAGAAGAAGGCAGAGACTGGAAACAATGAGGGCAGAAGGGAGAAAAGAAACAAGATGCAGGGGAGAGGGAAATAGAGCGAGAGAAGAGGAGGAAAAGGGAGGGAATTAGGAAGGTTGGAGGAGAATGGAGAGAAGCAAGGGAAATTTAAAAAAAAAAAAGTAAAAGCTTGTGCCTTAAAATTCTTTGCACACCTAGCCATTTTCACCTCAGTAATTAGCATGATATCTTTCAGATTGAGTGTTTCTCCTGTGACTGAACAAAAACAAAGATCGATAATTTCTGCTAGAGAAAACTTATTACCAACAACCTGGCAGTAAAACTTTGGCATCTAGCTGAACAAACCTCCCTTTATTTTCTGTATTTGGCAGGTGCATCTCTTCAAGGCTGTGTAACGTGTCTCCTTCCACTCTTTCTGCTAATTCTTCTTCTACCCACATCTGTACAAAGTCAGCTCTGGAAAAACACCTTCTAAGCAATTATAGCCTTCATTCTCATTGTGCTGTCAAATTAGGATTTGCTAATATGTATCAGTTTATACCTATATATGTGCATAAATGTGTAAATAATAGAGAACGTGTAAGTCCCCTGAATGTTGAAAGCACAGGGCTGAACCTTTCTATTCTTCCATCCGGACGCTCCCACAGGACTCTCTCTTCCAGCTTCTCTAGTCAAGTTCTTAGACATAGTAGTGATGAAAATGGCACCAATATCACAAACTGGAGCACTGCTTCGAAATCCATTTCTGATCCTGCTACTCACGAATGCTCCTGGGAAAGCTGCAGCAGATTACCTAAGGCCATGGCAACTGCCACCCATGTAGGACTTAGATGGAATTTCTGACCTCTGGCTTTGATACGAACCATGCCAGCTAATGACAGCCATTTGGTGAGTGATGATAATTCTCTTCTCATTACCTCCCCCTGCAGATCATACTGATCTCTGTCTCTGAGTTCCCATTTCTCTAACATCTCTATATCTGTTTCTAACTCCATCTCTATTTCTGTCTGTATCTCTGTCTCTACCTCTCCCTTTCAGCTAAATAAGTTTTGTTTGTTTGCTTTATCTGCATTAGACTGTAAGGTCATTAGCAAATAATTCACGTTCTTTAGCCATCCATTTTCACATGGAAAAAATGAGTGATTTTTTAGATTTATTTTATTTTTTTATTGGAAAGGCAAATATACAGAGAGAAGGAGATACAGAGAGAGAGAGAATTTCAATCCACTGGTTTACTCCTCAGGTGGCCGCAACGACTGGAGCTGAGCCAAACCGAAGCCAGGATCCAAGAGCATTTTTTGGGCTCCCATGTGGGTACAACAATCCAAGGACTTAAGATATCCTTTACTGCTTTCCTAGGCCATAAGGAGGGAGCTGGATGGAGCGTAGAACAGCAGGGACAGGAACTGCAGCCTTATCAGATCCCACCAGACGCAAGACAAGGATTTAGCCGTGAGGCGATCTTGGTCCAGCCCATGAATAGTGACTTTACAGCAGAGTTCTTGCATTTCCTAGCTGGAAGATTGCTGACCGTCACTGTAGGACTGATTATTCAGTGTGATAATGAATGTGCCATAAGTTCTGCCCCTTCATGCCCTTCCTTGAAGCACATTTGCTCTCTATTCTGCCTTGGAATAACTAGGAATAACCTTGGAATAACTAGGAATTCCCACACTGAAAGCCAAAGAAACCATGATTGTTTAAAAACGTATTCATACTATGATGTTATAGTATAACTGTGAAAGTAATATAAGGCATTTTCTTTACCTTAATTTCTTACGTGTACAATAAAATAAAACCTGCTTCAGTTTAAAGTTAGTAAAATGAACTAATTTTTTCAAGATCCCACAATACTTAGTTATCTTTGTGTATACATAGCTGCATTGTACTTTGAATTATCAAAAAATTCGTTTTCTTAAGATACTGAGAGAGCAGGAAATGGATACAGAGCCAGGCAAGCACAAAGAGTCCTCATGTATTTCCCAAATACCAACCGTGGTGATGCTGATCTAGAGTGAGGAGCCATGCCCCCATCCAGACCTCCCATGTGACGCATCGGCTCCAGTCTCTCATGGTGTGCAATGGCAGGAAGAGGGGCCAGGAAACCAGACACAGAAACCAAACCCAGACACTGCGACATGGAATGCAAGCATCTTAATGCTGCCTGACCTAACAGGCCAAATGGCCACCTTGTGTTTAACTTCCAACCACACTTTTACGTTTTACAAAAATTAAGTTAAATGTTTCCCAGTGTTTCTTTACCTTCGTTATTTTTCATCGAGGGACAATTATAACACCACCTATAGAATTCTGGCTTAATCTTCAGGAATCCACCACATTACTTGACTCTTTATTGAATTCCTGCTCTGGGCACTAGGCATGATTTGTTTTCTTCTTGACTTTGGCCAGACAAGACTAGGTTCCAGCGCTCACTGGCAATTATGAGACCAGAATGGGTGTTGGACAGACCAAGGTAGTCTATGACACCTGCCAAGTCACATTAGCACTGGATCTGTGGGTTGGCCAGGCTGGCTAGGCTTTAGCACCCATTGGTGAGAGCTAGGATGGAAGTGGGTCAGTCAGCTGAAGCTGCAGTACTTACTGATGAGTGCCAGGACTGGGAGCAAGCTATGTCAGTCTCTGTCTGAACATGGAAGATCTGTTTCTGGGAATAGACCTGGTAGGGGAAGTTGGGGAACTCCCCTGTTAGTCACAGCTCCCACAGGTGAGTACGAGAGCTGAGACTGGGAGCAGGCTAGTCCAGGCTGGGCTGTAACATCCAATGGGATACATATGAGCTGGCTCTGTGGAGGGGCGGGCCGGGGAGGATAAGTCCACAACACACATTGGTAAAACTGAGAGCCAGAATAGGGTGCAGGCCAGATTGGGTTGGACTGTAAAACCCTCCAGTTTATATGATGGCTGAGGGCAGGTTGGGTTGTGCCCAGCTGTAGCTTCTGCTGGTGAATAACAAGGCTGGGGGTGGACCATCTCAGACTGAGCCACAGAATCTGCTGTTACTTGAAAGACCTGGAGCTGGGAGGGGGTTGGTAGAGGGACTTTAGGAATGCCCTTGCTGGGATGTGGCGACCACTGGTGTGCATGACAGCCTGGATGGGTCCAATGCTGTCAGTCTGAGTCATAGCACCAGCAGGCAAGTGTTGGGACTGAATGCAAGTCATGACAGCGTGGACTGCAGTACTCCCTGGCAAGAACTTTGGGTTCCCCTGCTAGGCTGTACTTTCTGCTGATGAGCACAAGATCCAAGTCTGGGGAAAGGCAGGCTGGGCAGACAGAGGCACCTATTGGCATATGTAAGGTTTTGGACTGGGGGCAATTAAGGCTAAGCTTTAGAACTCAGTGTACACAAGAGCAGATGGGGCATGGAGTGGACCAGGGTTGGCCTTGGCAGAGGCTAGTACACATGAAAACTGCAGCTGAGGGCTGGCCTGGAAGGAGTTACTGGGGATCTTGCCAACTAGGTTGTAGCAACCACTGATATGTGTGAAAATTGGTTCTGAGGTAGGCTGGTTGGGCTGGGCCACAACAATCATCAGTTCACTTGAGAAATAGGGTTGGGGTAGTATTGACCAGACAGCTGCATCTACCAATATGTGACTGACTTGCATAGATGACAGAACACACTTGATCTTGCTCTGGCTGCTGCACACAACAGTCGAGTTTGACCCATCCTTATGTGAAGTTTCTTGAGACCACTGGATTCTGACCCTGGTCACATCACAGGATGTGTGGTCCAATCTTGGAATGCATGTATCAGGACTGGACCTCCTCAGTTGCTGATGACTATGCATGTACATGGGGGACATGATAGGAAGCTCATCAAGGCCAGCAGGGGATGTCAACTGCCTCATAAGAGGATGGAAAGAACAATCAAGACTATCCAAGTCATATCCTAAGAACAATTCCCCACCTCACGACTTGTAAGACACCAGTAAATGAGTGTCCCCAGATCCTGGGTGTTGACTCAGTTTGACACCAAGGTACAGCCACTCCCTGGCCTTCCCTGCAGACATAGGAGAAAACACACACACACACACACACACACACACACACACACACACAGGAAACATATGTCTCTCATACCTTTCTCCACACCTGAGTCTCCCTACCCTAACCAGAGGTCCACATGGCCATGCATCCCTCTAAACTCAGCAAACAATATTAAAAAGAAAATTAAAAATAATAATAAAAGAAAAATCTACATGTTATAGTATACCATTATCATACTCCCTTAAAGCTGGGATTATTTAAAGTTCCTAAATTTGGAAATGTTCAGGGGCCCAGTGTGATAGCCTAGTGGCTAAATCCTCACTTTGCATGCCTGCAGTTCTATATGAGTGCTGATTTGTGTCCTAGATGCTCCGTTCCCCACCCAGATCCCTGCTTCTGGCCTAGGAAAGCAATACAGAATGACCCAAAGCCTTGTGACCCTGCACCCACCTGGGAGACCTGGAGGAAGTGCCTGACTCCTGGCTTTGGATCAACTCAATGCTATCTGTTGCAGTGACATTGGGAGTGAACCAGCAGATGGAAGACCCTTCTCTCTGTAGCTCCTTCCTTCTCTAAATCTGCCTTTCCAATTAAATAATATATGTAATATTAAAAAAAAAGAAGTGTCCAGGTTTAATTCTGTCTATTCATTCAGGACCAATCATGTGACAGTTATAAGTAATTGTCTCATGCAAAATCTCTCCGTTTTTTGTAAGCTGTAATTAGATCAAACAAATTAAAAATAGTAATTTCACCAGCAAACTCAGTTGAAAAACTGCAGAAATTTAGCAGCTGACCTATATTTGCTGATCATTGCACTGTTACTTCTCCATCTAATTCCTTCATGTATTAAAACTAACAGACCTTGATGGCCCAGAATTTCATACAAGCAAATGACAGGGCATGTAAGAGTTCTCCGATGTCATGATAATCTCACAATCTTTGAAGAAATAAAGCATTTCTTGTGTATGTGTGGAAAGGGGTAGGTAACTGCAGCAGGCGGGTAAGACAGGATTCTAGAGGGAATACTGAAACAGCCATATTACAATGATGCTTAGTCAGAAAAAAACTGACAAAGTCTGTCCACTCTAGAAAACAAACAAAAAAACGAAGAAACCAAAAGCCAAAATGAAGAAGCCCAATGACATCAGCTGTTTGTATACATGTAAGTTGATTTATGGGGAAAAAAAGTTACTCTGGAGGAGAAAATTTTCGTCCTTCGCTTGCAGCCATAAAGAAACTTAACTGAAAATTTAAAATTAATATTCTAAAAAATCTAACAGTAATAATTCTTTTCAAATAAATTGATGACTAAGATTAAAATATTTTCATCCTAAATATTTATTGGTCTTTATAGGTTGTTACTTCCTTTGGCTTTTGCCTAAAACACACACACACACACACACACACACACACACACCAACAACAAATTTTTCATAGTAGATACTGTATCTAGGAGTGATGAAGTAAGTTAGTTTTCTCTCTCCCTCATAAGGGCATTAATCTCTAAAGCCTAAAAAGCTATCTTATCCAATTTCCCCGGTGTTCTTCACAAAGGTAATTTAACTGTGAACTGACATTAGATTGTAGTTGTGTTGAAGCTCTACACACAGGAACACATGTATTAGTTGGGCGCTGTCTGCCTAATCAGTCCCTCAGTTATCATTGAACTGTCGGCAATCCAGGGCAGCCATTATGCACCTTGTTACTCACGCTAAGCAGTGCATCACAGTGGCAGGGCTGTGTTGGACCAACTACCGCCCAGCTGAGGAAGCCTCTCTTGCGAACTCTGTGATCCGTTTGGTGACTAGTCACTTGGATTCCATCCTCGATTTGATTCTTCTGTATTTATGCTTTCTCCGTCCACACCCTCCAACATTTCTTCATCTTAGTCATTATGTAGGTCTTTTGAAATTAATTGTCTAGCTAATTTAATAGTCAGTCCTTCCTTTTCATTTCAAAGTGTATTTTCTTTCTCTTTTGTCCAGTGAGAGGCCATTGCCCTCATTGCCACTGCTTTTCTGTCCCCAAATGTGATTCTTTGGCTCTGAGCCTTCAGCAGCAGCCAATTAGCTGAGGTGTCTGGAGTTACGGCTTCCTGGTTTCTATGTCATTGTATGTGTCGCTGTCCTCACCACCTGTCGTACTAGGTAAGGAGTGCTTAGTTTATCCATTTTGCTGAAACAACACTCTGACTGTTGGATGATGGGTCTCCAGGATGCTCACTTTTTTCATTTGCGTGATTTCTTAGCACCTTGTCCAGGTTCCCGAGGGACCTGAGGCCACCTAAGAGGAAGTCGAGGTTTTCGTCTTCAGGACCACCTTTGGTGTGCCTGTTCGAGGCTGCTGGGCCTCCACTGAGGGAGCTGCAGGGGTCGGCTCAGGGTTGCCGCCCTCATGGAGTCAGTGAAGAGCAGGGGTTAGACTCTAGCAGAGACCTGTGGGACAGCCGCAAGGGCACACTCAGCGAATGGCGCCTGAACTCCCCGGGTGTCATGGAGACGGCCACGCGCATCATTGTCCCCACCCAATGACGCTGACGCCCGAGCCTATGGCCCTGGTTCTGCCTGTCCCAGAGTCCCGCCGTGGGATCCACGTGGACCCAACGGTGCGGTGCTTCTCACAAGAGTTTCGGCTCTGTAAATTACATTCAGCCGAGCCATTCTGTACCTCCTTCCTGGCTTGGCTCTCTGTGTGACTGACCCTGCACCACTCTGCAGCCAACCAGCTGTGTAAATCAGACATCAGATCTTGAATTGTGAACTTCCAAATCTGTAAGCACCCCCCAACAGCAAAAACAACAACAAAATAAACAATGGAAAGGTGACTGATTCATGCACATCTAATATTGAACAGCTTTGAGTAAACATGGTCATAGCATATTTTTAAAGGTGATACCAAAGAAGGAACTGGATAAATGGTAGGTTCATCAGCCCCTGAATTTCCCACAGTCTGTATAAAAAATAGGTAAAAGGAAAAGCAGGCCCTTTGACTTAGAGTAGCTCAAATATTTGGCACTTCAAAATAAATCCCTATTTGATATTGACAACTGTACTAGTCACCATTTCCTGAACAGTTCCACTGCATCACATCACCCTGATGTGGGACAGAATCTTAGGACCTATTATTCCATTACAGCTATGATTTCTAACTCTCTGATGGAGGAGCCCAGACTAAGACAGAGAATGAACCCAGACACAGACTCCACAGCCAATATAAAGCAGACACTAGAAGGGAAAATAGCCATTCCTATCCCCTCTGTAACACATATCCAAACGCTGAGGCTAATGGCTTCTTTACATGTTATGAAAAATGCAAATTTTCATAAATCATATGGTAATTTTCAGGATCCACAATATCTTTGTTTAGGGATTTATTTATCTTTATTGGAAAGGGAGATCTACAGAGAGAAGGGCAGAGAGCAACCAAGATTTTCCATCCGATGGTTCATTCTCCCAAGTAGCTGCAATTGCTGGAACTGAGCAAATCCAAAACCAGGAGCCAGGAATTTCCTCCAGGTCCCACATCTGTAAGGGGATGCAGGGTCCCAAGGCTTTGGGCCATTCTCTACTTCTTTCCCAGGGCAAAAGCAAGGAAATGGATGGGAAGTGGAGCAGCTGGGACATGAACCAGTAATCATATGGGATTGTGATCTGGGTACATGAAAGCTGAATATTTAATGACCAAGCCATTGCACCTGGCCCCAGAGTCGACAATGTCTTTCTCCAAATCATTTACAATATGAAATCTGTTAAAATGTGAAAATGGAAGGGCCAGCATTGTGTCATAGGTGGTTAAGCTGCTGCTTTTGCAATGCCATTGCTGAGCCAATTCCTAGCTACTCTACTTTGTATCCAGATCCCAGTTAATGTGGCTTGGAAGTCTGGGTGTTTCCCCATCAAGTGCTCAGACCCTTGCCACCCATGGGGAAGATCTAAGTGGAGTTGCTGGCTCCTGGATTTGGCCTGACTATTGCAGCCATTGAAAGTTAAAGACAGGATATATTGTGCCTTGTCTGCCTCTCCCTCAAACAAATAAATAAGGAAAAATTTTAAAGTAAAACAAAATGAATGGGAGACAAATTTCATTCAAAAACATTAGCAGAATACCTAAGGACATGAAATAGTCATTTAGTAAAATGAGAACTGGGAAAGCCTCACTCAGTTACCTTGGGTTAGTGACAAACACTAGAGCATTCAGCTTTCTTTTAGCAAGCAGGAGAGTTGGTAAATATAAAAGATGAGCTCAAAAATATTATGTCGGCTGAAGAGTTAGAAAGATCCTTGGTAGCAAGTCACTCTTTGGATTCAGCTTCCCATATTGGAGTGGTTGGCTAAGACTCTGGCTGCTCCATACTGCTGATCCGGTATCATGCCAATGCACCTAGGAGCAGCAGGTGGCTGCTGAAGTACCTGGGGCACAGTTATTCATGAAGAGACCTCAATGGATCCACTGCATCTGGGCTTCAACTGGGCCAAGCTCTGGCTGTTGCAGGCATTTGGAAAATCAACCAAACGCTGGAAAACCTCTCTCTCCCATCTTTCTCTTTTACTCTCCATCCCTTTAGCTCTGTTACTTCATTCCATCTTCCAACTTAAAAAAAAAAATTCACATTTTTAGAGGTATAAAAAATCCTCGGGCTGGACTCCATTACACTTTACAATATTTGAGAGTTAATGGGAACATTCATTCACAACTTGAATTTTGTTTCTGATACTAAGATCCCTTGTAATAGTGAATAGTATACAAATTATTGGTATTCTTCCTATATTAAGTCCATAAATGATAGCTGAAAATAATTTTAATCTTTTTTTAAAGGTGTTATTTATTTTAATTGATGTCAGATATATACAGAGCAGAGACTGAAAGGAGAGACAGAGAAGATCTTCCAACTGGATGGTTCACTCCATATGTGACCACAACAGCCGGAGCTATGCCAATCCAAAGCCAGGATCCAGAAACTTCTTCCAGTTCATACATGGACGCATGGTTCCAAGGCTTTGGATCATCCTTGACTGCTTTCCCAGGCCACAAGCAGGGAGCTGGATGGGAAGTGCGGCTGCCAGGAATAGAATTGGGGCCCATATGGAATCCCAGCATGTTCAAGGCAATGAATTTAGCCACAGGACCAATTTTGATCTTTTATTGCAAAATAAACACAGTTAAATGAAATTAGAAAATAATCTTCTATAAAAAACAATTTGGATTGGTTTAATTTAAGCCTAAAAACTGATAATTTCCCAAAGAAGTGTCAATAGAAAAAATTAAGTTTCCAATATAGTTTGAAAACTTTCTTTTTTAAAAAAAAATATTTGGAAGACAGAATTACAGAGAGTTAGATATTTTCTATCCACTTATTCACTCCCCAATTGAATGCAAAGATCAAGTCTGGGCCAAGCTAAATTTGGAATCCTTTGTAGGGGAGGACCGGCCAATTGAGACATTGTGCCAGGTTCTGATTCTCAGTTTTTTAGAGAATGCAGGAGAATAATACAATCCTACTTTGTCATCTTCTCAGTATCCTTTCTGTCATATTAACATTTGCCTTTTTTCACTGCGTAAAGTCTGTAAGATCCTGACAAAACCTGGCACAGCATGAGCACACTGTAGAACTTCATTTATCCGACTTGTGATTGAGTCGCCAACATGGCAATGGAATAAGTGGAGTGGTTGCTATTGGGGGTTCCACACGCCAGCTGAGCTATCCTTATCACAGTCCATTCATCACTTGTAATATACCCCTGGGAATGTGCTGCAAGCATGCTCCTCCCATGGTTGAGGGAGTTATTTCTGTTGATTGCATAACTTATGTCAGGTCAAGGTCCCTTCCTCATGGCCAATCATCCCTGCTCTCAGATTCTTCCTCCACACTATCCAAAAACTCCCCTGAACATTTGGACATGTGGAGAGTTCTGACTGTAGCACAGCAGGTCGCTTTCAGTTCCGTAAAGTTTACTTTGATTTCCCCAAATCAGACTCCAAATAACGTATATCCTCCTGCCTGCTGCGTGTTCTCAGTTAACATCCACCAGCCAGTATTCATTAGTTTCTAACACAGATTGTGTACCCTCCAATATTTGTCTTGAGCTCTCTTTGTTTCTTGGTGCAGATGAGAAATAAATCAGAAACCTTTTACTGAAGATTCATTTAATGATATTTCTACAATAAAAAGAACCCTGGGCACTAGTTTTGACATGTCGTGTGGTTTTACTCATTTGCAAATGTGATTAAGCGGAAGGTTAAACAACATACATATCTTGTCTCCCAGATGGGCCCTACAATCCTTGTGAGTTAAATTCATGTTTTAAAATATGAGGATCATTCGCAAACACACTATCCACAGAAGGTAAAGTATGTTCTGAAGGCTAAGTTAGCGTAAGCTGTACTTTCCATTAAAGCAGAGATAATATGTACAAGGCGTGATGTTATGGGAAGAAGCCTTAACAGCTAGAATCTGTTAGTTATCACTCTGTCAGTTCAGACAGACAGCATGATTTATCAATTGTGAGTTTCAATATCTTCCTTGCCAAAGAGATTTCAAATGTTACTGGAATGTTATATTAATTGAGGTAGCAAGTTAAAAATATTTTTCTTCTTTCGCTCCACAGCATGCAGCCTTGAGAATGCACAATAAAAGTACATAATGCAAAGTTATAAAGTATCTCTACATCCATCATTCAAATGTCAAAAACAATCAGTTGACAAAGACCTTGAGCCACTCTCCAGCTCCCGGCAGAAACATGTAGTAACTGAGGCTGTACGCCCTTCGAAGTGGTACTTGCACATCTCTCCGTCACTATGCCAGGAATACCTGGCTTGGAGAAAACCAATATTGCATGTCAGCAACGTGGCCCCCCACCTCCCTCATCACCTCCTGCTTGTCCTGGGAAAGGGTCATCTCCTACAAAGCAACCAATCCAGACTTCAAACTGCCAACCATATCACCCTTCAAACGCTGATGTCCCAGCCTTATCGCCATTGCATGAATCACCCTAAAGTCACTACCAGACAACTGGGCACAGACCCTATTCCCATGAGCCCATGCAGGTTGCTCGCCTTGCCTCACCTGCTTTTCCTGTAGTGCACGCATGTGTGCACACACACACGCACACACATCTATCTGCGCAGTTTCCCCCTCCTCTGTTGCTTCCTGATTGACCCCCTCTGTTCTTTCTGCATGATGTGGTTCATCCCCTTTTCCTGGAGAATATAATAAGTGATTTTTTCTTTAAAAAAGAAAGAAAAGAAATTATTTGAGGAAAAGATGAAGAAAAGATGGGGAAAGACGGATTGAGAGAGAGAGAGAGAACCCATCCTACACACTCTTCACTGTCCCCTCTTCCTTGGGATTCCAATCTTGGGCTCCAACACGGGTGGCAAGATCACAATTACTTGAGCCATCGCCGCTGCTCCCCTGTCCAGGGTCTATTGTGGCAGGAAGCTGGAGTTAGCACTCGGAGCCGGGAGTTCCAACCAGCACTGAAATGTAGGATGCAGGCATCTTCGCAGCCAGCAAACAAGGAAATATCTGAAAATGGAAATAACTCCCTGATCTTCTATTCTCATTAGGAATCAGACTCCCTTCAGTATATTGTATTTCAAAATGCATAGCCTGCAAACTGGAAACCATAATGCTAAGGGAAATGATCCAATCCCAAAAGGTTAGATACCACATGTTTGCCTTAATTTAAGAGGATATGATTTTATGTAAAACATGTTATTTTATGAATATTATGTTATATATTATGCATAAACTGAAATTGAAATGTCAATGAGGTGGTCACAGAATGTGGTTGAGAACCCGCATTTATTTTAACATATTGGTTACTCATTGCTATGTCAATTAATTCCATAACGATGTAAATTTTTGCTGATGGTATATTGGAAGGGTCTCCCTAAGAAGCCGTTGAACTAGGCTGAACAGTAATATGCTGGACTCTATCTTTGGTATATGCTTGCAGTGAGGGAATCTCAACTGAACTTAACCTGTGGTCATGTAACAGAGTGGAGCAGTCCACCATGGGGGGAGGGTGTGGGGAGGGGTGGGGGAAGTCCCAGTACCTATGAAACTAATACAATGTAATTAATGAATAATAATGAAAAAAATACATAGCCTCCCTAACAGCACAGTGTCAATGACAGTACCTGATTATTGTGATGTCATTCAACCAATTGTTCTAGATTTACTTTTTGTGTGAGTTAGATTTCTACACATGGATGGAGTTATTTCATTTACCAAAAAAACCTGTCAATATCTGGCTACCTGTTAGACCTTATAATTATTATATCTATTAAGTTTAAATTTACATTGCAATTGTAATACACATAAACTGACATATGAAGGATGAGTTAGGACAGGGCAGAAACAGAGGAAGGTCTCCTTCCCTGGGCGGTTGCTAGACTGAAGTAAGGAACTTCACTCCTCCCTCACTACTTCACAGATCTATATTTTTGCTAACTATGAAACATTTATGATAGATTTAACATATGCTAAAATAAAACTATCTAAAATATCCATAATGTTATGATCGCAATGATGAAGATGGAACTGAGTGGCAGTAAGGTAACGCATTTCCTTTTGCAATCTACTACAAAGACATTATAATGGATGCCACACATGATCAGGGTGCAGGTACCACCGCAGTAATCTATTTGCTCATCTATGAAATGTGTACTGAGCGAATCCTAAGGCAAGGGGTCACAGTGTGCCAAAACAGAGCCGGATTTCCTATAACAAGGCCCTGACAACCAGAATAGGAATGCAAAGAACTGGCAGGTTCACCATAGCACCAGGAAAGGTGCATGAAGGATGCTGGAGGAGAAGAGAAGCAATGTATCAGATGAGGAGAGTACTTACAGCTCTCCAAGATGAAGCTCAAAAGGACCTTTAAAATTCAGTGTGTCCACCCTGTGAAAAAAATGAGCAAAGGGAATGAAGAGACATTTTGCAAAGGTCCAGATTCAAATGGCTAGCAGACATGAAAGGATGTTCAGGCTCCCTAGCCATAGGAGATACAAATGAAAATGACCTTGAGGTTCCACTTAACTCCAGTAAGGTTGGCCCACATTCAGGAATCTACTAACAACACCTGCTGGCATGGATGTTGGAAGAAAGGTACCCTGCTTCAGTGCTGGTGGGAGTGCAGGCTAGTACAACCACTCTGGAAACCAGTATGGAGAGTGCTTAGAGAAGTGCACATAAACCTATCTGCGGGGGGCCAGCTCCAGCTGAGTTCAGAACTCCAGAAGGATGCGTGAAATAAGTATAGAAAGAAAAAGAAAACAGACCTCTACAATTTCAGGATTGTTGAGGACAGTGCAAGAAAGCTGTCTGCTTTATTTATGCAGAAGTAGTCACAAACTGTGGCACAGACCTTTTACATCACGTTGCTGCATCCACTCGACCCACAGAGTACAGCCCCAGCAATACAATTACAAAGTTTTCTTTAGGGGCAGTTTGACATAGCTTCAAAGGGAGGCACAAGTTGCAACAGGTGAGTGAGGAAGGACTATGCATTCTTTGCTTAACTCGGCGTGCCAGCCCCTGCCTGCTCTCCTCAGGTCTGGGCTCTAACCTTGGTGCCAGCTGTGACAACCAGACCCCTACTTTGAATTGTTTATGGGTTAATAAATCTGGGGCCTTGGTTTATGGGGATTGAGGCCATTGGCATTAGTTGGTCATTAGGCCTGCAAACTTATACAATTTGTTAGCTAAGTAAGTAAAGCAGGAGTTATAATGACAAAAAGAATTGCAGTTAGCAATGAGCCATATTTAATCCATTTTGGTTTCAACTCTACAATGGACAAGTGAGTGCTTCCAAAGATAATTCTGCAAATTGTTTCACCTTAAGGCAGGGCATTATCCATTCAATGTTGCATCCAGAAATTCCTCAGTAAACAACACATATTAATCAGTAACACACTCCTATTACAATTCTCATTTTACAACTTATCAGAAGAGAAAATATATCATGGAAGGATAAGCCTAAAGATCAAGGAAAGAAAACCCTAAACATAGATTCCCACTACACCCATGGACTCAATAACCCTACATTAGTTTGAGGGCATGTACTACGATGTTAGTACATTCTTGAGCTCTTCCAGTCAAGGGCCGTAAGAGCACCCGAGACAGCATACATGGTTAAACGCCGGTTTTCCAAGACGTTGTCAGCAACATTAACTCCCAAGCTCACAGTGGTTGTGAAAACCATCTCACAGGGGCAAACAACAATGCCCCAATACAGAATTCTTAGCCAGGTGGCCTAGTGTCCTTACAAAGGGAGGTGGAACTGCATTCAGGTGGTTGTAGAGACATCCACCAAGCCCTGCTGTGCAGCGGGGCCCTGCCAAACAGGGAAGCTGTTCTCGTCACACCTTCCTGTCGTCCATACCTACCGCACTGCCCGGACTCCAGCACCTACCATATGATCCAGCTATCTCGCTCCTTGGAATATACCCAAAGGAAATGAAAATTGCATATGAGAAGGGGATCTGTAATCATATATATACATATATACATGTATATTTATGTTTTTATTGCATTTCATTTTATGACATGGTTTCATAGGCTCTGAGGTTCCTTCAACCCCTCCCTGTGTCCTCCCTCCATGGTGGATTACTCCACCTTATTGCAGTACAGCATCACAATCTAAAATAGAAAAGACATGGAAACCACCCAGGTGCCATCCAAAGTGGAGTAGTTAAAGAAACTGTGGTACACCTACTCCATGGAATAGTAATTAGCCATTAAGAAGAATGAAATTATACTGTTTGCTGCTAGATGGCCCCAACTAGAGACCATTATGTTCAGTGATACAACTCAATCCCAAAAGGACAAATACCATCTTTTCTCTAATATAAGGAAACCATCATGCAAATTGTAAGTTCAATAATTCTTTCCATACTGTTTTTGCTGTATCCCATGTGTTTTGATGTTTTTGATTTTGTTTTCATTTCTTCCAAATAGCTTATTTTCTCTTGTTGAATTCATCACTGGCTCATGGCATTATTTTACCCAAGAGACTTTGTGTTTCCTTTTCTTCACCCATTCATTAGTTATTCGACTCCATGGAGTTGTGTTTTTTTCTTGTTTTTGCTTTTCTTTGTTTTTTGGTTAAATTTTATACCTGATGTTGACTTTATTTCATGTCTTCTCATTTAAGGGAATTTATAGTGATGGAGTGATGAAGACTTCAATATCCAGATGTGAAGATACAATGCAACATGTATCCCTACTTCCAAGTCAAAGATGGACTCTAAAATGAAACTGTTGGACATATCTAGACAATGAGATGCTGAACTATCTGACATTGTCTGTACCAGACTGATGGAATTATAACTTCCTATGAAAGATTGTACTATTGTAAGAATATGGGGAAAATCACTCAGGGGGTGGGAATCTGAGGGTAGGGGAATTTCGGATGCTATGGCATTATATCACAAAAAATCAAAATTAAAATTAATCATAACAAATTGTCCAACAAACTGGGCCTGAGATCCTTTTTGCAACCTAACAAGGCAGATGGCTATAAAAAGACGCAAATTGGGATATCAGGCTCAGGAACAATTTTGGAGAAATTCTTACACAGTTTTACATTAGAAAGTCTCAAGCTCACCTAGCAGTTTGCTCTTCACTCCATGGGTAAAAATCGCTGAGGTCTGGAGAGGTCAGAAGGCCTGCTAAGCGCAACACAACTAATTAGCTCCTTGGCAGGTACAGTCCGTCTCCCTCCCGAGTTCGCAGCCTGTGTCCTGAACCAGGACCAGATGAGGAAAGCCTTAACTGTTGTCACATAATGGTGAGGTGTTTCAAGGACACTTTCTTAACTTGAAGTTTTTTTCAGGTCTTTGTGCTTCCAGGCATGCTTGTGAATGGATTTGCTGCCCTGAATCCACAGAAGTTTAGACCATGATTGACCTCCCTGGAAAATCTGCAGGTGACAGGAGCTGATCACTGTGAAGAACTCAGCACACCTCTTGGGGTATTCATTGGGGGAATCAAAATTTCCAATTAAGGAAGGAAGAATTTTAACAAAGGACAGAAACTTTGAAACAACCACACTGTCCTGATCTGTGATTTTCTTTTCACATTTCCAATGTAACATAGATTAGCACAATAGAGGATTAAAGTGGAATATTTGTTATTTATGGCCTGTGTAGGGTTAGACACTACAGTATTAGCTCTGTTCATTGTGTTTTCAAGTGATTTATGGCAAACTCCTTGGATGATGCATGATTTTCCCTTAACCAATTGTTCTATTAACCAATGCGTCAATTTTTTTTTCAGAAAACAGTCACTGAATACTTACCATAAATGTTATAGTTCATATTATCCTTTGAGACTAACTGTGATCCATTCTCGTTCACTGAGAGTTTACTATCTGTGAAGTCTGAATCAGGAGTAAATGCACCTCTAGGTCTTCCTCTCCATTCGGTTTTAGTTAGGCTTTCTCATCAGCTTTAGCTTGTGCCCATCTTCCCTTTCCTTGGCCTGATCTTGCCCAAATGGGCCATGTCTCTGCCTCCTTGCGCTGACATTACTCTGAACTTTTTAACTGTAGCACTGACCACATCGTGTTTTGATCACAGCTGATGTGCCATTCTCCTCCATCAAAACACAAGCATGAAAGTCAAGGATTATATTCAATTTAACACTAGGTTCTGAATACGTGTACATGGAGCATTGCAGATAACCAAGAAATGCTACATATAAATTAATTGCATGCCATACAATGCACATTCCTCTAAACAAAGACTTTATTTGAAAGGCAAACTTACATAGAGAGGGAGATAAAGAGAAAGAGAAGGTGAGGGAGCAGTAGACTCTTCTGTCTACTCTATTCCATAAGATGTTTGCAACATCCAGGGCTGGGTGAAGGGAAGCTAGAAGCCAGGAGTTTCCATCAGATACCCACATGAATGGTAGGAGCTAAGAACTTGACCCATCTTCCTATACTTTCATAAGCACATTAGTAGCGAAATGGAATGTGCAAAATCTGGGAGTGCAGCTAGAGGCCATGATATATATGATATATCTGTCATGATATACATATTTGTCATGATATATGTGGCAATTCAAACAACATGTATAAGCAAACCTTGTAATTTTACCATACTGCAGGAACAGACCAGCCAGGCTAAGCTATACAAGATTCACAAACATTACCTTTTAGATATAGGACAGGAAACATCCCACACATACAGATGGACACTCCCACATGCATCCCTTCGGTACAGTTATGGCCTAGCAAGGAAAGGGTGAAAAGCTTCTATTAAAACCTGCAGATGACAATTTTTTTTGCTGTGCTAATCAGTGCTTCATGATGTGTGATACTAATGTGCTAATTATAGACATCACAGTGAACAAATTCAGTGAGTAAAAGATGTTTGGGCCAGGCAAAAGCCAGGGGCCAGGGCTTCTTCTGGGCCTCGCTGATGGTGGTAGGGTATAAACACTTATGCAATGTGCTGTTTTCCCATGTCTCTAACCGGTGCCCACGTGGCATGTCAGCTTCTCAGATGATGGCTTTATCTGCTCTGTAGCTGTTCTGTGAAAATGCTCTCTGTGGCAGAAGCAACAGTATTGGTGGGCTATGGTGGGAGCCACAGGAGTTAGTGAAGTGCTGGAACCTAGATTCACACAGGGGTTTTAGACACCGAATGGAAGAGAAATAGTGGCAAGGCATTCTTTGGCCTCAAGTGTGGCGAGAACAGAGCTGTTGTCACAGGAGTTGACAGGCACTGTGGGAGGAGCAGTCATCCTCTTTTACAGCCACATGCTTCTGCTAAACTGAGGTTTTGTTGAAGTCAGTCTACGTGGACATTCCACTTGGAACTCCAACGGACTGAGAAAGCACCTGCCCTGTTTTGTAGTCAGCAGTTATTAAATGCTTACAAATGATGCGGTGACTTTGTCATAGCTTCCATGTTTTGCCAGGCTTTGTTATGTAACTCACAGTATTAGTGCTATGATGGGGCTGGCTTAGGGTCAGGGGGACAGCATTGGTTTAGACTAGGTCATACTCTAGCCCTCAACAGACTGAAGACCAGCATGTACCAGAGGAACTCACACTGTTAAATTTGGTGGCATCCAACTGAACCTGGAAATAAACCAGTTTTCAAAAAACAAAACGATAAAGATAAAATATGAAAGAGCTTGTTAGTAACACATCAGGAAGTATCCACCTACCTGATATGGTATGATAATGAAACCACCTCTATTTTAGCACTCCGAGAAAAGTGACTTTGAAGCCACAATTGCTTTGTTCCCTATTGCTATTATTTCCCTATTTTTCTATGAGGCTACGTCCCTCTGCTGGGCTCATTGGATCTCTCATTGTATTTTCCACTGTATTCCAATATTGCTTCTTTCCCAGCTATCATGCATATTGCAGACATTTAATGTAAATCTGTAGCACACAGCAGTACAGAAATCCTTATCCTGCCATCAGCAGGCTATGTCCATATAACCACATGTGACTTCACCTCAGATCCAGGGCAATAGTAAGCCTGTTGAGAAGATTATGTAAAAAGTACTCAAACTACCTCTTTCCGTGGGCGAGACCAAAATTAATTGATTTTTCATACAGCAAATAATTATTTTGGAAGATCATCTAAATCCACAGGCTGTATCTACTTCTTACAGCACTTGTAATAGCCAGCACTAATGGGACATGCTCGTTTTTCTTAATCTGAATTGACTCAAATGTCTGACTAATTGCTAATCAGCAGTAGGCATGCATTTTATTTCTGTATGTTAGAATTAAGGATTAACTTTTGGGGAACTGAAAGAATTCGTTAAAAAGACCCAGAATGTAATCATTAACTGAATAAAATAAATCAGAGTGGTTATGTTTTACTTTGTTATTCCGAGTACCTGTCAATCACTCCCTGTCCAACCATCCCTCATGCTGACTCATTGTTTGCGTTAGTAAAACACAGGCCTTTATGGGCTGCCCAGTTAGCTTTGCAAACAACACCAACCACTGGAATAAAGGTAGAGGCCATGAAAATCATCTGTCACACACAACAAAGACTGACAATGAAAATCTGTGTTCACTTCCTGCCTATCACCTGACATAGCCAGAGCTAGATTGGGTCCTTTTCTGTGCATCGCAACAGTTGCCATTCTGCTAGACTCGCATCTGCTTCCTACGGTAGCCAGTCCAACCTCGTATTCTGAGGGCATTAGTTACAACCAATGTCGTGAGGTCCAGAAATCAGAGCCCAACCACAAGTTCATAGAAAATGCATATTACAAGAAAATTGCAGACGAATCACTAAAACACTTTGCACCTAATTAAACTCTTTGCTGACACGTGACATTTCTCTCTTAGCACACGGTCAGCACCGTGCCATGAAGTGGCTTCCTCAGCTCACAGTATAGTTACACCGAGACTAGGGATTCATTATGTGTTGCTCGTTCAATTTGGTAGCTGGTCATGAGAATCAGCAATCACTTCAGTAAACCCAACTGCCACATAATCTTATTTCCAGGGGCACACCATGTGCCTGGCTCTCAGGGCTTTGTGACCAGCAGGCACCAAGACCACCGAGAGAGGAGGCAATGGTGTTCTTCAGCCTCAGAACACAGGAGAAAACCTGGTGCAGAATGGCCATTGACTGGGGGAACTTACAACCTTAAATCGCATTAGGAAAGAGGTAAGGTAAAAGGCCAGTGCAGATGGTACTCCCACCCGACAGTAAGTGGCTAGTAAGCAAGGCTCATCTCTCCGGACCCAACAAATCTCAGGTCCCATTCCTCACGTGTGGCTGGGAGGTGAGCATGACGTCACTGGCAGGTAGACCTGGACTCAGTGAACACAACAGCTAGCACCTAGGCTTAAAGCTATGACTCGGGTCACAATCGTCATATGTGGCTGGTAAGCAGGAAATGAGTCACATTTGGCATTTGATTTATTCGAGTTGCTTATCAAGGAAGTCCTAGTACAGCTTGTCCAAGGACAGAGAAGAGAAACTGGGGTGTGGCCTACTGCCATCGTCTGCATGGACAGTGAACAGGCCAGCTTGGAGTCTTGGTTAGATATAACTACCATCAGAGGGATCCATGCCTAGGCCTCCACCACAGGCTAAACAGACAGAGATCCAGAGGTAATCAACCATACTTGTCTCTATTGATGCCAACAGAATGGGAACCCAAGAGAATTTTTACTGGGAAGAAAGCATGTAAAATGCTGCAACCAGGACCAGCTGTGCACACATGGTACTTAGTCATGCTCCGTGCCTCAGCGACCGGGAAGGACAGTAGCGAGGAGGTGAAAGGTAGAGGTCAGTGGTGTGCTTGCTGAGAGGTTAACATCAACTCCTGGATATCTACTTCTAGGAAGCAGGCAGAAAGGACCCTGCTCCAGAGGTAAGCAAGAGGCAAACAACACATTGATTTAGACACAAAGATGTAAAGAAAATGGTAAGGGAGATAGCAATTTGAGATTATGGAGGAAACCCCACGCTCCCCAAATGCTACCTCCAGTCCTAGAAACATTAGTATTCCACTGGAAGAAATCTGTAAGTGAAAACAGAAAACTGATAGGATGAAACCATATGCAGCAATGGGCATAAGGCTTTGAAATAGAGACCAGTTATCAATTAACTGAAGTGAGAGGGAAGATGACGTATGACTGTTGTGTGGAAGGATCCACAGGAGCTGAGCTGATGGGTAATATGAACTTCTGGCAAGTTCCCTTTGAAAAAGGGAGGAAGGAAGTAAGGGAGGGAGGAAGGGAAAGAGGGAGGGAGGGAGGGAGGGAGGGAGGGAGGAAGGGAGGAGGGGAGGCTGGGAGATGCGACAGAAGGAAGGAGGGGAGGGTGGGAGAGAGAAAGAGAGAGAGAGAATTTGGGTCCAGAATGATCTGCATGGTGGCTTCATTCTTTTACATTTTGGGTTTCTCAAAACTGTTTTTATAAAGCAAAACTTCTACAAGAAGCATAAATTAACAATCTTCATATGACAATGAAACCCCAAGAAGTACAGCTAATGGAGAAGTCAGGTGAAAATAAAACGAGTTTTGAGTTTTAATTGTAAAACTAATGCTGTTTCTTTATGTTCAAATCACTAAATTAAGTTGAGAGCATCCAATTCATTACTGCTCTTTTTTTGTATAAGTCTCCAAATTAGTCACCTATCCAACATTAAATCTCTTGTTCATTATCCATAAAATGCTTTGCTTTAGTTGGGGATAAACATTGGTGAAATTAAATAGAAAGTCACACGTGAAATTGTCACTAGTTTTCCTGTAAATGAATGTTTTAAGAGGACATACACTTTTCTTTTTCTAAAAATGCAGCTGGCACTACACACATCATAATTCCCACAGCAAATTCAGTTTTGCTACTCCAGAGATACCTCTTCCAATTTTACTGTCCATATTATCTAGTGCAATTTTCTTTCTATCTTCCTGGGGACACATTAATTTGTTAGATGACAGTACAACTGAATTGCTTCTCCTCTTGCTAATCAAATGTAAATGTGAACATATATATATATATATATATATATATATATATATATATTATATATATTATATTGGCTAGAGGGTCTGAATTCAGATTCAGGATTGTGCTACCCATCATTGAAATGAACTCAAGATCTAATTCGTCAGGTTATCCTTAAGGGCTCTGGGGATTCAACCAGAGCTGGTACAGTGCAAAGTGCCAAGTAGGAAAAAAAAATCATTTTGGCTGTACAAGCCCGCACACATCAGTGTGTGGTGCTAACAGAAGGAAGGAAGCTGACCTCAGCATGTTGTTGAGAAGGTTTCTGCCTTGTGCTGCTGAGGGGCTGGTGAGCTTATCCAACTGCCGAGAGAACCATGGAACCCTGGAGCTCAGCTAAGGAGACAGGAGTGCTGCTTTGCACCTACTCTCTGAGTGCCTTTACCAGTCAACACAAGTAAAATGGAAACGATACTTCTGTCATTCATTCTTACAATGGGTTTTACAATTTCTTCAGATCCCATGCTTCCTGAGACTGGAAGGAATGGTCAGCTTTCAGGAGAATTTCAGACAAACAACTATCACAGCCACCATGGCACATGAGGACTTCTCTCACCGGTGGAATGTACATGCTGTCATGTACAGCATCTCTCTGTAACAGAGCAAGGCACTTTTGGTCTCTCCATCTGTTCATTTGCTCTAAATGATCCATGCCCTACCACACACATTACTGCCTTACCCCTGTTAGCATCACCATTGGAATTGAGGCTGAGAAGCTCTGTCCATTCAAGGGCTCCACGCTCTCCATAGGCTTTGAGAATGAGCTGCTTCTGAAACAATCCCAGCCGTATTCCCCTTACAATCTGCTTTGTTCCCAGCTATGTCATCCAATGGCCAGAATCCTATTGCTGCTTTCATAAATTACTTTATACCTGTTTATTACTTTAATTTTATTTTACCAAAATGGAGACAGATGGAGAAATGAAGAGATGGAGATGAAGCCATCTGCTTCAATGAGTATTACTGGTCTATTCCCCACACACTTCTTGGTAATACAAGTCCAAGCCAGGCTGGCATCAGAAGCTCAGAATTCAATCCAATCCCCCACACTGGTGGAAGTGACCCAAGTACTTGAGCTGTCACCTACTGCCTCCTAGGCTGTGTGTCAGAAGGGAACGAGAATTGGGAGCAGAACCAAGACTGGAAACCAGGCACTCCAGGGTGGGATGTGAGTATCCCTGGGGGCATCCTAGCTGCTACACCGAAGCCCACCCACAGAATCTTCTGGATCCTCAGTAACATCGGAAACATGGATGCTCCAGGCTGTCGGAGCTTCAGACTAAACAGACTCTTCCATTTCAGATACTACAGTTTAATGGGCAACATCCTACTCTGCCCGCAGACCTTTTGAAAGCATCCAGTGCCACTGGGGAGTTTTCATTTGGCAATTCCAAGCAGGGATGACTGTTTCCAGCTCACTGAGAGCCTCAGCAGACTGCAGTATGCTGGAAACTGTGACCCACAGCTGGTGACCCAGAGGACTGCGCTAAGCACAGCGGGGCCTCTGAGCCGAGCGCCCTTGTAACCCACCTTCTACTGCTACATGTGCTCTTCTTTATTCCTCGTATGTTCTTTTAGTTAACAGCTCTGATCTTAGTTTTGGAGTTTTCAGAGATCATGTGTCAGGCCAGCACTAGAGTGCATTGGATTAAATCGCAGCCCAAGACATCATAATCTCATAAGGGTGCCAGCTCGCCCCCCAGCAGTTCCACTTCTGACCCTGCTCTGCTCCCTGTTAATGTTCCTGGGAAAGCAGAGGAAAATGTCCAAGTGCTTGTATCCATGCACTCACGTAAGAGATACAAAAGAAGCTTCTTATGGTTCCTGTCTTCAGCCTTGCTCAGCCCTGACCACTGAGACCAACTGTCGAGTGAACCAGCTGACTGAAATCTCTCTCTCTGTCTCTCTACCTTCCTCTTTTTCTCTCTCTGTAACTGTGACTGATTGATTCATGCTTTTCCCAGCATGTACTAGAGCAGATTTAAACTTCCAAATATTGAGGAAACTGTTTTATTGTCCACTTATATCTTATTATGATAAGAAATCAATTTTTATGATATTAATTCTGTTTTCTGATTTTGTTTTTTGTGATCAAACATACAAGTACTACTCCTCCTGTACTTACAGAGAATGTATAACAAGCAGTGGTGGTAATCACACTGAGGTTATTCAGGTCATCCATGGACTTAACTGATTATCATCACTGAAACTGATGCTAATTGAAGATCTTGTTAGTTTCTATCTCGGACACTCTTACAACTTTCTGTGAATTCATGCTACATTATTATGTCCATTTAAGTTTAAAACTGTTTTAAAAGTATTTATTAACATAGGAAACACATTTAAACCCATGATTAGAAAGTTTGTTTCTATGCTTTATTGGCATACTTTTGTTAAATCTTTAGCTCGCTTTTTTATCTGCAAATACAGTTTTGTTTTATTATTGCCATATCCTTACTACTATAATCTTGTTTTTTTTTACTGAACCAGTGCATTTTTTTTACTGACTTGGTGTATCTTTGCTTTTTCATCTTCTATGTATCTGCATGTTCCTGAGAAGAAATTTGTAGCATGAATTCAATAAAAAGGGCTTAACGAAAAAACAAATTGCACTTAAGTGAAAAAAATCAAATTGTCCTCTTGTCAAAGTGAAATAAAGTAAAATATAAAACATGGTTGTTGTAGTAAAAATGTAAGTAAGAAACAGTGAGTGCAAACTGATGTGCTAAAAATGGAAATGTTGAACTGAAGAGGCTTGAGGCGAAATGTAAAAGAAAAGAGAGATTGCTGGAAATAGACAGACTATAATAGCTGTGGAGGGAAAGGCAGAACAAATGATGGAGCTTATCCTCTGCCTCTGGCATTCCAAAGCAGATGTGCACTGAGAGTGAGCCATGGATGGATGAGAGGCGTCCCTGGTGATCAGAGGTGCTCCCCTGGAGACGGAAAGAGAGCAGGACCTCGGGAAGGAAAATAACAGTCAGTGGTGAAGAATGTGCCAGACGATATCAAAGCGTTAATTTGAGGTACAGGCTGTGCATGGGCCTGTGTTTGCAAAAGGAAGGAAGGAGAGGAGGGAAGGAAGAAAGGAATGAAGGAGGGAGGGAGGGAGGAAGGAAGGAAGGAAGGAAGGAAAAGAGGAAAGTAGGGAGGGAGTGATTAAATCAAACTAGAAGATGAAGGTAATATTGTTCTCTTAATCATAGAAGCCATGTTTCCAAGTATTAATATAATTTCAAACGCTCAAACATATATATTTTCACCATTCCCCCCATACACATAAAATAATACAAAGACAACCCAAATAAGACTAGAATCCTGGGCATCGCACTCATTATCCTTTGACATATTTGCCATGTTATGAAATGCACAAAGCACAAGAATGAACTGAAGAATGGCAAACATGTGAAGCAAAGCACACAGGCAGTGCACCTGTCCTCCTCTGGCAAGTGGAAACACAGCAAAGGCATTTGGAAATAAGAATTACAGAAAAGAATGGCAATGTGCTGAACTCTAGCAGGGCTAAAATGATCAGTGATTAACTAAAAACCCAAAATGACAGGGGAGAGATGTGTGAAAGCATATGTTAACTGTTCAGGTTAGAAGCAGGGAGGAAAATTTCAGATATGAAATGACAGCGTGGAGAAGGTAAAACTTGAAATAATTACATCCCTAGGCCATTAATGCTTTATAGCAGTTTCCTTTATTCAAAGGCCCCGCCCTTTCACACACTGTTACCTCCTGTACTATAACAGGATAGCCCTTCAGAAATAACCACAAGTTCATCATTTTGCTTATTTTATTTATTGTTGCATTTATTTTTATTTTATTTTGTATTTTATGGGACAAATCCATAAGATCTGTGACTTTCCTACCCCCTTCCCAAACTTCCAACCCCAACTGATTTCCCCCAAATTATTATAAGAGTATAGTAATTCATAAGAAATGAAATGCCCATCAGTTTATTATTTAAATGTGTCCTGACATTGTTGATACAGATAATATAACAGAGTCTGGCATCCTATTGTCTCGATATGTCTAACAGTTTCACTGGAAGTCTATTTTTGATTTGGAAGTAGAAATGCATACTGCAATGTATCTTCACATCTAGATAGGATAGTCTCACTCACGCCATCACTACACATTCCCTTAAACGAGGAGCCACAAAACATAGTCAACAATAAGTATGAAGTTTAAACAACAACAACAACAACAAAATTTACAGCAATACAGAGTTAAACATATGGGTGAAGAAATGAAAAAGATGACCAAAACCTCTTGGGTAAAATAATGCCACTATTCCATCCATAAGCCAGTGATGAATTCAACAAGAGAAAATAAACTATTGGGAAGAAGTAAAAATGAAATAAAAAACCTAGAAACCCATGGGGTGCAGCAAAAAGAGTATGGAAAAGATTATTAATCTTATAATTTATATGAAGGCTACTGTATATCAGAGAAAACGTATGTATTTGTCCTTTTGGGATTGACATAGTTCACTGAGCATAAAGGTCTCTAGTTGGGACCATTTAGTTGCAAATGGTATAATTTCATTTTTTTCATGGCTGAGTAATGTTTCATGAAGTAGCATGCCACAGTTTCTTTAATCACTTCTCTTTGGACGAGCATCTGGATTGCTTCCGTGTCTTTGCTATTGCAGATTGTGTTGCTGTAAATGTAGGATTACAGATCCCCTTCTCATATGCAGTTTTCATTTTCTGTGAATATATTCCTAGGAGCAAGATAACTAGATCATATGACAGATTTATTTGCAGTTCTCTTAACATTCTCCATACTGGTTTCCATAGTGGTTATAGTAGTCTGCACTCCCACCAGCACTGAAGCAGGGTACCTTTATTCCAACATCCATGCCAGCAGGTGTTGTTAGTAGATTCCTGAATGTGGGCCAGCCTCACAGGAGTTAGGTGAACCTCAAGGTCATTTTCATTTGTATCTCCCTGCCTATGACAGACGCTGAGCATCTTTTCATATGTCTGTTAGCCATTGACTCTGTTCTTTTGAAGAATGTCTTTTGCCCCTCCCCCCTTTTTTCAGTGTCCCACAATTTCTAAAGCTCTTTTTAAATTCTGGAAATTAGTTCATTATCAATTGCGCAGTGTGCAAAGATTTTCTCCCATTCCATTGATTGCTTATTCACTTCGTTTTTGTTTCCTTTGCTGTACAGAAGCTTTTTAATTTGATGTATTTTCATTTGTTCATTTTTTATTTGACTGCCTGTGCTTTTGGCATTTTTTCCAAGAATTTTTTCCCCATTGCTATATCTTGGAGAGTGCTTTCTATGCTTTTCTTTAATAGTTTGTTGGTTTCTAAGTGTAGATATAGGACCTTGTTTCATTTGGAGCTGATTTTTGGATACTGTGACAGGTGCATGTCTTGCTCATCTCTGTAGACTGCTAACCAATTTTCCCAACAGCTTTTATTGAGCATACCAAACTTTTTCCCTGGATTGTTTTCAGTTTTCTTTTCAAATATTAGTTTGCTATACATGTGTGGGCTCTCTTCTGAGGTTTCTATTCTGTTCCATTGATCTTCTCTGTTTCTTTACAGTCACCAGACTGTTTTCTCTGATTTTTTACCCCCACACTGTTTTCATTACCACTGCTGTATAGTTTTTCTTGAGTTCTGGAATTCTGATTCCTCCAGCTTGATTTTTATTCTTCTGAATAACTTTGGCTATTCATGATGTCTTGTGCTTCCAGATGAACTTTTGTATCATCTTTTCTGTTTCTGAGAAGAATTTTGTTGGGAATTTGATTGGGATGGTGTTGAATCTGTGTATTACTTTTGGTAACATGGACATTTTGATGACATTGATCCTGCTGATCCCGGAACATGACACATTTCACCATTTTCAATGTCTTCTATTTCTTTTTTAATGTTTTATAGTTTTCATCATAGAAGTCTTCTACGCATTTAGTTATTTTAATTCCTAGATATTCAAGATTCTTCTCCGCTATATTAAGGGGAACTGTATTTACAATTTCTTTTTCAGCCGTGGACTTGCATACACTAGTGCCATCAATTTCTTTTTATTAATTTTGTATTCTGTTACCCTGCCAAAGTCTCTTAAGAGTTCTAGTAGTCTCTTGACTAAGTCTATTGGTTCTCCTGTGTATATTATCATGTTATGTGCGATAGAAATAATCTTATTTCCTCATTTCCAGTTTGAACTAATTTAATTTCTTTTTCTTGCCAAACAATTTTGGCAAGGACTTCCAATACTTTATTGAAGAACAGTGGTGAGAATGAACATCCCTGTCTAGTTCCAGATCTTAGTGAAAAAGCTTTCAATCTTTACCCATTTAGTATGATGCTGGCAATCGGTTTTTCATTCTGCTTTGTCTGTGTTATAGAATGTTCCTTCTATGCCTATTTTGCTTGCATCATGAAGTGGTATTGGATTTTATCAAATGCCTTCTCTGCATCTATTGGGATGATCATATGAGTTTTGTTTTTCCATTTGTTGATGTGTGTATCACATTTATTGTTTTGCCAATGTTGACCTATCCCTGTATGCCAGGGATGAATCCCACCTGGTCTGGGTGAATGATCTGCCTGATGTATAGTTGAATCCTGTTGGTCAGTATTTTGTTGAAGACCTTTGCATCTATGTTCATCAAGGATGTCAGTTTGTAATTCACTTTTTCTGTTGTGTCTTAATCTGGCTTTATTGTTAAAGCGGTACTGGCTTCATAGATAGAGTTTGGAAGAATTGTCTCTCTTTTTTTGTTTGTTTGGAAAATCTGTTGGAAAATTGGGGTAAGTTCCTCTTGAAAATTTGGTAGAATTCAGTACCGAAGCCATCTGATCTGGGGCTTTTCTTGGTTGGGAGGGCTTTAATTACTGATTCAATCTCAGTCCACATTGTAGATCTATTTAGATTATTAATTGCTTCTTGATTAGATTTTGGTGGATTTTATGTGTCCAAAAATGTATTCAACTTTTCTAGGTCTTCTGATTTGTTCATATGTAATTGCTTATAATAGTTCCTATAATTCTCTGTATGTCTGAGGTATCTGTTGTTGTATTTCCTGCTTCACCTGTGATGTTATTGATGTGTATCTTAACCTCCTTTTTTGATTATTTGAGCTAATGCAGAATCAATTTTGTTGATTTTCTCAAAGAATAAGCTCTTTGATTCATTTGTCTTTTGTATTATTCTTTTGGTCTCTATTTTTTTTTTAATCAATGTTTACTCTTTTCTGACTTGTAGTGATTTAGTAAATTTCTTCTTTATTTTCCCAGTTTTACTCAAGTTAAAATAAATATAATGATTTATACAAGTGGTATTTATTTTAAAACTTTTTTTAAAATAGCTATTACGTTATTTCTGTGTGCTTTGATTTCTTTTCCACTATGTAACTATTAACATATTCTTGAAATATAATGATCTTCTGGGTAAAGGAATGTTTTCCTTTCTTGAATGTTTCAACACCATTTAGTTTTTAAATGAAGAGTGTATCGTTTTTGTCCATTGACTTTCATTAAGTAATGTTTACTGTTAAGTTGCTTTTTAATACACAAAGGAAAGTCTTCCAGCTCTTAGCATTCACTCTACTCTTCACCCAGCTCTTTTTCTCACAAAGCCCCAGCTTCCCTCCTCCATCCTCAGTGGTGCAGCTAAGGCAGTGTCTCAAGTCCAAAGCATATCTGTCAGCCCCACCTCTTCCAGACACTGAAGTGCATCGGTCTGCACTGGGTTGATAAATCTAGATTGCATTCATCCAATTGAACACATCGTGGCATACACTTTTACTGGTTTGAAAAATAAAAATTGTAATGCTTTCGGTATAAATCAGATGTACACAGTATGAGAGGTATTGGAAGTGACAATAATCATGTTTTCCCAGAGATTTACATTATTAGGCTTTTCTTTCTGTCATCTGTCTATAACTGTGATAATTTTTTTCAGAATGTATTTTTAAATAATTACTTATTGTTATTGGGAAGTCAGATTTACAGAGAGAAGGAGATACGGAAGAAAAGATTCCCCATCCACTGATTCAATCCACAAGGGGCTACAACGGCTGAAATTGAACTGATCTGAAGCCAGGAGGCAGGAACTTTCTCCGGGTCTCCCATGTGGCTGCCAGGTCCCAAGACCCTGGGCCATTCCCCACTGTTCTCCCAGGCCACAAAAATGGAACTGGATGAGAAGTGTAGTAACCAGGATATAAACTGGCTCCTATATGGGATCATGGTGTGTGCAACATTGAAAGGTTATTGTAAGTATGGGGATACTTTGTACAGTTTGTGGAAAATGGAATTCAAAGGGAATTTTATACCAGTGAAAGCAATTTTGAAATTTGTGCCACCAACTTGTATTTAAAATCCTGAAAGTAAAAATTAAGAGGAAAAAATGCATGATATTGCTAATTTTTTACAAAAGACACTGCATATTTGCTGCATATATTCCTTGAAATCCCAGTACGAATATTTAACTGAAATATTTTCACAGGGCCATGGCTGAGACATTCTCTCAGAGGAGGGATCAGAAAATTAAAACAAACACCTGTGTTTAATGTGGCTGCTATCTCATGCTGCCTACAGTACTTAAGGGGGATTTTATGCCCTTTAACTATTGTATACACTTGGCTTTGTCCAGCTTTCTATACTTCATAATAGTCAAAAGTCTGTGAAGCAATTTTGTCCAGCTTTCTAATGTTTCCCAATGTTTGTTTGAGACAATATTATTTATTATTATTTATAATAAATTTATAATTTACTTGGGATACTAATGAAGGCAAGGAACAAAGAAATCAGGTAAGCAAGGAGGGCTTAGCCCAGGTTCTCTCAACCATATCATGGCCTTGTGTATCCTCTCACAATCATCATTTCATGCCATCCCTTTAATGTTTTATTGTTGAATATAAAGATCTCATTTCTAAGGATAAGATTTTCCAGGAATGTTGTTCCACTAATTTTAAAAGGGAGGGGGAAAAAAGAAAAGTCATTACTAATAGATACAGTAAGCTTTCACTATGCAAATGACCACTTAGATCTACTGCAGACAGTGCAAATAAAGGAATGCTTGCATGTCTATGAGGAATTGTGATGAAGCCATGGCTATGGAAACTTCTGGAACAGATGTGTATTTTAGTAGCAATTCAAATATTGCAGCATCACTGCTCATGGAAATCTTTCTCAATAGAGTGAAAAATTGTTGGCAGCCTGCTTACTAGAAAAGGTGAAGTTGGGTCTCAATTTACAAATTAGTCGCAGTTGCAGCAATTCCAGTAAATCTAAATCATAGCTAAAATGCACATCTTAATATAAAATGGAATTTAAGGGCAGTATTAACATTTTTCAACAAGTTTTTTTTTTCATCACATAATGTCCAGCAAGGAAATTGTAAGCTGCACAGATTGCAAGGACATTGATTTTGCAGAATTCTCACCTTCTCTACGTTGTTTGCCTCTTGCCACAAAACACTAACATTATCCTCTTAAATAAGGGAATCATTCCTGACTGTGGAAAACCACAAGCTTGACCAAGTGACCCTTCATAGCCAATCTTTGAAAACTATGAATATCATAAGGATACTTAAACATTTTATGTAAAAAGTCACTAACCTCAGGTTTAATAAATGCTGATTTTTAATTGCTCAGTTCTATTAAATCACACACATAAAGTCATGATGTATATACAGCAACAACAAGCAAAAACCTGAATTGGATCAAACTAGGGTTGGCCTGCCATGTTCTAGCGTCACCTTTGCAGATGTAGTAATTGTGAAATATAAAATCCAATGTTTTCTCTTTTGCTCAGATTTGGATCCAGTTCTGAGTTCCTGAGAAGCCTGTAACCTACACTCAAGGAAGTCATTCAAATTTCCTGAGCCAAGAGTCCAATTTGGAAGATTACATTGTTGGTATTTGCTACACAGCCTTGTTGGTTAGTATGAACAAAATAACAAATGCACTGCCTGTCCCCTGAGCAGGCAATCGAGGAATGTAAGAAAACTCTGTACTGAAAGACATTCTTGCAAATGGAGCCCGAGTCTCTAACTGTAGGGATTTTGTTTTACATGATTTCATCTTAGCTGTCTGCAGGAAGCCCTGCTCACTGAGCAGCTTCTAGTTACAGGACAGCGTCACATAGTGTAGTATCTGCCTTACAAGTATGAGTTTGTGTTGGTGCAAAGAGGACAGCAGGGTTAATGAGGACACCTACTTAGAGACAGGAGAACTGCTGACAGCTCTCTGATCTGCGAGCTTGGTCTTCCCTCTGGATTCTTCCTGCCGCATCTTATCAACCTTCGTGTGACTGAGTAATTGCATTTTCACACTGGATGTTTAGTTCTCTTTGAAACATTGCATCAAAAGGATGGACTTCTTGCGGCTGGTCACTGTTGCCACAATTCCTTACATTTAAAAGCTAATGTTCTAATTCAGATCACTTTGGGGTCTTAGCGTATTTACATTTATTAACCCCTTCTGTGGAGTCCATAGAAGTGTACTTTTTAAATTTAATGTTTAAAACATGATCTCTTGAATTTTCCCCCATCATTTATTACATGAAGTTGGTCCTAAGATTTCCCCTGGCATTGGAACTCTTCCTTAAAAATTATTCTTGCACAGAAATCATATTTCAGAATTTACATATAGCCATTTAAATAAGTAATGCATATTAGATAAATCGGATCAGTTCCCGATCATACCTGGACTGCTCACCTTCATCCTGCAGCCTGTTGTGGTTGATGGGATGTGGTATCACAGACCAGGTGGCTTTTACTCACTTTTCCTTTTCAAGCTTAAGGATAGCAGGGAGCCAGTTTTGCCAAGCAAGTCTGTGCTCTTGGCGATCCCTAGGTAGAAAGATGTGCAGGAAAGCACGGTATTGCTGATGACATATACTGACTTTTATATCTTCAAAGCAGATTCTGATTCTTGCTCTTGCAAGCCTTTGGCTGGCAGTGGAGGAGTATGAGAGAGCCTCCCTCCTCACCCAAGTGTGGGAAGGCAGGTGGGCACTGAGAGATGAAAGAAAGAGTAGACTCCAAAGCTTATTTCGTGAGAAACAGAAAGCTTGTTGCGAAAGGACAAATTTCCGAATAGATTTGAAGCACTTTTATCTTGTTGTTGATTTTTAATATTGAAAGTGTTTTTGGGCAGAAGCAGCTGTCTGCATTCATGTGGTTTCTCTGTTTTATCAGAAAGCTGCACCTAAAGCTTCCTGAGCCGTGAGGTTCAGGGGCTCTTCCGCTTCACCTGGAACAGAAAATCACCAAGTCTCATACCTGCACCACTGCCAACATGCAGGAGTAATTCTGGGAGATAATTTCTGGGGAGAGTCCAATGAAGCTGAAAATTAGAAAAACACAGAGGACGTTAAGAGCCTGAAAAATGGAAAGAAATGCTGTATTAGGAAACAAAAGGGGTGCAATGAATCCTGATGGGTTCTCATGGTATTAAACAGAGAATGGAGCTTTGAACCAGGAACTGGGTTGCCAAAGTTAGAGAAATCAGTTCAAACAGCCCTACAACAAGAGAGTCTTGAAGATGAGGGAGTTCCTACGGTTCTATTCAAGAAATGAAGATGCCAAGAACTGAGAACAAGAAGCAAGAAGGGAAAAACATTCTGACTCCCCACAGCTGGATACAGCACCATAACTAACCCTTGTGTTTTTATCATTTTGGGATCTTCCACAATGCGTTCACTGAACTGTGGCCTTTCATTCCTGGTGTATCTAGCACAAGTATCTCAGGTTTCCTGGGTACCTAGCACAAGAAATTCTTTTCAAGCCTCTTGCTAGACCAAAGATCAGCACATCTGGGGATAGAACTGGGACATCTGTGCTTCAACAAATGTTCAGTGGGTCCTTTTGTGCCCCTAATGGTAGGAACCTTTGGGCTACACCATCTTCATCATGGGTGTGAGGGTTTAGACTCATTAAGCCTGATTTTTAGGATAATGAAATGAATCTGGACACATGAGGACCATCAGAAGTCAGTCATCACAGACTCACTTCCCATCTATGTGACTCCCGGGCTGATGTTAGGCATAAGTGTCAGGTGTTATACATATAGCCAGGCAAGTGCTTTTTAAACAGGCAACAGGGATGAGGTGAGCAGTTTAAAAGACATAGGATGTGTGTCCTTTAAACTTTAAGATAACTAACTCAATATTAGACAAAGAGCTCAAAAGGGTCATTTGTCTACAACAAATATATCTGTGCAGAGCCCAAACATTGCAATGAATGACACAAAGCAAACATCCATATAGGGATTTAGTGAATCCTCTAAGGTAAGTAGAATAGTGGCTTTGAAAATGAATCCTGCAGTCAGGGCTATGACATAGCAGCTGACATAGCCTGTGACACCAACATCCCTTATGAAGGCCAGTTCCACACCCTGCTGCTTCACTTCAGATCAGATTCCTTGCCGATGATTCAGGGAAAGCCACAGACCATAATCCAAGTGCTCTTCCCACAGAGGAGACCAGGATGAAGTTCCTGGCTCCTTGATTGGACATGAGCTGTCCTCAGCCATTACACACGTTTGGGAATGAACCACCATATGGAAGTGTGATGTCTCTCTCTTGCTCTCTCAGAAACTGGACCCCAGGATGGGAAACTGTACTGGCCCAGCCATTCTGATGTGGACCAGCTCTCTGATTGGTAGAGAGGCATTTTCTTTTTTTTTTATTGCATTTCATTTTTTTAATTAATTACATTGCATTATGTGATACATTTTTTATGCATTGGGATTCCCCCCTCCCCTCCCAAAACCCTCCCCACACGGTGGATTGCTCCACCTTGTTGCATTTCCATAGTTCAAATTCAGTTGACATTCTTTCATTGGAGGTATTTACCAAGCATAAAGTCCAGCATCTTATTGTCCTGGTAAGTTCAATGGTTTCTTGGTGGGACCATCTCTAGTCTGAAGGTAGAGCTGGCAGAGTATCATCCCAGTCAATTAAAAGCCCCAACATAATATTTCCAACCATTTACAACATTGTGGTATTAATTGACATGGTATTGATTAACCAATATGTTAATAGGAAAATGCAGGTTCTCAACCACAACCTGTGACTTCTTCATAGACATTTCAATTTTGGTTTACATTCAACCATATTCTATACACCTTAAAATGGCTTAGATTGCTATTCAGCTCTCTCATGCCTATTTTAATTTTAGTGTTTAGCAGTTTATAGCATTGAAGCACGTTTTCGCTGAACCTGGATGTTTTTCAGGTGGTCTAACTCTATAATTCTAACAGGATATATGTCAACAGTTTAGGTGAGCGTGTATAGGAGAGGTGTGCAGAGAAATCTTCCATACCCAAGTTAGGAGTAACTAATCTTTGTGTCCCACCCAGTGAGTTATAAGTGCATCCCCACTGACCATTTCCTGTCTGGTTCTAAGCTTTTCTTGTTGTTCTCTGTTTATCTATTCTAGTTTTGTTTGTTTTGATGGAGCGCTCCTGATGGTTATTAGGAGAGGGGGTGGGGACCCAAAGTTGGAAGCAGGCAAGGACCAGATAAAGCTCCTCTCCCTAGTCCCAAAAGAAGTTTACTGTTCTTCTGTTTCTGTGGACCGCTCAGGGATCCTGGTTGTTGTTCCAATGACCTTGGATCCTGCAAGGCAGGATTTGGGCTTCTTCCACCCCATGTGGTAGATCCAAATGCGGGTGGGTGACCTCAGAGTTCTTGGTCTCCAAAGGCACTCCATTTCCCCGTGGTCTCCTTGGCAGTAGGGATGTAGTCCTCAGTGCTCATACTGATATTCTTTGGTGAGGATCTAGGAGTCTTCAGGTTTGGCATAAAAGCCTCCTCCTGTCCTGTCCCCCTGCTCCACTCTGGGGACCCCTCCCTGCTCTATGCGCATGACCTCCTGTTAAGAGGTTGTTAGGATTGCTCCTGATTCCCCCATATGCCTTTGTAGTTTTGCTATTGTCTAATGCTAATTCGAGTCTGTTGTCTATGAGTTACCAGTTAGGATCCTGATAGGTTATATTTCCCATCTTCCTCACACCTTCTAGGGTGATGTAAGATTTCTCTGCTCTCCCTCCCCATTTCCAAGTATCATGGGGTCTTACAAGTACATTAGGTTTTACAATTCTTTGATGTAGATCATAAGCAATCTGCCTCATATCATTGGTTACTTCACAATATCTTATTGCATGAGACACAGGCTGTTTGGGGTTGAGATAATATTACTGTTTTTCAGATTGACATCATTTCATAACAGCCACGTCAAGCACAACAACAACAACAACATCAACAACACATTGTAGCACCCTGATAAAATAATGCACCACTGAGTAAGCAACACATGCTTAACTAAAAGGAAACACAGAAGTCTTTTGGGAAATGTGATGCCATCATATACTTCATGAGCACTGGATGAATTCTACTAGAGAATAGAGATTATTTGGAAGCAAACAAACTGACATAAAAACATCAAAACATATGAGATGCAGCCAAAAGAGCCAACGGACAATCACCGAAAAAAAAAAACAGTATAGATTGGACGGTTGGAGTTACACTTTCCATGTTGGCCTCCTTATATGAGAGAGAATATATGGTATTTGTTCTTTTGTGATTGAATCGTTTCACTGAGCATAATGGCTTCTAGTTGGGACCACCTGTTTTTAAATAGAATAATATCATTCTTCTTCTTTTTTTTTTCGCATTATGTGACAGTTTCATAGGCTCTGGGATACCCCCCCACCCCTCCCCAACCCCTCCCCCACGGTAGACCCCCCCCCACCCCTTTACAGTTCAAAATGAATCAAGATTCTTCCCCTGCAAACAGATGCCAAGCATATAGTCCATCTGCTCATTGTCCAGATGGATTGACCAGCTTCTTGGGGAGGCTATTTAGCTGTGATCAACCCCTAGTGGTTGTAATATTTCTCTAGTTATGAATCACTGCCAGTCTCGCGCCACTTTTTGATCCCATTCACCATCCAACGAGGGCGGTGGGTGTGTTTTCCTAGAGATTCAAGCCTCGGTTCCTGGACACTGCAAGGAATCCTGTCTCCCCTATACCAAAGTTGGTCCTATTGATGGGTGTCCCCAAATAGCTTTCCATATAGTAAAAATCTCTGAGCTCGCCACTGGGCAGCCAGCAGGCAGAGCCTGGCACCACTTGATGCATTGGCCGCCCAGAACAGAGGACTCACCTTCAGCCTCCTTGCTGCAGATTTGGCAAATAGAACTCGCCCAAGTTGCCTGCTCCCAACGTACGGGAGCAGGGCGGAGCTCGGACTTTAGTCCAGCTCTGAGGTGGCCCCCATGGCTGCTTGCCTGGGGGTTCCGTTGTCCCCCCTGGGTTTGAGGGGGACCGAGAATGCGCCCACGGGGTTTGGCGCCATTCTGCGGCAGAGTTTCACAGAATGGGGGCACCCCCGGCAGCCCGCCACTTTGCCAAGGTTTCAATTCACCCCCACCCTAAGAATAAAACTCACCCAGGTTGCCCGCTACCAACGCATGGGAGCAGGGTGGAGCTCGGACTTTGGACCAACTCTGAGGTGGCCCCCATGGCTGCTAGCTCTTAGGGAGGCCCTCTCAGGTCCAAAGGCAGAGCCAGCCGAGTGTCATATGTCAGTAGTTGCTTTGCATCAGCTCAGCACGCCCCATAAATTGTCATATCTCCTGTATTGTCTCAACCTGCCCTCCTAAACCAGAATTAAATCTGGGGTCAGAATTTCCACGGGGATTGGCACACACAGCTTCTAGCCCAGGATATGGGTCTCAAATGCCGGTCAATGTCATGGTGTTGCCTACTGTGACCCCTCTGCTAATTCATCATCCTATTAGGCAATGGTGACATCCTGCTGGAAAAGCCCATAATTTTGCCTTTAAATGAACTGGTGATTGGCAATCTGCACTATAAATTGAGTACAGGATCGTCAGAGGAAGATTTACTGCCATTGAGACTCTATAGAATTGATACATATCCCTAGAGCACTGTGGGCTCAGCCTGGAGCCATTCGTGCAGTATATCAAAGAACCCAAATTCTGAAACTCCCTGGCCGGGCAGCCAGCAGGCACAACCTGGCGCCAAATGGCACACTGGCCGCAAGAGAGCCGCTCAGCCCATGTACCTGGGCACGCTGTGCTGGCGATGGGATGGACCTGAGCCCCGGATCCCAGCCCGCCCCCAGCTCCTCCCCCAGCTGCCGCCTCGCGGCTGGCCTGGATATCCAGATCTGTTTCCCGGGACCCTAGGTCCCACCCTCCCAGCCCAAAGGAGAGCAGTCGACCAAGGACCCCGGCAAATCTGGAAGATTTGCGCCCAGGAGTCGCTCAGCCCATGTACCTGGGCGCGCTGTGCTGACGATGGGACGGACCTGAGCCCCGAGCCGCATGGCTGCCCGGGCAGAGGCGCCGGACCCCAACCCCACCCCCGGCTCCTCCTGAGAGGCATTTTCAAGAGAGAGAGTTGAAGGAGTGTAGGGTGGGTTGGTCAGCAGGCAGTTGGTAGGGTGAGGGAGGAAGGACTGGGATGGGCCAAGGTGGTGTATCCAATAGTCCAAGACAAGGTAGGTGAGGGCAGAAGGAGGAAGAATTGGAGAGGGACAGATCCAAAATCCCTTTCCTCTCTCATCTTCTATTTGCTCAATATAAACTTTGTGTCAGAGGGCAATTTATTCACTACTGGTGTTGTAATTTTATTCTGAATAAGATAATGTGAACTTACTATCCCATGTATTTAATGGAGCTTGAAATTAACATTGCCACAGGAGGGAGGCTCACACAGGAGGGAGGCTCGCTGATGTTACCTCTAGCCAGCTAGTGAGCACCAGCTTCCAGAGAGTTTAGCTACCCATTGCTGTTCTGCCCACAGCATTGCTCTGAGTGCAGTCTTATAAGGGAACAAGAAAGAATTAGTTCCAAACATAATTATCGTGTTTGTTAACAGTGCTTGCTTGTCAAGGGTTACAGTGAACATTGCTTAGCTCATGAGTTTATTTTCACTGAGCAGTGAGTTGAGTTTCAGAAGAGTGACTGTGTCTGCCTGCCCAGGTCACTCTCTTAGCAAGACGCATTGAGAATTCAACCTGAAGACAGTTTTTCTTCAGATGGAGCCACTTTCTCCACCAGGCTGAGCTCAACTGCAGGTCCTCTCTCTGGACAAGAGATACTGGGAGGTGAGAGCGAGCATGAGCCTTTAGCAGACAGCCATCTTCAGCCCATCTTCCACCACAGAACCGTGAAAGAGAGCTGGATCTCTTTGAGTCTCTCTATCTTTTATTTTAAATTGAAAATAACAAAACCTTGTTTAGTTGCTTACTTGTTGGATTTAAATGTGCTGGTAAATGTGAGGTGCCTGGGGTCCAGTAACAGTTGTGTTGATTGAATATTCAGTCTGGTCTAAATGCCTGTTTCACGTAGTTATTTTGACTTTTTCAGTCACATTTTTTTTCAATATTGTCACTATCATTACTGAAATAGTAGTGGAAAATAGACCATTATATAACCCTCTAGGTCCAAGGTAGTGGCTATTAGCCTTATTCTTGTGTGAAAATATGTACTTTCATACTCACAGATGAGAAAATCATAATGTAGCGTATATTATGCACCATAATATAAGTGAAATACAACTTGGAAATGTACCAGCTTCCTGGTTGATTTATAAAAATGCATATTTTTTTCAATTATGTTTGCAAGTACGGCAGTCCCTGGAGAGGCATTCCCTTCGCCCAGTGGTTTCAGTAAGAAAATGTGAAGTGGTGAGAGAAGATGTCCTGGGATGAGAGTGTGTACCTCTTTGCGGTGTGGGATCAAGTGCTTCCAGGGCACTGCCTGTGCTATACCCACATCAGTCACATGTATACAGTCTGCTGCCACCACAGCTTTAATGGCTCTGATTTCAGAGCATGGGAAAGTAAACACTTTGGATCATAGACATTTGGAGAGGATCAGGAGTGAAACCTAAGTGGTCTCTCCATCCACCTCATATTCTGATTCTCTAAGCAATGTTAATACGCCTCAACCTCTTTCCTTTCCTATATGTGTTTCCTTTTGTTAAAAGTTGATTGCTTGTCAGCCTTTGAACTAAAATTAAGTGCAACTAAATAGCTGATTTTATTTTTAAAAATTATTTATTTTACTTGAAAGTGAGAGTTACAGACGCAGTAGGAGATAGGAAGACGTCATCCATTCATTGGTTCACTCCGCAAATCGCCACAACTGTATATGCTTGGTGAGTCCATGTTGTGGGCTAAGGAGTTGATTACTACTCATTGGGCTGAGCAGGAACAGAAACTGGCACTGTAGCTAAAAGCACCTAGACTAATTGGACTCATCTGTATCCAATTTCCAGGCTAAATTAGGACTTGAGGGGGAAGACTATAAAAGGAGAGGTGAAGGAGCAATAAAAGGAAGAGATTTCCACCATCACCGGTCTCCTGTGAGTGCCTCATCCCCAGACCCTCTCCCTGTCCATGTTGCTGGCTCTGCTGGTCAGAGCAAATGGTGCCTAACATGGAGCATGGCACAAGGGACAATCTGAGGGGACCCTGGACCTACGAAGGTAAGTTTAGAATTAAAAATTCTGCAGGGGCATAAGTGATTTCAACCCCAGACCCTCTTCCTGTCCTGGAACATGAGGGATGATCTGAGGGACCCCTGGAACTCTGGAGGGGCAATAATGATTTCATCCCCAGACCTTCTCCCCATCCTGGAGCACAAGGGATAATCTGAGGGAGTCCGGAAACCCAAGGTAAGCTTAGAATTAAATATTTTGCAGGGGCATAAGTAAAAGTTATCATGGTGCAATAACTCACTAAAGTGCAGTTGATTAAGGGATTCCAAGATCTGCTCCAGTCACAAGGCACCAACATTAAAGTTAAGACCTCAAGAAGTTCGTTGACACTGTCTGTGATGTACCCCCACAGTTTGCTCTCCTTGTAGCCATCTTTTTCCTCTGACACTTGGTAAAAAGTGCTTTGTCATTCCCTCAAGTGGTAGTGCAACTCTTCCTTGAAAAATTATCTGTAAGAAGGGGGAGGGAACCACAAACCAGGTAAGAAAGAAGAAACTCCAAATCAGGGCTAGGAAGAAGCAACCCCAAAGCAGAGCAAGAAGACAAAGGGGACCCCAAACCAGGGTAATAAAAAAGGAACCCCAGATCAGATCAGACCCGACTAGGTCTAGAGAAAGTGCATGAAGATTTGTGGTCCTCTTCTGAGGAAGAGGAGGAAAGGGAAGAGAATGGAAATGAGTCTTCCGAGGATCCTCCATCCTTAGAGCATGTGCCCATAGAGCATATGCTGAGCAAAAATCTCTTTTGGCCAGGCACAAAGCCTTCTGCATGGCCTGTGCCATTGGCACCTTTAAATCTGGGCACAGCTGTGAAAGATTTACAAGAGCAACTTCAGCATCTCTCCCTTCAGCTAAGGCAAGATTAGCTATAGCCCCAGATAAAATACAACTTGTTTTTCCATTTAATGATTTGGGTTTCAACTTTTCCAGAATTCTATTAAACCCCCCAAAATTTCCATAGCCACAGAAAAGTTGCAAACTCTTAATGATTTTCAAAAACTGTTGGGTGGCATTAATTGGATGAGACCCAGTTTGAAACTTGCTAATGCAGATTTGAATCCTTTGACATCTTAAAAGATGACTGCTCTCCAGCATCCCCTAGGGTGCTGACTGTGGAGGGACATCAGGCCCTATGCAAGGTTGAGATGGCCATTGAACAAGCCCATTTGGCCAATATTGATTACAGTGCCCTGCTTTTATTTATTGTTGTACCATCCTCACACACACCTATGGGGGTATTTTTTTTGAAAGATTTATTATTATTGGAAAGCTGGATATACAGAGAGGAGGAGAGACAGAGAGGAAGATCTTCCATCTGATGTTTCACTCCCCAAGTGAGCCACAATGGGCCGGTGCAAGCCAATCTGAAGCCAGGAACCAGGAACTCTTCCAGGTCCTCCACACGGGTGCAGTGTCCCAATGCATTGGGCCGTCCTCGACTGCTTTCCCAGGCCACAAGCAGGGAGCTGGATGGGAAGTGGAGCTGCCAGGATTAGAACCGGCGCCCATATGGGATCCCAGGGTGTTCAAGGCGAGGACTTTAGCCACTAGGCCATGCCGCCGGGCCCAGAATTTTCTGATATTTAAACATTAATTCAGCAGGGGCCTCTATGGTGAGAACATTTGCACATCTCTCCTGCTAAGACAATTGTGCCTTATTATTTGGCCATAGCACAGTTGATACAGAAGGCCGCTAAGAGCAGCCTAAGACATTTTGGGAAGGTCCCAGATACCATTATCATTCCTTAAACTTGGGAGCAGCTTTTGTGGTTGCAAACTATGGAAGAGACCTGGGAAATACTTTTGAGCAGTTTAAATGTTAATTTTGACAACCACTATCCCAAGGACCCCATTGTACAGTTTTTAATTTTGCACCCTGTTTTTTTTCCACTTGTAACCTCTCTTCAACCATTACCAGAAGCATTAACTGTTTTCACTGATGGGTGTCTAATGGTCAGGCAGCTTTTGTAATAGTTGCCCAGGTTACCACCATCCCCACATCTTTTGTCTCTGCACAGGTTGTGGAATTGGTGGCAGTTCTTGCGGTCTTTCAAACGTTTTCCATGCAGCCCTTTAATTTGTATTCTGATAGTGGTTATGTTGCTCATTCCCTTCCCATGCTCGAGACTGTGGGCCAAATTTCTTCCCATTCTGTGGCAGCATCTTTATTTGCAAAGATTCAAGCCTGTATTTGGGTCCACACAGATAAATTCTTTGTGATTCATGTTCAAGCCCATACAGGTTTGTCTGGGCCCTTGACATCAGGAAATGTGGCTGCAGATACTGTTACCAAATTGGTGGCCTTGGCCCTTGAGGAAGCACAAAAGGCACATGCTAGGTTTCACTTGAATTCCAACACCCTTTGTTTGTAATTTAGTTTGATCTAGGAACAAGCCAGAATCATCATGACACAATGTTCAGTGCACCCTCAGTTTTCGCCTGTTCCCCATTATGACGTAAATCCCCAAGGACTGCTACCCAATCATGTCTGACATATGGATGTGACACACATCCCAGAGTTTGGGACACTGATGTATGTGCATGTTACTGTCAATACTTGCTCTGGATTTATTCTAGCTACTCCTCAAACAGGGGAACAAGTCAGGCACGCTCTAGCCCATTGCTATGCATGTTTTTCCATATTGGGAACTCCCAAAGTTATTAAAACTGGTAATGGCCCCTGCTATGTCAGCAGTAAGTTTTGTGATTTTGCTGCCTCCCACCATATATAACTGATTATGGGCATTTCTTATAATCCTCAAGGACAAGTTATTGTGGAACGCATCAACTGCACTATTAAGAATTACCTTATTAAAACAAAAAAGAGGAAGTATAGCACTCTCCGAGATCATTTGAACCTTGTATTATTTATCTTGAATTTTCTAACATTGGATGCTGAAGGTCGGTCTACTGCAGATTGTCATTGGAATTTGTCTCGGAAACAGAAGGGTTACATGATGTAGAAGGATCACTTGACTAGTCAATGGCAAGGCCCAGATCCTGTCCTCATATGGGGGCAAGGATCGGTTTGTATTTTCCCAGAAAACGAAAATGTTCCACGGTGGATTTCTGAGATGCTTGTCCAGCAAGCTACTGCTGCTGAGTCTTGTAAAAGCTCAGGTACTGACCATGGTGATGGCATTTCAGTTGGAAGATCGACGGGACAAGCAAGTATATTAGGCCTTTATATGTTATATAAGTATATTGGTATATTGCTAAGCACCCCCTGTTTTCTTCCTCCTATGAGCACCAAGGTCCCGATATTTCCCACCTTTTCTATGTGGCAGCTTTGTCCCTTATTAAGGGAGGCAGTTATTTCTATGGAAATTATTATTTCAATCACTCCTCTGGATTTGAGGACTCGCTCACGTGGGTGCACCTTAGCTCCTTGAATTTTAAGCCCATGTCTGCCTGTGTTATCCCCATTTTTCTCTCTTACATACAGAAAACGACTCTGAAGGGAATTGTACTGAGGTCAGCTGCACCCTAAAAGCATGTTGGAATGGCAATGGTGATACTGCTGTTGTCATACAGCTGCCAGGAGTCCTGCCTGTGCCTGTCATGGCTAATGTAGAGGCCTCTGTTGGCCTGATAAGGCATAAGATAGACTTTAGCATAGCATCGACCATCATAGCCAGCATTGCTGTGGCATCAGGAGCCACCACCACAGCAGCGGTGACCCTAGGACACCCCACAGCTACCACTGAGACCATGAACAAGCTTGTGGAACTGACTGCCTGAGCTATGGAACAACAGAACTCTATTAATGAACATTGTAGGTGGGCATGTTTACATTGTAACAGTAGGTTGATTTGTTGGCAGAGGAACAGCAGATGCTGTGGCATGTAGTCAGGGCCTCTTGTTCCCCATCGTATATCTTTATGTGTGTAACACTTGTGTGAGTGCAAAATGTTTCCCAAGCCTAGGAATTACGGTCTGCTAATTGCTAACACACTGAAGATACTCCTAACCATGGAACAGGGCTACCAGCCTTCCCAGGTATGGCTTACGCAGCTACAGCTGGCAACGTGCTGAATGGCAGCCAGTGACAGGTAAGATGGACCAGGCACTGACCAACCTAAAACAGGGGCTCCTTCCTGCTATGGCTAAAAGTCCACAACCTAAGACAGGTGCATTCAAGTCCTGTGTTAAAACAAAAAAGGGGGGCCTCTTGTGGGCTAAAGAGTTGATTAGTGCTGGTTGTGCTGAGCAGGAACAGGAACTGGGCTTGTGGCTAAAAGCATCTAGACTAATTGGACTCATCTGTATCCAATTTCCAGGCTAAATTAGGACGGGGGGGAGTATATAACGAGAGGTAAAGGAGCAATAATGGGAGACTTCACTGAGACTTCCACCATCACTGGTCTCCTGTGAGCGCTTCATCCCCAGACTCTCTCCCTGTCCACATTACTGTCTCTGCTGGTCAGAGCAGGTCCAAATCAGTGGGCCAGAAGTTTCTTCCTAGTCTCTCACGTGGGTGCAGGGGCCCAAGGCCCTTGCCCATCCTGTAAGGCAGACAAGCTGAGAGCTGCATCAAAAGTAAAGTATCTAGCATGGTAACCTAGCTTCCAAAATCCTCAGCTTGCATGTACAGGGATCCCATGTGGGTGCCTGTTTTAATCCTAGAGGCCCAGCTTCCCATCCAGCTCCCAACTTGTGGTCTGGGAAAGAGGTTGAGGACGGCCCAAAGCCTTGGGACCCTGCACCCATGTGGGAGGTCTGGATCTGCCCAGCTCTGGCAGTTGCAGTTAATGGACAGAAGATCTTCCTCTCTGTCTCTGCTCCTCTCTGTGTATCTGACTTTCCAATAAAAATCTATTTTAAAAAAGAAGAAGAAGAAAAAGAAGAAGTGAAGTATTGTTATGGGGTGCAGCCAGTGATAGCCAGCACCCATTGACAGTGGGCAAATGAAATTTGGCTGTGTTCTCTACCCTTTGTCCTTAAGGTGAGTCCTAACAACAATGGAATGTTAATTCCATCCTCAACCACTTCCCCCACATCCTAAATTAGCCAGGATACTGGAAGTCCAATTAGTCTAGGTGTTTTAGCTACAAGCACAGCTCCTGTTCCTGCAATCCCAATGAGCACTAATCAACTCCTTAGCCCACAACACTTAGGTCAGTCACAGGCGCGCAGAAGCGAATGCCTATCAACTGAGAGGGGATGGTATTGCATTGTCGTGTAACCACTCCCCTCACAAGCCCCTTTAAAATGCCCATGAAGCAGGGGCTCTCACTCTCTTTCTGGCCAGGTGCTTCCATTACTCTGGCACCTTGACTCTTGGCTGACCCTGGACAGGTAATCCCCTGAGCATGGTCCCTGTGTACTGCCTAGAAGAGGCAATGGTTATAATAATGTTGTTTCTGCTTTGTGTACTATCAGAAATTCCAGGAGGGGTGAGGCCTAGCAGTAGTAAATGTGGGCAGAAAAGCCAGGGAAAGGAATGTCTGCAGTTTTGTAAGTGAGTCCAGGTTCGTTGTAAGTGTGTCCCGGTTATTTGTTGCATGTCTCTTAGGATAACTTACATTGCTGGGGAAGCTGGGACATAGGTCTTCAGCTTAATGCATGGACTTAAGGATGATGACCATTTGTTTCTTTTGGGATTAGGATTGGTTGGATTATGATTGGTTGGGCTGATGTATGGACTTGTGATTTGCTATTGTGCTCTATTATCATCAAGCTTGGTTAATGAAGACTCCTTAATAAGCCTTAGACATGTCTGGTATGATCTTGCTCGCACCCTGCAACAGTATCCAGGATTCAAAAGTAGTGCCTACATTAAATATAGGCCATAGTCACAAACTTGGTGGGCGATACCGCAATGCCAGCCCCATAGTTATTAATATTATTGTCTAGGTGTTAAAATCCCTTCATAATCCCTAGTCTCATTGTTTCTGCTTTTCATACTTAGGAATGAACTGTAAATTAGTATGAAATTATAGAAATTAATAATTCTATAAATGTAGATTGGGGCAAAAATTGTTACTGATTCAATTAGCAAGTAGCTAAAAAAATTAAAAAGCCATGAGAAATCCAGGAAATGTCATCTAATTTTGAGATTCTTTCTTCCACCTCCTTCATTCTATTTTGGAGACTCTTCATTGTATGTTTAATTTGCTGTGCTGTAGTCTTCATTTCTGATACATCAATTTTCATTTGACTCAATTCCTATGTGACATATTCCTTTTAATTCCTTAAATTAGCTTCATGGCATTGTTGATTTCTTTTTTCTTCCTGGTGTTGATTTTGTTTTGTGGCTCTTCAGTTAAGAGGATGTATAGTAACTGTGTAATGGAGACTATCATATCCAGATGTGAGGATATGCTGCAGTATGCATCTCTACTTCCAGTCTAAAGATGGACTCCCAATGAAACTGTTTACTATATCTTGACAATAGGATGTTGGACTCTCTGCCATTGTCCTACCTGCAACGATGGGCATATGACTGTTTATAAAGAACTATAGTATAATAACAATATGGGGGGACTCAGTGAGGGGGGAAGGAATTGGAGGGGATAAGGGAAATCCCAGAGCCTATGAAACTCTATCATAACATAATAGTAATAATAAAAAGAAGTAAAATTTTAAAAAAGAAAGCAAAAAATATCACAGAAGAAACCTAAATCCAACAATGAGAAAACCAATGCTAAAATTACAAGACCGAATTGATACTTGTTATCGAAACTGAATGCCCACAGCTTAAACTCATCAGGCAAATGGCATAGATTAGTGGACTGTCTAAAAAACAAAGCCTGTCTATTTGCTTCCTGCTGAAAACACCTCACCAACAGAAATTAGCAGAAACTGAAAGTGGGTGAATAGAAAGGGATATTGCAGGCTAATGAAATGGAAAAAGGAGCTTGTGTAACCATTTTTACATTAGATAATATGCACTCCAAAGTTAAAAGTGTTAGGAGAGATAAAGGATAGCAAATAATGATTAAGGGTCATGATCAGCATGATAAAATTGTGATAATAAAGGTATATGACCAAATGGCAGGGCACCTAGCTCCATGAAACGAACATTAATAAATTTTTTTAAAGATTTATTCATTTTATTACAGCCAGATATACAGAGAGGAGGAGAGACAGAGAGGAAAATCTTCTGTCCAATGATTCACTCCCCAAGTGAGCCACAATGGGCCGGTGCGCACCGATCCGAAGCCAGGAACCTGGAACCTCTTCCGGGTCTCCCATGCGGGTACAGGGTCCCAAAGCATTGGGCCGTCCTCAACTGCTTTCCCAGGCCACAAGCAGGGAGCTGGATGGGAAGTGGAGCTGCCAGGATTAGAACCGGCGCCCATATGGGATCCCGGGGCATTCAAGGCGAGGACTTTAGCCACTAGGCCACACCGCCAGGCCCCAAATATTAATAAATTTAAAGAGAAATTGACTCCAGTACAATAATATTGACAGACTATAACACCCCACTAACCTCAATGGACAAATGAATGAATCATATACTCAGCAAAAAGATACTGGTGCTCACTCGGACAATAGAACAAATGGACTTAATTGACAACTACAGGTTTTGCAAAGCCTCACAGGTCCCCTCAAAGGAGCTATGGTGTCTCCAGAAACATGGGCCCTTAAATGCACCAGCCTCCTCATTTCTTGCAGCAGAACCCAAGAATCCATGCTATCATCTTTGTTAATGACCACAAGTGAGAAAGCAGGCATACCTGAAGCCCACCCTTTCCCCTGCAGTTCATCATGTGAGGACAAAATACACTTTAGATGGACCAGAATGTGACTCCCCAGCCTCCCTCAACTTTCTCTTCCTTTGTTTATTTTGAGCTGTAATGGTCACCTTGATTCTAAGACTGCAATTAGCACATGAGCTAATAGAAGATACAATGATTTAAGATAATCTCTCTGCCTTACATTTTCAGCAAGATATCCAGCACAACTATTTTTACAAAGACCTGTTTATTTGAATAGCAAAATCATACTCACACTCACACGCATGTTAATAAGCGAGCAAGAGTGAATCTTCCATCTGCTGGCTCACTCCCTGTGGGGCTGCAGCAAGCAGCAAGCGTGGGTGGAGCTAGAGTAAAGCTGAGAGTCTGGAGTTTCATCTGGGGTTTTCACATGGATGACAAGAGTGTAAGCACTGGCCATCACCTGTTGCATTCCCAATGCATATGCATCAGAAGAGAACTGGATGGGAAACAGAGCACACTGGACCTCACCCAGTACTCATTAATGATGCTGCAATTGGAGTCACAGTTTATCCTATTGTTTCCCATATAGGAAGTTTGAAATAAGCAAACAAACAAGTAATACCCCTCTCCTGCTGAATCTCTGGATTTGTAGGATTCTGTCTCTATTGCTTATAAATTAGTGATAAACATAGTAGGCAGGAAGCCAGTTAAGATGTCTGGGTTTCAACTGTAATGGCTCGGTTACATTTCTGATTGCAGCTCCTAATTCCAGCTTTCAGCCAATGCAGCAATAAGGAGGAAGAACTGATGGGTCAAGCAGTTGAATACCTGCCATTCACAGGTGACAACTGAATTGATTTGCTGGCTTTCATCTTTCACCTGAGTCATATTTACTGCTGTCATGGAAAGAGAGAGAGAGGAAAAAAAAGAGAAAGCGAAAGGAAGAAAAGAAGGAAGGAAGTAGGGAAAATATCACTGTAGGATTGGGCTCTGCTGTTACCCTTCTGAGTGAACTTCACAAGTTGTCTAACTTCTTGGGTTTCATTTGGTTCTGAGGACGCAGAATGGACAGCACCCATTGCATAATTATATGGTGTAAATGTACGTAAAATGTAAGTCTGTGGATGTCAGCATCATCCCTGGCCAATGTAAAATATCCACTAAATGCATGGTACCTTCATAACCCTTCCTAGAGAAAGTGTTGGGAGGGGCCTCTTCGTTAGCATATAAATGTTATTTCTTTTTTTAAAAAAAGACTTATTCTCATATGTTTTGATGTTTTTATGTCAGTTTGTTTGCTTCCAAATAATCTCTTTTCTCTAGTAGAATTCATCCAGTGTTCATGAAGTATATGATGGCATCACATTTCCCAAAAGACTTCTGTGTTTCCTTTTAGTTAAGCATGTGTTGCTTACTCAGTGGTGCATTATTTTATCAGGGTGCTACAATGTGTTGTTGATGTTGTTGTTGTTGTTGTTGTGCTCGATGTGGCTGTTATGAAATGATGTCAATCCGAAAAACGGTATTATTATCTCAACCCCAAACAGCCTGTATCTCATGCAATAAGATATTGTGAAGTAACCAATGATATGAGGCAGATTGCTTATGATCTACATCAAAGAATTGTAAAACCTAATGTACTAGTAAGGCCCCATGATACTTGGAAATGGGGAGGGAGAGCAGAGAAATCTTACATCACCCTAGAAGGTGTGAGGAAGACGGGAAATATAACCTATCAGGATCCTAACTGGTAACTCATAGACAACAGACTCGAATTAGCATTAGACAATAGCAAAACTACAAAGGCATATGGGGGAATTAGGAGTAATCCTAACAACCTCTTAACAGGAGGTCATGCGCATAGAGCAGAGAGGGGTCCCCAGAGTGGAGCAGGCGGACAGGACAGGAGGAGGCTTTTATGCCAAACCTGAAGACTCCTAGATCCTCACCAAGGAGCACTGAGGACTACATCCCAACTGCCAAGGAGACCACGGGGAAATGGAGTGCCTTTGGAGACCAAGAACTCTGAGGTCACCCACCTGCATTTGGATCTACCAAATGGGTGGAAGAAGCCCAAATCCTGCCTTGCAGGATCCAAGGTCATCGGAACAACAACCAGGATCCCTGAGCGGTCCACAGAAACAGAAGAACAGTAAACTTCTTTCGGGACTAGGGAAAGGAGCTTTATCTGGTCCTTGCCTGCTTCCAACTTTGGGTCCCCACCCCCTCTCCTAATAACCATCAGGAGCGCTCCAGAAACCCATCAAAACAAACAAACAAAACTAGAATAGATAGACAGAGAACAACAAGGAAAGCTTAGAACCAGACAGGAAGCGGTCAGCGGGGATGCACTTATAACTCACTGGGTGCGACACAAAGATTAGTTACTCCTAACTTGGGTATGGAAGATTTCTCTGCACACCCCTCCTAAACATGCTCACCTAAACTGTTGACATATATCCTGTTAGAATTATAGAGTTAGACCACCTGAAAAACAGCCAGGTTCAGCGAAAACGTGCTTCAATGCTATAAACTGCTAAAGACTAAAATTAAAATAGGCATGAGAGAGCTGAATAGCAATCTAAGCCATTTTAAGGTGTATAGAACATGGTTGAATGTAAACCAAAATTGAAATGTCTATGAAGAAGTCACAGGTTGTGGTTGAGAACCTGCATTTTCCTATTAACATATTGATTAATCAATACCATGTCAATTAATGCCATAATGTTGTAAATGGTTGGAAATATTATGTTGGGGCTTTTAATTGATTGGAATGATACTCTGCCAGCTCTACCTTCAGACCAGAGATGGTCTCACCAAGAAACCATTGAACTTACCAGGACAATAAGATGCTGGACTTTATGCTTGGTAAATACCTCCAATGAAAGAATGTCAACTGAATTTGAACTATGGAAATGCAACAAGGTGGAGCAATCCACCGGGGGTGGGGGGAGGGTTTTGGGAGGGGAGGGGGGAATCCCAGTGCATAAAAAAATGTATCACATAATGCAATGTAATTAGTTTTAACAATAAAAATATATGTTAAAAATAAATAAATAAAAATTAATTAAAAAATAAATAAAAGGTTCATTAAAAAAAGACTTATTTATTTTATTACAAAGTCAGATATACAGAGAGGAGGAGAGACAGAGAGGAAGATCTTCCATCCAATTCACTCCCCAAATGAGCGCAATATCGGTGCTGTGCTGATTCAAATCCGGGAACCAGGAACCTCCTCCAGGTCTCCCACGTGGGTGCAGGATCCCAAGGCTTTGGGCCATCCTCGACTGCTTTCCCAGGCCACAAGCAGGGAGCTGGATGGGAAGTGGAGCTGCTAGGATTAGAACCGGCGCCCATATGGGATCCTGGGGCGTTCAAGGCGAGGACTTTAGCTGCTAGGCCACGCATTCGGGCCCAATAAATATTATTCCTGTAACTATCACAGATGGACAGAGGTGATAGGATTGCAAGAACACATCTCTTCATTTACACTTTGAGATGAAATGCCAGTTTTGATTATAAATCCTGTTTGCTCTGCATCAAATAAATTGGTTCATATAAAATGCAGAAGAACTTACCGCAAAATTTTGGACAACGTCACAATCTAAAGAAGTCCTCTGTTAATCCTTGAATGCTGTCTCTTTGAGTGCATTTGTTTTATGTCTTTGATTACACCCAGTGTACATTGTATACTATGTTTTAACTTATTAGAGCTTTTATGAAATCTTGACAGTTTTATTTTAAGCATCTTATGATTAGAGTCTGTGAGACACATGACTGATGATGATTGCATAAGAATTGTAGAAATATTGCATGGATCTTAGCTCCCCTGCTTTTCACGAAGACACAATACCTTTAACTCTCTCAAGTCCAAACCTATCAGACAATGACGTGGGCAGAATACAACAATGAGCTTGTTGAACTCTTGGAATCTCAAGAAAGTGTACATTTGAAGTAATTGTCATGAAACTTCAAAACAAATAGCAGATTTTTTTTTCCCCGTAAAAGTAGTCATTATCATCATGTGTTAGTTCTTCTGGGTGTCACTCAGTATGTCACACAGGAGTTCTTTAACTCAGCAGGTTAGATGGCCATGAGGAAGAGCTCAAAGGCAGAGAGAGAGAGAGAGAGAGAAAGCGCAATGAAATGTACTTGGGGTGGGGGAAGGAGGCAGACCTATGAGACAGAGCCATCGGGATTTGTAGATGTGATGGTCCTAATGGATTGGTGGACATGGTCATTAAGTAGGAGGCCCCGGGCAGGAGCAATGCAGCACCGGTGGACACAGGATCCAGCAGGGTATTGGTGGACACATGGTCCTATGGTTATAGCAGATTGGGGAAGAAAGCTGTTTGAATCTAATGGGTACAAAACAAATTGTGCAAAACAGCATACCTTCACTAAACCAGGACCCAAAAGAGGTTAAATGGCATTGGGTCAAAACTCGTGGGGTCTTTTCAATCTTTGGGGATGATGTTGGAGTCACTCTTCACATCATGATTTTACAACCAATAATCACACCTTGTAACATATGTCCATCCTTTCCTGATTCTTTCTCTGTAATTTTGAATGAAATAAATAGCAACCTGATGGCTAGCTTTGCACATAGGGCCTTTTCACCTGGCCAGACACATTCCAAGACTCCAGATTTTGGCTTCCATTTTTTTTACTTACTTTATCAAACTATTTATATGTTCTGCTTGAAGAACTGCAAGTGGTTTCCTCATAATTTACTGTACATTATTAGCAACCAAAAAAGTCAATTTATAAAACATATGTTCACACCTATACAAGCACCTCACATTCACACAAATCAGTGAAGAGTACAAATGCTTATCAACTTCATTCGTGAATGTCTGGAATGTTGATATAAAATATTTTACATTGGTCAGTGAGCAACGTTTTCTCACTCAGGAAAACAGGAGGTTTTTCTTTATTTTTAGCATAGTCTGGTTTTTTGTTTTTTTTTTTTTTTGGACAGTCTCATAGCAGAAAATAACAGTTGGGTTAAGAGGGTTCACGGTGAAAGACAGGGAGAGGACAGTGAGAGTTATGTCAAAGTTATGACAGCCTCATTTGTTGTCATGTTTGCTGTGAAACAACCCTGACCGTGCAGCACAATCATTCAGATACACAACGACGATGGGTGAGCTTGTTTGGTAGTCCCAGTGCCAGTATACCACTGTGAGTCCTCAGAAGAGCACAAAAGTTCCCTGCCTGAAAATGTGGGACCAGTGTGTGGAAGCCATCCAAGTTTAGGTCTGAGAAAGCAGATTAAACCTTGAGGGACACGTGTGTTGTGGAGGAGGAATTTGTCAGCGCCAGACAGTTCCTGAAAAGATCATGAGCTACCCAGCTTTTTCTTCTGGTAAAGCAGCAGCCTGTAAAAACCAGTTTAAAACCCTGCAACTGTTTAAGAAAATTACTTGAGATTTTTCATAATATATGCTATTTCTAATTTATCCAAAATTTAGTACCTCTTCAAAGTCGTAGATTTTCTACTTAATACAGTTTAAGTGACAGATTCAGCATAAAGTACAAATCTTTGCATAAAATCAATAAATTTATGCTACTCACATGTCAACTTGGGCTTGGACAGAGCTGGCACAAACTGTGAACTTGGACAACAGGATGCTGGATTTTCATGTCGATAAAGATGAATTTTCTCAACCACTAACTGTACCTCCACAGAGCCCACCACTTAATTATCCATCCCTTCAAGTGGCCGCAAGAGTAAATAGAATCTAATACATGAATATCTTTGATACACTATGTATATTAAAATATTAATTATTAATATAATAATAATTAAGCTCCATTGGGAAAATAAGTGTATCATAGCTAAGACATTTTTTAGAACTCAAAGCCCAATTGATTGTTGTTGAAGCTATATTATTCATAATAACAATAACAGTCATCAATCGATGGTACCAATAACTTTTTTTAATATCATTAGCTCCCAGGCTTGGTATTTTAGATACATTCAAACTATTCATCTTCACAATGCCCCAGTGATCATAAGAGAGAGATTCTATACTTGCCTATGCCTTGCAGCTGAGACTGTCCCAACACAGGCAGGTTAACTAGCTTTCCATATGCTTTATGGTTCTGTGTGACACAGTGACCAGCCCAGAAACCATGCTTGTAGCATTTCCCATCCATGTCGATCAGAACGCACGAGACTATGTACTTCAATATCAGGCTCAGAATAGCAACTAGTCAATGTCTTTCTCTCTTCTATTCCTACTTCAGGGCACCTAGGCTGACCACTTCATAACCACCTCACTCAGGGCCTCTGCCGTGTTCTATTGTTGCCGTAACAATGAGATAACAAGCATAGCTGTGTTAAGGCCATTCTGACACGACAAATATGATGCCAGCTCTTACCTCAGGTGCCAAAGAAAGTCATGTGGAGATGGCCAGCTTCACAAAGGTGAGTATAAATGCTTCATGTGTCTGGAATGAGAATTACTGTACTATCAGCAAAGATCTCAGATGACTTCAAAATCAAAGCTCAAAAGCCAATATGCCAACCATGATACTCGAATACACATACAGGAACATACACAAATCCACTTTACCGGACTGGGTTTAATATGTCTATGCCTGCAATACAGCTGAATATTATAGTCACCATTCCCCCTCTTCTGATTTCCCCTCTTCCCTTTTTCTCTCGCCTTTTTTTTCTTTTTTATTTCAACAAAATTATTTCATTGGATGGTGTTTATATATGAGGACCAAATGGGATGAGTTTTTTTTTTCTAAACATAAATTTGAACTTGCAAAGAACCAAGTTGCCATAAAAGAAGTAAAAACTCAGATCAAACCGATAAATTAATCGGTAACTTTTTAACTACCCATTGCTAACGGTATTTGGTCTAAAGATATTCAAATCGTGTTTAAAGACACATACTCAGGAAGGATGTAGCTCCTGCTTTGACGGATGGCAGTGGGGTGAGGGAGAAAGAGCAGCCTTCAATTACACATACATTTGAAGTAGCTAAATGAAGAATGGAAATCGTGAACTTGAGGATCGAGTCATGCTTTTAAAAATGTTGAGGAACTTAAAACAAAAACAAAAAAATTACCATATAGTCTGAGAAACAAAACAAAAGTTGCTACTACAGTAGATGATCAACTCTAATATGTCCTATTCCATTTTTCTCATATTCTTATGAACACGAAAGTGACTTGCTGCTTTGGAAACAATGGCTTATAAATTTTAAATAAATTAACTAAAATCCAAAGGCTTCTCCGTATATGGGACAGAATATTGGCCCCAATATGCCCTAAGACCCATGTAAACATGAGTTAAAACAAGTGGGTAAGGATGTGCAGAAAATTGAACTCTTATATGCCATCATGTGGCCATGAAAAACTATTCCTGATAAAAAAAAAATTTTAACGAAGCTATCAAATGCTCTAATATACTCACTAATGATTATACAAAAGTTATAAAAATAGGATGTTGAAGAGACATTTGCACTCATATGTTCACTGAAACATAATTCACAATAGTCAGAAAATAGAACCTTCCTGCTTCTCAATGGGATAATCATGGATGAAAAGAGTAGAATGGTGGTGTCCACAGCCTAGGTGGCAGAGTAGAATTAATGAGAAGTACCAAGGACACAAAGTTTGCTAGATAGGAAGAAAAGGTTGACGACCGTATTGTACAACATGGTGACTATAGTAAGGTTCTCTACACTGGCAAATTGCTAGTGGCACAGTTTTTGGAGTGATATCACCACAGAAAAGTAAATAAGGTGATAAGCTCAACTCAGTTATTCATATCCACATGTCAATACATATAACAGGCCAATATAAGTAAAATTGGATCAATTGGTAAAAATTAATAAAAACTTGGGACATATGGAAGAGAAATAAAGTGTATCAAGAAGCTGTCATAATATCCACTAAATTTTGAAAAATAATAGAATGAGGAGGAGGTGATAAGGAGATGATGGCTCAAAATTTGCAAAATTGAAATGGACATGTCTACACATTGACAAAAATGTACAATCAACATATAGTAGAATTTCATACTGCTGAAAATATTAAGATTGACAGCATTTCAAAGTCAAAATGCAGGCTTTCTATGCAGAAATAAAAGTAGGCTGCATCTGAATAGTACACATGTCAGACAAAAATAAGATCCTTACCAACTATTATTTGACAGTAGACATTCTAATATGTTTGAGGTGATACCCCAGTGTACTGATAATATGTATGTCCTTGGTGATTAGTGATATTGGGTACCTTTTTGGCCATTTTTTTGTTTGATGTGTCTGGACCTTTGCCCATTTTAATAATTTATCAGATATATAGTTTGAAACTATGTTATCCAATTTTTACATATTTTTCAGTTCTGTTGATATGTTTTTCTTTGCCAAACAGAAATTTTTCGAATTGTCTCTCATTGGTCAATTCTTACTTTGTGCCTGTGCCTTACGGGCTATTTCTAGAAAACAACATTGCCTAAACTGCTGTTGCAAAATTTTTCATGTTTTCTCCCAATAGTTTTACAAGTTTACTTACATTTGAATATTCATATTTATTTGACTTTTGTATTTAAGGGTCTAATTTAGTTCTTCTTCAAATGGATATCCCGTTTTTCTAATGCCATGAACAGAGCACAATGTACTTGGCATCTTTGTTGGAATTCAGTTGATAAAAATGCATGAGTTTTTTCTGGAATTTGTTCTGTTCAGTTGGTATATGTACCTGTTTTATTCTAGTATCATGTGGTTTAAATGAATAACGTAAGATAGATTCTAAAATATTTTTCATTTTTGTTTCTTGGAAAGGCAGAGTAACAGAGTTAGAGAGACACAATGAGAAAGAGTCCCTACCTCATTACAGAATCAGAGGCTGGGGCAGGAAGAAGCTAGAAGCTCAGAACTCCAGTCAGATCTCCCACAAGTATCACAGTCTTTGAACAATCATGGATTGTTTCAGAGGGTATAAATTAGCAAGAAGATGGATGGATCAATAGCTGAGTGGGGACTTGACCCTAGGCCCTCTGATATGCAATGTCCATATCCCAAGCTGTGTCTTAGCTGCTGTGCCAAATGCCAGCTATCATTTGACTGTGTTGTTACGTAGAGTGATACATCTCATTTTGTACTTCTGGCTAAGATTATTTTGAATAGTGATAGCCTTTTGTGGTTCTATGAACCTTTAGGATTTTTTTCTATTTATGTGAAAGTACCATGGGAAATTTCATGAGGATTACACAATCTCTGCAAACTGTTTTGGGTTGGGTGGATATTTGAAGTTTTTCCAATCTTCGAGTACGTATCTCTTCCCCTTTTTATTTAAATATTTCGAAATCACCAATTCTTTCTTAACATTTAATTTACGTTAAATTGCAATTTAAAATATAGAATTATTCTTGATTTTCTTTTTCATTTCTTCAGCGACAAATTAGTCATTCAGTAGCATATTATTTAACTTCACAGCATTGTAAATTTTCTTCCTGTTGTTGATTTTGTTTTGTGGATTTTCATTTAAGGGGATGTAGAATAACTGTGTAATGAGAGTGTCATATCCAGTGGCATGTTTTTTAACTGCTTGGCATTGTAAATTTCTGTTTTCGTTCCTGTTGTTGATTCTGTTTGTGGCTTTTCACTTGGGGGATTTATAGTGACTATGTAGTGGAGACTGACATGGCCAGATGTGAGGATAAGGTGCAGTGTGCATCTCTACTTCCAGAATAAGGATGGACTCCCAATAAAACTGTTGGTTGGGTCTTGACAATGGGCTGCTGGAGTCTGCCATCGTCCATACCCTCAATGATGGACTTTTGACTGTTTATGAAATCTGTTACTGTTTTAATGATATGGGGGAACTCATTGTTGGGGGTGAGTTTGGAAGGGGGAAGGGGAAATCTCAGGGCCAATGGAACTGCATCATAAAATTATAATAATGAAAAAAGCAAAAACAAATAAAAACAAATAAAAACAAATAAAATAAAAACAAATAAAATAAAATAAAAACAAATAAAATAAAATAAAAACAAATAAAATAAAGTAAAATAAAATAAAATAAAGGTGCTTTCTCCAGGTGAACAATGTCCTCAGAGGTCAGCAGATACTCCCAACAGAAGTCTTCATAAGTTGAGTCTGTGTTCAGTGTTGCCACAGCTCCTATCCAGAGAGCTAACTTTGAAGATTAATGGCATGCACTATTTGCTGTTCTAAAACATATCCTGGAAGCTCTTCACTTTCATCAACCCTGTGGCTCTTTGGGGCTAGCACTGGACTGCAGTGCGTTAAGCTGCTAGTTTCAACACAGGCATCCAGATCCCGATGCCGAATTGAACTCCAGCTGCTCCTCTTCTCCTGCAGCACCAGAACTTAGTGCTTGGACTCACGCCACTGACATGGGAGATCCAGATAGGGTTTCAGATTCTTGACTTCAGCTGGGTCCAGTACTGGCAATTGCAGCCCTTAGGTGAGCAAATCATGACACAGAAATCTTCTTCTGTCTCTGGAGAGACTGCCAGGTGGAGTCCAGGCCTAAATGTGACATTCACTGTCCCCATTACCTTCAGACACCAATTTCCGATGTGCTGTTTATCATGGAAGCCAGCTAGCCATGACTGCCTGAGAGAGTGGAGTATAAATACGAGAAGACGTCTGTCAACAAACCCTTTCACCATTTGCCGTAACATTTCACCACACTCTAAAAATACATTTTTTTTTAAAGATTTTATTATTATTGGAAAGCCGGATATACAGAGAGGAGGAGAGACAGAGAGGAAGATCTTCCATCCGATGTTTCACTCCCCAAGTGAGCCGCAACAGGCCGATGCGCGCCAATCCGATGCCAGGAACCAGGAACCTCTTCCAAGTCTCCCACATGGGTGCAGGGTCCCAATGCATTGGGCCGTCCTCGACTGCTTTCCCAGGCCACAAGCAGGGAGCTGGATGGGAAGTGGAGCTGCCGGGATTAGAACCGGAGCCCATATGGGATCCCGGGACATTCAAGGCGAGGACTTTAGGGCCCTCTAAAATACATTTTAAAACAATAAATAAATATCTTCAACTCTATTTCATGAGAAAAAAAGATGTTCCTCTTGCATTTGCAACTTCCGCCGACTTCTCTTACCAATTCCCTTAAAGGTTGCGGGAGGGTGTACTTGTCCCAGGATATTTATTTGGCCACTGGTGGGCCTTAAGGAAGATGTGAGATCTGAGGGCTGAAGCAGTCACCAAGGCTTGGATATTAAAATATATAATAACAATAACAAATACATTATCAAAAATAAACCAAGATGTGGGCACAAAATTATAGGAAGGGCATTACAACTAAAAGCCATACAACAGCAGTCAAAACGGTCATGATGTTGAGATAGATGGCCCGCTTTTATGGCTTGATTGGAATCTCAGCGTTGCCACTTTCCAGCCACATGACGCCTCACTGGCTCAGTGTTCTCAGCTGTCCGGTGGTGAGAGTGAGGGCCCATGCAATGACGGCTGGCTGAGCTAACATTGTAAAAGCTGGGAACATCATATGACCAAAGGATGTGGTAAGTGCTTTCATCATTTGCTAAGCCTGTGTGTATATTGTTTCTAATTCTTTCCATTAAAATAGTGACAGAGAAACACCAGGGATCACAAAAAGGGAAAGGGATAAAGCTATACGAGCTAGAAAATGTCGGGTATGTGGCAAAGCTTGGCCATTGTGGAGCACAGCCTGACGGGTATAAAACAGACTGAGATATGCTAGTCTCCCAAGCAGCAGGAGGATTCCCACGGAGGCCTTAAATATACCTGGACAATGATACTAGATTTTTCAGTATTGCCAATACTTTCTCTTAAATAGCAGATATTGCATGTGTGAGGATTGCTGAAGGATTGTACTATTGTCATAATATGACAGGAAGCGGTGGGGGAAGAGGGGAAAGGCAAAGAAAGAAGGGGAGGGAGAGAGGGGACTCCTATACCTACAAAACCGTATCATGACAAATGATAGAAATCTCAACTGAACTTGAACTGTGGTTATGCAACAAGGTGGAGGAATCCACCATGGGGGGAGGGTCAAGGGAGGATTGGGGGAATCCCAGTACCTATAAAACTGTGTCATGCAATACAATGTAATTAATAAATAAATTTTAAAAATTGTTAGAAAGAAAAAAAATCAAATGTATATATAATCTAAATAACCCTATGAAAAGAATCCTACTCCCTAGGTATATTTCTATTAAATTCAAACTTTACATGTATAGCCAAAAGTACATGAGCTTAGCAGCCTCACTCATAGCATCCAAAACCCGGAAGCACATCCAATGTGTATTGCCAAATGGGTGGACACACACTGGGAGCCATCCACGGTGGAATACTGCTATCAAGCAGTAAATACAATTAGTGATTGTTGCAAACTACGCTCAGTGAAAGCAAGTGCATCTGTTGGTGTTGGAGATCTCATACCGACAGGACAGGGCGTGTGTTTATTTACATTTATATATGGAATGAAGTTCATGCACCTCATTGACACAGCTCGAACAACATAATGACTGTTTAAACCATCTCTTCCTCCCTCCTCCCCTCCTTCTTACTCTCCTCCCTTCCCTATTTTTCTGTTAATGTTTAAGATGACGGACTTTAATTTTCTAGTCACAAGCTTCATTCTTCACTAAATGAAGAACTCAACAAGTAAGAAGTTAGAAAAATGACTTTGGAATTCGTTATATTTACTTGATCATTATATCTGATTGTGTGGAAACTTGAGTCCCTTTGAAGTACAAAACATGACATATTCTAAGATGCCAAAGGTACAGTTTTCCCATGCCATGATGAAGTTTTAATTGGTCATAAGAGGACCTGAAATCCTAAGATAAAATGAAAATGACGATGGTAACCATGAAGATATTGGCCTGCAAATGTACTTGTAAAATTACCCATAAGCCAGGAACTTCATCTGGGTCTGTGCACGCAGGCCGGAGCCCACGTACCTGGGCCATCACTCTGTGCTTTACCTAACAGGAAGCTATAATAGAAAGTAGATCAGCTATGGAATAAATCGTCACTCTTGTGGGATGCAGCGTTGCAGTCGTGTTTTACACACTACACCGCAACACGGGCCCGTTCTTAAACGACTAAATCTACAGTCACTTGTAGCATCAATGGGAAGCACTTAAATTACGTAAAGCAGATAAATTGTAGCTAGTTGCATTCACACTCATAAAATTGCTAACCTACTTTCCTCATATTCTTGCAAAGTCCAAATCATCTTTCCCACAGCAGGGCTGCTTAGAGGCCATGCCTCAATGCACCTTGTGTAATGAAGAACACAACATGTCTGGAGACGGACACAGCACTGACCCACAGTGACCATCCCGTGGCTGGGATGGCACACACTCTGTATGTGTGCCAATTTCCATGATCAGATGGCACAGCTATTAATTTATTTGTTTTTTTCTTGGGGAATCTTTGCCAGTATAGGGACACTTAGACCGGAAGTAAGCAAATTCCAAATGTCTTTTTGTACAGATAGGTGTGCTGAGCAGTCATCAGAAATTCACATTTTCCTTTTCCAATTCACTTGATCCTGTGTTGAAACAATCTGCTCTGAGTTTCTCTTCCAAATTTTAAACAAAAATCACCACCAAATGAGGTTGCCTACTATCAACTGACAAAAACATCACTCTGCTGTTTGATTTATTCACGTATTTATTCATTTATTTATTTGTTGGAAAGTCAGATACACAGACAGGAGAGACAGAGGAAGATACTCTGTCCGTTAAACTCCCCCAGTGCTGGCAGTGGCCGGAGCTGAGCTGATCTGAAGCCAGGAGTCAGGAACCTCTTCTTGCTCTCTCACACAGGTGTAGAGTCCCAACATCTTAGGCTGTCCTTGACCGCTTTCCCAGGCCACAAGCAGGGAGCTGGAAGGGAGGCAGGGCTGCCGGAATAAGAACTGGCACCCATAAGGGATCCCAGCGAGGGGGCAACTACTTTTAGCCACTAGCCTAAAACACGGGGTCCAATTCTGCTCTTTTCTTCCCCAGCAAGGCTTTGGAGCCAGACCAGTTGGACCAGAATTGGCTGCCATTTGCCACCTGGTGGACACTGGTTCTCACCGCAACACCATTACACAGTCTTGGTTCTGATCAGGAGCCTGAGCTCGCTGAGTTTCTGCCAATGAGGAAAGCCTAACAGCCACTAGTGCAAACCCTATTCACGAGTCTGGGAAGAGGATATCTCAACCCAGTGAGCAATTGGCTGCCCAGCAGTTGCCTTGCGTGCAGTGCTCTTTTTTTTTTTTAATTGATCATTTTGCATTATGTGACAGCTTCATAGGCTCTGGGAATCCCCCCCTCCCCAAGCCCCTCCTCCCGGTGGCTCCCGCCACCCTGATGCAGTATCACAGTTCAAATTCAATCAAGATTCTTTCCTTGCAAACATATACCAAGCATAGAGTCCAGCTACTCGCTGTCCAGATGGGTTGAACAGTTTCTTGGGGAGACCACTTCTGGTCTGAAGTTAGAGCTGGTAGAATATTATCCCATTCAATTAAGAGTCTCAATATAACATCAACAGCAGTTTGCAATATCATGGAATTGACATGGTTGTGAGTAACCAGTATGTTACAAAAAACAAAAACAAAGAAAAAAAAAAAAAAGTCCTAACCACAACCTATGATTAGCTCATTGACATTTCAGTTTTAGTTTATATACAGGACCGACTACTATATACCTTAAAATGGCTATAAGGTACCATTCAGCTGTCTCGTGTCTACTTCATTTTAGTATTTAGCCATTTGTTGTGCTGAAGTATAATTTTGCTGATCTTGGCAGATTTTAGGGTAATCTAGACTGGCTTGTAACTCTAACAAGACATTTGTCGACAATTAAGGTGCAGAACATTTTTGGGGGGGGGGCGTGTGCAGGAAAATCCTCAACACCATGGTGAGGCGTGACTAATCTTTGTGTCCCCCCCAGCGAAGCATGAGCCAATCCACACCAGCTCTTTCCTGTTAGATTTCAAGCTCTACTTTCTGTTGTTTGTCTATTTATTTTAGGTTTTTTAGTTTGTATGATTGTTTGCTATGGGGGGTTTTCGGAGCGATCCCAATGGTCATTGCAAGGGAGAGTGGGGGTCCAGAGGTGGAGCCAGGCTCTGACCAGAGAAAGCTCTCCTCCCTGGTCCCGAAGAACGTTTATTGTTCTTCTGTTTCTGCGAACCGCTCAGGGCTTCTGGTTGTCTTTCCGATGACGTTGGTTTCTGCACGGTAGTGTTTGGACTTCTTCCATCCCCGCGTGCAGTGCTCTTAAACAGACCCTAAACATCCCATAAGCGATCACACTCACGCGAACCTGCTGTGTCGTGGGGTTCAACAGAAGTGGTTCCTACAGATTCTTGCTTTCAAAAACTCTTTTCTCTGTTTCAGTGGTGCCACTGCCTGCAACAGACACAAACAGGCACCCCTTGTCCATCCTCCTCTGTGAGAACCCATCGTTAGTCTTAGGGTCTTTCCCATTTGTTTGAATACAGCCTGGGATCACCACGAAAGGCCTTAATCCCCAATGTGGTAGTCCTTTGACACTGGGCCGTGGGCCCTCAGCAAGTGACAGGTCTCCAGGGTCTGCCTTCACAAGGCACTGTTTTTTCGTAAAGCATCTCAAGGAAATGGCAGGTTTTGGTGGAGTAGTTAAGCCTCCATTCGTTATGCTGTTTCCCATACTGGAAAGCCCGGCTGTGCGTCCTGGCTCCTCTTCCCGGCTGCATTCCTGCTGATGTATGCCCTGGAGCAGCACGTGATGGCTCAAGTACAGGAGACCCAGACAGGGCTCCAGCCCCCACTTCAGGCTGGCTAGCCCCCACTGTCGGGGCATTTGGGTGATGACTTGCACATGAAAGATGTCTAGCTGACTTTACCCCCTCGGTCTTTCAATTAAATCAATTAACTATTTTTTTTAAATGAAAAAATTGGTGCAATATATTTCCTTATCTTTTCCTCCTTTATTTTCCCCAGGGCAGTGCCAATTGACAAACCCTGGATCCTGAACTTCCGAACTCCAGAAACTGAGAATCAAGGTCTGCTCTTTAAGCATCCTAACCCTCTTTATCCTGTTACAAGTGCCAGTTCATGTCCTAGCTGCTCTACCCTGACCCAGCTCCCTTCTAATGTGCCTGAGAAAAGCAGCAGATGATGGAGCAAGTACATACGTCCTGCCATCCCACCTAGGAGACGCAGACGAAGCTCCTGGCTTCCATTTGGCTTAGCTGTGGTCCACTGTGGCCAATTAGGGAATGAACCAGCAAGTAGGAGCACTCTCTCTCTCTCTCTCTCATTCTCTCTCTCACACACACACACACACACACTTTTTCTCTGTTCTGCTGACTTTGGACTAAACAAAGTTATAAAAATATGTAGAGTTGTTCCTTATTTCATGATGGGATAATGTCCTGAGAAACCCATCTTAAGCTGGGAGTATTGTAAATGGAAAGTACATTGAATGGACCCAACCTCTTGAATGTCACAGCTGTGCCATCCAGCAAGCTCTAGGGTCTTGGTTGTCTCCTCTGCTAGTGATGGTGTTGAGCTGTGTTAAAGTTGCAACGGCTTCTGCCACCAGGAACCCTGAAGGAGGATCAGACCAAGTGAGTCTGGGTTGGGAAAGAGTTTGAAGTCAAAACGCCAAGTCTTGTTTCTACTGAAGCCCACAGATTTTACACTATTGTGACCACTTGGGGAGTAAACCAGCAGACACAATATCTTTCTCTCTGTCTCTCTTCTCTGTAAATCTCTTTTTCAATAAACTAAATAAATGCTTTAAAAACTCTTAGATGTGCTTTTAAAGATTATAGGCAATCAGATGTTGATTCCCTGGGAGCAGAGCAAGCTGAAGAATGCTGATCTGTGGTCATGGAGAGAATGGGATAACAAAAGATGTTCAAGAGAAAAGGCGGGGCTGGGGGGGAGCAAGTATTTCTAAAAACTCAGCGTTGCCTAGCAATATATTAAAACCTTGCTCAAGTATTTAAACAGATGTTTTCTCAAAATCAAACATTGAGGCCCCAGCGCTGTAGCCTAGCGGCTAAAGTCCTCGCCTTGCCCTCACAGGATCCCATATGGGCACCATTTTTTAAAGATTTATTTATTTTTATTGGAAAGGCAGATACACAGAGAGGAGGAGAGACAGAGAGGAAGATTTTCCATGCAATAGTTCACTCCCCAAGCAGCCACAAAGGCTGAAGCTGAGCCAATCTGAAGCCAGGAGATTCTTCACAGCTTTCGCATGGGTGCAGGAACCCAAGTCTTTGACCCGTCCTGGACTGCTTTCCCAGGCTATAAGAGGGAGCTGGAGGGGAAGCAGGGCTGCCTGGATTAGAACCAACTGGGCACCAGTTCTAAAACCTAACATCCCTGCTTCCCATCCAACTCCTTGCTTGTGGCCTGGGACAGCAGTTGAGGACGGCCCAAAGCCTTGCCACCCTGTACCCACATGGGAGACCTGGAGGAGGCTTTGGGCTCCTGGCTACGGATCGGCGCAGCTCTGACTATTGCATTCGTTTGGGAAATGAATCATCAGTTGGAAGATTTTCCTGTCTCTCCTCCTCTCTATATATCTCAATTTCTAACGAAAATAAATCTTAAAAAAAAAATAGATTTAGTTAGGTATGAATTCAAATCCCAGTTCTGCTATTTATTAATGGCAGGGAGGACTTGAAGAAAGTAATTTATACTCTGAGCTTCATCACTGCTGACAGGAAGAGGTGGATACAGCAATGAGTCTTTTGGGGATGTGTTAGGAGTGTGATCAGGCCTGACATATGCCTCATAACATACTGAGGTCCTAACGGAGCTCAACAGGAGCCCTGGCATAGTCCCTCACCTCCGTGCACTCCACAGTCAAGAAGCTGGATTACAGGAGCGTTTTAGGGAAGGCATAGAAGTGCAGTTTGCCTTGTTTTAAGACAGTGAAATAGGAGCATTTCCATAATCTTTGTATTGTGAAAACTGCATTTTGACAACTAAAATGTCTGTCTAAAATGGAAAGCATATAATTTTGTTCACCTCACGATCCTTTGGTATTATCTAGGTACTAGGAGCAGTCTTTTTTTTTTTAGGATTTATTTATTTTTATTGGAGAGACAGATATAGAGAGAGAAGGAGAGACAGAGAGGAAGATCTTCCGTCCGATGGTTTACTCCCCAAGTGACTACAACAGCTGGAGCTGAGCCAATCCAAAGCCAGGAGCCAGGAGCTCCTCCAGGTCTCCCACACGGGTGCAGGGTCCCAATGCTTTGAGCCATCCTCGACTGCTTTCCCAGGCCACAAGCAGGGAGCTGGATGGGAAGCAGGGTCGCCAGGAATATAATTGGCGCCCATATGGGATCCTGGAGCATGCAAGGCAAGGACCTTAACCACTACGCTATCACACCGGGCCCAAGAGCCGTCTTGCTGTACCTTGCTTCCCGATCATTACAGAGGGGAGGTGACCCTTCCACATTAGTAAAGTTTGTCCACAACCCTTTTCCATCGCTCCTGCATGTGTCAGTGCAGTTGCTCCCTTCTCACTTCCCACAAGCGCACGGCAAAAGCATTTCCTAACTCCCCAGAACTGGTCATCACTGACACTGCGTGTGGGGGTGTGGGAGAGGAGAAGGGGTCCTTCGTAGGATTTCAGAAAATTTTTAATTTCTGAGCCATTTAAAAAATATTTATTTACTTATCTAAATAAAAGATTGAGTGGTAGAGAGTGAGGGAGAGACAGAGAAGGAGAGCTTCGATTCCCGAAAGCCTGCCATGGTCGGGGTTGGGCCAACCTGTTGATGGGGCCTGGGAGTCTAGCCAGGTCTCTCCCCGAATGGCAGTGATCCAAGCATCTGGGCCATCTTCTGTTGCTTTTCCAGACTTCTTAGCAGAAAACTGGACAAGAAGTGGATCAAACATGACTCAAGCTGTTATCCATATAAAATGTCGGATCCTCAGGTGGCAGCTTACCCCACAGTGTGACAACAGCCCCCGATTCTTTTGATAGTGTGAAAACACCTTACAAATAATCAAGTACACTCAAAAAGTTATCAATTGGAGCTATATAATATCTTTAACTCTCCCCGAATTTATTGAAATGGTTTGGAAGTCCAATACCCCATAATTGAACACATGTAGGCACATGTGTGCATAAATCCACGCACAGTATTTCAGAATTTTCATGAAACACGAGTACCATGAAGAAAAACTACTGATTGATGTCAAAAACTTTCTCGCCAAAATGAAATTATCTTCAGTTTACCGTGAGATTTTGATCCTCACATCCTCACTTAGAAACGTATTTGTAGGCCCGGCGGCGTGGCCTAGCGGCTAGGGCCCTCGCCTTGAACGCCCCGGGATCCCATATGGGCGCCAATTCTAATCCCGGCAGCTCCACTTCCCATCCAGCTCCCTGCTTGTGGCCTGGGAAAGCAGTCGAGGACGGCCCAAAGCTTTGGGGCCCTGCACCCATGTGGGAGACCTGGAAGAGGTTCCAAGTTCCAGGCTTCAGATTGGCGCAGCACCGGCCGTAGCGGCTCACTTGGGGAGTGAATCATCAGATGGAAGATCTTCCTCTCTGTCTCTCCTCCTCTCTGTATATCCGGCTTTCCAATAATAATAAAATCTTAAAAAAAAATCTAACTGTGGCTTATTGTGGCAGTAGTATGTACATGTGCTGAAACCATCCTGCCCTCTCCAGTCTCCATACACTTTTCCAGTTTTAGTAAAGTGTCCCCCTGGCATCGTCAATCTCTCTACCAAAAATATGGCATCAGCGGCTGCATTTCAATGCCAGCATCCTGTCTCCCTATTAGACCATTAGTTTGGGTCTCAGTGTTTCATTTAACACATTGCTTATGTAAATCAGAAAGATTTATTTATTTTTGTTAAGATTCACTTATGTAAAATAAAAAAGAGAGAGAGAGCAACAAAAGCAAAGAAGCGTGAGGTCTGACCAAAGACAGGATGTAGGAGTTTCATCCAGGTCCCCACCATGGGCACAAACCTGCCCTATCCAGCATCCACTTCCTTTCGGGGCACTGTAGCAAGGAGCTGGATCAGAAATAGAGTAGCTGAACCTTGAAATGGCACGCCCACTTGGGATGTTGTTCCATGCAGTGGCTTAACCTGCTATGCCATTCTACTCATGATCAAGTGGGGAGACAGTGAAGGAAATCCTGGATATTGGCATTTGTTATTTCCCAGCTTGGACTTTGTGATCAAGGGCATGTTGAGGGACATTGGGGGAATGAACCAGAGGATAAAAAAGCTGTGTGTGCGTGTGTGCGTGTGTGTGTGTGTCAGAGAGAGAGAGAGAGAGAGAGGGAGAGAGAGATAAAGGAGACTTTTCAAGTAAATTAACAAACAAATCTTTAAAATATGCATATTTGTGCTTATACAGGCCCATTTTAGTGCATGAATTGTGTTTTATTCATCTGTAGGCACCCTCAGCAAATAAAACACAGCTTCCAGTACGTAGACTGTATTCAAGAAATGTTAAGTAAAACTTGCATAAAATGAATCCTAAGTTAAGCTAGCATTAGAGATGTGAGTTGTCCGTAGAAATTGAAGGACACTTCCATCAGTGTTGGATGAGAAGTTCCCCAGGTGCATGAATTAGCTGTTTTGCACTGTGAAGCATGTTAATAGACCCAGTGGCAGTTGTACTGATGAATTCATCCACCGACCCAAGCATAGATAGAAAGCTTACTCCACTGTCACGTCTTACGGATAATTCCAAATTGAGAGTTGAGAAAAGGGAATGCTCTTAAGGTCAGGAACCTGTCTGTAAGCAATGTGTATTCGGATCATCTCATGTGCTGGATAATGCCACGTTAATTCGAATAAATTCACATTTAAAAAAAAAATTCAGGAGAAAAGCGTTATCCTCAGTCAGCAGCTCAAAGAACACTGGAGCCCAGGGAGTCTAAGTTACAAATCGTGTGTCCCAATGGCAACAGCTCTGCTCTTCAAACACTACACTGTCTCTCAAGAAGCTGTTAACTCCCTGTGGGCCACATACCCTGTGACAAACAGGAAGTGCTGGGGAGGCAGAGGGAGCCCGCCGTGGTGGGAAATGGGCTTTTCCAAAAACCCTGCAGACAGAGCATCAGTTATCTTTTGGTGTGGCCCTTTATGGATCTACTGATTGACCGTTCTGAGTAGCTCCTGCCCCAGCAATGGCTGATTGAGGTGCCATGGTTGGTAAACACAGGCTCCGCAGGTAACTTTCTAGCTCCAGCTCTGGCCACTGAACACATCACCTCACCTTGTCCACATTTATTTCCCAATGCAAAAGAACATTGGCTCTAGGCCATCTCTAGAGCCAGGGAGGCCAGCTGCAGATCCAGCCGAACTTTCGACTCAAAGATGACCTCATAAAGGGCATGAGGAGGAGAGAGCTTGGCCAGGTTGGAGGAAGGCCGTCACAGCATTGTGCATAGCTCATCCATGGTTAGTAACCAGGGAGGCTGCTTTCCTGGCAGCTCCCACCTGTTAATTGGCACTTTCTAGGGGCACTCTCACTGCCGCCTCTGACTGAGCGGAGCCACTGCACAGCACCTGTGGCCTCAGGTCTGGTCTGTGCCAGCCCAGGACTCCATGGAGTTCTGGCCTCTGCATCCCAGCTCCTGGGCACTACTTCTGCCTCCTGTGTTCTTGCTGTGTGAGGACCTTCGCCATGTCCCCCAGCTCCCCTCTGCTCTCCACTGAAACACTCCCTTTCATAGAGGCATAGGACACGGATCTGATTAACTGGTTAACACCAGAGCCGTATAAACTTTCCTCCCATCTGATTTATTCCAAGAGGGAGAGTGCTTTAAGAAGCACAGGAAGGAAAGAGGCTAAAGTACCCCGCCAGTTTTACAGCAAGATGAATCAAAGCACAGCTTAGTGGATTGAATAAAAAAGACAACTGGAGTTGGGAATTTTATTTATTTGCCTGTTTTTGACTCAGCACGAATCTTATTATGTTGTAATGTCCATCAAATCCCTTCTCTCTAGGATTCAGGTTTTTTGACCTGTGTAGAGACTACTGTTTTCTGAGTTTGAATGACGATGAAAGCTCCTATGAGATCATTGTGTAAAAATACAGAGTTTCCGGATCATTTTCAAATGACATAAATCTGAATCTCTAGCTGGAGCGGGGGCCTACTTCTCTGTCGATAATCTTTTAGATATTGACATTGTCATTTGTAGGGCATACAGAGTTTCAACCAAAACATTAGCCAGCTCTAGAATTATTGAAACCCAGTGTCACCTGACGCTACCCTGCCAGGGTCAGAGCTAGTAAGGATGAGGCCACCCCGAGGTGATGCCCATGCACAGACAAGAAGGTCAGCGCAGACTGGAGAAAGGATCGCTTGGTTTTATCTAGCTCTGACATTCGGCTTAGAGATGACCACGATCTGAAGGCATTTTCAAGGCCAGAGTTGATGAATTTGCCTAAATTCTTGTAAAAGCATCACAGTGCAGGAGGCTTAGCCCTTTCTCCTGTCCTGATCATTTCAAAATCATTCTCCACTCTCTCTCCTCCGAGATAGATACCATCTGACAACGAAATTACAGTCGAGAATGGATTATTAGGATTTGGCGTAAACTTACTTCTTTGGGCTTTTAATTGAAAAGTTATTAAGGTTGAAAAATGATGCCAGTCAAAATGCTGGAGGCTTGAGCATCATTAGCTATTTCAAAACAAAGATTTGAAAATATGAGGTAGCCCCCAATATATTAATTCACAGCCTGATTCATGGAAGAAAGTGCATTAATTGAGGCTGTTTGTTTTGTTTTGTTTTTAAACATGTCAATGTATATTTAAGATTCAGCTGTCAAAGTAAAAATTTCCTTACTAATTCTAATTAGAAGAATTTCAGAAAACTGATCAGAAATTCACTGAGTCTTTTATGCTGTTGTCTGTCCTTTTCCTCCAGGTCTTAGCATCCGCGAGTCTTACTTCTTACTAACAATTAAGCCAGATATTTCCCAAGGGTAGTTTAAGAAAAAAGTAGAACCCAAGGAAATACGTGCATATAGGTAGAGTTCAATCAAGTATGATTATTTTGATATTAGATATTTCTATCTTTGTAGTAACAAATCTATTATATAATTAAAATGCAGAATATTAAACTTGAAACTGTTTTTAAAGGACTGTACTACTGTAATAATGTGGCAGAAAATGGTGGGAGGAGAAAAAGGAATGGGGTTGGCAAGGGGGGAATCCCTATACCTACAAACATAATAAAACATGATAAAAGTAATCTTAAAAATAAATATGATTTTGAAATGCAAGTAACTGCACTTAAAATAATAGAGTACAGTCATTTTTGTAAAAGTGATTTGACACATTCGATTGTTAAAATTATATTCAAAATATTATAACCAAGTGCTTGAAAGTTTTTTTGTGTGCAAAATAGAAAACATCTGAAGGATGATGTCACTGGAAGGGAAAATATTAACATTTGGACTCACCTGATACATTTTCGTAAAATCTGAAAGCACCATTAAAGCATGACTCTTCCAGGTTATCAGGGAACGCATAGGAGTAGGCCTTGCAGCACTGTGGATTAAGCTGCCTCCTACAATGCCTGCATGCCATGTGCATCCCCGTTCATGTCCGAGATGCTCCAGTGCTGATTCAGCATCCAGTTAGGGATCTGGGAAGGCAGATGATGGTTCAAGAGCTTGACTCTTGTCACCACCTGGAAGACAAAAGAGTTCCTAACACCTGACCTTGACCTAGCCCAGACCTGGGTAGTGCGTGGCCTTGTCCTGGCCCAGACCTGGGCAGTGCGTGGCCTTGGCCTTGGCCTGGCCCAGACCTGGGAAGTGCGTGGCCTTGGCCTGGCCCAGACCTGGGCAGTACGTGGCCTTGGCCTGGCCCAGACCTGGGCAGTGCGTGGCCTTGGCCTGGGCCAGACCTGGGCATTGTGTGGCCTTGGCCTGGCCCAGACCTGGGTAGTGTGTGGCCTTGGCCTGGGCCAGACCTGGGTAGTGCGTGGCCTTGGCCTTGGCCCAGACCTGGGCAGTGCGTGGCCTTGGCCTGGCCCAGACCTGGGTAGTGTGTGGCCTTGGCCTTGGCCCAGACCTGGGCAGTGCGTGGCCTTGGCCTGGCCCAGACCTGGGAAGTGTGTGGCCTTGGCCTTGGCCTGGCCCAGACCTGGGCAGTGCATGGCCTTGGCTTGGCCCAGACCTGAGTAGTGCGTGGCCATCTAGGCAGTCAACAAACAGACTAAAGTTTCCTTTCCTTTCTTTTCCTTCTCTGTATCTCCCTCCCCCACTACTATGTACACTTCTGCCTTTAAAATAAATAAGTAAATGTTAAGATTTATTTTACTTGAACATCTGAGTTACCACCATGGCCAAAGCAGGGAGTCTGGATGTCCCACATTTGTCCAGGGATCCAAGGACTTGGACCATCCTCTATTGCGTCCTCAGGTCATTAGCAGGGAGCTCGAGTGGAAGTGGATTTGACAGGACACAAATGGGAGTCCATATGCAATGCAAGCAAACACTGCAGACAGAGGATTAGCCAGATACAGCACTGGACTGACCCCAAGAAATCTTTTAAAAGAAAGAAATGCCGTAGCATTCAGAGCTCACAGTCTCTGTGCAGACTTTGTATAGAAGGGTGTTCTTCCCACCTTTCAAATGCAACTGGGAAACTTAATTACTTCCCCAAATCTTGGCTTTATATCTTATTTAAGATAGTATATAATACCACATGCTCAACAGACCCTCTCTGAGTAATAATGAGAACATGCAAGCAACATAGCACAGGGCCTGAGAATCAATTGCCTCTTGAGCCTGGTGACAAATGGTTGGATTAGTCTTCACTTGACTTCCTTTGAGAGGGGTAATGTAGTGGGAAGATTCTTTACAAATGTAATCCCTCCATTCCTGACTGCTTCCTTGGTCCAAGTTGTAACCAGGAGGCTTGTGGCCTCTGCTCTGCAGGGGGCATCTCCGGGATTCCACCTATCCCCAGGGAAGGGTTGGCCACTCGTCCTGGCCAGCTCCAGGCTTCCTCAGCCTTCAGCCTCTGTCCAGGCCGTCAGGATCACTGCTGGGTCCCTTCCCAGCGCTCTGTATGGCAAGTGGAGGAGTTCCAGGAGAAAGCAAGGGAGCTCACCCTCATCTATCCCAGAATACATGTAATAATTGCTTGCTTATTTTCTCCCCGTTTGTCCATTTAATTTTTTCCTTTATTAATTTTATCAAAAAGAGATTGTACTTACTTATTTGAAATGCAGAGTTAGAAAGAGAATGATAGACAACTACAATGACACTGTCAGACAACCTCCCTCTGGACTTCCAAGTGAATGAAATCACGCATACCTCGGTGAGTCAAGTGACTGTTGACAGGCAATTCTGTGGTAAATGCCATCCCAGGCACTGAATGCAGGTTGACACAAAGGACCAATAGACTATCAAACATTTACACAATAACTAATGACTGTCACAAGTGTTACAGAAATAGAGGATCTAACATTCCTAATTCATTAGGAACAGACAAAAAAGGAAGATAGAAAAGTTGGATTAAGAGCATAGCACAGTGACCTGGTGGCTAATGTCCTTGCCTTGAACACACTGGGACTCATATGGGCACTGGTTCTAATCCCAGTGGCCCCGCGGCCCATTCAGTTCCCTGCTCGTGGCCTGTGAAAGCAGTCAAGGATGCCTTAAATCCTTAAATCCAATGCCTTAAATCCTTAAATGCCCAAAGCCTTAAATCCTGCACCCACATGGGAGACCCAGAAGAAGCTGCTGGCTCCTGGCTTCTGACTAGCTCAGCTTCAACCATTGCGGTCACTTGGGGAGTGAATCAGCAGACAGAAGATCTTCCTCTCTGTCTGTTCTCCTCGCTGTATATCTTACTTTTCAATAAACATAAATAAATATTTACAAAAATTTGGATTACATGATTTTATTTGTAGTGATGTTATATGAGAAAAAGATATTGAATTGCAAACCATAATGCCCTAAATGACAGGGGATACAAGAAAAAGCAACCAAGGCGAGCAGGCTGTGCTCACGGGTCTGGAGGTCCTGGCAAAGATGGCAGTTGTCCTTGCAATAATAGAAAATTGTCTTCATCTTTTCACAGGAGTGATTTAAAATTTAGAATTGTATTTTTTAAAGATTTATTTATTTTTTTATTGGAAAGGAGGATATACAGGGAGGAGGAAAGACAGAGAGAAGATCTTCCGTTCCAATGATTCACTCCCCAAGCCAGCACACGGCTGGTGCTGCACCAAGCCGAAGCCAGGAGCCAGGAGCTCTTCCAGGTCTTCCATGTGGGTGCAGGGTCACAAGGGTTTGGGCCCTCTCAACTGCTTTCCCAGGCCACAAGCAGGGAGCTGGATGGGAAGCAGGGTCGCCGGAATTAGAATTGGTGACCATATGGGATCCTGGAGCGTGCAAGGCAAAGACCTTAACCACTACGCTATCGCACTGGGCCCTAGAATTGTATTTTTAACACATCATGCTGGTTACAATGGAGAAAAAATCTTAGCCATAGGGCAGAAGAGCTATTTAAAGGAATTTTTGTCTCAAACATGCAAATGAAACAATGGGTCAGATGAAGGTAAATCAGAATTGATTAAAAATGTTAATGGTTTGTGGAAATAGAGACCTTATATGATGGTATGTTTTGGGGGAAGAGAAGGTGAAGACAATCCTGGATTGGGAAACTCAACCGAAGGCATTGTCTTCTGCATCAGGTCACTTGGAAGTACAATGGAGGGACCCTGAACCCGAGAGCTGCCTGCGATCTCTGCTGAGTGGCTTTCTGCATATGGAAGCCCAAACTGTTGCAGAACGGTCTTGTCTTCAGACCTAATTCTCATCACTTGATTGAAACATTTAGGTTCCCCCAGGTTGGAAGGAACCCAAGTATTTGGGCCATTCTATGTTGTCTTCAAGGGTGCGTGTTAGCAGTACACTGCGCAGGAAGCAGAGGAGATTCAATCTCATTTGAGTAAAAAATGTAAAATATGACAGATACACCGTATTTCAAATTACATTTTGCTGTACACGATAATCAAAGAATAATTAAAGAACTGGAAGGAATAGCACTGAAATTGTGTCTCACTCTTCCCATTTCTTCATTTATAATCTAATGTCTTCGAAGATTTTTGAAGAAGTGACATTATTTTTTGGAATACTCAATTTGTACTCTCTCATCTTTCAGTTCTTCACAGTTCCAGGAAAACACATTACGTAAAATTGACTTTGTGTCTTAGATCTTAGTCCATTCCAGTTGTCCTATAGATTTGTCAGGCCTTGTGAATAATCGGCCACCATTCAGGATGCACATCAGCCGAAAGCTGCAATTTTCTGTGAAGTCATGATTGCGAAACAGGCACTCCAGTGTGGCGTGCAAGCGGTGGTTTAACTGCTAGATCAACCATGTGTTCTCCATTCTATTAAATGATTTAATAAACCTCCTTTAAAGTTCTTTTGATATGAAGACTGTGGTCCATGGTAGGGCCTAATCTTATTTCCCATGTTCTTGTCACCTACCGGAAAAGCATTTGAAGCACAAGCATCAACAGGGCTTAATTCAGAATGTGATGCAGAGTGGGTCAAGGTGAGGGAGAGAGAGTTTTCTGCTTCCTGTCTTTTGCATTCACGGAGAGAGCATGAGAAAGCAAGTATGGGGCTTCAGAAAAGGAAGAGAAGTTATTCTGAAGGCCTCTTATGAGAGAGCATTTGAAATCAACAATAGACAATTAAATTGCGTAAGTGAGACTTTAGGTTTCACCTTGCAATGAGCTGCCGCGCCTGCTTCTGCCCCTCGTGGCTCACCTGCACAGTGGGAATGAGCTGCCGCGCCTGCTTCTGCCCCCTCGTGGCTCAGTGGGTTCCTCCACACACATTCACCATTCCATGCAACGTTAGGACAAGCTCAAGGTGTGCATGTTAGCACTGTGCTCTGCTAAGTACGGGCTTTCTGCTAAGTCCTACCAAATTCTTCTGGAGCTCTGTCTGTGAGCACACTGATACCGAATACTGTCGAGTGCTGAGAGGGCGCTTCAAGTCACGGGTGGGTCCCTTTGTCTTTCAAAAAGACACGGAATAGAGGCATGTGAAATTCATGACCAGTCAGCGCACTGCTTCTGTGGTCTCTACCGCTCTTACCACTGTAGAGATGGATATTACAAACATTCTCACATGGATATTACAACAGCAAAGACAATACTCTGAAAGGGACAATCCCTCAGTGCTTCCTTTCTTAAATGTTTATCAGTTATGCAGCATTATTTACAGTAGGGGCCCATATTACAGTATTAGTTTTTAAGCCTTCCAATATGTTAAGGTATACCTACATACACACACAACTGCATTAAATTTTTTAAAAAGATTTTATTATTATTGGAAAGCTGGATATACAGAGAGGAGGAGAGACAGAGAGGAAGATCTTCCATCCGATGTTTCACTCCCCAAGTGAGCCGCAATGGGCCAGTGCGCGCCGATCCGAAGCCCGGGAACCAGGAACCTCTTCCGGGTCTCCCACGCAGGTGCAGTGTCCCAAAGCTTTGGGCCATCCTCGACTGCTTTCCCAGGCCACAAGCAGGGAGCTGGATGGGAAGTGGAGCTGCCGGGATTAGAACCAGCGCCCATATGGTATCCCGGGGCATTCAAGGCGAGGACTTTAGCCGCTAGGCCACGCATCCGGGCCCAACTGCATTAAATTTTGAGTTTATATCTGTGTGCCAGTTTTCCCTTAACAAGTCATAATTATTTTAAGTCTATATTTTTGCATGATCATCATTGAAAATAGTTGCATGGAATCTCATTGTATGAGTAGCACAATTAATTTGCTGATCCATGATATTGACAATGAAGACTTTCTATGATGTATTACTCTGAAAAACAAAGCTAATAAAAACATCCCTAGTGCATTTTAAATGTTTACATCTAGGACAACTTCCTTATAGTAAACCATATAAAAGCTTTTTTTCCCTATGGAAATCAGTAGATAATGAAGTCTATATCTTTGAAAATTCTTGACATTTGTATTATAGTCTTCTCCAGGATCAGTATTGTTGCCACTGACTTACTTGCCCATTTATTTAATTGGAATTATTGTACATATTTACAGGCTATAAAACGATATGCTTCAAAACTTATTGGTAGGGCCCGGCGGCGTGGCCTGGCGGCTAAGGTCCTCGCCTTGAAAGCCCCGGGATCCCATATGGACGCTAGTTCTAATCCCGGCAGCTCCACTTTCCATCCAGCTCCCTGCTTGTGGCCTGGGAGGGCAGTTGAGGGCAGCCCAATGCATTGGGACACTGCACCCGTGTGGGAGACCCGGAAGAGGTTCCAGGTTCCCGGCATCGGATTGGCACGCACTGGCCCGTTGCGGCTCACTTGGGGAGTGAATCATCAGATGGAGGATCTTCCTCTCTGTCTCTCCTCCTCTCTGTATATCTGGCTGTGGTAAAATGAATAAATCTTTAAAAAAAAAAACTTATTGGTAAAACTGTAGTTCTGATAGAATTAGAGAGAGCCTAACACCCTAAGCTCTCCGTTGAGACTAAGTCCTTTGATTGTGTGCCTCAAGGTTGTGAGTTCACTAGCTGAATAAGCAAATCTACTTTCACTGAGCAGGGATCATTTCTCAGCAGCTTCTTATGACAGGAAATGGTGGGACAGCAGGCTAATTCAGTGCCCTGCAGTGTGAGGACAGTGAGCCAACATGTGGTCTCCTTTTTCCAAGTGTAAAAGGTAAAGGCAGACAGGGTTTGGGGTAGCAAGAACTTATTTTATCTGTTCCCCTCTTCCCTAGACTGATCCTCTAGGCAGGAGTTCATTTACACGAACCAATGGATGTGGACATCACAGTATCTTAAGGCAACAAGATAATGGTAAACCTCTTTCCACAAGCCCTCACTAATCTGTAAGAAGGCAACACCAGAGAAGCTGAAGAAGAAACTGAGCCCCAGTGTGTATAAAAAGGGGTTAGGTTGAGCAGGCAAATTGCTCTCAACCAGCTTGGTGAGGAATGAGACCTTTTTCAAGTGCTCCAAGCTCAAACCAAAGATAGAGAGCCTGGCACTGCTGTATTGCCACCCTCCACCCTCACCTGGAAGAGGACCGCCTCTCCTTCGGTCATCTCTGCTACTCTCTCCATGGACCATAAATAAGGAAGCACAACGGCTTCAGGATGTGCACTTTGTCGTGAGACTGCCATTCACTGAACCTTCAGGCAGGGGAATGGTAAGAGACTTAATATTAAACTTGAATGTGTGTGTGTGTGAATTAGCATAGGAGTTAGGTGAAAAAGTTGTAGGAGTTAGTGTGTTGTTTGCATTAGAGTGAAGCGTGGAAAGGCAGGACTTCATCTTTCTCTAAGGTGATAGATCCACTCTTGATGAGGGTGTGCCTTCTCTTGTCTTACACACCTTGTGAGCTAGTCCTAGGTCATGAACAAGTTCTAACACACCTCTGAGTAGCACCTCTTATTCTTATACACAGTTACGTATCATTACTAATGTTTCACATAAAAGCTAAATGATAAGACAGTTAATATTTCAGGCATTTCACATTTTGAGGGGAGGACTATAAACTTATTTTAAGAGAAATTTTGTGCTTAAGCTCATCACAATAACGAAGGCAATGTTATCAATGTTTTGATTATAAAACTTATTTTTAGATTGCATGTGATCATTTTATATGCATAATGCCAGAAGCATAGCAAAAGTTAAATTCAGTCATCAGCTATTCTAATTTCTGTTTCGGTAAGTTTTTCTGCATCATTTATCTTCCCACAAATGCACAATAATTCACAACCTATAAAGTTTGTCACATTGCTGCTTCAAATCTGCTCTGCATTTTTTTTCATCCTGCAAGTCAACACACCTCCTGCTGGCTCCGGGCAAACAGCATTCCACCTCATTAGGCCAACTGTCCATGTTTTTCACTCTGCTCTCCATGCTGATTTAGATGCTGAACAGGGTAAAAGGGTATACGCGCCAGGCGTAGATTACATAATGGAATAATCCTTTGAAAGCAGTTCTTTTCTCTGTCAAGTAGTTATTTCCTGAAAAATACACCTCCACAAGATGTTAGGATTCAGTGTAAGCCCTTGCAGAGTGGGCTCAGTTACAGATCTGTCAAACATCAGGCTGGGTTACTTAAAGATCAGGTGAATACCTGAGACAGACACTTGCTGTTTCTCATTTGCAGATTTAACAAACTTAGTAATATCACAGTGGCCTTCGAAACAGCCATTCCCTGAGAGGCAGAAGAAGGCCCTCAATAACCCTAAAGGGAAAGACAAAAACATTATGCAAGTTAATTTACTCTTCACAATTGAGTTCAAAGGAGCATATTTAAAACACACACACACACACACACAGAGAGAAAGATATGAGAGAGAAATAGAGCAAGAATAAGAGAGAGAGAGAGAAAGAGAGAGATTTAGTAGATCTATTCTATTCAGGACATTGTGTGCTGAGTCATGACAAAAATTCTAAGTTTCCGGAAATAGAAAGTGCATGTTTGAATCCTTGGGCTTTATTTGGTGACTTGAGACTTGGGACAATTTGATTTGAAATTCCTGAGTCTCAACAACCTTGAGTGCCAATTGTAGTTTATAACATTGATCTCAAACTTGCAGGTGTCTGCTGTGGATGCTATCTGATGAACACTGTTCTATCTCATCCTGGAGGCAGCACTTAAACAACACAGGCATTTATGTTCCAGAGTAGAAGTAACTCAGCGTTTCCTACAAAGACTCAGGGACTCTCTACTTGATTTTTCTGCATCTCACTCTCCTGGCCATCTGCCTTGTGCCCTGCAATTCTCTGGTGAAAAATACAAGAAAAGTATGCTTTCTGCTCATGTTCCCTCTTTTCTCAGGAAACAAAATTTTCTTCTCCAACTTCCCCTTGAGGCCTATTGGCCAACAGACACTGGATAATCTTGAAGGAGAACTCAGTTGCCTAGGGAGATAGGCTTACACAGTCAGGATTATTTCCTCAGCCAGTTGCTTAATACAAGGATGCATTAGCACAGGAAATGGATTAGAAACCCAGTGACTATTTAATGAATAAGCTGTCTTGTTGGGCTAGGACATAGAGTTACAACTTGTGTCTGTTTAACAAAAGCACAGTTACGTGTGTGGTACTCTTCAGTATGCACAAACATTAAACCAGAACTTACCATAATTCACATTTTACTAGTGCACAAAGTCTTAAGGTGACCAGGTTACATATTAAAAACTTCATAGTAGTAATATGCATAGCCAAGACTCATGATTTTTTTCCTAAGCCTAACTCTTTTTATTAAACTATTCTAAATCAATCTCTTCTGAAACATACAACTATCACAAATGACACTTTGATTATAATAGGGAAGGATTCCTCTGGAGAAAGAGAGAAATCAATGAAGGAAAGACTTTGCTGTTGGCGTGTGTTTCTGGATTTGGCATGGCTGAGTTTCTATAAATGTAAGTATAGATACTGTAGAGGGTCAGCTTCCTCTAAACAATAAATCCAAATATTTGAGAAATACATGATCAAAAGAATAAACTGTCAATGTATTATAACAAACTGCATACCTGTTGATCTTTCACGGAGTTGAGATCTTGATTTCTAAGGCAAATAAAGATAAATGTGCTGCAAGGAGCTTCTGCATTCTGACCCAAGCAGTGGCTCAAGGAGTGGGTGTCTGTAAGGAGTTATTCAACTATCCCACCCTGGACTCAGTGCCATTTTACCTTCCTCACAGCTCATGAAATTCGCGCCAGTCCAGTCATCTACCAACCGGGCATTTCACTTGAGAATCCCACCCCCAATCTCCCAGTCCCTTCCTCAACTCCGTCCGCTTACCAATCATTCTTAGGCAATCACCTGTGACAGTCTCAGGCACCAATCCCCTGAGACCTGCCCTCAATCCCTCCCAATCCCCACCCCCACACCTTGCAGGCTCACCTGAGTGACAAAAGGCCCCCAAGTGCAGCTCTCTCTCTCTTCTCCTTCCGGCCCCCCTTCCCCCACTTTCCTTCCCTTCCCCAACCCCGCCTCTGCTGCTCTCCCACCACCCCGTCCCATTCCTGCCTGCTGGAGTAAACCTCCTAAGATACCTCGTTGCATCTGGTGTTTTTAGCTCATCTTAAAGAACTAGGTTGTGGGAATTAACTGCACATACTAATATTATAATAACGTATGAACTAGAATTCAGACTGTGTTAAATAACTAACAGTGTCTGTAAGGAGTTATTCCAACATCCTTCCCTGGACCCGGCGCCATTGCTTCTTCCTCACAGCTCATGAAGTTCGAGCCGGTCCAGCCGTCCACCAATCAGATGTAACCTGGCATTCCACCTGAATCCCACCCCAATCTTCCAGCCCCCTCCTCAACCCCGCCCACTCGCCAATCATCCCTAGGCATTCACCTGCAGGCGCCAATCCCCTGGGGGCCTGGCCTCAATCCCTCCCAATCCCCACCCCCTACACCTGGCAGACAAAAAGGCCTCCCCAGGTGCGGCCCACTTTCTGGTCTCTCTGGTCTCTCTCTCTCTCTGGTCTCTCTCTCTCTCTCTGCTCTCTCGCTCTCTGGTCTCTCTCTCTGGTCTCTCTTATCCCTCCTTCTCTGGTCTGTGTCTCTCTGCTCTCTCTCTCTGGTCTCTCTTATCCCTCCTTCTCTGGTCTGTGTCTCTCTGCTCTCTCTCTCTCTGGTCTCTCTTATCCCTCCTTCTCTGGTCTCTGTCTCTCTGCTCTCTCTCTCTCTGGTCTCTCTCTTTCCTCTCTTTCCATTCTCTTCTCTCCCCTTCTTTCCTGATTTTCACCACCTCTACCCTGTTCCTGCCCCGTTGGAATAAACCTCCTAAGATACCTCGTTGCGTCTGGTGTATTTCAGCTCACGGTAACGAACCAGGTTGCGGAAGTTAGCTGCACGTAATATAATAATATCATATGAACTAGAACTCTACCATCTTTTAAAATAACTAACAGTGTCATCTCCAACAAAGTCTTTTCCCATCAGCATCACTCAAATATCAAACATTTCTTGAATATCTAGTAGGTATCCTGAAGACTCAAAATTAAACACTCATGGGGACACTGCACAGAGCTAGGAAAACAAATTAGATGAACAGAAACATTACAGAGCAACTATTCAGGACCTCAAGAGAGATCTGTATGTTGAACTTGAATATAAGAACAGGCCAGTGAGTGGAAGAGAGGAAGAGCAGCACGTGTCCTTAGCACAGCGTGTGAGTAGCTACTAGGGATACCTGCCAGGAAAACACACTGGGATAGTCATTTCATTTGGCAGCAGACAGATAATACAATATGACTTTTTTGGTAATGAGTGTATTATATATAACATTGTGTTTGAGATAGTCAAGTCATTTTCAATCAACACATGACAAAAATGGACCCACCCTGACAACCCATACTCAGACAGTTTGTTTTTGTTACACTTAAGACTTGAGTTTCTTGTGAAGACACACACACGCAAACCTGGCCAACTTAACAAGCCACTTACTTCAAGGTTACTCAGATCTGTCAACCCCCAAAGACACAAGAGATTCCTTATGACGTTTACTGTAAATTGTCTCTCAGAGGAAATAGTCATTGCCAAATTAAAAAAAAAAATTCTACAGCATTCCCATCTGAGACACTTAAGCACATGCTATTTGGTATCATTGCCTTAACTTTAAAAAGGAAGATTCATTTAGTTAAAGTCAGAATTACAGAGAGAAATCAGGAGAAATAGAAAGATATCTTCCATCTGATAATCCACGTTTAAGATGGCCACAAAGGCCAGGGTTGACCATGAGTACCCCAAGAGGCAAGAGCTTAATAGCAGTGTCCCTGTGAAAGGCAGTCCTCCAAGCATTTGAGTCATCTTCCACTGTTTTGTCAGGCCATTAGCAGAGACCTGGGTGGAAACTGGGGATACTGGAACATGAGCTGAAGTCCTTATGAAATACCAGTATTTCAGGCAATATCTTTACCCACTATACTACCATGCTAGCCTTGTTGTCTTAACTTTTTAATGTGTTTACATATTGTCTTCTAGAGAAAGGTTCATTGTTTTCCATTTTCTATATCTTGTGCCATATTACCGGCCATTATATAAAAAGTATAAGGATACATAAAGAAAAGGAAAGTGGAATTAAGTAAAAACAAAAGACAAAGATGAAAGGGACAATGATCGAGTCCGCTTTCTCTCTGAAAAGTATTTTGAAAACTGTCTTAAAAATATGGGCCACAGGACAAGCTATTCTCATACTATTTCAAGTTCAGAATAATCCCAAAATACTGATATTCAGAACAGAGTGTCCTAATGTGACTGTATTTGGATAATTTCCATAGATTGTAGTGCTTTTCAGCTTGTTGAGTTTTAGAGACAAAGGGGATGCAGAAGAACGTTTTCACGTTCACAGCCCATTGAGCTGAGGCTGTTCATACTGAAGGATGCTTAGCACACCTCTAACTAGGTCTTCTTAGGATCCCATCAATAAAATAGAAAGGACACACTCTTTCTGTCTCATTGGAAGTTTCTAAATCCGATGAGATATGTCACCTGTGTAGGCTAAGTTCTGTGTGATGAATGACGATTGCCCTTCTGCTCCAAGAATGTTAAAGAAGTGGAAGTGCTCAAGGAAGAATTAAAGAGACAGTGAAACAAACACTGCCCATGTCATTTTTAAAATGCTTACTTATCTAAATGGCAGAATGGAAGATAAAGTGAGAGAGGAAGAGTTAGGCAGAGGTTTCATCTACTAGTTCTCTTCCCAAATGACCACTCGCGACAAGACTCGACCAGGGCAACAGCCTCTACTAAGCCTGCCATCGGAGTGTCAGACACTCAAACACTTGGCCCATCTCTTGCTGCTCCTCCTAGACCATTAGGAGGCAATCAGATGGGGAATGGGAGCACCCAGGACACACACTGGCACTCCTAAAGGATGTTGAAGTCATGAATGATAGCTTTCACCTGCTTCACCGCAGTGCCAACCCCCATCTCATTTTTTTATGGGAAGCCTTCAGAGAAGAGTTAGACTTGAGATGTACAGATTTACCATTTAAGTGTACATTTTGAGGATGTCAGATGCCCATTGTCCCCATTCCCGTTAATGTTCCACCTGCTCTACCCATGCAGGATGACAAATGTTCTTCAACACACAGCTCTCAGCTTCTATTTCACTCTGCATAAGGTGGGTTTACAGACTGAAAGCTTTACCAAAGGGCTTCCTTAGGAAAATATCAATCAGGTTGAAAACAGTATTAATCATGGTTAATATCCTACTTCTAACAGAAACTTACTTTGAAAATGCCCCCACAGGGAATCGGGTGCGATCCTGACAACCTCTTAATAGGAGGTCATGTGCGTGGAGCAGGGGGGCACTCCAGAGTGGAGCAGGTGGCAAGGAGGAAGCTTGGATCCCAACCATGAAGACTCCCAGACCTTCACCACAAACTATTAATACGAGCAACAAGGACTATATCCCAACTGTCAAGGAGGCCACAGGGAATTGGATGCCCTCGGAGGTCGAGTACTCTGAGGTCATCCACCCCCAACCGGAGCTTCTGCAGGGGATGGAAGAAGTCCAAACACCACTGTGCAGAAACCAACGTCATCGGAAAGACAACCAGAAGCCCTGAGCAGTCCACAGAAACAGAAGAACAATAAATGTCCTTCGGGACCAGGGAGGAGAGCTTTCTCTGGTCCGAGCCTGGCTCCACCTCTGGACCCCCGCCCTCCCTCGCAATGACCATCAGGATGGCTTCGAAAACCTCTCACAGCAAACAAACAATCATACAAACTAAACAAACCTAAAATAAATAGACAAACAACAGAAAGTAGAGCTTGAAATCTAACAGGAAAGAGCTGGCGTGGATTGGCTCATGCTTCGCTGGGTGGGACACAAAGATTAGTTACTCCTCACCATGGTGTTGGGGATTTTCCTGCACACTCACCCCCCCCCCAAAAAAATGTTCTGCACCTTAAATGTCGACAAATGTCTTGTTAGAGTTACAAGCCAGTCTAGATTATCCTAAACTCTGCCAAGATCAGCAAGTTGACACTTCAACACAACAAATGGCTAAATACTAAAATGAAATAGACACGAGACAGCTGAATGGTACCTTATAGCCATTTTAAGGTATATAGCAGCCGGTCCTGTATACAAACTAAAATTGAAATGTCAATGAGCTAATCATAGGTTGTGGTTAGGACTTGGGTTTTTTTTTTTAATTATTATTATTTTTTTTAACATACTGGTTACTCACGACCATGTCAACTCCATAATGTTGCAAACTGCTGTTGATGTTATATTGGGACTCTTAATTGACTGGGATGATATTCTACCAGCTCTAACTTTGGACCAGAAATGGTCTCCCCAAGAAACTGTTCAACCCATCTGGACAATAAGTAGCTGGACTCTATGCTTGGTATACGTTTGCAAGGAAAGAATCTTGATTGAATTTGAACTGTAATACTACATCAAGGTGGAGGAATCCACCAGGGGGGAGGGGAGGGAGAGAGGTGGGAGGATTCCCAGAGCCTATGAAACTGTCACATAATGCAAAATAATTAATAAAAAAAAAAGGAAAAGAAAAGAAAATGCCCCCAGAAGATGACATTGTTTACATTGCGGTCTCAGAGAAACAGCTGTTTCCCCTCACTGCCTTCAGAACTGCACTATTCTTAGTGGAATGCCAACAAACTTTATACAAATGCATGCTATTTAAGGGAGCAAGGTGGTCTCAAAGCAGGTGTGTTTGGAGAAACGATGGGGAAAGAAAAAGCTACGGCAGTGAACAGGACTTAAATTTTGTTTTTCAGGTTATATGCCACACATTGCATGTGTATGAACAGCTAAACATACACCTCCAATATTTACTAATAAGTTGAAGATACTTTAGTCTGGGGACTTCATGGTAATACATTTCCTTTTGTTTTAGTACTGAATCTGAGCTATTTTACTGACACAGATAATTTGTTTTAACTCATTCTGCTAAAATATGAAGCCAGCAGGAAGTGAAACACAATGTATTCACTAAAATTAAAGAACCAGGTATGCATATATCCCAATGCACACATTTCAAAAATATATTAGAATGTATTTCCAGGTACAGAAGTCAATAGTATGACACCACTTACATATAGGTTAAACACAATCAAAGCAGTAATACATAGTGTGTCAAGTAGAAATATTCTTTCTAAAAGTATAGGAGAATCATTATGTATAGGATTGATTTAGAGCCATTGGATGAAGTTTCAACTTGTTCATATGAAGAGAGACAAAGAAGATAAGAATTGAAACAGGCCTTCATGATATCTGAAATATTTTATTTCTACTACAGACATCCCCAGGTTATATTCAACTGGGACATTCAAATGTGGTACAGGGTTCATTATAGCTGTTTTGGGTTTTCAACAGATTTAATCTAGCCAGGCGGGGACCTGGGATCTTCAAAGGCCAGGATGGAGCTGTACAGCCAGCCCCTCCAGACCTGCACTGCAGTGCCCTCCCCACTACCACCACAGAAATTTGAACCTCAGAGACCCCCTCTGCTTTAAGCCCCTGCCAGCAGCGCAGCTCCTTGGGTCACCTCAGCTCCAGTATTTTGTGTTTGGTCCTCTCCTAAAAGTGATCTTTCCCCTACGACTAAAGCTTTAGTGAGGATGCCTCTGGTTGCCCCAGACTTTGCGATTTACATCATTACAAAGAGAAGAGCAGAGGGTCCTTTATAGAGGGGGGATAAGCCCCTTGGAATAATTCCTTCCCTAAAAGTACCCTTAAACTGCCTGTCAGTGTCACAAGGATGCGTGGAAAGCTCTCTCCAGAACCACAGGGTTAACTCAGAACTCAGGCAGAAGCTGCCAGCAGTTCAGTTGTTGTGTCCGAGGGCTTTGTGCAGTTGAGAGCTGGATTCCAAGCATTGCAGGCACCCGGAGTGGAGCAGCAGCCTGCGCAGTTACTCCTGGGTTTGCGTGGGAGCAGGTGGGGCATCAACTTCCTTTGAAGTGGGAAAGTCCACCCACCTTCACTGTGTTACAAGCTTCTCGCAAAAAAAAAAAAAAAAAAAAAAAAAAAAAATCATGTTGCTAGGATTTGAAAGCTTCCAATAAAAGCCAAGTAAATTGATCTAGGATACAGCAGAAAGCGTCACCACATATCGCCCAGAAGCCAGGGAGGAGCTGTAGGGAGAACTCAGCCGTTGGCTTTTTCTGTCCCATGCAAATCGCTCCAGCAACGCCCTCCCATTTCCAGGTGTAGTCCTTGCACCCGGACTCTCCTCACTTCCACACTGGCGGCTCTCTCTGACTCTAGGGAGCCGCCCGCGCGCTTTGCCAGAGACAGGGCTCAGACATCCACTAGGGAGGTGCAGGCGGCAAAGCCAGGGAAACCGTAGTGGAGACCCTAGGGCAGCAGGAGTGCCACTCGAGACCGTAGACGCCCCACTAGGAAATGCAAATAGCACTAGCTACCCCTCGTCCTTCCCTCCTAGGATAACAGAATAACTTCTGACCCTACTTGCCCTGCAGTCCAAATGGTATGAGTGCACCACACCAGCACCTTACTAGGTTATCCTTGGAAAATGCCCCATTTCCTATTCTTGGAAAGAAAACACAAAGAAACAAACAAAACCTGGCTTCTGTCCCAGCGGGATATAGCAGTGGCTGAAGTCCTCACCTAGCCTGCGCTGTAATCCCCTTTGGGCGCCAAGCTTCCCATCCAGCTCCCTGCGTGTGGCCTGGGAAAGCAGTCGAGGATGGCCCAAGGCTTGGGATCCTGCACCGGCGTGGGAGACCTGGAAGAAGCTCCAGGCTCCTGGCTTCAAATCCACTCAGCTACAGCCATTGCAGCCACTTGGGGAGTGAGTCAGGGGACAAAAGATCTTCCTCTCTGTCTCTCCTTCTCTCCATATATCTGACATTCCAATAAAAGTAAACATTTTTAAAAGCTGTTTTCAATCCCAATCCTTAAAGTGAAATGGAAGGACAGAAAGGGGAGAGGGAACGGGACGCCGAGAAGGGAGCGACTTGTTTGGCTGTTCCTCCCAGGCAGCTGAGCCCTGTGCACCCAGCAGCTTGGGAGAGCTCAGGGAACGGGGGAGCTAGCTGGGTGAAGTCCCGCCCAGGCCGAGCTGACAGGCGGGCCTGGCGGGGGCGGGGCCGGGCCCTGGCATCTCCCCCAACAGGAGCTGTCCGCCACCCTGGTGCTGATTCCATCTCCAGAGCCTTGCATTGCGCTGCGCACTGAGCTCGGCACCGGTCGCTGCCTTAGGGTCTGGATTGGCACCGCTGAAGAGGCAAGCTGGAAGGTGCAGAGGAGAAAGGGGCTGGCGAGGACATCGCAGATCGCAGGCGCGAGACTGTAGCCTCCTCGGCAGCCTCGGAGGAGCCCCGATCGCGGTTTCGGGGGAGCCCCTAGAGCCGGGATGGAGTGAAGAAGCGCGTGCCTCTCCCAGAGACGGCTGGCAGGGGTTAGGCGGTGCAGAGGAGGGAGAAAGAGGGAAAGGACGCCTGAGAATTTGGGTTGGGATCAGGAGGGGCCGCCCACTAGCGGGAAATGGATTCTGTACCACTGTGGACCAGCGCTTTGACTTTGCTGTTCTCCAGTTTTTGGAATTCAGGATTCACGGCTACGAATTGTGAGTACCTGGAGCTGGGAGGCGGTAGGCGAAGGTGGGGAGCCGTCATTTTAAGAGAGAAACTCAGGTCCATGTGCAAACGTACTGAATGAAGGGTGTCTGTCCTGCGCAGAATAAGAGGGTAGGGACATGTTTGAAATAGTTTCCCAAAAGTTAGAGGAGGTCGGAGGAGCCAGCCCTGTAGGATTCCCAGCCTTTCTCTTGGAATCTGGAAGTTAAGCAAAGCAAGGAATCCCTCTGCTTGCGTGCAGATCTCTGTCTACCAGCAGTCATCCAGGGCTTTCCCCACAAACACCCCATGAAGACAGTGAGCGCCTGCAGGCAGCTTCCAAGGGAAGCCCTGTGTCCAGTGCTGTAAGTTACAGCGGCTCCTCCCACGGCTGCAGATTTGCACTGTGCCCAGTGCCTCTCCCTCATGGTTCTCAGCTCTGCCCTGGTTCCAGTCTGGTGTCGTACAACCAATAATTCAGCAGGAGTTTGGGTGGAAGAGTCGCAGCCCCATGTAGTCAACTGCAAGATTAGTGGCTGCCCCTGATGTAGGTGCAAGAGCTTTAGTGGGTATCTCCTACCCCTACACACACACACACACACACCGCAACAGCTTGTCTGAAGAAACTCATCATGGGCCTGCATTAAATGTATTCTCTGTAGTGCAAAGCCTGACTTCGGCAAGCATGGGGCATTTCATTTAACAGCCTGGAAGGCGGGGCACCTGGCTCAGTCACCTGCTCCTATTTAAATGGCTTAGTTATTCAAATTGAGCCATCAGGTTCAAGCACAATTACTCAGTTGCCTCTGTAGGAGGCAAGGAAGCTTTCCCAGCTCTGGGAACCTTTAAATGCTAAGGAATGAAATTTGTTGAACTTTGGAATGCGAAGAACGGCTGCTAAGGGCTGGGAAAGGGGAGGTTGCTGAGGTTCTCAATTTAGAAACCGCTTCAGGAATTTGTGTGGGGTGGGATTTAGTTCCGGTGTTTCTTTTCTTTCTGTCTTCCTCTTCCTTCTCCTCCTCCTGTTCCTCCCCTTCAGATCCTCTTAAATAGTCCCCTTGGTGTTTCAGAAAAAGATCTAAGTCATTAGCAGAGAAAGTTAGATATGGTGCTTAACTAGTTTCTTAACTTTCTACAACACTAGAGGACACTATTGTTCTGACAACTGCTTTTAACATTTTTTAAGTCCTTTTGTAAAGTGAATACTTTGAAGACCCTCTAGGGTAAGGGTGAGGTATCAGGTGCAAAAAATGCAATAACCTGAGGCACTCCACAGGCAAATGGTATGAACTAATTTCTGTGAACTAAGTGAATCATGGTTAAGACGTTTTAATGACACACAGCCTAATGGCATTGATTTCAGATGTCTGCTTATCAGAACCAAAGCAGTGATGAAACTACTTCTGAATACTTAAAATACAAGATTGTAACAATGAACTTTGATATTTTATCAAGGACAGTTCATTTTTCCAACTGCCAATGAGCATTTCAATTGAATGTACTTTTCTTGCTAAATACTTTGGGGTCACTTTCTTAAGGAGCAATGAAACATGTTTACTATGCTTTACAAAATGTGTCGGTTCTGTGAACCATAGAATAGCAGCAGAAAACTACTTAATTCTGTACCTGTTGGACTTCTGAGTCGGTGATGTGTGAAGACAGCCTTAGCACAACAGCTCCTCAAGCTTGCATCATCCAGTGCTTCTTCATTGCAGAGAAGCTCAGATGTGCTCTGTATGTGAAGGTGTGTGTGTTGAATTGTTGCCTAACCTGACCAAAACATGGGCAATTCTCTTTGAGAAATGAATGCGTACTTCAACAATCACTGATTTCATAAGTTTCATTAAACAAAATAAAAATAAAATCAGGTTAGAAGGCCACCTCCAACAAAGCCATTATGAATTTATGGAGAGAACGTATTTATTCATCAGTAACAAAAACACAAGCAGTCTCTCTATGCTGCACGTTCAGGATATTAAATATCTACAACATTTCCTCTGCTTTTACCCTTAAGGAACTAGTTAATTTCAAATGCAGATATTATAGGTCAGTGTTAAATGTAAAATCTATGTAACGCATCCTCTCCACTCCTCTGGCACCACAAGGATGTGTCTGGAGGGTTGGTAAAAGGGAAATCAGGGACTAGAGGAGCTGAGTTCTAGGCCAGTTACAGTGCAGCTCAGGACCTGAACACTCGGTGGGTTGTTCAACCTTCTGGATTGCACATACTAGTGTGCAATCAGCAACTCTGCTATGTGTCTGCCCAAATATAGAATAATAGCTAGATCTCTTACTCAGGAAAGCTTTTTGTTGAGCGACTACTTCTACAATAAGAAAACTTGCATTTACAAGATAATGGACATACATTGGCCACATGAGATCACTATCTGTGTGGTTTATTTTTACACAAAACATTTATGTTATCATAAAAGCCTTTGGTTTTCACTGATAAAATCAATTTGAATGATCTTGAAATCCTCTCTATAAAAATTTGTTAGATATTATCAATCATTGTTACTACGTATTAGGATCACAAAGATATTACTCTGGGAGAAGACCCAAATATTTGATTCTAGTCTTTTCTCAAAATCAACATTTAATCTGAGTACATAAAGATAGCAATCGTGTTCATAGAGATCTCCAAAGGAAAATTTGAAGTGTTTCTTAAATTATCTGAAGTTTATGCACGAATATAATCAACAGGTGCTATAACAAAGGTGACTGATTTTTCTCAGAAGAGTATGATAGGCTATTTATGACATTTATGATAAGAATTTATAATGAGCATGTAAAAGTTCTAAAGACCTTCCCATTATTGAACTAACATGTTTTATGGTACATTTGAATTCTCTCCCCCTCTTTAACATAGCCTGCCATATTAAAACCAGGTTGATATTTTTAGAAGTGGAACATGTAAACACTAGTGATTTTCAAATAAACATACAGAAAATTGCACAAGTTTCTTCACTTGAATAACTTCCTGCCTCGCCGCCTTCATTCTTGAGGGTTCTTACAGGTGACCTGCCTGGAAATTGCAGGTTTTTGCTCAGCTCTCCCGCCTAATATCATTTCTATTGCGTACCATGTTTCTTTATTGAATTTCTTCACCTTTACTTATTTATTTGTCACAAAATAGTGCGATCTGGCATCATCAGAAGTGCTTATGCAACTGTCATTTGGTGATCCAAGGTGATTTAGCTCATAGACTAAAACTCTGCCAGTGTATGAAGTGTGTGGACAACGTTGATTAATCTTACCACATAGGAAGCTGAGGGAAAGGGTTGTGTTACTGGAAAGGCCAGAAGACATATTAAATCATTCAGTAAGGCTTTACCAAGAAATGTAAATTTACTCATTTGGAGCCAATGAATGAATTTTTTAGTTTGTAACAATTGCTGCTTTTATCCATGAAAATATTGCAGATGGTGACCTGTAGAGGTTATTTACTGTGATGATCTACATGTGTTGAATGAGTAATTGTGACAAATTATCCCAAGGCCCCTATCTACCAAGAATGCATTTTATTTAACCATTCATGTTGCCTACTGGTATTTACAATTTTATGCATTTGGGCTGATTTCTACTTCAAAAATGATAAGGCAAGTGTAATTACAGAACAACATGATAGGGTCTTAACTCTTACCAACTTATAGGCATTTTATACGTCTCACAAGTTGACACAACTTTCTGGACTTACACAGATGTAGTTTAGAGATGGACTAGATAAAGGTTCATGATTCTATTTAAGGTAAATAAAAGGGCAGAAGCTTTGGATCACTTGATTGGATGTGGGAACTAAAGAAGAGGTTTGTGCAGTTTGAACTCATTGAGGAGAAGTCCATTCTCCCCTACAAGAGAGCACCTCTCCAGTGACCTGACCCTAGCACCTATGTGGAGATACTTTTATCCAGTTGGGTTATGAAATGTTTGTGACTATCTATTCTGTAGTCTGAAAAAAATGTGTCATCGCATTACTACAAAATAGCTCAAAGTTCAGTTAAAAATGAAAAATTTGAATTCCATTCAGTGGAGTTTTAGTATTAAATTACTGGAAAAATCTCTTTTGTAACTGTAGGACTTTAGGGCTGCCTGTGTCATTGGGGCAGAGAAGACGCAAGTGTTTGTGTGGTTAGGCGTTGGAGAAACATTGAGAAAATGAGTCTGAACCGCATGATCCTTTCCCTGAACACAGGTTTTGCTATGAGTCTCGAGAAATAAAGGTGACATCTAGTCTGTGACATCAAGAAACTTCAGACACTAGGCAAGGGCCTTTATACACACAGACACACACACACACATATAATATGATGTCACAATGCTAAATATTATACAAAAGAAAAACACAAGGTGTAATGAAAGGCACACAGAAGGAGGTCAAGCTGACCGGTCCATCGGGGGATGGTCTTAGAGGAGAATGACATTTAAACACAGTTTTAAACAAGTATAGACTTTACTGACTAGAGAATTAGGAGGGCATGACTCCTTGTCATGACAACGTAAGAAACAGCTAAAAACTTACGTAAGCCTGGGGATCTTTATACTTACTTATAAAGCTGTGACAAGTCACTGATGTTTTTCACACAATAATTATTATACACATAAGACTATTAGACACAGTTTTTGCTTTAAAATGATCATTCTGTCAGTAGATTGCCATAGGACAGGTGGTGGCATCAACCCGTGAGGAGCCCGAAGGAGCTCAGTGAAGAACATTTTGTAATCCACAGAAGCTGCACCAAATCAGAAAAGAAATGATGTTTAAATAAATTCAAGATACAAGGATGCATGAGTCCATAAACTCAGAAAGCACAGAGTTGTGATTCCACTGCATCTTGGGGCCGTCCTTGCTGTTTTTGGTAAATGAGAGCCATAGGTGCAGGACAACGTGCTGTGTGCCTTGAAATGAAGCTCTTCTCTGGTAATATCAAATAACAGTATTCTCAATGCAGCACATCTTATCTTTTCATGAACTATTCAGAAATTCTATCTGCATTCATCTTCTTGTCTGTGAATTATTCCAGGTTGTCAGCAGAGTGGGAACTACTCATTAGGGATGTGTGATTAAACCTCCCTATCTTGGCTCTCATGCTGCCTCTGACAAGACAGTGGCCAGTGGTCATGGATACTGCCAGAGGCTATTCTGTAAGGAGAGGGACCAGGGAATGCAAGTTGGGTCCATGTTGACTTGTTATCCTTGGTGACTGATCAGCTGGCATAAATCCAATCTCTGTATTTCCAGTTACTTTTGTGCATATGCTTGGGGATTGATTAATGCCATCTGTTTCAATGGATTAGTTACACTGATTGAGTCTTGTAAGGTGCCAATGTTGAAGATAGAAAAAGGAAATGCTGAAACACTGCTCATGAGATATATTATTTTTGCCATCCTCCTCTGGAAGCAAAATTTTCCTCCAAAGATAGTCCAAGGCAGATTACAGTCTAAGGTTATATCCCTGACACGTGTTTTGAAGGTGTTCGTCTAGGCCACTGCTTACTTACTCCAATTCTTTGTCTCTCTTACTCCCTCTCTACCTCCTCCCTTTCATCCTCATCCCCTCTCTTTTTCTCTGTCATGGAGACATGTAGTTCTTAGTCAATGCTGACTATTTCTTTCAGAGCTCCTGATTGTACTAAGGATGTACAAAGAGGAAGGGATGATGTTCGTTGGGTTTAAGTGCTGTGTTTCTGAACTACGTGCACACTGTTACCAAGGAGCTTTATGCCAGGACATATGAACCTGACACAAATGTGCCTCCCACAGCCACTCCGGAACACTCACATTATTCCCACACCCACACCCAGTTGTGCCCATGTAGCTCTTCCTATCTGCATGAATCCCTTGAATCTTTTAATATTGCAGAGGCTCCCAATTCTTTAAGGTAAGCATTAACTCTCGGATTCCCACCAAAAAAGGCTGTAGGAATGTTGATGAATACATACCTGACTAAGAGAAACAGATCCATGACAGAAAAAAAGTGAGTGAAATCAGGGAGGAGGATGATCTGAGCTGTGGAAAGGCAATGAGGGGGGAACAGGATGTCCGGGATAGCTAAGGCAAATGCTGACAATGTTCTGTTGGTATCCAGGCTCATCTTGGTTTTCCAGTTGTACAAAACTGAAGAGAGCACATAGGATGGAAAATGGGGAGATGTTGAAATACTGTAGAAAAATGATACATCTAAGTCTTGGATTGACTTAATTCTCACTCTGCAACTTTTCCCAGTTGCAGAGTCAACACAGTGGAAGCGGATCTGTGTAAAATGCACAAGAACATCCTATAATTATACCTGCTACTGTGATGACCAATGGGTCTCAGCATGCATTCTCTCATAATCACTTGTGCAGAGCAGGCCAAGGACAATTAGGCTCATGTTCAAACATGGAAGGGTTCATTTGCCTTTCATTCTGGTTGCTGGAGAACTACAACACTTTCTCCTACTCTCCATGCCTACTGGTGGTAAATACATCTCAGAAATGTCCTTTTCCTCATGTTAACTTGGGTTAAAATCAGGATTCTGTGGGAAGTGAGAGAGATTATAAAAGATTGCTTCCTCTTTATCCGTTCGTTGACTTTTCCAAACTTCATGAAAGTCTGGCTCTCTGTGTCTTTGCACCACCGGGAGAGCCTTCCTTTCATTACAAAATAGCTGATGGGAGGAAGGGTAAAGATTTTTATTCAAATGCCTCCAGAAAAAGAGTAAGAAAGAGTAACCGTGGCTTTAAAAGAAATACAAAAGTTGACTCAGTGTCCCACACAACCACTTAATTCTTGTTCCGTATTTCGCACAATATTCTAAATAATACTCTTAAAGAGTTGACGTTGTAAAAAAATGGGCAAAGCTTTGGCTTTTACTCACATCGATCCAAATCAGAGTGCTGGTATGGACTCCAGCTGTTCTTCCAATTCAGCTTCCTGCAAATATGACTGGAAGTAAGTCAATAATGGCATCCCAACACACATGTGCAACAGGCAGGTGTTCGGGGGTTTGATCTGGGTCTGCCCAAAACTTAGGTGCTGTAGTCACTGGGAAAAAAAATGTAGAAAGAAGACATCTTACTCTTTCTATCTCAAACCTTCAATATTTACACATTTGAAAGGCAGGACAACAAAGAGAAAGATCTGCCACTTGCTGGTTCCCTCCCGGAACACCCACATCCAGGATTGGACTGCAGTGAAAGCTGATAACCAGGAACACAACCAGGTGCTCCATTGACCTACTCAGTTCCTGGGCCTATCTTTGCTTGCTCCTGGAGGACATAGTAGCAGGGAGCAGGGGTCAGGAGCAGATGTGAGTCGAGTGTTGAGCTTGAACAAGGAATCCAAGTGCTCACCCTTTGGGACGTCGTATTGGGTATGTACCGCTTCTTGAGTCTTTGCTGTCTTCTCCTTAGAGAACACAGCCTTCGCTCCAGCTTTCCCTTCTTCTTTCCCTCTCTTTATCTATTCTCTCTGTGTCTCTCTATCGTATTTTTGTCTCCATCAGTGTCTCCTTTCCTTCATTCTTGCTGTCTCCATGGACATTCACTAACAGGCTCATTTCTCTATGTTCTGACTGAAGTTAATGTATCTAATTTTTCCAATGAAGTTCTTCTCACTGGAAAAATAGAGTGCACGAGAATTCAGTAGAGTCTGAGAGCTTAGCTTTGGCTTCAAGCCACCACGGAATCATGTAATTTCTTGAATTTTATCACGAAGAAGCAGGCAAATTTGCACTTAGCTTCATAATATATTCATATTTACAGTACAGAGAAACATTTTCCCAAATACTCAGTTAAATCTGACAAGCCATGTTTATCAACTTAACCTGCAGGAAAGGGCTATTTACACCAAGGGGCACAGACTTTGAAAAATTAGGCTCTTCCCCCCATAATTTACATCTTCAGGAACTCCTGATTCTAATGGAGTGCCTTCAGGTTGTTTTAGAATTGCATAGGATTTCCCTTCCCATTATAAATAGTTACTGAACTGAAAGCTGTGGATTATGAATAATCAGTAATAGGAAGAAAGAAGGACTTAGCAATTCCCATGAGAGGAGGAAAGCTGCCCTTGGCTTCGTTAGACTAATAGAGGTTTCTGAAGGGGCTGTACACAAAGCAATGCAGTTTGGTCACTAGCCTGGATGCCCCTCCTCCAACCAGCAGTGGATGTATGGCTGTGTGCATTGATGTCCACCTCTGAATGAATGAGAGTTGTGAGTTTATAAAAGCACAGATTCTTCTGTCTGAGGCAAAATTGAAGCCATAAGGACAGTAAAGAGCAATTGATGCCACTCATTCAACAATGTTCAGGATGATTTTGAAAGAAGTTAAACCAACAGATTGGTGTGTTGGAACACTGACAATTAGAGATGACATTGATTTGTCTTTCCTTGCTTTCCTTGGCATGGTGCCAATCACACGGTGCCAAGGATCATTGTTTTCACACATTTGAACTATGTTTATTGTTTAGAATAAAGTATGTTTATATATATAATATATAAAATATACACTAAACATATATGTACTACTTATAATATATAAATAACATACTCTATTTTTTTTAAAGATTATTCAGTTTATTACAAAGTCAGATATACAGAGAGGAGGAGAGACAGAGAGGAAGATCTTCCGTCTGATGATTCACTCCCCAAGTGAGCCGCAACGGGCCGGTGCGTGCCAATCCAAAGCCCGGGAACCAGGAACCTCTTCCGGGTCTCCCACGCGGGTGCAGGGTCCCAAAGCATTGGGCCGTCCTCGACTGCTTTCCCAGGGCACAAGCAGGGAGCTGGATGGGAAGTGGAGCTGCCGGGATTAGAATTGGCGCCTATATGGGATCCCGGGGCGTTCAAGGCGAGGACTTTAGCCGCTAGGCCACACCGCAGGGCCCAACATACTCTATTGTGCAATTTACCACATATACTATGTATACTATAGATACTACAATATATAATATACATTTAATGTAATTATATTAAATTATATAACATACTATATATTTAATATAATTATATGCAATATACCATATATTGTGTATCATATGTTATATTATATGTTATATATTATATGCATTATATACCACATATTACATATTATGTATTATATCATATATTACATATCATACATCATATATCATATGTCATGTATTATATATCATATATCGTATACCATATATTACATATCACCTATCATATATTGTATATAACATATTATCTATTATTATTTTTCTTTTTTATTCATTAATTACCTTGTATTATGTGACACAGTTTCGCAGGTACTGGGATTCTCCCCACCCCTCTTCAAATCCTGCCACCATGGTGGATTCCTCCACCTTGTTGCATAACCACAGTTCAAGTTCAGTTGAGATTCCCTCACTGCAAGCATATACCAAACATAGAGTCCAGCATCTTATTGTCCAGTCAAGTTCAACAGCTTCTTAGGGAGACCCTCTCTGGTTTGAAGACAGAGCCAGCAGAGTATAATCCCGATCAATATTGCATATCATGTATCATATAGTATATGTTATGTTATATGTTATATTACATATTGTATATTGTATATCATATATCATATGTTATATCTCATATATCATATGTTATATGTGATTTGCAAAGACAGGTCAACAAAGAGAAGGAGATCCACAGAGAAAGAATCCCCTTCTACTGGCTCATTCCCTAAGTGGTTGCAACAACTACAAACGAGCCAATCCAAAGCCAGTAGCCAGGAGTCACTTTCTGGTCTCTCACATGGGTACAGGGTCATGCAATTTTGATCCATCCTCTACTGCTGTCTTAGGCCACAAGCAGGGATCTTCACTGTAAGTGGAACAGCTGGGACTTGAACTAGTGCCAACACAGGATTCCATCATGTACAAGGCAAGGACTTAGTCACTGAGCCATCATGCTGTGTCCTAAGAATAGTTCTTGCTGAAGCTCTATTCTTTTCCTTTCCACGGTGCTGTGAACTAGTCGTAAGCAAAAACAGGGCAAGAGAGTAGTGGCCACAGTGGCCAGGGAATTGATCCAAGATCAAGGAGAAGGGTTTGGTGCTGACATTGGAATGTTAACCCATCTGTCCCTGTCTCTGAGCCTCAGTGCACTCCACTGCCCGCTTTTGTACGGAACTGTATGCTAAGGCTAAGCTGGCTCTTTTCTCAACCACAGATTGAGGAGTGCCTTATGAGAGGGATGGATGGCATTCAGACCTGATCTCTGTCTGGGGTTACAAGTTTCATGCTCAAGCCCAGCCTAACACCTCCTTTCACCCAGTGGAGGTGGCTGGGAGGGTAGGCTAGAGTAGTGTGTTCTAATACCATTGCTCTGCAGCACTAAATAGGTACAGCATCTGGTACCTTCCTGCCCACCCTGCCAGCCTTGCACAACCTACTTGATGGACAAAGGCTAGTATTTGTCCCAACTCACTTTCATCAGCAACCATATTCAAAGCCAGAACAGTTTGTTCCTTACTTCATTCACAATTCTCCTGATTCATCCTTCAACTGGGTAATGGCTTGGTTTCGTTGTGATTTCTGCACTTGCATTTCCTATATTCTCTTTCTCAAATATTTTATTGACTCAATATCCATCCTGCTAGGTTTAGACGGTTGATTTCCCTAATATACAGGACACTGTGGCGTTTTCTCTCTACCTTGCCAATGTCTGTTAATATGAAGGACATAGAGTATCCTGAAGTACTTTAAATTCAGGGCCTTAAGACATTCTATTGCAGCTTCCAAAAAGAAATTATGCTAGAAAGAGGATTCTAATAGAGGAGTGGATAAAGAACTATGATATATCTACCCCATGAAATACTACTCAGCCATTAAAAGAATATATGATATCCTGCTATTCTGCCAAATTCTCTTGTGAGTTCCAGTAGACTCTTGATTGAATCTTTTGGTTCTTCTTTGTGGAGAAATTATATCATCTACAAACAGGGATAATTTAAAATCCTCAATTCTGATTTTAGTTCCATTAATTTTTTCTTACCTAATATCTTGGGCAAAGCCTTCCAATAGTATATTGAAGAGCAGTGGTGGAAGTGGACATTCTTATCTAGTTCCGCTTCTTAGTGAAATAGCTTCTGGTCCTCCCCATTTAGTATGAAGTAGTTATTATTATGATGATTATTACTATATATTGCTTTGATTTTGTTGCAGAATGATCCTCCTATGCCTATTTCTTAAGGTTTTTATTATGAAGTCATGTTGGAGTTTTTAAAAGATTTATTTTGTTTTTATTGGAAAGTCAGATATAAAAAGAGAAGGAGAAAGAGAGAGGAAGATCTTCCATCTGCTGATTCACTCCCCAAGCAGCCATAATGGCCAGAGCTGTGCAGATCTGAAGCCAAGAACCAGCAGCCTCTTCCAGGTCTCCCACACAGGTGCAGGGTCACAAGGCTTTGGTCTGCTACTGCATTTCCAGGCCACAAGCAGAGAGCTGGGTGGGAATTAGGGCTGCCAGGAATAGAACCGGCACCCATATGGGATTTCAGCACATGTAAAGCAAACACCTTAGCTATTAGGCTACTGTGCAGGCCCGTAATGCTAGACTTTATCACATACCTTCAATGTATCAGTTAAGATGAGCATATCATTTTTATTTTCCAGTGTTTTGATGTGGTGAATCACGTTTATTTATTTAAACCATCCCATCATGCCAGGGATGAATCCCATCTGGTCCAGGTGAATGATCTGCCTGATGCATGCTTTGATCCTGTAGACTATTACTTTTGTTAAGGATTTTTGCTTATGCACATCAGGCGTATTAGTCTGTAGTTCTCTTTTTTTGCTATGTCTCTATCTGGCTTTTGTGTTAAGGTGAAATTGGCTTCATAGAAAGAGTTTGGAAGTATGGTCTCCCTTTCTATTGCTTGGAAAAGATTGTGGAGTATTGGGGTGAATTCTTCTAGAAATGTTTGGTAGACTTCAGCAATAAGCCATTTATTACAATATTTTATTGGCTGTGAGGACTTTACTGATTCAATCTCAGTACATGTTATAGGTCTATTTATATCATTAACTAGCATCATGCTTCAATTTTGGTAGATTGTATGTGTGCAAGAATCCATCCATTATCCATCCATTTCTTCTAGGTCTTCTGATTTGTTGGCATATTTTTTCTTGTAATAGTTCCTAATAGTTCTCTGTATGCCCAAGGTATCTGTTGTTATAATTCCTTAATTCCCTTTTCATCTGATGCTGTTAATTAGTATTGTCTCCTTTTTTTTTTTTTTTTGATTATATAGTCTGGTGGAGAACCTGTTTTATTGATGTTCTCAAAAGCAGCTTTTTAATTCATTTCTCTCATGCTTTGTTCTTTTGATATCTATCCAGTTTCTTTATTCTCTTGTTTTGCTTATTTCTTTTTATCCTACTAATCTTGGAATTGCTTTGTGGTTGTTTATCGAGCTCTTTGAAATGTTAGCTCATTAGTTGGTGTTTTGCTAATTTATTAACATAAGCATTGACTGAAATGAGCTTTCTTGTTAACACTGCCTTGATCATGTTCCATAAGTTTTATGTTGTGTTGATACCTTCATTTGTTTCAAGTATTTTAAAAGTTTCCCCTTTAATTTCCATTATAAGTCATTGTTTATTAATAGCATATTATTCAGTGTCCATGTATTTCAACGTATTCTGGAGTATTTTGATCTATTGTTCTCCAGTTTCATTCCATCAGGGTCTGAGAAGATGCAAGGTATAGTTTCTTTTACTTTTTTTTTTTTTTTTTAATTTGCAGAGTCTTGTTTTGTGGCCTGTAACGTTGTTGATCCCGTAGAAAGTTCATTACTGATGAAAAAACTGTATTCTCTGTTGGAAGCATGCAAGGTTCTGTGACATCAGTTAGGTCCATTTGCTCTAGTGTCTGGGTGAGCGCTTCCCTTGCAGAGATTCAGTCTTTCTTGTCGATCTGTCCATTGATGTTAATGGGGTAATAAGGTGCAGCACTATATAGTATTAAAATCTATTTCTCTTGTTAAATCCATTTATATATGTTTAATGTAGATAGCGCCCTGGCATCTGGTGCTATACAGTTATTTTGGCTATTTCTTCTTGCTGAATAGATCCTTTGGTCATCTCTTTGAGTGTTTTTTATATAAAAGTATATATTATCTGATATGAGAATGGCTACACTGGGGCCTGGTGTGGTAACCTAATGACTAAAGTCCTCACCTTGCACTCTATGGAATCCCATATGGACACTGGTTCATGTCCCGGTGACTCCACTTCCCAACCAGCTTTATGCTTGTGGCCTGGGAAAGCAGTGGAAAATGGCCCAAAGCTGTATGATCCTACATCCATGTGGGAGACCTGGAAGAAGCTCCTGGTTCCTGGTTTCAGACCAGCTCAGATCTGGCTGTTGTTGCCACTTGGGTAGTAAATCAGCAGATGGGAAATCTTCCAATAAAAATAAATGAATATTATTTAGCTTATTTTTCTTTTACACTCGGTTGAAATAACTTTTTCTATCCTTTCACTTTCAACTTCCACATATCTTAATTGGTAAGTTATCTTTCCTGTAGTGAAAAGATACATGTTTTTTTAAAACTTGGTCTGCTAAGATTTAGCACTTGATTGATGAGTTTAATCCATTTACATTAATATGGATAGACAGTAATTTGGTCCTATCATTTTTAACAATGAACTGTTCATCGTTTGATCTAGGCTTCTACTATCAATTTCCTGGTTGTTGTCCATATTTTCTTTTGGTTTTGGTAGGTGCTATTGCTTTTCTCTGTCAGAAAGGTACTGAAGATTTCTCTGCACACCCCTTCTAAAACTGTTCTGTGCCTCAACTGTTGACATATGACTTGTTGAAGTTATAAGGCAGTTGGACTAGCCTAAAATCTGCCAAGTTCAGTAAAAATTATGCTTCAATACAGTAAACTGCTAAATACAAAAATGAAAATAAACACAAGACAGCTGAATAGTATCCTATAGCCATTTTAAGGTGGGTAGAAGCTGGTTGTATACAAACTGAAATTGAAATGTCAATGAAGTAGTCACAGGATGTGGTTAAGAACTTGCATTTTCTAATATATCAGTCACTCAATACCATGTCAATTAACTCCATAATGTTGTAAATTGTCGTTGATGTTATGTTATGGCTTTTAATTGGTCGGGACAATATTCTGCTCTGCTTTTAGACCAGAGATGGTCTCCCCAAGAAACTGTTGAATTTATCTGGACAATAAGATGCTGGACTCTATGCTTGGTACATGCTTGCAATGAAAGAATCATGAATGGATTTAAACTGTAATACTGCAACAAGGTGGAGGAATCCACCATGTGGGGAGTGTATGGGGAGGGGTTGGGGGAATCCCAGAGCCTATGAAACAATGTCATAAAATGAAATGCAGTAAAAAAAAGTATCTTTTGCTGGACTCTATGTTTGGTATATGCTTGCAATGAGGGAATCTCAACTGAACTTGAACTGTGGTTATGCAACAAGGTGGAGGAATCCACCATGTGGGGAGGGTATGGGGAGGGGTGGGGAGAACCCAAGTACCTATGAAAATGTGTCACATAATACAATGTAATTAATGAATTAAAAATAATAAATAATTTAAAAAAGTATCTTTGATCATCATTTATGGGGCAGGTCAGGAAGAGGTGAATTCTTTGAACTTTTCTTCACTGTGAAATAATTTTATTTCATTTTCAAAGACAAAGGAAAACTTTGCTGGGCAAGTTATTCAGGCCTTGCAATTTTTCCCTTTTAAAACCTGGAATATCATCTCATTCTCTCTGACATGTGACGTTTCCTCTGGTCTGATTGTGGTCTCTCTCTCGTTCTCTCTCTCTCTCTCTGTCGTTCTCATGTGCATGCTTAAGGATATTGTCCATATGTTTGACTGAAGAGAGACTGATTATCATATGTCATGCAGATGATCACTTTTGGTCAATGCTATCGGGAGTGCTGTGCCCCTTATGTATGAATTTTCCCAATTATTTCTTCATATTATGGAAGTTTTCATTTATTGCTTCATTGAATACATCTTTAAACCAAGCTTATATTTCTGTGCTTTCTAAGCTCTTAAAACTCTTATTATTTGGCCTTTTAATAGTGTTGAAACATGGCCTCCGGTTCACAATACTGTCATTCAGACTTTTTTTAAGGCAGGGTGACTAGGTCAATTGTATTAAATAAAATGTTATAATTTTGCTTATATCCTAATTCTTAACACCCTCTGAGTAAAAAATATACTGTGTAGCAATACAATTAACACTCAGCTTTATTTTTATTCTAATCTCCATTATTAGCTTTCCATAGAATGAAGAGGTATGAAGCAGCATGGGCTCTAGGTCCGGTCGATTTCTTTGTCTCCCTGACCTCCCGGGGTACTCACAAGGGGTCCTGAAGAGCTGTCACCTTTGGACCGTTGAATGTTTCCATGTTGCGTTTCAACAGCGAATCCATGTGCAACTGTGTGTTTTTGGTGGATAAATATTTCACCAAATTTTCAAGATACATTCAAGTCATGAAGAAGTTAATTAAATAAAAAAAGCCTTTCCTCTGATGATCTGACGCGATAACTCATGCTAGATTCTGCTGATTTTTATCTGAATTGCATGTGGCGTCTACTTGAGCTCCTGAAGAGTTGGATGTGAGTCCTGAAGGAGCTGAAGTGATCCAGACAGAGTACTACCAAAGGGAAAACATCTTAGAGAATATTGAAGATGAAGACAGGAAAAGGAAACTGTGGATTTCTAATTAAAAAAAGAAGAAACATTTATTTATTTTTGCTAGAATGCCAAATTTACAGAAAGCAGAAGAGACAGAGAGAAAAAAAAGAAAAACTCCCATCCATCGGCTCACTCTTCAAATGGCCACAGCATTGGGAGCTGAGCCAATCTAAAGCCAGGACCCAAGAGCTTCTCCAGTGTCTCCCTTGTGGGTGCAGGGCCGCAAGACCTTGGACCATCATACTCTGCTGCTTTCCCAGGGTACAGCAGGGAGCTGCATGGGAAGTAGTGCAGCTGGGACATCAACTGGTCATCATATGGGATCCTGCTATTTGCAAGGGGAGCATTAGCCCGTTGAACCATCATACTGGGCCCAGATTCTGTAATCTTCGTGTAAGCATGTTGTGAATAATTTTGATTTAAAACTATTAATGTTTCTCTTTGAAGCAGTGGACATTTTGAAACAAATTGATTAAGAGCATTTTGTTTTTCTATCTCTCCCCTTTCCTTTTTATTCTCTCACTCAAAAAAAAAAAAAAAAAAAAAAAAAGCAAATTTTCAAGTCTCTGAATATGCCCCTGAGAACAGTTGCCTGGTACTGAGAAACCAGAGGTTCATTCATCTTCCACAGCATCAGAAGAAAAATGTCTGAAGCATTCATTATTTATCTATCCACGTATCAGGTGCCCATGGAAATTAGCTCATCACAGTCTTTCCAGGTCAAGTTATGGGGTAGGAAAAAGGCAGATGCTTTAGTTAGTGCTAAAGGGGCAGTCTAGATGGATGGAGAGACATTGCATAATAGGCAGAATATCCCCTGTGTGCCTCCACACCCCTGAGGAATCCTGTGTTTTTGCATGCAGGAAACAACAATGTCAAGGTGAGGTGGCTTTGGGCATGCTTTCTTTTAGGTCAAAGCTATAGTGGTCTTTAAAATTACCAGTTACAAGATCCTTCTCTAATACTGAAACCTCAAAAATCCCAAGAGTGAGCTTTAAGAAAATAGAGATCTTGGTTCTCATGGAAATCGGCCATTCTCTCAAGCTCCAGTGATTTCTATTTTGGAGTGACATGGGCCCAAGGACACCTGTGAGGAAGAATTAACATCTAATGATCACTTATCTTCATAACAATCCCAAAAGGTTGGTATACGGTGGACTGTAGAAAAGGAATAGAGGCACAGAGAGATAAAATCACTTCTCTGTTTACACAGCTAGAAAATATAGGAACAGCAGCTTGAGGAATCCAAATCCAAGGCTCAGAATTTTCGCTTCAAGATCAATGTTGCAATCCTCAATGGCCAGAGAAGAACCGCAGGAATGAATGAAGACGCTCACCCTAAACTGGTCGCTGGCACATACAGAGGTGACTTTGACCGTAATCTGTCCAAAGTGTGTGCCTTTTTCCATTCAATTATCCCTGCAGCTTGCATGTTGCATATCAAACTGGTTTCACCACTAAGAAGAGGATAGTTGCTAACTCTGGTGCCTGAGTCCAATCAAGCAGTAGAAATGCAGCCCATACTTTCACAGACTACCCCTAGGCTATCTAGTTTTACTTGGCACTTACAGATGAGGTCACTCATGCAACTCTAAAATGCGCAAGGCATAGGCTTCTTCTTCTTCTTTTGTTTTAAGATTTATTTGTTTTTATTACAAAGTCAGATATACAGAGAGGAGGAGAGACAGGAAGATTTTCCGTCCGATGATTCACTCCCCAAGTGAGCCACAACAGGCCGGTGCGTGCCAATCCAAAGCCCGGGAACCAGGAACCTCTTCTGGGTCTCCCACGTGGGTGCAGGGTCCCAATGCATTGGGCCGTCCTCGACTGCTTTCCCAGGCCACAAGCAGGGAGCTGGATGGGAAGTGGAGCTGCTGGGATTAGAACCGGCGCATATGGGATCCCTGGGCGTTCAAGGTGAGGACTTTAGCCGCTAGGCCATGCCGCCACCCAGCTGTGTCTAAGATCCTGATTGATCTGTTGTGCTCCCAACCTTCCTTTGATTGGTCAGCAAAGCCGTATTCGTTAAGGAGCTTTAACATATTCCAAATGGTTTTCAGTAGGTCTGCGGGGGATTATAAAAAATTGACATTACTTCTGCCCTGACCTTGAAATTGTCTATCCAAACCTAAAATTTTCTAACAAAAAAAGTATTTCAAATGGCAATATTGGCCCTTAGGGTTTTACCTATGGGAGGATCAAATGATTAGTTGAGTCTGGTGATTAGGTTTATCCTGGAGCCAGCTGTGGCACTGCTCCAGCTTAGTGGCTCCCTTATTTTAGGGCAAGGATACCTTCGGAGAGGGCTGGGAGACTGGGTCCTGTTGTTATCTTGCTTATGCTCTTAGAGGCACTTGAAAGGAGTTTTTTTTTTTTTAATTGATTACATTGCATTATGTGACATAGTTTTATAGGCACTGGGATTGCCCCACCCACTCCTCCCCAAACCCTCCCCCCATGGTGGATTCCTCCACCTTGCTGCATTACCACAGTTCAAATTCAGTTGAAATTCTTTCATCACAAGCATCTACCAAGCATGAAGTCCAGCATCTTATTGTCCAGATAAGTTCAACGGTTTCTTGGGGAGACCATCTCTGGTCTAAAAGCAGAGCTGGCAGAGTATCATCCTGTTCAATTAAAAGCCCCGACATTACATCAGTAACAATTTATAACATTATGGAATTAGTTGACATGGTATTGAGTAACCAATATGTTAAAAGAGAAAAAGAAAAAAGAAGAATGCAAGTTCTGAACCACATCCTGTGACTTCTACATTGACATTTCAATTATTAGTTTATATACAACTAGGTTCTATACATCTTAAAGTGGCTATAGATTACTATTCAGCTGTCTCATGTCTATTTTAATTTTAGTATTTAGCAGTTTATAGCGTTGAAGCATGATTTTGCTGGACCTGGCTGTTTTTCGGGAAATCTAACTCTATAACTCTAACAAGACATATGTCAACAGTTTGTGAACATTTTTAGGAGGGGTGTGCAGAGAAATCTTCAATACCCTAGTGAGGAGTAACTAATCTTTGTGTCCCACCCAGTGAGTTATAAGTGCATCCCCGCTGACCATTTCCTGTCTGTTTCTAAGCTTTCCTTGTTCTCTGACTATCTATTCTAGTTTTTTTGTTTATTGGAATTTGTTTTTAAACTTTATCCATGGACATGCACTGGAATATTCGTGTCCCAGTTGCCTATTCCAGTAAAGCATCATTCTATCTATAGTATAGTCTTATTGTTGAGTGCAAATCTCTAAACTCATCCTAGTAGATTGTGTCGTGAGGTTTGAGCCACTTTTTCTGCACCTTGGCTTCCTGCAGAACCTCGTGAACCAGGGCATGTTTTAGAAAGACACAACCAGGATTCAATGTTATCACCATGAGGAGGAAGGGAGCTATAGGAACTTCCCATTTTTTTGGCTACTGGTAGTGAACTGCAACCCTTACCACCAACACTTTTGATGTTGATTTTTATCTCCTCTCAGTTGTCAGCTTCTCTGTCCTCTTTAATGACTACAACTCAACTCCTCATGAAAAAGGAATTCATTCAATTTTCTTAATTAAAGGAGACACAAGAATAAGGCGCTATCTCACTCCCAAAGACACAAAATCCAAGTGTTAACACCTAGCATGAGGATGTATTCTGAACACTTTGTAGCAACTTAGCAGGCCTCCATCAGAGTGTCATCCAGTTGGCTCACAGATCCCAGACAGTGTTGAGCCCACTCTTGCCATCACAAAAGAGTCACATTGGCTCCCAGCACTGAGAAATCCAAAGCAGGCCAGGAGCTTATCAAACAGAGCAGAACTTTAAACACTTAGGGCTCACACCTTAATCCCCCTGGGAGTTGGGGATGGGGAATTGGACTGACAGCTGCCTGCTCTATGTATTGCAAAATAGTTTGCTGCTTTCTTCCACAACCATATTCTTAGTAGTTACTAAGTTACGAAGTTAGTTACTAAGTTACTAAGTTTGTGTTGAGTCAGAGGAGCAGACCCAATTTTGAGAATTCCATAACAATTCTTCTGAACAGTTTTTTCGGGGGGCGTTTTAAAACTGTAAAATGTGAGTTTTTTTCTTTCTTCTACATTTGGACACATTCAGATGTTTAATGATGGCTCTTTCCCTTGTCTCTGCATTCCACATGTGTTTGTCACTGCAACCTCGGTCCCTGTCTCCAACTCCAAATCAAAGCAGTGAGCACAAGGTTTGGACATGGAGGGAGGAAAACATCTAATCATTTGGCAGTGGAGAGGAGAGCAGAACTCAGGTGCTCCAGTCCTGCAGCTCTTCTAGGAGGGTATGTGTGATTTTTAAACAGGCTGCAATGTATATCAGAAACAAGGGCCAAAGAGGTCACGCATCAGCCTCTGGCCAGGGGCATAGGCTTGCACAGTCCTCTCAGTGTAGAAGCAGTGGAGATGAAGACTAAGGTGATATGTACCTTAGGGCGTGGGGAAGAGTGGTTGACCTTGACAAATTAACCAGGTAATCTGTTGCTGCAATGGCTAGTTTGTTCCATTAGCCTGGCAACAACATGCCCAAGACCTCATATTCTCCTGCCTTGACCTGGGATTTCCCCTAAATAGAGCTTGTGAGGCAATACTGGCCACCAGTGTGTCATCTAATAAAGAGGAAAAGGATCCCATGAGTCAGTGATTGCAATCTTTCACAGTGGACTGAACCACTCCCCCAGTTCAGTGAGTTAAGTGCAGTGAGTGAGAATGAGATTGGGCCTGATGACACATAACATCTGTGTTCAAGGCACAGTGCGGGGCTCAGTCCCATGCTCATAGCATTTATTGGTTCATCTGAAGGTATTAACTGAGAATTCAAGTCTTAATTCTTGTGTGCTCCTATGATTTCCATCTAGGGGGTTCTTAGCTGTTTTGGGGAAAGCGACCCAAAAGTTTCTAGCAGGTGTCCTTAAGTTTCATGAGTGGATTACAACATACTTTGTGCCTTGCTTCCTTCCATAGGACTAGCTTTTCCTTTTTCAAGATTTTGTTTGGAAAGCAGGTTACAGAGATAAAGTGAGTTAGAATGAAAGAGAAAAAGAAAGTCTTCCATTTAGTGGGTCATTCCCCAAATGGCTGTAACGACCCGCAACTGTCAGCGTGATACCAGGAACGGCGAGTTTCAACAACAGTCACAAGTCCATCATCCCTCTTGTTAGTTTTTAGGCACACTTAAAGTGTTTCTGCATAGCTGATTCCCACAGCCAAGTCCTCTTTTGACGATAAATTCTTTTTGACTGCCTCATCAGAGTTATCCTTCCACAATGACTCAGAAAGTCTTCTCTCCATGGCTGGGCTCCACATCCCTCCTGTCTGTTCCTCCTTTCTCTGCACACTCTCTGCCTCTCAAGCAACAATATTATTGCAAAACCATCTGCTTTCCTCATTTCTTATTCATCAGCGATTCCCAATGAATGGAGTAACTAGCCATTACGGAGTTATCAGTCATGGCCATGCTGAGAGGCTCTAAAGAGTACTTACAAGGAAAGCATCAACTTGATTGTATAAAATTAGCTGAGACAAAATAGAGCCAAAAATCATGAGTAACTCATCAGTGAAATGAGGAATACAAAATCCAGCTAATGTATCCGCATCCTTTCTATGCTGGGGCTCGGCTCCCATTTGATGCAAAGGATACATTTTTACATAGTTTAACTGTGTTTGATTCTGCACAAAAAGCCATCATGACAAAGGTATCTACTGCAATAAGAGAAAGAAAGGATGTGGGAGAGATGAGGTTGGGATAGAATAATGGCACAAGAACAGGGTTGCAGCGTACTTTTCATGTTGCTATTTAATAAATGCAACAAACTTTTTTTGCACTTTGGAATCTCTCTTCAATTGAGAAGATAAAACAGGAGTAAGCTATGATGTAGGTCTGCTTGGAGGGTTGGATGACAGCTCTGTCAGCTGATAAATGGTGCAAATCTCATCAGAGGTAGCCTCTCATGCTTCACTGAAACGTTGGCTTAATGGTGATCTGCTGTGCAAATTCTGAAGTCCTGAGATAACAGTGAGGAGAAATCAGCTGGAAAAGACCCAGCAAAGAGCATCCAAGCTCACCTTAAAGCAAACCCAGGGGATTATATTGAGCACCAGGTTTTAGGAACAATTTCTCTGGCTATTTCAGTCACTTAGATGTTGGAAAGCCTGAGTTGATGCTGAGGAAATAGGAGCAAGCAGAACAGTGGCATTAGAAGTTATCGGAATGTTTTTCTGGAGCAGAGTGAAGTTCTTTGAAATCCTGAGCAGCGGTGGGTTAGAAGAGTGGATTTATGACATGTGCAGGCCTGGGCACCCTTTAACTGGCTTAGAGAGGACCCAGAGAAGCAAGACTGAGGGTCAGAGAAATTCCTTTCTTGAGCATTTCTGTCTCTTGAGAAACTGTGTAGTCTTATGTTTTGGTCAAGATATTCTGGTTGGTTGCGTTTAAGCTGTGCATTTAGGAGAGAAGAAATACAGTATTGAAATAATAGAAAAATACATATTTTACAAGAATAAGATGGGGACAGTTAAACAGTATTAAAAATACTGACCTTGGACCTATCAGAAGTTAAACAATCTTGACAGAGTGCTTAGAGACATTTGCTGGATGCCAACTCAGCTCCCTTACAATGGAATCTCCTAACTCGATGATGATTTGAGGACATCTACTCGAAGAACAAAGAGCAAATTCGATAGAATATTATGGAAGACCAGTTTTTAACTGCCTCCACAAACTTCTCTTGCCATGTGATTTACAAGTCAAACAACCTCATAAAGGATCTGGCACTTCTATCCATCTTTCCATTCTTGATACATAATAACATTTGTCTGTACTCCTGATAGCAGCTCCTATCAGCCATTAATTGCTTAGTGAGGCTTCCCTGGGACGGACTCTTTCTTGTTTTTAAGGATTTAGTTATTTTTATTGGAAAGACAGATTTACAGAGAGAAGGAGGTACAGAGAAAAAGATCTTCCATCCACTGTTTCACTCCTCAAGTAGCAGGTATGGCCAAAGCTGAGCCAATCCAAAGATGGGAGACAGGAGCTTCTGACAGGTCTCCCATGTGGGTGCAGGGTATCAAGGCTTAGGGCCATCACTATGGTTTTTCCCAGCCCACAAGCATGAAGCTGGTTGGGAAGTGGGACAGCTGGGACATAAACTGGAGCCCATTTGGGACTCCAGCTCATTGAAGGCAAGGTCTTTAGTCATTAGGCTACTCTGCCAGGCCAATCCCTAGCGATGTTAACACACTCTTCCTCCAATCTGAATTTTTTTTCCAATCTGAAATTAATCCATTTTTTCTGATGTCCTAAATTCAAAGGTATGAACAGGTCACACTGGTTTTTTGATCCTTGTGATATCTGCAAGTCAAGTATATTGCAGAAAGTCTCTAATCATTTAAATATTCGTTAATTTGTCTGTTTGGCTCACTAGCCTAGGATGCTCTTAGTAATAAAAAATGCATGATGCACATTATTGTTCAAATATTATTTTTAACTGAACGTGCCACTCTTCAAATCACTGGGTCCACTACTGGACACTCTATCCCCTACTACTGTTATGAGCAATTGCTGTTCTTTGACCTTCTGAAATTTGAACACTAATGACTCAATAGGCACAATGTGGAATTAAAAAGCTGAGAGTTGCTGGATTCGCTTACTATACCAAAAACCCATCCACTATGAAGACATCTGTCATAGTTAATCAAGATAAGCATTCTAACTAAGGAAAGCGTGAATGAGTTTGTTTGGCTGCCAAGTCCTGCCCTGCTCACTTTAATTGGGTGCTGCGGGTGGCATCTCACCAAGTGAAAACAGGTTGAGCTATTTGTATAATCATGAGCAGCTCCTGTGAAAATTCACAGGAAGGACACAAAGCAGCACTACCTATCTGCCTGTGCTAAACTGTGGCTTTGAGTAGTGGGAGTCATGAATGGCAAATGGGCTGCTCACGTGTACTGTAAAAGCAGTCATGAATGCCTACTTTACAAACCTATAGCCTAGACAAGGGAGGTCGAGAAGAAGTTTCAGTGGACATATACAGCTGTGAAACTTCATTCTTTTACTACCTGGAGCAGGCGGTTCACTAGCTATGTGAGCTCCTGTTGTTGGCTTCTGTTCCTGCAGCCACGTGTATATGGAAACAATAGACCATAGCACACCATTAGGATACAGACATTTTCATAAGTGCTTGGATAAAGAGCAAAGTCACCTTTCCTGTTCTCAGTGATATTTTTGTAATATGATTTAACAGTTTTGTTACTATGTTATGTACCAGTGCTTCCATCATGGTCATTTTACGCTTATCATTAAATCAAGGACACACACACACACATACACACACACACACACCTCAGCAAACCTGCACCAGGAGGGATGTGGCTGTAATATGAAGTCATCGTAAGCATCACATTCAGGTACACTTTTGGGTCACCTTTCCGGTGCTAGTCACTGGATTTTGTTTCTATAAAGGAGCATTCACCTGTGTGGTCACATCTAAGTCTTGACCTCAGAGAAAGGAAAAAATAATGATGGGAGAAACAAGGACAGGTTAGTGCTTTAGGCGATTTTCTGGCTGTTGTCCAGAAAACACACTGAAGCTCCAAAAGAATGAAAGCATGCATCAGCTGGAGCAGTGGGAGAGAGATAGCTCTCTGCCCAAATATGAGTGTGACGCGGACTTGCTCTCTAGGTACATGCCATGTGTGTGCAGTTCGATACAACTCTGCATTTTGAGTTTATCAAGATAAATCTGCCATGCACGTATGTATTACCAGCACCTACAACAGGACTTGGAACCAAAGACGTTCTTCACCAATAATTCCTAAATGAAGTCCAAGAATGGAGATTGGTGTAGAAGCAGCTGCTGGCAGGGTTGAGAGGTCTTTTATTTATTTGAGAAAATGGAAATCACAGCTGAACCATGGAGAGCATCGCAAGAGATTGTCACTTGGGAACTGGTAGATTTTTCAGATTCATTCATAACCTGGTCTCTGATGTTACTGTAAAGAGAAGGAATTAAGTTCAAAGTTTTCCTCTTGCCACTCAAGCACTTTTTTAAAAAATTATTTATTTATTTATTTATATTATTGATTACATTGCATTATGTGGCACAGTTTTATAAGCCCTGGGATTCCCCCCACCCCTCCCCAAACCCTCCCCCCATGGTGGATTCCTCCACCTTGTTGCATTACCACAGTTCAAATTCAGTTGAAATTCTTTCATCACAAGCCTCTACCAAACATCTACCAAGCATAAAGTCCAGCATCTTATTGTCCAGATAAGTTCAACGGTTTCTTGGGGAGACCATCTCTGGTCTGAAGGTAGAGCTGGCAGAGTATCATCCAGTCAATTAAAAGCCCCGACATTACATCAGTAACAATTTATAACGTTATGGAATTAGTTGACATGGTATTGAGTAACCAATATGTTAAAAGAGAAAAAGAAAAAAAAAAGAATGAAGAATGTAAGTTCTGAACCACATCCTGTGACTTCAACATTGACATTTCAATTATTAGTTTATATACAACTGGATGCTATACATCTTAAAATGGCTATAGATTACTTTTCAGCTGTCTCATGTCTATTTTAATTTTAGTACTTAGCAGTTTATAGCGTTGAAGCATGATTTTGCTGGACCTGGCTGTTTTTTCTGGTGGTCTAACTCTATAACTCTAGCAAGACATATATGTCAACAGTTTGTGAACATTTTTAGGAGGGGTGTGCAGAGAAATCTTTAATACCCTAGTGAGGAGTGACTAATCTTTGTGTCCCACCCAGCGAGGTATAAGTGCATCCCTGCTGACTGTTTCCTGTCTGTTTCTAAGCTTTCCTTGTTGTCTATCTATTCTAATTTATTTGTTTGTCTGTTTTGAGGGGTTTCAGGAGCGATTCTGATGGTCATTACAAGAGAGGGTGGGGATCCAAAGTTGGAAGCAGGCAAGGACCAGAGAAAGCTCCTCTCCCTAGTCCTGAAGGAAGTTTACTGTTCTTCTGTTTCTGCGGACCGCTCAGTGCTCCTTGTTGTTGTTCCAATGACCTTGGATCCTGCAAGGCAGGATTTGGGCTTCTTCCATCCCATGTGGTACATTCAAATGGGGGTGGGTGACCTCAGAGTTCTTGGCCTCTGAAGGCACTCCATTTTCCCATGTTCTCCTTGGCAGTTGGGATGTAGTACTGATAGTCCTTGGTGAGGAACTGGGAATCTTCAGGGTTGGGGTACAAGCCTTCTCCTGTCCCCCTGCTCCACTCTGGGGTCCCTCCCTGCTCTATGCATATGATCTCCTGTTAAGAAGTTGTTAGGATCGCTCTTGATTCCCCCCATATGCCTTTGTAGTTTTGCTATTGTCTAATGCTAATTCGAGTCTGTTGTCTATGAGTTACCAGTTATGATCCTAATAGGTTATACTTCCCGTCTTCCTCACACCTTCTAGGATGAAGTAAGATTTCTCTGCTCTCCCTCCCCATTGCCGAGTAGCATAGGGCCTTACAAGTGTATTAGGTTTTACAATTCTTTGATGTAGATCATAAGCAATCTGATTCATATCGATTATTGGTTCATTGGTTACTTCACAATATCTTATTGCATGAGATACAGGCTCTTTGGGGTTGAGATAATAATACTGTTTTTCGGATTGACATCATTTTATAACAGCCACATCAATAACAACAATAACCACAACATCAACAACAAATTATAGCACCCTGATAAAATAATGCACCACTGAGTAACCAACACATGCTTAAGTAAAAGGAAACACAGATGTCTCTTGGGAAAAATGATGCCATCATATACTTCATGAGCATGTGATGAATTCTACTAGAGAAAAGAGACTATTTGGAAGCACCCAAACTGACATAAAAACATCAAAACATATGAGATACAGCCATAAGAGCAAACAGACAAAAAAAAAAAAAAACAGTATAGATTGGACTGTTGGAGTTACCCTTTCTATGTTGGCTTCCTTATATGAGAGAGAATATATGGTATTTGTTCTTTTGTGATTGACTCATTTCAGTGAGCATAATGGTTTCTAGTTGGGACCACCTGGTTTTAAATATAATAACTTCATTCTTAATAGCTGAATAATATTCCATGGAGTAGATGTACCACAGTTTCTTTAGCCACTCTTCTTTGCACGCACATCTGGTTTGTTTCCATGTCTCTGCTGTAAATATAGGATTACAGATTCCCCTTCTCACATGCAGATTTCACTCCTTTTGGGTATATTCCTAGGAGCAGGATAGCTGGTTCATATGGCAGGTTTATTTGCAATTTTCCAAGCACTCTTCATACTGATTTCCACAGTGGTTGTACTAGCCTACACTCCCACCAGCAGTGAAGGAGGCTGCCTTTCTCCCCACATGCACGCCAGCAGGTATTGTTATTCGAGTTCTGAATGTAGGCTAATCTCACTGGAGCTAGGTGGTACCTCAAGCTGGTTTCATTTGTATCTCTCTGATGGTTAGGGAGCCTGAGCATCTTTTCATATGTCTGTTAGCCATTTGAACCTGTTCTTTTGAGAAATGTCCATTTCTTTTGCCCATTTTGCTACAGGGTTGGTGTTTTTTTATTATTTTATTTATTTATTTATTTATTTTTTGCTGTCCCTGGGTTTCTGAAGCTCTTTGTAGATCCTGGATATTAGTCCCCTATCACTTGTGTAGTATGCAAAAATTTTCTCCCATTCTGTTGGTTGCTTCTTCACTTTGTTAATGCTTCCTTTGCTGTACAGAAGCTTTTTAGTTTGATATAGTCCCATTTGTTCATTTTGGATTTGATTGCCTTTGCTTTAGGGGTCTTTTCTAAGAAGTCTTTCCCTGTTCTTATATCTTGGAGTGTGTTTCCTATGTTTTCCTTTAATAGTTTGATGGTCTCTGGGCATAGAATTAGGTCCTTGAGTCAGTTAGAGCTGATTTTTGTATAATTCGACAGGTGCAGGTCTTGCTTCTTTATTCTGCAAGCTGCTATCCAGTTGTCCCAACAGCATTTGTTGAACAGACCAGGTTTTTTTTACCTGGATTGTTTTCAACTTTCTTGTCAAAGATTAGTTGGCTATACATGTGTGGACTCCCTTCTGGTTTTTCTATTCTGTTCCACTGATCTTCTTCTCTGTTTCTGTTCCAGTACCAGACTGTTTTGATAACCACTGCTCTGTAGTATGTCTTGAGGTCAGAAATTGTGATTCCTCCAGTTTGATTTCTGTTTTTCAGGATAGCTTTAGCTATTCGTGGTCTTTTGTGATTCCAGATGAACTTTTGTATCATCTTTTCACTCAAGCACTTTTAAATCCACCTCTCTTCTTGGGAAAACACTTCTGTCACATTTTCTTCCAGTTTTGCTGTGTCTGCATGAGCTGCTGGCTTGTGTGTCCCTAGTGCAAGTCTCTGCCCCCAGTCTTCTCTTGCCCAGGGTAGCATCCTCCTCCAACTCTGACCCAGCTGTGTCAGATCCCCCTTTTGATCCCCAATGAGCTCCTGCTCCATCAGGAGTGGCTGCCTTACACCAGGGGAGCCAGTGCTGCACCTGACCACATCGCTTTTCCTTAAGTGATTGTTCCCAAATTGATTCATGGTCAGCAGCTGTATTCTTCCACACAGACTAGAAACACGTCGTGTCTACCCGTGTCATGTTGAGGCTGATCAATTAGGCCTTTAGCTCAGCCATAATGAGCGTGTGCCCTCTCTCTTTACCTTCTCTAACTCTTCACAGCAAGCCTTGGAACAGTCTAGGTTGCTGGGAACCATTTGCGTCAGGCCACATGAAGTTGCATGTTCTAGTGAATTGCTTCACACCAGGTTGTGATGACTAAATGCTGCTTAGTTCCTGATTTTTGGTCAACGCAATTACAGTGTCTACAATGTGTTTAACATAAAACTCTACCACAGAGCATACTGACTTCTATCATAGTTTGAGTTAATATCTTTGTGTCCCTCCAGCCTTTGTTTTATATTTCTAAAAAACATTGTGGAGGGTCCAGCACAGTGGCCTAGCTGCTAAAATTCTCACCTTGCACGTGCCGGGATCCCATATGGGCCCTGGTTCTTCTCTCAGTTGCTCACTTCCCATGCAGCTCCCTGCTTGTGTCCTGGAAAAGCAGTCAAGGATTGACTTGGAACCAAAAGCCTTGGAACCCTGCACCTTGTGGGAGACCTGGAAGTGGCTCCTGGCTCCTGGATTCGGGTCGACTCGGCAGCAGATATTACTGATGCTTGGGGAGTGAATTAGCAGATGGAAGATCTTCCTGTTTCCCCTCCTTTTTGTGTACCTGACTTTCCAGTTAAAATAAATAAATCTTTAAAAGAAAAAAAAAAGCATTTCGGAAAGTAAATCTAAGCTACTCCTATCGGAAAACCATTACATTAAACATGAGTGGTTCTCAAGTTTTCTCTGCTCCTCTCCTGAGTATGAAGTTCCATGGTTACTATGGAGCCTCCACTACTCCAGAACTCCACCATTATTATCTCAGAGTCCCACAGTTTCTCCAGAACCCCTCAGCTCTTCAAAATTCACATTCCTCATCCACAATCCTATTTACTCCAGCATCTCACAGCTACTTCAGTCATGCCTTATACATCTCAGTGTTCAGACCTCTCACCTCCCTGGCTCATTCTCCTCTCTGTGCAATTCACATATGCACATGTGGTTCTCATCTTCTTAACCAGGGAATCAGTGTTACATTCTCCACGAGTTGTACCTGGCACTGTGGCAACTCCTGAGAGGTTACAGTAAATAACAAGAACATGAAGAATGCTGATTTGTCCAGTCATTTTATCCATTGCCACAAACTTAGTTATGTAAGACAAATATACTATCATAATTTGGCATATCCAAATCCGGCCATGTATTTCACTGAACTAAAATTAGGATGTCAAAAGCACAATATTTTTTCAGGAGGTTCAGAGGAAAATGTTTTTTCTTGTCTCTTTCAGCTGATAGAAGCTAGCTGTGTTTCCTTTCCTTTTTCATTTGGTTTGTGTCTTTATTTTTTTTATTAAAGATTTATTTATTTTTATTGGGAAGGCAGATTTGGAGAGAGAAGGAGAGACAGAGATAAAGATCTCCCATCCACTGATTCACTCCGTAAGTGGCTGCCACAGCTAGAGCTGAACTGATCTGATCTAAAGTCAGGAGCCAGGATGCAAGGTTCCAACACTTTGGGGCATCCTTTGCTGCTTTCCTTGTCCACAAGAAGGGAGCTGGATGGGAAGTGAGCAGCTGGGATGTGAAGTGATGCCTGTATGGGATCCCAGAGCATGCAAGGCGAGGAATTAGCTACCAGGTCATCATGCTTAGCCTGTTAGCAGTCTTGCTTTACTCATGCCCACATTTCAAGGCCAATCACCTTGGGCTAAGACATTCCCAAACCTTTTCCCCCATGTCTCTCTTCCACTAAATGGACACTGACAAATGTGTGTCAGACCACCAGATAACCTTGGATGAACTCCTTATCTCAGTATCGCCTAATTGGCAATGTTAATTTCATGCATAGTATTAATTCTCCTTCACTATGAATCTCAATGTAGTCATGATTTAATAACTAATAATATGTCAGATACACCAATTAAATGACATAATTATATGCAATGATCAGCATGCTCTGTAGTAAATGATAAGTACTTGATAAGCAGAGCTTCGTGATATTGTGCATTTATTTGCACTGGGTTTTTTGTGTTCTGTGTGTACATTGGCTTCAGCACTGTCTGTATGGAGACTTACACATTGCATTACGCAGCCATCCTGTGTCACATGGATCATCATCACCCCCATCTGGAAGATGAAAAGGAAGATACAGAGAGAAGCTAAGCACCTGCTCAGCGTTGCACATCTGCACCTCACTGCTGAGTTCCAACACTGGTGTTGTCTTGAGTACAGCTGGGTGGATGCGTAAGCACATGAATGCAAGACTGAGCAAAGGGACGTGGCCTCTGGTGTGGCCTGCCCTTGTCCTGAGTTCACTGCCTTTTGGGAGCAGTGCTGATCAGCCTCAGGTTTCACTACTTCTGAATGTCTCTGCATCTAAGTGTACATGCAAACCCGTACTTCAAATAAAATGAAGCTCTCCCACAGAATTCTAAATCACTCAGGAGGTTTCCCAGTCTCTCAGAGTCAAGTTTTCTAACAGAAAACCTTTGTCCTTAGACAAACTAAGAGACACATCAAGTGTAAAATGCACATTAACTGGAAGAGAAACCGTCCATCTATTTATGAACTCTCCCAACTGTGGACACAGACCTAGGCTGGCTCTGGGAGGCGGCGACTCCATTCACACCTTCCATGTGAATGAAAGGGACCCAGATATTTGAGTCACCCCCTACTATCTACAGGGGTGTGCATTTGTGGAGAGCTCACAGAAGCTAGAACCAGTGTCAAACATGGGTACTCCAAAATGGGGTGTATGCATTCCGAATGGCATAGCAATCACCAAGCTCAGCATCTGCTGATTACAGTGTTTGGGGGGAAGGGAAACCTCACAGATAAAATGGCCCACACTGGATGAGCTAGGTGGCTGTCAGTTCACACCTTCGTTGAGCTCCCTGGAGGAGGACAGAGCTGCCAAGACAACTCTGCTTTGTGCTTTTCACCAAGATCTAGGCAGCTCCCTCTCAGGTTCCTCCTGAATGTGCCTGGGGAAGCCCAGAGTAGGTAAAAGAAGTAAAAGAAAAGGAGTAAAAGAAGCTGAGTTCTCCCGAACTCTGCCCCACTGAACAAAGCTCTGGCATTGGCTTTCATTAGCTTATTTCCCCTTCCAAGGTGTAAAAACATATTTAAAATGGAGACGCTTGCCAATTGCCTTTAATGAAGTATTTGTTCCTAAACAAATCATTTAAAATTTGATTTTGTCTTCGACTGGTCTTGGTAATTATTTTAGTGTATGTTCAGTCTCTAAATATGCTTAATCATTTCGTGTTTTATTGGCGGAAACTTCTCTGACAAAGAGAAAGAAGGAGTGCTTGGCCAGCTGGTTAGTCTGTGACTCCTAGTCGTTGTAATAAGTACTTCTCTGGAAGACATCTCTGAAAAGGTGTCCCCCTGGGGCACTGTCCTCTTCCAGGGGATGAATCCAAATAAAAGACGTGTAAGATGCCAGGACTTCATAGCTATGCTGTAAATCCAAGAATCAAATGCCATTTGACAAATGAGTTAGAAAAATAGCAGGGTTGAATAACACCACCCAAATGAATACTATTGAAGCTGGATTTATACCATATTCCCTATTTTTTCAGTCTTTTTAAAAATTTATTATTGGAAAGTGAGATTTCCAAAGAGAAGGTGAGACAGAAAGGAAGATCTTGCAGTGTTAATTTACTCCCCAATAGTTGCTATGGCTGGAGCTGAGCTATCCAAAGCCAGGAAGAAGGGGCTTCTTCTTGGTCTCCCATGTTGGTGCAGGGTCCCGGGACATTGGACCATCCTTTAGTGTTTTCTCGGGCCACAAGCTGGGAGTTGGATGTGAAGTGGTACAGCCAGGATATGAACTGGTGTCCATAAAGGGATCGTAATGCTCCAGCCGCTAGGCTACCACACCAGACCCCTTAATTTCAATTTGAAATTTAACTCAGCAATTCCTCTTTTCATATCTTTCCTTTCTTCTCTAAATTTCTATTCTGATCACCCATGATATTGTCCTTTTAAACCACAAGGAGAATTCAAAGCCGTCTTTGCCCCTCCTCCGACAACCACATGCCCCACTCTCATCGATCTGCTTTAATCTGCCTGTGAAGCACTCTCTATCTGACTCAGTTCTGCACAGATTTTCGCATGGCTGCTGTGGTCTTTTGTCTAGGCAGTTTCCAGGCTGCTCCAAGGACTTAGAGGCCTGTGAGTGAACTCGACACCTAAATCCCATGCACTATTTTGCCATATACGTGTCTTACATATGCTGTGTGCTATATATGTTACATGTGTTTCCATATACATATACCATGTATAACAATGTATATGTGTATGCGTCTATTAGTGTATATATGTGTGTGTATATATATATGTAGTGCTATGTATCTGCTATTATATAACTGTTATTTTGTATATATAATAGCCTTGCTTGCTGACATCTTGCCCACCACCTGTAATTATGTCTCATGAAAATAAATTATGCTTCTTGATCCTCACCCTGCACACAAGAATCTTCAAACTCTGAACCACAATTTTTTCTTCTTGGTGTAATTTCCCTCCCTGCAATTTTTTTCCTCCATCACAATCTAATCGCCTCTGGCTTTACTCTAACTTTTCCCTGAACTTAGGATGCCTGTCTTCATCTTTACCTAACTCCTGCTCATCCACATATAATTTGAGTTATGAATTTTTCTACTCCAGGAAAATCTTTTTAACCCAAGTGTGGGCTCCATCCCTCTCTTCAGTTCAGCTTTAGAACCGTGCATACAATGAGCCTTCTGTATTAGTCCTTATTAAGCCCTCAACTCAATGAAACCTAGAAATCCATTGAACAATTTTTCTTTCACTGTATTGCTTATCACAGTTTCTAGCATAACAAATGCTTTCCAAACCTAGCCAAAGCCTGCTCATGGACCTTGATATCACGGAGAATAGCAGGCTGACTGCAGACTCCCAAGTAGAGCTGAAGAAAGTTTCAGATATTTCATGGAGGATTTCTAAAACTTGATTGAGAATGAGAATAAGAGAAATGGGAGGAGGAGGGGAGAGGAAAATAGATCTTTCATCCACTGGTTTACTCATTAGAAGCTTACAAGAGTCAGGAAAGTGTCACATTGAAGTCAGGAACCCAAAACCGCATTTAGGTCTTTCAAGTGGATAACATGGATACGGGCTTGGGGTATCTTCTGCTTTCCCAGGGAAACAGGAAGGAGCTGGATTGGAAGAACATTCAAAAATTGAACTGAATGTTCAATGTTGGATGCTTACCTTCAAATCATAGCTTAATCCTCTCAACAACAACCATGATCCCAAATGGAAAAATCAAATTGTTTAATCATGACCCAAACATGGCACCCAAGCAGTTGGGGGCCCTCTCTTCTTTGAAACCTTTTCCTGTTGCTAAACAAGAAAAGACAGAACACACACAGGATTCCTTTGCATTTTCCCCTTGGAGGATCTAGCATTTGCATTTCTTTTTCCTTATTGAGCACAGCATTTCAGGGAGGAAGTGCCACGCTCATGTAGTTGAGAAACCTTTTAATTTATGACTATAAATTGTATTCATCTCAGTAACAAAAGTTTGAAGTTGTTACTATATTGTTCTTTCTTTTGTTTGGTTCTTTAATCATGTTCCTTGAATTGTAGTAAAACCGTCAAGGGAGGGAAGGTTAAAACTTATTTGCTTTAGAATTCCCTTTTAGATCTGGAAAAAAGTTTCGTCCAACCATGAGCTCAGATGCACTCATTAGCGAATTCACAGTAATCACAACACACAGTGTTTTTAGTTAACATTGAACTTGAAGTTGGAAGATGAAACAATCATTTTCAACCCCGTTACATTTTTCTCTGAATCTCAGTACTTAGTAACTATCTTTACTGTCATTTTCATCTCCTTAATATATATGTATTAATATAGAAACTAAAACTCCTCACAACTTTGTTGTTCTGTGATTCCAAATTCTATCATTCTGATTTGAACGGGTTCATCAGTACTTCACAAAAATGTCTAATGCTTAGAAATGTCAGCAACATACTAAGAAGATTTGAACATTATTGGGTCATTATTTGGAAAGAAAAGTTTAAAATACAGGAAAGGTTCCAAAGTGTGAAAATCCATGCACTGGGTTTGACATGTGGTGTTGAACACATATTATAAGATCCAGGTCACACTTCCCAGATCTGGCTGTATGCTGGACTATCCGCTTAGAAAAGCAAGGCCAACTCTTTCCCAGTGTCTCATGAATGAATGAGAACATCCTGACCTTACAATGATAGTGGGACAGAAGTAGGGATCCTACCAGAGCATGCTTCTTCTCCTATGACTTTGGATCATCATGCATGCTTTTATATTTTCAGCTTGGCTCCTGCTATCTTTCGGGTTTCAGCTACAATGTCATTTGCTTGTAGATATTCTCTTTCAACTCCAGGTTGGTCAAGCTATGCTTTAAAATGAATGTGTTGAATCAAATTGTGTGCATAGGAACAGCAGAACTGCCCCCATGAAAGGTGTGCTAGAGGGCCCAGCGGCGTGGCCTAGCGGCTGAAGTCCTCGCCTTTAAAGCCCCGGGATCCCATATGGGCGCCGGTTCTAATCCCAGCAGCTCCACTTCCCATCCAGCTCCCTGCTTGTGGCCTGGGAAAGCAGTTGAGGACAGCCCAATGCATTGGGACACTGCACCCGTGTGGGAGACCCAGAAGAGGTTCCAGGTTCCCGGCATCGGATTGCCACAACACCGGCCCGTTGCGGCTCACTTGGGGAGTGAATCATCGGATGGAAGATCTTCCTCTCTGTCTCTCCTCTTCTGTGTATATCTGGGTGTAATAAAAATGAATAAATCTTTAAAAAAAAAAAGGTGTGCTAGAGTACTGGTAGAGAAAGGAATGAATCACATTGAGCTAGGGTTAGACAGTAGCTCTTCTACGTTCATGCTCAGTTACTGGTGGCCAAGTTTCTAAATGCTCATGGCTGGCTGTTTCTACCCTTTTGAACACAAATCTGGAATTCGTCCTTGAGAAAGTTGTATGGGTCAACGGTTCAAGTGATGTAGAGCATCTCTGACTTTCACCTAAAAATGACACTGATTATTGTGATATCAGAGCATCCGATGTTAATACACTGGGAGGAAAGGGGGAACCCGGTAGCAGAACTGGCGTTCATAGGCTGAGCACTAACCACCTCAGCTCTCAGTGCAGCATAAAATAGTGATAACACAAGAAAGTGATGACTCAAAACCCAAGTGAAAATTGCAATTTAGTTCCTGTGTTGGTACTAATACTCTCCATCTGAAGTTTAAAAACTGTAAAGCCCATCTGCTTTATATACTCATAAAAACACATATGCAGGATACTCACATCTGCGTTGATTTCATGCTGAGAAATGCTGTCCTTATGCTCTCAAGGTGGACTGCCAAAGCAGCTGCCGTCTGGACTGTAGAATCCCAGCCTGGGTCCAGCAGGAGCGGCATCCTCACTGGATCTGTGCTGATGGTGGGTGGGGGCTGCATGAAAGCCAGAAATCCTTTTCCTCCTACTCCCACTCTGAATTGCTTCTGTGACATCCCAAAGGCTTCTCCCCAGCCTCCAGCACAGTCAGAACCCACATTGCTTTTTGAACTTCACCATGATGCCTCTAAGCAAATATACTTTGTTTTACAAAGTTAACTGCATTGGGAAGCCTTTTGAACACTGTTCCTAATAACATAATGGAAGGTTATTGATGGCTGTGTTATTAAGCTCCCATTAGTAAAATGGAATAGTGAGGCAGTCAAGATTTCCAGAGTGGGGGTGTCTACTTTGGTTCAGAGCTCTGAAGGCCTGTGGTCCATGACTCAGCAGGACAGCATGACCGGGCTTCTGGTAATGGTGTTTTTTGGTGGCAGTGTCCTCTGCTGAACCCATCACCACACTGCAGGATTTCAGTGCTCATCCAGTATGACAAGGACTTAGTCACAGGAACGGTGATCCAAGTTCAGCACTGTCCAAAGGCGCTGCCTCAAGGAGTCATGATTGGATGAGGCCTCTGTGCTCTTGTAACCATCACCACGTCACTTCAGTGTTTGAACCACTGAGATGGGTGACAGCAGATTCAAACTGTAGCACTTCTGAGCGTCGAATACATGTAGATTGCATTTATGGTTTGATATCTGAGACCCTTATCTTTTAAGAGAAAATATACCAATTTTTTTCTTAAAAGTCTTTCTACATTTATATATGCATATTTATTTATTTATTTAATAGGGTAAGAGATCTTTCATACACTGCCTCATTCTCCAAGTGCCCACAAAAGCCAGCACTGGGCCAGGCTGAAGCCAGGAGACATGGAGTCCAGTCGGTCTCCCCCCCGGATGGCTTGATGGGCTAAGCTGTCATTTGCTGCTTTGGGAGGTGCATGCTCAGGGAGCCAGATCAGCAGCAGAGCATCTGGAACTGAAACCTAAACTCTGATGCAACAATCCGGAGTCATGGAATCTGCTGTGGCACGACTCTGCTTGAATAATAACTCGGACTGCTCTCAGCTTTCTCAGCGAATGGACTTGAACTGGGCACAGCTCTTAAATCCCTTCATTGTATTCTCTTTATGCTTTAAACATGGCTCTTTTAGGTAAAAGCATTGTGGTCAACACAGTTTTATAAGCAATGTCACCTGTTGCCAGTCAATTAAACAACATATTGCAAAACAAAGCAATAATCACACACAAAAAAAGAAAGATTAAGGACTACAGACCCACCACCACCTATGAGTCATGACTTGGACATATAATCATATAGTATATATTATATAATTATTAATTATAATTATATGATTAATAAATATATATGTATTAATTACATTGTATTATGTAACACAGTTTTAGAGGTACTGGGATTCCCCTAACCCCTCTCCAAACCCTCCTCCCATGGTGGATTCCTCCACCTTGTTGCATAACCACAGTTCAAGTTCAGTTGAGATTTTTTCATTGTAAGCATATAACAAGCATAGAGTCCAGCATCTTATTGTCCAGATAAGTTGAATGGCTTCTTGGGGAGACCATCTCTGGTTTGAAGACAGAGCCGGCAGAGTATCATCCCGATCAATTAAAAGCCCCAACGTAACATCAGCAATGATTTATAACGTTACGGAATTAATTGACATAGTATTGATAACCAATATGTTAAAAAGAGGAAAAAAATGCAAGTTCTGAACCACATCCTGTGACTTCTTCATTGACATTTCAATTTTAGTTTATATACAATGGGTTCTATACATCTTAAAATAGCTATAGATTACTGTTCAGCTGTATTGTTTATTTTCATTATAATATTTAGCCTTTTATAGCATTGAAGCATAATTTTGCCGAACTTGACTTTTTTTGGCTTTGTTCTTATTGTTATAAAATACTGAAAAACTGAGTAAAGGTACTGTCTTCATGGTATTTATATATGTAAATATGCACATATATGTAAATGTGCAAATATGTAAATATGTTAGCATTTATAATAATAGCCTTATAGTAAATCAGCAAATATTGCCAGTTTCTACAAACGTGCTGCTGTTTACTATAGAATACAAAGAGTGGCTTTGCTGAAAACTGTGCTGGAAACATTGTGGCCACCTGCTGATCCCATGAGCACAGAAAGGGCAGGGACCCAGTTGTGATCTGGCTGTCTTCCAAACACCATGTACTTAGGGGATTGTCCATGAATACTTGTGGATCTATGCAGATTCTGGGAGGATCGCATATATAGGGTCTTATGGATTCTGTAACAAACCAATTGGCTTGAGATAACAGAAATGCTTGCTTTCATAGCTCTGGGATTTTTATGTTTGATTATGAGTAGTATTTATTTTTATTGAAAAGGCATATCAGACTTACAGACACAAGGACACAGAAAGAGCTTCCATCTCCTTGTTTATTCCCCAAATGGCTACAACAGCTGGATATGAGTCTATCCTAAGCCAGGAGCCAGGTACTTCTTCGGGGTCTCCAATGTGAGTGAGGGGTCTGAGTCATCCTCTATTGCTTTATCAGGCCACTATCAGGGAGCTGAGTAGGAAGTGAATGAGCCAGGACATGAACCGAAACCCATATGGGATCCTGGTGTTTGCAAGCAGAGGATTTAGCCATTGAGCCATATCACCAGGCGCCAGTTTTGGAGTCTAAAAGTCTGAAATGATTACCCCAGGGTTGGAGTCAAGGTGCTGGCAAGGGCATACTCCCACTGTGGGCTCATCAGAGGAGAAATTGTTTCTGGTTTCTGCCAGCAATCCTCTGCCCTGGCCACCTTAGTCCTGTCTCTGCCTCCTCGTCACTCGCCTACCTTCTCTTTTAAGTTTAAACATTTCCTCTGCCTTTCTGTTATAAAAGAAAGTGTGATGGCATTCACCGATTCAGATCACCTAGAATTATTCCCTGATCTCAATATAACAAAATTAAGTACAGAAGCAAATATTATTTCTACTGTGTAGGTGAATCTATAGTTTGCAGGAATTAGATTGTATATGTCTTTGAGAAGATCGGAAACAATTTCAACCAACCACTAAGTATGTAAATTCATACTAATGTTTAAGTGCTATACTCTGATCTTAGAGCCAAATGGTGAAGGTGGAGTGGTGATTGCTACTGAAGGATCGTTTTCTTGATAAACTTCAGTGTTTACCAAATAGTCCTGTAGACTGATGTAAATGTTTCAGCATCAAATTTTCATTTAGCTTCTCAATTTGGTTATTTGAAATAGCAAGCTTACTTTTACTACAAGTAAATTTGTAGCTTGGGCACAAATAGTTCTGTTCTATATGAGAGCAGAAAGTGGAACACAAAATAGAACTAAACAAAAAGGCAGCAAGAAGACCAACATGGAGAGAGACACTTCAGAACAGAACAGCCTGGGATTCAACAGGGACTGTTACATAGGAAGTGGGATTCAGAAAAAAAAAAAAAAAAAAAAAAAAAGGCTTAATTCCTTGTGCTACAGCACTTGACCCAGTAAATGCGCAGTGGCAAGCAAAGTAAGGCCGATCCATTTATCCCTTTGTTGGATAAGGAAACTGATGTAGAGTGAGATTAAGTGATTTGCCTAAGCAGTGATGTGGTGATCCCCAGTTTAAGGAGCATGCGGTCTCATTCCCTGTGTCATATTTTTATCCTCACACTGTGAGTCCCGTGTCCGGTTTGCTTTCAGTCAACATAATGGTTTCTTCAGCAGTTCTACCTCAGCAAGGCCCTACCTTCTGTTGACACCAGATCCACCAAATCCGCAATCTGCTTGCTATTTGTTTAAGACTGTAGCCTGATGCCACTAAGACCCATGTACACGTGCTTACATTTAAAGCTTCCCTTCAATGCTCAACCACTTGATGTGGTCACCTGGCTGAGAATTTCAAGCCTTCCTTTCTTTTCTTCCCTAAGTGGGTCACCTTGCATTCTGTCACCACCTGTTCAGCTCTAGACTTTTTCCATGAATATTCTTTGGTGACTTTAGAGTTTTTCTTACTCATCTTTTGCAGAAAAGAACTCTGTGCTAACCCTTCTTCCCACAGATACTTTTGCATTTGTGCATTTTGTAGAGAATTGCTGAACTCTAATTTTACAAATCCCAGATGGAATAAGCCAGAGCATTCAGTACCGGTGCAAAAGTGTGGGAAGACTGAACAGGGACATGCTATTTCTTTTGTACAGTTAACTGCTTTTGAGTCTTCTGATAGTGCCAGTTTATCTGCTTTCTTCTCCCTTTCCATTTCCGTGTCCAGAATGAATAACAGAATGGAGTGCTTAGAAATATAGATGAGAGCCATATGTCAAGAGATATCCAGTTCCATTATCTTCCCATTCTCTTACAAACACATAGAGAACATGCCAGAATCTCAATATCCTCCTCTTAAAATAAAGGTCAGACTCATTGCTTTCAGGGAAACTTAGAATACAGTTAATGGGTACATCTGGCAAACTCAGGAGTCAGCAAGAGTCAAGTATTATTTTTAAGACTTGCAAGAGGCCCTGCCACTAAGACCTTGTGGCAGGACGAGTCTGGGAGGGGTCCAGGCCTTGGGGTTGGGGGCGACTTGCAGCTCCCCACAGTGTGGTGGTTGTGCGGGGTGCTTCTGCCAGGCCGGATCCAAGGCTGGGGACTCAGGTGAAAGCCACTGCAGAAAGGCTGTGACTGAGTCCTTGGCTTTGGGCGGCCAGTGTACCAAATGGTGCCAGGTTCTGCCTGCTGGCTGCCTAGCTGCAAGCTCTGAGGTTTTTAGGATATGCAATTACTGCTTAGGGACACCCATGATAAGGCCAGTTTTAGTGTAGGTGAGAGATGAATTCTGAGCGATTCCCAGTAACAAGATCATGAAACTTTCAGGTAAGCATGGAAACTGAGACCTGATGGTTTGGAGGGGAGTGTCTATAAGATTTATTCGGGCCAGACTGATTCACTAGCCAAATTAAGAATCCTGAGATGGGCTGTTAGCATAGAGCATCAATTGACTGCCACACACCAGTCCACACCAAAGCTTTTGATGGGAGCCTGTCTGGCAGGGCTAGGTACCATTACTTGACTGGGTGGTGGAACAGTGGACAGGTCACATATGGCAGTGTCAAGACACTAACCAGCACATGAGAGAACTTGGTCCGGGGGCAAACTCTATGGGGGAAATGTGGACTCAACCCTATGGAAATGCAAGTCCCACAGGTTAGCTTGTGAGCTGGGGTGGTGATGGGCTAAGCTAGGCGTGACCATGGCACCTGCCATCACTTACAGATAAAAGAACTGATGGCAATCAGGGCAGGTCAAGGCAGCACCACCTAAGGTGAATCCTAAAATAGGATGTGGGGTGGGCCGAGCTGCAACTGGAAGGGAGCGGATCGGGCAGGGCCAAGCAAATTTCAACCCACAAAAAAGAAAAGAAATCAGGATGGAGCACATGTCATTCCGACCTAGGCTTTTAACCCAACTGGTCTTCATGAAGCAGGAATACTATGGCACGCCATCAAAGGCAAAGGTTGTGACAGGTGAGGGGCTAAGCCAACTGGGTCAGAGCATCCATTGGCATGTGCGCAATGTAGGGTTGGGAATAGACTCAGTTGCGAATCTGTGAGAGTACACAGTTGCTGGGTTGGGATTCCCATGGGAGGGTGCGGGGGCTGGAGTGGGTGTTGCTTTCTGGTCTGGTTATGGCTGAAATATCCCTAGGCACAAATGTGTACTGGGGCTGGGAGCACCAAGCTGGGCTAGACGCCAGCACCACCTGGTGCTCTGGAGAAACTGGGTAGATGTAGGATGGACTAGGCTGGGTCTCTGCCCCTACTGAGCCATGTGTGCACGGTGTCTGGGTATGGACAAGCCTTGGCTGGGGTGAAACAGCCAACACCAAGAACTGGAATGGAATGAAATGCAGGCCAGCAATGAGGGCTGGTCCATGGAACCACCAGTATGCACAAAACCTGGCATAGGAAGAGGTTCTGATGGAGAAATTTGGGAAAGTTCTCTATTGGAACACATCCCCTACAGGTGAGCGCAAGAACCATGATATGGAGCAACCCAGACCAGGCCAGAGGAAGATACCCACCATCATACATATGGCATGGGGGGGCCAGACCAGGCTGAACCCGTTCACATCAACCGCTGGTGAATCCGAGCACCAGCATAGAGTGTGGGTCAGACCAGTTTCAGCTGCAACACATACCAGTGCACATTAAGGAATGCCAAGGTGAGGTGAGACATACCAGATGTGGTTGCAGCACCCGAACAGCACACGTGAGAACTGGGGGTGAGGGGACAGACAAAGTCTGCAGGGGAATGTGGGTTCCCCTGCTGTACAACCACTCCCACTGGAGAGTATGAGTTGGGACTATTCTGACTGGTGCAAGAAATATTAGAGTGGGTGAGGGTTGGTTGAGCTTGGCCGCAGCATCAGCTGGCAGAGGCTGGGGCCCAATTCTGTCAAGTCAAACCACAGAACCACCTGGAGAATGCATAATCTGGAAGTTGGAGTGGCCTAGTAGGGAGATAGTGGGCACCTCCCACATGGGTAATCACTCTCACTGGAGAGCACAAAAACCAGGACAGGGGCAGGTGTGGCTAGACAGAAAAGAACCTGCCAGTATGTGTGTAGGCTGGATAGCAGGTTGGTTGGGTTGAACTAGGCTTCAATGCCCATTGACAAGTATGAGAGCTAAATGAGATATGGGACAGACTGAAAAAGCCTGAAGTACGTACTGGCATGTGTGGGAACCAGAGTAGGGAGCTGACCTGGTGCAGACTATGAGGAGTTGCCCCAACTAGGCTGCAGCTCCCACTTGTTTGCATGAGGACCGTGTATGAAGTGGGTAGGATAGAGCTGGACTACAACACCCATTGGTTCAAGTGGAAGAAGACAGGGCTGGAAACAGAACTGACCCAGCAATTGCAACAACCAGCATGTGCATAAGCTGATTGGGGCGATGGCTGTGCCACACCCTGTACTGGCAAACTCACACAGGAATCAGGTTTGGGATCATCTCAGATGAGGTTTCTTTGGAGATCCCTCCAACTGAGCTGCTGATCTTAGAATCCCAACCATGAAGAGACTATGTCAGCCAGTGGATTCTGAATAGGTTCCATCGTGTATGGAATGGTGAGATTTGCAGCAATTCAGAACTGTTGAACTATCAAAACTGGTTGAGCAGGACCCTCGGAGCATGCCTCACTTTGGGGACCTGGGATGGGTGGGAGGCTGGATGGGGCTTTATTGTTTGTTTCTCCCCTGACCTTAGATGTAGGGAAAAAATATTAGTGTGGAAACAATGGTATTACCCACTTTCCTGTACCCCTTGAATTTTTTTTACCCTTGTTATCTATGTAAACATTACCAAAAATATAATTCAAAAAATGGAAAAAAATCTGTTTTATGTTTAAAAAAAAGAGACTTGCAAGAGAGACAATGCCAATGATAATGAAATTACTGACTGCATCTGGAAGGCTTCGATATTTTTCCCAATTTCTGTTCCAATAATTGTTGTGAGCCAAGTCAACAACCAGCTGGTTATCTATACCCTGGGAAGCATATTCTCAAATGTATCTCATAATAGTGCTGTGTATTTGACATGCATACTCAGGAGACAATCATCAGAACTGTCAATTGCTCAGGAAGAGAACCTTGGGAGTAGAGTACACTCCGAAGCATGCGCGGCAAAGCGGAGATCGTATCCCAAGTCTGACTCCAGTTTTACTTCCTTGGTGCTTGGGTTGTCACACATTATTTACAAGTCTCATATAAAAATGCCTTGTGGATCTGGGGCTCTGTAAAAGTCTCTGCTAACTTTATTCAATAAGAAGATGGCTAGCCCTTGCCCACAGAAATATTCACTTGGAGGTACACTTATTTTTTTTTAATTACTAAGCATTGGACTCCATTAAATCACTTCAGTTTATTCTCTGCTCTTTCTTTAGCTTTCTCTCCACATGGCCATGCATTAGATTTGAAAAGGTGCTGCTGACTGTCTTCATTTCTGTTTATACAGATCCAGGAGTATAACATGAGCTTCAGAGCAAGCAGGTAGAGCCAGGCAGGATTCTCTCTGGTTTACCACGAGACTTGAAGGAGCATTTACACCCTTATTCTAAAAAGGTAGAATCTGGGAACAGCTCTACGTGGCTGCATTACTACTTGGGCACAGGGCACAATGTGGACTTCGGGTATGGTTGTCCATCTCAGCACATATCCTACTGTGAAACTGCATGAAGCAACAGCAGTGCCGTCAAACACATTATCTGGGTTAACTCAAGCAGCATATGTGACTGAAAAAATGACATCTAGAGACAATCAGGAAGAAAATGAGAAATAAAACCCGGAATCATAGAATTGAATTGCACTTTCTTAGGATTATAACTGCATTTTTATTGACAGATACGGTATGTTTACAAACAGTATCACAGTGTAAATATTGAATGCCAGTATGTTGTTTTCATTCAGCAATATGTTGTGAACAACTTTCTACAGCTGGAAATATAATTTTTATAGATTTGTAAGAAGTCTCTCACCAGCTACAGACTGCTTCTTTGGGCAATGACTCCTCTGGATGAATGGGGTTGGATCCAAAAATTCCGACCATTTTGAACAAGGCATGCGTGTTTCTTGGCGTCTTGTTTGATATCCATCAGGGCTTTGATGAAACTGTCCATTGCATGTGTAATTGAAATATAAAAATGGAACAGAGATGTAAGAATTGACACAGAAAAAAATATGTGCTCCACTATTCCAGTAGAATAGGCAGTGAGTTTAATTTCAGGGAGGTTGATTTGCCAGAGAAAAGTCATTGCAAATATAGGCTTCAAACAAAACATGTTCTTCCCATCGCCCCACTGCCTCTCGGGAAAGTCACCACACTTTTTGTTAATCTGGAAGTTCCAAGAATGCATCTCTGCCTGCAGTTGCTTGGAGAGAGCACAGTGCTTTGCCCAGTTCTGAATGCCTACAGGTTGTTATGTTAGAATATACCCATAACAGTCATATCATTTATTCCTTTTTCAATGATAAATCTCTAACTTCACAATCACTGTGCACTGAAACATTTTGTTTCAAAAGGTATATGTGCTATGAGCTTAGTTTAATGAGTGTTGATTGGCACTTAGAAAGCAAAATAGACAAGAAAACAACACCAAAATTGCATATTATCCGTCACTTTCCTAAAAGAGAAAAATGCTTGTTTGATTTGTGTGTTTAAATGTGTGTGTGTTGATCCTCTATAGGGATTAACTTCATATGATGTGTCATGGATAAGAACATTTAATAGTCAATTAACTGTGGATTAAAATTGTAAGTGTGACCATACATAGATTGCTTATTTTCAAATTCCCCCTTGACCACATGCTAGGCAGATATGTTTCAATCTTCTATCAGTAAAATACTACTCTTCTCAGGGGATTTCTGGAAGAATCAATGCATTCCTTCACATAGCTAACTGAGAACAATGTGTAGCATATTAATTTCAGTCAGTAAATGTTACTTATTATTGTAAATGTATAATCAATTTATAAAGTGTGAACCTAACTTGTAATCGTTATTTATTGTGGAAAAATGGCAAAGGAGATTACCAACATGTCTATGTATTTGGAAAGACATATTATGAGGAATTAAACGAAGACACACATTTCTTTCAATTTTCTCTGTACTTGTTTCTGATCCCCAGCAATAATCCAGGAACTAGCTGTGTAAACATGCTGTTTATCAATTTACACAATGGGTTTCTTAGGGAAATTAATTTAAATATTTACATCAGCCAAATTCCTTAAACACATGCACTCTTTCCAATATTCTGGACAATAAATGAACTACATAATATGATCTTATGTCACAAATAGCGTTTCAGTCGAAACAAAAGACTTGCTAATTGTAAACTAAGTTGGGTAACATTTTCTAGCTTAGAATGAACACAGTCATTGTGGCTCTGAACAGTGGTATTGATTTTCAACTGCTGCATAATGATGGTTTTTATTCTGCTTATGCAATTTGTAGTACTCATCCTACAGTTAGGGATATAATACATTTTTTTCCAGTTATCATTACGTTTAAGAATCCAATCATTCAGGAAGTACTGAGAGTGTCCCTGATTTCATGCAGCACAAATCTTCCTGGAGAGGGACAGTGGATCTGAACAGAAGCGATGTTGAGTAGCCTGTACTAGGGCCTGCTGACTGTTTTCTTGTGTTCCTATAATGCTGTACTTATTACTTTACCGCTGCTTCAAATGCTACACCTTAAGTTGATTCTCAATGCTCCTTCAATAGCAACCTCAAAAATTCAAGGGTCTTTACAACTCTGAAAGATCAAGAAAGACACTTTTCCTGGACGCCTAGCCATGGCGAGAGCTGTTTTTCTAGCATCCTAACAATCGTGGATCTGATGGTGGAATTCTAGTTGTCCTCACAAATCGGTCTCTATGCAGCTCTGTCGTCATGCCAGATGCCCTTCAAACTGTGGTCTCTAACTACCCATACTTTTATGAATTTACATCTCTCTTTAACAATTATCTCCTACAAATTAAGTATGTTTATATGCACAAAATTTTGTATTATTTGATATACTAATTTTGTTCTTCTGATGTAGATTGAAAAGAAGCAATAATGATGAACAAAGTATGATAGTTCCTACAAGACCTAAACATCTATTGCAATTGTGCATTCTGAAAAAGCTTTTTATGAGGAGAAAGAAGCTTCCTATTTGTGTCCTCTAGTACCACCCCATGTACCTGTTCAATAACTGCCTTGGCTGCTGCTTGTAGAAACCAGTGCCCTGTCTGCTGTCCACCCTCACAACTTTGTTTTTGATCCATTCTGGCTTGTTACAGGAGCTCTCATTTGTGTGGAGGTCATTGTGAAGTGCCACTTCCTTGTCTCTGGAAATGTGAGTACTCCATCATAGCTTCTTGTCCTAAGCCTTAGGCCCAAGGGACTCTCTTCTGGGAAGTGTGAGAAATGAGATACAGAATGGGAAAGTGCATGTTGCTGGTGCCTTCTCCTCATGATGCCTTGATGGGGGAATTGTGTAGGGAAGATTCATATTTATATAAACTTTTTGGGCAAAGGTATCCGAGTCTCCCAGCCTTATGTCATTTCATTAAACATTTTGTCTTGATATGATTATAGATCGATTTGCAGATGAGATAAAAGGTGTGTGTGTCTCTCTGATTAAGCTTCCCTGATGTGACCCACTTGTAGAATTATAGCACATATTATCAAGGGTAATGATACTGATAATCAAGCTATAGAAAACTTCCATCAGACTGTAATTTGGGCTGTATTCCCCCAACTTTAATCCTCTTTAACTTCTCACAACCACTATAGTCTTTCGCATCTTATAACATGTGTTATATTGTAAATGTTATACAGGTATATATCACATGTAAACTTTGGGACAGGCATCCATCACTAACCTCGTTCTCAAGAAAGCAATGGAGCTGCACATCTCAATTTATTCCTCATTCATTCTTTAACTTTTTAAAATTTTCCAGACGTTCTTTCCTTTTTTTAAATAACCATTTTATGGTATTATCCAGTTCAAAAGGAAATAGTTGTTTTCTTTTTTGTTTCTTTTTTTATTATATTTTTGACAATCTTTAGATAGTTAATTAGGGCAAAAAGATTCAAGAGCTATAGGAAAGTGGGTAAGACTATTATTTCCATATTGTTTCCTTCACGTATCTGAGGTAAAGGGGGATTTTAAGGGAGAAGTCTCACCTAGTTTCCCACCCACCCCAGGTCCCAGATGTGGGACATGCTCCGAGATTCTTGCTCAAGTGGTTTTCATAGTTCACCAGTTATGAATCGCTGCCAATCTCGCCACTCCAAGCACGATGAGGTCATTGAAGAATCCACTGATTGACATAGTCCATCATAGAGTATTGCCTATTGTTTCGCTATCAACATATAGTTGAGGTGGTTGATTGACTTGTTCTGTCTTCTGTATTTTCTTGGTTAGGGTTCTGAGTCCGGCATTTCGATTGGGGAGCTCCCCAAAGAAACTTTGTCTGAGGTGTTCTCAGACCAGATTCTTGAATGTACTAGCAAGCACAGGGCCCGGCACAGTCCATCGCCCCAATCAGCTGCTGGTTGCAATTGCTGGGTTGATTCTGATCAACCACTGGAACCAATGGGTGTCGCAGTCCAGCCTGATTCTGCCCAACACATGCAAAGCCCTCACACAAACCAATGTGGACTGCAGCCTAGCCAGAGCGACCCACAATATCTCCCACCACGCCCGCCCTCTACCCTGGTTTGCCAGTTTGTGTAGCAGACTAGTCCAGTCTGTCCCACATCCCATTCGGCTCTCATACATGTCAATGGGTATTAAAGCTTAGTTCCATCTAACCAGCTCAACTCTCCAGCCCTCATGGATGCTGTTGGGTGCCTCTCTGTCTAGCCTCCCCAGCCCCTGTCCTAGTTTTTGTGCCCTCCCATGGGAGTGGTAACCCAAGAGGGAGGAGCCCACTATTTGCCTCCTAGGCCTCTCCCACTCCCACATTATGCACTCTCCAGGTGGTTCTGTGGTTTGACTTGACAGAATTAGCCCCCAATGCCAGCTTCTGCCAGCTTCTGCTGCGGCTAAGCCCAAACAACCCTCCCCCACTCTAATTTTGTTTGCATCAGTAGGGATAATCAGCCCAGCCTGGCTTTTCCCTGATCTAGTACACATGAGGCACACAGGTGTTGTAGCCCTGCCTAGTCTGGTCTGCCTTCATTCCAGTTCCCACGCTCTCCAGTGGCTGTAGCGGTCCAGCAAGGGAACCCTGCCATATTCCTCCTGCAGGCTCCATCCTCTCCCTTCCTGGTTCTTATGCATGCTGGTTGGGTGCTGAGGCCACTATTATTACACATAAAGATGACACAACACAGGTGTGCAAATTTTATTGTACATATAGTTTTTTTAAATATCAAGGGTTACAATTGTATGACCAACAGTAATAGCATGCATGTGTTGTGGCATGTACTACAGTGTAACAGGTTAAGTAACCACTTAGGAATCCCACCTTACCCATCAGAGCTCAAAACCGAGTCCCGGTTACTCTACTTTTAGTGCACCTTCCTTCTAATGTGTCTGGGTCTACAACAATTCAGAACCCAAGTACTTGGATCCTGCCTTCCATGTATGAGAACTGGATCGAGTTCCTGGATCCTAACATTGGACTGATGAGTGTGTTTAGGGAGTGAACCAGGAGTTGCACGATTTATTACTCTTTCATTCTCTGAATCTTGAATCAGATAAATAGTCATTTCAAAACTGCTAAAAGGCACTTGACATGTCTACCATTTCCTAGTCTCCACAAAAATGTGTGAGTCCTATGATTTCCTTGCATCCTAGAGAGCATTTGATGCCAGTGCATTGAGTAGTTTCAACCTGTATGTATATATGTATATATATATATATAATCTCTGAAGTATTTCCGTTATTTACATACATTACTTATCAATTCTTTGCTGCCCATGAGATTTAAAAATAGATTTGTCTGTTCTCTAACCTGTTTCACAATTTTATTGACAGCAAATATTTGAAATGTGGAGAAAGTCCATTAGATCTTCATGGATTAGTCACTGTTTGCCAACATTTTCTGCCTTTTCTCCTAAATGTTTTATAATTTCAAAATGCTATCTTTCCTCCAATGAAGTGATTTAAAGAACTTGTCAAAAATCAGGAGGGGCTGGCATTGTGGATGAGCAGCTTAAACAACCACTTGGAACACTGGCATCCCATTTGTACACCTGTTCCTGTCCAGGCTGCTCTGCTTCTAAACTAGCTCCCTGCTAATGTGCTTGGCAAAAGCAGCAGAGGATGGCCCAGGTACTTTGGTCCCTGCCACACACATGGAGGGCCCAGACGAAACTCAAGGCTACTGGAATCGCCCTGGTCCAGCCATACCTTTGCAGCCATTTGAAGTGAATCAGCAAATAGAAGAGCACTAGCTCTCTCTCTTCCCGCCCCCCACCTTTGTAACTGCCTTTCAAAGAAATACAATAAGTCGTTTACACAGATTTTTTCCTGAGCATGCTTTTGTTCCTTGATGTCTGCATCCATCTATTGGTAACATCATACAGCCTTTAGCCCTATTGGATAGCAAGGGCTGGGTGGACTGATCTCACCTTCTTAACTAACAACCTCCAGCCATCTACCTTCTCTTCCCTTTCTCCTTCTCTGGCTAATAAACCACCCTGTTCCTCTGTCTTCATGTTCTTTGCTTTCTTCCTTTCTCTGTCTCCTCTTGTTTTAGCTATTCTGTTTTTACATAAATGTGACATTTATTTTGCTTACATACAGAATATCTTACAAGGAATTTGGGATGTTGTCACTTCTGCAAAGTCAGAATTGATGTAAGTACATGTTGAATCTTCCAATCCATGAACATGGTGTCTCAATTTATGCAGACATTTAGGATTTTTAAAAAAGATTAATTATTTTTATTGGAAAGGCAGATATACAGATAGTAGGAGAGACAGAGAGGAAGATCTTCTGTCCAAGCGGCCCCAATGGCCGGAGCTTAGCTGATCCAAACCCAGGAACCTGGAGCCTCTTGCATGCAGGTTCCGAAGGCTTTGGGCCATCTTTGACTGCTTTCCCAGGCTACAAACAGGGAGCTGGATGGGAAATGGGTTGCCGGGATTAAAACTGATGAACATATGGGATCCCGGTGCCTGCAAGGCAAAGACTTTAGCCGTTAGGCCACCACGGAAGCCCAGCCTTTAGTTGTGGTTTTTGTTGTTGTTGTTTTGTTTTAATCACACTGTTGTATTTTTGAACATGTAAAATATTATCCACGTTTGGTTTTGATGTAGCAATGACCACTAATTTTTCATTTAAGTGTAATTGCTATTCCATGTTTACTTTCATACTTCTTAATGGCGGATTTTTAGACTGACAAGGAATTTTTCTTTAATTATTCCTTTGCATTTGGAAATCCTGGTGACCTCATTTATCAGTTTTAGTAGTCTGTGTATAATCTCTTTGCTTCTTTCTGAGGGAAATCATTCAGTTTTTCTTCATTAAGTGTAGAGCCAGCCAAGTATTCTAGGCTTAGTTTTCTGAAAAAAATTCCCTTATTTTTAATATTTGGAATTTTTAGTAAGCACACCATATTTTACAGATTTATAAGGGCATAATTTTGTGCATGTATGCACTCTATATTCAATTAGGGCAAACATATTTATCTCTTCAAATATTTAGAATTTCTCTATAGTGAACATATTTGGAATCTTTAAAAAAATGTTTATTTTATTTTTATTTTAAAGAGCTACAGAGAGAGAGGAATTGACAGGGAAAGAAAGATCTTCCATCCATTGATTCCCTCCCCAGATGGCTGCACTGGCCAGGGTTGGAGGAGGCTGAGGCCAGTAAGCTGGCTGTTCATCTGAGACTCCCTTGTGAGGGACATGTTCCAGATACTGGAGTCTTGACTTTTCACAAGCCTTTAGCAGAGAGTTGGATGGAAATGAAGCCACCAGATCAAAAACCCTTGCGGGATGCTGGCCTTGAAGACGGTGATTGTACCTGCTATGCCACAAGTCAACCCTGATTCAAAATTCATCTGTATTATTATTATTATTATTATTATTATTATTATTTTGAAAACAGCAATAGTCATCTCACAAAACGAGAGATGTGTGGCAATGGTCATGAACGTTTGTTGCACTTTATCTAATGTTCACGTTGTGTTGACTGATAAGATTATGAGAGTCTGTCTTCTTTAGCCTGTCCATAATGGGAATATCATGGAGGGATTTTTTAAGCAGCTTAAGATATCTGAATAGTAAATTCACAAAGGGGTCACTTTGCAACAGTATGTAACACGTTGCTGAAACTGAATCTGCCTATCTCTTCTTGAGGAGAACTTGAAAATTTATGAATTCAACATCCTTTGTCATTTTATAGCTACTTAATTATATATTTAAATTTTGCTGATTTGGGTAAGCTTTTTTTTTTTAAAGTTTAAGATGCAGTTACTTACTCTATTCTCTTATTACCGCTTTGATGTCTGTGGCATTATCTTATGTTTCATCCTAATACTGATTTTTCTTTTTGTCAGTTCTACCAAAGTCTTGTCAATTTATTTTGTTTCTAAGAACTAGCTGTATGCTCACGATTTTTTGTTTTATTTTGTTTTCTCCCAGATCCCTGATTTTGTCTGCTTTCTGTTTTCTCTCTCTCTTGCTGTTTTTTCCCCCTGAGCTCTTAGGACTGAAACGTGAAATCTTTTATAGTGAGTGCAGTTAGTCCTCTACCTTTCAATCTCACTGTTGTTAGAAACATGCCACAAACACTAATATGCAGTATTTCCAGTTTTAATTAGTTCGATGTATTTCCTACAGCTTTGAAATTTCATCTTTGTTTCATTGAATTATTTGCTAGTTTTCAAACGTCGGGAGATTTTCCTATTTTCTTATTGTTAGCCACTGGTATCATTCTATTGTTATCAAAGAAATGTAGAATATGAAGTTAAAAGATTTGGGGGCCAGCTTAAACTAGCTAATCCTCTTCCTCCAAGTGCTAACATGCCCTATGGATGCCAGTTTGTGTATCAGCTGCTCCACTTCCCTTCCAGCTCCCTGCGTGTGACCTGGGAATTCAATGGAGGATGGCCCAATGCCTGGAGTCCCTGCACCTATGTGGGAGACCCAGAAAAATCTCTAAGCTTCTACCTTCACATTGGCTCAGCTATGGCCGTTGTGGCCATTTGGGGAATGAATCGTGGATTGAAGATTTCTCTCTTTGTCCTTCTCTCTATAAATCTGCCTTTTCAATAAAATAAATGGATTTTAAAAATAAATTCAGACATTTCATATGTGGTATACACTTTTTGCAGCTCCCTTGCATATTCTGTGAGAATTGAACGTTTCGTTTGTTTGGGTGGAATGTTTTTCACTGAGTTGAATTCTACCATAACCTTATTGATGCTGCATTTAGTTGTTCAATACATTATGGAGAGAGCATTGCCGGGGTGTCTCACTACAACTGTGGATTTGTCTATTTCTTCTGTCAATTCTGTCAGTACTTATTCCACGTATTTTGTAGCTTTGCTTTTGGTGTAAACATTGTTATGTTATGTAGATATTATGTCTTTTGTGTACTTTTATCCTTTAGTCATTTGGCATGCTCTTCTGTTATTCTGGTAAATGGCTTGAAGTCTAGTCGGGTCATATTAATATGGTCAGTCCTGCTAGACTTTGCTCAATGCTTCTGTGATAGATTTCTCTCCTGGTACTGTACTTTCAGGCTTGCTATTCTTTTTTTTTTTTTTTTTTTTCAGGAGGTTTTTGTAAACAACATATGCTTGTATAACAGGTTTTAATCTCTTTGGGTAATACCTGTCTCTTGAATGGTCTTTTGCATTCAATATCCATATTGACATGCTGGAAATTAACTTTTTTTCTCCCTGGGTGTGTTTTACTTCTGTATTTTTGCTTTCTTCCTTTTTCTGGACTACTGGAACATTTACATAGAGGTACAATTCTTTTTGTAGTGCTCCTGAAGAGTTTCACTTGCATAGCTCCACTGTTTGTTTTGAGCTCATGTATTTTATATTTAAGTAATTTTTTGCAACCTGCATCGTATCGAATGTCATCATTTTACCAACTGAGTCAAACACAGGAATCTTTCTTCCCTTTGCGCCATTCTTTTTCTCCATAATATAATTTCTTCATATGTTTTCTCTGTGTGCATATAGTACTGCATTAGATGGTGTTGTGAGCTTTACCTTTAACTGCCAACATAATTTAGGAAGCCTAAGAGAATACTTACTTACTCTTTATCATATTTTTGTTGTGATTTTGTCTGGTCTTGATAGGCCTGTGCTTCTCCTTCTAGCATCTGCTACTCTAGGGCTAATACAATAGAGGTATAACTTCAGAATAAGCCCCCAGTGAGTAGTTTTCTTAGCTTTCCTTCATTTGCTAATTACGTGCATACTTTATTCTGGGCGGTTCTTTCTGTTGGCTCCAAGATTTTGCTTGACAGTCATTCTAAGCACACTGTAAAGGTTGTGCCACTTCCCCCGTAAACTCTGTGGTTTATGGTGGCCAGTCTGTGCTTCTCTGGTTGCTTCCAGGACTCCCTCATTGTCTTTGGCTTCAATAGTTTAATTCTGAGTGCTTTGTCATGTGTTTCTTCCAGTCTATTATATCTGGAGATTACTTAGCTTCATGGATCAGTGTTTACTTTTCTTTTTCTTTTTATTAAATCTATGAACTCGGATATATATTTCCATTATCATCGTTTCAGTTTTAATTCATTTCACCTGGATAATCTTTATACTTCATTTTTTCTGAAGTTTTTGCCTGAAGAATTTCACAATTGATAAATAATATTCATCCCGGCTTCTCTGATACATATGCCAGAGGATTCTACTGCTTTTTATTTCACAGGGTTTATTACATGTCTTCATTCTGCTTCAGATCTTCTAAGCTTCTGATGTAATTTGGATTTCAAAGACAAACGTGCATTTTTCACGTTGTGTCCTGAAGTTCTAGAACTTACCCACATTTCTTTGACTTGTCTTTCAGTACTGCTGCTGAGTCATAGCAGGGCTCAGCACCCCACAACTGCCCTGCAAACGTAGGAACCCGCATTTCCTTCTAACCTTTCACTGACCCTGATTCCTGAGCTCCCTGTTTTCATGGCATGGAGGTTAGGGTTCTGCCTCCTCACCTGTGCTCCCCTGAAACCAAGTGGGAGAAGGGCACCTGGTTACTTGCCTGGCCTGCTCTGACACCTGTGCCTCATTGCACACTGCCTCTCCCTGAATACAAAAGTGGCTGTTGTTTTTGTTTCTTTTTGTGTGGCATGTTTCAAAGTAATTAATTTTAGGTAATGGCATCTGTCTCCCTTTGCCCAAGAGAACAGGCCTTGTTTCAGGTTTTTCATTTTTTTCTTTCCTTTTTTTTTTTTCCTTTTTTCATTGGTGTTTCCTGGTCCAGGTATATTGAACCATAAGAGGTAACTAACTAAGTAAGTAAATAAATAAATAAAGGCATCCCCAGCGTGTCCTTCCTTGGGTCGCAAGTTCCCTAACCAGTCTGCTTTGTTCTTTCTAGTTTTCAGTCTTCTCCTAAGATTACTGTCATCATAGTTTTCAAGATCTTAAGTTACACATAGCAAAAAGAACTGGCAAATCTGTGTCTTCCCAGCTTGCTACAAGCGGAGACCCATGTCATTTTCTAACAAGAAGACAAAGCTCACACTGTGGTGCACTACAGCATCCAGAGGTGCTCTGCATTGGACTGACAACACCCCATCTCACGCTGGTCATTCTTGCTTTCTTCCTCACCTTCATGAATGATACCTTTGGGCCTGAGAATCTTTATAAAGCATGACTGCAGTGCCACACAAGCCTGAGGTGGCTGGAATTTTGAGTCCAACTGTGGTCTTAGTTGCACCCTCTTTTCTCTTCACTACCTTGAGAGCAGCAAAAGCTTTGCAGAGCAGTTGTGGGAAAATAATCTTCAAATGCTGAAAACACAGTGTTAGGCTAGATGGGTAATTTTTGTAATAATTGTAGAGTTTGATAACTCAGAATCAATATATTTATTATTTGCCTCCACAAAAGGCAATGATTTGGGCTTGTCAGATCTCCTTGCTCCGCAGTACTTGAGTGAAGAAAGGACATGAACACAACTTGGTTGAACACATCCTTGAAAAGACAGAAGAGGGTCCAGTGTGATAGCTTAGTGGCTAAATTTCCAGTGAACATGCTGGGATCCCATAATGGGTGCTAATTTGTGTCCCACCTGATTCACTTCCCATCCAGCTCCCTATTTGTGTCCAGGGAATGGAATAGAACATGGCCCAAAGCCTTGGGACCCTGCACACATTTGGGAGACCCAGAAGAAGCTCCTGGCTCTGGCTCTTGCAGCCACTTGGGAAGTATACTAGCGAACAGAAGATTTCTCTCTGTAGTATTTGACTTTCAAAAAAAAAATCTTAGAAAAACATAATTAAAAAGATTGAAAAATATGAAGAGTGGCTAGCATTGTGGTATAGTTGGCGAAGCTGCCATCTGAGATGTGAACATTCCATATCAAATGGGCACTGGTTAGGTGGCTGGCTGCTGCAATTCCAGTCCAGTTCAGCGCCAGTGCTCCTGGGAAGCAGTGGAGCGTTTGGGCCCCTGGCACTCAGGTGGAAGATCTGAATGAGTTCCTGGCTCCTGCATTTGTCCTGCTAGCAGTCCTGACCATTGCTGCCATCTGGGGGTGGACCAGAGGATGAAGGGATGTAGACACGCTCTCTCTCCCTTTGTCTCTGAATGTCTGATATCAAGTAAATAAATGAATCTTTCTTTCAACATAAAGGTTAACAAGGATAGTGGATGTCACAATGCCCTGAAAAGCAATGGACGCCAGAAGGCCCTGGCTTCCCACTCTCCGTCTTCTCCCTGTCCTCCTGCGCCCCCTCAGGCCTCAGGCTCCGCACTGGGGAGCACTGCCTGTGTTAACCACACACGTGAGTCCTATGACAGTCACTTACCACTCTCTGCCTTGTGCCTGTCCTCCTGCGTCCCCTTCAGGTCTCAGGCTCCGCACTGGGGAGCACTGCCTGTGTTAACCACACACATGAGTCCTATGACAGTCACTTACCACTCTCTGCCTTGTGCCTGTCCTCCTGCGTCCCCTTCAGGTCTCAGGCTCCGCACTGGGGAGCACTGCCTGTGTTAACCACACACGTGTGTCCAATGACAGTCACTTACCATCCTCTCCGTATTCTCCCTGTGCTCATGTGTCCCCTCAGACCTCAGGCTCTGCACAGTGTAGCACCGCCTGTGTTAACCACACACGCAGGACCTAGGACAGTTGCCTTGTACTACCTCTTCAAGTCTGTCTGCCCGTGGAGGAGAGACCCTGAAAGGAGGCAACATGTGTGGCTCATCTCTCCCCTCTTAGTACCTTTGAGAGTCATTTCAGAATAGCGTCCCAGGATATGGCAGTAAGTAAGTGTACAGGTGAGGGTAGGAAATAGAATAAAAAATATCATCATGTGCTTGTGATACTGTATTTCCTGATTGAAAATCCCTTTAAAAAGAGCATACTGGTGATATTAAAAACACTTTATAAGCAGTTACAAATTATCAATAAGCACACACTATTTGTATCTTTCCAATAATAAACAAAATTGGATGAAGATAATTTGTTTCAATTTATTAAAAGCACGAATCAGGCACATGTCAAGAGCCTTATCTGAAGGCGGCTTTATCCATGAAATTGTGTTGATTATTTTTGGTCTGATTGGAAGTAAAACCACAATTTTCCCTCATTATTTATGAGCTTCTAGTCAATCAGCATTAAATTTGCTTTCTTTTTTTTTTGCAGTCACACTTAGAATTTTATTTTTTTATGCTTTTTTCTTTTTTTATTTATTATTTTTAATTCATTAATTACATTGTATTATGTGACACAGTTTCATAGGTACTTGGGTTCTCCCCACCCCTCCCCAAACCCTCCCACCATGGTGGATTCCTCCACCTTGTTGCATAACCACAGTTCAAGTTCAGTTGAGATTCCCCCATTGCAAGCATATACCAAACATAGAGTCCAGCATCTTATTGTCCAGTCAAGTTCAACGGCTTCTTAGGTATACCCTCTCTGGTCTGAAGACAGAGCCAGCAGAGTATCATCCCAGTCAATTAAAAGCTCCAACATACCATCAGCAAATATTTACGTCATTATTGAATTAACTGACATAGTAATGAGTAACCAATATGTTAAAAGTAAATGCGAGTTCTTAACCACCTTCTGTGACCACCTCATTGACATTTCAATTTTAGTTTATACACAACATATAACATTCAAAACATAACATGTTATGCATAACATCATATCATCTTAAATTATTAAGGCAAAAATGTGGTATTTAACCTTTTGGGATTGGCTCATTTCCCCTAGCATTATGGTTTCCAGTTTGGCCCATTTGGCCACAAAGAACTCCATTTTGTTTTTTTTAATAGCTGAGTAGTATTCCATGGAGTAGATTAACCATAGCTTTCTTTTTAAAAGGTTCAGGGGGTATAGGGAAGTGGGTAATACTATTATGTCCATATTGTTTCCATCATGTATCTGAGGTAAAGGGGGATATTGAGGGAGAAGCCCCACCCGTTTTCCCGCCCACCCCAAGTGGTGTTAATAGTTCTCCAGTTATGAATCGCTGCCAGTTTCGCTCGATGAGGTCGTCCACTGATTGATATGGTCCACCATAAAGTCTCCATTTGCCCCATATTTCGCTGCCAACATATAGCTGAGATGAATGATTGACCTGTTCTGTCTTTTCTTGGTTAGAGTTCTGAGTCCAATAGTTCGATTGGGGAGATCTCCAAAGAAACTTTGAGGTATTCCCAGACTAGTTTCTTGTATGTTCTAGCAAGCACAGGGCCCAGCACAGTCCATCACCCCGATTGCTGTGTTGGTTCTGTTTTCAGTCCCGAGTTGCACTGGAGGCAATAGGTGTTGCCATCCAGTCTGAAACATAGCTTTCTTATCCAATCCTCTGCTGATGGGCATTTTGGCTGCTTCCATGTTTTTGCAATTACTGATTGTGCTGCTATGAACATAGGAGTGCATGTTGGTTTCTCATAAAACAAGTGTTCTGGATATATTCCTAGGAGTGCTATTGCTGGATCATACGGTATGTTGATTTTGAGTTGTTTGAATGTTTTCCATACTGATTTCCATAGAGGCTGTACCAGCCTGCAGCCCCACCAGCAGTGGAGTAGGGTTCCCTTTTCCCGGCAACCTCGCCAACAAGTGTTGTTGGTGCTTTTATTCATGTGGGCCAGTCTTACTGGCTTCAGGTGGTACCTCATTGATGTTTTAATTTGGTTTTCCCTTATTGCCAGGGAACTTGAGCATTTTTTCATATGTTTATTTGCCATTTGGGTTTGTTCCTTTGTGAAGTGTCTGCCCATTTCCCGTGCCCATTTCTTGAGTGGCTTGTTTGTTTTGGTGTTTTGGCTGTTTTGTAGTTCTTTGTATATTCTGGAGATTAGGGCAGTGACTTTCAAAGGGAGGGAAGGTGCATTTATTTAGGGGGCTCCCACGTTGCAGGAAGAGCCGTGACCTGGACTCTCAACTAGGACAGGGGTCCCTCATCCCTGAAGGCTGACAGCAAGATCTGGGCCCCAGGCGACCAAGCCAGGACACTACAGGGAGCTCCTGCCCCTCTGCCACTTCTGCATATTCACCGTGACATTCCAGGCTCCTCCTTGCCAAGCCTGTTGCCTACTAAAGGGAGGTTTGCTAGTTCCTTTTTCCATTTTGCTTCTTGAATCTGGGTTACCCAGACTCTGTTCATTCCTCATCCTAACTCCCGTAACTAATAATGTAAAACATGGCTTTTGCTTTCTTTTTGCCTGTTTGGATATCTTAAAGATTTTTCTCAGAGACAAATCTCATCATGTGGTGTTGATAATCTAGGAAGGTACATGGAGGTGACTCATTCTTCCTCGCATGCTTATCGTGAACATTCCGGATCCTGGGAAAGGAGCAGTGCATTGATCTTGTCTGTGTCAACACTGTGAGTCATTGTAGTATTTTCCATAGTGTACCTTTAGCTGTCCACCTCATCCAAACTATGCAATGGTAAAGATCTGACTTCACTCACTGCTTCCGCAATGTGCATTCCCGACGTGGAGGGGTTTGTATCCACCCCATGAAGCAGCTACTCTTGTGGTCTTCTGGTAACCTTTCATTATATGCCTGGGGATGTCTTCAGTGAAGGTCATTTCCACTCACCGAGCGGAAGGTCTGGTGTCTGGATAAGCAAACCTTGCCGACACATAGGAAAAAAGTCAGGGATATGAAGCTTTTCAGAGTGTAACAAAATCAGCTCCTGGAAACAGCAACACTCTGAGTTCCCCTTTACTTAGGCCACGTGTGGAGTTAGACAAGTCTGTGTTAGGATTTTATTCTGGTATATTCTTGCTCTGTGGTTTTGGCAAATCACTTGGCCTTTCTGACTTTCCATATCCATCTTTGTGAAGTAGGACCTACGAACAGCCATTTGGAGTGGGTATTTGGTCCACAATTCAAGATGTTCATGTCCTACCTCTAAGTAACTGTGTTTAACACCTGCTTCAGTCTCCCAACTCCAGCTTCTCAGGATTGCACACCTGGGAATGTGACAGTGGCTACTGAAGTAATTGAGTCTGGCTATTTACCTAGGAATCTGGACTGAGTTGCTGGCCCCTGACTCCAGCCCTAGCGGCCCTGGTCACTGTACGCCACTGGGGAGGAAATCAGCGGATGGAGAATTCCACTTTCTGTATGTGTGTGGTACCTGCATATGTGGGTCTTGTTCCTTCTCATAAATTTTAAAAATAAAAGAATCAAGTTTCTAATCAGAAATACTAAACACCTGTGTAGCCTCTAGTGGATGCCCGTATATGATGAGTGTTCAGGAAACAGTCATATTGCGATTAATGTCTCTGCTTTGGGACTTGTATTTTGAAAGAAGATTCATTGCTGAAACAATTGAGTAAGGTACATGTCTGATGATTCCTGATGAGATTTTGAATGTTGGTACTCAGTGTGCATAATGATAGGATTTTTTTCTTTTTCTTTTTTGAGAAAGTATGTGAATCCATAGTCACGTTAAACACTTTTAAAAAGGACATTTGTCATTGTGAAGGTAAAGCACAGCAAAGCCACAACTGACATTTCATCTTGAAATTGTTTTTGTTTAAATTTATTTTCCTGGTTCCTTTAATTTCCACTCTTGGCTATAAGATAGGGGAAATGCGGAGCTTGGATAAAAAATCATGGCATTTTATTTGCATAACTCCTGGATGGGAATGAAAGTGAGGATCTTTACTTCGACTCAGTATAATCTTGTGTGACTTGTGTTACTGATATCATAGTTTCTGTGTTCAGTACTGAGCTTGGAAATTTACAGATGTTACTAAACAATGGGAATAACAAATCATGGGACACAATGAATCATGGAGAAATGTTCTCACTTGGACACTGCAAGCTGATAGAGCTGATGGATGGCAGACACAGGTTGGTGCAGATCAATGTTTAGTGATGAGTTTTCAAACTCAGACCACAGGAAATGGATGGCTAACGAATTGCGAGTTCTTGGGCACCTTGTATCTAAGAATATTGCTGAGTTATTAGAGCACATCATGGCCTAAATACACAAACTTAATTTTTCTCTTCTTTGCAAATGAGAGAAATGGGTATTGAAAGCATGAACCTAGTTGTCAGCATTTCAAAGAAGAGGAAAAGCAGGGGCTTTGAAATCAGTCTGGCATGCATTTAGTTCAAAGTTATGTGGCTTGGGACAATTCTCCTGATCTCTTTGAGTTGTACTCCCTTCACTTGAAAAGGGGTTGATAACTGTGTTGCTCATGAATAACACATAAGGGTGTTTTAGGCTGAAGGGACATAATCTACACCGGCGATATTAAGACTTGTTTATCACAACAGTGGTCTTGATTGATAGATTAAAGTTTCTTGATGGCTTTTGGTTTTATTTTTTGTTGTTGTTGGTTGATTGATTGCTATTTTATTCATAGTTTCATGAAATGATGGGGTTATTTTGAAAGAAAAAACAGCAGAAAGTGGGGGGTTGAAGGAAGTGGGTGGGGGTGGAGTAGAGGCAAATCAAAGGATTTTTAGTTCTTCTGGTCCACTCCCAAAATGCCAGCAACAATGAGGACCTGGCCAGGCCAATGTTATGACCAGTCTTGGTCTCCCACATGGGTGTCAGGGACCCAAGTACTTGGATCATTTTTCTGCTGAATTCACAGGCACATTAGCGTGGAGCTGTACCAGTGCGGAACAACTGGGACTCACAGTACACTGACACTCCCTTATAGAATGTTGATGTCACAATCAGAGGCCTAACTCACATATATATAAATGCAAAATAGACTGAGAATGTGCTTGCCATTCCCTAAGTTGCCAAACGTACCCTGGAAATTTATGGGGGATGATAAAAGTTTGAGTCACCTACAATGCTGGAAGGCACCCCAGCTTCGGGGAGCCTTTTGGGATAAGATGGGTATCAGCTTTAATGGCAATATCCTTTCTGTGGACGTTCCCCACAGGAGAAGGGAGGGAAACCTTGCTCAAAGTTAATGTGACTTTACAGAAGAGTAAAGGAAAATACCCCACTGGAAACATCTGGAAAAATCAGACCCCTGCCTCTATAGGATTCTGCACCCCAATGCCGCATTGCAATTTCATGACCTGCCTCTTCCCTGGGCATGACACTCCTGGAAGTCTTAGAGTGGACTAGATGCCTCTGCTTACGAAGAAATGTGCCAGAAGCCCACTGTGCACTAAGCACTTTGTTTCTTGATCTGCCCTCCTCTGCCTCCCACTGAAATCAGTGCCATACTTCCGGGATTAGTTCTTCCAGTTGGCCATTTAAAAAAAAAAAAAGATTTTTTTTTCCATAGGCATTATTTTTCTTATTTTTCATTTTGTCAAAGAACATCTATGTGCATACATTATTGAATCAATTGTTACTATCCTATTGTAGTTTGAAAGTAACAGCAGGCATTTTTAACAGAAATCTGTTTCCATTTGCTTCCATACAACTCCACTCCTTGAGATCACCAGTTGTGTTGCCCTGGGCATTCTCCATTCCTGTGCTCAGAGCCATGCTGATGCTTCCCATCTTCACTGACACACACACATTAGAATTATTTAACTGTTATTTTTGTTTTGTTTTGTCGTATCTGCCAACCAAATGCAGCCTCAATGCATTGTGAGTCAGTCAGTATTCTTTGGTTTCCACTCGTGGTTAGATGAATATCCTATGTAGTTAGCCTTAACACCTGACCATCAAAACACATCCCTAGGATCATATGGAACCTTGCTGAGAGGATTCCAGGGAAACTCCTTTGGGTTAGAGATGTGCATGTGAATATACTTTGAATGCAGCACTCCCTTAGAAAACTTCCAGTAGCTCCTTCTTGCTGATTTAATTGACACTATTGCTTAACAGCTTTTAGTTCTTTCCTTTGGGAATCTGAATATCTATTTCTTTCATATTTCGTGCCAAAGTCTTACTTATTCCACACTACCTCGCTGTTTAGCCTAAGCACACATCGAAGGTGAGAAGTTCACAAACTTTCTGAGGAACACCTGTGTGATCAGTTCACTCACCCTGAGCAGATGCTTCCTTCCCCATGAGCCGAGCAAGACTGATCGCTTGTGTTTCCCTATTATTTGTTTGAAGATTGTGTCTCTGTTTCCCTGTCACCAAACATGACCCTTCTCTAATAATAACTCAGACTTGGATCTTCTTCAAGAGCTTGAAAGCATGTTCGAATGCTCTCTCCCACGAGAGTCGCACTTTGCCCCTGTGTGTCATCAAGGACACGTGTGCTCAGCTTTCACATGAAAGGTGCAGTAATGAGGTCTCTTGAGCAGAAAGAAAATACCCATAAACAATAGCTCACCTGGCTGGGATTCTGAGACAGCTGTTCTGATTCTGATTCTATGAAAAGTTCAGCTGTGCTATTTGGTGTTCATTCAATCCCTACAACAAAAACTTGGCTCTTACTATCTTTTGATTTGCTTTTCTATATTCTTTTTCAAAATTGACAGATAAAGACCTGTTTTTATTTTATTTTGATTTTTATGAAAGGCAGCATTAATCAAAGGGAAAGAGAGAGAGAAACATAAGGAGGGAGGGTGTGGCCACCCATCCTATGGTTAACTGCCCAAATGACTGCAGTGCTTAGGACTGGGTCAAGCCAAAAACCAGGAAGCCAGTTTCCTCAAGATCTTCCGTGTGGTGCTCGGACCCACGAGCTTGGACCTTCACCTACCGCTCTCCCAGGCACACCATAAGGGGTTGGGTTAGAATCAAAGCAGCCAGGGCATTTCAAGCCCACATGGGATGGCAGTGCCATAGGCAGAGGGTTGACTTACATGATGCTGGCCTCTATCTACACCTTTTGATGACACTGAAAGGCAGCTATTCTCAACCCTGCTTTATGTTAACAACTGAATAGATGCATTAAATACAAGCACATGCAAATTCTTCAAAAGCAGGGGAAAAGAGTCCACTTCTGCCTCCCTCACCTTAGCATCAACCCCACCCACCCCCCTTGAAGATAAGCTGGAAGCACCCGAGACAGGGTACTCTGAAATGAGCTGGAGAAGCTTAGCAGGCATCTGCTCTCTCTGTACTGAACATGAAGGTCAGAGAAGGAAATTCTGAAATGCATATAAACCATAGGTGTTGCGAAAAGCAAGCAGCACCACTTAGGGCAAGAGTAGCAATTATATTTACTGACTACCTGGACTGTATAAGAGATGATTCTTAATGATAAGACCTGCATTGGATCATTTAATCCTCAAAATAACTCTGAGAAATCTGTGCTATCATGGTGGTCATTATACAAATGTTCTATTAAGGTGATGATTATATCCGCCTTACATACAGGGACACATAAAAATATATTTAAAATTGTGCAATGTAAAGCTAGTGTTAGATTTGGAATTTGGCTCCAAGCAATCCTCAGACTGTGTCTTACAAAATCGGCCGCAGCAAGGATAGTCTAGAACTGAGGAGAACTGGCAAGAGACCAGTTTAAAAACTTGTTGGGAGCCCCAGAATAGCTGAACTGGATGCTGTGGGAAACTTCAAGAAAGCATGAAGCAAGTGGAGCGCTGCTAGAGTGGTGTCGCATACATCAAGCCTGTGTAGCAAGAATCCATCATCTTAGGACACTGCAGCAACTGCCCATCAACATCAAGAACAGTAATAGCATCTCCCACTTACTGGCAGATGCTGATGTTTGCCAGTGTCTCCCCGTCATCCCTAAGCACAGCCCCAGATCCAGGGTCCAGTACTTGACACAGCACCTGCTTCACTCTCCAGACTCATCGGCTCTCTCTGTCCTTGCAAGGGAAGCCATGGTTCTGCTGATGTCCCTATGGTCTTCCCTCCCCCATCAACGCAGGCTCCACTGAGGTTTCTCCCTCCTGGATTACCCTTCGCTATCTTCATGATGGCCCATGTCTTGCAGCCTGGATGCCACTCTTTCTGAAGTCCAGGCTGCTTATTTTCTTCACACAGCTGAATTGAGACGATACTTCTCAGGTGCGGAGCATCAAGCAGGAGCCATAACTGGATTTGCTGTGGTCTCCTTGGATTCGCCATGTAGGGGCACCCTTAAGAGCAGAGTATGTGAGTGGCCTCTGTGGCCTTACTATTAGCATGACGTTTGGCACTTGTGTCTAGCATGGCACTTGGTGAAAAACTTTAAAAATGGAATGACAGATAAGACCATTAATATACTCTGTGTGTGTGTTTAAGATTTATTTTTATTGGAAGGGCATCTCATATTTATACAGAGAAGCAGAGACAGAGAAAAATTGTGCATCCACTGGTTCACTACCCAAATGGTTATAGTGGCCTGAACTGAGCTGATCAGAAGCCAGGAGCCAGCAACTCCTTTGGGTCGTCCATACAGGTGCAGGGTCCCAATACTTTGGGTCGTCTCGACTGCTTTTCTAGGCCATAGTTAGGATGGAAATTAGGGCAGTGAGTAAATAAGCTGGCACACACATGGCACTGGCATCCCAGCACTGGCAAGGTGAGGACTTAGCCAGTAAGCCATCACTCCAGGCCCAAAATACGTTGGTTTTACATCCAGTTTTATTTTCAACAACACCTGAGAAAATTGTGATTGTCAAGGCCCTTTGAAGGAGCAAAAAAATTGAGCTGTGAAAAGTAAAATGACGTGCTCAAAGTTTCATGTAATAAGTACTGATGCATGTGTTGTTGACTCAAGATCAAATCCAGTACTTCTCAGTCTAATTGATTCTTAGATTTGCATGTTGTGTTGCATAGCATTTCTCCCCCAAAACAAGTTGGTGGTACAAATTTTAGAACTTGCATAGAAGAAGCAAGAAATAACAATCATAATTTGTGAAACGAAATTCTTTTTTTTTTTAAAGATTTATTCATTTTATTACAGCCAGATATACAGAGAGGAGGAGAGACAGAGAGGAAGATCTTCCGTCCGATGATTCACTCCCCAAGTGAGCCGCAACGGGCCAGTGTGCGCCGATCCGAAACCGGGAACCTGGAACCTCTTCCGGGTCTCCCATGCGGGTGCAGTGTCCCAATGCATTGGGCCATCCTCAACTGCTTTCCCAGGCCACAAGCAGGGAGCTGGATAGGAAGTGGAGCTGCTGGGATTAGAACCGGCGCCCGTATGGGATCCCAGGGCATTCAAGGAGAGGACTTTAGCCGCTAGGCCACGCCGCCGGGCCCGTGAAATAAAATTCTTAAATCAGCAGGGCTGAACAAATAGAAAAGAAGTCGGATTAGAAACACCTAAGGCATTCTCTTCCTACCAGCTGTGGCTTAACTAGAAATCAGCAAAACACATGGAATCAGAATAATACTAGATGGAAAAGAGTCCTAGGATGACCTACAATGATGCTATTGATTAAGACTATGAAAATAACCATAGCTAACACTTTTCATGCTTTGAATTAAAACTAGGGTCTATTTTTAAGATTTACTTGTTTTTATTAGAAAGTCAGATATACAAAGAGGAGGAGATACAGAGAGAAAACAACATCTGCCATCTCCTTTTTTGCTTCCAAATATCCAGAACACCCAGACTGGGGAGGACCAACACATAGAATCAAAGACTTCCACATGGGTAGTATTGGCCCAAATGCTAGAACCACGACCAGCTGATTGTAAAGCTTGCATTAACAGGAAGCTGGAATGTCAAGAGGAGACATGACTCAAATCTAGGTCCTTGGCTGTTGAGTGCAGGAGGCTCAAATCTAGGTCCTTGGCTGTTAAGTGCAGGAGGCTCAAATTGCACCTCAATTGGCATGCCACATGTGCACCCCAGAAACCAGTGCTTCCCATCACGTTCTGCAACATACTGGTGGTTTTAATTACTTTGTATAACTTACTGTGTCCTCAGAGCAGTGCTGAACCATCCTTATTTACAACATGAGAAATTTCAAATCAGCTTAACAATTTCCCCAACGGAATGTGTACATAGAGAAGCAAACTTCCGACTCCAACCCAAATCTCTGTATTTAGATCTCAGACTCCACAAAAACACAAAACAAAACAAGCAAAACCAAAATTCTTCCAATTCACTGATGCTGATACCCAGTGATACACACATTCGTGGGAATGTCAGCCCATGGGATCACAGCTGACTTGGAGGAAACGAGTCCCAGGCAAGGACAGACAAAGCACACTGCACACAGACTGGGCTGGAAAGTATTGGACTGAGCTTTGGTCCTTTGTACTGTGCATCTCTGGCATGAATTCTTTAAGCATCCCATTTAGTATGTTTAATATTTATCTCGCGTGAGAGGTGTCAGAGAGCAAATATAGATTACACTGCCTCTTATGCAAAAGTCCCCAACTTTAGTTTGAATGGTTATGTGATTCTGCTAGTCACTAACTTTATTCCTAAAAATTCACGTAGCAGAATATCTTGAGACTGAGCTGCCTGATGTTTGGATGGAACAGAAATAAGTCTGTAGCAATATTGCCAGGTACCTAAATGGCAACTTCTCAGGATTCACTTAGGGCATGCTTTGCACTAATGCAAGAAGTTGGTTGTATCAGGCAGGCACTCTGTTCAACATGGATGAGCAGTTCTGGCTCATTTTAGCCATAGCCCCCTTGTGTCTAGCTTATTGTCTCATGGGCTGGCGTATCTCAGACACTATGTCTTTTGGCAGCCACATTCAAGACAACTGTGATTCCCATGAAAGAAATTCTTTCCAAAGCTACGCTTCCAGACAGCATCCTCTACAATTGCATAAATGAAAATTAAGTAGCAAGAAAGCAAAACAATATTATCTTGGCAAAATGGAACCTCTGAATTCTATTTTTTTTGTTGTTTGTTTTTGCAAATATTAAAAGGAGTGCCAAAGGTTAAGTATTAATATAAGTCCTTGGTGCTACTTTTCATAGAAATAACAACAACAACAACAACAACAAAAACCCATGTAAACCTCTACATGAAATAAATGACGAAGCAACTGGAGGAAACTGCTGAAAAATAAAATAAATAAAAGTAAATCATCTTTAGCGGATAATTATATCAGGGATTCCAGCGGATTCTGCAGACAAAGGAAACATAGATCTGGCAGTAAAGTGACCAGGTCTTCATCCCAACTCAGACATTCATTGGGCTTTGTGACCTTGTCTTGGGGGAGACACACAATCCCTTTGTGGATCATTGCGACACAGAAGCTATAATAGCAAATGAGATAGCTGGCTGGAGACTAAAGCTACATCTCACTAATGATGGCAGAATAGGCTAAGAAATGCGTCACTAAGAGATGTTGCTATAGCGTGAACATTATAGAACAAGTACAGAAGTGAATGCGTATGGCCTAACCCAACTAGATCACACGTACATGCACAACTTCTAACTTTTAATTGTTAACTGCTTTTTATTTTTATTTTCCTAAAATAGCCCAACTTGGTTGATATTTATACTCATTTTTCTTTCTGCTCTTTAAATGTGGAACATGAAAGTGTAAGAAACATAGGTTCTTTTCAAAAGAAATTCATAAATTGTCAACTCCTGTTTTGTCTACTCCAAATTTATCTTTTTCTTATTTTTTTCAAAGCAATATAAATATCAGTAACATATTTATTACAAGTTCACCAGGAGAGGGTTTGAGGTCAGGAAGCCATCTCAAAGGGATCAGAGAGGATCAGAGAAGCAGTTCCCCTCATCAGTTGTGTTAATTAGGATTTGTGTAGAGTCTTCATCCATATTTCCTTACACGTAGCTGCTAATCTTAGAGTCTTGCAAGGGAAGTGACTTTGTCTGCCAGTGAGATAACCGGTGACAATAACCCCTGGGTGACTATAGGGTGGGGCTGCTCAGTGAAAGGCCAAAGGCCATGATTAGAGACTTGAAATGCTTATCCCTGATTCCAGCCGCTTGGGAGAGTTGATAATATGCTGATCAATGATCAGTCCCTCATGGTATATAAAGACATCTCCACTCTGGCTGTGAGTAGGGGACACACCAGAGGGATGGAAAGCGGCAGGAGCAGGTGTGGGGGATACACAGAGTGATGGAAAGCAGCAGGAGCAGGTGTGAAACCCCACATTCCTCTCCCATATTTCATCCTTGGCCTCACTTCTCATTGGCTGTTCCTGAATTGCAGCCTTTCTAATCTGATCACACATGCTATCCCCAAATTGGAACAGTTCACCTAACTGTTTTTAAATTTTATAATGTGAAAGCCATGTACATTCTGTAAAAGCCCTACCTGGGGTTCAGTGCTTGGTGTGTCCCTGGGATACTGAAAAGAGCTCCAGTCCTGTCTTCTAACACTGGGGCAGAACATATACGTATTTTAAAATATGTACTTATTTGTTTACAATGCAGAGTTGAGACAGAGAGATAGATCATCCATTCCCTGTATATTTATATATATTATGAATGCAGAGAGACAAATGGAGAGGGAGACACACACACACACACACACACACACACACAGAAATCATCCATTCAGTGGCTCATTCCTGTAATGGATGTAACAGCTGGAGCTGGGACAGGCGAAGCCAGAAGCCAGGAGCTTCTTCTGGGTCTCTGAAGTGGGTTCAGGGGCCCCAGGACTTGTGCAGTCCTCTGCTGTGTTTCCAAGCACATTAGCAGGGAGCTGGACCAGGAGTGGGTAGCTAGTACTGAAAGCTGTTTCCATAAACGATGCTGCTGACACAGCAATAACCTAATACGGCACAGTGCTGTCCCCAAATGATGGAACTCTGACTCACTTTCTGTTCTGCTCTCAAGTTAATGAAAATATGATTTTAAAATAAATAATACTTTTTCAGATCAATAAATACATGAAAATCACCATGGATGTAACTGGGACCTAATCCCAGTGTAAGCTAATTGATGGCTATAGGAACATGACTACACAAGCTCTGTCATTCTAGCAGTGTTGGAAATGAGGAGATGATTGTGGGAACCCCCACACACATAGCTCAGTCAGCATTCAGCACTCCTGGGGAGGATCTAAGAGTCAAGCCTGGCATCTGAGGCAGGGCAGTGTTACAGGACAGAGTCCCAAAGCTGAGGGCTTTGTGTTACCTTGTAGATGTTAGAATGGAACTGATTCCCAAGACATTCAGCTTCTCTCTGGAAAGCAGTGGAATTGGTTGGTGTGAGGAGAATTTCCAGACAGTAGCTTCCAGAGGTCTCGCGAGCCAAGATGTGGAGGCCAGCTCCCTGGAAGCACCAGTGTGAAGGCAAAGTAGCAGTTTGCTTAGCCCCTTTGAGAAGCGGAGCGCAACATGTGAGGTTGAAGAGAAGGGAGCTGGTGTCTGTGCAGCCAACACCTTGGTGGTTGCCTTTGGGGATGGGCGAGGGACCACTGTAAGGTTGGATGGGCAGTTAGGAAGAGAGTGGTAATGAGGACAAAACACTCTATTGGAGTTCCCTATACCTATCTGCCCAAGTTGTTGACCAAGCAATATTTTGGAAGATTCCAGGCCATTCCTCAATCTTCCCTAAGCAACTGTCTAGTCTCCTGGGCCAGTCACAAAACAGATATCTGAAATAATATATTTTCTAAGACAAGTAAACTAGGTATTACACAACTTGTATTGCTAATCACCCAAATTTTCTAGGTCATTTGTTAAAGATATGACTCTGCAGTACAGGGTAGAGTTAGGCATTGTTTTGTTCTTATCTTGGATATTCTTCTACTGCAATAGGTGAGTTTCACTCTATCTATGTGATGGGTGCCAGGAATGATATTTTTTGTCTTGTAGCTTGTATTCTTTAAGAAGCTTATATTCTTGGAAGCTGATATGACTATTCCCATATTGCCTTTAGAGCTGTCACTTGATGTAGTATGCTATACCCTCTCCTTTAGACACTGTCTACTGAGTGACAGCTGCAAACACTCGTTAAATTAATATCATCTCTTTGCTTTTGCTAGTATGTCACTGAATCTTACTTGCTATTTTCTCTTGCTCAGTGTTGTTATTTGTAACATTAAATATACCTATCCTGTTACTGCACGCACATGTATTGAATAACAGATCATGGAAGGTGGAGGCGCTGGTAAGATATCTCCCAGTACCGTCTAACCACTCTACCTTCTCGCTGCTTCCCTTCCGTTTCATTTCTACATTACTTGAATTTACATCAATGGGGTGTCTCTCTCCCCCCCCTTTAGAGAGGCACCCCACCTCCCAGCTCTTGGGAGGTGCTTTCCCCTTCCTCTCCCTTTCCTGCTCACCTGGTCCCTTCACAAATAAACTTAACTGTTTGCAACAGATTCCCGGCTTTTTATTTCTATACTAAGCTGAGGAAAGAACCCACCGGGCATTTCTGGTAACATATTTTCCCTGGCGCCCAACGTGGGGTGTGAAAAAAAGAGTCTTAGATGGGAGCCACATGGCCCAACTCAACCAAGAGAAGACTTCATAAGGGGTCTTCAGACTCCAGGTGGCCTTGAACATGCAAACTTGGATGACAACCAGACCAACTTCTGCCATGGCAACTTGGATGACCTGGACCATTTCTCTGGATCTCACACCTCTAGGGGCCCCTTGCCCAAACGATGACCTGATTCAGCAGGGAGTAGCCAGAAGACATCCTCGCCCCTTACCCCTACAAAAGTAGGGTGTGGGATTTCAAGAGGAGGGTCTGAGACCATCCAGGCATGCTGAGGTCTTGGCCACACCTTCAGATGGGCGGTACCAGCATTGCCCACCCATTTTCTAATTAATTAAGAGACCACCAATGGGGAGCATCTTACCTGTAGGTTCCCCGCCCAACAAGGAGGGGTCAAGGAAGGCTTAAAATCCCAAGACCTTTCCTCAAACCTTTGGTGTCTCTCTCTCCTTCCTCTTTTGAGAGGCACCCCACCTCCCGGCTCTTTGGAGGTGCTTTCCCCTTCCTCTCCTGCTCACCTGGTCCCTTCACAAATAAACTTTACTGTTTGCAAAAAAAAAAAAAAAAAAAAAAAGAATTTACATCAATGATACTACTGTTCCTCAACTGTTATTCTACAGAAAACGAGGGCCAAAAGCTTGCTCCACAACACTTTTGAATATGTTCAAAGTAAATGCATTTCCAAATTCAATCCATTTGATAATACTATTTGATAATAATACAACTTTTTTGCCACAAAACCTGTTGCTTTCTCACGTGACAGTGTGTGGAATCTCTACACAGGGAGCCACTTCTTTAGTACAGCCATAACAATAATTTCCTTAATGCATTTGGGAAACCAGGCAGTAATTGCACTATTTTTCTTCCTAATTGAGGTTATGAAACTTGCACATGTTCCTTACAGAAGCTCTCATTTGGCTTTCACTCAAGTTTGTGTTCATTGTCATCCCACAATTCTAACAAACCAGATGACCACCATCATAAAACTGCATACATTACACAAGGACTTGATCAAGAAAGGGTCTCAGACATCACAGTGCAGTCTTAATGGTGTTGTTTCCTGGATTGAGAACAAAGCACAAAGTTTTACTTTGTATTAGGTTTCTAAAATAGTGTCATTGGCCCTGGAAGTCCCTGAGAGATAAACCAGTCATTAGTAATGAGAACTCTAATGCCTCTAACCAGTCATGAATCACCGCGTGAAAGTACAAACGCCTGTTCGCAAGTCGAGCACAGATCATGAGCCATCCTCAGTTAGCTGGGTATGTGTAGTGCTCTGCGGTCAGCTCTTGCCATAGCTCTTGTCATAGCAGGTCTGCTGACTTTCACGGAGCCCCACTGTGTTTGACACTGATGCTACCATCATTAACCTCTCTGTGACATTTCTCCATGAAGACAGCTGACCATACGCACAGTCTAGCTCCTTGTCACTAAGTGCAGTGGAATTCTATTTAATCATGATGAAGTGGATGTTAAGAAAAAGTTAAACACTCAAACAAGATTGCCCATTCAAGCTGGTCCATGGACTTTACCCTTGATGAATTCACGTGGACAACATGGGAAGAAGGGAAAGTAAAAATCATAGCATGTCTTCTCAAATCTTAGAATCAACTTGGCAACAGTGTACATAATGACACTACAGAAAAGTAGATAAAACTAGTAATACTCGTGATGAATGTGAACTTCAAATGACATGGAAGAGCTGTGGGTATGAGAAGACTAATCACGTTGTATGCCCACCAGGGAGAGGCAAGACGAACACATTTTACACAATTCTGTTCTTCCATCCTCCCTGGAGAGGCCAGGCAGGCATAGTTACCTGAGTTGTTCCCCTGGGTCACAGGATTTAAGGGCAATTAAAGGCAGGACTACATGACCCAGACACATTTTGCTGTGCAAGCTCATTTCCCAAGAATAACTGTTTATTCAGCACATTTGCCATTCAGAGAACCTTCACACATCTCAAATCATTTGATCTCACAAAGGCCCTTTGTGGTAGAGCTCACCATCAGGGGAGGCTGAGGACAAAGTGAGGGGGAGAGGCCCAAGTTCATTAGAGACTCATGCAGATGGCCTCTCTGACCTCCCATGATTCCCGCTGCTCTGCTAAATAAATGGCCTGGGAAATGACTATATAATCCAAATGTGATTCATGCAGGGTGATGAGTACTATTGGATGCAACACTTAAAAACCCTGGATCCGATGCCAGCTATTATCTGGCTGGAAGACAATCAAAAAATGAAATGAAATTTTGACAACTTCTAGACAGAGAGAGAAAGGGGAGAGGGGAAAGACACACACACAAAGGGAGAAATTTTGAGAATTAAAAGTTAATTTGGATTGTGAGTGCTGGAAGCCCATTATGAAAATGAGTCACTGTGTAGCTGCTTACCTTGGAGTGACATGCTGGATAGAAACTCTATTCACTGGAAACTCTAGCTCACTGGAGTCACCCATCTGGCTATAATACTGTGGGCGGGTTTCTCATACGTTCTCAGCCTGCCCTGATGGATGCTGGCATTGTTCAAGTGCCTAGCATCACACTGGTACATCTGAGCCTGTTGCTATGTTCACTGGAAAATTGAGAGTCCATAAACTGATTGCTATGTCCTGGAAACCCAAATCATTGTATCACCACCCCAGGCTGTGTGACTGACATGCAGGACTGAACCCAGTCCTCGCTGAAGCCAACCCGGAAAAGCAACCCCAAGAGGAAACACCAAGGGCCAAGACAGATGAAGCAACGAGGAGAGTACCACATTGTCTTCTTCTTAGCCTTTCCAAACTTTCATTACACAGCAGGTCCATCCCATATTCCTCCCAGTAAGAGCCTTCATTCCTGACCACAAAGTTTCAAATGCCAAGCTCTGAGACACCAGCATATTAAAGGTATTCCATTACTCTGTAATTCAGAGCACACACTGATGTAGAGCTGGCCCAATCCCTCCTCCATACCATCCCAGGAGACATCCTTAATAGAAAAAAAAAAAAAAAACCACAAAGCAACAACAAAAACAAACAAACAAAGAAACAAACTCACCTTCATTTCTTTCTAGCTAAACCAGTCTACATTCAATGACTACATTCAGGACTACTTACACCCTGTCAAGGCAAACACAAAAAGACATCTGCTCTATCCAGGGTGACACATAAGCCTGCTTTGCCCCATTGCCAAGCTGAAGAATCAAAGCAATGACCTCCACTGGCAGACTTCTCAACTCGGCACAGGCACTTCCTTCTGGACTATCCATTCTGGATTGCCATTACTTGCTGGGTCAGTCAGCAGTTCTCAGAGACATTGCTCCTAGCCATTTATTTATTTAGCTCTTAGCTCCTAGCTCCTGCCCCCGATTCCCCAGGGGTTTGGACATTTGGACACAGATTTGCAGAGCTCTGTTTCAAATATCAAATATGGCTTGCCCCATCTTTGCAAATCCTTTGCTTTCATCTAAGATGTAGTCTGGTTGATAATGCTGTCAGAGGACTCGAGGTAGTGGGGTCGGTGATCTGCTTTAGTTCTGTTTCTCCCAAAGCTGACTAGTACAGTTAAGCCACCTTCTCAGGGAGTATCAACAGTTCAGTTACTGGAGGGTTTCTTTTTCCTTTTTAAAAAAGATTTATTTATTTTTATTGCAAAGTCATATAGAGAAAGAAGGAGAGACAGAGAGAAAGATCCTCCATCTGATGATTCACTCCCCAAGTGACCACAACGGCTGGGAGATGAGCCAATCTGAAGCCAGGAGCCAGGAATTTGTTCCCAGTGTTCCATGTGGATGCAGGATCCCAAGGCTTTGGGAGGTCCTCAACTGCTTTCCCAGAGCACAGGCTGGGAGCTGGATGGGATCCTGGCATGTTCAAGGCAAGGACTTGAGCTGTTAGGCCACCATGCTGGGCCCGGAGGTTTTCTTTTTCCTTTGAAGTTAATTTTGTAGAAATGAAGATGAATCCACACAGGGAAAACATCCAGTTTAATGAACAATTACAAAGTGATTACCTGGGTAGGGATGCTGCATATTGAAGATGCTCTCAGACACCTGTGTCCCAGCCAACAAATCCTCTTCTCTGACATGAGACACACGGCCCTTTTGTTTTCAAGGAGCACTTGCAGATTGTTCTTTATAGCTTTACCTCTGCAGTATTGCTATGCAGCAAGTATTGTTTTTCTTTTAATCGTATCTGCACATCATTGCATTTTGATAGGCTTCCCTTCATCATTATGATGTCCCATATCATTTGCATGAAGTGGATGAATCCCAGCTACATTACAGTGCAGGTTTATGAGCTCTGTGATATTTCCTACCCCACCTTCCCACTTTTCTGCATTCCTCAGCCTACCTCCTACTTCCTTATTTTTTCCCTTTATTCTCTAGTTGTTACAATAACTTAATCTCATTTCACCTCAAAATCACTTCATTATGTAAAAATCACTTCATTATGTAAAGGGTTATATATTTGTCAACATAGGGCAAATAGAAAATAATAATAAAATCCAAACCAAAGCAAAAGCTTATTGTTCCTTGAAAGTATAAACAAAGACCTAGAGATTGCGTTTTTTGGTACTTTATTAGTTATTGCATATAGGGAAAGTACATGATATTTGTCTTTTCCATATTGGCTTATTTCCCTAAGCATAATGGTTTCCAGTTGCATTTATTTATTTGCAAAAGGCAGGATTTCATTCTTTTTTAAGGCTAAGTAGAGTCCAGTGTGTGTGTGTGTGTGTGTGTGTGTGTGTGTGTGTGTGTGTGTATAACACATTTTATTTATCCAGTCATACTTGGATGGGCATCTGCATTGATTCCTTATCTTGGTTATTGTGAATTGAGAAAATTCTCAAGTGTTGATGACATTTGTTCTGGATAAATTCTCAGGAGTGATATGGCTGGCTCAAATGGTAGATGTATTTTTCAGATTTCTGAAACTTCTTTCAAGTTGTAGTGTGTGGCAACTGTCTACTATTTTTGTTAATAATCGAAAAAAAAATCACACTAATTTAAGTGAATTTCCACATACAACAGAGTTGCTAAAACAACAACAGAGCTTGTTTGAATTGACCGTTAAGAGAGACAAGAGCTGATACAATCGACTGGCACAACAGCCTCGTGGTGCACTCCTTTTCCTGAAAGTGTCAGGATCCTGTATGAGTGCTGGTTCATGTCCCGGTTGCTCCACTTCCATCCAGCTCCCTGCTTGTGGCCTGGGAAAGCAATAAAGAATGCCCAACGCTGTGAGATATTCGAAGAAACTCTTGCTTCTACCTTCAGATTGGATCAGCTCTGGCCTTTACTGTCACTTGGGGAGTGAACCAGTGGACAGAAGATCTTCCTCCCTGTGTCTCCTTCTCTCTATATATCTGTCTTATTCATAAAATAATAAAATATTTTTTAACAGAGTTGATGCATTGCTTTGGGAGTTTAAGTATACAAAGACATGTTGGCAAATGTTTTCTAATCCTACTAACATCTAAAATATGCATATTTATGTCTCTCACTCAGAAACTCAGCTCCTGTATTCAGATGCCTCCAACATGTATGCATGCGACCCAGTATTAATCACAGCAACTGACAGTGCTACCATACCAAAATCCTGTCAACAGGCAATTGACAAATTATTCTATATTCATGCCATTAATTATAACATGCAATCAATCTTGAATTTTAAGTTTTTTGTGTGTTTTTGTATTTTTATGTGTGCCTGTCACTGAAAATAAGCTTTTTAAAAAAATCCCCATGTTTACCAGTGCAGTAGTAGAACACGCATTATATGTTTATGTGATGGGTGAATTGAATATTACACGTGTTTAAGTCTTTAGATCTTTTGGGGGGGGTTATATAATTGTAAGATTATGTGTTCATGCGAGTTCACTTTGTACAGATTCATTTCATATTCTGGATTTGAGCTCTTAACCTGTGACATGCTAACATGTTAACACATGTATTTTCCCATTCTGTTGATGTTGTATATCTGTATACTCTAATCTTACTGATCTAATTCAGAAGCATTTCACTCTTAACCATCTTGCATCTGGGTTAAGATATCCAAAGATGTTGCCATATCATCAAAAAGCGTTATTGCCTTACTTTGAACACATCCCTTTGTAATCCTGCTGGAAATTGCTGTCTGAGTAACATGGATTGAAGTCTCATGTTGTTTTTTTTTCATTTCTGCCAATTGTCCCAATGCTAACGTAACAGTCGTTTTCCCTCTGCACAGCAGTGATATTTTGGCGTTAATCTAGTGTCTCAATTTGCCTTCCATTCCATTCTGGGAGTTTTTGTGTAATCTTAGGCTCCATCACAAGATCGTAGTTTCCGTGTTTGTCTTGATTCATGATAGATCCAGTTGCCTCCTTACTCAGGAACACTGTTATCTGTATCTTTTAAAAGGTTTTAGAATGGGCTTATCAAAATCCCCAACAAAATGCATAAGGCTTTTCATAAGGACTGCTCTGTATCAATAGAACTACACGGGAATACCTGGCATTGAAAAACAGTAAGTCATCAAAGAACCTGATGTGTTTCGTGTTGCTTATCAGAGTGCTCTTGCTTCTTTTTTCACTCAGTAACAACATTTTCTTGAATAGCAAATTGCTTTTGAAGTTACATTTATCTTTAAATATTCTATAATTCCATAATGTTAGGTACTATTTTATTTTCAAACATAATCTTCTAATCATTTGTTGCTGGTGCACAAATCAATTTATTTGGTAAGTTGACCTTGCGCCTTCCAGTTTTTCTAACCTCATGAATCCTAATAATTTGTTTATGGGCCTTATCAGATTTTCTATCTATATAATCATATCATGGATGATTGATGACATTTGTATATTTGATTTTCTGATCATAATATTTAAAACATCCCTTTGCCTTAATACTTTGGTTAAAACCTTCAACACAAAGTTTAGTCAACCTGAGCATTTTACACAGCCATCTCCCTGCTTGACTTCATAACAAAAACTCTTAAAAAGCCATCAGTAAATATATTTTAGCACATTTGTGAGTCTCATACGATTTTCTGCAACATATGTTGTAATCGTCCCAAATGTTCACATACATATATATGTATTTGTAATGTTGAAAATGAGTATTGTCATATGCCTTTTCTGCATCTAAGATATTTTATTTCATGAAATAATAGTATTCATTAATTTTCTAACCTTCTCCCAACCTCAGCATTTAAAAAATAAACCCTAATCAATTACACAGTAAATGGTCAAGCTATAAATAAATACAAATATTGTAGTGATATTATGATGAATACATAATAGAGTGCTATGTCATCATATATAAAATCAGAGACATCACATGTATTCTTATGTGTTGCCAGGTCCAGCTGACTGAAATAATTACATATTATCAAATAGAGAAAAATGCCAGAGTTCTAAGTTTACAAACTAGTGAGCTTAGAGTTGTTCTCAGATTATTTAGGAAGCAGCCAAGTGATGACTTGAACTCTCCAGCCAGCCAGCGTGGAATGTCCAACAGCCTAAGATGGAACGATCCGTATAACCTCAGAAAGGCTGGGGACAGGAGGAACATCTCTGTAATCCTTTCCGGGTCTTTGGCAAGAATGGATGTTGAACTGAGCAGCGGGTGGGAGACAGGAGAGGGTGTGGAGGGCAAACATGTAAGAACAAAAGCGTGGCGGGGGACCCATACTGGGAGAGAGTACACTCACCCGCCATCGTCAGCGAGTAGCAGGCCACTCTTTATCTGACTGATGGAGCATGTGAAGTCACCCACGACCAAGAGTCTGGGAGAGCTTTCCTGCACAAGCTGGGCTGAGTCAGGGTCAGGAGTGATTCTAGCAGATCAGATCCCCAAGTGGATACAACAAATGCAAGAGCTTTGGACAGAGGGAGGCAAAAGGCTCAAAGAGGGAAATTATCCCAGACTGCTTGTGCCTGATAAAATGTGATTACTATGCAAATGATGGTCTTATTACATTGTTCCTAAAGTAATGACAAAAAGTACGATTCTGTACATATACAAGAATGATGAAATCATTTCACTCAACTGGTTTGACTCCTGCTTGTGTTAAAAAAATATAAACATATACACACCGAGATAGGAAAGCATTTAAAATGTATGTCCTTCATCATTTTGATTGCCGAAAAGCCCTTGAAAATCTATCAGCTCAGACTGTGACTTGCTAAGCTGTCTGTTATTCTCAACGTGGGAGACTTGAGAAATCATCCTAAGATCCATTCCTGCCTGAGGACACCTCTGTCCCTGGGCCAACCGAAGGGCTCATTTGGAGGATTCCAAAGCAATGAGCCTATTTTGTTATAAGGAAGTGAGCTGACTAGGATCCAGCTCATTTGGCAAGTCTTTACCACCATGCCTGCTTGTGGAGAGTCTCCGAGAGCACATGGAGCCAGCATTCTGGAAGGGAAGGGGGCAGTGGAAGGTCCGGGGGCCACAGCACTCTGATCCCAGCTCAGGCTTCTGTTCAATGTTCGTACTGCAGGACATGTGTGTGGCAGGTTGTGGAGATAAAGGAGAGTTGGGGAGCACACCTGTCACGTGCTCTATATGGCCTGGAAACGTACACACCTATCTTACTGAGTCTTGAGAAGAGATTCTAAAAGCACATATGATTTTTGAAATATTTATTTGATGTTACTTCTTTGAAAGGAGAGATGCAAGGAGAAAGAGAGGGGAAAAGTGTGGGAGAGAGCTTGCATATGCCGGATCACTCCATAATGGCTGGGGCTGGGCCAGACAGAAGCCAGGAGTCTGGCCTCTCCTGGGGTCTCCCACAGGGTTGGTAAGGGCCCCCATACTCAGGGTGTCTTTTGTTGCCTTCTCAGGCATATGAGCAGGGAGTCAGATCAGAGGGAGAGCAGCTGGGACTCGAACCAGTGCTCTGACATGGGATCTGGCTTCCCAGGTATGGCTTAACTCCAATGCCACAGAGATAGAGCTGCGATCCTGTAACTTGCCCAACACCCTCTCCTGGCACACGGAGTTAGAGATTTGGCCCAAGCACCTGTTCTGCTGAGAGTGTTGTCAAGGCCCAGGGATGAAGCAGAGCATGAAGATTCCCTCCATCTTACCTGTAGATACTGTGGGGCGACACGGGCATTCTTTCTGCTTGTGGAGTAGCCCAGGCTCTTGGGATCTTGACATTCAATGTTCTCTGCTCTTTGAACACTGCCTGTGCCAGTCTTCATGAGGCAAATATTTCTGTTTTCATGTTAGCTCCCAATTGGTCTTTCTAGAGAATTTCCTGACCACCTAGAGAAAAGCAACAACCCCAGTTGTCTCTGAGATAGCAACCTATTTTCTCTTCCTCTGCTACTTGTGAAATGAAATGTCTACACTATATCTTGATCATTAGTTGTCTCTACTTTCCAGTTAGAATGGAAATTCCTTAAGAAGGAAGGGTTTCATAGCTACCCTGCTCACCCAGTGGTTGTAACAATCCATGATCCTTATCACACACTGTCAGTATGTGAAGTTTACTTTGAAGGGATGACATACCATTACTGTTTTTTTTTTCACACAAGCTTTTTGTTTTTAATTGTGGAGTGACAGAGGGAGATCTCCCATCCACAGGCTAACTGCCTACATGTCTGCAACAGTCTTGGACAGGCCAGGCTGAAGCCTGGAGTTCATTCCATCTACCCGTTCGGCTGGGAAGGGCCAAAGGGCTTGGACCATCCTCCTCTGCTCTCTCAGGCACATTAGCAGGGAAATTGCTCAGAAACAGAGCACCCAGGACTCAAGTCGGCATTCATTTTGTGATGTTGGCATCTTAGCTGGTGACTTAACCCACTGTGCCACAACCCTGGCCTCAAAACCTTCTAAGTCTTAAAAATTCTGTCTAAAACATTATCACACTAAAACACTGATGGTAATTTTCATTTGAAAGAAGTTTGCCAGTCAATTCTATATACATGGTTTCATGCCGTGTGTAATAATAATTTAAGATAGGCTACAGTATACTGTTTCTCTTAATAAAACCTCAAAGTGAATTGGCAAGAATTACAATGCACAAAATGAAATGGAAGTAACTACTTCCTGCTCGTTTCAACAGGGAATAATCTATTCATTCAAGCAATTATGAAATATCTCAATGTTGAGCACTTTTGTGGTTGTGGTCCTAAAATGATTTCTTTATTTATTTGAAAAATGGAATAACAGGGCCCAGCGAGCGACGTGGCCTAGCAGCTAAAGTTCTCACCTTGAACCGGTGCCCGGGATCCCATATGGGCGCCAGTTCTAATCCCGGCAGCTCCACTTCCCATCCAGCTCCCTGCTTGTGGCCTGGGAAAGCAGTCGAGGACAGCCCAATATATTGGGACCCTGTACCCATGTGGGAGACCCGGAAGAGGTTCCTGCTTCCTGGTTTCGGATCAGTGTAGCACTGGCCCATTGCGGGTCACTTGGGGAGTGAATCATCGGACGGAAGATCTTCCTCTCTGTCTCTCCTCCTCCTCTCTGTATATCTGACTTTGTAATAAAAATCAATAAATCTTTAAAAAAAAAAGGAAAAATGGAATAGCAGAAAAAAAGTGGGAGCTGAGAGAAAAGAGGGACCTTTTCACCACTGTTTCAGTTCCCAAATAGCTGTGAAGATTGAGCTGCAAAGGGCTGTGCTCCATGGGAGTGGCAGGGACCTGGAACTGGAGCTTTCCTCCACCGCTCTCCCAGGTGCAGTATCAGGTAGCTACCATAGAAGAAGAGTGGCCTGTACTTAAATGCTGCTGTCATAAATGATGACATAACTGGTTCTCTAATTTATACCTACTTGGGTCGCCTTAAAACTGCTATTGGTTGTTTTCTACCATGTAGTGGTTGATTTAATAATTCTGTGGAGTTATCTGGACATTGGAGTATTTAAGGTATTTCAAGATCAATTCTTGGTGTGAAGATGGGTTTGAGAATTACCGCTCTGGGCACAGAGCACCAGCAGTCATGGATGTGGGTACTCATTAGTGAGTAAAACAACAAACACAACATAGGGAAAGAAATTATCTAGGGGATGGCTATGCCTGGATGTGCTGTGGAAGCAAAGAGCAGGTGCTTCTCCAGCAGGCTCTTCATAGCCACCCAGAATTTAATCAGAATTACAAAGGACAGAGAAGCAAAAGACGAAGGGAGAGCAATTTGATGCAGAAACAAGGGAGACATCAAAGCAAACAGAATGTGCAGCTCTGCACAGAAACATTAACCTAGAGATTCCAGGCAAGTTTTTGGCGGCTGGAAGGCAGCTGGGTTAAACTGAATGCATGGAAATAGAATGTGGTGTGTTTGAAAGTCAGAGTGTGGCGTGTGGAAGAGAGTGTCCTAGGAGAGAAATCTGGATGCGAAGAGAACAGAAATGTGCATACAGCTGATCTTCCTATTTGACCTCAAAGGCGACCTGGAATGCCATCACCCAGATACATTCAAAGATGCCCTTTAGGACGGCGGGATGTGCTTTTCACCATTGGATCCACTGTCTTGATATTGTTTGAGGCTACATTTTGGAGTAAGGATGATTTGGGCATTCATGACAGTACCGTCATAGTTGTTCATTTGGGTAGCAGAGTGGACCCCTCAGGAGGCTCCATGTATTCCTCGCCTCATTCACTTCTACATTACCAACAGCTGTCCTAAATCATGAATGCATAGAAGCTTTTAGGACTGCTGTTCTCTACGTGCGCACAGGGGTGGATATTCTGCCTCCTCTGAGGGCCTTAACACAGTCTCACAAACTGACCCTTTAAATCTAGCTCCATGCATGCGTACCCTTGACCAGAAAGAGCAACACTTCCTCCCCAACTGGCCTGCTAGTGCACTGGGATATACCCCCCCCTCCACCGTTGCTGTTTTCCACACTGATTTCCATTCCTGAAATATTTCAGAGGCTGTCTCCTTTTTTTAAGTCAGCACAATAGGGGCAGTGGACTATCAGGAGAGAAGTCTGTGTGTGTTTGGTTTGACTTCATAGCCAATGCAAGCATTGCCATGTCTGACTAGGACATGTCTTTCATCGTGAATGAGGAGAGAGGCGAAGCCATGGCACATGGCTCTGTGTTCAGCTGCTGAACTAGGCTTTCGGAGGACATCGCAGAAAGGAAGATGGAGCACTTCAAGCCATGCTCTGAACCTTGCAAATGAACTGAAGAAGCCATTGCCCCAACCATAGCATCCCCAAACCGTCCAATGTGCACTCTTATAGTTCACACCAAATCCTACCTTTTCTACTGCAAACCACTGTGTGGTTTCCTTATATGAATATCAGCTGAGTTTTATCACGTGTATCAACCAAGTTAACACTTAACGCTAATTAAACGAGGTTAAGTAAAAGCACTTCTGCAGTGCCTGCTGTGAACTGTATGAGACAGATGCATGGTCTCATCACCACCATTAATTAGACTAATTGGCTTTTATATGTTCACTTTTCCTCAGCTCTTTTGCAAGTTTTATACTGAAGGTTCCATGTCAGCTAATTCATGAAGGGAAGAGGGAAGTTCCTAAACAGCTATGCATTTATTCACAACAGAATGACTTGGTGGGCCAGACTCACGGCTCCTCACGCACAGAGTGATCTTACTTTTCCTGTTGCTTCCCTTGTCTTTATGAAGGGAACAAGCCCAGCATCGCGCCCAGCTGTATAAGGACAGCCAGAAAGGAAGTTACCACAATGCGATAGATTACCCAAGTGTAGGGAAATCACATCACTAATTAAATAGTGAGCTATTATACTGGCTTTCTGTCACAGACACATTTAAAATAACAATTGTCCTTGCTTATTTTTAAACTGTCTGCAAATTGAATGATTCTAGTCAAATTGTTTCTACTTATCAGGTCAACTACAGTATTCATCACAAAACTGACAAGCTTACTAGTCAATCTGAGATGAAGACCCCAGACAGCGGTGGGTCCTCCTCTTTCACTCTCTCCTCTCTCAATATGAGGATCACTTGATTTTGGTATTTGGCAGTTCCAGAATTTACAGCTTCTAGATGCAGAAGTATGTGGTGAGGAAAGGTAATAGGAAAAGGTAGAAATCACAGCTATAATCACTCTACGCTTACTCTGTTCCCAGTTCTGCCCTTGGGTTGTGAACCTTAGCTGCCCTATGTTAAAGCCAAGAACAGGAAACACACATACACACACACACACACACACACACACACACACGACCTTCACCCACACTGCCCAGGGACAACCAAGAGCCCTTTGATCTAGATAGCCCTGCTCCTCATAAAAGTCATATTTCACTTCCTCTGAGCTATTTTTTTCTCACAGTGTCTCTATTTTTACATTCATTAAAACTGTTAAGGTCATGAAAAGGGAGGTTAAGAAATGTATCTTCCTAAAGATCAGAGGAAGTCTTTATTTTATGAGTCAATCTTTCAAGGATTAAACCCTTAAAAATGGTGAACAGTGATAAGACCTCTGGCCTTGGGCTCCAGCAGATGAGTCCCACTGCCAGGTGGGACACAGTCCTGGGTAACTGTGAATACTTACTCCAGCAGGCGTTATTCCCCCTGTTGGTGTTTTCTTGAATTCATAGACAGAGCTCTCATTGCTAGTGTACTAGCCAAATGCCTGCAAAAGGTGGAACTGGGATAGAGCCAAAGCTGGGAACTGGAGACTCATCCCAGGTTTGCCATGTAGGTAAGAACTCAACTCCTTGAATCATCCCTGCTTCTCTCTAGTGTCTACATCCGCAGCAAGCTGCAATTAGTATCCAAAGTTGGGAATGGAGCTCATGAGCTCCAATGTGGGATGCAGAACCATGAGCACGAAATGACAGTTTCTTCATTCATCTGCAACAGATTACATGTGGATGATTTTAGTATGTCAACAAGAAGGAAAAGGAGCCAAGGATAGCACAGTGCTAGGATGTCCCAATATCCCAAAATGGTGTTCATGTGAATCTGTGCTTATTCTGTGCTTGAAAATGACCTTTTCTGCATATTGTATGCGTTTCACAGGCACGGCAAGCACATCATGTCCCCAAATGAATTATTAGGTTGAGCTCAATCAAACTGAAGTTGAAGTTGCAAAGGCTGGATGTCATGTTCACTGCTACTGAAGAAGCCTTAACTGGAGCTCCAAAGGAATTGCTTTAGAATCTCATCATCTTTGTTTGTTATGTTGTTATCTGGGCACAGGGGAGAGGATGCCTCCTGCTGACCTCTCTTGCATTCTGAAACGCTTTCTGTCACATTCTTCGTAAGTGGGTAATCTGAAAATGCCCATTTTCATGGAAGCCTTGTACTATCTACACAGAAGAACAGAAAGGGCTTCTGACATTTAATTCCAGTCTGAAAGCTTAATCCTTCCTGGCCATTCACTTGCCAAATTCATGACCAAAATCTACCATAGTAATTAGATTTCGAAAATCCTTCTTTGACCCCTCTTTATTGACAAGGATTGGCTACTGAAAATTACAAATTCCAAATATAGTGTCAGGTTGTGCAGCTGGTCACTTTCCTCTGTTTTTTTTTTTTTTTAAGATTTGTTTTTTATTGGAAAGTCAGATATACAAAGAAGAGAAGAGAAGAGACAGAGAGGAAGATCTTCTGTCTGATGAGTCACTCCCCAAGTGACTGCAATGACCGGTGCTCTGTCAGTCGGAAGCCGGGAGCCAGGAACTTTCTCTAGTCTGCCACGCCGGTGCAGGACCCCAAGGCTTTGGCTGTCCTCGACTGCTTTCCCAGGGCACAAGCAGGGAACTGAGTGGGAAGTAGGGTTGCCAGGATTAGAACCGGTGCCCATATGGGTTCCGGGCATGTTCCGGGTGAGGACTTTGGCTGCTAGGCTGTCACGCTGTGCCCAACCTTCCATTTCATTCATAAGCACCCAGATATTGTATTTACTCTTTGTGGTGAACGGCAGTGGTAGCAAAGTGAGAAGTGTGATGTGACAAGGATCTGCAGAGCCCTGCCTGGCCAGTCAGTACGCCTCACACGGTCAACAATGCAGTGTGATTGCTCTGCCCACTAGGCTCAGAGGGCCAACTTCTCTAGGCCTGCTGGGAAAGCATCTGCCCCTTCCCTCATGCCAGCTGGATCTGTCATTTGTAATGATTTCTGGTTGGTTGTTCAGCAAGATCTATTTGCATACTTTCAAAATCAGCTTTATCTAACTAGCTAGCTTGTCAACGTTGTTGAGACTGCTCCTTTATTGGTTAGGAAAGTGTCAGTCACCTGTGCATGAGTTATAGTAATTTGTAAGAGTCACCCCGCTTCTTTTTTTTTTTTTTAAAGATTTATTCATTTTATTACAGCCAGATATACACAGAGGAGGAGAGACAGAGAAGAAGATCTTCCGTCCGATGATTCACTCCCCAAGTGAGCTGCAACGGGCCGATGCTCGCCGATCCGATGCCTGGAACCTGGAACCTCTTCTGGGTCTCCCACGCGGGTGCAGTGTCCCAAAGCATTGGGCCGTCCTCAACTGTTTTCCCAGGCCACAAGCAGGGAGCTGGATGGGAAGTGGAGCTGCCGGGATTAGAACCGGCTCCCATATGGGATCCCGGGGCTTTCAAGGCGAGGACTTTAGCCGCTAGACCACGCCGCCGGGCCCACCCCGCTTCTTTAAATGAGAAAAACGGAAGATGACACTGGCATGATAATGTAATAGCAAGTATCAGAAGCATAGATTTCAAGATTAATATCCAAAAAAATCAAAGAAATTGTTTTTGAATTTTATTTTAAGAAAAGTGAGCGCATCCAGCTAACCACTTTTTAAAACATAAGGGAAAAATAAAGCTGTGTAAGGAGAGGGCCGGATGCCGTGCCTCACTTGGCTCATCTCCCTTCATTCACTCGATCCCTTATGGGTTCCAGATTGTGTCCTGGCTATTCCACTTAGCATTCACCTCCCTGATTGTGGCCTGGGACAGCAGTGGAGTAAAGTCTATGGCTTGGAACCTTGTACCTTCAAGGAGAAGCAGAGAAAGCTCCTGGCTTGTGGCTTCAGATTGGCTTAGCACCTGCTATTGTAGCCATTTGGGGAGGGAACCAGAGATGGAAGCTCTTCCTCTCCATCTCTGCTCTCCATAAATCTGCTTTTCCAATAAAAATGAATAAAAATCAATCTTTAAGAAAATCTGGAACACAGATTTAATGCACTTCATAGCGTTTTATGGTTTTTGAACCAGAACACAGCAGTAACCTCAATCGTTGTCTCACAGGAAAGAAGAATTTTCATGTGGACACAGTTAAGTTTTCAAGTAAGATTTATTAGAAAAGCTGAGAAGAGAGGTCCCCATGCTAGTGACGTCTTAAAGCTAGGGGCTTCAAGAGAGAAAAGAACCCTCACTCCCTGCCACGGTGGCAGGAGCAAGAGAGGCGAAAGCCAAACCTCCTGCCATAGGGGCAAGGAGCAAAGAAAACCTTAAACCTCTGCCATAGTGGCGGAAGGAAAGAACAAGAAACTTCCCAACTAATGGTGGGGATATTGTCGTAACAACTTCACTTCAAAGGAGTTTTTCCATAAAAAAAAAGGAGAATTATTGGTTTCCATGATATCTGGCCTTGGGAAAAAAGGCCAAAAAAGGTGTGACTGGCCAACTTCCTCAGTCTCTTTTTGATGATAAAGAGACCAGCGCCCCCTTCGCAATGGCCAGAGCCTGAGACTAGGGAACTGGTGTGTTAATGTCACCCTTGTCTCTTGGGGAAGAGTATTCCTGACATATTAAATATGCACTTGTCTCTTAGGAGAAATGTGCTCTGGTGAATCTAAATCTAAGACATGGTAGAGAAATACTCTTTTATATTTGAGAAAAATGACTCAGGGACCCACAATACCCTAACTGCCACCTACACAGTGTGACTCCTCTCACAACAGGTAGAATTACAAGATAACCATGTTCCCCAATAACACGGGAAGCTATGATTTAATGTCAATATGTTGGCCTAGCAATATTAGTTGTACTGAACTAAAATAAATTTATTTATTTATTTATTTATTTATTTATTTATTTATTTATTTATTTATTTATTTATCTATTTATTTGAGAGAGTCATAGAGGCAGTAAGACACGCACAGAAAAAAAGAGGCACACACAGAGAGAAAGAGAGAAGAAAGAGTGTGAGAGAGAGACCATTCAACTGCACAGTTACTTGCCAGATGGGTGCACCCACTGGGGCCGAGATACTCTGAATCCGGGAGACAGGAGCATCTTCTCTCACAGGGGTGCAGGACTCCAAGCACTTAGTCTGTCCTTCACTGCTTTCCCAGGCACATCAGTGAGGAGAAGTTGGGACTCAAAAGGCACCCAAACTGAATTTGGCATTGCAGATGGTGGCTGAACCTGCTATTGCATAACGCCGGACCCAAATAGTCAGTTGTTGTTGATGGACTAATTATGAGGTATTACTGAAAGTTGGTAAGGTCCCACTTTCCTGATCTGTAACCTGAATTAAAAAGTATGATTTTATGTAAATGAAAGCCATACTGGGGCGACACATTTGAATCCTGTAACCTCATTCAGATCCCATTCTGTCAGAGAGGGAACTTAGTGCTTATCCTGTGAAGAAATGGGTTGAGGGCTTTCCTGCCCGGCTCAGCAAGCCTTTCCAGCAACCATAGATCCCAGGTAGCATTGATTGTGTTTGAAGATGAGAATCCAGAGATGGTGAGAAATCAGGTCATTGGACCAAGTTAGCAGCTGCCAAGGCTTGGATTTGTTCTCACAGTATCTGACTCTGCCATTGGGAGCGGCATTGTGTTGATTATTCAATATCCTGATGGGTAAGCATGGGGAGGGATCAGCTTGGGAAGTGAGCTCAGGACTCATTGTCGGTTCCACACCAGCTCTGTCCAAAACTCATAACTGGTGCAGTTACAAGACATTCAAATGATTTCTTCTTTGAGGGAAGTTGGTGATTTTGTTGCAAGAGGTAAGTGTAAGTGTGTATGTGTAAGCCCCACAGGTATGCACATCTTTCTGTATACACATTTCTCCTTTTGCCACACAGGATTTAAAAGAGGTGGACTTATTCCCTCAAACAAACAAACAAAAACCAACAACAACCAAAAGAAAAAAACTATTCCTGTTAGGGTATTGATCAATAGCACAATATTTTCATGTAGCTTTGTGCCTTGCCACTGGGCAGCACACTTAACCCTGGAATGAGTGTGTAAAAAGTACATAGAAGCCCACATTTACTCTTCACTAGGTGAGGCCTTCAATGACCAAAGACAAGAAGGACAGCAGTTTACTCTAGTGCAGGTGCTCATGCTCTTTTGAAAATAATAATAATAAAAAAGGTTTGTGCAGAGAGGGCCCAGGTTTACCTGATAGGGAGTGGGGAGAAAGCTCATGAGGGCTATCTGGGCAGTGCCAGTGGGATTAAAGGGAGCTCATTTCCAGAACACTACTGTGCAGAACGGATGGCGGTGCCACAGCAGGCCCCTGAGCCTTTTCCCCAAGACAAGGGCACACAGGAGGCGCAAACACAGAGTGGAAGGCTCAGAGAACAGAACAGGAGACTGTGAGCTGGAGAGACGCAAAGCAGCAGATCCAGCAGTGACGGCCTCGCTGGGTCAGCAGAGAAGCGCTAGAACATCATGTGTGACCAGCAGTCAAGACTAGGGAGGAGCAACAGGTGTCCCAGGGTGCAGGAATCTCCAGACCAGAAACAAGCGTGCCTTGCTCAGACACACAGCAGTTCTCATTTGGTCCCTGATGGCCAGGCCTGGGTATAAGTTCCGGAGCCACCACTTGCTGTTTACAGCTTCCTTGTGCGACTACATTACATCGCGTAACACTCTGTCATGGTACAAAGGCATTGCCATTCTCAAAAAATCCTTCTGTTGTCTTCATAAAGTGAAGGGCTAATGGCCCATGTAATTGAAGTTAGAAGCTCCAGTGAGCTGAACTCAGTTGCACCACTGGAATTCAAATTTTCTTGCATACATAAGCAGCTATCTCCAATGACATATGGCCTTACTGTAACTTGATTTTATCTGGTCGTATCACATAACATAATTCAGCACAAGAGGTAAATAAAATCAACCTCACAAACCCTAAGAAAAGCAAACAAAAAATCATTTAGTATTGTTTCTGAGGCTATTCAGGTATGAGCTGTCTGAACACAATATTATTGCCAGCATTACAATATTACCAAGAGTTAATAAGAATTGTCTTGATTTTCTCACCTCTAAGTTGGAGATATTACCATCCCATTCTTGTCAGGGAATTGTGGTGGTTCAGATGTAGTAATCTACAGTGCCTCAGCATGTGAGATCGTGATCAATAGTTTATCTGTGTGCCAATGGTTGCCAGGTAGGCCAACCACTGCGGGCACCCCCCCCTTTTATGTTACTGTTCTTACATGTTCCTATTTGTATTTCCCTCCTGAATTCCTGAACTGTAACACCAATGACTGCAATAATAGTAAGAAATGATCACAAGAGTTTTTCCTCCATGAAAGAAACACACTTGGTTTACATGGGATCAGGAATCTCTCGCCATGACAAAGCGAAATCAGGCATCATCTCAGTTTTTCAGAAAAGAAAGTTGGAATTCAGACAGATCGAATTTCCAATCACGTCTTGGGGGCAGAGTGAAGCTCACTGTCAGGTTGCTTCAGTTCCCGCCAGAGCTGTCTCTGGCTCCTAGGAGTGCTTCAGTTTCTTTCAGAATCGCCTTCTTACAAAAACCCTGTATGTTCTCCAAAGACTCTTGGCACCAGCAGCCTCTGTGGCATGGTCGCTTCCCTCACCTTATCTGAGCTCCCATCTCAGCGCAAGGAGTTCACCTACCCTAATCATTTCCACTGCTCTTAACTATGTCTGGAGGCCCAGTTAGAGTCCAGGGTCCACATTGTTCTGCCCATGCGAAATACTCTTGCGCCTTATTTCTGAGTAACAAAAGAGCCATTTCCAGGATTTTCTTGCCTGGGAAGCCTTTATGAACACCTTTTCCAGGAATTACTTTCTCAGTTGTCTCAGAAACCCAGCACTGTCCTTGCTTGAAGCACCTGCCGTGCTTCTGTCCCCAGACAGTTCCTCCAAGCTGATATACTGGGAGTTGTGAAAGGCAGCCCTGCACTAGGGGTAGGTTTACGTGTTTGTATCCTAGTGCACTCAATGGCAGAAAATAAACTCAGAGAATATTGTTGAATAAATGAAGAAGTTCAACAAAATGCTGTCAGCTGCCATGGGTTCATGACTGCTACAAAGCAGCTATGCTCTGACGGGAATTAAAGCGATTGAAGTAGGTCTTTCTTTTTGCACTGGCCTTGAACTGATGTTCATTGTGCAACATTACCAGTATAATGTGTTACTTTTCCCAGTCACATATAACAAATGTGTATGGAGGCACATTTGTAAAAGCCAAAGGTGAGACAATGTCTGTGTCCCATCTCATTGCACCACAAGCTCATTTCAAGGGTTCATTAGTTGCCTAATTTGACTCTCATTATTTTGCAGGAGTGAAAAGACAGGGGGATCTAGGATAAATATACTATCCCCATTAAATAGAAGGATGGGTGACAGAATTAAGAAATCTTCCCCGGAGAAATTAACCCATGGGAAAAAAGGGCAGGATTGGTGGTGGTGAAATCTTGGTTGCCAGTTGAATTTACAAACTTGGTTCCCGACAGAAACAATGGAAACTATCAATAAAATACATTTAGTAGTTTTTTCTATATAGCAATCTATTTTTCCAAAGCTGGCTATTAGTAATATGCCCTTAGCAAGGTGTCTGGCACTGTGCTACTTTTGCCTCATGAAATCCATACTGTCTACTTCCAGTCAATAAAAATGCACTATATAATGAAATCCAATTGTGCATGTTCGCAGGACCCAGACACCCTGTGGATAATTGAAATGAAAGACAGAGGAACGTAAGTAATTGGCTGCCATCAACAACCCCAAATGTGTCTCCCACCTAACATGTCAGATGTCCTAGCAATTTCTCTGCACATGTCCCCTTGCTGAGCAGTCACTGTTTCTCAACACTCATGATTTCATCTTCCCAGAGGAAATACTGCATTTTAGAAGAATCATCAAAGTCTTTATTTGGACAAACTGGTTCTCAGTTTGTGGTTTTTGATTTTTCATGGCTTGTAACTTGAGGTTTTATTTCAGCCATTTGGTTTCCTTATGCATGTGCAATCAGGATTTAAAAGTGTCTATTATACAGATTGTCGGAAAAGTTAAATGAAAATGAAGGGGTCCGAGTGTGCTAATGTAGGCAGCATGGCCCCCTTCTAGTTTCCACTCCTTCCTTGCATGGAGAAGTGTGAGGAACAAAAGGAAGGGAACCTGAGTGACTCAGCATCTGTGCCATGCATGGCTCTCTGCCCAAGCTGACCACCTCTCCTGAGGTCTCAGTTCTACTGAGCAAGATGTTCTCCAAGCCAGCTCCTGTTGAGGGCCAGGTGTACTTCCGGAAAGCAATGTGGGCTCTGTGCTTGAAGTCCCATCAATGCTCAGCCACAGGGAAGCAGAGGAGTCATGGCTGTCATATATTCCCCATGGCACTTCTGTCTTTCCACATGTACCAGGGGATGACAGCAAGCTTGACAATCTCCTTTCCTCTGTATGTCTATCATTTGTGCCCACCTTCTATTATGAAGAATAGGCTTGTAGTGAGTTCACTGTAAAAAAAAAACATAAACAAAAAATCAAAAAACATGGGTCACTCAAGTGAGCATAAGAAGAACACAGATTAAATAAAGCAGGGTTTATTTCTATCTACAGCTGCAAAAACTCTGTTTCCTAAGCTTGTTTTAAGCTTTTCTGGCCTGGTGACTACTTCCCCACTCTCTCTCTTTTCCACAGCTACTACACATTAGCACTTACTTGTACGTCTGCATTCTGCCCATAGCCACTGCCATGTTAACATCTTTTCTCTGCGAAAAACTCGCCATGCAAACCTAGCTTCTGTTTGCTCAGTTTTAATTGTCTGAGTTTGCTTTATTTCTATTGCATTTCCTCAGTCTTGATTATGTGTCAGCATCTCTTTAATTCATGTTCTCCTTTGCCATATAAACATTATTTATTTCTTTCCATTCCCCAAAGTCAGGGCAAACACAGCATCTTCCATGAAGACTTGCTGACAACCCAAACTCCATCCAAGATGCTATTTCCTGAACTCTAGAATAATAGATTACAGCCGTGTCAGGAAACTCTGAGTGTAGATACACTGTCGAATAGTAGGTGTTAAGTATTGAAATTATCATGCAGATAATCTAGGGCATGTGGCCTTCATACTTAAAGACTGATATCCGATTTTGAAGTGAATAAATGTCCACATGTTTTCCCTGAGGGTATAATCTTGGCTATACTTGAGTACAGGGGTCATGCCTTTCCCAATGTATAAGTTTGCAGAACTGTAGCTGAATCAAAAAGCCTGAGAAATACTTCTGACCTTCATGTTTTGAACTCTTTCATTGTGGTACCCATGAGTGACAAGAATGGAAAGAGAAAGGAGGAACAGAGATGAAAAGTGAAAAAGATTTTACCAAAGTCTGGGGGCCGTGTATGTTTCCTGCATGTGAACAGATACGTGAAACACACCTAATTACTTTTAAGCTGAAACTGGCTGGCTAGATTGCTTAGATTAATTGTCATGTCACCCACTTCTCTGGGAAAGCTCTGTTAGATTCCAAAGAAAAGGACCCAACCTTCTTTTCTTTGGACATGCTGACAATAATCTGTTGGGGAAAAAAGACATTAGAAAAGAAGAGAAGGGAAAAGTTACTAATGATATAAATGTATTGACACACAGTTGTAGATACTAGGAAGTTCAACACCAAGAGACAGGCATCTGGCATGAAACTTCTTGCAACATCATTCCGTGGTGAAAGATGAGTAGAGAATATTTAGAAGGAGGGAGGAAGGCTGAGAGTGGAAGAGAAGAAAAAATAAGAGGAAGAAGAAGAAAGAGGAGGAAGAGGCGGTGGTAGTGGAGGAGGAGAAGAAAGAGGAAGAATGAGGAGGAAGAGGAAAGGGGGAAGAAGGAAGAAAAATGGAGGAGGGACAGTGGAGGACATGAAAGAGGAGAGTGTTAGAAGAGGGGGATGCAGGAAGTGGTGGAAAAGGTCAAATTCAGTCTTTTTTTTAGGATTTATTTTTATTTTTTATTGAAAAAGCAAATATACAGAGAGGAGAAGAGACAGAGAGGAAGATCTTCTATCCGATGATTCTCTTTTCAAATGGCCACAAAGGCTGCAGCTGAGCCAATCCGAAGACAGGAGCCAAGAACTTCTTCCACGTCTCCCACGCAGGTGCAGGGTCCCTTGTTGGGTAGCATGGCCACCACGATTAGAACTGGTGACCATATGGGATCCCGGTGCGTTCAAGGGAGGACTTCAGCCACTATTCTATTGTGCTAGGCCTCTCATACTCAGTCTTTTGTAAGGAATCCCTCCTGTAATGTAATGGATCCTTCATGAAGATTTAATCTTCAGTACTCAAATCCCTCCTCTTAGATCCTACTTCACAACTTGTTCCATTGGCTATCAAGTTTCCAACACACAAGTTTCCAACCTTGATGAACTTATCTAAATCATGGCAATGTTACACATACTTTTGTCCTTACACCATGACATGTTTGTGGAAAAGTGAAATAAAAAGTAAGTTTCTTTTGGAACATTTTTTAAAAATGTATGCATTTTTTTTCATAATAAGCATTTCCATGGACTTTCTGAAGATCTATCATTTATGCTCTGATGTTTTGAGATATCCTATCCAAAGTTGTCTAGAGTGTTAGGTTTGGCTTCCTCTAAGAGAGGCACCCCTTCCTGAAGTGTATTGGACAGGAATCCTTACCCTTCAGTTTCCTGCCTCATTCTTTGCTTTAGCAGGATTCCCATTATACTGTCCCCTGTGCGCATCTACCATGTTTCAGTGAGGCTCAGATTTTCTTTTCCATGCATCTTCCCTTGGATGAATTCTGGGTTGTTGACTTCAACATTCGTTTTCTTTCACCTTTTGGTATATTTCCGAGCCAGTGAGTCAATGAATGAAACAAAGTTCCATAATGAACTTTATGTTTTTTTTTCCTTTCTCACATTTTTAAATGACCTGTATGTTAAATCTAACCAGACTTTATGTGAATGTGTGGTGTGTGTGTGTGTGTGAAACAAATGGGAAAGAAAACAAATCAGATCTGATGAATCCATTTAGGAATCACTGTAGAAAAATCTTGAATAGCGATGTAACAACACCCTGAACTCATGTTTTCAGACTTAACAACATAGTTCCAAAGCGCAGGAAACAAGTCCAATTCTAAAATAATTTTTCATACATCAATATCTACATACTGAGCACACACAAGGCATTGCTACCTGAGACACTTTTAGAAAATAAACCATGGAGCAAAGAGCATTCCATCAGGCAAGGAGTGTGTGGCAGTGTGTATCTTGAATACTGTGCAAATTTCAGTCAGTGTCAGAACCTGCAGAGGAAGGCGCTGTTTTGTCCTCGCCTTTGAAGTGATGCCTGAGAGTGGAGATATGAGGCAAAAAGGACATCCAGTGCACTTGGAGGCTCATTGGATTGCTCCCCAACACTTGGTGGAGGAATGGGCTGGGCTGTGCATCACAGGGTAGACCCAGGAGATGGCCTGATGATAAAACCTATATCCTAGGAGATATACCTTGGCAGCAACTCCATTTTGCCAATTTTCATGGATGCCTACGAGCGTGCACATGTATCTTACCAAGATCAGTTTTCTTCCATGGAAAATGAAGAAAATTGCATTATATCAAAGTGAAAAAATGGGAGATGGCCCTTTTCAGTTAAGGGAAGTTACGACATAGGGCTGGTGGTACTAAGCCACACCTGCATCAAGCCCTTCCTTAACAGTGTCTTAAAGGCTCAGTGACGACAGCTGGGTAAGATCTAGAGAAAGGTCAGGGATAAAGGCATCTGAACTCCTCTCTCCCTTCCTGTACCAAGCAACCTTTCTTCCCAGCATAAGAAGCAAAGCAGAGGAGAGGGCAAGCAGGTGCTAAGGTCCAAGGGTTTATTCCTTGCTTTTACTCAGGACTCCAGCATTTTTTCCTCCTAGAGGATCTTGTGTTCTTAGTACAGTGGTGTGGAAAAATGGGATATGCAATTCACACCTGTTTAGCAGATGTGGCTTCCTAAGTAAGTGCACGTCTGTGTAGACTTTAAGCTGCATTTTCCCACAGGTCAATGTTCTCCTACAGTTTTCTCCTTTAACCCCTGATGGCTTTACATTGAAATTTCATCACAGGACGTGTGCACCTGGACAGAGGATGTGTTCTGTGCGTAAGTTCAGGATTTCTTTTCAGATGTGAGATCAGGGCAGGCAGTTGGACTGATTCTCTGCATTTCCACATCTTGGTCAAATAGGAGAGAAAGAGAAAATCAAAGTTCCTGTACCTATTGGTAAGGCGTATCACTCATTCTGAGAGCAGGAGTAGATTGGGCAACCAGAATCTAAGGAAGAAATGATGATCCCAGGCTTTCCCATGTTCCTTGCCCTTCAATGGCCCTGAATACTGCAGCACAATCCTGGTGTGTGTGCTCCTTTGATTGAGTGGCAGAGAGAGCATGAGCTGCCGTCTGTTGCCTCACTCCATAAATTCTCACTTTGACTGGGCAGGAGCCAGGAATTCAATCCAAGTCCCACATAAGCAGCTGAAACCAATTCTGCTGCCTTCTGCATCCATGTTAGCAGGAAGAGGGAGTCACAACCAGAATATGGATGCAGGAACTGGACTCAGGTGGTCCTGTGCGGGACAAAGAGATCTTAAATACTAGATAAATTGCCAACAAACATCGCAACCTCACATCTGTCCAGGCCGGCTGTGCCTCCTTGGCTGTTTCCAAAACAACCCCCTGGTGTCTGTAAACAGTGCAGAAGCAACTTCCTGATGCCACCAGGCAGTACGTGGAAGACCGGAGGAGGGTCAGCTCTGCACTTGCAAGCTCACTCCTGCCACAGTGCTCTTTGCAATCAGCTCAACTTGGAGATGCAAATCCAGGCTTCTGTCTCTGTGCTAGCTCTTCATTATAAATCCATCTTGGATGTAGCAGAAAGCAATTAATTTTGTACTTTTTCAAAATATTGTATAAATAAGTACAATTAAAATTATAGTTTAAACACAGACATACATAGAGGAAAAAATGAAAAGCCTTAAATTAAGGGATCTATTGGCAAACAGCTTACACAATTAAAGATAATTTGTTTATAGTATCTTCAGAACTGATTTAAAGTAACATGACAGTTCTTAAAATCAGAAAATAAAAACTGGCATTAGCAGGTAACAGAGAAATCTATAGAAATGAAGAAAACTCACTGTCTTCCTATAAGTTCCTCTAATATTTGTTTCTGATTAACATAGCAATGTTACACAGCATGCTTGCTATTTACAAAAATTGAATTTAATGGTATCTATTTTATTAAAACTATCTCACATCGATCTAAACCTGCATTTCCACCTTTGTTTTAATTGTGTGCCATTGTTTATTACTCCCTTATGCTTCAAGTAGCTATAGATTTAAGTCTCAGCTGGTAATTTGCAAGTTGACTATAGACATGCACAACAAGGAACATTTACCTGGAGGTGTTAGAGCACAGATGGCCTTTGTAATTTGGCCTGATAATAATGAGAAGCCAGTAGACCACGTAATTTCAGTAGCAGGCACTGATTTCTGACAACTGCTGAGACTTGGAGTCTGAGATCACAAAGTCACTGTTTCAGTGTCTGGTAAGAGCGTTTTCCTGCTTCCTAGATGACTAGCTTCTTGTGTCTTCTCAACAGGTGTGTGTATGTGTGTGTGTGTGTGTGTGTGTGTGTGTACTCATATATATGCATGTGTGTGTGCACAGAAAAGTTCATTTGATGATAACTCTGAGGCACCCAAGTGAGGAAGAGTGTTCCAAGGGTGTTCCTTGCGTGGTCTTGATTGTTCTGAGAATTTGGTGAGGAACTGAATCTAAGACCTGTTGGCTGTCCTGTCTACATCCACGTGCCCACAGACCTTGATGTAGAGCTTGGCCTGGAGTATTGCTCAACCTGTCCTTATTTCCATCTTTGGATGAGATACTCAAAGTCTTCTAATGGCTTGGATGACCTGGCTGTAGTGACTGCCATGTTTATCTCAATCCGCTTTCCATTCTTGCCTTTGGATCAGCAACTGAAGTGACTTAATCCTGCAACATGTGCTCTGGGGTTGCACCACATTTCTATGTGAGCTTTCCTGAGTTCAGAGATCAGGTCTCTTCTTATGATGGTGTCAGTCTTATTTTACGTACTGCACCCTGATGATCCAGTCATTACCTGGAGGTTACAAATCTGCATACTGTCACCTTGGGAGTTAGAATTTTCACATATCCATTCAATGTACTAAATAGATATGGTAGAGTTCTTACTTACCACCACATCCTGCCATTTGAAGAGAAACCTATTCTACTTCTGTCCTTTTAACATACTAGAACATACTCAGTCATTCACAAAGCACAGCTTAACTATTGCTGTTTTAGTGGATGTCTCCCCAGGTACTGAGCTGTGTGCAGCAGATCCACTTGTAATTGACAGGGACTTGGGATACTGCCCTTGTCCAGAAGAGGACATAGGGTGCTATATGAGATCAAACATGGTCTATAATATGACTACCCTTTTAAGATCACAGAGAGGGAAAGAGAAAGCCGGTTTCTAGGAAGTAGGTTGAACATGGGTCGAGTTCCCTTGATCCCTGGACAGAGAAAGTGACTGCCAGTAGAAGAAGCTCCATTAGACAAAGAAGAAGCAGTCCAGGTGTGGATGCTTCCATGGTCAGCCGCAGGTAACTGGGTTAAGACCTAAGACCAGTGCTGAGCATGGCAAGCTTCAGAAGGAAGTGGGAAGAAGAGCAGGCCCCATCCCCTTGTCGCAGCTGGCCCAACTCACTCTGTTGACGAGGGTATGAACACGACTTTCTTTTGGCCCCTTTGTCAACTGCGTTCAGGGAGCAGTAGTTGCCACTAACTTTATTGAGAGATTTGGAAACCTGGTGAAGCAGCTTTAAAATCCAGCCAGCCCGCTTAGTTAATGTTAGGCAGTTTGAAGCTCTCCTAATGAGCTCCTTAATGAACGCCATCTTTCAGCATTTCCAAAATGTTCTCTTCCATTTCCATTGTCATGCGAATTACAATGAAATGTCTTAGCTTAGTGGTGGGAGGCACTTAATCGATTTCCAAGATTATTTCGTTTAAAAGAAAATGCAGGTGTACACATGCAACAAGGCAGTTGTGTCTAAAAACGAGCATATGGTCTACGTCCACAGATTTGCATTGTGGGAAGAAAGGTTGCCTCTGTCTTCTGAGCCTCAGGAGCCCCTGTAAAGAGGTCTTCCTGGTTAGGCAAAATCTCAGGCTCAGGGATCAATAGCAGCCACTGTTCACTTAGCCCACACAATGTTTTGTGTGTTTGTACTGAATAAGTGTATACTCTATCATACAGAATATCTTACCATCTAGTGAATGGCAAACACTGATTGGAAAAATTATTTCATTTTTAAAAGTTAGTTATTTTCATTGGAAAGGCAGATTTATATAGTGAAGGGAAGACATGCAGAAAAAAATTTTCATCTGCTGGTTAACTCTCCAAATGGATGCCATGGCCAGGGCTGGAGAGAAAGGCCACAAACACGGAGCTGGATTGGAGGTGGAGCAGCTCAGACACAAACCAGTGCCCGTATCACCATGTTCAGGAACTTGCATGGGGAGGATTAGCCAACTGAGCCATCACAACAGGGCCAAGAATCCAGGATTCTAAAGAATGCAGAAGAGGGCCCGGCACAGTGGCATAGCGGCTAAGTCCTTGCATTGAATACACCAGGATTCCATGTGGGTGCTGGTTCTAATCCCAGAAGCTCCACTTTCCATCCAGCTCGCTGCTTGTGGTCTGGGAAAGTAGTCGAGGATGGTCCAAAGCCTTGGGACTCTGCACCTGGGTAGCAGACCTGGAGGAAGTTCCTGGCTCCTGGCTTCGGAACAGTACAGCACTGACTGTTGCAGCTCACTTGGGGAGTGAATCATCGGACAGAAGATCTTCCTCTCTGTCTTTCTTCCTCTCTGTATATCTGATGTTGTAATAAAAATAAATAAATCTTAAAAAAAAGAATTCAGAAGAAAAACTAATATATTCACTTAAGAATTGAAGAACTTGTGGAGTGAGCACATTTGAAGGAAGATAATGACGCGGAATACTACTTATTAAGTCTTCTACAGATGGGTGTTTTGGTTCCTGGGCTGGTACAGTGGAACAAGGCACCATGTGGGCTGCCAGGCTTCAATGTTTAAGGGCTTATTCAGAGTTTAGCTACTCACTTCTGATTCAGTTTCCTACTAATGTACATTCGGAGAGCATACAGAAAATCAGTGAAACCTGGATGGAATTTCTGGCTCCCTGGATCTGGGCTTCAGCCTGCTCCAGTCACAGATCAAAGATTCTCTCTCTCTTTCACTTTGTTTCCTCTCTGTCTCTCTCTCTCACACACACACCCACAGAATTTCAAATAAATTGTATTTTTAAAGCATTTTCCAAATAGTAAACATTCTATCAAGTAAGAAAATATTTATCATTACAAGTACCCTATGACATAGTGTATCAAGTTTCACCAGACAATGTGTGTTTGTGTGTGTGTGTGTAAGAGAGAGAGAACAACACACACACACACACACACACACACACACACACACAGGTGGTTAGGAACTGACATTCCTAGTCATGGAGGCTGAGAGTCTCAGTATCTGCGCTCAACAGCCTTGGTCCCTAGGAGAGCTGATGGGATAGTTCTAGGCCATATCTGAAGGCCAAAGCTCAGGGAAGATGATGGTATGCATTCAAGTCCAAGCTGGATGGATGTCAGACATCCTGAACACACACCCTTTCTGTTTTCAGTTCCCTCAGGTCTTCAGGATGAGGCACACTGATGATGGGAAGGATCTTGAGGTTTAGTTAGTCTAGTGAATTAGTATTCATGGCATCCCCCAATGCCATAACAGATGCATTAAGAAATGTTGCAGTAAGTATCTTGGCACCCCAAGGTCTTGTGTAGTTGACACAGGAAAATGGCCATTGTGGATAGATTCCTGTCTGCCTAATTGTGGGAGTCTAAATAGATAGAAATGAAGGAATCATGCAAATATTATACTCTGGGTAATAGCGATAGCAGAGCTTGAATCCACAAACATGAATTCTTGGGTTTCTCTTGCTTGCTGACAATAAGCTCGTTAATGGTACGTGCCACGTACTTCAGTAAGCAATGAACTGTAAATCCTGAGCTCTCAGGCACAGCAAATAGAGGCATAATCAAATAAATTCACAACAATGTTAATTTGACACACCTCTAGTGGCATCTATAATGTGGTTCTGAGGTATGACACTTAGGTATATATGCTAAGCTGCTGATACAAAGCAGTGCAATTAGCATTGCTTTTGTGCAGGCAAGCCCTGTGTATGTTTTCGCATTTCTCACTTTGTGAGCTCTTTAGGATTTATAATTAGTTATCATTGTTGACAGATTTTGAAAACTCATGGCCAAGAGGCTACCTTGATTTATTTAATTATGAATTTGCTTAGTGTTTGCACTGTGTTCTTCCAGTCCATTAAGGGTATTTGAGATTGTTTGCTGAGGCCATTGACAATGCAAGAGGAAAAATATTTATACTCAGCTGGTATGTTTAATGTTGTAACATGTTATATGTATGCATACTGGTGAAACATATCATATATTACACATTATTTACATATTAAGTGCTTAGACCTAATAGATATAGACAATGTAAATATACATTACAAATTATATCATGAAAGTATATTATATACACAGCTAATGCATAATCTATGTATACTCTGCTAAGGTGTTATATATTATATATTATATAGTATAAATTGTATAGTCTATGTATGTATACTTATGCATACACACTGCTTATACATATGCACACACTGCTAACATATTTCACAGCTAATATAGATATTGTATATACACACTGCTAATATCTATAATATGTGATGTGCTGCAGATTACATATTATATATACACACTGCTTATATTTATTAGACAAGCACATTACTAATATACATTGTTATATACTGTAAATTATATATTTGCACACTACTGATATGTAATATTATACCCAATAATCCTATGTTACTATCTACTAACACAGAAAATGCAATCACTGACGTTGAGGCAAACTTCACAAGATGCTGCAGCTGGACTCTCTCACTACCCCCATCGCATGCCTCACAACTGTTTTACTCTGAGCTAGAGCCAAACATGCCGCATCGTTCTCCAATCTTGACATCCATCCGGGAGTTAAAAGGAGTGTCTGTGTTCAGTCCTGTACCGTTTTACGTATTTCTTCTTGGATCCCTCCTCTGTTGGATTCCCAAACACTTGCTCTCCATGGGATCGTAAAGCTTGAGGCACAGGACAGGAATGATCTCTGTGGAATTCCCACTTCATGAAAAGTGACCTGAGGAGGGACTGGGGGCTGTTCTTTCTTTCCCCTGGCCTGTGGTAGCACTGGAGTTATAATTGGGTCAAGTCTGTGTGGGCTGTGATGATACACTGACTGTCAAGTGTTCACGGAAAGGACAAATGGACCCTTTTAAAAGGAAGGGAAGGTGAATTGTGCAGATGATGAAAGAACATAATAAAGGGGACTATCAGAGACTATTTTATGAAAGAAAATTCCAGTGTGGATAAGGTTTCTGTAGAGAATCTTGAGTTGTCAATAGAAGCCACAGAGACTTGACATTTGCTATGAACTTTCAAAGGAAGACAAGACAAAATGCAGTGATTTCTTTAAAAAAAAAAAAAAGTAGCTAGTAACACAATGGTGCGCTTCCAGCAAAGACTGCTGGAAGACACTATTTCTAACACTAATCTATAAAACTTATAATTCTTCAGCAAAATAAGGGGAATATCTAATAATAATTCTTGCGGTTGTCTAAGATTTATTTATTTAGAAGGCAGATTCACAGCATGTTTCCCTGTGCTGTTTTATTCATCCACATGCCGCCAGCAGCTAACGCTGTACCAGGTTGAAGCTAAGATCCAGAAACTCCATCCGCTGTTCAACAGTGATCTATGTATTTGGGCCATGATTTGGAGGGAAGAGGAGCACACAGGGGCATTAGTCACCAGCTGCTCAATCCTGGACTGTCCGTTAGCAGGAGGATGGAATGGGAAATGAAGTAAGGCTTTGAACCAAGGTACTCGGTCATGACATTATGGGTGACAACAATGTAATTTGCATGCTCCCAATTCCGGATAATTTGTTTGTTTATGATGCAGCTCAAACTGACTATCTGGAGTTCTTACTCTAACTTGTGTTCCACGTGACTCCACAGTTCATAAAAAGGGAAATGCAATCAAGGTCACAGTCCCTGGTGGCAGATTAAGGCCCATCAACAGTATAGCCATGTCACAAGGGCCTGCCCTTTTCTTGTCCACATGTGGGACAAGATCATGAACAGAATCCTGCTATGGATCAGTGTCAGTGTGGAAAACAGTCACAACCAAGCCAGACCAATGACTGTGCCTTTTGATATTGGCTATCAAGAGGCAGGAGAACAGAGATCCAATGGTCAGACAATGGAAGGTGCGAGCATAAAGAGAAGCAGGAAAAACCATCATAATAAAATTCACTTTTGGACTCTATATCTCAAATAATGTTATTTTATATTTATGCATGTTAACACACACACATACACACACACACACACACATTTGCTTCTTTGTTTTTCCCTGAAAGGGCATTTGGTTGACATCTGTTGGTTCTGTTTCAATCACCTACATGAAATTCAATTTTTCCCTCTGAGGAGAATTACCTTGGAGAAGCCTAGTATGGATTTGACTTCTTTATTTGACATGATTTAGTTGCTGAGATAGCTTTTTAGAAATCTTGCCAATATTCTCATTGTGTGCAGACACTGCTCAACAGAGTTACGCCTTTGGACATCAGTGTGGATGCTGCCACCCAATCACACAGTGGTGTCCTCTGCCATCCTACGTAGGGCGGCTAAAGGCCACTGCAGCCTTTGGATGCCTGCAATGAGCTGATCCTCGGAGGCTCCTGGTCAACTCAGAGGGCACTGAGACACTGTGAAGTGAGAACACAGTAGACACAAATTGGCAGTCCTGGGACATAGTGGGCATGTCAACCTTTCCCAAAACAATGTGGCTGGTTACCTGCCTCTGTAGGGAACGACAGCTGTGTGTCAATGTATATGAGTGATTAGTATTAAAAGTGCATGGGGTGGGGGGTGCCCCTGCCGGGTCGGACCCAATGCCGGGGGCTCACGCCAAAGACAGTGCCGCAAGGCAGTGAACAAGTCCTCGGCCTCCCCCAGGACCCAAGAGAGCTCTTTCCTCAGGGTAAGTGCGCCATGAGGGAACTTGGGAACTGGGTTAAAATTCCTAGCTCCACCCAGCTGCTTATATCTGGCGGCTGGGTGAGTTTGGGAGGGGTGCGGGCCTTGGGCTTGGAGGCAAGTGCCGCTCCTCACAGTGTGGCGGCTGTGGGGGGTGCCCCTGCCGGGTCGGACCCAATGCTGAGGGCTCACGCCAAAGACAGTGCCGCAAGGCAGTGAACGAGTCCTCAGCCTCCCCCAGGGTGGCCAGTGCACCATGTGGTGCCAGGCTCTGCCTGCTGGCCGCCCGGCCAGGGAGCTCTGGGGTATTGGTTGTCTGAATCACTGCTTAGGTAGCTACCTGAGTCAAGAACACTAAGTCACACTGTCTAAGGCAGAGGCCAGGACAAGTGAGGGACTGAGACAAGCTGAGTCAGAGCAACCACTGGCAGGTGCATGATCTACGGCTAGGAACAGGCCCAGTTGGGGAGGTAAGGGGACACCTTAACTGGGTTGAGGTTCCCACCAAGGGGCGCGTGTGCTGGAATGGGGGCTGCATTCTATCTAGGAAACAGTTGCTATCTCCCGAGGCACTAGTGTGGGCTGGGACTGGATGCACCAGGCCAGGCCAGACCCCAACATCATCTGGTGTCCTGGAGAACCAGGGTGGATGTGGGACTGACTAGGCTGGGTCTCAACCCCATACTGAGCCATGTGTGAGCTGTACGTGGGTATGGACGAGCCATGGCTGGGCTGAACCATCCAACAACAAGAACCAGAACGGGGTGAAAGCAAGCCAGGAAACGCCACTGCTCCTGCTAGGACGTGAGGTGAACTGAGTAGGGCTGGCTCAAGGACCCCCTGGTATGCGCAAAATCTGGCATTGGGAGGGGTTCTGATGGAGGAGCCTGGGCAACTCCTCTGGCAGGACACAGTCCCTGCACGTAAGTGCAAGAAGCATGATAGGAAACAACCCAGAATAGGCCATGGAAAGTTTCCCACTGGCATACATTTGGCATTGGTCAGGGGCAGACCAGGCTGAATCAGTTCATGTCATACACTGGTAAATCCGACACCAGAACAGAGTGTGGGTTGAGCCGGGACTGGTTGCGTCAAAACCAGTGCACACTATGGAACGCTAGGGTGAGGTTGCCTGTACTGGATTTGACTGCAGCACCCAACCAGCACACGCGAGATCCAGGAAGGGAGGGGCAGAGCCGGCGGGGGGATTAAGGGGCTGGTCACCTCACCAGACAGCTACTCCCACTGGAGAGCTTGGGCTGGGATGGGGACAGACCAGACTAAGCAAGGCTGCAACACCTGTGCGCTGCACATGGACTAGATCAGGGAAAAACTAGGCTAGGCAGATGATTCCTGCTGGTGCAAGCATAAATTAGAGTGGATGAGGGATGTTTGGGCTTAACCGCAGCATCAGCTATCAGAAGCTGGCACTGGGGTCTAATTCTATCAAGTCAAATCACAGAAGCACCCGAAGAGTGCATAAACCGGGACTGAGAGAGACCTGGGAGGGAAATAGTGGGTTCCCCCCTCTTGGGTCACTACTCCCGTGTGAGGGCATGAAAACGTAGACGGGGGCTGGGGTTGCTAGACAGAGAGGCACTCAACAACATCAGTGAGGGCTGGAGAGTTGAATTGGTTAGATGGAACTAAGCTTTAATACCCACTGACAAGTACGAGAGCCAGATGGGATGTGGGACAGACCGGACAAGTCTGCTATACATACTGGCAGGCCAGGTTAGGGGGCAGGCCTGGTGGGGGTTATTGTGGGTCGCCCCGAGTGGGCTGCAGCTCTCACTGGTTGAGGCAAGGGCCGAGTGTGTCCTGGGCAGAGCCAGGCTGGACTGCAACACCCATTGGTTTCAGTGGAAATCAGGACTGAAAACAGAACCAACCCAGCAGTTGAAACCACCAGCTGGTCATGGTGATGGACTGTGCCAGGCCCTGTGCTTGCTAGAGCATACAAGAATCTGGTCTGGGAATACCTCAAAGCTTCTTTGGAGATCTCCCCAATCGAACTGCTGGACTCAGAACCCTAGCCAAGAAAAGACAGAGGACAGAGCAAGTCAATCAACCACCTCCGCTATATGTTGGCAGCGAAATACTGGGCAAATAAAGACTCTATGATGGACTGTGTGGACGACCTCATCTAGTGAAACTGGCAGCGATTCATAACTGGAGAACTATTAAAACCATTTGAGCAAGGATCTCAGAGCATGCCGCACATCCGGGACTTGGGGTGGGTGGGAAACTGGGTGGGGCTTCTCCATCAATATCCCCCTTTACCTCAGATACAAGATGGAAACAATATGGACATAATACTATTACCCACTTCCCTATACCCCCTGAACCTTTTGTTTTTTTTTCCGTAATTAACTATGTAAAGATTGTCAACAAAAATACAATAAAATATATATGTATATATTTTTAAAAAGTGCATGGGCAGGGAAAAGGGCAGGAAATTCTAGTTGACACAGATAAACCACGGAAGAGCAAATAGATGCAGTGAAAGCGTCTATAGAGACTGGGCACCTTCCTCCCAGCCCTGTGCCTCTATATCAGTTACCTATCTTCCCTGAGCCCTGACCTCACTGTTCCCCTGTAAGAAACCTAACAGGTCATTATGGCCATGCTCTCATCCATTAGACATTCGAGAAGCCCCTTCCTTCCTTGGGGACCTCCTGCAACCTGCCATGCAGGATAATTTTTCTGTTTCAAAGTTGCTAAGAACTTTGTTAACAACCCCATATGGCTGTCACTCAGAGAGGTCGTTGGTTTTTCAAAGCAGGCTTGAGTTACAGCAAGGATACAAAGTGTTGTCTCCTACTGAGCAATTGCAGATGTCCTGTTGGTTTTTCTGCCCTTTGCCAATGCTCTTTGTCTCCCTGTTGGCCTGAAGCTACCTTGCCTCCCTCAATAACACCAGCTAAAATAGCTGAAGTGTCATTTCTGCATGTTGTTGAACACACAAATCATGGCCCAACAATTGGCTGGCTGCAGAAGCTCTTTCTATGACTCTTGATCAAGGGAGGAAGGTAGTATCACATGATTAATACAAACCCTGAGCAATGTAGTTAAGTTGATCTGAAACCAGGAACCAAGAGCTTCTCTGGTTCTCCCATACTGGGGTAAGATTCCAAGGCTTTGGGCCGTACTCTACTGCTTTCCCAGGCCACAAGTAAGGATCTAGATGGGACCTCAAGCAGCTGGGACATGAACCAGCATCCATATGGGATTCTAGCCCATGCAAGGCAAGGATTTATCCACTGACCCATCACATTGTGCCCTATAATCCTAGCTTCCAATTAAAAAATTATTTGTTTGGGTACAAGTGCAAAATGCTAGATGAAATGATTAAACTACAAAATACACTTAATTTAGTGCTAACATGTTTTTAGACCCATGCATTTTTTTTTAGATTCTATTCCATGTACTTTTCAGTACTCCAGGTGTCTATATTGTTTATATAACTACTCTTTGCACATAGTATAACATACACACACTAGTGAGCTCTATACATAAAAGATGCTTGACTTAACAAGATTTTACCAAATGATTATCCAACATTACTGTGAAATAAAAGTATATATACCACCATTCAGTGTTTAATTTCAGTTCTTTTTTAATATTTAAGCTTTATTATGAAACATGTTTTATTAGGTGATTTTGCTGAACTAACAGGTTAATAAAGGGTTATGACCAACAACCTGTTTTCAAGTAATGCTATTTTCAAATTATAATAGATTGATTTTGCTGTAGAGACACTTTTGTTAACTTGTGGAGTAACTTTTTTTTAACTTTTTAAATATACCCATTTATTTTTTATTTGAAGGGTAGAATGATGAAGAGGGAAAGAGAAGAAAAAGAGCTTTATTTGCTGGTTCACTCTCTAAGTATCTGTGATGTCTAGAGCCCAGCTGAAATCAGAAGTCAGAAACACTCTCCAGGCTACCATATGGCAATTCACATATCTGAGCTGTTACCCATTACCTCCCAGGAGTATTAGCAGAAACCTGATAGGAAGCAGAAACATCAAGACAAGAACAACACTCCAGTATTTTACACAGGAGCCTTGAGTGTTATCTGAAGTGTCACAGCATATATCTTAGTGTTAAATACGTATTTATTTGAGAAGCAGAGACACAGGCCACTGACTTGTTCACTCTTCAAATGCCGGCAAAAGCCTGGATGGGCCAGCCCAGAGCTGGGGCCTGGGTTACAGTCCACGCACCCTGTGTGAGTGGGAGGACCTGACGCCTGGGTTACAGTCCACGCACCCTGTGTGAGTGGGAGGACCTGACGCCTGGGTTACAGTCCACACGCCCTGTGTGAGTGGGAGGACCTAACTCGCCTGGGACCCATTAGCACTGTCTCTCAGCGTCCACATTAGCAGAAAGTTGGAGTCAGAAACTGGAACCAGGTGTCAAAACTAAACACTACAATTAGAATGCTCTTGCTTCAACCAATATCTTCATTACTAGGCTAAGCATCTCTTTCATCTTGATTTTTTAAATTGCAAAGTCAGATATACAGAGAGGAGAGACAGAGAGGAAGATCTTCCATCCCATGATTTATTTACCAAATGACTGCAATGGCTGGATCTCAGCCTATCTGAAGCCAGGAAGCTGGTGCCTGCTCTTGGTGTCCCACGTGATTGCAGGGTCCCAAGGCTTTGGACTGTCCTTGACTGCTTTCTCATGCCACAAGCAGAGAGCTGGGTGGGAAGCCTCAAGGATTAGAACTGACACACATATGGGATCCTGGCGAGTGAAAGGTGAAGAATTAAGCCGCTAGGCTACTGCATCAGGCCCTTATCTTGATTTTTTTTTTAAATTTAACTTGCAATACCCTGTGTAAATGATCTTCTAAAAAGTGTAAGTATTTGCACTGAAATGTAGCATTAAGATATTTACAAATTGTGATCATGAAAAGCACAAATTTGTATAAATGTCCTTGTGGCTAAAACTTTTGAATCTATGGAAGATATTGCTGTGTTTTTCCTGCCATCATTTCTAGAACCTCTCATCCTTGACAACATTTTCATTTCTCTGCCATGACCTTGACCTAAAGGAATGGTGAAGCTATCCACTAAACTTGTGCTTTTCTAAGCATCACTTCCCTTAAGAAACATCTGATCATTCAACATGGTCCGTACCTCTTGTTTCATGGCTTACAAATAGGGGCATGGATTAAGGAAGTGAAGCCACCTTACACATAAGAGCTTTGTGGCATTTCCACCAGGCAATATTCATATTTACAGACAGGAAAGTGGTGCTTTGCTTCAGCAATGACTGCAGGATTGTCTATCACAGAGTGAGGAGAAAGAACCTGTGATCTCAAACAGTTGTGGCTTTAGATCCTGAGACTTCCACCTGCAGGAGGGTGATCCATGTCTGTCATCCCTTCCTTTCCTTGGGTCCTTTTCCTCTTATGTAAAATATGGGACAATGCCCTAGTTTTGTTAGTATTTTGGAGGAAATGAGACATGATGTGATGAGCAGTGCCTGGAATGTGAGGCACACACACACACACACACACACACCTCCTGGAGCAGCAACAAGGAGCTATCTACAGAAGTTTGCGTTTTTATCTTTGTTTTGCTTATGGTTTATTTTTCTTCTTGTTCATGATCTTCAACATCTATTCCCCAAATCACATGAATTCTTGTATACAAGGGGATATTAAAAAGCTTGCAGAAAATCAAATTTAAAAATTGATTCGGTGCAAAGCATTTACACTTTTTCTTGTATTCCATGCAAGATTTCATGTATCCCATAGATAGAGGCCCATATATTATTCCCTCCTTGTCTCCATCCCTCAATCCTCCTTCCATCCTTTTTTTTTAATTTTAGAAAAAATATTTCACATCACACATAATAACAAGATGAACTTTCTTTAGCCATATTTTTCTTTCAGCTGAACTCATTATGTGTGTAAACCCCAACAGCATCACCCAAGCCAAGCATCTACCAGGATGCAAAATCAGTTCCTTTACTGTTCCCTACTGTTCAATTTCTTCATTTTTAAGCATGAATATTACTTTTCACTGGAATATACCCATGCTCTTGACAGCATCATGCAGGTACTAGAACCATAACAGAACTGAGCAAACTGACCCATTTTGGAACTAATTGATGGTGCCTTCACGTAAAGGTCATCTATCTCGACATATTGGTGCTGACTTGCTCTCTTGGGAACTGCTGGCTGGCTCATGTTCCAACAAGACAATTGAGTCAACTTTGGTCTCACTGTCCTCCTTGGAACCGAAATGCGTTTGTTCATCATGGTGCTGGTGGTGTGAAGTGATTTGTTGTTATAACAGTTTCTTTGTCTCATAAGAACAAGACCAACTTTCATAGACTATCACTTTTTTTTTCCTTTTTAAACCCTTCATGTTTGCTTATTATCAGAATTCATGGAATCTGTGAATGTATCTCAAAATCAGAAGTTTGAATAAAAGAGGAAAGTACTTCTGGAAAATCTCTCTGAACTTCAAAGCTCTTTGATGGAGAATTGTGAAAACGATTCTCCCACTCAGAACCACTTCCCAGTCTCCCTCTTCCCTTAACATGTGTACACTCACTCCAACTCCGGACAGTGGGGACATTTATGCAACATCAACTTCACCTTGAGACATCCTTTCATTTTTCCGTTTGTTCATGTTAAACCATGAATGGAAATCAAAGTGTATCTTACAGTGATTACATAGTTGTCAGATGCTGCATTGCACAAAACCAAGATTTATCTGCATTCAAACTAAAGATGATTTCTTGAATCACATGAAATGTTATTTTGCAAGTTACATGAAATGGAGGGAATGTAATTCCGATTCACTCAAAGGCAAATGCATTTCACTGTCCAAGTATTAAAACCCAAACACTACCATTCTGCAGGATTAATAGAATTTCAATGTATTCCTGATAGGTTTGCTTTCCAGTTTCTTTAGCTGGCCCCATGCCTGTGCTTCATGCTTGTCCTCTGATAATGTCTGTTCCCCAAGGACAAAGCTCTTTCAGAACACACACTTTGTATTTTCCACTAGAAAAAGAAGCTCTGAAACAAATGGAGCTGCAGCCGTTTTATTCCCCTAATAATACGATTTGCATGATTCCAAAGTGAATAAAAAAGCTAAAAACAGTAGGGTTTGACTTCTCTGTTATTCAAGAATTAATTTCACGATAGTATATTCTACTAGCTTGCAAACAATGCCTGGAAAGGCACAATTGTCTTTGCCAAGACACCAAGCACTCCGCACGACTGGGATGATTTCCATCACAGACACTCAATTTGTTACAGAGTGGACGTCAAGACTTAAGGACAGCATCAGATATGATTCTAAGAATCTATTTTCTGCTGTATTTATGGAAACCCTTGATGGGTATTTAAAACAGATATTTGCCCTATAATTTATTTCATCCATTTCCATCATCATCGTCAGTATACCAAAGTTAATGTTTTATGTAGAGGGTTAGGCCCAGTTTTGCTGGTGAGCTAAAAAAAATAATTAAGTCCTCATTACTCACTTCCAACCATCTGGTTGATTAAAATCACATTGAATACAAACTGATTAAGTCTAAAAACATTAAGATTTGAAATAAAGGCAGGTGAGTGGTGCTGTTACTCTTGGTAACTAGAAAGAGATAGGAGGATTTGTGAAAATGTGGAGTCAGAAAATGTGGAAAAAGGAAATGAAGCTTGCACCCGATACCTCAAGTGACAGGAAATGCCTTCCTCTGGCAGTTCATTTTCTCTGATTGTTTCCTTCCAATGAGCCCCAGCTGCATCTGTGTGCCTCCCTCACCCTGATGAGTCATTGAACCTGTTGAGTGCCAACAGCTTCCACAGGAACACAGCTGGGTCAGAGACACCCGTGGGCACTAAGAAACCCCCTTAGATGAGAATGTGAAGAGGAGTTTGAGAGAAGCTGGGTTGTTTGATCTACCCTGGCAAGTTCATTTAGACTGATGCGGAAAAAAGAAAGCAGAAAAGATTTTATTTGTTTTATCTGTCTTTGAGTGTTTCTGTATTTAATTTTATATATTCATTGTAGTTAAGCTTTGCATTTCACACTGGAATTTTTGTATAACCCTTGAGATCTCATTTGGATTGCAGTAATTATTAGTGTAATATCTCGTTTGGAGGATCACTGAACTACGGTGGCATGAATTAGGAGAAAGATTAGAAGAATTGCACTGCTTCCAAAAGTGATTATTTTTTTCATTTCTTTGGGTCAATAAAGTTATTTTATTGTGCAGGAACCTCTTCCCTTGCATGTAATATACAGTCGTGACTGTATAGCATTGGATATAGTGTACTAAACATCATGAAGATACTGTGGGATTGTGCATTAGGTATATGCCAACTACTCAGTATCCAAACCAGGTAAGAAGGGCTGCCCTTCCTGCCCTGTATGTGCCCTTGGCCAGCACCAGCACCTTCTTTTCATGTGTGCCTTCCTTCTAAGGCAATGGATGCTGCCTCCTGCATGCTAGACCTGGGGTGAGGGTCTGCTAAGGCCATCAGTGCACCCTAAGCCATATAAAATTCTGCATACCTTGTAATGTTTTATTATTCATGCAGTGACAATCATAGTATTAGAAATATGTCCAGATGATTTTTAATATAGAAGAATGACGCCATTTACACTCCCAGCATTGATCTAATCAATAGCAATTCTTGGGCTCTAAGAGATTTTGAGAATTAAAGTTGGCAATTGCCAGGGTCCTTGCAGTGGGTGTGGATGCCATGAAGGTGTGAAGAAAACAGCTTCCCTGTTAGCAAGGCTGTGAGGAGCTTCCAGCTGTATGGCAGGGTCTGGCCGATGTCTCTCAGACCACCTTGACACGGTTTCACCCCTTTTTGCATGGACACTCAACCATCCCACTAAGAATTCTATAACCCATCAAGTCATTGCTGTTTGCTCTTGTGAGATGGTTTTTGCAACCAATGTGAGCTTGGAAGCTAATGTTGCTCATCATGTCTTGGTGAGTGGGCCTTTAGCAATTTATACACAAGAGTACAATTAATCCCATGCCGTTTCTGGACACGTTACTGTTTGCTAACCCATTGCCCCGGAATCTGGCCAGGCATGTAGTGCACCATTTAGGAAAGGGCTGGATAAGTATCCCGAACAAATTAATGAACGTGATGGGAGTATGAACTGAAATTGCTATGGTGATAAGTATAGTTACTGGAACCTTAAAGGATAGCCTGACTTTGCAATTTCTTTGGATCATTGGAAATGTCGCTATTTTAGAATTAAACATAGATTCCCACCACAACCACGTGCTTAACAACCCTAGATTAGTCTAAAAGCATCTTTTGCAATGTTAATGCAAACGTTCTTGAGCTCTTCCAGCCATATGGTCAATGGGGGTGGCTGAGATGGTATGAATTGCTAAAGGCCTGTTTAACAAGGCATTATCGCCAGCATTAACTTCCAAGCTCATATTGGTTGTAAAAACCGACTGGCAGGGGCAAACTACAATGCCTCAAGAGATTACAGAATTCTCAGTGGGGTGGTCAGGTGTCCAGGCAAAGGGAGTGAAGCTGCCTTGAGGTGGTTGCAGAGACATCCACCAGGCCTTGCTGTGCAGCAGGAAGCTCCTCATGACCTTGCCAGGAGGGGAACAGTTCTCTTCACATCTTCATGTCATCCAGACCCACCACAGGGATCCCAGCAATTTTTGGCTAGAGGAATCAAAGGATGCTTTTATTAATATTAGAGATATGCTTTTAATTATTGTTTGATTGTTGTGGGGTTATAAGCCTATTGTTGTAGGGGGATTTAATATTTAAAACTTTAGTCTTGGATTTTTTTTTCTGTTCAAGGTGTTCTTGGGACACATTTATTACTATTATTATTATCATTTTATGATACAATTTCATAGGTCCCTGGAATTTCCCTTATCCTCTCTCCAACCACCCCATAAGGAGTTCCCCTACACCATTACTAAAGTATAGTTCTTCATGTACAGTCATATGTCCAGTATTGTAGGCATGGACAATGACAGAGAGTCCAACATCCTATTGTCACGTAGTAAACAGTGTCATTGAGAGTCCATCTTCAGTCTGGAAGTAGAGATGCATACTACATTGTATCCTCACATCTGGATATGTTAGTTTCCATTTCACATTTTCTGTACATCCCCTTAAAAAAAATCCACAATATAAAATCAACAACAGGAAGAAAAATACAAATTTACAATGCCATGAAGTTAAATAATCTTACTGGATACGATAATATCCAATACACAGTTACTGTACATCCCGTTAAATGAAAAGCCACAAGACAAAATCAACAACAGGAAGAAAACAAAGAAAATAACAACACCATGGAGTTGAATAACATGCTGCTAAATGACTAAGGTGTCACTGAAGAAATGTAAAAAAAAACCAAGAATCTTCTCAAAGAAAATTATGTTAATGTATGATCTATGAATCAGTGAAGAATTTAATCAGAAGACAGTGTTTTGAAGATATGAAATTAACAACAACAACAACAAAAACAAAATCCATGAGATATAGTTTCCTCTGGCTTTCATTGGTGAAATGTGTCTCCTGTAGCAAACCAATAGCTGAGTTTTGTTTTTTAATCCAGTCTACTAATCTATGACATTTAATTGAACGTAAGCCAGTTACATTCAGGGTTAATATGTATGGGTAGCAATTGGTCCTGTCATTTTAGGAATGGGTTGTTCATGATTTAGTCTTCTGTTGTTATTTTACTGAGGTGTTCTTCATAATTGCCTTTCGTTTTGGTAGGTGCTATTCCTCTTCTCTGTGAAGAGAGCATCTGTAAATATCATTGTAGAGCAGGTTTGGAAGAGGCAAATTCTTTTAAATTTTCTTTACTGTGGAAGAATTTTATTCCATTTTCAAAGACAAAAGAAATCTTGACTGGATATGTTATCCTGGGCCGACATTTTTATTTTCCTTTTAGAATCTGGAATATGTCTCTCCATTCTCTTTTGGTCTGTAGAGTTTCCTGTGAGAGTTCTCCTGTGAGTTTAATTGACATTCCTTTATATGTCAGTTGAATTTTTTTCCCTGTGTAATTTTTTTTTAAAGATTTTTATTATTATTGGAAAGCTGGATATACAGAGGAGGAGAGACAGAGAGGAAGATCTTCCATCCGATGTTTCACTCCCCAAGTGAGCCGCAACGGGCTGGTACGCGTGCCGATCCGGTGCCGGGAACCAGGAACCTCTTCCAGGTCTCCCACGCGGGTGCAGGGTCCCAAAGCTTTGGGCCGTCCTCGACTGCTTTCCCAGGCCACAGGCAGGGAGCTGGATGGGAAGTGGAGCTGCCGGGATTAGAACCGGCGCTCATATGGGATCCCAGGGCATTCAAGGTGAGGACTTTAGCCGCTAGGCCACGCCGCCAGGCCCCGCCTGCGTAATTTTAAGGATTTTTTCTTTCTTTTTTTTTTTCTAGTGGATTTTAACTAGTGGATTTTTTTAACTAGTGGATTTTTTTTTAATTAATTATTTTGCATTATATGACAGTTTCATAGGCTCTGGGAATCCTCCCACCCATGCTCCTCCCCTCCCCCCTGGTGGATTCCTCCACCTTCATGCAGTATTACAGTTCAAATTCAATCAAGATTCTTTCCTTGCAAACGTATACCAAGCAGAGTCCAGCTACTTATTGTCCAGATGGGTTGAACATTTTTTGGGGGAGACCATTTCTGGTCCGAAGTTAGAGCTGGTAGAATATCATCACAGTCAATTAAGAGTCCCAATATAACATCAACAGCAATTTGCAACATTATGGAATTGACATGGTTTTGAGTAACCAGTATGTTAAAAACAAAAAAACAATAATAAAAAAAAAAAAACAAGTACTAACCACAACCTATGATTATCTCATTGACATTTGAATTTTAGTTTATATACAGGACCGGCTGCTGTATACCTTAAATGGCTATAAGGTACCATTCAGCTGTCTCGTGTCTATTTCATTTTAGTATTTAGCCATTTGTTGTGTTGAAGTATAATTCTGTTAATCTTGGCAGATTTTAGGATAATCCAGACTGGTTTGTAACTCTAACAAGACATTTGTCGACAATTAAGGTGCAGAACATTTTTTTTTTTTTTTTTTTGGAGGGTGTGCAGGAAAATCCTCAACACCACGGTGAGAAGTGACTAATCTTTGTGTCCCACCCAGCGAGGCATGAGCCAATCCACACCAGCTCTTTCCTGTCAGATTCCAAGCTCTACTCTTTGTTGTTTGTCTATTTATTTTAGGTTTTTTTAGTTTGTATTATTGTTTGTTTGCTATGAGGGGTTTTTGGAGCGATCCCAATGGTCATTGTGAGGGAGGGTGGGGGTCCAGAGTTGGAGCCAGGCTCGGACCAGAGAAAGCTCTCTTCCCTGGTCCCAAAGGACGTTTATTGTTCTTCTGTTTCTGTGGACCACTCAGGGCTTCTGGTTGTCTTTCCGATGACGTTGGTTTTTGCACGGTAGTGTTTGGACTTCTTCCATCCCCTGCGGAAGCTCCGGTTGGGGGGTGGGTGACCTCAGAGCACTCGGCCTCCGAAGACAAAGGATTTTTTCTTATGTTCAATTGAAGAAAACATAGTTATGATGTGTTGTGGTGAATATCACTTTTGATCAACCCTTTTGGGAATTCTGTGCTCCTCATGGATGTTGTTTCCCAATTCTTTCTCTAGATTAGGGAAGTTTTCCCTTATTATTTCGCTGAATACATGTTTAATCCCAGTTGCTCTTTCTGGACCTTCTGGGAATATCATAACTCTTATATTTGGCCTCTTAATAGTGTCTTTCAGTTCTTGAATACTTTTTTTGGCCTGATCCAGCTCTGCTTCCAGCTTTTTGCTTTTTTCCCCCTGGTTACAGGAAATATCTTCCAATCCTGATATTCTTTGTTCTGCTTGCTTCATTCTATGTTGGAGACACTCCACTGTATTTTTCATTTCTAATGTATCAGCTTTTATTCGATACATTTCCATTGTGACATATTCCTTAAATCCCTTGAACACCTTCTTTACGTGTTTGTTGTTGTTGATTAGAGGCTTTATAACAATGTTTTGAATTCTGTGTCTCCCATTTTCTCGATGTCCTCCTCAGTGAACTCTTTGGTTAGCATACAGTTTTGCTCCTTTGCAGGGAAGTCTTGAGTAATATTCATTGTGCCTTTGTCTCTTCTTTTGCTTTTGGTCACTGTACTTCCAGTCATCAGATTCTTCTCCTTGGGGCAGGTTTCTAAGCTCTGTCACCCACAGGTCTACAGTTCAATTTTACTTATTGCAATTGGCACATGGCTCTTTGTTTACAGCCACTTGTGCCACTACCTCAAGCAAGTTCCATTTTTTGGGTCCTTATGTTAGACCTCCAGTATGGTCTCCATAGCTCCAGCTCCGGGATTACCAGTCTCCACCTCCTGTGATACCGTCTTAAGGCTGCACTGTTGTTTGTACAACCTTTCTTCCTCTTTTGCTTGGAGCAGGTCCCAGGATTGAGGAGAGACCAGGTGTCCTATATAGCTAGGATGTTGTCGGTGGTAATGTTGCAGGAACCTGTTCGCCGTTAGGTCTGAGAGCCACACAGACATATTTTGACCCCTACAATTCTATAGTCGGTATTATTTTTCTGTGGGACCTGTGCAATGCACTGAGTACATTGAATTCTTGCAAGCTCAGCACATACGCAGCTCCCTGTTGTTCCTGCAGTCTTGAAACTTTTGCCACACTGTACAAAATGGCGCCTGACATGTCACTAAGAATTTTTGATCAGCTGGTCATCAGGTCTGAGGGTTACCTGGACCTATCTTGAGTGGAACCTGTAGGATTCCATGTTGTTGCAGCAGTTCGCGGAGTCAGAAATAGGTTCACTCCTAACTCAGTGTATGCTCAGTCCTTGTCCTTGCCTTTGCCTCTTTACGCAAAATGGTGCCCAATTCGGCTCTCACGGGCTGACTTGGCTGTGAAATCTACCCTGTTCCCACACTGCCCATCTAGGATCTGCTGCTCCATCTCTGCTCCTGGTCAAATCAAACAGACCAGCAGAACAGGCAGTTCTTTGTGTGGGTTCATTTTCTGAGCTCCCAGTGAAAATCCCTTCCTACCTTGTTGCTGGTGGAGTTCCAGATGCTGCTGCAACTCAGATTGCCACTTGCTGAATGCCACTGTGGTATCACTGCACCTCCATCCATACTGTTGAGTCCACCACTTTCCTGTGTCTGTCAGTCTCCAAGTACCCCTCTGCTGTTGTTCTGTCTTCTCCTACTTTCTGGAATGTGCCTTCTCTGCTTCATACTGGCTAATGTTTCCCTGTCCATTTAAACGTGTCCTTACTCTATTCTGTCATTTTGATTCTCCTTTGTCTTGCATTATTATATTTTTCCCTTTTGACATATTTCTCCCAATACATGATTGGCAAGTTTTAGAAACAGAAATGTATTAGGAATGTATTACTGATTAATAGGTAATCTCATGTGCCTTGGCCGGATTTCTAGTTGTCACCCGATGGCTACTACTGAAGAATAAATAATGGATTTCTTTGAAGAAAATGATTGTGGCAGCTTACAAAATTATCTTTAAGTGCACCTGGTTGACAATGAAGTAAAAAATAAAATAGCCAAACATCTGTGCATATCCACTTAATCATGATGTAAAACAGAACAAACGTTTGTGCAGAGACTTCTGATGTGCCTGAGTAAATAAAAAAGGTCAGCTTCTTAAGCTGTGATGGGAGGGAACCAAGTGACAGTGTCTCTTCTTCTTGCCCACTCCACACACCCTTCTCAAGCTCCAAACTCGGCTGGAGCTGGCCCCCGGCAGGCAATGCAATAAAAATACTTGCGATGATCATAAAAAGTGTAGGATTGAAAGTCTTTTAAACAGCTAAATGAAGTCTGTATTTGACTGATACAGGTTTAACTATCTTTAATTCAGGGAAAATAGATATATTTTAAAGTCTTTTCAAATATGATCCCTTCCCTCACAGAATGAGACTCAGGGCTACACCTTGAGTAATTACATGCTTCTACCTCTTCCATTGTGATGACCAGAGATGTGTGTCTTATTCTTTTTTATGTTTTAACAGAAAAATTAGTCTCAGGAAATCTCACCCTGACTTTCCTTTCAGAGGAAATGTAGAAAGGCAATTATCGTACACCATCATTACATCCTGAAATAACTGGTAAAATTATGCATTGTTCCTAACTTAACTGACAATGTTTCTAATAGCAGATGACTGCCCCAATGTTGCGATATCAAGCTGAACCTTGTGGGGCTGAGATCACTGTCAAAGCTAACACCACTGTCAGGGAACTGTCCTTTAATGCCAGGAATCCTTGGCTGCGTAACTCATGCACTCCCATGTGGATTATATCTGAGAACTCCAGGCTTGTGTCAGTCAGGTATGCTGACTCAGGTACAAGGAAGCTTTGAAGTCAGCTTTATCACATACATCCAGCATTCAATACACTGGTTCCTTTATCTTCTTAGCAGCCCACATGCTTCTATTTAAGTATTTCCCAGTTACCTAAATGAGTCTTCAACAACAATTATCTGATGTGTTCAGAAGCACCAACTGCTGTCCTGTAACATAACACTCACATGCTTCCCACTAAGTCATCCTGCCTGTGTCTTGGGTATCCATAAAGCCATCTTAGCTGCCACCTTGTAACTTTCCATCAGAAACCCTTTGCATTTTGTTATACATCAGCCCAAGTTGTTTCACTTTGACAATCCCAAGTCCCTTATTACCGAATTGTGTTTTGCCATGAAAACTTGAAATCAGCCTTGTAGGAGTTGTATGCTTCACCCATAAAAGTAGCAAATTCCTCAACATGCAAGACTGGTTGAATTGTGCTATTCAGATCTGTCCTTTGATGGAAACTTCACTTCTATCAGGAAGTCTGGTACATCAGTATGAGTTAGATTCCATTTCCCTGTAGCAATTTATTTCAAGAAATCTGCTTTTGTTCATGGTGATTGTCATTTAATAAACGTTGCATTTGTGAAAGGATAAGATGAGGAGTTTAATCAATGAGTGAAGTTCCTGTGTGGAAATAAGGACTGTGTAAGCATTCTGTTCCTCTAATGTGTTTACACTGCCATGTCCCCAAATACAGTTTAAACGATTTTCTCTTTAACTTCTTTTCAATAAAGATTAAAACTGTTCATTTTCCTTTGAAGTAACTTCTCATTTTTTGCAAATCTAAAAATGGTATGTACTTTCAACGTTTTTAATCTATGGAATAGTTTGATATTGAATGTGTGTCATTGTGCTCGTGTTACATTCCATAGCTTCCCCTCAGAAACCATCAGAGCAGCCAGTCACCCACAGTCACCCACAGTTCATCTCTCCTCAGCTGGCGACCCGATAGAGCATAGTTATTCCATTTCTTTATAATCCCCATTTGGTCTTTGTTTAATGTTTATTTAAAAAAGGATTATAGTGTTTGACTTAGTTCATTTAGACATTTGTTACAATCCAAATTTTCATGTGTAATATTCAAAATAAATCTCCAAGTCAGGTGACAGAGGTGAGATGACATCCACCCTGTAAGGTGTACTCTACCTAGATGCGGGACAAAAACTCAGTAACTGCAGAAGAGTGTGTTAGTGCTCACACAGAGGTGTGTTTGGTTTAAAGATAAGCAGTAGGAGAGCGAACAGAACACTGAATATATAACATTTACAGCATTCCACAGGAAGCTGTATAGTTGGTGAGGATGAAAGGGTTGCTGACTGGGAAGAATCCTGTAGAAGAAGCTGTGAGTCCCCTGTACAGGCACCATCACACTACTCGCAGGACATGCTGTGAGTCCCCTGTACGGACACCATCACACTACTCGCAGGACATGCTGTGAGTCCCCTGTACAGGCGGGGCTGAAAATCCAATCGGAAACTACTTTAGAAACGCCATGCAGACTTCTCTGCAGCTTTGGGGAGGGAAGGATTTAAGTGGAGGGTCTTGTTAGGGAATTAACTTCTGGAAACAGGGCTTGGTTAGAGTTATCAGATAAAATGTGTTTAGATTGCAAATAAATAATGAAGATGTTTAACAAGAAAAATGAAGGATTGTCTAAATTCCACACTTGACATATTGATGTTTTAAAGAATCATTCATTGCAAACTGGAAGTTAAATTTTAGTTCGACATCTTGAAATTTTATGAGTCAATTCTGTCAACTTTAACTGGTGGCAGGCTGAATGGCACAGTGAGAAACACCACCCTGGGAAGACAATTTTAGGAAAATCTAGATCTGTCAGCAATGCTAGGCTGGTGGCATGAACCGTGTTGTCCATACTCTCCCACAACTGGAAAAGCCGCAGTAGTGGGAGCCTTTGTGAATATCTGTGGACATTCCGTGAATATTTTGGAGCAAGTACATAGCTGGGATCCAAACAGAAAAACATGCATTACTAGAGAAAAATAAACTAGGAATTTTTTGAAGATTCTTGTATATGTGAAGATGTATATAGAGACACAATGCTATGTTCACGTGATACTTACTCTGTGAACACCTGCACATATGTTCTCGGTATTCTTCTGTTTAACAACAATACCCACATGAAGTAGGAGTCTGTGGATTGTGTGAAACACAACAACAGCCAAAGCATTGGTTGAGTGCTCCCACCTAGCAACAGAGGCACTCTCTGGCTGGCCTTGTTGAGCTTTATGATTGTGATGAGTTTTTGATTTCCCTAGATTCTTGTCTGCTTAGCATGCATGGCACATGGATGATGAGTTAATTGAGCCTCCTGTTCTTTCAATACCAATACAATCCTCCTGTTGATTCCTCTTCTCTTCCTCTCCAAGAACCAGTGACACTTCACTTGCAAGATGAATAAAACACAGTGACAAACTCAATGTACTACCTGATTCTAAATTATTCCATATCCCACTGACCAAAGTTATTGCTGCCTTCAAAGGCAAGCTTTTGACAAGGAGTGGGAAAGAACTTGGACCATGAGTCCAGGGCCTAAGATATATAAAAAGTTAGAACGAAGTAGAAGAAATGAAAACTTGGCTTCATCTCATCTTATGGGACCTTCAGTATAATAACAACTTCCAACTTTCCCCCACTGCTGGCCTGCTTGCTCTCAAGATGGGGGAAAGAAAAGAATAGTCTGGAAGCAGAAAAGTGGCCACATTTCCAGCCCCTGTATTTCATAGAAATCATCATGCTGACTTTGCAGGAAATACTGTTCTTTACCATACTTCAGGTACATGGTCTTGTCCTACCACATTCAATGATTCTCAGCCCAAAACATGATAATCAACACTTGAGCTGTCATCTAATTCCAAAGCTTTGGTTCAGAAACTTGTCAGTGCCCTCTTAAAAGATTCTTCCTGGGCCTAGCGTGATGGCCTAGAGGCTAAAGTCCTCTCCTTGAACACGCCTCAATCTCATATGGGCGCTGGTTCTAATCCCGGCAGCTCTACTTCCCATCCAGCTTCCTGCTTGTGGCCTGGGAAAGCTATCGAAGATGGCCCAATGCCTTGGGACCCTGTACCTGCATGGGAGACCTGCAGGAAGTTCCTGGTTCTGAGCTTTGGATCGGCACAGCACTAGCTGTTGTGGTCACTTGGGGAGTGAATCATCAGACGGAAGATCTTCTTCTCTGCCTCTCCTCCTCTCTGTATATCTGTCATTCCAATAAAAATAAAATAAATATTTAAAAAGGTTCTTCCAATAAGTGTTTAGTAATACATCAAAATCCAGGTGATTTATAATAGTCTGTATGTCCCAGTGGGAATAACATAAACAAAAGAAGAAAATGCAGGTCACTTACATACAAGGAGGAGGAGAGTGGGGGGAGCAGGGAGAAATACAATAAATTAATGATATGAGGATGGGAGCTTTGATAAGCACATCAGTCAAACACAGGGTGATGTATTGACCAGGCAGGAGCCTCCCAGCTATAAAATCTAAGACTCAAGCACTTTCATATTAATAGCTTTTGTCAGTGTGTTTGACCTTTGATAAGTTCAATGCAAAGAATCTATGAACTGGTTTCTTAAATGGAGTGATCTCTAGTTCCCTTTCTAACTCTTTAATGACTAAACTCTTTAAACACAGAGGAATATTTTATTTCATAATCTCAGATAAGGTTAAATGCAAATAACTCTGAAAAGAGAAAACACATTTACTAAGCACTTGAAGACATGAATGATTAATGCTGAATCATCTTCTGAGATTATGGTTTGTTACAGAGGTGGAGAAGGTCACGGAAGAGCTTTCATCAGGGAGTAGAGATAGCCTAGGGTGACAGACTCTGATGGAGTCAGACTGGATGTGCTAGTCTCTGGTGTCTTGGGCATCTGAGCAGGTCTTCAACAGACTGAAGATGGAGAAGGTCTGAGAAGCTGTGAACCATGTGCACGAGGAGCTTCCAGGGAAACTCTCCAGTGTAGAGGATATCGATGGGTCAGTACAGAGAAGGGTTAGCAGCTGAAGGAAGGAAAAAAAATTAGTGAGGAGGCTTCGGGATGAGCTAACCTTTTGCTTCCCAAAAGTGACTATAAAAATTCTTCAATAGTTTTTCAAATCAAGTCCTTTACTGATACCAGAATCACTATTAAGTTAGACACAAAGACTAGAAAGTCATGTTTATTAATTAGCTAGATAACCTATTCATTTATAAAATACGAGGGAGACAGAGGAAAAGATGCAGATTTCAACACAAGGAAGAATAGGAATTTTATCTACCACTTTCACACACTTTACGCTATCTGCCTCCATGAACAGTGAGATTAATCACAGCCCAAGGTATTGTCAACTGAATGGCTCAAGTCTGGTTTGGATGGGTGAACCCAACATCATTTATAATGGGATTTCAGCATGATGAGCTTTAAAACTTTTGTGAGTTCTTCAATGTTTCCTTCAGTCATGATGCCAAACCGAATGAATCAACACATTTAGGAAACGCATGTTTCAATGTGGTACATGCTCTAGATAATGAGCAGTATAAGAATTAACACTTGTTTCATTATCAATTTATTTTTATGGGAAAGACAGATCTGCAGACAGCAGGAGAGACAGAGAGAAAATTGTCCACCCTCTGGTTCACTCCTCCAAGTGGCCATAACAGCCAGAGCTGAGCTGACCTGAAGCCTCCTGCAGGTCTTGCGTGTGAGTGCAGGATGTCAAGGCTTAGGGCCATCCTCTGCTTTCCCAACGGGAAGCTGGATGGAAAGTGGAGCAGCCAGGAAGCAAACTGCTGCCCATATGGGATCCTGGCATATGGGAGGCTAGGATTTAGCCACTGGGCCATCACATGGGGCTCAGATTTGATTCTGTTCAGATATTGAATATTCAGCTACTGCTGCTTGTGGCTTGAAGATTTTGGATATGAATGATAAATAAAGTCCTTCCTGTTGTGACGTTTACACTCTCCTACAGAGAAAGAAGCAGTCACCCAGCACAAGTGTATCTACCCATCATCCAGTGGATCTAGTGAGGAGAGCAGTGGGAGCCTTTCTTTAGCAGGCTTGTATCATGATAATGAACTCAGGGTAACTGAGAAGCAGAACTCATGTTGTGAGGATACTGCTTTTGCTTGTCTAATCCACAGAACACAGGCCAAAAGTTCATGGAAAATGTGACTGAATTTATTTTTGCACAAAGATTCTGTAATCGGTGAGTACACAGATTTTAACAAGAGGTTTAACCTTTTTTTTTTCCAGCTGAAAGTCAGAGAGAGAGAATCTTCCATTTGCTAGTCTCCTGGCAAAGAGTTGGCCAGTGTGAAACTTGGAGTAAGGAACTTCCTTTAGCTCTCTCACAAAAGCGCATTGCCCCCAGAGATTTGCCTTTGCAGACACATTACCCACGGAGCTGGATGGGAAGTAGAGCAGCTGAACTTAAACTAGCACCCATGTGAGATGCCTGAGTCACAAGCTGCAGCTTTACCAACACTACGTCGCAATGCCGGCTGCACAAACACAAAATTAAAAAAAAATCATGGAAATTTTCTTTGTGGAAAAATATGCACAGATTTCCTTTTTTGTTATCAAAATAAACTAATCATTTTATTCTATATTTCCATAAATTTTAAAGAATTTTAAAAAATGTTCGAATTGGCAGAACTGTGTCAGTACATTGCTTAAAAATTTCCAATGACTTGTAAAGTGTCAGGAATACTGTTCTAAATGCACGCACAATGACACGTTCCAATCAGAGACACAGGGATGCAGGTGCAGGCATCTGATCTGTACTTTCCTCCTGCACTTCAGAACAGAGCTGGAGACATAGGGATGCAGGTGCAGGCGTCTGAGTTGTACTGGGCTCCTATACTTTAGGGTAGAGCAGGCCATGACTCCAGCTCTGGCTTTCCATTTGTTTCAATCATGGCTTTAAAGAGGCTTCCAGCCCCAATGAATGCTTTTGCCTCTTTAACATTGAAAATTCATCTCCATACCTTAGTATGGATACTTCTGTCCAAAGAGACGCAATCGCGAGAACGCATGCTTGAATTTCAAAATTCAGCTGTCGTTTGATATGCTGGGATGTTTTGCTAAGTACTGGACAAGATCTAGGAAAACTCAAGTTCTCACTTAATGTCCATCTCTCTAAAGCATCTTCTTCATTGGAAGAGGAATAGGGTGCTGTAATAAAACTGTGTCATCTACATGATCTTATGGTAGCTAATAGATAACAGAGTCGTTAGCTACAAGATATGGAAACGCACACATGCATTCTATATATACATAGAAAGCAGCTGAGTCCCATTGAGTGAATGGTTGTTTTCCAAGCATTGTCTCCATCCTTCTCTATGAACTCATGACTGGGTTCCCTTTCCTGCCGGGGACTTCTCAATTCCTCTTGTTCTCTAATGATACCAGTCAAGGTATTGATGGCTTGCTTTGCAAAGCAGACATCACCCCACAGGATGATAGTGGCTCAAGCCTGACTTTTTGTGACATATTTTGTTGGAACTTAGAAGAATGAAATGCAGAATGCTTCAGAAAGTTCACTGGAATAGGAAATTAAAGATCAGTACAAATGAATTTTGTAATCCTGTCAAACACTGTTTCCATACTATCTATTGTTCACATAGTATAGAAACACCTGTGCCCATTGCTTTCAGATGTTGCCTAAATGTAATTTGAATTAATTATGCTTTCCATGATTTTTTAAGCTTTTGTGTATATATTAAATATTTATTTCTTCCAATGGAATAAAGAAAAAATTGGGAACAATTTCATACTCCCAAATTATACTCACCAAGGCCACCATATTCCCGTGTCTTTCCTTTGTTTTCCTTTGTTTTTTCTTTACAATTTTGCTCTTACCACTATGAAGAAAACATTCTTACACACTCCATATGTGTAATTTGATTAAATGATCACACATTCTTCATCCTGTTTCCACTAATATCCTTTCCTCCCTCAATCTTCAACAATATTTGCCAAGTCATAAATTTAATCCACCCTCTATTCACAGGCTTTATCTGCTACCAAGCATAATTCCCAACAAGAAAAAACTGAAAAGATCACCTTGAGTGTTCTGTGCATGGAGTTTCAATTTCAATAACGTCTTCACAGGAAAACTGTGTTCAAGTACAAACAAGAAAATTCCTGAAAAGCAAATTAGATGACCAGTTTATTTAGCCCTTTTGCCTTTATGCCAGGAAATGGATGTGGTAAAGTTATGCAATAAGCTTGTTGGCATATGGAAGAAGCCCACAAAGAACGGGGTTTCCGTGAACTGCATCAACCATGTTACTACCTGTTATAGGACATGCTAACTGTGGAGTCTGACATGTTGCTTTCCCACGTGCACTTCTTTAGGAAGCTATGCTTGTTCTTCTTAGCATACAGAATTGCTCTCAGCACTGCAATTTTTACAATTTTTATGACCAACTTTAGAGTTATGACATTAGGATCACACAATATATCAAGTGTGACTAATGCATTTACAACTCCTGTTGGCTTACTGTAATCACAAGCTAACATCCTTTAAACCTTTTTCTATGCATATGCAATCCTCTGATTCCAGACCAAGGGAAACACACACACACACACACACACACACACACACACACACTCGTTGATTTAGGAGTTTACAAATTTTTGTAATGAGTTGACTGCTTCATCTGGGATTTCTGTGCTCACTGTTATCAATTCTTTAAATGTGATTTCTTCTTCAAGTCAGCTCGTGGATTCCAAGGAATGGACAGCACTATCTATGGTTCTGAATGTGCAGAGAAAAGTGGCCATTATGATAGTAATACTACTACTATTCATGACGATGATGATTCTCTGCAAAAGCTACAGGGTTTGTTTCACTTTTGGGGAAATGATGATGTAAACTAAAAGGGGATAAATCTGGTTTGACAAATTAGTAATAGGTGAGTGCGGTTACTGGTGTGATGATAATTTCTTTCAGCCTGTGGAACATAAGCTCTCCCACTGAGGGGAAGTGATTCGTGCTTTCATCAGCTGAAGGTTAGAAACGTAAGTGAAAAATGACAATGAATTTAGATTGCATGGCTTGTTAAATGGGGATTTGCCAGGTTTATATAGATGAAAAGTCAATTTTTACTTCATCAAAAATAATTATTTATTTGAAAGTCAGAGTTACATAAAGAGACAGGGAGAAACACACAGAAGGAGAGAAGAGAGAGAGTGAGCTTGCTTTCAAATGGCTGGTTCCCTCTTCAAGGGATCATAATGGTTGGAACCTGGCAAGGCTGAAGTCAGGAGAATCATCTGGGTTGTCCACATGAGTAACTGTGGTCCAAACACTTGGACTATATTCTGTTGCTTTCCTAGGTGCATTAGCAGAGAGCTGGGTCAGAAATGGAATAGCTGGAACTCAAACCAAAGCCTTTATGGGATGCTAGGGTGACAGATTCCAGCTATACCCAAAACTGCACAATGCCACCCTCTTTCCTTTTATTTTATTTTGAAGTGAAAATCGGTAATGTTTTTCATAAAGTAAATTACATGAAAAGAAAGTATTCATTAGTAACTATAAATTAAATCAACATACATTTTTGTATTCCATGCAAAATAAAATTATAAAAGTCATATGCTCTAAAATACTAGTAAAAATTCTATTCTTTCAAATACATGAACATGTCCCGGTTATTTCTCACCATTATTGTTCTCTGACATTATGAGTGATGTGCTCTGACGGCAGTGCAGTGGCCAGTCACACTAGCGTTGTCACAGAAATGTGTGTGATGCGCTGTGTCTTGGTGTAAAGGCAGCTATGAAGATACTGGCAGCAATGTCTTTTTCTTTAAACTTATTTTATTATTATTATTTTCATTTTATGTTACAGTTGCATAGACCCTGAGATTTCCCTCCATCCTCACCAAGTTCCATCCCACACCCACTAAATTCCCCTATATTATTACCATAGTTTAGTTCTTCATACTCAGTCATATGTCCACCATTGCAGGCATGGACAATGGCAGAGAGTCCAGCATCCTATTGCCAAGATATAGTAAACAGTTTCTTTGGGAGTCCATCTTTGGTCTGGAAGTAGAGATGCATCCTGCATTGTATCCTCGTATCTGAATATGTTAGTCTCCATTTCATAGTTCCTGTACGTTCCCTTAAACAAAAATCCACAATGCAAAATCAACAACAGGATGAAAAATAGAAATTTACAATACTATAATGTTAAATAACATGGCACTGGATATGATAGTCTCCATCACATGATTATTATACATCCCTTTAAATGAAAAGCCAAAAAACCAAAAAAAAAAATCAACAGCAGGAAGAAAAAATTAATTAAAAATGTCATGAAATTGAATAACATGCTACTGAATGACACATGAATTGTTGAAGAAATGACAAAGAAAGTCAAGAATCTTCTTGAAAATGATGTTGCTACATGATCTATGATTCATTGAAGAATTTAATGACAAAACATTAAAATCCATGAGATACAGTTTTGGTGATCTTTGTTAGTGAGATATGCCCATGTGGGCAATAAATAGATGAGTTTTGTTTGTTTTAGTCCACTCTACTTATCTACAATGTTTGATTGATGAGTTTAATCCATTTAAATTTAGGGATAATATGAATGGGTGGTGAATTGGTCCTGTCATTTTAGGAGTGTGTTGTTCATTGATTTAATCTCCTATTGTTGTTTTGCTGGGTTGTTCTTCACATTCGCCTTTGGTTTTGGTGGATGCTGTTGCTCTTCTTTGTCAAGAAAACATCTTTTAAGTATCATTTGTAGGGCAGGTTTGGAAGAGGCATATTCATATTCTTTTAACTTTTCTTTACTGTGGAAAAAATTTATTTCGTTTTCAAAGACAAAGAAAAGCTTTGCTGGATATGTTATCCAGTTTATTTATTTATTTATTTATTTATTTATTTATTTATTTATTTATTTTTCGCTTTTAGAATCTGGAATATGTCTCTCCATTCTCTTTTGGCCTGTAGAGTATCCTGTGAGAGGTCTCCTGTGAGTTTAATTAGCATTCCTTTATATGTCAATTGATGATTTTCACATCCGTATTTAAGAATCTGTTCCTTATGTTCTATTGAAGAGAGCTTGATAATCAAGTGTCTAGATGAAGACCGCTTTTGATAAACCCTGTTGGGAAGTCTATGCCCCACCTGGATGCTGTTTCCCAATTCTTTCTTTATGTTAGGGAAATTTACCCTTATTATTTCATTAAATGTATCTGTAAAACCAGTTTTTCTTTCTGCACCTTCTGGGACTCCCATAACTCTTACATTTGGTCTTTTCTTTCTTATATTTTATTTATTTTTTATTACAAAGTCAGATATACAGAGAGGAGGAGACACAGAGAGGAAGATCTTCCGTCCGAAGATTCACTCCCCAAGTGACCACAATGGCCGGTGTTGTGGCAATCCGATGCCGGGAACCAGGAACGTCTTCAGGTCTCCCACATGGGTTCAGGGTCCCAAAGCTTTGGGCTGTCCTCAACTGCTTTCCCAGGCCACAAGCAGGGAGCTGGATGGGAAGTGGAGCTGCCAGGATTAAAACTGGCGCCCATATGGGATCCTGGTGCGTTTAAGGTGAGGACTTTAGCCACTAGGCCATGCCACTGGGCCCTGTATATTTAGCCTTCTGATAGTGTCTTTCAATTCTTGAATCCTTGTTTTAGCTTGACCCAGGTCTGCTTCCAGATTTTTGTTTGTTTCCCCCTGGTGACAGGACATGTCATCCGATTCTGAGATTCTTTGGTCTGCTTCCTTCATCTTCTTTGGGAGACTCTCCACGGTACTTTTAGTTTGCTCCACTGTATTCATTTCTGATATATCAGCTTTCATTTGATTCATTCCCAGTGTGACATATTCCTTAAATTCCTTGAATACTGCTCTATGTGCTTGTCATTGTTGATGAGAAGCTTTATAATAAGCATTTTGAATTCTGTATCTTCCATTTTCTTGATGTCTTTTTCAGTTAACTCTGAAGTTGGCAAAAGGTTTTGCTCTTCTGTAGGAGAGTTGTCTTTAATAGTCATTGTGCTGTTGTCTCTTCTTTTGCTTTTGGTCATTGTACTTCTGGTTATCAGATTCTTCTCCTTGGGGCAGGTTTCTAAGCTGTGTCACCCACAGGTCTACAATTTCATTTTACCTATTGTAGTTGATACATGGCTCTTTGTTTGCTGTTGTTTGTTCCATTCCTTCTAATGAGTTCCAGGTCTGGGTTCTGTCATGGTCTCCGTAGCTCCAGCTCCTGACTCATCACTCTCTACCTCTTGTGATTCCGCGCTGAGGCTGCAACATTGTCTGTACCACCTTTCCCTCACTTCCATTTCGATCAGGTTCCAGGATTAGGGAGACAATAGGTATCATTTGTAGTTAGGTTATTGACAGTGGTGATCTTGTCAAAATTGCTTGGTGTTAGGTCTGGGGTCCACACTGACCTAGTTTGACTCTTATGATGCTATAGTTGGCATTGTTTTCCCAGTGGGACCAGTGCTATGCACTGAGCTCATTGAGTTCACTCCCAGCTAAGCACTGTTGATCGTGCAGCCTTAAAGTTTTTTTCCACAGTGCACAAAATGGCACCTCATGTGCCACTACTAGAGTTCTAGTTCTGCTGGTTCTTGGGTCTTGGCTGTCCTTACCTATCTTCCGTGTAACCCATAGGATGCCATGTTGTTGCAGTTCACTGAGCCAGAAATAAGTTCACTCCCAGATCACTGTATGCACAAATCTGTCCTATGGCCTTTGTCTCCCTATACAAAATGGCACCACCTGATCTGGCTCTAGGGAGTAGCTTGGGCTGTAACATCCACCCTGTTTCCATGCTGCCCATCTGGGACCTGAAGCTTTGTCTCTGCTCCTGGTCAAATCAAACAGGCCAACAGGATGGGACTTTTCTTTGGGTTCACCTCCTGAGTTCCTAATGAACATCCCTTCCCTCCTTATTGCTGGGAGTTCTGGCTGCTGGCACAGTTCAGCTCACCACTGGTTGGATGCTGCTGTAGTATTGGTCATTGCAACACCACACCATCATGTCCACTGCTTTCCCGTGTCTGTCAGTTTCCAGTTGCCTCTCTGCTGTTGTTCTGTTTTCTCTCATTTGTTAGATTGTTCCCTTTCTTTTTCACACTGGCTAATGTTTCTCCATTTGTTTAAGCATGGCCTTATCCCATTCTGCCACCTTGATTCTCATTGGGAGTAATATTTAACACTTGGATCATTCTATGGAAAATATGGGGAATATCCTTGCCTTGGACTTGACTGTACTTTGACGTAGGCAAAGGAAGACTATTCATGTTCACTCTCTCAGTGGCAGTTGAAGTCTAATATTCATGTGAGGTGAACAAATGGGAATAATGTAGAAATCAGCAAAAAAAAAAATCTTTGCCTGTCTTATATGTCTTTTATGGTGATATGATATGTGATGAAATAAGATGTTGAAGGCCTCTCAAATAATGCCACCAAGAAGAGAGAAAGTTGAGCTTACTGTTAGTCACCTCACAGAACAGAATACACAATGGAAGATGCTTGTGTAGTTTCTTATGATGCTATCCTATGTGATAAAATAGGACTTCAAGGCCCCCCCAGATGATACTACCAAGAATGTGTGCCCGAATCAGTCCAACAGACAAGATGCTTGACAGAGAAATGATTTTATTCATCTACACTTTAGCCATCACCCGCACTTTTAGGATGACTCACTTCACTTGGGAGTACACAGACTTTCTTATCTTTGCTTTGTAGTTTTTGTTTTATACACAAAACAGGCATGTGATACAAAAGCTTTAACTAACACATATCTTAGGTGGAACTAGCAATTCTTAGCATAATTATTCTTATGTTAAGAAAACTAAAAAAAAAGTAAGAGAGAAGAAATTAACACAGCGTCTTGGTATGCTTTGGTTTGCTATTCACAACTCAAGGAAAGCATAAGAGATAGTATTGAGGCCAAGGATGCTTGCTTCTGTTATTTTTATTATTTTTTTAAGATTTATTTTTATTTTAATTGGAAACACAGATACACAGAGAGGAGGAAAGAATGAGAGGAAGATCTTCCGTCTGATGATTCACTCCCCAAACAGCTGCAATGGCCGGTGCTGCACTAATCTAAAGCCAGGAGCCTCTTCCAGGTCTCCCATGTGGGTGCAGGGTCCCAATGCTTTCGGTCATCCTCGACTGTTTTCCTAGACCACAAACAGGGAGCTGGATAGGACGTGGGGCCACTGGGATTTGAATTGGCTTCCATATGAAATCCTGATGCGTTCAATGTGAGGACTTAAACCACTAGGCTACCGCATGGGGCTTTTCTGTTATTTTTAGAGGGAGGCACCAGGAATTTCTGCTTGCCACTTGATGTTTCAAGGTTAGACACAAGCCTGTTCTGTTCTTGGCTTTGAATAGTTGCTTTGTCTACCAATGAACTCAGTTCTTTCCCGGTTGGACTTGCTGTTGCTCACATCATAGGACAGAAAACACAACAGAAGAGTCATGTATTGTTTCTAATGATGATATCACATGTGATAGAATAAGACTTGAAGGCCCCTCAGATAATGCTACCAAGAAAAGAGAGGGTTGGAATAAATGTTGCTCACATCACGGGACAGAATACACAAGAAAACAGGGTTGTGTTCTTTGAAGGGAATTCAGCAGTGAGCTAGACATAGAGCTGCAGGATGCAGATTCAATATCCTTCATCCCTTCAACAACTGAGAACTGCATGATCAACAGAAAATACAATGGAAGGGCTGGCATTACAGCATAGTGGGCTAAGCTACTGCCCCCAATACCAGCATCCCATATGAATATGGGTCCAAGTGTTGCCTGCTCCACCCCTTGTATACATCCCTGCTAATGTGTCTGGGAAAGCAATAGATGGTGGCACAAGGGCTTGGGCACTGATAACCCATTTGGAAGACCCAGATGAAGTTTCAGGATCCTAATTTTGATATGGCCAAGCCCCAGCCTTTGCAAATGGAAAGAACAGATGGGAGATCCGTTTCTCTCTCCATCTCTCTCTCTTTGTAGCTCTCCATTTCAAATAAACTGGTGAATTGAAAAATGAACTAATAAAAGCCAGAAGACATGAAAGCATATTAAAAACAACAACAAAAAAAAAACCTCATGGGGACATGGGCATTTGTTCTAGCATTTAGAATGTTGGTTAGTTGACCTATAAACCATATGAGAGTACTTAGGTTTGAGTCCAGCCCCAGCTTCGAAATGTGCTTGCCTGTTGATGCAAGTGATGTGACATGCTGATGATGGCTCCAACAACTGGGTGCCTGCCATGCAGATCATAGGCACACTGGGTGCTATTGCAGGAAGTTGGGGAATGAATCAGTGAATGTGAGTACCCTCCATGTGATTTTCTATGCTTTTTAAAATAAAGGTCATAAAATAGTATAGTTCATTATATTTTGTTAGGGAATGTGTTTAAAATCCAACCAACAAGGAGGGTCTTCAAAAAGTTCAAAGAAAATATATATTACGAAAAACGTACATTCTTCAAAATTTCTGCCGTGAAAATAAACACCTTTTTTACGACACTTCCTATCAATTTTTGAAGTACTGTTTATAAACCCTGCATGATGTTCAAGATGCAGAGAGAGACAAATATGTCTCCTAGTACGACGAAGTAATCAAGTTAGAAGACAGAGAGAACATGCAGTACCCAGGGCCCCAGAGTAAGGAAACCTGAAACAGAGTCACCTGCCCTCGTGGGTCTGAACCCTTTGGGGGCATGTGAGACCCCCTTCAGCGACTGCACGGTAAGGATTTGGCCACTCCTTGTTGACAAGCTGCTTTCCAGTCAATCGCACTCTAGCCCTCTTTGTTCCTGACTTCTCCCTTTGAGGCACTGGTTCTCAAAAAACAAATAAGAATAAAAAATCCTTCCTGGGGATATTGAGAAACTGGATTGAGATCATTGCCTGAGGTTCATGAAAGCAACACAGCAAAACTGCAGATCCAAAAGGTTTGGGAGATCACCGGCGGCTCTAGAAAGCGCAGTTACTTGATGCGATTATCCCACCCGGAGGGAGAAAGCAACAGACCTGGCCTGTGCTGATCCTGGAGTGTGCAGAGCTGTGAGGGTTACTCAGAACCCTCCATGACCAGCCTATGAGACATGCTCTCTGTTCCCTTGCCTCTTCCAATACTCCTGCCCCACCAGCTCAAGGTCCATTGTCATTCTGTATTCCATCATTTATCACTTTCAAAACGCAAGAGAAATTTCTTCTCTAGGGTTACCGTAACAGATTCGTAAAATTCAAGTGTCTGAAAGCCAGAAAAGATATTATTTCACAGTTGTGGGGCCAAGTAACACAAAATCTGAGGCTTGCCAAAAAAGTCCTTTCTTCATCATTTTCAGTCTCTGGTGACTCCAGGCAGTTGTGGGCCCACGGAAATACCACTCCTGTCTTTGTTTTGATCAGCGTGTTTTCTGTCTGTGTATCATTACATGATGTTGTGCTTGTTAATTCAAATTTCTCATTTCCTATCTGGATAGTGGTCCCGACCTCACTGTCGCTTGATATAATCTGCATGAACCCTCTTTCCCAATGAGCTCAAGTTCAGAGATACTTTGCATAGGACTTCGGAGTCTACCCTGTGATTCCCAGAGGGGAACACACATCAACGTTAGAGAAATGGCTGGCCTAATTCTTAGGATGACTGTTTGCGACTTGTCTCCATTGGTTGAGAGTCATGCTTGTTGAGGGTGTTTTCTTTTGTCCCTAACATGGGTACTCAAGAGTGTGAATTAAAAGAGTGGTTGCTCAAAAGAAATTTGTTGAAAGGCTGAAGAGGTGGTTTTCATGATTAATACGATGTAGAAAATTATGCAGCATGGAAAAAAATGTCTTTTAAGTTCTAAGTGGACATTATTGGTTTGGAAAACAAACATTTACGATGATGCTTTCTCTCTGCCTTTCAAATAATTTATAGGATTCTTTTAAAAACAATTTATTTTTATTGTAAAGTCGGATATATATATGTATATATGTGTATATATATGTGTATATATATATGTGTGTATATATGTATATACACACATATATATACACAGAGAGAGAGAGAGGAGGGGAGACGGAGAGGAAGATTTTCATCTGATGATTCATTCCCCAAGTGACTGCAACGGACACAGCTGTACCAATTTGAAGCCTGGAGCCATGAGCCAGAAGCTCTTTTGGGTCTTCCACACAGGTGTAGTGTCCCAAGGCTTTGGGCCATCCTCGACTGCTTTCCCAGGCCACAAGCAGGGAGCTGGATGGGAAGCGGGACTGCTGGTATTAGAACCAGCGCCCTGGAGGTGAAGACTTAAGCTGCTAAGCCACTGTGCCTGGCCCAATAGGAGACTTTTTAAAGAGAAAGCAATGAAGGGATGATGCAGTAGATGTGTCTGGCAGTCCATGAAAGGATCGAAGCATACCACTCAAAGCCTGGGCATATTCAGTGACAAAGCAATTTGCAGAAACACACTAAGCCAAGGTGGCTTCACCCACTTATGGCCCCAAGCTTTTGGACAATGGTAAATCTGGCATCACTGGGTCCTGCCAGGTCTCACTTGTATGTATTTGCTGGCATCTGCTCATGGTTTAAGTTTGCCACTCCCTGTTTATCTCCCTTCCCACCTTCTCCACCTCCTCAAAAAGCATAAAACCATGTTCTAAAGAGTCAAGCCACAAGTCTCACATTCAGGAGATGTACCACCCATGAAATTAAAATTCTCCAAGTAGTCTGGAAAATAGACAAAGGCATCGCTAGGGTAAAAGGTGGTTTCCATATGTTCAGTGAGGTATTCTTCTCTAAATGAAACATTAGTGATTTGATATCTTTCTAAATCATCACAAAATGTTCACTTTGGACTGCCAGAGACAAGCCCCAGCTGAGTTCGGAGCTGGAGGAAGGGTGTGTGGACTTGGCGAGAAAGAGAGTGGGCCATGGTCATTTGTTGTTCTGCATGTATAGCTCGAGAAGCTGTCTTCTTTATTTACACAGAAATCATCACAAGCTTTTGCACAAACCTCTTTTTTGCTATTTTTTTTGCATCATGTCTAAGCAGGCATGTACAGATATTTGATGATTCTAATTTTTACTTCATAGATGAACAGATGCTTTTAGAGATAATTCTGTAAATTACCATAAGCGTTTTCCTTCCAAGTAAGCCATTATTCATTCTTCAGTAGTAGCCGTTGGACAACAGCCAGGACTCCAAAGCTAGCAACACTTACGGTTACATCTTAATCAATAATACATTCCTACTACATTTCTATTTCCACAATTTATCTACCACTTATTGGGAAAAATATGTCACAAGGGAGAAAACATAAAGACCCAAGACAAAAGTTTCAAGTATTAAATCCCCCTACCACTACAGGCTATTCAACCTCATAACATCCAACAATAATTAAAAGAATGTTTCTATAATATTAATAAAAGCATTGTTTAATTCCTCTAGCCACAGGATAATAAAAGTGGCTGAAATAGGTACATTTTCTATGCTCCAAAGAAATTGCAAAGACAGGCTAGTCCTTAAGGTTAGAGTAACTACATTTATCTCAGGAGCAGCTTTGGATCATACTCCCATCATTTTCATCAAATTTTGGGATACTTATCAAGCCCTTTCCCAGAAGGCATGCTACATATCTGGGCCAGGTTCTGGAGCAATAGTTAGGTACACAATAAGGTGTCCAGAAATGGCATGGGATTAATTGTACTTCTGTGTGCATTAATTCTGAGAAATTGTTAAAGATGCACTCACCTTGATATTACCAGTAATATTATGCCAAGCTCACATCGGTTGCAGAAACCATCCCCCAAAGGCAAATAACTGTGCTTCAGCACATGCAAAACTCTCTAATGGTTGGCTGAGTGTCCGTGTAAAGAGGATAAAACAGCAGCATCGAGGTGACTGGAGAGACGTCTGCCGGCCTTGACATACAGCTGGAAGCACCTTGCCACCTTCCCAGCTGGGGAGCTGTTCTCTTTACACCTTTGTGTCATCCACCCCGACTGCCTGGCCTGTAGCATTGGACAAGGATTTGTCCATTGGTCTTCTACATCCTCCCTTTCAGGAGTGGAAACATCAGCCATTGGATCAGGGCTTAATGTTAGAATCTGAAAGGAATCATTCAGAGTAAAAATTACTAGCAAATGGGAGCAGGCCTTTGGCCTGGCCATTTTGACATTCATACCCCACATTGCGGTGCTAGATTTTATTCTCAGTCTTAGCTAATGACTTTACCTTACTGCCAAGGTAGGCCTTTGGAGGTAGCAGTGGTGGCTCATGGAGCTGGGGCCCTGGCAGCCAGGGGAGACACCTGGATTGTGTTCTTGGCTCCTGGCTTCAGACCTGGTCATTGCAGCCATTTTTTGGAGGGTCTCAGGGAGAGACACTCCGTCTCCGCCTCTCTCTCTCTCAAACACATGCATTACTTGGAGCAAAATCCTGACTAACGGGTCAATCTCATCAATAGAAAAATGACAGATGCTTGCAATGAAAGAATCTTAACTGGATTTGAACTGTGGTAATGCAATAAGGTGGAGGAATCCACCATAGGGGGGGTTTGGGGAGGGGTTGGGGGGAATCCCAGTGCCTATAAAACTGTGTCACACAATTCAATGTAATCAATAAAAAATAATAATAGAAAATAATAAATTTCACATGCAGCTAAAATTTTATATCGTCATGGTACCCCTCTTCCCCAACTCCTAGATCCCAAATAAATCAGGTACATCCTGGTCAGGGGGTACTGTCACTGAAAAGTGAAGCATCGCATTGTGAGGCTTTTAGGAACTCCCCTTCCTTCACACCTAAACTAGGTAACACTTTGCAGCATGTCAACAGAGGCAGTGCAAGTTTACCTTGCAGGTTCCTGGGGAGGAGATGTGACCAAAAAGACATGGGGAGGGGGAGTCAGTGCTCTCTTGGGCAACTGACAAAGTTTATTTCCAGGGTTAAAGTTCTTATCCAATGAAGAACTGGATAGAATAGTTCAGACACAGCTCAGAATTAGATCATGTCCGGGAACAGAGTTCTAGGAAGCTAACAGAATGACTTGGTTAAAGAATTGTTGAAATAGGGCCCGGGGGCGTGGCCTAGCGGCTAGAGTCCTCGCCTTGAAAGCCCCGGAATCCCATATGGGCTCCGGTTCTAATCCCGGCAGCTCCACTTCCCATCCAGCTCCCTGCTTGTGGCCTGGGAAAGCAGTTGAGGACAGCCCAATGCATTGGGACCCTGCACCCGCGTGGGAGACCCGGAAGAGGTTCCAGGTTCCCGGCTTCGGATCGGCGCGCATCGGCCCGTTGCGGCTCACTTGGGGAGTGAATCATCTGACGGAAGATCTTCTTCTCTGTCTCTCCTCTGTGTATATCTGGCTGTAATAAAATGAATAAATCTTTAAAAAAAAAAAAGAATTGTTGAAATAGGGAATAGACAAGCAGTGCTGTCTGTCCTTGGCTCACTGACCAGACAGAGCACAGATGTTCGCCTGTCTTTAATGAGAGCACAAAAGCACATCAAGGACTCACTGGGGGCAAGAGCACACTGTGAGTGAGAGGGCCTCTGCTTCCTCTCCTGGAGCCTCTTCTCAACAGGATCCCACAGGCCTCTGCTGTCCCAGCTAGCCTGCTGTATTCCGATAGAGCATTGTGCCTACTCTGAATGGCAAAGGTACCCTCGGGTCTGTCTGGGTCTATGGATAGACTGAGTGTTGCTTTGTTTGATCAAGACCTTGAGCTCCTGCAAAGCTCTGGGCCTAGAGATTGGATTTTTTTTTTTAAGATTTATTTTATTTTTATTACAAAGTCAGATATACTGAGAGGAGGAGAGATAGAGAGGAAGTGGAGCTGCCAGGATTAGAACCAGCAGCCATATGGGATCAAGGCGAGGACCTTAGCCACTAGGCCACTCTGCCCAGCCCTAGAGATTGGATTTTAAATAATACACTTATGTATTATGTTGAGTTACTGGAAAATAATTTAATGATGCATTTATGTGTTACTCAATATATTATTTAAGGGCACACTTTGCATGCTTTCATATGGCTGTTTCTCAGCACATGTGTTAAGTCCTCTCTTTAAATACTCACCAATAGGCTCATTCTATTATAAGTCAAGGTTGCACATATTAATATGCTTTGAAAAGTTCATGGAATAAATGGAATGCAAAAATCAGTTTAGTTTGCTGAAAAAAAAAAAGAAACCCATGCAGTTTTTTTTTTCTTTGTAATACCCATTTTCCTTGTCCTTTTCACAGGGGTGGGAGTCCGTATATTTCTAGAGCTGTATTTAATTGTTTGCTTTTTACATGTTGGTACTATTATATCCTATAGTTCAATTATTATAGAATTTTAACTTATTTGTATTTACTGAAGAATGCAAATTCATAGTTTCAGTTTTCCTAAGGAATGTCTTGTTTATTCTTGGATCTTTGTTCTTCTAAATACATTTTCGTGTCAACTTATCAGAGTTGAGAAAAAAATCAGACAGGAAGGAAAGGGCAAAGGACAAGAAGGGCAAGCCTTCTGACCTGGCCTGTGGGCAAAGGGCAAGAAGGGCCAGCCTTCTGACCTGGCCTGTGGGCAAAGGGCAAAAAGGGCCAGCCTTCTGACCTGGCCTGTGGACTGACATTTCGATGAGCTGAAGCATCTTTTTAGGAGAGAGTTACGATACCGAAACAAGAATGCCTCTTCATTTATCAAGAACTTTCAAAAGCTGTTTCTAAACATGCTTTAAAGTTTTTCTGACACAATTTATTAGATTTATGGGAAAGTTTTTGATACTTTTGTGATCCATCTGTGTTTAAAACCATATTTTCAATTATTTGCAGGTGGTGTGTGTAAACTGATTTTTGAGCATTGACTTTATATGGAATCACTTGGTGAAATTATCTATTAGTTGTAATCATCTCTAGGAGGACAGTTGCATTTCCTAAATGGATAATGAGAATGGTGCTTCCCGATTTGGCTAATGGCAAGCAAATGCCCTTTCTCCTCACTTCTTAGACCCCAATTATTGGACAGACACCAATAATAAAAGGAGAACAAGAAAATGCAAGCACACATTTATTTAACGGTAGTTTAAGTGACAGAAGAAGCTTTTGGCTGTGTCTATTTTTAGGTTTGATGGATGAGAAACCACCATGGGGAAACATGGCTTGACAAAGCTCATGAGCCAATGCAACACACTAGAGAGTAGGGAGGACTGAGTAGTCGGCCCGGGTTTTCTTAGCCCATCTGTATGGCATTCTTTCCTCCTGGTTTGGGACAGGACTCCACTGGGGTGAGGTGTATTAAGGGCCATTCTGGAAAAGCAGGAATTCTGACTACTCCAACTTCCTTCAGTCTATCAAGAAAAGCAGGAGGCCCCCCCATTGTCATGCAGTTCAAGGAGTCCCAGCCACCAGAGCCTGGTGCTTTGGGGAGTGTGCTACTGCTATGACACCAGCTGAACACACTCCTGGATGGACCCTCCATGCAATATAAAGTATAAGATATCCATAGTGGACACATGTTGTCTTTTCTGAAAGTTTGTAAGAACACTTTCATCATTTTCTTGCTGAGTATGTGTCCTCAAGTTAGAAGCTGTTCAATTTAGCTTAGATATCTTTCTGTTTCTAATTGAATAAAATGATTTTTTCTTTTTAAACACTTATTTATTTTTAATGGAAAGTCAGATATACAGAGAGGAGTACAGAGACAGAGAAGATCTTTTGTCCGTTGATTTACTCCCCAAGCGGCTGCAGCAGCTGGAGCTGAGCTGATTCGAAGCCAGGATCCAGGAGTTTCTTCCAGGTCTCCCGTGCGAGTGCAGGTCCAAAGGCTTTGGCCCATCCTGGACTGCTTTCCCAGGCCACAAGCAGGGAGCTGATTGGGAAGCAGGGCCACTGGCATTAAAAAAAAGGACCCATATAGGATCATGACACTCTCAAGGAGAGGACTTTAGCCACTAGGCCACCATGCTGTGCCCCAAAGGTTTTGTCAGTAACAGATGTAGATACTTGCATTTTATTTTCCTTACTGAATCATACATATATTGCTTCTTCTTTTAATTCAGTAAATAATAGTAAGCACTTTTGTGTTGGAGAGTCATGCATTTTAAATGGACTAAAGTTGAATTTTCTTTGTGATGTATTTCCTTCATCAATTTAGCAGCACCCTAATTGGGTGTTGCATTTATTCTTTAATTTGTTTGCCTTTTCGTAGAGACCATTCTCCTTGTAACACTTAGTGTGCTACATGACCTCTCCCCCTGCTTTCTGACACACAGATGATGATCCTCGGTTTCATGCCACCATACACACTCCCCCATCCTCTGAACCAGGTCATCTGAACTCTGTGAGAACCACGACTTCTTATCTGCCCATCTTTCAGGGTCTGTTTTTTTCTAAGGGTTCATCAGTGTCTGGTTGTAATTAATTTTCTTCCTATCCTGACTCACTTCCTCATGAATATTTAGAATTAACTTTCGTGCCTCACAAGAGCCAGTTGATCTTTGGTTTTGTGTTTCACTCAAATGCCTATTTTTTTTACCTTTTTAATTATTTATTACATTGCATTATGTGACACAGTTTCATAGGCTCTGGGATTCCCCCAACCCCTCCCCGTACCCTCCCGCCATGGTGGATTCCTCCACCTTGTTGCAATATTACAATTTAAATTCAATCAGGATTCCTTCATTGCAAACTTATACCAAGCATAGAGTCCAGCATCTTATTGTCCAGATTAATTCAATGGTTTCTTGGGGAGATCATCTCTGGTCTGAAGGCAGAGCTGGCAGAATATCATCCCATCCAATGAAAAGCCACAACATAACATCAACAATTTACAACATTATGGAATTAATTGACATGGTACTGAGTGACCAACCTGTTAGAAAATGCAAGTTCTTAACCACATCCTGTGGCTATTTCATTGACATTTCAATTTTAGTTTATATGCAACCAGCTTCTATACACCTTAAAATGGCTATAGGGTACTATTCAGCTGTCTCGTGTCTATTTTCATTTTAGTATCAAATGCCTATTAAAGGCAAGGAAGCCTCATGCTTGTAGCGGTGATCTACCTGGTGTCCACTCTTTACAGACTGGCCACTCTTAGCTATGCACGTACAAACAAAGCTAACCAAGCAAGGAGAGGTAAGGTGGGGCTTCAACAACTTCTAATAGTTATGGAAATCTAATCAGGAGATAACTGTGACACATTTGACAAAGAGAGAAAATTAATGACATCATTGGCAGAATAATTAAACTAAGTGGAATCCTTTATGGTTTATCACAGCAAATCCTCCGCAAAGCAATTGTCATAAGAAGGAGTGATTATTTCATTTCCTGTCAAAGTAAACAGAATTCAGAGAGAGGGTCAGCCTCCTAGCGTGAAGAGAGAACAAGAGGATTCCCTGGAGACCTGTAATCCAGCTCGGGAGTCAAAGTGGTGACCCTGGGAGGCAAAAAGTGAGAGGAGCTGCTTCCAGCCTCACTCTGAAGTGGAGGAAAGATGCAATCAGGAAGGTCGGGAATGTCAGGAGCAGGACTTTGGAAGTCATCCAGAGGATCAGGATTTTCCATATTCATGTTTGTTCCCAATGTTCTCTCAAATCAGTACACTGAAGGCCCCTTTTCAGGACACATTTCCATTCTGTACTTCTGGCCTGACGTAGACACCAAAATTGACAGATTCCTAGAATCTGCCTGTTAGCCTCATTGTTAACGCTGTTGGACTTTAGATTTGATTCCCCAAACAATGCTTTCACACTTAAAATCTGAGCTATCCATGAATCAGAATGTGTGTGTGTATGTGAGTATAGCTCTTATAAAGTGGACTGATATTAATGTAAATACTAATATAATTATTGAATATGGCCTAAATCACTGGGGAGAGTGACTACAAAAATGCATTTATATAATCATTCAAAAAATTCTGAAATCAATTCCAGGCAGCCCACAGTTCTGGAGTATAACCTCTCCCATTGTCCTATTCTAAAACCAGTAGTTTCAGCAAACGTTCAACATTGTCATTAGAACCAAAGTGACCCTGAGTTATCTTCATGTCAAAGAAACCCACCAAAATTGACTCAGTGAGGCTGTGCTTGTGGCTCAGCAGGTTACGCTTCAACAGTGCTGATGATGTCCTAGATGAGTTCCGGTGTAGGTGGCTGCAGGAATCCAATAGAGAGGTGATGTCTTTATCTTCCTAGTTGGTTCTCTTTGATCTTGGTACATGTTCCTAGCTGCATGAGTTGGTTGATGCAAAAAAAGACGCACAAAGGGAATGGGATATCACACATGTATGAGGGATGGTAACCACCATCTTATCAATGTTCTTTTCCAGAGACCACACTGTTGGTTTTAAGCAGTCCCCTTGCTGCTTCCCAGCTATTTTCCATTTTAAAAGCCTGCTGATTAACCACCCAGTCTTCAGTTTCTGTTTCAGGCTGTGTTCATTTTGGGGAACAAGCATCAGGGGAGAACAGGGTCTCTTGCAAGGAGAGACTGATGTGGTTCCTGCAATAAGTTCTTCTGGGAAAGGCTTGTGAATTTCATGGATGGGTAATAACAAGGTGATATGAGGTCTGCGAAGAGAGTCGTGTATGTCAGAACATAGGGTGCAGCATCGTAAAATATTGGCAAGTTTCAGCACTGAGTGAGAAATAAGGAGGCTCGGGAGATAAAGCGTAGCCATGAAAGGGCATGAAGGGACACAGAGAAAGGATCACAAGTTCATCATAAAGCTGTGAAATAGCAGATCTGGGAGGAGTGCTTTGCTGTTTTCTGACTGTGAAAAGCTTCGCGTATCTATACGTGGGCTGAAAGGCTTCATCGTCTTGTAGCATTGCATGGTGTTGGGGTGTGCTCCCATGACATGACGTGCCTTGTTCTGTAAACAAGGGACTATAATAGTGGTCTGTGAATCATTCAAATGTGTGGTTGCTTGTCAGCTCCCATGTGAATTTAAAGTTTGTTTATTTTAGCAGCCCATTTCCGAGATTATCTGTTTTCCAGGAGAACAAAAATACATAGCCGATGATACTAGAGGTCTTGAAAGGTGTAGCTCCCGGTCAGTTTACTTGGTCTGGATGGTTCTGATACAATATAGAAAATTCTCCCTACTTTGTTCCTACCCCAGTTGTCACTGTTCAGGCCTCGGCTATCTTTGCATGCCCCAATGCATGTTGCTAACAGTCTTTTACCCTTATTGCACTACAACAAGCTCTTGTATCCTCATCCCAGATCCACCCCCACCTCAAACACACACGCAAACACATTCACACAAGAATACTTTAAAGATTCATAGGAAAAAAATTAAAGTCTACTGTGGGGGGGTAAGCTATTTCTAAAGTTCATGGACATTTTTTTAATTATATTCACTTATCATAAACCTTTTAAAGCCATACCCCCTCTATACATGTTCTAATCTCTATTGTGAAATCAGAGTAAACTTTCTAAGATGCAAATTCATGTGACAGACATGGGCACAGTAGTGTTTCATTGCTTTCTAAGCTAATGATGCACAACTTCAAGTGAGCTGTGCTCTGTTCAATGTCTACGTTTTAATGATGCATCTTGTAAGAACAGCAATGCTAGTGTTTTTTAGAGCCTGCCGTCCCATTCTCCCAATACTGCTGTAATTTTACACAAGATCCACATTGTCAGTTCTTTCTAGAATTCATAAGTGTCATATATAAGAAAAAAGGCTGTTCATATTTATAACCCCCGCTCTAAACAACTAAAACCGATATTAAGTAATTTTTCAAAGGACATGTAATTACCGAGTGACACCGTCAGATTAAGAATTCATCCTGGGCGGGACTGCCATGTCCTTCTCTTTTCCAATTGTATTACAGTTTGAATTATACACACACACACACACACACAGAGAGAGAGAGAGAGAGAGAGAGAGAGAACTGGATTATGCATTTGAAGGACCTGTCATTCCATCCTTGAACTTTTATTCTTTTCTCTTGTCACAGCTCAAGGAAGCTCAATATTTGTTCAGGTCATCAGCACGTCTTTGATGCACCCACTCCTGGGGATTAGCATGGCCCCTCGGCTGTTCTCTCAGTCAGAAGGGCAGTAGAAGCTCAGCTGGAGCCAATTTCTTTTCAGTCAACTGCTGAAGCAGAAAGATTGGTTTGTCGTTCAGGAACCCTATGCCCAGACTCAGACAAGACAAGGAGGATTTTATAAATGTACAAGCTAGAATTAAAGACCACGGTTTCCTGAATAACCAGGCTTTCCATGGTGATTTAGAATTAGTGTGATGAGCTTTTGGAAGATCAGCCCCATTGTATTCAAAAAGAGCAGAAATCTGTGAGAGGCACAGTTCAGGCAGGGAAATCGGCAGCTCTGATGGGTGCTGCATTGAGAACAGCATCCTCACGGTACTTGCATTCTCCCCTCCTTAATGTAAACCCCCCTACATAATCAATGAGACACTGAGCTTGTTAAAGTGAAGCAATGTCATTTCTACTTGAAGTTTTAAATTTTTTATCTTCTTCCTTTTTCTCATTTTCCAACCTTTCCCTACATAGCATAATCTTTTATATTTTTAGCTCTACTCTGCTGAGCATTCTAATAAAATCTGAACCTGATTAGTACTGTACATTGTAACGAGCATGTGTCTGTGTGTATATGTGGTTGTTGTGTGAAATGTTGATATGTAGGCATGGGGCACAGGATTATAAAGAAGTTCAAGTAAGTGCAGGGAACATTTTACACAGGTAACAATTTATTTTTTTAATATTTATTTGTTTTATTGGAAAATCAAATATACAGAGGAGGAGAAACAGAGAGGAAGATCTTCTGTCCATCGATTTACTCCCCAAATGGCCACAATGGCCAGAGCTGAGCCAACCCTAAGCCTGGAGCCAGGAGCATCTTCCAGGTCTCCCACATGGGTGCAGGATCCCAAGGCTTTGGCTGTCCTTGACTGCTTTCCCACAAGCAGGGAGCTGGATGGGAAGTGGGGCTGCCGGGATTAAAACCGGTGCCCATATGGGATCCTGGTGTATGCAAGGCAAGGACTTTACTCACTAGGCTACCACTTTGGGCCCATTTTTTCCCTAGGTATAACATTTCCTTTTTGGTTTGTCTCATATTCAAGATGCATTTATTTGCTTGAAGAGGAGAATGACAGCAAGCAAGAGTGAGAGCGATCTCTTCCATGTGCTAGTGTCTCAATAATTTTAACAGCTGAGATTGCTCTAGTCCAAAGTCAGGAATCCTGTGCTCTGTCTAGGTCTCCTACAAGAGTGCCACTACGGCTGCTTTCCTAGCGTATCAGAAATAGAGCAGCCTGGAATTTCACTTATCCTCTGATATTGATGGCTCTTTCTCAGGTGGCAGCTTAAGCTACCGTACCTCAACTGTTTCCTGTTTTCGGTCTTTCTAGAGCTCTCTATAGTAGTACAGTCATTCCACCCAGATTCTCATATTACAAAAATTTCTAATCATCTTCATGCATGAGGCTTGTCTTTTCTGTCCTCTACAATAAACATTGGCATATCCGCTAGCTAGTCTAAGTATTGCAGCATCATCAGTAGTCCATAAGAATCTCATGGCTTGAGCTTATGTGGCTATAGAGCCAACTGCAGTTCTGCATCTGGGAACATGGTCCTCTCAGCTTTTTGACCAAAGCCGATCTCCACAGCAGGTCCCAGACCCCAGACTCTGGTGTTTGGGCCTCGTACTTTGTCACCTGACCATCATGAGCACCTGCAATGATGATCTGACTCAGGCTTACCTGAGGCCTAACAAACAAACATAATTTCATCTTTGCTTCTTCACCACCACCAAGCCACTTCCACAGGTCAAATAGGATCAAACTGCAAGAAAGAGGGGAACAATGAGTGCAAATCTGAGAGAAATCTCAAGGTGAAAGTAGATAAATACACACATGAATAAACACATATGTCTTCAAAATACATTTGTGTTCTAAGAGGCGGTTAACAGGAGCGACGAGATGACAGAAACCCACCCACTGGTTTACAGGCCTTAAACGCGTAAAACAATAGGAGTTGGGCTGTAGTCTTCTCCCCAGGTGGCAGGATTCCAATTAGTCTATCTATCATTGTGTCTCCCAGAATCTGCATGAGCTAGAAGCTGGAGTCCAGACCAGCAGCCAGGCATCAAAACGAGCTATTCCTCTGGGATGCAGGTGTTTCCTTAGCAGGTCCCTCAACATGTATTTTAAATACATGCTCTTTTTGTGTTGTTTGGCTCTCTGATTACAAATACTTTCATCAAGGGCTGACATTGAGATATAGCAACAGGTACAGCCATCACCTACAACACCCACATCCCATGTGTCTGCTCGTTCACACCGTGGCTATTTGGGAAAAGCAATGGGGGATGGTCCCAGTGTTTAGGCCCCTGCCACTCATCCATGCATTTGTGAAACTGGATGAAGTTTCTGGCTTCCACTCAGGTGTTGCCATAGACATTCTAGATGTGACAGGTTTGGGGGAGTGAACTGGTCTCTCTATCCTTATCTCTATTTAACTCTTGCAAATAAATAAAAACTCTTAAATATCTTCATCACAGAAGATGGCGTTGTTTCATCCTTCAATCTATTATAAGTGACTTATTAATCTAGCTCCACTATATAAGACATTGCAACCTGCTAATCATTAGAAGAAAATAAAGGGTCATGATAAACAGGCATTTTGTTCCTTGCATGGATTTTATCCTAGCACTGAGTATCAGTTATGTAACTTCAGTAAATTTTTGTTGAGAGAAATTACACAGCAGCTGCCACCTCGAAGCTAAAAGTGAACTCCAGATCTCTCCTTCAATGTTAGGATGGTTTGAAAACCCTGAATGAACTGCTAGACAAAAGCACACTCTCTTCTGGGTTCCCACAGGCAGCCATGGGCTTATGAACTCATTACGAATCACTGCCATGGGGCCTTGAGCAGCCTGTGTCCAACTGTACCATTTCGGAGCACCTTGCTGTCATCACGTAAACTCTAAAAGCTTGACAGAGACTCTAACACTTGGTATATCCTCAACTCAAGTGTGTTGATGAAAGCAAAGAAGAAGAAGGCTTCCATTTGGCAGTGCAAATAGACAATGATAAAATAACTCAGATGTGGTACAGGCACAGATATCAGATAAATGCTTTGTTGCATGTCATGGTGCAGAAATGTAAGGGGCTTTACATTACACATAAAATTACATATATATATATGTATATATATATATAGCACACACATGCATATATATGTGCATATAGTTGTTTATATATATCTACACACGTGTATGTATACACACATATATCTATTATATATAGATACATACAGCTTTATATATATATGCGTGTATTTGGATTATCTTCGAGTACAAAGTAGAGGCTGGGCTTCTCCTCTCAGAGATCTTGTCTGTGGCATTCTTGTGTTTTTCCACAGCCAAGGATACAAGTATGAGTACCCAATATGAGGCCAACAAGCACGTACGAGCAGGCCTGTGTGGTGCAGCACATCAAGCGGCCCCGACAAAGCCAGCCTCCTGTGCTCACCAAGTCAAGCCCTGGCTACTCCTCTTCCAATTCAACTCTTTGCTATTGCACTGTGAGGGCAGCGCAGGATAACCCAAATGCATCAGCCCCATCATCCAAGCAGGGAGATCCCGGTGGAGTTCTAGGGTCCAGCGTTGGATCTGACCCAGCCCCACGCACTGAAACCATTTGGGGAACAGATGGAAGATTTCTCATCTTCTCTCTTTGTACCACTTAAATGAATAAACCGCTTTAAAAGCAAAAAGTTTTACTTCAGAATGCACATGGGTATGAGGCTAGAGGTTTGGTCTTTTCATCTCACAGTTGAGAGAGCCATTGTTTTAGGGTCTGCGCCTTATGAAGTAACTTATCTCTCAGGGTTTCTACATGGAAAATGAAGAAAGGGTCCAATTCAATAGCTGCAGCACAGTATTTTTTTTTTGCTGTTTGTTAAGAGAAATCAGAGGCAACAGGGTGAAAGTGAAGAAAGCTAAGAGCATGAGCTATCACCTCACATACCATGTTCAGAACTTGACAAATGCATGTTCTGTGTCTTCATACAGGCCACGGAACACGCAATGATTAAAGATGTTATCCTATCTCTAAATACAAGTGAATGATGTAAGTTTTAAATTCGCAGACAGTTTATTGTGGTAATCAAGGAGCTGCACTCAGTTTGACTTGATTATCATCTGTAATGTCGTTGGTATTGTAATAATAGTGAATAAGTATATAACTTGGCAACAGCAACAACAAAGTTATCCAAAGTAGAATCATTTAAAAAATCAATGATAAAATGAAAGAAGCTGTGTAAAGATCATATTTACTATGAACCCTCGTTGGTGCTTTTATCTTTTCATTAACGTGAAAGAGATATTATTTAACTGTACATGCATCCTGAAGCAGAAATTACCTTCATTTCTTTAGACTGAATATAGCAGACAAAATGACTAAGTATTCAGGCAGATACTGCTAAGATAAAGGATACATTGTTATGATTTTTAATCCTTTCAAAAAGAGTTATTTACTTGAATATCAGAGTGACAGAGAGTAGAGAGAGAAGGGAGAAAATGAGAGAATGATCTTTCATCTTCCTTTAGCTAGCCCATTCCTCAAAATAGTGATAAGAGCTGTGTTGGGCTAAACCAAAGCTAGCGGCCAGAAATACCATCCAGGCCTCTCTTGTGGGTAGCAGGCACCTAGTTACTTGGGCCGTTAGCTGCTGTGTTGCTAAGAGGATCGAGGTATGAAGCAGTCTGGGATATGGGAGTGCTCGGACATTGGGAGTCCTGCACCCGACACAGGCTCTGTAATCAACCTCCACACCAGCTCCTCACCCCTTTCTTGTCTGTGTCTCCCTTGCTTCTCCAATCTGATGGTTTGGCTTTATCTGAAAAGAGGAGGTTGGTGGAGGAGTGCTTAAAGCAGACAAAAGGAAAGCAAAAAGAGTAGATAAGAAAAGTGAATTATTTTGTAAGTTATGTATTATTCTCCATTAATGTTTTGCTATTGACAACCAAATAAAACTGTCTTTTATTTCCCCACAAAATAAAGTAAGCTAATTAACGATATTGTCATGAAAAAAATGTGTGTATAACTGGAAGTCGCAGCGTTATGCAGACGTGGAAAATTCCAGCATAATGATTGGTAAAGGACAGTGAAGCTGTCCAAGCTGATCCACTAACTGATGGAATAAATCTGGGAATTCTTGCTAGGCACCATCTTTAGTGCCCTCATAGATAAAATGAAGGCTGAGGTTTCAAAATTTCAGAGATTGCTTCTTGTTCAGAAGCCTTGTTAGACTGTGGTATAGAATGAAGTCATTTGCAAACAGCACTGGGCTTCTAGGAACAGCGAGTGATGTGAAGGACTTGAGAGGATCCTACGCCCCAGAATAGTTGTACCTTTATGGGGATGAGATCCCGTAGGCAATGGCTCCACTGTTAGAGCAGACAACAGCACAAATGCAGTAAAGCCGTAACGTACTGATGACATGCAGAGAACTGTAAATCACATATGCATAAGGGTCTGCATTTTGTAAATGTATGTTTTTCTGATTTTTTGAAACAACTCTTATAAAGACCCACAAAAGAGCTTCTTAAAATTATATTTTGAAAATATTCTACTATACAAATGCAACTGTAAAGTTTGACTCATTCTTGGCAAACGACTCACAGGGACATGACTGTCATCTGTCAGTTGGAAGTGACCATCCAGAGACCCTAAGTCCATGCATCTGTCCTTCAAACACCTCTGGCCGAATTCCCATTCCACCGTGGCTGCTTCCTGCCACATGTCACCCAGCTACACCTCTGCACACACACTTTCAGGGACTGAGTGATTAGCTTAGGAAACACGCACACTCAGAAAAGAGCGACGCAGAAGGAGCCTGCTGAAGGCCTGCGTGAGCAGCTGCAACAGGAGCTGTTGGCCATCCTCCCTCTCCAGCCATGATAGGAATCAGCCCATGGGGGGGCCTTGCAAGCAATGGGAGAACTTCCCTGAGCTATCCTCTTGGTCACTATAGCTCCTGTTCCCTGGTTGAACCTCCCCTGCGTTGCTAATCCTGCTGTGTAGGTAGATGAGTGTCACCTGAACAGCACTAAGGGGCTCTCCACGACACTGCCCACTGCTTGGGCAGGTTTTGCAGCTGAGACATGAGATCCTGAGAAGAAAAGTTGTCAAAGTGGCAACAATTGTAAGCAGCAAATCAATTGCTGCCTGCTGCTCTCATTCTGAACTTCATATTTTAAAGGAGGGTTTTTAGCATCTCTTCCCCTTCCATCTATTGACTCAATGTGGCAAAGATGGCTTTTTTTTTTTTTTTTTTTTGCAGACAATGGGAATAGAATTGAGTACACTTAAAGAATCATCTGGAGTCTTTGTGTGAAGAGAAGATACAAATCAGAGCTGGGGAGCTCCTGGTACTAAACTTCGAGATAGTTCCCACTTTACCGGGTTGCCCCAAGTCATAAAACAAAGTGAAATAAAGCTGGTTCATTTCTCCCCTTCCTTGAGTAACAGAAACAAGTCTAAAACGTGATGCAGTTTTGCGATTAGAAGGGTCAATTGTAGAAAACCTTAATTGCCAGTGAATAGGGCCATTGTGATAATATCACTGGCTTATGCTCAGTTTGGCAGAGTGAGGAGCAGAAGGCAGAGCCAGCGAGAGAGCTATCTGGAGAGAGACTGAGACAGCATTCCTCCTCTCGGATTTGAAATCTCCCCATTCTTATCTGTTTTTTGTTTTTTTTTTTGAACAAGAGCAGAAGGTCAGATATGTCCTCCAAAGGCACTGTTACATTCACAAGGTCTGTTTAAAACAAATACTGAACCAGCACAACTAACCTTTCACATTAGCATAACTGACCTCAATGCATTTACCAAGTTCCAAATTTGAACAACACAGACTGACAAGCAAGGTAGGCACATTCAAGAGCTGGGTAGGTTTGCCTCAAGGCCAAGTGCACCAGAATCTTAGTTCTCACTAAGGCCAGGGCCTCGTGGGGAAGCCAGTGCACGGAACTGCAGTGAACACAAAGGCAACTCTGCTGAAAGTCTGAAGGGCTGGAACCCAATGTTAATCCACTCACATTTCCTACCAGTGGGTTTGTTTACATGTTGCATTTCCCCCATAGTCTAGGAGGGGTTGGTTGTTTGTTTGACATAAGATTCCGTGTTAACATTAATTCTCTATCTAGTGACACCACGAACAAGTGAATTAGAACCTGGTATGCATTTGCTCTTAGGGCCAGCACTGCAGTAGAGTAGGCTAAGGCTCCACTTGCAGTGTATACATCACATATGAGTTTGAGTCCTGGCTATTCTGCTCCCTACCCAGTTCCCCGTTAATGCAACTGGGAAAGTAGCAAAAGATGGCCCAGGAACTTGGGGCCCTCCATCCATATGGGAGAACAGATAAAACTCCTGACTTGTGGCTTCTTGCTGCCGAGTTCTCTCCATTGTAGCCATTTAGCAAGTGAACCAGTGAATGAAAGATTCCCCTCTTCCAACCTTCTTCTGTCAAATAAGATAAATGAATATTTAAAAAACCTTTTCTCATGAATAGAATTGAAATAATAAGATAACTTCTGCGTTGGCAACTCCATGATTGACTAACATTTTTAACCAGGACTGTTATAAAAGGGAAACTCTGATTCCAATATTTAAGTGATTAAATTTACAGGGGAGAAATAAAAAAAAAATAGGTGTTGGGGAAAAGATTGCTAGTTGCACAATGGACAAGCTATAAAGAAAGCTAAAAGGATTAGATGGGGTCCAATGCTCAAAAGTGTCGTCTGTGGGCCTGGCACAATGCTGTAGTGGCTTAGGTCCTCATATTAAACACGCCAGGATCCTATGTGGGCGCCAGTTCTAATCCCAGCAGCTCCACTTCCCATCCAGCTCCCTGATTGTGGCCTTGGAAAGCAGTTGAAGATGGCCCAAAGCTTTGGGACCCTGCACCTCTGTGGGAGACCTGGAAGTAACTCCTGGATCCCGGCTTCAGATCAACTCAGCTCCAGTCATTGCAGCCGCTTGGGGAGTGAACCATCACATGGAAGATCTTCTCTGTCTCTCCTCCTTTCTGTATACCTGACTTTCCAATAAAAATAAATAAATCTTTTTTTTAAGTGCATCTATGATATACAACTTACTTCTCAGGATCTAATCGCAGTGGTAATGGCTGTACACGTGCTAGGTATTTAAGAAATGCATAAGCGGGCCCGGCGGCATGGCCTGGCGGCTCAAGTCCTCGCCTTGAACGCCCCGGGATCCCATATGGGCGCCGGTTCTAATCCCGGCAGCTCCACTTCCTGCCCAGCTCCCTGCTTGTGTCCTGGGAAAGCAGTTGAGGACAGCCCGATGCATTGGGACCCTGCACCCGCGTGGGAGACCCGGAAGAGGTTCCTGGTTCCCGGCTTCAGATCGGCGCGCATCGGCCCATTGCGGCTCACTTGGGGAGTGAATCATCAGACGGAGGATCTTCCTCTCTGTCTCTCCTCCTCTGTGTATATCTGACTGTAATAAAATGAATAAATCTTTAAAAAAAAAAAAAGAAATGCATAAGCACCTGCACAGAGCAGCCGCTGGTGGAGGGGCTGTGAGCCTCTCTAAAGACGCATGAACAAGGTTCGGTGTGATTCACTGGGACTTTGACTCCCTGTGAGAGTCGATGACTTTCTGTGTGCCCACCACACCAGACTAACCAGATGCTTCTTGAAGACACATAAACAAATGCTAGATCTGTATTATGTTGAAGGCCTCCCTCACAATAGAGCATCAATGGTGTGCTTTCATGAGTGAGCTGTGCAGTGAGGTACTCCCTCTTCTGCTCTGCTTTGGAAACCAGGACCGAAACGTTTCCATTCTCACCATGACCCAAGTGCAGAGACGCCACTGCTGTGATTGCCACATCATCCCCCTTTCACTGAGCATTTGGAAGTGCTATGGGTTGTGCAGTGCACCAAGATAGTTTTTCTAATATTTGTGCTTGGGAAAAATGCAAATTCTTCTTTGGTAGATGATATTTTTTTTCTGGTTAAGTCCTTTTTTTACATTTTATTATTATTATTATTATCATTTGATGGTACAGTTCCATATTCCCTTATCCCCTTCCCAATCCCCCTCTACCTAGTTCCTCCATATCATTACTAATATATAGTTCTTCATACACAGTCATATGTCAATCATTGTAAGCATGGACAATGGCAGAGTCCAGAATCCTACAGTCAAGATATAGTGAACAGTTTCATTGTAAGTTCATCTTTGTCTGGAAGCAGAAATGCATACTACACTGCATCCTCACATCTGGATGTTAGTCTCCATTTCACAGCTACTGTACATCCCCTCAAATGAAAAGTCATGATACAAAATCAACAATAGAAAGAAAAATAGAAATTTACAATGCCATGAAGTTAAAAGACATGTTACTAGATATGACAGTCTCCGTTGCACAGCTACTATACATCCCCTTAAATGAAGAGCCACAAAACAAAATCAATATCAGGGAGAAAAAAGAAATTAACAGTAAGAAGTTAAATAACATGCTATTAAATGACTAATGTGTAGCTGAAGAAATGAAAATCAAGAACCTTCTTGAAGAAAATGATGCTACTCTATGATCTATGAGTCACTGAAGAATTAGAAGAAAGTGTTTTGAAGAGATGAAACGAACAGAAAACAACAAAACCCATGTGATATAGTTTCCACTGATCTTTGTTGGTGAAGTGTGTCTCCTCCAGACAATAAACAGAAGGGTTTTGTTTTTTAATCCAGTCTACTAATCTATGGCATTTGATTGAGCTTAAGCCATTTACATTCAAAGTTTAATATGTGTGGGTGGTACTTTGGTCCTGTCATTTTAGTCTTCTGTTGTCATTTTCCTGGGCTGTTCTTCTCATTTGCCTTTGGTTTTGTTGGGTGCTCTTCTTCTTCTCTGTCAAGAGAACATCTTGAAGTATCATTTGTAGGGCAGGTTTGAAAAAGGCAAATTCTTTTAACTTTTCTTGACTGTGAAAGAATTTTATTTCATTTTCAAAGACAAAAGAAAGCTTTGCTGGATATGTTTTCCTAGGCCAACAATTTTTTTTCTTTTAGAATCTGGAATATGTCACTCCATTCTCTTCTTGCCTGTAGAGTTTCCTGTGAGAGATCTCCTGTGAGCTTAATTGGCATTCCTTTATATGTCAGTTGATTTTTCTCACGTGCACATTTAAGGATCTTTTCCTTATGTTCAATTGAAGAGAGCTTGATAATCATGTGTCTTTGTGAAGATCACTTTTGATCAACCATTTTGGAAGTTCTGTGCCCCACCTGGATGTTGTTTCCCAATTCTTTCTCCAGATTAGGAAATTTTCCTTTATTATTTCATTAAATATATTTGCAAACTCAGCTTCCCTTTCTGTACCTTCTGGGACTCCCATAACTCTTAGATTTGGCCTCTTAATAGTGCCTTTCAATTCTTGAATACCTTTCTTGGCCTGATCCAGCTCTGCTTCCAGCTTCTTGTTTGCTTCTCCCTGATGACAGGAAAAATCTTCCAATTCTGAGATTCTTTCTTCTGCTTGCTTCATTTTATTTTGGAGACTCTTCACTGTACTTTTAATTTGCTCTACCGTGTTCTTAATTTCTGATATATCAGCCTTGATTTGCTTTGTTGCTTCCTTAAATCCTTTGAACTCTTGCATGAGCTTCTCATTTTTTATCAGAAGCTTAAAATGAGTCTAATGGATTCTGTGTGCCCTATTTTCTCGATGTCTTCCTCAGTTAACTCTGAGGTTGGCATAGGGTTTTGCTCCTTTGCAGGGGAGTTTTCAGTAATATTCATTGTGCTTTTGTCTCTTCTTTTGCTCTTGGTCATTGCACTTCTGGTTAGCAGTCTTCTCCTTGTGGCAGGTTTCTAAGTTGTGTCACCCACAGGTCTGCAATGCAATTTTACTTATTGCAGTTGGTACACAACTTTTTCCTTGCAGCCACTTGTGCCACAACCTCCAGCGAGTTCCAGGTTTGGGTTCTTATATCAGATTTCCACCATGGTCTCCACAGCCCCAGCTCTTGGCTCACCACTTTCCACCTCCTGTGATACAGTGCTGAGGCTGCACTGTTGTCACTGCAACCTTTCTCCCACTTCTGGTTGGAGCAGGTCCCAGGATTAGAGAGACACCAGGTGTCCTATATAATTAGGTTGTTGGTGGCGCTGATCTTGTCAGGACCTGTTGGACGCTGGGTCTGTGTGCCACACGAACCTATTTTGACCCGTACAATGCCACAGTCGGTATTATTTTCCTGCGGAACCAGTGCAATCCAGTGAACTCAGCGAGTTCTCACAAGCTCAGCACATGTGCAGTTCACTGTTGTTCCCTGTAGTCCTAAAGCTATTGCCACAGTGTACAAAATAGCGCCTGACATACCACTAGTTCTTGATCTGCAGGCTGTCAGGTCTGAGGGCTATCCAGACCTGTCTTGGATGGAACCTGTAGAATGCCACATTGTTGCAGTTCACTGTATCAGAAAAGAGTTCACTCCCAGCTCAGCGTATGCTCAGTTCTTTCCCTTGGCTTTGCCTCCTTACACAAAATGGCGCCCAATTCAGCTCTAAGGGGCTGACTGGGCTATGAAATCCATCCTGTTCTCACACTGCCCATCTGGGATCTGCTTCTCTCTCTCTGCTCCTGGTCAAATCAAACGGACCAGCAGGATAGACTGTTCTTTGTCTGGAAATTCCCTTTCCACCTGGCTGCGGGTGGAATTCTGGCTGCTGGTGGAGTTCAGATCGCCATTAGCTGGGTGCCGCTAGAGCATCAGTCCCTGCAACACAACACCGTTGTGTACGCTGCTTTCCTGTGTCTGTCATCTCCAGGTACCCCTCTACTGTTGTTCTGTCTTTTCCTATATTTCCTGAAATATGTCCTTTCTGCTTCATCCTGATTAAATGTTTTTCCATCCGTTTAAACCTGTCCTTACCTTATTCCGCCATCTTGATTCTCCTGGTAGATGATATTTAGAAAAAATATTGCTTAGCACATGAGAATTGAATTCTTCTGTGACTAATTTCCATGCAGTTCTTTGGAAATAAAGCTCTAAGATTCTGCTAAAAGAACAAGAACATTTCTCTGTAAGCAATATTTTTAAAAATGGTAAACCAAATTTTGCTGAAACATTGTGATTGAATTTATTTGCGAAATGTATTGTGCACTTCAAACTTAGTTTGAATGAAATCTGTCTAGATTTCAAGAAGTTCTTGGTCACTGTCCTACAGAACAACTGGACCCAGTGGAAAGCACAGGCAAAATGCTCATGCTGTTATGTTGACTGGCTGATTGATTCCATGTTCCCCTCTTGGTGCTGTTGTTCATTCACGCACCACTCCCCAAGTTCAACCATTCTTTTTATTTTGTTTTATCTCTATTATTTTGTCATTATAAATTTCCACAAGCTCTGAGATTTCCCTATCCCAGAATCCCAAATCTACCTCCCCACTGTTTTCACCTTAATCATTGCAATATTATAGTCCTTCTTAATCAGTCACTAGTCCATCATTCTGCTCTTTAGGTGTATCCTGACATTGTAGACATGGACAATGGCTGCGGGTCCAGGATCCTACTGTCAAAATATATTTAGGGCCTGGCGGCGTGGCCTAGTGGCTAAAGTCCTCGCCTTGAACATGCCGGGATCCCATATGGGCGCCGGTTCTAATCCCGGCAGCTCCACTTCCCATCTGGCTCCCTGTTTGTGGCCTGGGAAAGCAGTCGAGGATGGCCCAATGCATTGGGACCCTGTACCAGCGTGGGAGACCCAGAGGAGGCTCCTGGTTCCTGGTGTCAGATCGGCGAGCATTGGCCCATTGAGGCTCACTTGGGGAATGAATCATCGGACGGAAGATCTTCCTCTCTGTCTCTCCTCCTCTGTGTATATCTGGCTGTAATAAAATGAATAAATTTTTTAAAAATATATATTTAACTGTGTCATTGGGACTCCATCTTTGATCTGGATTTGGAGATACATACTGCAATGTATCTTCACATCTAAATAAGATAATCTCTATTACACCGTTACTATTCATTCCCTTAAATGAAAAGCCATAAAACAGAATCAACAACAACAAAAAAAATACAAAATTAACAACATGAAGTTAAATAATTTGCTATAATTGATCAATGTATCCCTGAGGAAGTTAAGAAAAAAAATTTACACCTTCTTAAAGCACATGAAACTACCGTGCATCCTATGAGTCAGTGAGGAAATCAATAAAAAAAAATTTAATGAATGAAAATAAAAACAAAAATACCAAGTCCCTGAGATGCAGCAAAAACAATACTGAAAAGGCTATTGTTGTATTTGGCATGTAAGTGGTCTGATGTTGCAAAGAACATAAGATATCTGTCTTTTTTGGACTGACTTATTTCGCTGAAATAATGGTCTCCTGTTGGGACCATTTGGCTGCAAATGGTAGAATTTCATTCTTTTTAATGGCTGAATAGTATTCCATGGAGTAACTGTAACAGAATTTCATTGTCTGCTCCTGGTTGGACAGGTATCTGTGTTTTTTCCATGTTTTTGTTGTTGAGATTGTGCTGTTGTAAATATGGAATTACAGATTCCTGTCTCATATGCAGATTTCATTTCCCTTGGATATATTCACAGAAGTGTGATAACTAGGTCATAACGAGGGTACATTTTCAGTTCTCCTAGCTCTCTCCATACTGATTTCCATAGTGGTTGTACTACCTACAGTCCCACCAGCACCAGAGAAGGATATCTTTCTCCCAAAATTCATGCCACCAATTGTTAGTAGAGTTGTGAATGTAGCCCAAACTCACTGACATTAGGTAGAATGTCTGTGTGGCTTCCTTTTGTATTTCCCTGACAGCTAGGGAGCCTGAACATGCTTTCATATGTGTAATAGCTATTTGAATGTGTTCTTTTGAAAAAATGTCTCTTCATTTCCTTTGGCCATTTCTTCATAGGGTTGTTTGTTTTGCTGTTGTTGAATTTCTGAAATTCTTTGTAAATACTGGGTATTAGCCGCGTATCAGATGTGTACTGTGCACAGGTTTTCTTTCATTCTGTCGGTTGGTTCCTCACTGTACTGATTGTCTCCCTTGCTGTAGAAAATCTTTTTAGTTTGATGTTGCCCATTTGTTTATTTTCTCTTTGACTATCTGTGTTTTTGGCCCCTTATCCAAGAAGTCTTTTCCCATTCCTATATCTTGGAGAATGCTTCCTGTGTTTTCCTTTAATAGTTTGACGGTTCCTGGGTGTAGATTTAGGTCCTTGATCCATTTAGAACTGATTTTTGTATGAGCTGACAGGTGGGTCAGGGTCTTTCCTACTTCTGAAGGCTGCTTTGCAGTTTTCCCACCAGCATTTCTTGAAGAGACCAGGCTTTTGCACTAGATTATTTTCTGTTTCCTTGTTGAAAATCATTTTACTGTACACGTGTTGACTCCATTCTGGGGTTTCTATTTTGTTCTACTGTTTTTTTCTCTCTCTCTCTTCTTTTTTTTTTTTTTGTACCAGTAGCTGACTTTTTTGATGACCACTGCTCTGTAGCATGGCTTGAGTTTTGGAATTGTGATTCTTCCAGCTTTATTTTTTATTCTTCAGGATAGCATGAGTTTTGAGGTAAAGAAACAAGTACGGAAATTTTTTTTCTGGTGAAAAAATGGATCATTCTGGCTTCTATGTCAAGACCAGCATTGTTACTTTTGCCTAAATGTAGACCAAATAAAAAAAGTCTTTGAAAGAGGGCTCCATAACATCTAAAGAAGGTCAAACAGAGCAGCTATTGGTAGGAGAATGGTAGATCAAACTTGCACAAACACTGGGATTATTCTATATTGTTCCCTTGAATAGAAATGAGCTATTGAATGAGCATAAATTTCAAATGCATTTATATAATTAGAAATACACAATTATAAATCGTATTATTGTTCTATACACAATTATTGTGGATGTCCTTAGAAACTGAAGATAAATGAGTAAATAAATAGTGCCCCTCCCTCATTAATAGCCTGCCTTCTGACAGAATAAGTTCAATGAGAGTAATTTAGATATTTGCTTACACAATTGGTTTAAAGAGTGAATGGGTAGCTCCTTTTTCTCCTTTCTTTTTTTTTTTTTTTTTGAATTAGCAAATTTGTTAAAAAATTTGGTTATGCTGTTTCCTTGTGTTGTGATCTTGCTGAACCTGTTTAACAGTCATGGCTCATCTTCTCTGCGAAAGAAAGTTACACCTTTCATTTGTTATCACTCTGAGGAGCAGGTGTGCAGACATTGGCTTCCCTGTGTTCAAAGCATGTGCATAAATGAGGTTAATAGATGTCATGACCTCTTTCTTCGTGGACTAGGTCTTGCTAACAGAATTGGGTCTCTCTTTCTCTCCCCTATCATTTTAGACAACTGTGATGACCCTTTAGCATCTCAGCTCTCTCCAATGGCCTTTTCCAGTTCCTCTGATCTCTCTGGAGCTCCCCACACAGCACAGCTCAACAGGCGAGTTGGTAAGTAGGGACACTGAAATCCAAATGTCAACTGCTGTGTAGCACATACTACGTTCTGGAAGAAAGGAAATATTCACCTTTGTCCTTCCAAAACACAGAATTCCTATTGAAAATTATTTGTCTTTTTATTGATGAGTTATACAAAAGACAGAAAGAAAGAAATGCACACACATGCAAGACAGAGAAATAGTACTTCAATTAGCTGACTCGTGTTCATCAGTCAGTTTACTCCCCAGATATCTAAAATAGCCAGGACTGAGTTGGGGCAAGGCTTACCATTGAGCGAGAGAAGCATGATTGTGCCATCACCGGCTGCCACAGCAAATCTCCATCATCAGAAATTGGAGCCATATGACAAACTGGGAACTCTGATACAGGACAGAAATAATCAAATTGATGTCTTAACTCGGCTAAAAGCTTGCCCACCAAATTTCCTTTTTAATCAATCGAAGAGATCTATGTGAAAATTACTTTTGAAAAAATGTTTGGTTTGAATATATTTTTTTTTAAAAGTATTTGCTATGGCTAGAATTATAGCATGGTCAGTTGAGTGGCTATCTGTAAAGCCAGTAACAAATATGTGCCAGTTCTAGTTGTGGCTGTCCCACTTTAGAACCAGCTTATTGCTAACCCACCTGGTGAAACTCTGGTAACTGCTCCCTGCAGCCACATGGGAGACACTGATGAAACCCCTGCCTACATGCTTCGAACTGGCTCAGCCCTCGTTTTATACCTTCTGGGGAGTTAATGAGTGATTGGAGGATCTTTGTTTCTATTTCCCTTATATTGTTGAAACTCTGCCTTTTGATTCAGCAAATTAATCACTTAAGAAAGAAGTGTTCATTTTATTTGTACATTTCATGCAAGTAACAGAACAGCTACTAAGATATTGATGTTGGCAACGCCCGCGTCGCCACGTACCCCGAGCCGAGCAGAGGGACTAGGGTTACAACAAAGACAACGCAGAGAGACAACACAAGGCAATACGCAGTACACCGAATGCCGATCGATGACAGATTGATCTTTATTGCAACTCCAGGCTTTCTTTTATACTCTTCCTAGCTCCTCCCAGTGTTTATCCAGTCCTCAAGGGACCACCCTAAATCCTCGAGTTCCTCCCAGTAGTGGCCACCCTAAATCCCTTGAGTTCCTCCCAGTGTTTATCCAATCCTCTAGTGGCCACCCTAAATCCCTTGAGTTTTATCCAATCCCTTGGCAGATAACTTGACAAATAGGAAGCAGGAACTTGCAGTTAAGCCAGTGGCTAGATGTATCAGGCCAAAATTGCCAGTCCTGTTATGCTCTGAGAAACAAGCTAAGCTGTGGAGTTAATCCTTGGGAGACCGGGGCCTGCATGATTATGAAGATACTGTGATAATGTTATCTAAATTTTCCTCAATAATTGAATTTCACTGTAAAATTAACATTTCTTCTTTTAAAAAGCACCAAAATATGGGGAAAGCAGCTATGTGGATGGTGGGGAGGGGATGTGGACATGGGTGATGAAAGATATGTATACAAAAATATTTAAAGGTGAGAAAACAACCTGTGATCCTATCAGTTACAGCCAGCCATAATGAAATGTCTGGTAAATTTTTCCAAAATATGTGAATAAATTCTAGATAAGTTCTTTAAAATATTTCCTGGTGTGAAGTGTCCCGAATGATATGAAGTTGGATGTGTGCAATTTTGTAAAATAGTTAGCCATTTCTCCCACTGATACATGAAGCCAAATACACAAGTTGATCTCACAGTAGTTCTAATCTATAGTTGAGTTATTGATACTCGGCTTTCAAGTGCTGAAAGAGTTAATTGGTTAATGCCTTAATTTATACTTTTAAGTCTCCACTAACAGATTGATTTGATTTTCCTGTTGGCAGTTTTGTTTTGTTTTGTTTTATACTTCACAGGTTTTTCATTATGAAGGCCCCAGTTACTTAAAAGTTAACCAGTGACAAAATTTTGTTAAACTATTGCTTACAGTATTATTCTAAAAAAAAGGCAGCCAATCAAAGACCCAGTGGGGAATCAATAATAATTTTGTATTTCTCCTGCCCTTACTGAATAGTTTCCTTCAAAGTTTATGTATTTACTTGCAAAGCACAGAAGGAGAGGGGTCTTTAATCTGTTGCATTGCTCTAGAAATGACCAGGGATGGGCTGCAGGGAAGCTGGGATCCTGAAACTCCATCCATATCTCCCACATAGGAGCATGGACCCAAGTACCTGAGCCATTATCCAGTGCCTGCTAGAGTGCACATTGACATGAAACTGAACAAAAGCAGCTTAGCCTGCTGAACCACAGCACCTGTTCACCCTTCATAAATAGCTCATGTCCCAAATGTTTGGTGAGCATCTCATCTACAGTATGGTGTTTATACCTCACAGAACCTTACTAAAGTAAATATTATTACCTTTCACCCTGAGTAGGGTTCCTAAGGCTCAGAGAAGTGTAATTTGTCAAAGACCGCTTAACTAGAAAAGGAAAACGCATAGACTCAAAATTAAGTCAGCTGAATCTATAGATCATGCTTATAACTATTCATTATGAAATTAATTCACAAGTACAGGCTGAAGAGGGGTAGAGGGAAAAAGAAAGGCAGCTTAGAATGAATAAACCAGTGTTCAAACACAGACTTTAACTCAGAATCTCTCTGAGGATGTACAAGTTGTTTACCTGGCCTCAACTTTTCAATCACTTTTCAATGATATGTAACCCCAAAATGCCTGCCTTGCAACATTTAGATCTTAATAGACTGAGAGCAGATTTACACAACAAAGAGATCATTTTCCCCTGCAGGCTGGAGATCTGGGCCGTAACTGGCAGACACACTTTGTATTCCAGGAAGATATCCAGGTTAGCAAATTTCTTTTCTTTTTTTTTAAAAAATATTTATTTATTTTTATTGGAAATAAAAGAGGAGCAGAGGAGGAGAGACAGAGAGGAAGATCTTCCGTCTGATGGTTCATTCCCCAAGTGACCGCAATGGCTGGAGCTGAGACAATCCGAAGCCAGGAGCCAGGAGTTCTTCTGGGTCTCCCACACAGGTAGGGGGTCCCAATTCTCTGGCCCATCCTCAACTGCTTTCCTAGGCGACAAGCAGGGAGCTGGATGGGAAGTAGAGCTGCCAGGATTAGAACCAGCGACCATATGGAATCCCGGCGCATGCAAGGTGAGGACTTTAACCACTGTGCTATCGCGCTGGGCCCAGAAAATTTCAATATTGCCTCTGCCTTAGATGCATACTACACATGCAAGAGTTACAGTCTTTGATCAACATTTGTTCATTCCGTCCACCCCTCCTTGACTCTCTAAGTCCACCCCTCCTTGACTCACTAAGTCCACCCCTTCTTGACTCTCTAAATCCACCCCTCCTTGACTCTCTAATCCACCTCTCCTTGACTCTCTAAGTCCACCCCTCCTTGACTCGCTAAGTCCACCCCTCCTTGACTCTCTAAGTCCACCCCTCATTGACTCTCTAATCCACCCCTGCTTGACTCTCTAAGTCCACCCCTCCTTGACTCGCTAAGTCCACCCCTCATTGACTCTCTAATCCACCCCTCCTTGACTCTCTAATCCACCCCTGCTTGACTCGCTAAGTCCACCCCTCCTTGACTCTCTAAGCCCACCCCTCCTTGACTCGCTAAGTCCACCCCTCCTTGACTCTCTAAGTTTCTCTCTAAGAGTTCAACATTTCAGAGTCCACATTCAAGTGAAATCATGCAGTACCGGTGTTTCTGTGTTGGATGTGTTTCTCTTGGTATTTTGACACTGCGCACATGGTGCATCAGTACTGTCACAATGAAAAGGGTTTCCCATGCAGCTATGGGGAGGTACTCGGGCTTTTTAAACCTTTTCTATGGTGATATGTTGACCATATACGTGGCAGCAGGGCCGTCTCTTGGAGATGTTGATTCAAACTTCTTTAGTTACATACAAAACAGTGTTTTGTGGATAATACAGTCGTTCTGTGTTTAGCTTTATTGGTCATTTTATATGCTATTTTTCGTAACAGTTACACCAATTCAGCTTCCCAGTGTTGTCTTTTCCCTACATGTTCAACAGCACATATTTCTTTCTTTGTGATACAGTCATACTTACAAATGTAAGATGTGACCCCTTGTGATTTTTATTTACATGTTTCTGGCAAGCACTTCTCATGTATACAAGTTGGCCATTTATGTTGTCTTTGGGAAAAAAAGTCTACTCAGATCCTTTGCACAGTTTTCAATTAGCTTTCCTTTGCTATTGGGTTGCATGTGTCCCTATTATTTTTTTTATATTAGCACCTTAAATATGTAGTTTGTAAATATTTCATTTCATAATTTCTCTTTTCATTGTATTGATTGCTTTCTGTACATACAGAAATTTTGGGTTTGATTCAGTTTTACTTTTGATCTTTAGTTTTATTACGTGTGCTTCTGGTGGTATATCCCAAAACTATTTGGTAACGCAAGAGGTAGTCTCATTGAGGGTACTAGGTGTTTCCATTGTTTTCAATACCCAGAGCATGTTTTTCTGGTCTCCTAGCCCTCTAGTTTGAACTTCTCTAATACATTTGGCCTTTACAGCCTGATTGTAATGGACTGTTTCACTTAGTTTTTATTTGCTTCCCCCTAACAGGAAGGGTCTTGTAACACAATCTCCTGCAAGCCCACAACTCAGTACCAACCCTTTGTTCCTGCTCACTGTACAAATACCAGTTTTTACAAACTCTCCACCACATAAACAAGCCTCCAATTCAAACTAGATATAAACTGGCAAAGGACAAAAACCAAGAAATATGTTCACTTGATTATTGATGCCTAGAAATTAGCACAAAACAAATGAAAAAAAAAAACGCTCAAAGGAAGGGTGCATGGGGACGTGGGGAGGGACTGCTGAGGGAGTGTGCTGCAGGTAGAGGTGACTTCTGACGGACTCTCATTGGCAAGGCTGCTGTACTTGCAGGCTGGCCTGTGGCTGAACTAAGCAGTTTTGGCAGGGGTGGTGTGGAGGATCTTATGGTTCAGATGAATACACCAACCTTCGTGGAAGACATGAGCTGGGCTATTTAGCATAGATCATCATCAACCACCACTAACTAGTGTACATTAAATCTAGGGCATGGGACCTACCTGGCAGGGCTAGATTTCAGCACCTACCAGTAAGTGTTGGAACATGGGTCGTGTAATGTTAGACTGGGCCTTGACATTAACCAGCACAGATTCTGTGGGTATGTGGGATACCTCTGTGGAACTGCAATTTCTGTTGGTTTGCTTAAGATCTGGGGGTAATGCCAGGCTGAGCTAGGCATCACTTTGGAATCCTTTGACATATACTGGAGTTGGGAATAGGCCAGGCTGGTCGAGGTTACAACAGCCAAAGATGCACCCAAGCAGGGTGTCGGGCAGGCTTGATCACAACATCCTCTGGTACATACAAAGACTAGGAGGAAGGGAGCAGACTATGCTAGGTAAGGTCCTAGCACCCACTAGTACATGTGAGATCCGGATCTGGGAGTGGCCCTGGTACAGGAATTTGGACAACTCCCCTGGTGGGATGTAGCTCCAGCCGGTAAGCATATGAGTCAGGCATGGGTGTTCAGTCTTGGCAAGGTAGCTCCACCTGTTGGTGATGGTGTGGATTGATTCTGGAAGGGGTGGAACAGGCATGGCCAGACCAACCTTAACTCACTGGCATGTGATGGAGGCAGACTGGAGTACAGGTCATGACAGACTAGTGGTTTGCATGAGCCAGGGATGGGAACAGACTGGGTAGGGCTAGGCTGCAGCACCCACCAATGAGTTGGAATGGAGGTGCCCTGGCTTTAACATTCACTGCAAAGGCCAAGATAGAAGATGGTCTATGCTGAGCTGGATCAGAGGAAACACTGACTTCTTCAAGATATGTGCCTGGTAACTGTCCTAGTGAGGGATATAAGGAGACTCCCTGGTTAGATTTTGGTTTCCACTGGTGAGCACAAGAGCCAGAGTGGGGCTGGTGATCTGGGCTGGACATGACTGCAGTGTGACTCAGCATGGATGTGGACTGGGTCTGAGAGTGCCAGGCTGGACTAGGCTCCAGCACCCACAGATGCATGTGCAAGCTAGGGTGGGTGTTGGATGGGCTGGGACAGGCTTAGCACATGCTGAACCATGTGAGAGCTGAGTGTTGGATCAGCAGTGTCTGGGCTGTAACACCAACAGTAAGAATTAGAGAGTTAGGACACTGTTGCTTCCAAGACAAGAGGTGGACTAAGTCAGTCTGGGCCAATGACCCACCAGTCTGCGTGAGATCTGCCACTGGGAGGAGACCTGATGTAGGAGCTTGGGGAACTGCATTGTCAGGATGCAGTCTCTGTGGGTGAGCACAAGAACCAAAGCTTGAAACAGCCCAGTCCAGGCCAGATTATAACACTCACTGGCACATGTGGGGATCATGTCTGGGGGCAGCCAGGCTGAGCCAGTTCATAATACCCACTGGCAGATGTTAGAATCAGGACAGGGCACAGATAGGCTGTGTTGGGCACAACAGTAACCATTTCACATTAAAGTCAGGACTGTGGCTGGTTGGGTTGGCTAGGATGCAGCACCCACCAGCAAATGCCAAGGAGAGGCAGGCCTTGACAAACCAGGCCACGGCACCCACTAGCACTCCTACAACCTGGGGCCAGAGGGTGTGAACCCACTAAGAGGTCTGTGGGAGGCTGTTCTGCTGGACCACTGCTTTCATTGGAGTGCATGAGAACTGGAAGTGGAAGAGACTAGGATAGGATAGGGCCACAACACCTGTTTGTCTGCATGTGAATTGGGTTAGCAAGAGAACTGGCCTGGGCTAACTGATTGTATCCACTGGTGTTGTATGAGCTCGAGTAAGGAAGAGCTGAGTGGGTTGTGCCACAGCATCAACGGGCAAGTCCTGGCAAGGTCCAATGAAAAACGACCTGGAAAATGCACTATCCGGGGCTGGGAGTGGGCCTATTAGGGAAATGGTGGACACCTTTCTGGCGGGCTGCAGCTCCCACTGAACTAGAGCTAGGGGTGGCCAACTGTTAGCATGCTTTCTCAGGCAATGAATTGTAGAGGTTGGATCTTTTGTACTCAACGCATATAAGTTGGCATGTGATTTCACAGGACTTGAGATCTCATTAACCAGTGAATAGTGAAATCAAATGATAGATACATTCATAGAGATAATTAAATAATAACTGATCAAATTTGTTTAAAAAAAAAGCTGCCTTGGGATGACATTGAAAGGGTATACTACACTTTCATATGATTTCCAAGCTTTGGATAGTTTTATCTTTATCCATTTAGGTATGTATTACCACAGCATTAATGATTTCCTTCAAGTCTGTATCAGTCAGTTTTCTACATGCTTATCGGGAAGCTTGCTGACGTTACCCTGGATGTAAGACCACTGATCTGTAAAAGCTTGAATCTCTATAAAATCAAGTGTGCTGGATGACACCATTGCTGGGGAGGGGGGGGGATCAGATGGCTAAAGCCCCACACTGCTCTCTTATCTATAAAAGAAATCTGTCAACCAAAATTTTGTTCTCTTACTTCTAAGCTTAAGCTTCTATCCTTCAGCTTGCATCTCCTCACAAGCAAAGCAAAAGAAAGAGAGAACTAGTTTCTTCTGAGAAAAACATGAACAAACACTTTAAGCTGGGGTTCAGATCACCATTAACTTAAGTCACTACGTCAAGCTATATAACTGAGGCTTACAAAGGATCTGTGTTTGTCAACTGTGATTTCTTTCATGGCTTGACAGCTTTCAGTCATGGCATTAACGTGGCTGGGCTTTAAAGAAGTATTTTTCATCAGCAGGAAGTATAGGAACTGGTGGCCGAGACTGAAACCACTGAGCTGTGACTTAGGCCTTCTGAAAAATGAGGGAAAGGATTTAAATTACCTCATACAATCATGACACAAATAGGAAAACATGTTATTGACCTCTTGTTGGAAACTAAACCCAGGAAAACTGAATCTGCTAGGAGCTGATGAGCAGTGCTGATTCAGTGGCACACAATTCCTCCCCTTTCTTCACACTAGTGACTTTCACAAAAAAATCCGTCCTTCACAATGTTCACAGTGGCCCGACTGATTTTCACAGTAGTCAAAAATAGCACCTAGCTTGAATCCATTGACTTGAGAACAAAACAATGTATGAGAGCCAACCAGCCAACACAAGTGATGTCTGTAAGCGATTCTATAGCCCAGTTCTGATTTCTAGACTCTTTCCACGAGTTTAGCAGGGGAAAATGTCAGAAAGAGCCAAGAAAGCCCTTTGGAGAATCCTAAACCAGGCCTCTATACTACAGGGAATGACAATCAGAGCTACTCCATATACAACAGCCCATTTCTTGCTTATTCTCAACCTTCCATTCCCAACTTCAGTGGAAGGTTAGGTCCAAACATAAACCAAGAACAAAGGTGTAGAAAAGGGAAAAATGCAGAAATTTACCCATTTTGACATCTATTTAGACTCCTAGCTCATAATGGACACACAGTTTCATTGGCGTCCCACACTGAAATAGGCAGATGCCAGATCAAAGGCAGCTCTCCAATAGGAGACAATTCACTACTGTCATTCTTAAAAGAGTCTAGGAGCTTGTGCTGTGGCATAGCAAGCTGCTTCCTGCAATGCTGATGTCCCACATGGACAGCAGTTCATGTAGCAATTTCATTTTGTAGTTTGCATCTTTGTCTAACTTTGTGAACTAATTTTAAAACAAGCAAAGTCTTTGCCACTTTCTAAGTCAAGGAGCCAGGTGCCTTAGAAATAGTGATGCACATATTATTAACTCCATGATGTTGTAAATTGTTGTTGATGTTGTGTTGTGGCTTTTCATTGGAGGGGATGGTATTCTGCCAGCTCTACTTTCAGACCAGAGATGGTCTCCCAATGAAACTGTTGATTTATCTGGACAATAAGAGGTTGGACTCTATGCATGGTAAATGACTGCAATGAAGGAATTATGACTGGTTATAAACTGTACTACTGCCACAATGTGGAGGAATCCACCATGGGGGGAGGGCATGCGGAGGGGTTGGGGGAATCCCAGAACCTATGAAACTAAGTCATAAAAAAAAGAAATAGTGATGGACATATGAACAATCCACAATTCGCATTCATAGTAGTCGATTCCCTTTTATGTGTTTATGGACAATAAAATGTCTTCCTGTGATAGGTTCACAATGCATATTTGGAGAGCATAAAGAAAAGAAGAAGGAAAAAAGAGAAAAGGAAGAGAGAAAGGGGATAATGGAAAGAAAATTAGGCTTACTTTATCTGTGTAAAATCAAGGCTAACGTTGTAAGGAAAGAAGGAAAGAGAAAGAGGGTGGAAGATAGGAAGGACAGAAGGAAACCAACCTCACTATGAGTTTATATGGTAGAAGCCACAGCAGCTAAAGGAGGACAGAAGAGGCATGGAGCGCATAGGCTCAGTATTGAGTTTGAAGCCATGGCTGAGATCCCAGTGGAGCCAGAGAAAGAAGAGGTGTTAAGGACAGAGGGAATGAAAATTGGTTCACTGTTTATCTTCTTCTCTGAGAGTGGAACTTTAACAATGTACCACTCTGTGTGTCTCTGCTCTCACTCAGGAACTGGTGGTTGGTCCCCAGCCAATTCCAGTGCCCAACAGTGGCTCCAGATGGACCTGGGAAACCGAGTGGAGATTACAGCGGTGGCCACGCAGGGAAGATATGGCAGCTCTGACTGGGTGACGAGCTACAGCCTGATGTTCAGTGACACGGGACACAACTGGAAGCAGTACAGGCAAGAAGACAGCTTGTGGGTAAGATGGCTTCTCTCTCTCAATGCACAAATAGAAGTGCTGATGCTCATCAGTGAATGTTTCTGCCATCGGATGGTGTGCATAGTTTCAGTAATGCAGCAACTCTGGAAGGCATCTCCAGAAATAATCAGACATGTGAAATGCTGTCTCTAGCCCGGCTCATTCCCCAGGAAGCTTTGATGTCTGCTGTAAAATCTGGTTTTCCTTTGCTGGAACCTGGAGTAACTCACAGACCAAGTCTGTTCTCACATCCACACAATATGAACCAATTCAAGGAGTCCTTACCTAGTTCATGGAGAAGTATGCACTATCTTTCGATTTTGTGGTCCCATGAGTTTTTTAGAGTATTGTCATACTCCACTAAGTCTGTTGAAGGGATTGTGTTTTTATTGTTTTACGTCTTTCTTAGTTACATATCAGGCAATTTAAACGCTTGGCCACAACACAATCACCTTGGGTATGTCACTAGAGCAGTTTCCCTACTCATGAGTCTTGCCCTGGGGAGGAAAACAACTGAAAATATTAAACTATTGCAACTCTAAGTGATGAGTCTACGTCTGGTCCTGTGATGTGTCTAGCCTTGTTTTCTGCTGTTTTAGTTGTATGGCATTCCTTCAGCTATTCATAATTGCTTATGTTTCTATATGAATTTTAGATTTTTTTTTTGCTTCTGAGAAAAGCATTGTTATTTTGATTGGGACTTTCATTGCTATATTTTGATTGCTGTTCCACTGAATCTGTAAGTCACTTTTGGTAATATGAAGCATCTGATGACTCAAGAATTTGGAAGATTTTTTTTTATTTTGGGGGTATGCTTCTTTGCATGCTTTAATCTTCTGATGTTTTCATCATTGAGATCTTTACATATTTGGTTAAATTTGTTCTAAGATGCTTAAACTTATAACATCAGTGAATGGGACCCATCTTACAGGTCCTTTCTCAGCCATGGCGTTGTTGGCATATATAACAGCTACTGATCTTTCTATGTTGCTTTTACATCCTGCATCTTCACCAAAGTCCTTGGAATGTAAATAGTCTCAGTGGACTATTTGGTCCCTTTTTCACTTGCAGAGAGAATTTGGCTTTCTCCTTTTCATTTCTGTACCTGTCTGATTACTTGTTCATGACTAACGGCTGTGGCTAAAGCTTCCAGAATGACACTGAATAACAATGGTGAAAGTGAAAATATAAAATATAGAGCTACGTTGTCACTCTGACATTTCTTCTCAAATTGTGAAACAGAGCTTTCTTTGTCCAGTCCCTGTGAGTTATTCAGTGAGGAAAGGCCACAGGACAGGCAGGTAGTGGAAGTCACCTGCATGCAGAAACTCATGCGCTGAATCAGTGTCTTAATCTAGGTGATTTCAGCTAGGGGCAGGGTTGGGATCTTACCTTTTTTGTTTTTTTCTTGTCTAAATATACATAAAATGGGAAGATTTGGTAGTTGATAGAACAGTATAGCAATCTTCCCAGCCATCTCCCCCCTAAAATCAGTAACAATTTGAATGTCAAATTACTCTTGACTCAAATTGCATATTTCTTTGTTTTCATCTCCTTGGAAAAAAACTTGTTTACATTAATTGTTATCTGTTTATCATCTAACCATCCCTAGGGTTTCTGATAGAAAACATGACTAAACAAAGTGAAAACTTGTTAGGGCAGAGTAACTCAGTCCCTATAATATTGCTATTGTCATCTTTATTCTGCAATGCTTATAATATTAGGTTATAAAGTTCTTGATTTTTTTTTTCATTTTAAAAACATATTTCAGGAGAGTGTTCACGTTTTTTCATCATTTTGAATTCCCCATACATTTTTACAAGACTTGGTTTGGTTTGATTTGGTTTTGAGTTTGAAAGGAAAATATCGATAACTTCCATTTTAGGAAACAGTCTTCAGGCTTTGTATATGTTAGAGGGTACAAGTAGACATGGGATTTTTTTATTTCTGAACTGGTAGCTTTCGGAGCATGCTGTGGTTTTAAGTCATTTTGTCTCTTTTTTTTTTTTTTTTTTTTTTTTTTAAATCTAGGCTCATTTTCACGAGAAACAAGTGCCAGATTTCAGGTTGTATATGACGGTGATATTTCTTTGAGCTTGTGACTGCCAGAAACCATTTTCTCCCTTGTCGGTCTTGTTGATTTGCTTGTGTTTCCACAACATCTGAAGACCCCTAAATGTGAAGTCTCTTATATATGCCTGTGCAGTCTCTACTATATAGAAAGCTAATGTGGAAGTGGTTACTAAAAGAGCTAAACAAACATAAGGGGTCGTATAATGAAGGGCAGTGAAGGAGACTGTCCTCACCCCTCCGTTTATACCTCAAATGATCTTCATTGCTGGGCAAGTGAACGGTGCAGAGAGCAAAGGCTTGGAGCCACGGTGTGTGCAGGTGGACGCTGGGTTGCAGCCACAACTTCACGAGAGAAACTACCAGGGCCTGCAGGGCTCAGAGGGAGCTTCAAGATGAGCACGTGAGCTTTGAGTACCAGCAGCAGAAAAGAGTTCAGGAGTGATAATTCCAACTCTAGTTTTGAATAGTAAAACTGGGTGAAGTCTTGTAGGAGCAACGATAAGTTATGTGTGATGACCTCGTGGATCAGAGTGTCCCTAGGGAGTCCAACAGCCAGTGGATCTGTGTCAAGCACCTTATGTGCATACGATGCACTCTATCTGTATGTATGTGTGTGTGTGTGTGTGTGTGTGTGTGAAAGAGAGAGACAGAGAGAGATTTTATAATTCTGATGATTTGACTCTAACATCATTAACAGGGAACTGAGGTTCAGAATCCACATCAAAATCCCATGATGGTAAATGGTGATACCATAATTCAAAGACACAGTTTTTTCTTAATTACGTGTAATTGCAAAGCTATACCTCTTGTTTTACATATTATACTCTCATTATTGTATTTGTCACAACATGACAAATGTCAGGCTTCATCCTGTCCAGACTGAATGCATCTTCCTACTTTTGCCGGTGCTTTTCGATGAGATTGATCACCTGTGCAGATTTGCCTTTTCGTTTTACTTTAAAATCATATTTGTAAATAAATAAGTGGTGGAACAGAATGAGGACAGATGTATACAGAGAATCATTACGCAGAGTGAAGCAATGAGATCCAATCCCAGAATACAGAAAAAGACAGGCCAACCGCTGAGGTGCACCTGGAAACCCGTGGACAGAGACAAGCAGTGGAGACAGCGAAGGTGTGTTACAGTGACCAGAAAACCCAGCGGTGATGAGCACTTGGGGTTCCACTGCTGGACAGGTGGAAAGAGGTGTTCTCCAGGAACTCAGGAATATGAGCCCAGGCATAGAATTGCCTTTTCTGCTGATTTGTTTAATTTGACAACAAGCAGAAATAGCAGCAGCTCCCAAGCAAATCGATTGAAACAGGTTAGATTTCATGACCCAGACCCCTACCATTGCCACATCAGGTTGGTTTGGGATAAAGAGAAAAAGGCTGTGGGGCTGGAAGGACAACAGCAATCTGAATGTATGCTAAGCCAGGGGCAAACTCACATCTGCCTCAACACGTACTGGTCCACCAGGAAAAATGATACTGACGCAAGATCATGCAAGTTCAACCCAAAATAAGTACAGGAAACCCCCAGACATAATGGCCAACTGGCCTAGACCCCCGGCATCACCACATCAAGCATTATTTTGTGTATTGAGGCCAAGGCTGTGGGGCTAGATGAACAACAGTCACCTACACATGTGTTAAGCCTATAGCAGACTCACTTCTATTCACCCTATTGCAGTGGTTCCACAAGGGGAAAAAACAAAAAGTACAGGGGTGGAAACTGGTGAGCCTGGAACTGGAACTATGCAGATCATGACAAAAATCTAGCAAGAGTCAGACCTGAAACTTGCTGGAGAGAGTGGCACAAGTGACTGCAAATGAAGAACCAAATGTCGGCACAAATTGACCTGTACAACTGTGGGAAACACAGCATACAAACATTCTTAAGGAGAATAATTTGATAACCAAAAGTAAAATGGCCAAGAGCAAAAGTAGAGACAGAGGCACAATGAATAATAGTGATGCCTCCCCTGCAAAGGAGCAAAAGCCTTTGCCAACCTCAGAGTTAATTGAGGAAGATGTCAAGAAAATAGATGAGAAAAAACAAAAACAAATAAAACTTCATATAAAGCTTCTTAAGAACATTGAGAAGCACTTACAAGGATTCAAGGAATTTAAGGAACATGACATACAGGAAATAACAACACTGAAACAAAATGAAACCAAATTACTAGAAATGAAAGAAAAATGGAACAATTTAAATATTCAGTACAAACACTCAATAATATAATAAGCAAATCAGAAGAAAGAATCTCAGAAATTGGAGGCATGTCTTGAAAAAACGGGGAAAATATCAAAATCTGGAAATGAAACTGAGTCAAGATAGGAAAAAAAGTATTCAAGAATTAAGAGATATTATTAAAAGTCCAAATATAAGGGTCATGGGAGTCCCAGATAGCACAGAAAGAAAAGTAGGGTTTAAAGCTGTATTCAATGAAATAATACATAAAAGGTTCCCTAATATGAAGAAAAATTGGAAACAACATTTAGAAAGGGCACAGAACTCAAAACAATGTTGACCAAAAGTTTCACTGCATTGCATGGTAATAAACCTCTCCTATGTCAAATATAAGAGAAAGATCCTTAAATATCTCTGCATGCTACTTGTAAATAGTGAGTCTCCTTATATTTATAGGTAAAGGTAGCTGCTTTGATGGATTCGGGAAGGACAGACTGCGGATCCTTGAGCAAGCAGGAGAGCTGGAGGAGAATTTGGGGTGCAGAGGGGAGATGTGCAGCCCAAAGTGTGTACTTGGCTGCAGGGGGCTGAAAGGTCTGGCAGTGAGGCAGTCCCCCAAGTACTGAAGCAAGAGAAGAGTTCAGACAGGCAGACCTTATTAAGCATTTTTAGTGTATGAATAAAGGATCATGACTGATATTAAGTAAAAGTAATGAATGTATTGCCAGGAATTGTACTCATGAAGGTACAGGACTGACCTGGTGTTTCTCAGCATGGGCCAAATGCTTTGTCCAAGTGCGAAAGCATCACTTTCTCTCCCTTCTGACTACAGGACCCCCTCCGCTACTAGGCTAGCTTGCTGAAGTCAAGAGGAGAACCCATGGTTACCTTATCACTTTGTTACCCCAGACTTAACTTTAAAATAAGTCTCCAATTTAGTGACTCAACAACTTTTCAGAAAATAATTCATGAGCATATAGGAAAAAGAAACAATTTTCTCCAAATATTGGAAGAACAGTAAAAGAGAACATTGAAGGTTTTAATATTGCGTTTAAAAAGTATGTTGATTATTTGAGAGGCAGAGAAAGAGAGAGGAGTGGGAGATCCTGCAACGTCTGCCATAACCCCTAGGAGGATTGAATTTGGGAGCCAGGAATGCATCCTGTCTCTCCCATGAGTGGCGGGAATCCAACTGCTGAAAGGACTGCTGCTGCTTCCCAGTGTCTGCAGTAGCAAGATCAGAGTCGAGAGATGGAGCCAGAAATCACACCTGGCATTTAGACATGTTGTGCAATTGTCCTACCACAGGCTAAATGCCTACTCCTGGCATAGTTTTATTTTGGACTGCACATCACAGGCGGCTGTTTGCTGATTCATTCTTATTTGTTATTTGGCAGAGTAGATCTAGGTGAAACAAAACAAAATAAAACATGTCACAGAGAACCAGGGACCCATGATATCCTGTCGTATTTGATTTTGATTTAGGGTGTTAAGCATCTGTGAGGCTCATTTGGTATGCCATGAATTCGGATGCCTCAGGGCGTCAGAGGGAATGCCAATGCATGGAAAGCTACCACACACACACACACACACACACACACACACACACACACACAGGCAAAACATGCACACACGGACAGAAGCTGAGTATAAAGCTTGTGACTAGCCAGTAGAATGAGTGCTGCAAATTTTATGCCCAGAAATGATCCAACCCATTCTTAGTCCTATCTATCCCCTTTAATAGCACCTTAACATAACTGAGAGTAGGTATTGCATAATGGAAAAAACAAACTAAGGACCAAGCATGTTAGCATGAATGAATTGGTACCATGCTTCAGACAGGTCAGCTGATGTGTGTGTGGGGAGGATCTGAGTGTGAGGAACAGGAAAATGTTAAGTGGGTGGAGACAACATGTCCCACATCCGGGTCTGTCTGAGCGCAGCCCTGCTCCTGCTTCCCCTACCGGATCCTCTTCACCAGTCTTCTGTGTCTTGCGCATATTTCTCTTGTGTTTTCAGATGTTGTGTTTGTGTGAGTGCTACAAGTGTGTGAGGCCTGAAGTATAGGTGTGCACAGAAGGCTTGGGAGGGATACTCTAAACCTCCTTGATAAACGGGTGACTCAAGGGAAAATGCAGGGTTTGCCAGCCAACCTTTGCTTGTAGACCAGATTCCATTCAACACGTTGTGCCTGCATAACTCATACTCAGAAATACAGAAGTCGCTTCCTGGTCTGTACCATAGGCACGTGCACCTGTGGTGACCCACAGGTGGGAACCAGCTCCCTCAGCATCACTGAGCCAGTTCAACCTCTCCCTGTGCTGTATGTGGAGAAACATCTGCTCAAGAATACTCAGGTTCTTGGCTGACAAACTGTCACCTGCTGCTCTGCTTCCAATCCAGTTCCATGCTAACGTGCCTGGGAAATAAGAAGCTGCTCAATTCCCCGCACCAAAGACAAACACTGGGACGAAGCTCCAGGCTCCTGGCTTCAGCCTGGCCCAGACCTTTAACTCTGACTTTAAATAAAGAAATATTTGGGAAGACTTCAGTGCTATTTCTCTTTACGCATGAAAATCTTAATATATTTTAATTATTTCTTTATGTACTTTTTCCACATGAAGTATTGAGTTGTCGAAGATGGAGTTGTTACTTCAATAATAATTGGTGAGACAATTAACTGACAGCTTAATGAATGGCTTTGTCATTTTATGTAACAGGAAGTCAAGCATCCTGTAAATTGCCAAATTCTCAGTCCTATAATATTGTATAGAAGTTTTGAAAAATAACTACACGGCTACAAAATTTCGAGGTTTTTACATTTGCAAGACCAACGAGAATATTTTGTTGATGTTTTCCCCCTTGGACATGTAAAACCTGGTAAATGGCTTGCTTTAAGAGTAAAGATTTAAGTGAAACTTTTAGAAATTAGTATCCTGCTTTTAAGACAGAATATGTACATTACCTTGGAGTATAATTGTTTGATGAAAAGCATGGCTCATAAATTTATTTACATATGCGTTTTTAAAGTACTATTCAGTTATCAAATTTTACTTATTTTTATTTGAAAAGAGGATGTAAAGAAGGAGATAAAGAAGAAACAGAAAGAAAGAGGAAGAGAAAAGATAAGAGAAGAAAGAGAAAGCAAGAGAATGAGAAGAGACAAAAAAGGAAGGAAAAAAGGCAAAAGAAACAGAGGGATCTTCTGTTTACCAAGGTCATACTGAAATGTTCACCATAGTCTGGGTCGTGCCATTCCCAGGTGGCAGAATTGGTGGCAGATCATTCACATTTCCTCCCAGGATCAACGTTAATAGAAGTTGGAGTTGGAAATGAACCTGGGAAGTACATGCCGACACTTAAATATAACCTGTAGGAGTGCTCAATGCCTACCCCCATAGGTATAAATTGTGTATATTTATACTTACAGAATTGAACATGCCTGTATACACATTTAAACGCATATGTGGCATACCTATATGTAAATGCTCACACATTTAAATTTCAGTATATTTCATCCTGATTCATCCTTAGATATAAATTTTGCTTTTTTTTTTGTAGCTGTTTTTTAAATTGTAATTGAAGGTCCTGTAACATTTTTGTCACATTCATTCTGTAGTAAAACCTTGTTATTGCGATCACGTGCAACACTGGTAATAACATGTGAATTATTCACAATCACTTTGAAGTCGTGTTATTAGTCATCATCATCCTACTGGATAATAGGATGCATAGACAAAAACCAGCATGCTTTCTATTTTCCTCATGGACACTGGCTGCCTTCAGAGTCCAGTCACTCCAGGTCAAGTCATAAAGACAGCAAATCTACTTGAATATTTGAACAGGAAGTGACATAAAGTTTGTGAGTACAAGCCAGAAAATGTCAAAGGAGAGTTCCAATCCACCATGAATGTATGCTTGTGAGGGCATGTGGAACTTGGTCTTCATGTGTCTCACTGTCACTATGCAGTGGCATTTTTGTGCTTTGGCACACTTTATTTGTTCGTTTATTTTTCCACCAATCTACCTTTCTCACTTCAGAAATAATTGCACCAATAGCATATTTCAAGTGCCTGCTTCAAGCAATATTTGTGCTGAACGGTTTTTGAACTCAATCCTGCAAAAGAAGGATTATCTCCACTGAAAGATCAGATCATAAAGGGCTCCTGGAATTAATCATGAGGCCAGCCCTGAGGTGAGAGCTGGAACTGGGGCTTAAAGAAAGACTTGGGAATCTAAGCCCTTATCCTTATCCAAGGTGCATTCACAATAAACAAAACACTAGCTACTGAAATGAAGAGCCCAGCAGCTGGAGGAATCACAATTTCTTAAGACAAGTGTAATTCTTCTTTCTCTAAGCTACTTGACCCCTGATCAAGGGACTCTTTAAAAATTTGTGAGTGTTTTGTTCCCTGTCATGTAGCTTGGTGATTTTTATTGTCACGTGGCTTGTTTGAGTTCCTTATTTAAATAGGAAAAATGAAGGAAACCAAATAATGCATTTTAGAAATCATTGGACATGACTTATTAGAGTGCCTGGTGGACTGGATAATAATAAGGGTGTTTCTTGCAGAACGGCCTTTGTTGGCCAACAGGAGATGCCATTCTGCCATGAACCTGTGAAATTTCACTCCATGAGTGTACATAAGAAGATGATGAATCAAGGAGTATTCTTGATTAAACTGGGTCAGGATTACATTTTTTTTCATCTGAATCTCCTTCAATTTCAAAGTCCTTAATCAACTCCGTTCTGGATGGGTTTGGAGCATGCACTTTGAATTAAGCAAATCTGAGCTGGAAACCCTGCTGCTTATTAACTGTGTCTCCCTGAGTGGCGTTTTGCCTCTCTGAGCCTTAGGGCCCGCATCTGAAAAATATTCATTAAACTTCCATCAGAGTGAGGTATGAACTTACTGAGATGAGCTGTGTGGACTCCCAGTGTTCTCAAAATAGAAGAAATGCTGAGATTTACACTATGTGCATTATTTTTAAATCAGAGTCTCCAAAGGCATCTTTCTGCCCTTTGGAAGAAATTCCAAGTAATCACGCAGCTAGGTGCACTTTCCTAGCCCGAGAGCCATGCCGAGTTCTAGAAATCATGGCATTCAGGTGCCTGTGAGTAAGAAAGAAACCAGACCTCTGGGACACCTGATGAAGTCAGCGTTTGCCTACCAGGTGATGCTGCTCTCTTAGCTCCCTGCACGGAGGAAGTATCCTCTTTTCTATCAGTGTCCGTGATGACTGAGAGCCATGATGGATTCGATGAGTGGGCTAGGCACACAACAGTCACCTTCAGGGCTAGGAATTTAGCTACAAACCTGTATTAAGTTTCATATTTCATTTACTTCTGCTCCCAGGCAAATCATTAGAGCATAGCTTTAAAATGATAACCAGGGCTTGGTTGAGGATGGCACGCTGTGTTGGGATCTTGTTGAAGGTCCAGTCTTTCAGAGACTGTTTATAATGTTTATCAATATGTGGCTGGCTGGTTTGTTTGTTTGTTTGTTTGAACACAAGGTCATAACAGAACCAGTTGGCAAACATTCTAGAGTGAACTGGCTACCTGATAGTATACATCCCAGAATGAACTGACAACCAGCTACTATAAGTCAATGCAACATTTGATGGGCTCGATTTCCAGAGGCATAGCTTATTTCAAATTTGTTTTAATGATGACGTAGATTCCCCAATCTCCTTCCACTAAATACAGATATATTCTAGCAAGGCTTCCCAAGCAAGTAAAGACTCAAGTTGCATCAGATTTAAGGAAAAGATGGAGTAGATAAGTCCTAAAGAAAAGGGGAACATCAACACAAAAGTCAGAGAAATAATTGGTTCTAGGTCCAACTGGGCAAGAGAAGAGGGCTAGGAGGATGAGGGATACACTTATACCATTCAGTTCTGAATCAGGCCCGTTGGTGAGCCTTCCAGTACATTTCTAAGAGAAGTATGGCGTCCAATTAAGTCATGATTTACAGCAAGGAGTCTATGCCCAATCTAGAACCTATCTCTTACTATATACAGGGGACAGTTTCAAAGTTGCAATCTCTCCGGGATTATGACATTGTATTATATTTGATTGCATACTTACAGAGCAGGCTTACAAGAAGCAGTCAGTAGATTTGACTTTGATTAATCATGTGCTGTGTTATTCCCAACAAATATCAGCTGAATTGGTACTGCAAAGAGTTACAAGATTGAGTGCTGGGAAGAAAAAAAAAAAAAAAACAATTACAACATCCTTAAATACCCAGAAGGCAACAGAAGTGTCAGGAGGAGTTGTGGTGCAACATGCAATAGGCCTGGGTTGATGTCCCCATAGGTGGTTGCCCTGGATTTTCTCTGGAAAGAGTTTTATTTATACTTGTCCTACTGATCTAAATCATGTATTGAACTCACTATAAAAAAGAGCTCTGCTTGGAGAACAAAGTAAATGGCCAATGTCTGTCTGGGCATCACCACTTCTGATTCGTCAAATTAGAATTTGCTCTGAGAGGGCCAACTAATGAATGCGATACCGTTGGAGCATATATGGGAACAGGGTTGGTAATAAGATGAACTTACATGAATCTCACCTGATTTATGAAGGACATGGATAGTGTTTTCTTAGGTTTGAAGTTGAAACATGATGACAGGATCTCCAACAGAGACAGCTTAGCTTTTATTCTTAAGTTGTGTTAGGGATTTGTGTTGCTTGGCATTTTTTTGTGACATCTGGGTGAACAGTGCTTTGACTTTCAAATACATAAATTTGTAAAAAAAAAAAAAAAAAAAAAGACCCAAAGACCATCCTTTGTCCCTTTGCCAAAACCAGAGCATTGCCATCTAGTGTGTGGAAAGCAAGCACTGCCCAGCTGAAGAGCACAGAAGTTTCAGAAAGACGACTTGGGGATACGCCCATGCAGCCCTGACTTTGGGATTCTTGGCTTTGTCTCCCTGCCCCAACTCCCACCGCTGAGTTCCTACTGCTTTTGCTCCAGTTCTCATCCTTCTTCCATGCCCTATTTTCTTCTACTGTTCAATGAAAATAGAAAAAATAGCAACAGTTTCCATGGAAGACTATCACGGTGTCAGAGGAAGGAATACAGAGTATTTGCTGTAGAGCAAGCAATCTACGAGGTTAGCATTAGTATTAGCTGACTTAACTTTTGATACACAAATAAGAATGGTTTTCATTCCTAGATGCCAGAGTAACAAAAGCCACCATGTCTCTTGACATTCATCCAAACATGTTGATGAGAAAGTACTGAGTTGCTTATCAAAAAGGCATCTCTTTAATCTCATAAATGCATGAGTGTATTCTTACAAATAATAACAGTAGCTTATGTCTCTTGCAAAACAATATGGCAATATTCTTATGGTTGAGAATCCTAGACTAAGCAAAGCTATACCCATGTCTCTAGAGCTGACATTAACTACGAATTCAAAAAGCTGGAAGCAAGACAGAATTTAAATTATCAACTGGATGTTTCAAGTTCATATGCAGGGAAAGAAGATATCAAATATGAATGAAGTTAGGAGGGTCCTGGCTTATCACTTCCCATCATTTATAATGGTGTGGGAAGCAGGCAGGGAGATGGGTGCTTATCCAAAAGCCAGAAGCAGAATATTTCCAAAGAAAAGCAAGGACTTGTTGAAGCTATTTTTCTGATCCTGTTTGCATTCTTCATTTTGCTGGAATATTCCTGTAGTACTGAGTTTTTCTGTGAACGTGTGTGTACACATGCCTGCATGTCTGAGCACCTGGCAAGGTATGCACTGGGGGACGCAGCAGGTCCTTTTCATAAGTGGTTTATGTTTCACTGAAGGCCACGTGAATGTTAGTAACAGACATCATGAGAGACGTTGTGTCATTGGCCTCACTCAAAAGTCCCGTACGTGGTATGACCCGATGACTCACGGTCCTGTCCAAACTAAGCATTTTGGTTGCAATAGGTAATTTCACTGCTATCAGACAAGGATGGATAGAATCCACTCAGTCATTCCCACGGTTTTGGAAAAGCATGGACCCCTCTTCTCCACCTAGACACAGAAAAGGTGAAGAATGAAGGTAGTCTTTCCAACACAGCTCTCCAATGTTTTTTACTTCATTTCTTAGTGTCACTGTCCCCTCCTGCCTCTTCAAGGAGACAGTTGGAATGAGGGAATTGCCACATGGCATGGACATGCCAGCAACATTTCACTGACCACACACTCCTGGGTCCATTACATCCTTTCATGTTTAAGTCACCACTTTGACATTGTGACTTATCCTAACCCATGACCTTTCTTCGTCTGAGCCCTTCTTCAAGTCCAGAGAATTTCAGTGAAACAGGAGACTCTATTCTGGTGCTTCCCACAAGTATCCTAACAGGAAGGAAAGAGGCCACTACATTGGCCTTGCCTGAAAAAGACTGCAATGTGTGAGGCAGAGGCCTTTGGCAAGGTTTTGCCAAGCAGAGACTGAAACTAATTAGTAAGTAAAGGGTCCTGACATGTGCTTGTCACTGGCCTTGTGTGTGTGTACACACTATGGCTCATCTAGCTGACAAAGGGCTGGGCTGCGAGCTCGAGAGCTGTCTTGGGCAGCAATAATCTTGGCCAGGCTAAACACAATTACTGGAATTCACACTTAATTTTGTAGTGTTGAGAATTGTACGAGGGACTGAGGCAGCCGGTGAGTTTTTGGTCAATGCAATGTTAAACATAGAAGCAAGTGATGCAGGACACACAGGGCAGCCAAGCACAGGGGCTGCGGTGTATCCGGTGGTGTCAGCTTCTCTGTCCCGATCCGGCAGACGATGCTTACACATTCAGTCCCTGAGGCCACAAAGTCAGGCTCCATTAACTGCATGCCTTGGAGTACGTTGGTTATTCTCATAAAAGCTTCATTCCCTCAAACAAACATATTGCCACCTAAATACAGCTGTATTCAGCCTTATACCCTGAGCCTGTTAGTAGTAGTAAGATTCCAGCCAATCAATTGCCACTGATATCATTTTATCTCTAATTGCAAAGATGCTTGAGATGACTTGCACTTAAATAGCTCAGAAACCCATTCCTGCTAACTTGGTAAGTTTTCTCAGTTACATGACTAGAAAAGAACATTTTTAGGATCTGGAAACTAGGTAGATGAACTCAATCACTTGGCACTCACAGATATATTTTCAATTTTTTAAAAGACTTTAGAAGCTGACTTAGCTAACTTTCACACTGGGAGATAAAATTTTACCTTCCACAAAAAAAAGGGGGCAGCCCCTGCCCTGATTCATAAATAGGCTTCTGATGCATAAAATGTCACTTTTGGGTGCGTTTGTCAGATTCCCAAGCGTGTCTCTTGTGTAGGATTTTGTTACTGTAATCCTTAGCCCCCTCTTTAGGGTGAGTAATTTCATTGCAACCTCATCTTGATGGTGTGGGAATGACCATGTGACTAATGTGGTGGTGTTCTTTCTTTACCTTCTGCACTATAAACTTCACAATACCGTTTTACTTTTCTGCACTTTAACGCTTGCTCTTCCAGAGCACTTGAAGCGACTTCATAAAACCCAGCTCTGTCAGCCAATTCGGATTCACCTGACAGGCTATAGTTTGTCTTTAGTGCACTAACCCAGGAGTAATGATAAACATCTCATTTGCCTGTCTCAAAATACGCCCCCATAGAATAGAAATTGCATAGAACGTTGCTAGCTTAAGCACAGGATGAATTTATTATATCAGATAGATAGATGTCCATGCTGTCAGTTATAAAGTTATTTATTAATCTCATCATCATTAGACAGCAGGTGTGATCTGACATTCCCTCAGCCCATGTGTGGTGTGTGATGTACCGTGGGGAATGGTGACGTGAGGACTGCAGTGCATCATGGGGAATGGTGACATGAGGGCTGCAGTGCATCATGGGGGATGGTGACATGAGGACTGCAGTGCATCATGGGGGATGGTGACATGAGGACTGCAGTGCATCATGGGGAATGGTGACATGAGGGCTGCAGTGCATCATGGGGGATGGTGACATGAGGACTGCAGTGCATCATGGGGGATGGTGACATGAGGATTGCTGTCATCTCTTCCAGAGCACATTGGAGAACTTGGAGAAATGTGTTCTAACAGGATGTGAAAACTGGATCCTGAACAAAGTGGATCCTGCTCCAAAGTGTGGTTGGAAGGGATCGGATGCTAAATCTCTGTAGTGCGAACACTTCAAGGAAATATTCAAGTCCTCACCTTTATGGTTATGAAGATTAATTTCCAACCAAATGTATAACTTATAAGAAACAAATTAAGTTAATAATCTCATGGGACCAAAAATTCTGTGAGCTGTTGGCAGATTCATAAAGCTGCCAGGAGTTTTTATACTGCCCATTTCAGCATGTATAGTTTAATTATGAAGATTAAATATGAATGTGGTAAATTAAGAAAACTAAATGTATTAATGTTTAAGGTTTCAGTTCTTTTTTGTGTACTCATTTATCCAATTTGATTGAATTAGGGGAGAGTATCTTCATGCCAAAATATACAGAATTTATATACCTTTCTGGAAAAATGACTTGTATTGATTATACAACATACATATTTAGGGAGAAATACATGTATTTCTAATTTTTGACTTTGGATAAATATCAATCTGATCTGTGTATAAGATCATTTTCAAAATTTAGGAGAATTTGGGGCCAGTGTTCCTGGAAAGCTAACTGCACTGAAGAAGGAAAATCTAGAAAACCCAGGGATCAAGGGGCAATCACAATGCAGTCTCTGGCTGTTTATGCTGCTCCTAAGTGAAATAAGCCAGAGACAGAAAAACACATGTGACCCTAGCCATCTATGGCATCTAACAGAGTGCATCTCACAGAATAGAACAGTCATCAGCATGGGCTGCCAAGAGCTAGGAGTAAGGAGTAGTTGGCCAACAGGTGTCAAGTCACAGCTAAATAGGAGATACAAAACTAGCCTTCTATTTTACACTGAGGTGACTATGATTAACAATAATGCATTGTATATTCAAGAAAAAGAAGAAAAACATGCCTTGATGTTTCTAATCACAAGAAAGTGCAAAATGTATGATGTCAAATGTAAGATATATTTAACCTGAACTGATAATTATGTATATAAATATGGATCAATCAGATTTTAACCTGTGAAGTATAATCATGCCAAATATAAAAATGATATCTTGAAAAATTATAAATGGAGGCCAACTCACCTTACCTGCACACATATAAATTCTAAACATCACTTCAAGAAACTGTTGAAGAACTAATATTCCTTTCCCCATTTGACTGCTATATGACTATACACTATAGTCGCTGTGTAGGCTAGTAAGAAAGAAGCCAGAACTCTGGGGGAGATTCAGTCTGAGCATTCTAAGGGCAGGGATCCTGGAGCAGGAGAGGATGAGGGGATGACAGGATGAGAGGATGAGGGGAAGAGGGGATGACGGGAAGAGGGGATGAGGGGATGAGGGCATGGGAGGCTGAGAGGATGAGGGGATGAGGGGATGAGGGGATGAGGGGAAGAGGGGATGAGGGGATGAGGTGATTAGAGGATGAGGGGATGAGGGGATGAGAGGATGAGGGGATGAGGTGATGAGGGGATGTTGGGATGAGAGGTTGAGAAGCTATAGGATAGCAAGCAGGCTCCAGATAGGCTGGCCAGCTACCCAGGCACACAGTGTTCATTGCCAGGTCATGCCAGAGAAAAGGATGTAGAGCCTGGGGTCGTCAAAGCCACCGTCCCAGGACAGGGCTGTTCCCTCCCTAACCTCATGCAGGGGGAATAGTCACCAACAAGAACTGAATTCAAATTATGACAGTGAAACTCAGCAGCTCGTGTTTCATCGCCTTTGCTTTGCTCATTTCTCCAGTAAATGCAAAGTAAACCTAAGGGAAATAAACAAGATGAATCTGCATACTTAGTGGCTTCAGTTATCATGTTTATAGAAATGGAAAATTCCAAGGGTCAAACTACAGGGCAGAAACCCCAAAGCTGGGCCCGGCGGCGTGGCCTAGCGGCTAAAGTCCTCACCTTGAACGTCCCGGGATCCCATATGGGCGCCAGTTCTAATCCCGGCAGCTCCAATTCCCATCCAGCTCCCTGCTTGTGGCCTGGGAAAGCAGTCGAGGATGGCCCAATGCTTTGGGACACTGCACTCGCGTGGGAGACCTGGAAGAGGTTCCTGGTTCCCGGCTTCGGATCGGCGCAGCACCGGCCGTTGCGGCTCACTTGGGGAGTGAATCATCGGACGGAAGATCTTCCTCTCTGTCTCTCCTCCGCTCTGTATATCTGACTTTGTAATAAAATAAATAAATCTTTAAAGAAAAAAAAAGAAATCCCAAAGCATCCTTTCCCTTGTAGCCTTGAGAAGTGACTTGGGGTCAGGTAAAAGCTTCCAGCCAACAAGGTTCCTTGCTTTAGGGTATCCCTGAATGAGGCTTTAGCAGTGCCTCAGGACCACTCATCTGCAGGTAGCTCTTCAGGTAAGGATCAGGGCTCTGTTGATATCACAGCTGTGCCTCCTGTGAGAAGGGGAGCTTTGGGATGCTTCCTTTCCGGAGGCCCTTAGAAATTTTCCATAAAAACACCAAGGAGAGGATTTTCTTTCTTTCTTTTTTTCTTTTTTTTTTTTTTTTTTTTTTTAAAGCTGGGAGTCTGAACAGAGAGAGCAATAAAGAAGCAACGCCTCTATGGACTGATCCCAGAAGCAAATGCTGGCTGAACAAATGGAGGTCCTGGGTGTAAGAAGATAAGACAACTGCACAATTGGTAGCTGATTATGGGATGTACACCCATTCAAGTCACGGCCTTATCCTACAGCAGGCAGCTCAGTAAAGGGAAACAATAAGCATTGATAATAATAAAATCTTCAAGGCTTTCTTTATTAAAATAGGTCAGAACATGCAGTCAGATACCAGGGAAGAAAGAGAAGTCTGAATCCGTTGGAAAAGTAGACATTGTTTCTAGTTTCTCTACTTCTCCCAGCCCTGTTTGTGCCTGTTCGGGAGGACAAACCAGGTGCTGAGGGTAAACAATGGTTAATAGTTCTTACAGTTTGTAAAAAGTTGTTTTTGAATAAGTCAGACAAGTCCAAATAATATTTCCAAGGTTAATGCAGTTAAAGGGCAGAGTGACAGAGATGTGAGGAGGGAGAGAGAGATTCCAGCTGCTGGTTCACTCCTTAGAAGGTCACCTTGGCAGGAACTCAGTCAGGCTGAAGCCAAGATCCTGGAACTCCATCCTGGTCTCCCACGTAGGATGCAGGGGTCCATACACTTGGACCATGCTCTGTTGCTGTCCAAGGTAGATTAGCAGCAAGCTGGATCAGAAGTACCGCAGCGGGGACTTGAACTGGCACTCTGCCATGGGGGGCTGCTGTTACCGGCAGCAGCTTAACCCTGCCGGGCCACGACGCTGGCCACCAAATGGATTTCCTAATGTCCAAATGTGGTCACTCAGTGGGGGACACAATGGAGATACTGTGTGAACAACAGAAGCCCCACGTCAGGGGCAGCCACCATGTTCGAGAGAGCATGGTTGAGGACTGTCCATTTTCCAAACAAAACTGGGGTTGGCTCCAGGTCCCATTGTCCCCCCAAGCTTCATATGGGTCCTGGATTTTGAAGGAGGGAATGAGAAGACCCACTTGAGGTATGAACAACTCACTTGTAAGTACATAACTTAAATGACTGTTGTTTTGTGAAATCAGCCCCTCCCTTCAAAAAAACAACACGTGACAACTCCCTGTCCAAACAAACAAACCCACAAGTAAGAACCAAAACACAACCTCTAATACTGCTGATCCTGATGGCATGAAAGGGGTCACACCAACTCACAGACTCACAATGTCAGTTATCCTCACACCTTCATCTGCTCTCTGTAAGACGCACACATTCACCACACTTCAGACCCAGCATTTGATTCCAAAATTAAGATCATGACTCTCATGAGGAAACAGCTCCTGGCAGCAGGACTCTGGAAGGAATGGGTTAGGTTTGCACAGAATCCTTGAGGCTGCCATCTCTAGGTCTAGCTTGAGCCTTCCAAATATGAGCAATGCTATACTCCCCTGTGCACTCTAACTGTTGAATGTCACCACTCAGAAACAACAAAGAAACTGCACCTAGCAGCTCTAGAAAAGCGACAGAGGAGAACAGGTGGAGTGCGTCACAAGTACCATATGAACGGTGGCTTTGATGTGACTATCTGTGAGAGCAGCACAGACTCTAAAAGAGGAAAGGGACTGGGTTTTCCAGGCAGAGTCCAAGGAAAGACGCAATGAGGAGTAGGTAGCTAGATGCGGAGAAAGTATCAGAGGGTGTGAGGTGCTGGAGGGGTGAGACTGGGCCCTGAGAGGTGACCGGGGCTCGTCTCCAGTCTGGGAGGTCCAGGGCTCGGTGTGCGGCAGGGCAGAGGAGGAGTGCTGGACAGATGTGACGCGTGGAAGACGGCCTTAGGAACATGGCAGCTTCTGACTCCAGCAGGGCTCTCCAGGGGAAAATCACAGTCCGGGACTCAAAGCAGGCTCTCTCAAAGTCTAGTAGTTCCCATTTTACTTAAAACTTGAGCACTAGACAAATATACAACCATATTTCTTTCCTTCATTTCAAAATGATTTTATGAAATGATAAAATACATCAGACACACACACACACACACACACACACACACACACACACACACACGCTAATGGCTTCCTGCTTGAGAATTTTGCCTTTGCCTTTGTTGTCAGGTTTAAATGCTTGTGTCTGTGACATGACTTACTCTTGTTTTTGTCCTCTGTGTCAGAGACTGGGCCATCGATAGCGATCATCACAAATTCAGTGAAGAAGGAGCGCATGTCGGAGACAGTTTTCCCCAGCCCTGATCTGTGCTTCCAGTTTTCACAAATCTTCTTCAGTTCAGATGAATGAATTGCTTGAGCTTCAGAAGAAGAGAACTTTTTTTTTCTTTTCTGGCAATGAACATTCCCATTAAATGTGTTATATAAGCACAGTTTGAAGTGGTAGTTTTTAATAAGCGTTAGCTGTCAGATACATATTTATATGTTTATAAATATATATCATGCTTTTTATAGCATGTGCATGGAGAAATGGAATCTAACACATGGCAAATTTAAAAAACCCAACTGCTCTTCCTTCCCCCCACCCTTCCCACTTTCACAGTGAAGGAGGAAAAGCAGGGAAGCAGTTCCAAGCGCAGCACTTTAGAATCCAGATAATCCAGCGGTGGCTTTATCTTCGCACACAGGAGGAAGCAGAGGGTGAAATCAGTCCTGTTTAATACATTTTCCTCAAGGTTCATTAGCTGTGTGGGGGTCAAGTGGCACAGAGAACTGTGCCTGTTTTCTTCTCTGTGACATTAAAGAACGATGCTGTCTGTCACAATCAGACAGAAAGTGGGGCTGGCACAGTGGATCAACCGGTTAATACTCCACTTGCAAACGTCAGTGCCTCATGTGGACGCTGGTTCATGTCCTGGCTGCTCCACTGCTAGTCCAACTTCCTGAAATAGCTTGGGAAAGAGGTAGATGAAGTCCCAAAGCCTCGGTGCATGACACCCGCATGGAACACTTAGAAGCTCCTGGCTTTGAAATGGCTTTGCCCTGGACATTGTAACTATTTGGAACCAGTAAACCAGTGAACCAGTGGATGGAAGGTTTTTTCTCTTTGTCTCTTCACCTTTCCAACGAAAGAAAACCTTTGAAAGAAATAAAAATCAGTAAAGAATAATTATTTGCAAAACCATACCCATGCTTCATGATTTCGTTAGATTTTCCATAATAATGGCTTTGCAACATGGTGGCAAAGATGACTAGGATCTGTGTGAGACACGTAAGGACATTCATGCGTGCATCTGCTCACAGCCCTCTCCGAGGGTTAGAGCAGCAAATGCTTGGCTCTGAATGTCATTTCCTCACAAATCTTAGCCCCTGACCTTGCTCCACGGAGAGAAGTGCTGAAATACAGGAAACGCAGTGACAGCTTTGGTCCTGACACTGGCTACCGGTGAGCCGCGAGGACATCATTCACATGTTCTACCTAAGAAATGTGTGAGTAGTAAGCAAGCTCTGCAGCTCCATGGACCCAACAGAAGGCATCCCATGCAGTATGCACTCGGCTACCATTCTAAGGCTCTCACCTGTCATGTCAGAGTGCCAACTGCATTTGTCTTCTTCCTAGGTTTCTTTTGGGCCCTAAGGATATAAAAGGTATTCAAAAAAGAAACATCCTGGGGAACACAAATTATGAAAAAAATTGCAACTTTTTAGCACCCCAACAAATTCATCTTTTCCCACTAACACTTTGAAATATTCTGGTATTAACAAGGGGGGGGGGTCTAGGTCCTGCTTCTTGTCAGTTACAGGCTCTGACATCTCCCAGCTGCTGATGGGTCCATCAATACACTTTTATCTATTCCGACTTGTTAACCATTCCGTTATCCTGATGTCTTCTTACTCTGCCATCCACAAACCTCCCTCTTTGATGGCTGACTTTGTATCAGAAAATCCCCTCCCCTCTGGTTTTTCTAACACTCCATCAGATGACTCAGTTTCACTGATGGCCTTGGCCACTTGCTGCCTGCTTCCTGAGCATCAGAACTGTACATCCATTATGACGCAACATCATCAGATGTGCCCTGCTATGGGTACCACCCTTGCTGCCACCTGTCCTGATTATTTCTCCTTCAACCTCTCAGTCGCTTTGCCCTGCTTTACCTCCAATGGACTGTCCTGTCCTGACTCAACCGTGTGGCAAGGATATGTTTTTCTTGTTTAGGTTGCTGGTATTTCCTTCATTTTAACTGTTACGAGATTTCTCAGAAATAATCCTAGCACCTTCTCTCGGAAAACTTTGCAGTGAAACTTTCTGTACTCCTGGGAAGTGTTGTGAGAACAACAAAGCCACAGGTAAAGAATGGAGTCTTCATTTCCCCCATGAACTGGAATCCCTCCCGTGTGAGAGGCTGAGGATCCAAGCTTAATAAGAACAGAGGAGTGAGGAAAGGGGGGATAAACTGGCTTCTCCATGCCTGAGATGATGTCAGGGATGTTTCTGACAGAAATTACTTAAAAGCCAAAGTTTCCAGGAGGTATGATTTTATCTCTGATTTTTATCTCCAAGGAACTGTTAATGACTCAAATTAAACCTAATCAAGAAATACAGACTGCATCACATTATTCCCTAGTTACCATGCCAAAGTCCTGATCATGTATTGAAATTATTCCTGCTTCTAATAGATCTCAAAATATTAATCCTCAGCCTGGTATGGTAGTGTAGTGTCTAAAGTCCTCGCCTTGCATGCTCTAGGATCCCATATGGGTGCCAGTTCTAATCCAGGCTATTCTACTTCCCTTCCAACTCCCTGCTTGTGGCCTGGGAAAGCAGTAGAAGATGGTTCAAAGCCTTGAGACCCTGCACTCATGTTGGAGACCTGGAAAAAATTCCTGTCTCTTGACTTCAGATTGGCTCAGCTCTGGTTGCTGCAGCCACATGGGTTGTAGACCAGTGGATGGAAGATCTTTATCTCTCCTTCTCTCTGTAAGTCTCACTTTCCAATAGAAATAAACATAAAATCTTAAAAAATTAATTCTTATAATGTATGTGTTTGACTGGTGGGCCCAATGTCAGGGGAAGAAAGCTGAGCCTAAGTTGCTAAAATTCCTTAAGCATTTGAGTAAAAGCTGCTTTTCTGTTTGTTGAACTCAATCTTTGTAATAAAGTGTAAGATACTTAGAAATGTAAGATGCTGCTTCCCGCAAATTCATCAGAGAGGGTGCGTTTACTTTCTCTCTCTTTAGGCTGATCAAAGTATAATCTGAATTTAAGGTGTTGCTTTGGTGCATTGCATACTTAAAACACATTTCAAATGAACATGTGCCCGTAAAGAAAGCAATATCACAGTCATCACGCAAAAACTATTATCACATTTAGAGTGTGAAAAATGCTACGGATGTGCCACCTGCAGCCTGCTGTTCTGGCAGGGCTGGAGGTGGTGAAGCAGATCCCGTGACAAGAGCATGAAGCCGGGGAAAATAAAAGGGAAACGTAGGAATCTGCAGCTGAAGTTGGTGTTGAAGTCAGGTGTGGACTGCTGTGGAGTCCTCACTGGCAACCTTGATCTCTTACAACTCCTTGCCCAGTAGGACCGCAACACAAGCTTACAGTTTTTCTACATGCCAGAAAAGAGGAAGTCTCTGTAGCAGTGCATGTTGGGCCTGGGGATTCCCTTTCTGTGTGCAGCCTGCAGTGTGTAACCTGCAGGTGGCCCCTGCTCAGTGCATTACCGAAGCAATCTTTTTCTAACTGGTGTCCTGTTTGACCTCCAGCTAGGAAACTGTCATTGATTGCACTTGTCATGAGCAATCTGCAGTCGAAAGATGGAAACCATCGGAGTCCTGGTACAACACTGGCATATAGTCAGAATGAATGCAACCGTCAGGAGCTCTGCAGAAACGTAACCAGTCTCCGTGTTCATTTATATCAAAAAGCAAGACAGGAGTCCTTCTGTTGCAGAGAGAACATGAGATTCAGCTCGCAGCAAGCTCTCCCTGCTGGGTCCATTTCCTTGCAGAGTTTTAGGGATGCAACAGGTCTTGCAAGTACACGGGAAGCCAATGCTTAAACTAGATGGACTAATGAGATTATCAGAGCTGCTCAAAATAATCAGGATTATCGAGTCTAATGGGTTCACTGCCACATTTTAGATGAAACTTTATAAATAATGTGTCATGAAACAAGCACAGTACATGAAGACTATTCATTTAATTAATCCTGTGAAAAGAACCATTAAGTCTTTCCCAAAGAAAAAGTAGTGAAAGCTTAGTCATTCAACCAAATGTAAGGCGTTTACGTCTGTAAAAAGTGGTCGAACCAGGTACCAAGACCCTACATGCTTGCTGGCTCACTCTCCAATCCACAGAGATAGCCAGGGCAGGGCCAGGCTACAGGCAGAACCTGGAAAATCACCAAACGTTCTTCCTTGAGAAGAAGCTTGCTAGAGTTTCAGTAACCAGTTACTGGGGATCAAAGATATTTGCAGGCCAGCAGTAGTGAAGGACTTCCCTCCCAAACAGTCTACTTCAGCACTCTCTGGAATCTGCTTATAAAAGCTTTATCTTTCCCATGCAGAACAGAGAATTTTGTTGCATTTCTTTCAAGGCCTGATTGTTATCTTTAACCACCAACTTTAAAATAAGCAAATCTTCTAAAAATAGAAAATCATAATCTTTTTTTTATTTTATTATTATTTAACTTCATTAATTACATTGTATTATGTGACACAGTTACATAGAAAATCATAATCTTTTACAGAAAGAAGCATGCTGTTTAATCGTTAAATAAATGGAGATTTATCATATGCCTATTTATTTCCCAAAACTCTCTTTCCTGAGTAAATGGTGGAATCTACAGATTTTTACAGAAACTGTATTCTAATTTTCTCATAGATTTCATTTTTAGGTTTATTTGAAATACAGAGTTTGCTGAAAGCAATAGCATTACAGAGTAAAATCTTTCATCTGCTCCAATGGCCACAATACCTGGGCCAGGCCAAAGCCGGGAATGAGCTGGGAGTTTCATTCAGGTCTTCCACATGGGTGCAGAGGGCCAAAGACTTGGACTAGCATTTGCAGGAGTGTTAGCAATGGCTAAAGGCAAGTTGAGCTGCGGAGTCTGCAAAGCCAACCCCAGTAGGACACCAGCATTAAAGAGGGCGGTGTCTTGGTGATTATGCCTCAGGCCACTTCTCCATGCTTCTGTCCTGTGAAATATAAAGGAACTTCAAAATTCATGAAAAATGAAATTAGAACTGTACTATTGTACTGTATTTGATTACTTGATTGATTTGGATCCAAGCCTTGTGAGGGGGTCATCAGACGGGTCATTTCAAATATGTGTTATGGAAAAGAATATCCACAACATTTGTAACAACATGTTTTCAAGTTCCATGTTTTCCTGAAAGTTTAAACTTCTTTATTATTTAATATAGATTTTAAGTTGTGTTAATTTCACAGGCAGAGATCTCTTACTTGCTGTTGTTTTACTTCCCAAATGGCCAAAGCAGCCAGGGCTGGGCCAGAACCAAGTCCGGCTCTGGGGACACAAGCACAGACACTAGCATGAAATCCCTGAAACTTGACTGTGTGTCTTTTAGTGTGAGCAAAATAGAACACAAAGACTGACTAAAAAAAACTTTACCATGAAAAGTTTGAAGGCAACCATGCTTTATTAAAAAGAGATACTGGTTTTGATTTGTTTTGGGCACATGAAGGCCTTTAAAAAATTGCCACCCTTACAAAGCTACAAATCAGCCCCAGGGGAAAAAAAGTCAGCTAACTGATGACCATCAATCCCCATGGATTCTTCTGGACCAATTAGCTACGCATAGGCAAAATGAGTTTTGGCATGCTTGTTTCACTTGTGGTTTCAGAAACTGCAGAGTGTAACTTGCAAGGCATTAGAAGAGACCTAGGGCTTTTTAAGCAACAAAATAAAAACTCAGAAGAGACAGCAACTCCTTCTTGTGCCCAATCCCAACTCTTGTTTTTTAGACACAGGGAATTCTCACCATCTCAACAGCAGATTTTTCCCCTTTTGCGAGCAGTTTATACCTCTCTCTCACATAGTTTCAGACTTTCAAGACAGAACTGCTTTAAACGTTGAGCAAATCACAGATTCCAACGAATATAGACATTGCATAAGAAAGCATATTAGCAGTGGTGAATTGATGAATATGAAGAAGGTGTGCAACAAACTGTGGCATTGAAAATAAATGGTACACCTGCCTTGTACTGTTTCCCTTTCAGTCAGTCATAGTGGAGTGCGACGGAGCATCTGAGCCCTGTGTGCAAGTGAGCATTAATCGGAAGATTTCGTTGAATAAATGTAAATATCTCCAGCATAGGCCCCCTGTGGTCTTCTACATGATCATGGAGCCAGGGTATTGCAAGATAACTGCATGGATTTCACATTTTTTCATGCAACAAAACACACTTACATTTTACCTTTAAATTTTACCTTTCACCTAAGACCATGTCCATGTTAATTAGTTTTCAGCACATGAACACTGTCAAAATATATGTATTCAGACCACAGTTAGAGAATTTTTCTCTGGGCTAGCCCACTACTTGTATTTAACCTTTGTCCAAATATACTGGAATCTATACAGCAAAGTATGCCTTTATTCAGTGGTATAAATGACCAAACTATCCAGAGTCCCCATGCCTTTATGACTATCCTGATCTCTCCTATGGGAATCTCAGGATCATGCCCGTGCAAGGTTCATCTAACAGTTTCTGTGTCCCAACTGCAAACAGACACCCATGGCGTGTCAACAGCACCCTGAGGGAATAGACGTGTTTATCCTGAACACTCTCCTTACTCCAGTGGAATCAGGGACCAAACTTTTGAAATCACTTGAGCTATCTGGTGCCTAGGTTAAACTATACTTTCATTTCTTGAGCCCAGAGATTGAAACATGCGATACTCACAAGAAACTGGAAGATTCAAAAGGAGTGGATGGTCAGAAATTTGCTATTTTAAGACAACTTGATGATTGGAGTGTGAATATATATTCAATGGTGTTTATACAGTTTTCTTCCATGGAAAACCAGGGCAAGATCCCAGGTAGAATTGCCTCGATGGATATTTATTATCTCAATAGTTTTTAAACATGTTTGTTTACTCATGCTTAGTAATTTGGATGACAAAACCCAGAGATCATGATAGAGAGATGGAAATTTCACATCCAAATGGTTAATATTCAGATACCTATGAAGTCCGGACTTTGAGGCTAAGAGCCAAAGCCTGGAGCACCAGCTGGGTCTCCTACATGGTGATGGATACTCAAGCATCAGCCTTCTAGGTCTGTGGTCAGGAAGCTACTAGAAATGGGCTCATGGCTCAGTCTAGGCTCTTTGCCATGGGATGTAGGGGTCCCAAACAACAGCTTAATCCATTGTACCACCACGCCATCCCCGGTGTGATTGCTTTTTTAATGTTACCCACAGTGGCACTCCTAAGAGCTCTCGGAGTAATGACAGTTATGCGTTAGGACCTCTTCGGCAGTGTTCCTTTCCCTTGGCTCTTCTGGGAATTCCTGGGAGATAGGCTGAGCTGTCTTTTCCGAGAGTTTTATTACAGAGTGGGATAAACTACGTACTGTGAGAAGCCAGCATTAAATGGTAGGAGATCCAATTGTAAAACCATTTCAAATTCTTGGCTTTCCTTTTATCTACTTTCTGCCCTTTCGCAGTAAAATTCTGGGTGAGTAGAGCTTGCTGAAAATATCTCAGATGTGCTCATTTTCCTCTAGAACGTTATTAATTGCACTGTTTAAGCTCTCAAAGGCCTTTTCTGGTGGCCTCATTACTTTGATTCACCATCCACACCTGCCTCGCAAGGACAGTCTGCTCCTGTTAGCTCACCCTCACTTTCCAAGCAGGTGTAATGTCATCACAGTCATTCTACATTGTTAAATTTCTGCACAAAGATACTAGGATTAAGGAAATCCTCCATTTTGCCAGTTTTTACTGAACCTGGCATGTGCTTCTAAATATAAACGGATGTATTTTCAAAATTGAAAAACTGTGGTCCAAATGCTGGTGTTGTGTAACAGCAAGTGAAACCACCAAATGTAGCCCTAGAGCTTCATATTACTGCTGGTTTAAGCTTATTTCCTGTCCTTCTCCCTGATAGTGTTCCTGGAAAAGCACCAGAGGATGGCCCAAGTGCCTGGCCCTGTCATCCATGTGGTAGGATGAAGTAATACTCTTGACTCCTGGCTTTGGGGACCATTTGGGAAGTGATTCAGCAAATGGAATTCATTCTCTCTCTCTCTCTCTCTCTCTCTCTCTCTCTCTCTCTCTCTCTCTCTCTCTTTCTCTTTTCTCTCTCTCACATGCTCTCTCCTCCATTTCTTTCAAACTCTGACTTTCCAATGAAAGTAAATGTATCCTGGGGCTGACATGGTGCCGTATCAGGCTGCTCCTCTGCATGCAGTATAAGCATCCCACTGGACATCAGGACATGAGCTTTTCTGTCCTGGCTGAACTCCTTTCAATTCATCTGGAAAAACTTTTTGAAAGTTGTTCCTTGAACACCAGGAATTAAGAGGAAGAACCATCTGACACATACATTTAAAATAGAATTGAGCAGCTGAGAGAGTAGCAATAAGGCTTCATCGATGTGCTAAGCACAGCGTACACACACTTCACATACTCAGACTGTACATGATCATGGACTACCCTCCATGTCAGTTATCTCTCTACATGACCCTCCACTCTCTTAGTTTGCACTCCCATCTTGCCATGTTGCAGTATCATGGCAAAGAGTCACTAACCAAAGCAACCACATCTAACTATTGATCTGCAAAAACACTTCACTTAGGATACCAACTTTCGGATTGCTCTTCAAGGTAGTTTTTTTTGTTTTTGTTTTTCCTAGTAGTATCTTATGAAAGACAAGCATCCCGTTTCTGAGTGGCTGTGGATGGGGACTTCTTCCACATTAAACATCTTCCCACCTGTGATATGGGGCTTTGAGATCCCAAAGGTCAGAGGGAAGGGGAGGACAGATGCATGTGGTATTTTGGCTGTTAACCATCTTGGTCCACAAGTAGAACATGCCATATCCTCTAGCAGTTGGATTAGTGGCCCCAATATAAATTCAGGATAGTTGGGGGATTTTGGAGAATGGATACAATATTAAAAAAAGGTTAAATTTTTGTCCCAATATCAAAATCCAGTTGTCATTTATAAAATTGCTTTCACATTTCTAATTTTACACTAAGTTTGAATTTCTGTTACAAGTCCTGCCTCTGCTTGGTTGTGGATGAGGAAAACATTTAGGCAGGTATACATGTGGCTAATTGCACTGCCTTCTGGAGCACTTCCTCTCAGCACATGTTATTTCACACTGAACTCTCTTTTTTATTCTCCAGTCACTGAACCCAAACAGCCGTGCAATCATAAGGAAGACCATTGCCAAGCAGGTGCACAAGTGGGTGGAAAGGAGCAGGTGGTGCCTGGTAGGGAAGAGAGCAGTGCAACTTTGAGAGGAAGAAGGAAGCGTGACTCAGTGTAGCGAAGGTCATCAGGTCAGCCATGCTGAGTGTGCAGGAGACAGTGGTTGGGCTAGAACGTTGGTTATAGCGTGGGTGGGAAAGGGGCTGATAGACTACAACATTGAGTTTAGGGTTCATCCATGAACACCTGTCAGGCATCGTTCCATATGTGTACCTTCTGTCAATATCCTGAGTGTCCCCCGAGACTTAACTCAGACACTTTTCTTGCCAAACAAGCAGAGGATTCTTTCCAGCTGGTTTCTCAAAGGTGAACAGAGGGCCTCATGGTGTTGTTCTGTTCTTTTCTTGGAAAGCTGGGAAGATGTGAATACCCACCTGCTGGAGTTAAAGCCAGTCGCTCTATACTTCTCTGTTTTAGGAACAAATATACCATCAATACCATTCTATTAGAAATCGGTGTGAAAATTATGAGAGTGAGAGAGACAGAGAGAGAGAACGAGAGAGAGAGAGAGAGAGTTGTATCTTCTTAAAATAAGGAGAATAAAAAAGTGCAGTATTTAAAAGCACAAGTGTTATCTAAGGCATTGCATGTTTCACAAAGATTTTGGTCTGTAGTTATCATTACTAGCTTTTTGTTTTCATCCTGATGTACCACTTGCAAGTAATAGTCTCAGAATCTTTCTTTGCATAAGCAATATGCATCCTCAAATCTTGACGGCTGTACTTTCTAAATGCAGCATTGACCAGAGCCTTCTTTATCCACGTCTTTGGCAGCTTGTGAGCGAACACTGTCTTACATCTTTTGAACTTATCCTTCATACATTTTGCCATTTCCACAGCCTGCCCACATAAACGAGAAAGTCATCGGAGAAAGACTTGCGCTCTGTGTGGTATGAGCCATCACGTAGTATTGTTAAATTTTGTTCTTATTATTTAACAAATGAGCTTTCAATCATTGTCTGTATAGATTATACCACCTTGCTTGACTTTCTCCCTTCAAGTTTTGCCTGACACTGAACTACACATTACTTCACGAAGGCTAGTGTTCCAGGATTTGTGACCTGAGAGACCAGACACTGAAGCCTTTAACAGGAAGCAGTCTTGATTATAGTAATGATGTTGCTGGCATAAAGCTTACTTTGAGTCATATCCAAGAGATAAAGGAAGGTTGAGTTTCTTTTTATATGTATTTTTAGCTCCCCTGTATGCCATAAATGGTCATACACATCTTCAAATGTCTTAATTCTATAGGGATTGATAACAGGCTGATCATGCATACGTAGTTACTGATAAGGCTTAAAGAGCTTCCTTTAACACACCTAACATTACTTCTCCACACTCATTGAGCTGTACGCTCTTCAGCATTGGTTAACACCATAGTTCTGTGCTGACCACAAGAGGCTGAAATTCACAACAAGGATGGATAATAACCTTATTTCATTCCCATGATGAGTTTTCTTTTCTGAACATGTTAATGTCTTTGCCACACCAGCAGGGCACCTGCTCACACCAACTCATCGTGGTTTTTTCACATTTTGTAATTAAGACATTCTGTTTGTGTGCTTTTTCATTCTGTCCCAGGCTTTATTCGTACATGTGGTCTACTGTGAAACACCTGTCTCGTTTCCCTTGGATTTCATTTTTGGTCTTGTAATTAGTGGACCTACCTGAAAGACTGTACATGTTGGGGGAAGATAGCCAATAATTGTGACTACTAAAGGAGAAATTTCACTAGGAAGACTATTACTGGCCGTACTCATCCTAACACAATCCACAAGGAGAAGGTGTAATGCCTAGAGGGATAGTGTTTAGAGATAGGATGCTTAAGAACACGATGAAGGAAAAATGGAGTCATAGAATGAGACTGTAATCCAGTAGGACTGGCATGCTTGTAGGCAATGAGAGGCACACTATGGTGTGTACACACAGAGAAAACCACCTGTGAGGGCTGAGGGTGAAGACTGAAAACCACAAGCCAGGCAGAGAGACCTCGACAGAGGCTAACTCTAAAGAAGCCTTGGACGTCCGGATTGTGGGCTGTGTGTGTTGCTTACACTGCATGACACTGTTATGGTAGCCCCGGATTCTTCCCTCTGGACCTTTGCAGGAGGAATGCGTTGGGAGAAACATTTGATTGAGGAAATCCCTGATGCGATGTCTAATTCTATTGTCAACCATGTTTAGTTTCATTGTCAAATGTGTCTGTCTCTCCAGCTTTGACTCAGCTCCCATCCTTCCCTTGCTCAGAACTTCTTCATAGAATCCAAATCTTTTCTTGATCTTTGCTCTGTGTTTTCTTGGGTCATATCCTTAATTTTCCCTCCTGCAGGTCTGCTAATGCCATATTATTCATAAGCTCTCAACTAACCAATCTTCTACTTATACGGAATTCATTATGAACTGATTCCCACAGCTCCTGCTGCGTGGTGGAAATGCCCTCGGGATTTTTTTCCATGAATATTTGACTTTATTATGTTTTGTTTCATCTGAGGCCAACCATGTGCTTTTTCTGTATATGAGAGTGGTGCATACTGAGTAACATGTCTTTGAATTAACTCAGATAAATCTGGGTTTATCTGGAAATTTTGCCATAGTATATGGGCGCTATACATATTATTGTGTGCATCCAGTAATGGTAAACATTTTCCAAGTGGCGCTTTTCAAAGGTATGTGATTCCACCTTGCAAAACAGATGTATATGTGTACAACAAACAGATGAAGCCTTAGCAGCTCATCCACAACAACAGCTGTAGAGATGTCTGAACCTTCCCCTGAGACTGGAAACATCTGCTTTTGGTACTTTCAACTGCAACAGGTATAAGCTTTACAAGGAATTATTGCCAAAATGTCTGCTTCTTTCAACATCAGTACATTGCTGTAGACTGTATTTGCCAACTGTTTGTGGTTGTGGGCGCAATAATTTTGATGTAGTGAGCCATGAACATACCTGACCTCTTAGAATCATCTTCATCTTCCTCCTCTTCATCATTAATCATAATTACATCAGAGTCTATTTTGGGTACTGACTATAGATGATCAAAAAGATAATAGAAACACTCTAGTTCCATAAATCGTAAGTTCTAGAAAAATAAATGATGAGGCTCATAGGCAAACCAATACAAGAATAAGTAACTGCAGTACTGTGGTAATAAGGAGAAACACTTAGTGAAGAGAGAAACCATATGGGAGCCCTTGACCTAGATTTGTAGGGGCCAACATCAGGTTTCTTTGACACAGTAACATCCATGCCGACAAAACTGTTACAAGGAATCAATAACATCTGTCAAAAGATGGCAAATAGAATACTCTGATCAGAACCTTCTGTAAAAAAAAAGTAATTTTAAAAATTTTCACTCATTAAAAAAGAAACTTTTTGTTTTTCTTAATTTCCTCACGGATGCATAGGTCAACAATAGCATCATTTACTTCAGGAAGGTCTTGATTTTCGTTTTCATTTCTTTAGTGATGCATTGGTCATTCAGTAGCATGTTGTTTAACTCCATGTTGTTGTAAATTGTCTTATTTTTCTCTCTGTTGCTGAATTTGTTTTATGAATTTTCATTTATGGAAATGTAAAGTGTAGTGAAGACTATCAAATACAGATATGAGAATACATTGCAGTGTGCATCTCTACCTCCAGATCAAAGACGAACTCCCAATGAAGTTGCTGAATATATCTTCAACATAGAATGCTGGACTCTCTGCCATTGTCCTCATCTACAATATCATGATACACATAAGTAGCAGAATGATGGATTTAGGATAGATTATTTAGGACTATACTATCGTAATGACATGGGGAACTCAGTTGGGGGTGTGTGCAGCAACTTGGGCAGGGAGAAGGGAAATTACAGAGCATATGGAACTGTATCATGGGATAATAAAATCAATCAGTATACTGATTTTTTAAAAAAATATTTTATTTATTTATTTATTTATTTATTTTATTACAAAGTCAACTTTACAGAGAGAAGGAGAGTTGGAGAAGAAGATCTTCCGTCCAATGATTCATTCCCCAAGTGAGCACAATGGCCGGGGCTGATCTGATCTGAAGGTAGGAGCCAGGAACTTTTTCCAGGTTTCCCACACAGGTGCAGGGTACCAAGGCTTTGGGCCATCCTCGACTGCTTTCCCAGGCCACAAGCAGGGAGCTGGATGGGAAGTGGAGCCGTCGGGATTAGAACCAGTGCCCATGTGGGATCCTGGTGCGTTCAAGGCGAGGACTTCAGCCACTAGGCCACGCTGCAGGGCCCAATGCACTGAATTTTAAATTTGCGTTCTGCTATAGTAGCAGAAATGAACTGTAGGGAGAAGGGAAAAGTTAGGGGATAACCAGGAGGAGCAGGGCATCACTCAGTCCAGGCTTCTGCATGCAAGTAGCCAGAATTTGTTTCCCGTTTTTTTCATGGCAGGGATATTTCTTGGAAGATGACCTCAATCATTCTGTTCCCGTTTAAAGTACCATGATATGCTGGAGACACTGGGGTGCAAAGAAGAAAGACAATGAGGGCCTATAAGAATGGCTCTGGTTATTGGTGGGCAGTGGCGTTGTGCTACGATGGGTGGTACTGTAATATAAGGACAGGCTGCCCAGATCACTCAGCCAGAACCCTGGGAATTGAGAAGCAGTAGCACAGGTAACATTACAGACCCACAGAACTGAAGGATCCTGTCATGTAAGTGTTAGCTTGAAACTTAGGAGGACTAAATCCAGATCTTAAACACTAGGTTTTCCTTTTAAATTATATTTATTTAGGAGGAAATTATTTACTTATTTTAAAAGCCAGAGTTAGAGAGAGAGAGAGAGAGGGAGAGAGAGAGAGAAAACGGAGAGAGAGAGAGTTTCCTGCTGCTTCACTCCCCAGATGGTCAAAACAGCTAGTGCTGGATCAATCTGAAGCCAGAACTCTCAAGCTTCAGGAAAGTCTCCCAAATGAGTGTCAGGGTGTCCAAACACAGGACCCATCTTCTGTTTGACCAGTTCATTTGCAGGGAGCTACATCAAAAGTGGAGAAGCCAGAACAGGAGTCCACCGCATTGTGGAATGCTGTTGTTACAGGCGGTGAAAGTACCAAGCGCATCACACTGCCAGCCAACGCTCTCCCCTTGCAGGCAGAGTTCCAGGTCATTACACTCGCTTCTCTCATTGCATATGTTGTTAGTTGTGTATAAAGTATGCATGTGTCTCCCAACATAAAGAGCCATGGGAACCAGGACATTCTGGAGAGATATAAGCTCCTGGAGACTCAAGATAGACTCATTTCTACCTGAACTTGCTCTGGTGTGTGCAGTCCTATCAGAAGTGTGTCTGGCTACGGCGCTGAGAATCAGTGGTAGAGGATGAAACAACCACGTTTGCATCACACAGCTGCTTTTTCCACTGACACATTAGTGCTCAAGCAGATACTATGCACTATGAGACTTCCATGATTTTGTAAGTTTGAATATATATATATATAAAATTTACATGATATCTAGGATATACATAATATAATATTTATACAATATATTATTTACATAATTTATGTTATATATAATATACACAATATTGTCATGGAGCTACATCATATATATATATGATATATAAATGTATATGTATATAATGCCATTATCGCAGGTGTTTTCACCAAAAAATTATTTCAAAATAATATTGCATAATATATGATATGTATATATAAATAAAAATATGGAAAATATAAGTATGTTCATATTTAAATATAGTACATACTATTTTAAATATTAAATTACAATGTAAATGTTTTTAAATATAAAATATCATATATTATACAATAAATATAAACATATATATGCATTGTGTAAGCGATATATTATGTATATTACATAAATACATACATATATTTACATACATATAACATACATGATAGATTTACATGATATGAAATATTTACATTAGCATGTTTATATATAAAGATATTATCTTTCATATATACAGATGAAGAATTTTCTCCTTTCAATCACAGGATTTCCTACATAATTTTATATGCCAATATGGTTTATTGATACCTTCCAAATAGAGTTTTACACATCTGTGGCAATTTGCAACCTAAGTGCTATGGGAAAGTTGCAGTGGCTCCTCAGAATCAAGTTGAGTAAGAGGATTGTGGGGAAGATATGGAGGGTGATGGGAAATCACATACATTCTATCAGCCTACTGTATGCCGTTTCCCAACGTGAGGGTGAAGGAGGAAATGGGCACAACAGCTCCAGTGTGGGTGAAGAATCCAGGAGAACAAGAGGGCTGTACAGTGGAGGAGGACCCTGAGTCATGAATTTCCGAATATGGCTGGAATGAAGGGATCACGTTGTGTTAGTGGAGTTGTAAGACTTTTGCTGCTCAGTAAGACCAAGGAAAGATGTTTCAGTGATCAGCGGCTGATTTCTAATCAATGAGGCAAACAGAAGGTGGAACAAAGCTGGAACTCTGTGGGTCCCCAGGATGCCAAGCTGCTGGAAGTATCATAGCAACTACATCAACCTTTAAGCTGTTCCTCCTCATGCAAATACTAGTGAATGGATATTTATTTAAAGCAATGTGTCTCAGAATTTCTGCTCCTGGAGAAGAAACAGGTACAGCAAAAGTTAGTAATATGACATTACCTAGAAGGATTCGAATCTGTGAAATAGAATGGGGAAGGAGGAAGCAGATAAAATCAGTTTGTGTGCAAGGAAGATAGGCTACTGCATGGAAGCTTGGTGTTTAACCACACTTGTGGAACCTGGCATACTTGCAAAATACACAGACAACCAAAATTATATCCTTGAGGGAATGGACTAATTCAGATTGAATGCAAGATGTGGCAATTCAAAGGTAGGCAACAGCACAGCTACAGGTGAAAGGAGGAGCATCAGTGTGTTTGACATAAGCTTGGAGACTCAGCCATGACGGGAACATCCAGTGAATTTTTCATTCGCTTACAAGGCAACTTTAAATCTTGGAGGACAAAAGAAAGGATGAAGAGAACTATGACTTTGATCCACAAGGAAGTTTTTGCTTTATTGAATGGAAGCAACAGGAGACTCAACTGCATTGGTGCCTATTCCTGTAATGGATTTTAGTACGGTCATTTAGAAGTGACGAAAATTTGCCCAGTGAGGTAGCCTAGTTACTGAATCCTCACCTTGAATGCACCAAGTTCCATATGGGCGCTCGTGCTAATCCTGGTTGCTCCGCTTCCCACCCAGCTCCCTGCATGTGGCCTGGGAAACCAGGCGAGGACAGCTCACAGCCTTGTAGCCCTGCATCTGGGTGGGAGATCCAGAAACTCCTGGCTCCTGGCTTTGGACTGGCTCGGCTCTGGTTTTTGTGGCCACTTGGAGTGTGAACCAACGAAGTGGAAGATCTTTCTCTGTGTTGCCTTCTTTCTGTGTATCTGCCTTTCCAATAAAAATTAAGAAAGATCTTTATGACCAATATCATGAATGTATTGAAATGAAAATATGAAATATCAAGAGAATAGACAGTTTTAAATGAAACTATGATTTTAAAATGTTAAGTAGTCATCATTCCAGAAGAATAAATGTGAAATAACATACACATATGTGTGTGTGTATTAAAAACAATGTAAAGCAGAGGTGTAATTAAACAACTAGAAAAGCATGGCATGAGATTATAAAAAAAAAAACTTTTAAAAGGCCCCAAATTCAGATTGCTAGAACATACAAGTACAGTAAAAAGAGAAGCAAAAGAAAATTAAACAAAGTAAAGATAACGAAAGTCACTATCTTTGAAGTTTTATTAGGAGCATTGGGAGTTCATTCTGAAGATCGTTAGATAATCATATATGTGTAAATTTTATATGCAGTGTTGTTTTTCACACTAGTATTGTCATAGTAGTGTTGCAAGATGACCAAATCTGTCCCAGAAATGTGTCAGAGGCAGACCGTTTGAGGCTCAGGAGTCTTGACCGGCCAGCAGACAGACCCATTCTACCACACTGGCAGAAGGGAGCAACCCCGACCTTCCATGGCCAGGGATTTTATGCCAGGATCATTCAATCAACAAGGAAAGAATAGGTACATGAGATAAATAATTACACCAGGGAGCAATAGGAATTATCCAGGCAACAACAGCAGTGTGAAACTCAGATAGCCCATCTGTTCACACACCATGCACTTGAGACCTTCAGGAAGAACTTCATCTCACTCTGTGGAGAACAGAACCAAGCAAGCAGGCTCTTCCAAGGCCTTCTGACAAGGAGCATCTCATCCAGGAATGAGTATTTTCTTCTAATAACTGTTCCCACTCCCCTCTAAGACTTTTTGAGGAGCCAGGGCTGTGGGCATGTCCCAGAAATGTTTCAGAAAATCTAGTCTTGCTATCAACATCTTTTGTTGTCTGGGCTGTCACAGTACAACATTGAACAATGTTAAAAGATTTAGTTTTTAACTTAATGAGGCATACAATGATCTATTATGCTATGATTAAAATTATATTCATGGATACGTCCACATATGAGTCTCTATTGAGGGAAATTTCATGGAAAAAAAAGCTGAAAATGACCTTAGCATTTGTCTCACATGAAAGAACAATTTTCATAAAAAACAGTTTCAGTAAGCACATTATCATTTCCATTTAAATATGGAAAATTCCTTCCATAACAGAAATTGGGTGGGGGCGGGTTTCAAGAGCTGAAAACCCAAGAAAATGGTGTAAGTCCTGTTTTTTAAGTACAATATTAAGAGAGAAAAAAATAGAATAACAATTAACAATCACAGGACAGAATTCTAATCCTGGCTGGCTTGCTCAGAAGAAAATTCTAACAGAAGGGTGTGATTGGCAGCCTCTTGCCCATGTCCACAGTAAGCTAAAAGCACAAACAGTCTCCTTGCTTCCTTCCTTATGGTAAAAATCCAAAGAGGAATGTTGACACTTCCATTGGATCATAGTTTTAGGTAAACAGGTCCCTTTCATTCCCTCAAAACGACTTTCTGACTTTTTTGATGTTTTGTGATGAAATTGGAAATTCAGGGAAGCAAACGTCACATTTCCATTAGGGCTGTATCTGGCTGCCCAATTTGTTTTAAGATTACAATAATCTGTGAGCCAGGAAGCAAACTGTCTTTCCAAAGAATAATTGGAAAGAACCTGTATTTTATATTTTTAAAGAGTTATTTATTTATTTTTATTAGAAAGTCAGACATACAGAGAAGAGCAACAGAGAGATCTTCCATTAGTTGCTTCACTCCTCAAGTGGCTGCAATGGCTTGAGCTGAGCAAATCTGAAGCCAGGAGCCAGGAGCTTCTTCCAAGTTTCCCACATGGTTGCACAGTCCTAAGGCTTTGGACTGTCCTCGACTGCTTTCCCAGGCCACGATCTAGGAGCTAGAAGGGAAGTGGAGCTGCCGGGATACGAACTGGTGCCGATGCATTTGGGATCCCATGCATATGGGATCTCTGCATTTCCAAGGCAAAGACTTTAGCCACTAGGCTTACCAGGCCGGGCCCAGATTCCGTATTTTCAAAGGAGAATTTCAGCAGGGAGCAGGACAGTAATTATTCTTACTCTTCCCCTTATGATATCATATTGTGAGGTAGTTCCTAATTCAGCACACATTGATAAACATGTAGCACAATGTCGTTTTTGTGTGTACAGAACGTATGTATATGTGTGCCCATCAGGATGCAGTTTTTATCTCTAGTGATGATATTATGAGATTTCATATTCTACAGTGCTTCATATACAATTTCGTAGTAAAAAGGCTTGCTTTTAAAGAACTTAATTTATAAAAAGCATAGCAAAGTTAGCTTTATGGGCCCACTGCTGCAGCCTAGTGGCTAAATTCCTCACCTTGTATGTCCAGGATCTCATATGGACATTGGTTCATACATCAGCTGATCCACTTCCCTTCCAGCTTCCTGCATGTGGTGTTGGAAAGAGGTAGAGGACAACTCAAAGTTTTGGGACCCTGCACCTGCGTGAGAGATCCTGAAGAAGTTCCTGGCTCCTGGCTGCAGATTGGGGTTTGGTCCTTAGGGAGTAAACCAGCGAATGAAATATCTTTTTCTCTGTTTCTGCTTTTCTTTCTGCAATTATGATTTTCCTGTAATTTTTTAAAAGATAGCTTTATTAAGAATAAATCTAAAATAGATTTTATATCATAAATATATTAAATCATTATATTAGGATCAATCGATTTATTATGTTAAACTCATTTAAGAAGGAAGTGCATGTTCTAATGAATGACAAAATGAAAAAAAACGGGTCTGCTGTTTTCTGTCAAACACACTTTTCTTCCCACGTGTGTGATTGAGTCAGCATGCTCAATAGTGGATTGTGCTCCACAAAGTAGGAAGGTCATTTAAATAAGCTCCTACATCTTGGTCTTATTCTTCAGACAAATCATCTATTTTTGACCTAATCATGTTAGTAGAGAAGGCAGATAATTTCGTGGTTATGAATTGAAACCATATACGCAGAAACAAACTCTGCAAATGGTCTGAGTGGATTAACATGCTATTGGATAGCCAGGTAAAAAAGATTAATGTAACAACAGCAGCACTGCTAAACAGGAAATTGCTTGCCACAAAACATTCCAGGGCTTTCCTGGTTGCATCACCCTAAGATCATCCTTGGGAAGTAAGAACTCGGTCGCTAAAGCCCTTACTCCACTTGACGTTTATGTTACAACATGTCTAAAACTTGCATGTGTTCATGAGAGTTGAAGTGGAGAGGGCAAAGTTAAGGGTCTCAAAACTGGGAAGAACTTAGATCCCAACATTAACGAGAGGGTTTAGGTTAAAAAGATCCCCATCAGAAAATGTAAGGGGAAATGGTTGCCTTGAGCATCAAAACAACCATTCACAACAGAAAGGAGATGGAAGAATGCTGCTTATCAGGTGATACGAAAACGTGAGTGACAGCTGTCATGGATTTAATATAACTGAGCTCTTTTTATTGAAACTCTATAAGCAGAAATTGCAGCCCTGTGTATTATTCCCAAAGGCAGTACCAGGCACAATAATAGAAGCCATGTGGAAGTAAGTGGAGGCTCAGAGTAAGTAAAATTCTTCTAATGGTTATGTATGAAGCACTTTGGCACAGGCAAACTAAGTTGTACAAAGAGAGGAGTAAGACCTGGATGAAAAGAGTCAAGAGCCGTTGGATTAGGATTTATTTTTCATGACCCCTAAGGGTCTGGCCAAAGTAACACATAGGATATTGTGGCAGTAGAGAATGCTCTCTCGCTCGCTCTCTCTGTCTCTCTCTCTCTCTGTGTAGTACAAAGTTGAAAGTTCAAATAATAGGTTACATTTGTGTGAGCATGACATCCCATGTTTCTGTTTTTAACAAGAAATCCACTGTGGTGTGAGCATCCACAAAGGCTCTGGTGGTTCACATTTTTCTCTTTAGCTTGACAAAGTAAAGAAGAATGATTTAGAGTTCTTTGATGAGTGAGGCCTCATCCCCAAGAGCAGTTCCAGAAAAAGTGCTATTGACTTAGCTCTTTCAACTCATTTCCTGAATTTAAATGAAAATATTGATATCTGTGAGCAGGTGTCTCTGAAGGTTTGGGAGGATGTAAGGTCATGTCTTGTGTTTGAATCAAATTAATATTTAGATTTGTGGCATTAAAGTAAAAAGCCGGAGGGATTAAAATAAAAGTCTCCAAGGAAAAAGAAAGTGGAAAAATCTTTGCGAATACCCTTAGTGTTGCCTCAGAGGCAACAACTGCCAAAGGTTGGCAAGATAAAGTGGGAGGCAAAACTCAAGCTCACCTAGTGTGTAAGTGAGAAAGTGGTGGTTGACTTGAAGAATCCTCCCAGCCACTTAATAAATAAGCATTCACTCTAGAGCAAGGATTTATGCTTCCAAAATTATGTCTTCCCATGAATTTGAAAGTGGACATTTGAGTCACTTTTTACATAAGAGAAAGGAGGAGGGGAGAAGGCAGAGTGGCTGCTGAACTGCACAGACAAGCTGTATTAGAAGCCAGTGATTTACAACCAGAAAAAAAGTTAGTCCATCAGAAAAATAATAATGGAATTTGCTGGAAAGAATTAAAAAGTTGGTTGAAGGGAATTTTGTGTTTACTTGATGATATAAAAATCTGCAAATTAAGCATTTTTTTAAGTTCAGGAAACACTGGAGATTCTGAGCTATATGTGTTTTTTAAGCAAATGCTCATAGCCACATTATGGGTGAATCTGAAGTACTGTCTATGTCCAAGTGAGTCTCCCAACTGAGTCAATAGGCACCGTTGGGATTAAGCTGGTTATCCATAGCGATTTTGGAAGTTAATGCTAATTTCTACAAATCTTATTTTCTACAAATCTCTTAAGCACGTGGCCCCACTTAACACCATCAGGTAACAGAGTTGCCAAGATTTTGTTAAAGGGAGAAAAGGCTTTCTTAGAGCTTTTCTTAGCAGGCTTGACGGGATCAAGCTAGTTCTGATGTGAACACAACAAAGCTTTTAACACTTTCAACTAGAGCATATAAAAAGAAGACTGAGGAAGACGAGATTCACTCTGTGGAATTTATCATATGTGACTTACGGTACTGGAAAAGAACACTAATGAAGTTCTCCTTTCTCCTTCAGCCTACACTGCTATTTCCCTAACTCCCCCAGATGGGATTGGCAGGGCGATTGCATTGCATAGTCATGCAGGTGTTTATCCAGGTCTCAAACATACAAGCATAATCATATACAATCTAGTATAAGTGGCTGCATATTGTAAGTAAACCACTCTTACCTCCACAGGTCCATGTGCTGGGTGGTTTTCCAAGAATTGGCGTTTTGCAATCCTGTTCACTAGCCTTTATACCATTTACTGAACAGCCCTTTTCATGCTGTGTGACTAAGTACAGTCAGCGAGTACTGAATTTATCCACTTATCTTTCTGAAAGAATATTTGTAAGCTCTACTTTTAGATGTGAAATTGCTGAGACATTGAGCCTGTGAATGTCCGTATTGTGTTGGATGATACTCTGTCTTGCTGTATTGCTGGCTGCAGCTTTGATTATCATTTGCAGACTTATATTGCCTCTGTTGACTTCTTGAACAAGAAAAACAACTCTCCATTTCAGAATGGCATTAATAAGCTTACTTCATATACAAATAAGTTTGCATACAAGACTAACTTCCTCTGCTATCCTATGAGAAATGAACAGAGCTGATTTTTACCGTGTCCTTTTTAGAATGCTTTTATGACGGCCAGAAAATTAAACAGAAATTTGAGAGGATTACTGTACAGTCTCAGTCCTCACCATCCATAACATCTTGTGTTACCACCACCCGTTGTGAATTTGCGCTATAGATTGCATCCATATATTATCAGCCAGAGTCTAATTCATTTTATAGGTCACTCTTGACGTTGTATATTTTGCAGACTTATACACGCGTACAAGAGAGCTGAAAAACTCAACAATGATGTGTTATCTCTTAATCTGTCTTTCGGTGAACCACAGGAAGCACCCCTCTACAAGAACAGAGTGTAGTCACTGACTTAAAGATTCCCTGTGATTCATGGATTTGTCTCCCCATCCCCCACTCTCTGTATGCCATGGCTGTCTATACTTTGGACTTTTCCAGAAGGCCATAGAGGTGGAATCATATAGTATGTGTTCTTTTCAAACAGGCCTCTGATGGTTAACAGTCTGCATTTACGTCTTTGAAATTATGAGTAGCACTGCTATAATTTTTGGTATATAGGGGTTTTTAAAAAAGATTTATTTCATTTGACATGCAGGAAGCTTGGTGGAGAGAAAGATCTTCCATCCTCTGACTCATTCCTTAAGCTTTTATCTTCTGGTTCATTTCCCAGATAGTAACAATGGTATGAATTGAGCAAACTTAACGCCAAGAGCCAGGAACTCCTGGTAGGGTCTCTCACCTGGGTGGCAGCGTCACAAATATTTGAGCCATCTTCCACCACATTCTCAGGCACATCATCAGGGAGTTCGATTGGAACAGAGTGGCCACAGCTGACTCTTTGGTGCTATCTGGAATATAGGCATTACAGGTGGTAGTTTAAACCAATGCTGGATGTAAATTTTCAGCTCCGTTGGGGTGATGCTAATTTATTCTGATATAGTGTGACCTCTTCTGTGAAATCTGGCAGTGCCTTGCTGAAAACCCTGTACTTAGAATCCTACACACGGCTTTGAAATTCTGCTCCTATTGTGGTAACTACAACTTCTGAAGTAGAGGAAATTTTTGGGTAGAAAGGCAATGTACCTTATGGAACAGCATAGAACTTTTCAGGGGTAAGAGATGGCTAAAGGAACTGAAACTTATACATCTTATTCCTGCTTGCTTGTTTAGGGGAACTCCTTCCCCTTAAGAGTACACATGAATTGGAATTAGAAGAGGACCCAAGAGACTCTCCCTGTCTTGTGTCTGTTTTATTGTTTTTCTTAGAAAAGAGTGCTGTCATTCTGAGTACAATTCATTTGCTTTATAGATCCAGATCTCTGTATGATTTATGGGTTTCAGCTATCTTGTGTCTATTTTCATTTTTGCATTTAGCAGTTTATAGTGTTGAAAAATAATTTTTACTGAACTTGGCAGATTTTAGGATAGTCCAAACTGGCTTATAAATACCCTATAACCATTCTCAGGTGTATAGCAGCCAGTTGTGTATAAACTAAATTTGAAATGTCAATGAAGTAGTCACAGGATATGGTTAAAAACTTGCATTTTCTAACATATTGGTCACTCAATACCATGTCAATTATCGCCATAATGTTGTAAATTGTTGGTGTTATGTTGTGGCTTTTCATTGGAAGGGATGATATTCTGTCAGCTCTGATTTCAGACCACAGATGGTCTCCCCAAGAAACTGTTGAATTTATCTACACAACAAGATACTGGACTCTGCGCATGGTACATGCTTGCAATGAAGGAATCATGATTGGTTTTCAACTGTAATACTGCAACAAGGTGCAGGAATCCACAGGGAGGGGTTGGGGGAATCCTAGAGCCTATGAAACTGTGTCACAAAATGAAATAAAAAAAATTATGGATTTCCTATCAGAATCAATGCTGATTGTGTATAACACTGTTTCTAGATGTTCTTCCAGATTTTGATAAGTGTCACTAATGATGTTGCAAGTACTACCTTTGGTGAAGCATTTGACATGATACCAACGGCAACACTGTTTGGCAAAAACCATGGCCAGAGCTGCCAGGTTGTTGGAATTCAAAGGCAGGTCTCTCGCCCTGCAATGCTGATGCTTTGACACTGCGATTGTTGCCAAATTTGTCCTTGGGGAGACTGTGGGGATAATGTTTTCACATGGTGGTGGAGAAAGAGACAGCTAATTGCTATCATTCTCTGGAAATCACCTTAGATGAGAATGTACTTCCGCATGACTACATGCTTGGGGATTACTCTTCATTCATTTATTCCATCTTTATCTAGATGCAATACAGCCTATATTTAATAAATCCTCCTTTGTTCTGTTTGTGTCAATTCTAAGCTGACAATGCTTCAGTAAACTTTCTCTGGGAATGCGCCTCATGAAAGGCACTGCTGCGGACTCCAGGGAAAAACCAGAAAACAGAAGTCATTGTCTTCATGACTGCCATGTTCTACTGGGAAGCACCAAAAAAAAAAAAAAAAAAAAGAAGAAGAAGCTCAAAGCCTAACATCAGGAACGTCAGATACTAACAAGTCAGCAGGATGGAAAAAGAATTCAAGTATGGAGGTAGTGAACTTTCTCTGGGGAAGAGAGACCTAGAATCGGAGAGGCTGGCCTTTGAAAGGGGGCTGACTGTTAAGGACAGGAGGGATGCTGGGGAAACTAAAAAGAGCAGATGGAACACGAAGAAAGAAAGTCTGGATGTGGGAACTAGCTGAGTGTGTTATGGAGCAGACAAGGATCTGATGTGGCTGGGTGATGTGGCAGAAAGATGGACAGTCACGGGTCACATAGACACCATTAGTAGCCGGGGAGAACATTTCGTGTTCTTGTTTATTGTTTTAGCACAGCGCTTTGCGGGTGATTAGCTTTACTTACTAAAGTTTATTTATTTACTTGTAATACAGTTACACGAGAGAGAGATTTTGCATCTACTGGTTGACTCCCCAGATGCCCACAAAGGTTGGGGTTGGGCCAAGCTGAAGCCAGGAGTCTGTTTGTGATCTCTCACTTGTATGTGTGTGTGTGCAGGGGGAGCCACTTGGATCGTCTTCTACTGTGTCTTTAGCCTGGGAGCTGGGAGCTGAATGAGGAGTGCAACCGTATAAACTAAAACTGGCTCCCATCTGGGATGCTGGTATTGCAAGCAATGGCTTTACCACCACCCACACCAGCAGCAGCCCCTGAGTTATTGACTTTAAACATTTTTAACGTTTTTTTTTTGTTTATACCTCTCTGTGTGTGTGTGTGTGTGTGTGTGCACGCGCGCGGGCGCACATAAGAGAGGAAGAGAGACAGCGATCTTCCATGTACTAGTTCATTCTCTAAATGCCCAATCACCATAAAAGGTGATATTAAAGCTGAATTCAGGAGCCTGGATCCACCGTCTGGGTGACTAACAAAGGGCTATGATGTGCTACTCCACTGAAAGCTGGAAGCTGAATTAGGAGTAGAGTAGCCAGGACTTGAGCAAACATTTCAATAAAGGATGCGGGTCCTCACAAAGCAGCTTAATTCACCATATCACAACACATGCGGCATGAGGAGCTTGAACCTCATTTACATAGGTACAGTAAGACTCAATGTTCTAAATATAGGAGTGGTGTGATGTATTTTACATGTTAGAACAAGTATACCAGACTTGGGAAAATCAACCTGAGGCAGTACTTAGACTGAAGAATCAAAAGCAGTAAGGTGATTGGTATGACTCAAGTAGGAGATGCTGTAGTGTGGGTACGACTGCAACCATGCAGAAACTGAAAATCAGCCATCGTGGCCTAGAGCCACTGGGGAACACTAATGGATTGTCTCTACGATTGGAGGGAAAGTGGTGACTGGGGAAACCTCTAGAGCTGAAGAGGAGGGCATTCATACAGTGGGTCCATTGACTGGGAATATAAATGGTGAGCCAAAGCGGGCTTATCAAGATGGAGGGTAGAGTGTGGAGATAACAAGACTTCTTTTGCTTATGTGCAGTTGAAGTTACCTTTAAGTGAGACACCGAGGCAGCCATGCAAGTCAGTTTGCCATAGAATTCAACAGACGTGAAGTTACTGAGCTTGCATCAAAGGTGGCTTAATGAGACAAGGGCAAGGTCTTCTGGGTAAGAGAGAGTGAGAGGCATGATAGAGTCCTGGGGCTCAACACTTAAAACAGGGGCAGCGGAGTCCAGAGGCAAATGAAAGGTGGTAAAGGAGCAAGACAGTGACGTGGCTCTGGTGTCACAGAAGCCATAGAGTGCAGAACAATCAGCTGAGAACCTGGGGGCAGGGGGAGGGTGGGGATGAGGAAGGAGACAGAAATAAGGAGAGTGTCATCACTGGCTTGCTCTGTGTGTGTGTGTTGCAGTATGGACATTATCAGGTCATATTTGCATGCTCAAAGGAATGCTCCAACTAAAGAGTAAAACATGAGAGAGATGGCCACAGAAGGGAGACGTGGCCGTGACGTTAATACAACCTCAAACATGGACAGGTTGACTTATGTATAAGAAACGTGTAAATGATATTGCTTGAGGGACTGACTGCAGGTGGTAGCTTTGAGGATGGGTGGATGAGGTAGCTCAGGTCTGTTTCTTTTGTGTTTTAAAATAAGCTAGTCATTGACTAAATGTATAGAACAGCAAAGGAAGTGTTAGTAATCTAAGAAGAGAGCTAAGTCATCTGCTTGGAGAATAACAGCATGAGTCATTGGGTCTTTTATAAAATTTTGAAGTTCAATGTATTCCTCTTCCCATCTTCATAATTTTGTACAGTACATTGTTTAGCTACTAAAAGCTAAAGCCTCATCAACTCCGTGTGTTACATGACCTTTGTAATATAGTTGTAACATGTCAGCTTCATTTACAAACTCACCCTTTTGTATGTAGACTGGCACCTACTGAAAAAGAGCCTCTGTGGAGGACATATATTAATATTGTTCAGTGCAAAGAACCCGGCTCTTAAAACGTTTCTCTACCATTCGAATTCCATACACATCCTTTCTCCAACAATTAACCTCTTGATTCATTGTTAGGATTCCATCTGGTTTCAGTTCTGTGTCTGTAAGTTATTAAATTCAGTATGCATTTCACTGAAAGCACAACAATCATTGTTTAATTCTTAAAGTGTTCCTAACATTATTCAGCCTCTATCATTTTTCTTGATAGACATTAGGTACGTGTTAGGAAATGTCAAGTTTTCAAATCATGACTTGCAGACCAGCTCTGTGATTGTTCCCTTTATTATGCTGCTTTCCACACACACACACACACACACACACACACACACACACACACCATCCACACACTTACCCTCCACACACACACACACACACACACACACACTCGTTTATGTGAGCTATAGGCACCTAGCTTCTGCTCACATGCCCATCCATACCTAGAGCTACACCAGTTCTGACAGTTCCACATTGTCTTCCGTTCCAGCTGCTAAAAGCACATGACAAATGTTATCGCTAGGGCCATCACAATAGCTCTTTGCATTTCTGTAACTACAGCTTTCCATGAGCTCAGCATTCAAAAAATTTTTTCAAGATTTTATTTATTTTTATTGGAAAGTCAGATATACAGAGAGGAGGAGAGACAGAGAGGAAGTTCTTCCATCCTATGTTCACTCCCCAGGTAACTGCAACAGCCGGTACTGTGCCGATCAGAAGCCAGCAGCCAGGAGCTCTTTGTGTCTCCCACGCAGTTGCAGGGTCCCAAGGCTGTGGGCCGTCCAAGACCGCTTTCCCAGGCCACAAGCAGGGAGCTGGATAGGAAGTGGAGGTTCCGGGATTAGAATCAGTGCCAATATGGGATCCCGGCGCGTTCAAGGTGAACACTTTAGCTGTTAGGCCAATGCGCTAGGCCCCAGCATTCAATTTTCATAGCCTTCTCCCGCCCCTCCTGCTCCTTGCAGTCTCCAGAGGAGGAGGCCCACACAGCCTCCCGGCCTCATGAAAGCTTCCCTGGTTCTCACAGTGTGGCTGGCTTGGCTCCCTGATTCCATAGCACATTCAAGCCCCACATGTTTCAGACTGAATGACATTCATGCTTTTAAATATTCTGATTAATAGTCCATCATCACATGCTTTATCTCTGATGTGAGATTTTAAGTGATTTTCAGTTCTTGATGTATTGCCATTCCTCTTATCACCACCTCTTTAATCCATAGTTCAATACTGACAAGCTATAGAATGTTCAATATTTAAAGCATATCGTTGTCTTCTACCGTTGGCAGAGTGTGTGTCAAGGGAGCGTTATTGCTCCGTCATGCGTTGAAGCCCTTTGTGGCATCATGCAGGGTGTAGCGGCTCACGTGCTGCAGCAGAGCAGGCATACCGACCTTGCTGAGGTTGCAGGGTGACTCTGCACAGCACTTCAGCTGGGTATGAAACTCCATGCGTCATCAGCCTTTCCTCTAAAATGTGAAAATGTGTGTCATACTGAGAAATTTGGAACACTACCTGAGTTCATTTTATAGAGTTTTTCCTTCACTTAGTGCATCTCATCATCTTGTGTGTAGCAGATTTGTGCAGGCTCCAAATGAGTAACAATACAAGATCTGTGCCAACTTTGAAGTGAATATCATGCCATTGAAATATTTGCAGAATTGAAAACTTGGATTAACATGTTTGATGTCCAGTGTGTTGGAGAGTATAGTGAATGAGGTAAATTCTGGGGAGTAAAGGTTGAGAGAAGACACTTATCAAGTAACTGCTCTGTGATACTTTTAATAATAGCATCTCTATTCCAACTTGGGAAAAAACACAATGTCTTCATACTTGAAGTGAGAAAATACAAAGCAAGGAATGGCAATTAAAGGTCTTAGCAGCATGAATCTGTTTCTTGGTAATGCTGGAATTTCAGATCGTCAGAATCAAACACACAGGCACTTCCAAAACGAAGTAAACAAATGAATAAGCAGCCCCTGACCAGTGGACTTCTCACAGCTCCACTCCCTTCCTTGGACACTTAACTGCCAGTCTCAAAACCCCAGAGCAGAAAAAAAGTTATTATATGTAATGCTGACTTCGGACTTTCTTTTACTCCTCCTCCTCAGGTGTGCAGGCATCAATGCGTGCACCTGTTACTTGTAGCATCACTGATTTAGTTGCTTCATGTATATTCCTTGGTCTGTACTCTCCTTTGAATATGTTCTGTGGCTCCTGCCCGGAAAAGGCGGCACTGCCCTGCAGTAGACTGAGCGGTTGCATTCTCTCCTCCTGACTGTAGATGTTGAAGTCCTTATTCCCTGCTGACAGTATTGGGAGGCAGGGTCTTTGCGGGTCAAGAGCGAGAAACCCTCATGATAGGATTGGTTATCTTGGAATAAGAAACCCAAAATCAAAGTAGGGTTTTTCCTGAATCATGTGGGGATAAAGCAAAGATGTCTGAAGTCAGGAAGAGACCTTTACTGGAGATTTGACCCTAGTGACAGCCAGATCCTTAACTTCCAATGTGCAGACGTATGCAACATAAGACACTCCTTACATTTTGTTACAATGACATGAATGATCACACTTCACTGCCATCCCCGCCCCAGCATGAGCCCAGGCCACCTGCCCTCTCTGCTCCTGGGTCATTTGGCACAGTCGGGATTGGACTCCCGTGGCTATTGTTTTCTGCTTGCCTTTTAAATTAAATATGTATTTTCTGGGCCAGTGCAATGGATCAATGGTTAGATATTTACCTTGAAAATACTAGATCTCATATATGCCACCAGTTTGTGTCTCGGCTGCTCCACTTCCTTGTCCACATCCTTGTTTATGGCCTGAGGAAGCAGCACAGGATGGCCCAAAGCTTTGGTCCCTGCACCTGCATGGGATACTGGAAGAAGTCCGTGGCTCTTGGCTCTTGGCTTCAAATCAGCTCATGTCTGGCCATTGTGGCCATTTGGGGGTGAAAAAGTAGATGGAATATCTACCTGCCTGTGTTTTCAATAAAAGGAAACAAATATTTAAAATATGTTATTTTTCATTGTCACAATAAAACATATTTTATGCATAAATGGCAAAAATTCTGTATATATAGTTGATAACTGAATTAATTATTGACATAGTTGAGTTTCTTGTATTGATTTCTTTGAAACAAGAAGGCTTTCTTGAGCTCTACAAGCAGATGTGCAAACAGAAACAAAGAAAGCACTGCAGGTCATTGCTTGGCAAAATGAGTAACACTAACCAAACCTCAAAAATATGATTTTTTTTCACAGATGGGAAGGTCTGCTTAGTTTCATCCAGATCAAAATTCAGAGGTATAAATGCCCCCAAACACAGCTAATCATAGCAAATGGGAGTAACTTCAGTCCCAACTGTTGGTAGCTTATATGTTCTCCCTCTCTGCAGATAATCCGATCACTAACAAGAACATCTTGTAGACCCTTCTCAGCCTTGTTCTTCCTGCTCCTTCAATACTGGCTGTCACAGCTCTGTCCTCTTATGACCTATCAGTGTCTACCAAAGGATTTGGTTCCTAGCCTTGATGGGTGACTTCTGCCTCCCTAAATTTGTTTACATCTGTTTCTGCTTTTATCCTTCTGTACAGTATGATCTACTCACAGCCCTCACAGCCTGGGCATTGTTTGCTACATCTCATTGGGCTATCACCTGCTGGCCCCAATCAGCTTATAAAAAACAAACATAGAAGAAAAGAGTGGTGGGAGAGAAACTGCTGGGTGCTGAAGCAGAATCTCAAATGATGATGGGCACCTAATCAAGCAACCTAGAGAATCAGAAAGTGCTTTGTGAACACACTTAACGTTGTTAGAGACAGGCCAGGTTTCAAGGCAAAAGACATAGATCTCTAGGCAATGAATCTGCTATTTTTTCACAGGATTACATAGAAGAAGGATGCATTTGGTCTAACCCTAATACCTAAACGAGTGTCATAATAGTTAATGCGTTAAAGTAGGTTCCCATGGATATAGAACTGATGTGACACAAAAATGCAAAAATGAATTTCAGCAATAGTTTCAGAGGATTTGACAAGATCTCTCAAGGCACAAGGTTGAGATTAAGACAATTCTATAAAGGCATTTCTGCAGGAATTATAATATATTTGTGCTAGGCATCAGGTCCGAGAAATATGGGTTGTCATATCATGGTCTGGTAGTATATAGAGAGTTAAATCATCAAGGGTTCACATTCCAGCTCTGCAAATTGATAGAGAAATGGCACTGGTCATGCTATTTGTACCACATGAGTCTATGTATTTACTTTTTAGACAAGAGTGATAACATGCTTCAAAGTATATGGCTAGAGAATTAACCGAAATTACCCCTTTTAATACCTTTTGAAATTGATTAGATAACAAAATTCATTAAATAAAATAATGCACACCAAGTAGGATATAGAAAATAGAGATATTTGAGAGTTTAAGATATTAGCATGTCTATAAGCTAATTGTAGTAGAAAAGTTGTGGTAAAAAAAAAATAGGGAAAGTTAGTTAGGGCTCATGACCTGTGACAAATGTTACTACTATTATGCCTAGAGGAGAGATGAGGAGAAGCACACATGGGGACTCTTCATGTCACTGCCTCACAACCTTTGCCTTGCCAATTTAAATCTTTGCTGAAAGAAAATGATAGGAAATAAAATACGAGGAAAAATGTAAATGAAAACAAGACAGAATCTGACCACTAATTTAACAAACGCATTCTGTTGGTTGGTTTGTTAATGACATGCTCAAATCACTTTTCAATTGATACAGTTCAGGAGAAATCAGATCCCTTTGTCCCATCCTCAGGATGCTGTTCTTGTCCTGCAAAGTTACGTAGCGGGGAGTCCATTGCAGTGCCTGACTATGTTGTTCTGGAGTTTTCTGTTTCAATTCTGGTTGAGAAAACTGATACAAGAAGATTAGTCCTGGAAATATAGAGTATTCACTGTTGCCCCTTCCACACTCTGCTCCAAAAAAACAAAACAAAACAAACAAAAACACCCAGGCAGACAGGCAGAGGATAGGAAGACAGAAGATGACAGTTGACAGGCACACAGAGAAGCAGCAAATATCAAATGTCACAGAGAGAAAGCAAGCTTTATGCTGACCATGGATGTTGACGGAGCACAGAGAGGACAGTGCAAAGCGACTTCTCGCGTCTCTGCTGAGCACATGACATTCAACTTTAGGCACAGAGATATTTGTCATGAGAACCTTTTAAAAGACCAATTAGCATTTACTGTACACCAAGATTGCTTACTGTGAAGAAATGTTAGCAGGAATGAAGAGCAGACGAGGAACACGTCAAACAATCTAAACAGGATAAAATGGTATATATTCAGGAATTACCCCCACTAACGAAAAGTAATGCTGTATCTGCTGAGAAAAGAAAAATAGTTAAAAGACTATTAATCCTTTAAGCAAGTTTAAAAGTCTCGAGAAACAGGCTAGTTAAATGAAATCTTTAAAAACAATAAGTACATGCACAATGCCACATCAGTTTAATGGAAAGAGAGCTCTAGTACATCTCTGCATCTCATTGGGAATTGAGACAGAGATACAGGAAAGAAGCAGAGTCGCATTGAAATTTATTCAGATACCCCTCTCACCTCATCCAGAATCCCGAGCTCTTGCTTAGAATAATTTGTTCAGATATATTTCCTGAAAATTGTTTTTGAATAACTGTGACTGGTAATTTGCATTTTGTTTTTTGTCAAATGAACAAAAAAATGAAAGAATGGAAATGAGAAAAAGGAAAAAAAAAAGGCAAAGAATTATGTGATATATTTGATTTGAAGATGCAGGTCTCTAACTCTAGCTCAAGTCCTGGCCAATTTGAGCTTGAGGCTCACACACACCTGGGAGGGAGTGGGGATGGGACAAGAAGTTGGATCCCAACTGCTCATGTGAAACGTCTTGGAGCAGGTTCCTGGTCTGGACCAACTCTGGGCACTGTGTCCATCTGACCTAGCTCTGGCCACTGTGTCCACTTGGCCCAGCTCTGGGCACTGTGTCCTCTTGGCCCAGCTCTGGCCACTGTGTCCACTTGGCCCAGCTCTGGGCACTGTGTCCATCTGGCCAAGCTCTGGTCAGTGGGTCCACTTGGCACAGCTCTGGTCACTGTATCTTTTGGCCCAGCTCTAGTCACTGTGTCCACTTGGCCAAGGTCTGATCACGGTGTCCTCTTGGCCCAGCTCTGGTCACTGTGTCCATCTGGCCCAGTTCTGATCACGGTGTCCTCTTGACCCAGCTCTGATCACGGTGTCCTCTTGACCCAGCTCTGGTCACTGTGTCCATCTGGCCCAGTTCTGATCACGGTGTCCTCTTGACCCAGCTCTGGTCACTGTGTCCCTCTGGCCCAGCTCTGGTCACGGTGTCCATCTGGCCCAGTTCTGATCACGGTGTCCATCTGACCCAGCTCCGGTCACTGTGTCCATCTGGCCCAGCTCTGGTCACGGTGTCCTCTTGACCCAGCTCCGGTCACTGTGTCCATCTGGCCTAGCTCTGGTCACGGTGTCCATCTGGCCCAGTTCTGATCACGGTGTCCTCTTGACCCAGCTCCGGTCACTGTGTCCATCTGGCCCAGCTCTGGTCACTGGGTCCATCTGGCTCAGCTCTGGTCACTGTGTCCACTTGGCAGGTGAAGCAGCATTTGTATGTTTTCCCTCTCAAATGAGTAAGAAGAGTCAAATACTGCTATTACTACTACTACTACCAATAATAATAATAAAAACATTGAAATTAGTTTACATGTGGGAATTTGAACAAATTTATGGAAGATGTATTTTATGGAAAAGTGAATCGACTTCAAATGTGTTTCACTCTGAAATAAACTGGACATTTTATAGCTTTTATTTATGCTTGAAAAGAACAAACAGATATGGATGCAGATGAAGAACCCCTGGCTGCTGGATCAAAATCAAATATCTACACTGTCCGGAGCTGGGAACTGAATCCAGTTGGCAAATGTGGGTGTCAGGGACCCACGGCCTTGAGTTTTCACTTGCTCGCTCCTAAGGTGTGTACCAGCAGGAGGCTGGAATTAGCAGCAGTGAGGTCATTACGAAATGTAGAAATCCCAAGAGACATTTGGACTACCTGTTGGCTTCTGCTTCAATTCAACTTTCCCATAAACCTGTTGAATTGCCTTCATATTGGGAATGTGCACACCATTTTATTCTAATGTCAATTGACACCAGAAGACTGCTAAAACTTGCTCAGCTTTTAGTCTGTTCTGGCAACAATACATATATAAATAAATATAATATTAAAAATATATATATATATATGTATATATTTCTTCCTTTGTAACCCAGAAATGATTTTGCTAATTTCCTCTACAACTCACAATGGGAAAATGTCATTGAACAAGCGCAGGTTTTCCTAACTGGACCTGTGCGTATTCTCTGTATAATGTGATGTGTGTTTTCTTCAAATGGCACGATTCCCTTTGTTCCTAAAAATCCTTTAGCCGATTCCCTTTTCTCTAACATCTCTCTGTTTCCTGTACGTCGCTGGGAGCCCCTAAGGAATGCTTCCCCATCTTTTCTGAGTTCCTCCTGACTGTTGCTTGTCATGCCAGCAAGGAATTCTGTCCTTACTGCTGTATCAGAAACAACCTTCCAGGATCCTCCAAGGAAACACACAGCCACCTCTTAGCTCCCTGAGACGGAGGGGGCTCGGATGCAGGAAGACGGCTTGGCGATTAGAATGAGGAAATCACAAGGCAGAAACTCTTCCAGCTGATTATGATGCCTTAAAGACGTCAAACCTCTGGAAGATTGCCCAGCTCTGTTGTATTACTAGGAATCTCTGTATCAACCTTGACACTCTGAATTGGGCACCTACCCCCAGGCCCTTCCCATGGTCCCAGTTCATGGGGCTTCCTTACTCTCAGGGCCAGGCTCAAGGGAGACAGAATACAATCCCTCGCAGTTCAGCCTCAGGTGCACATCATGAACCATGCAGTGCAGCTACACACCCTGTTGTCCATAACTTTACCCTGGACAACACAGTCTTGGCTTTGCTGACAAAACCAAAGGCATGCTGCAGTCTTGGGACTTATTTCTGCAATGCAAAGGTGGATGTCTCCAATTTGGTGATGAAGATAATCCTACCTATTTTAAATGGATATTAAGGAACACAGGCAGCAGAACCAAAAAACCAAGGTACAATATGTAAGCAATACCAATGATATTTTTAAAGATTTATTTTATATTTACTGGAAAGTCAGATACATAGACAGGAGGAAAGGCAGAGAGGATGATCTTCTGTCTGCTGATTCACTCCTTAAGGGGCCACAGCGGCTGAAGCTGCGCCCAACTGGAGCCAGAGCCAGGAGCCTCCTCCGGGTCTCCCACACGAGAGCAGGAACCCAAGGCTTTCCCAGACCAAGCAGGAAGCTGGATGGGAAGCAGGGCCAAAGGGACAAGAACCAGCTTCCATATAGGAACCCCGGGCATTCAAGACAAGGAGGACTTTAGCCACCAGGCTACGGCATCAGACCCATCAATCATATTTTACACATCAGTAGCACTTACCTGCTATGGTAACTATTAGTTTTATTAGGTGGTTAATAAAAACAGACACAAGTGTTAAAGACACAGTGAAACACACCCCTGCACCTGTTCTGCAGGTGCAGCTCCTGATAGTTTTGTTCCCTCTTCATGTGTCCTGACATGTGGCAACAGCAGGCAGGAGCAGGTGAATGCTGACTTCATAGTGGGTATCTGCTTAATGGAGGATGCGCTGCACAATGTACATGATGTTTCATCCCTCTGAGAGCTCCCTGGTGGACCTGGTAGTGTCATCCCCTTTCGACTGAGCAGGAAGCGAAGGTACAGACAGGGATAATATCTTTTCCATGTCTCCTGTGATGGAAGCAAGAATGAAGCCACTCTGGCACATCTCCCTTCTGCAGCCTCTGGGACCAGGCAGTTCTGCCTCTCAAATTTAGATCGATATTCCATGAGACTGTTAGTCTCTCATCTCACGGCAGGCTTTTACTAAGTGTCTGCATGTCTTAAATTCAGCAAAAACCAATGCAATATTCTGGATGTTTGCCTATGTTGAATGAAGGAGAGAAATAACGAAATTCACTCAAAGAACAGAGGAAGGGAACATTTCCATTGATGAAGCAAATCAATGAATAAATGTAAGAGTAAGTAGTGCTGAGGTGGGCTGCATGTGATCAGGCACTAAACACATGGCAGAGCCTACGTCCAGGCAAACGCAGAGATTATAGTTGGAGAAGAGGGTATAGACCCGTGAGTAGATTGATGATGGATAGGATTCCTGTTCAGGAACATTCTATCCTGTTACGGTGAACGCAGATAAGCACGGGCACAGCATGAATCAGAAAACATTCATGAAATGAGCACAAGTGGTTTCAGGCACAGTCCAGAAACAGGAGAGTTTATGCCTCCCCAGGGTCAATGGCCCTGCGTCGGGGAGGGGAGATGTCCACACCTGGACAGACCCACCTGTAAGTTCCAGCTGCACCTGGGAATTTCCTGGACTTTGAGGTCTCTGCTCCCTCCTTTCTGAAACTCCCAGACACAGGGAGGACAGGCATCTGAATACTTGTCTGCATTATCTCCTCTTTGTCTTTTCTGAAAATTGGCATTCATTCTTTTGGGAGTTCAGAGTTGACACAGGTCTAAAGAGTAATTGCGTTTTTAATTAAACATGTAGAAGGAACTAATAATTATGGTAATTGCCACCTATATAGGTCGTAGGTTACTTCAAAACTGTAATGCAGGCTAGAGCCACTCTAGCATTACACAGGCACTATATGTCAGTGTGCACAGCTTTGGACAATTGTGGCATAATTTATTAGTGTATATACATACATAACCACAACACACATTCCTCTGGACGACACCTTGAGAAATGCACCCTTCTCACCACCGTAAACGTGAGAAGTGTCAGGACAGAAAAGCAAGGTGCTTCACAATGTTCACCCAGGCAGCCAAGAGGTAGGGCAAGGGTGCAATGAATTAGGACCAAATGCCACAGTTCCCACCCTCTGCCCCTCCTTAACATGCTGCAAGGCATAAGAGCTTTCTCTTGGTACTAAACCAAGACTAGGGCAACACATTTGTCCAAACAGATTGGGTTATTATAATTTCTTTTTACAGGCCGTCTCCAGCAGTGTTTCTTTTATGTTGACTTTTTAAACAACTTGGCAATTCAAAAGTAGCCTGCTACGCTAAATACAGTATCATGAAAGTCAAGACAATGAACAGAATTCACATGTTGCTGAACTGTATTCACTGGGAATATGAACTAGCTGGTGACACATGTTTGAATCTATGGGTTAGGTATCTGTGTTAATCTGCCAGTGACATTAGCGATAACAGGTGCACAACACGTATTTAGAGTTAGAATCCAGACCCTTGGTATTTTACACCCGGTGTTTCCATCCTGAACTCTGTGCATCTGCCAAGCAGAAGTGTCCTAGAGTCAAATGTAGGTCTTGGGCCACAGAGCCAGAGTCGTCACTGGACCTCACTGTCTGAGTCTCAGCCTTTAGCTATTGATGCCTCTCTATTGGAAAGACGGAGATGCCCAGGGATTTTCTACCAAAGGGAATCTACTTTGCATTTTTGTTGACAGGAGAGGTGGAATGCACGGTTCTATATTAATCATACGTAGTGGGGAAGCATTCTTGTGAAGTGCTCCTTGCTGAGCAAATAGTTGGCTGTGTTGTCATTGCATTCTCATTTAATGGAGGTGAGAGAAAAATTGTGTGTGTGTGTGTGTGTGTGTGTGTGAGAGAGAGAGAGAGAGAGAGAGAGAGAGAGAGAGAGAGAGAGAGAGATTGTTTTACTCAAGTACACTAATCCCATCATGGAAGATGCCAGTTCCTGAACTACACTCTGAAGATGGCACCTCCTAATACTGTGACACTAGGAGTTAGGGTTCCCATACATGGATTTTGAAAGGACCCACGCGTTTGCTTCATTACATCTTTACAGAATCATATTAATGGATAGCTAACACTATATTCCGTGACTGTAAGTACCTGCACATTTGAGTATCTAGTGTACATGATTCATTTTAGAAGACGTTACTATCTCCAGGGAATGAATAGAGATAATATGAATGGAATGAGGTTATATGTGATCTAATGGGTGGAGAGAAATTTCTAGGCTATCTCCCTCCAAATCCCTTGTCCTCCACCCTGCAGCTAATGATCCAGCGACATTTCTCAAGGGGATTTGAATGCACAGAGAAATGAAGAAAGAAAAAATGTCTTCACAGAGGCAACGGCAAGATGTCATCATGCACCTCCATACCTATGCTTACCTCAAGGACGTAGCTTTATATGTGTGTGTGTATATGTATATGTGTGTATATGTATGTATGTATGCATGTAAAAGCATGTTCACTGATAATCCTTTAGAATTTCCCATTCCTTCAACAAGTTCTTTATGAAGAAAAAGCCAAAAAAGCTACCATAGTATCTTATTAATTTTGAAATAATGTTGAAATATTTCCCAAGACATAGCTACAACTTAAAATACGATAGAGCTATAAATAATGGTATTATTTAATATATATTTAGATGTTAACAATTCATTTATCTGAGATTTAAAAAGAATATAAAACGACAGATGCCATTGCCCAATTGTTCAGATATTGAGAGGGTCACATGATTGTTTTTTCAGTAAAGCAAGAACTTTCAGTTACTATTTATATGTCATGCTTCCTTTATTTTTGGAAACATGCACTGTCATTGTTATAAGAAAAAAAACTAAAGCAAAGCACAGGGAAAAAAAAGCCCTGCATCAAAATGCAGCCACACATAATGATTACCGAGTGGCATCCCATGAAGCCACCTTTTGGTACAAGGCAAGGAAGCCATAAAGAATTTGAAAAGGGCTTTCATGCCGAAAATAATTTTATTTATTCTAAAATACCTCATGACTCTTTCAGCCATTTCTTAAATCACTGAGATAATATATTCTCTGTAAAATCTAAGATTGTTCATTGTAAATAGAAAATTAAAAAAAAATAGAAACACCTAAAAACTAAATATATCAATATCAAGTTAATGTAATGGCATGCAAAATGAAGTAAAAGACCCAAATACATAGAGTTTGGATATTTTGGGAACCAGAAACCAGAAATTTCCTTTAGTGATGCCCTCCAGATCCTGCTGCTGTGGTTCACTCACAATTCCACTGAATGTATGAGAATCTGTCTTCTGTGTTCAGCTGTGGCTGTAGGCACTTGGAATAAAACATGAGTGGGGCTGATGTCAAGTCCTCGAGGAAGAGGAATCCATTGTGAATACATGCTCTCATCCTTTTTTTTCTTCCTGATATGTAGCTCCTGTGTCTTGGAGGTAGTTTGAGTCCTTTAAACAGTCTTGCATTAAGACAGTCCTGGAGAGGCCATTGTGATACAACAGGTTATGGCATCAGCACCCATACTGGAACTCAAGTTGTAGTTTCATCTTGTCTCTCCAATTCAACTTCCTGCAAATACCCTGGAAAGACAGTAGATTATGGCATATATGCTTGAGCCAACACCACCCATACGGGAGACCAGAGTGAGGTGCCTGGCCCCTGGCTTCACTCTGGCCTAGTCCAACTTCAAGGATTGTTTGGGATATGAATCAACAGATTGCCACTGGAGCCAGATCTGTGCATTTTGGACATACAGTATCTCAAACTGTGAAAAGAATCAGCCTATTATCTGGATAAAGTGGCAGGCTCCAGTTCAGAAAGTGAAAAGACAGTGATGGTCACAAGTTTGAGTGACAAGTTTGATGAAGAACACTGCAGAGTTGGCTGCAAAGTTTGAGGCAATCTTTCGGGGGATTCAGCAGAAGGCCATGGTGAAAAACATGCATGGTGGTTTGGAAAGCCAATGCAGCAAATTAGAACTTGCTCTCCAGGCTGAGAAACTGTTCAGATTGGCAATGGGGGACGGAAAGATTGGCTGGAAACTGGAAAGAGATAGTGGTGTGGATGGTATGGAGAGAGAGGGGAATGAACCAGGGACCAGGGTGTTTGTTCAGCTGCTCCTTATTCCTAGACACGGAGCACGAAGCTTGTGGCACAGGCACAGCTGTAACCTCATTTCTCAGCTACCATGGAGTCAGACCGAAATTTCTTTGTGTTGTTGTTGAGATTTATTCTATTTTTGTTGTTGTTGTTGTTGAAAATTCATATATACTGACAGGAGGAGAGACAGAGGGGGAGATCTTCCATTCATTGATTCGCTCCACAAGCAGCCACAACTGCTGGAGCTGAGCCAGTTCAAATCCAGGAGCTTCTTCCAAGTGGCTCCCAAGCGGGTGCAGGGTCCCAAGGCTTTGAGTCATCCTCGACTGCTTTCCCAGGGCACAAGCAGGGAGCTGAATGGGAAGCAGGGCTGCTGGGACTAGAAACAGCACCCATATGGAATCCCAGGTATGTGCAAGTTGAGGACTTAGCCGCTAGGCTACTGTGCTGGGTCCATAGCTATATTTTTTAATGTATAGATTTTCCCTTTTTCATTTCTACTTCATTTCTCATACATTTATTCTGATGTTCACCTTAAAATGATCATTCTAATTTTCCAAAGGAAAGAATTACTGAAGCTGCCTGCAATGTAATAGAAAATATGTCAATAAAACTGGCTAAAAGTTTAATTGGAGAAAAACCAGTAGGGAAGAAGAGAGAATCATGTTTATTTTTGTCAAAAGCTGGAACTAAGTTTAACTCTTTCCTGAAGAGAGCTAGCATGAGATCCAAGTATCAGAAGAACGAACGACAAATCCAGAAGACACATGATTGCCATGGTTCACTTTCTGGTCAGAATCAGTTATCTTCTCTAAGATCCTGATTCATGGAAATGCAATTACCATTGAGAAATACTGACGGGTGAATTGGGGCTAATTTGATACTGTGGACCTTGATAGCGGGATGTGAGTCTGAAATGCCCTAGGAAGGAAATACACATGTGAGTGTCTGAAGAACCCTTGCATCATCGTTTGGTCCTTACAGAGCCATATAAAGGTGTAGACTGTTCTCTGACCAATTAACTCTAAGGGACAGCGGATCCAGCCCTCACAGTTTGTGAGGTGCTTACAGGGTTAACTCATTCATGTCCTTAAGCACAGAACGTTATTAAGGAAATACAAATGTGTTTTCTGGGTATTTGAAGGAGGGAGAGGCAGGATGGTGTGTGAGTGTTTGTGGAGAAGGATCTAACATGTTCTGATTGCCTCTACAAATGACTGCAACAGTCAAGGACAGATCAGGAGCCAGCTACGTTATTTCAGTCTCAAGACCAATGAAGGAACACCACTGTTTATGCCTTCATTGCTGCCTTGAGAATAAACACTAACAGGAAACTCAATCAGAAACAGAGTGCCTTGTGCTCAAAACAGCACTCCATTATCAGATGTGATTATACCAAAAAGACTTCTACTCTGCCAACCACCTGCCCTCAATATTTTATGGACTTTTACATGTATTATTTATTTTCATTTTATTTGAAATTCAGAGACAGCCACGGAGGAGAGAGAGAGAGAGAGAGAGAGAGAGAGAGAGAGATGTTCTACATACTTGTTACTTCTCCAGATGCTTACAAAAACCACAGCATAGCCATGGCAGGATCATGGTATTAAATCTTGGTTTTACACACAGATGGCGTGGTTCTAAATGCCTGACCTATTGTCACAGGTGGAATTGAAGGTGGAGCCAGAGTTTGAAACCAAATGCTAAGAAAGAATGCATGTGCCCCCTACTGGGTCTTGGCTACACCTCATCTCAGTGCCCTTTAACTCACTTGGTCACCTGTGCTTCAGGAAGTGTGAAACACTGGATCTGTGTATCCCTGGACATTGTGGCCGTGTGTGCTTCACTGAAGCAATCTAACCAGGGAAGTAAGAACCCTAAATATGGTAAGAACTAGATGGCAGAGGGAAATCTGAACCCCAGAATCATGCTACCTTTCTTGAATAATGTCTTTTATTGGATAAAATTTCTTAACACTCTCATTTGCTTCAAGCACTTTGTACAGGAACATCTCCCTCACGGTGCTTCCCACCAACACAAAGATAGGGCAGCAAAGGTTGTGTGCGATTCCTGGGTTAGTGCAGATACTCTGTGGGCCACCTGTGCTTTGCTGCTTCTATCCAGAGACTGCCCTCACAAAGCTTTCAACAGGTGGTGGGGAGACAGAGGAAAGCAGTATACACATGCAGGATGGCCTTCAAGATGACCACTATGGAGAAGTTTTCTGTGGCCCTCAAAATGGTTTCACAGCAAAGTACATTTGCTTTTAATTCTGCATTTTCAATGAACTTTACACTTCCTTCTGAAGAAGCAGCAGTGTCATGAAATAATTTAATCTGGCCACACCAAGCTAGGATCCAATTCCAGTAAGCCCATAGCGGGCTATTTGGAGGCTGACAGCATTTTGAAATTGGTGTATGAATCCTGATGAGTCACTCTAGGAAGGCTAACACATTCACTGTGCAGAGCTGGGTGCGCTGAGCATCCTCATCACAGCCTCACAGTTCACATCCACTGCACATCCACTGCACATCCATTGCACATCCACAGTTCACATCCACAGTGCACATCCACTGCACATCCACTGCACATCCACAGTTCACATCCACAGTGCACATCCACAGTGCACATCCACTGCACATCCACAGTTCACATCCACAGTTCACATCCACTGCACATCCACAGTTCACATCCACAGTTCACATCCACAGTTCACATCCACTGCACATCCACAGTTCACATCCACAGTTCACATCCACTGCACATCCACTGCACATCCACAGTTCACATCCACAGTTCACATCCACTGCACATCCACTGCACATCCACAGTTCACATCCACAGTTCACATCCACTGCACATCCACAGTTCACATCCAATGCATATCCACAGTGCACATCCACAGTTCACATCCACAGTGCACATCCACAGTGCACATCCACTGCACATCCACTGCACATCCACAGTTCACATCCACAGTTCACATCCACTGCACATCCACAGTTCACATCCACAGTTCACATCCACTGCACATCCACTGCACATCCACAGTTCACATCCACAGTTCACATCCACAGTTCACATCCACTGCACATCCACAGTTCACATCCAAAGTTCACATCCACTGCACATCCACAGTTCACATCCAATGCATATCCACAGTGCACATCCACAGTTCACATCCACAGTGCACATCCACAGTGCACATCCAATGCATATCCACAGTGCACATCCACAGTTCACATCCACAGTGCACATCCACAGTGCACATCCACTGCACATCCACTGCACATCCACAGTTCACATCCACAGTGCACATCCACTGCACATCCACAGTTCACATCCACTGCACATCCACAGTTCACATCCACAGTTCACATCCACTGCACATCCACTGCACATCCACAGTTCACATCCACAGTTCACATCCACAGTTCACATCCACTGCACATCCACAGTTCACATCCAAAGTTCACATCCACTGCACATCCACAGTTCACATCCAATGCATATCCACAGTGCACATCCACAGTTCACATCCACAGTGCACATCCACAGTGCACATCCACTGCACATCCACTGCACATCCACAGTTCACATCCACAGTGCACATCCACTGCACATCCACAGTTCACATCCACTGCACATCCACAGTGCACATCCACAGTGCACATCCACAGTTCACATCCACAGTTCACATCCACAGTGCACATCCACAGTTCACATCCACAGTGCACATCCACAGTGCACATCCACAGTGCACATCCACAGTTCACATCCATAGTTCACATCCACAGTTCACATCCACAGTTCACACACCTGCCACGAAAATCAGGGGAAGATCACCAGCGGCTTCGTTACAACCACGGGTCTGTCCCTTGAGGCAGCAAAATGGTGTTCAACGCCAAGAAATAAGGATTGCAGGGCACAAGGGGAAGACTCTGTCTACTTTTGTACAGAACTGGTCTTAAATACACCTTTCCTGTGACACCTAATAAGCCGTTGGTTTTTAGTGTATTTGTGACACATGTGGTGGGCAATTTTCACAAGAAGAGTATTTAGAAATGTTCTTTAAAGAGTGTATACCACTAGCTCTGTGAGCCTGGCAAGACTTCCACATCTGTGAATCTCAAGTTCTTTAGTCTTCAGGAAGACCAACCGCTGCCCTGAGCTGCATTGTTAAAGTTCAGACACACGCGTCCAATAACAATAATTATTCCATTATGTTAATATCCTAAATATAATTTGTCATTTACTTTCTTGCTTCTGTAAAAATGTTCATTTTTATCTTTTTATCTAATTATGGGAAATAAAAAGCTTTAATTCCATATTTTGTAAGATTTATGAGATTTGGCTGTACTCACAGATGTCTATAGTATATTTTTCAAAACTCAATCCGAACTATTTTTTAATTTCCATTATGATTTCTTGTTTGAGTTATAGATCCTTTAGAAGTGTGAGGTTAACTTCACAATATTTTAGATGACTTTCCTGTTTTTTTCTTCTCAACACTTGTCCAGAGAGGAAACTGTATACGTCCAACAGGATGTGGTTTCGAAGAATGTGTCAGGTGCACTTGAAAACCCTGATGTCATCTTCAGCTGCTGAGCTGAGCAGTCTCTGGATTCCCATGAATGAATTTTACTGATGGTATTTCTCTAACTCTTTTATAACCTTCCTGATTACTTTTCCATGTGAATGATCTAATTTAATACACTTTACACTCCTTGCTTGTGTTGAGAGCTATCTTATTTATTTGCACATGCAATATAAGGATGCCAACATGTGTTTTTTCTTTATGATTGTTGTTTTAAATGTTTAAGAAATTTGAAGATACTTTAGCACTTACCTGTACATTTTCAATTGAGTGTTCTTTAGTCGTACAATCACGTAGAAGATTTGACCTAGCATCATTTTCTTCTTTTGAGGGCAATGATAAATAACCTGCTTGTTTGTTTTATTTTTATTTTTGCATAAATCTTTGTTCATTCTGCCTTTGCATTTGGAAGCCACTTTCACTGGATACAGAACGCTTGGCTGTTGTTCATGTGTTCTGTTTGGAAACAGATGGCTATGGTTAAAGCAGTGGCTCTTACGGCAATAGGGTGCAGGAGTTGAACGTCTCTCTTTGCTTTTCTCTCTTTTCCCACATCTACTTGCACTGCTATATGGCCTATGCTCATTGGTCTTTGGAGAACTTGGTGAGGAATTGATTCCACCTTTGTTTCATGCTCAGTCTGTCTTTAACATGAAGTACGTATAGAGTAACATCAGAGTGTTACATTGAAATTGCAGATGCATGAGACCTGGGTTCGCCTGGATTTGGTCCTCTGACTCTACAAAGCTGCAAATGGTGTGACTATAGGATAGCAGAACTTTGAGTAAGACACAGGAAGACTGGTTAAGCTGCTAAGTTCATGTCACAGCCATACCAGGATGCTGCTCCCTCTGAGGGAGAAACTAAGATTCCTTCTCAACTAAGATTGCTTTACAGCATAAATGAATTAAGGGGTGCATTGTTGTAAAACTTCCCCAGATAATTAAATGTACATTTTTTAGTTGAAGTTCCATGATCAGATTTTAAAGAGAGTTTTAAGATATATCCAGTCTGCAGATTACACAAAACCTTGGATGAGGCTCCCGCTTTGATTCAGTAGGTCTATATAAGAGGTAATGACCTACCTATAGCAGGTCTGGGTTAGAGAAGCGATTGCACAGACCCAGGTACTTTATTTTCCTGGGGAAATGAAGATCCAGCACACATCTGCCATAGGGAATCTGAATACTGAATCAGAGTCTCCTGAGTTTGGAATAATACGAACAGTGCATCTTCGGAGCTGAGAAAGCATCTAACCCTGCCTCCCCAAACCCATCCACCCTAAACGTCACACAAGTATGAGTACAATGAGACTGAGAGATGATGAACTTCCAGACAGAGGAATATTTATTAGGTGAGTGGTGGAGAGGGGTGCACTCTCACACCTGCACTGGGTGTTAGAAGCAGGATTTGTAGAACAGCAATCTCATCAAATAAAGTGAATGTGCTTGGCACTGCTGAATCAGAAGAAGACTCCTTTGAAAAAAAAATCTAAGTAGTAAATCTTAAAGTATTTGTATGTTGCTCCAATCTAATAAAAAGGAAAGAAAGGGTTTCACCCTTTGATTTCATCTGCAAGAAAAGTGTTCTCTTGTGATCTGTCCACAACATTAAAGTTTTAACCTATAATGTCTTTAGAGAAGAATGCCCAATGCTTGTGTTCCTTTACTTAAGCATAACAATAAAATGTGCAAACATGTTTCTACAGGTTTAATATGCCTGGGTTGTGTTGCCTCGCTGTTGCAGGAGTTGGCCATGAGGCAACCGAACAGTGCATTTCTGAACAAAGAGCATGCATGGGCTTTGGGGTGGGCCAACCTTGGATCTGAATCTCAGACCAATTGCTAATATGTGAGGAGATTCATAGACTTTTTGCCTCCTTCTTTTTCCACTCAATAGTTCATGCTTTCTTTTTCCGCTTCATCTGTGAAAGAGTGGTAATGATAAAGCAAAGCATTTATCATCAATTCATTACAACATTTGCTTCCATTCAAGCCTGCCCTTGTAAGTAGAGATTGTCAGTTATCTCCCACACCGCAGGGATCTTTGATACTAGGCACATCAAAACTTCATTGCATTATTACCTCTTAGGAGATTTCAGGTGCCAAGTTTTTCTTTTTACTTATTTGGATTGCTTTTATGCACAAAATTTGGGAGTGAGATGAGGAATGTTTCAAGATTGTGCAGCACTCCTGAAAAAAAAAAATTTCCATCCAACACGTGCTTGTATTCTGAAGAAGTTGAAGAACCCAGGATCTCTCAGAGACTCGCTGCAGGAATGAGTGGATTCCCATCGCTGTGCATGGTGTCACAGAGCTCTGCCCCCTCTTTCTCTCTGCAGACCTTCGCGGGGAACGTGAATGCTGACGGCGTGGTGCACCACAAGCTGCCACACTCCGTGACAGCCCGCTTTGTTCGCTTTGTGCCCTTGAGGTGGAACCCAAGTGGGAAGATTGGCATGAGGGTCGAGGTTTATGGATGCTCCTACAGTGAGTACCTCGCATAGCATTCGCACTGGTGCTGTGCATGCACGTGCATGCACGTGCGTGTGTGTGTGTGTGTGTGTGTGAGTGTGTGCACGGGGGCATGAGATACAGAATGTCAATTAATCTCTGCTGAAAGTGATGACTATTTTAAAGTTATTTCCAGATTTTAACCACATATTTACATACACTAACATGTACAGGTCAGTGCAGAAGCAGAGAAGAACAAACAGCTCTTCCATTTAGAGTTGAAAGGCTTGGGTGAATCAATAATAATCTATGTTAAGAGCTTTTGCCTTTTGAACAACCTCATATCCTTTTGTATAGAAAGATACGTTTCAGCTAAGTTTTTTTTTTAAGATGTGGGATGAGATAGTATGAAATAATCCCCTCCTGAAGGAACAAAATATAGTTTATTTTCTAGAAAAAAGAATATTGCAAACCATAACTCACAGAGTATTTCAGTCTTAGAAGTATGTCTTCCTCTCATTTATCGGCGACTTGTCTATACTGAATGTGAAATAGGGCTCTAACTTGTACAGTGTGGTTGAAAGCATGGGTAGCATTTGGGATTTAGCTAGAATCAGCGAAGCAATCTTCCCTTGCTTGCCTACTACCCATTCCCTTGCCCTGAAGCCTAAAGGTGTCTCATAATGGAATGTCTGCCTGAAGCAGTGAATCTTTGCTACCTGCTTACGAAAATCCAGTGGCCACACGTATATAATAATAGTTTATCACTGGCATTGCCAGCTAAATTAATTTCTTCGTTTTCTGTGTGTGGTTGCAGAAAAGCAGAGGAGTAATACACCATTTGCTACAGAGCTCAACTACACACCTGCATGAGAATGAGAAATCTTCAGTGACTTGCTTTTCACTGGTTCCATCCCACGTGCATAGAATTATGCTTTGTGGCGTCAGAGACACCCACCTATCCCCAGTACATTATGTGCATAGGAAAACTGCTAGGAATAAAGGTTTGCAGAGATTTGCTGGTGACGTGCTTGTGTTTATCTGCACACGCTCTTTTGCAAGGGAGAGACTTTTAGAACATTGGTATCGACAGAACACTAGGCCGAGGAAGCCCTAGGCCAAGGACTGGCTGCTGTTTGCCCCTCTGCATCACGAGGTACAAAGTACCTAAAACAACACAGGGTTGCCTACCCTCAGCATCCAGTGTCTCCTATAAACCCTTCCTTAACTGTGATGGCCAGACTGGTGCAAAAATACTTAAATAAAACATGAAACTCTCATGCTGAAATAAAATGCACATTTGTGCTATTTTGCCTGCATCTATTTTGGCTTAATAACTGTATTGCTCTTTAAAATGCCCTCATTCTCGTGTTTCAGTAAGGCCTATTGAGATACCCTTCTTTATATCCCACATTTTGAACTTGAACAAAGGATTTGCATCAATAGAGTGAAGTGTGGACAGTGAGGCTAGAGTTTCACCTTTGAGTTGCATGTTGAGCTTTCTTTGGCCATGGGCATCAACACAGTCACCATTTAGAAAAAAATGCTTATAAGAGCACGCATGTTTGTCAGCAAAATTAAGTGGTTCATGTGTACACCAAAGCCCAATTCTAGACCAAGCTTAACATGTCTGACTTTTAGACAGTTTTGGTATACAACCCCAGGGGAAATGTGGTGGTTGTAGTCCCATAGTCTCCTTCTGTTGGGAGGTCTAACTGGGTTCTTGCAATCCTTAGTATCTATCCCGAGGCTTTAGTGTTTGTCCTTTGTGGAGGCAGGAAGATGAATCCCTCAATTTCAATTTAAAATTCATGTTCTGTGTGTCCTCTAGATCCAACCCCACCACCACTCCCATGGCGCCTCATTCCAGAATCTTCTTAACATGTCTTTTTATTGTGCCATTTCTATAAATGTAAAATCTCATTCTATATTGCCAAACAGAATAATGACAAGGAAAACATTCTGAATCCAAGAGATGCTTTCAAAGGGTTCATGGGAAATATATGCTGTGAGAGACCATGCATGGATTTAAAAGTGTTTTGCACTAGAGCAAACTTAGTTTTAACTTCATTTTCCAAGAGATGTTCCATGTTAAACTAAGTGCAATGAAGACGGTGCTGTGATATGGCTGACTCCTACAAACCACAGTTTTTAAAGAAAGAGGCCGCTTTTGGTTCATCTGGGACGGGAAGGTTCAGTTGCTGCTGAGGGCTGTAGAGTGAGGTTGAGCTTTCATCCTGGAAAAGGATATGCATCTGTGGGATCAGCTTGCCTACATTCCCTCGAGGGTGGTTCTGTGGACTTGACACTGGTTGGCCAGCCTGAGACCCGCATGAGGCCATCTGCTACCATAAACCTTCGGTCTATGCAGAAGCACCACTGGGTTTGTTTCTCTGGAGCCACCTTGATTTGCCAAGTGCCCTGAAGAATCAATTTCAAACACAGTGGCCAAGAATCTCCACACTGCCAAGTCCCATGCTCACTGCACTTTTCTAATTTCATTTAACCGCTTAATGGCATTTGATGCAGATGTTATTTCCATTTTGCAAGAACATTACATTTCCTCCTTGTTTTCTTGTTTAGCTTACTCCTTCCCAGGTCCCAGTCTTAGATCTACTACATTCACACTACACCCTATGCCTAGCAGGATCAACCAAATTCCATAAACACAGCGCCATTTGCATGCAGCCCCTACACACCTGTTTCTTTGGCCTGACTTCTGGGACTGTTTTTGCCATTGTCCATAGATACCTTCACTTGAGCGTAAAATGCATGTCTGAAACTTCTACTAATATTGGATATCTTAAACATTGTGCTTCTTCATATCCCCCCCACCCTCATGTTAGTCAATAGTCTAGCTACGTATGTACCTCCTTAAGCGGATCCAGTGAGTGGCCTTGTGTTCTTCTGCACACAGTTGTTTGTTGTGTTCCTACAATTCACAGCTGAACTGAGATTCCTTCCTCGAGAATATACCTTAAATCTACACACTTGAACCATTGGGAATATGCACTCACAGTTCAGTAATTTCATAATCACCTACCAGAGTTCCCATTTCCATAGCATAATTTCGCAAGCCCCTAATTTCCACACATACCACAGTAGTTTTTGTAAGTAAACAAATCAGTTCTCAGAGATGGCATTGTGAGTTAGCAAATGAATCTACCACCTGAGATGCTGTGCTGTTTTATACACACCAGATGGCATTCCAGTTACTCCATTTCCCATCAAATTCCCTGCTAATGGCCTAGAAAAAGCAGCTGAAGACAGCCCAAGTGGTTGAGCTTTTGCCATCCACGTGGGAGACCCCAATGAATCTCTTAGCCTCAGCCTGGCCCAGATCTGAATGGCCTGGCCATCTAGGGAGTGAGCCAGTGGGTGCAACATAGCCCCCACATCCTCTATAACACTGAATTTCAAACAAATGATTCTTAAAAAAGGGAAATATACAAGATCGTATCATTCTTTTGACTTCTTCACTTCATAGAAATTAGCCATTCTTTAGAAAAATTAAATTCCTCATTGAGCCTGTGTGGTGTGATTTCTCAAATTCCCTTTCCTTCTCTGCAGCCTAAAAGGCCCACTTGTTCTGAACCAGTACAGACATTTTCTGTTACATGGCCATTTATTCCTCTTTTGCCTCGGTACAGAATCACCTGAGCTGACATTGTCTGGCTTGCTCCTTCTGCCAATATCATTAGTGCTTCTAACGGTACACCTACATAGAAGCCTGCTCTGACTACTCGCCCACCTTGTTTGTGTGCACCTATTAGTAACCCATGGTTATGTGATAAGCCTTTATTTACTTGTCTGATGTGTGTTTCCTGAAGTCACTGTAATGTGGCTAAGACAATGATTGAAAAACCCACATACCTCATTGGGCTGTCCGACTTCAAGTCTCAGCTCTGTTTCGGATTCCAGTATTCTGATGATTCATAATCATGGGGGCAGCAGATGACGGTTTGAGTATTTCAGTCTCTCTGCTGCCCCCCTTTCCTCCTGGCTTCAGCTTTATCAACCTCTGGTTCTTGTAGGTCTCTCTCTCTCTCTCTCTCTCTCTCTCTCTCTCTCTTTCTCTCTCTCTTTCTTCTTCTTCTCTTCTTTTTCTTCTCCCTCTCTTTCTTCCTTTCATATCTCATGTATCTATGTTTTTCAAAACAAATAATTTTGAAGGTTGTTGCTCTGTGACGACAGGTGCCAGTTCCAATAAACAAAACTAGACATTCAATAAAAGCTTGCTGAATGAGGAAAAGTACATATCGCTCCAGCTTCACTCTGTGCAGCTAACCAAATCCATGCAGAATTACTTGTTCACACACTCACTGTGATTTCTATGGGACTGCTTTCATTTCAATTCACTTAACAATGATTTTCTGCAAATCCCATTGGAATACGTTGTGAAAGATTGGCAGAAATATTATATCTGTCTAGTTTCTTAAGATGACATGCCATTTGAGGAAAGTCACCATATTCATCTGTTCATTTCTTCATTCATTTATTCATTCATAACAATTATTTGGCAATTAAGATAGAGAATGCATCACCCAATTCTCTCTGGATATGAGCTTTGGCTAGTGCTGCATTGTTTGAAGCTCTCTTTTGTGATTGCATCTCCTTCACTTTAACATGTGCTGCTGTGTGACCCGCCCCCCTGACTCCATTCTAACTGTGCCTGCCGGGATGTGATGGCTCCAGCATGGGACTGACTATGCAGTGTACAGGAACGAGTAGTACGGCTAACAAACCCTAAAGCAGTGTGAAAGCACACTAATAAAATCCAGCTCTACAAAGGAGCGCAGGTGAGACAAGCCAGCAGGTGTCAGGCGGCACCTTCACGCTCAGCCAACTCCCTAAAGGGGAGAGTGGTCACTGAGGTGGCATGGAGGTGCTCCAGGCAGCAGGAGACTGGGACACAGGCAAGCAGGAGTCTCCGGGAGACTTTATGTTTTTGCCCATGGGACTAGATGGGCCAGAATGTGTGAGATGAAGATAACTTGCTTCTCTCTGCTCAGCATACTGCATGTTCTCTGTACTTTGTTTCTGCAGCTGAAAAATAGAGCTTGTCTAGCTGGCTGCAGGGAAGCCGCTGATTGCAGGGGAGTCTTCAACATCTCCGGCAGTAGCCAGGCCATGGTGGCTGCAAGATTTCCTTGACTCCTTTCTGACTTCTCTCGGATGTCAGTGTCCTGCCAACGCAGTCCAGCCCCTTCAGTCTGGAAAGAATTCTCTTCGCAGGAGAAGGCAAAGGAGACTGGGCACTCAGGGGTTTTATAACCTGTCAATCATTTGTCAGCAGCGCAGTCTGCCCTGAATGCAAGTTGTTTAGCTGTGTTTGGTTTTCTTTCTTTTCCTTCTCTCTGCATACCTGGTTTAACAATCATATACCTTAAGATCTCATTTGCATTCCCCAGTAATTTGGCCTTGCTCTAGTTTTATGTACATATCTCAGATCCTTCTATGTAGCCTGGGTCTTTAAAAAAGATAGCATGCATGCTTTTCTGATTAATATCGCGTGGTTGGTTGAAACCCTGAAAACTGACTGACTAACAAACTCATAGATTGTTTTATAATCTTGGTGAGTGGTAAGATGTACCCACTTCCTGTAAGTGTTGTGTTTTACAATCCTTCTTGTCTCCAAGTAACTTCACATACTTTGACAAATGTCACCATGACCTGTTCTATTTTTGATGCTTTCTGTCTCTTTGTGACTCCAGGGTCATTGTTATGGAGCAGGCTTCATGAAGTTCAGAGGAAAAAATCTCTTGTGAGCTCAGAAATATTATCTTGAGCAGAGGTTTTCACTCCTGTAAGAATAAGCCTTCCAGAAAACATTGTCAGGGTCTCTGACTGCTTCTCTTCAACTGTAAATGACAATGGTGATTGTTCAGATCCAATGATGACAGTTTAAACTGTGACTCATAAAGTGTTTTTCACACTACCTGATACATCGTGCTCTGTGACAGGCTAGTCTGTTTCCACGAATCAAATGCAAGCCACTGTGTTGGTGTGTTTGGGGAAATAGTGTGCTAATTCCCTGAGCAGCCAAGTTCCTCTTGGACTCAGATCTGGGCATGCTGTGGTTCTCACCTCTGTCGTGGGCTCAAGGGTCTCAGTTCCCGACCCCTCCAGTTACTCTGCTATGGTCAAGAAGAGGACAGACGCCATCGCCATGGCGGTCTACAAGCACTTCCCACATGAAGACAACAACTGCTGTGTAAATATTTACATCCTTGCATACTTATTTAGAAGAAGTTGGACTCTTTGACTGCTATGTGTCAAGACCAGATTTTTTAAAAGATTTATGTATTTTTTATTGGAAAGGCAAAAACGCAGAAAGACGGAGAGACAGAGAGGAAGATCTTCTCTCCGCTGGACCACTCCCGAAGCAGCCACAAAGTCTGGAGCTGATCCAATTTGAAGCCAGAGCCAGGAGCGTCTTGCAGGTCTCCCACGTGGGTACAGGGTTCCAAGGTCTTGGGTTGTTGTCTACTGAAATCCCAGACCACAGCAGGGAGCAGGATGGGAAGTAGAGCAGCTGGGATTAGAATCGTCACCCAGCACATGCAATGAAAGGACTTCACATCACTGTGTTGGTACAGAAATACGAAAATGTGGAATAAAGAAGCCAATATAAAATTCCATGAAGTGATTTATCTCTCCTGTAAACCTCAAGAAAATAGGTGAATTTTAAGAAGATCTTACTTCTCTCTTTCTGAAACTTTGCCTTTCAAATACATAAATAAATACATCTGCTTTTTACAAAATCTACTGTAGGGCACCAAGACAATAGTTTTAGCCCAGACATAGCTATTTTGTACTGGTAGCTTCTACGTATTTACAGTGATGAGCCAGTTTAAAACTGTTGTTTCAGGGCCTGGTACGGTGGCCTAGCAGTTAAAGTCCTCGCCTTGCTCACACCAGGATCCCATATGGGTGCCAGTTCTAATACCGGCAGCTCCACTTCCCATCCAGCTCTCCCTGCCTGTGGCCTGGGAAAGCAGTCGAGGATGGCCCAAAGCCTTGGGATCCAACACTTGCACGAGAGACCTAGAGGAAGTTCCTGGCTCCTGGCGTCGGATCAGCACAGCACCGACTGTTGCAGTTACTTGGGGAGTGAATCATCAGATGGAAGATCTTCCTCTCTGTCTCTCCTCCTCTCTGTATATCTGGCTTTCCAATAATAATAAAATTAAAAAAAAAAAGATTTTAGGCTTACGATAGTGATCACCATGGGAACATGACAATGCAGACTAGGAATGAACTGACTTCCAGAGTTAGGCAGCAAATTAAATCTGAAACAACAATTTGTTTTTAAAGATTTATTTATTCTTATTGCAAAGTCAGATATACAGAGAGGAGGAGAGACAGAGAGGAAGATCTTCCATCCAATGTTTCACTCCCCAAGTGAGCCGGTGCTGCGCCGATCCGATGCCGGGAACCAGGAACCTCTTCCGGGTCTCCCACTCAGGTGCAGGGTCCCAATGCATTGGGCCATCCTCAACTGCTTTCCCAGGCCACAAGCAGGGAGCTGGATGGGAAGTGGAGCTGCCGGGATTAGAACCGGCGCCCATATGGGATCCCGGCATGTTCACGGCGAAGACTTTAGCTGCTAGGCCATGCCGCCGGGCCCTGTAAGCCTAAAATCTTTTCCTAAGCTGTACAGAACAGTGAGAAGCACATGGAGTCTCCATTTAGATCACCAGAAATCAGAATGTAACTTTATTATGCACAAACTGCATAACCTTGGGCAATCTTAAGTTGTCTGTGGACATCATTTTCTTTTTCTCTGAAAATGGATAGGGCAAAGACCTTTGCCTCAAGCATAAAATTATTTGTAAAAGAATTTGTAATATGCAGTAAGTGTTCAAACAGTGCCAATTATGAATATTCAGATACCCATTAGATATTTGAGGTCCTGAGTACCATATGTCTGCTAAAGGAGGTCAAGGTATATCCCAGGTGCCAAGGGTTGCAATAGCTTCATGATGCCTGCAGGTACTGTATACCACATGGACTTCAGTGTTGAATGACTTTGCATGCAGGTGGATAATTGTTTTCAAAACGCTTTGCAAATGCCGATCACATGCTTGTCAAATATCCTTCCCTGTCTCATCAATGTTGATAGGCATCAACTTCTACCCAGTGTGGCCTCCTGGCCACACAAGACCACGCTCCTATTTTGCTAATTGTAAGTGGTATCACTTGAGATCCATCCGCCTCAGAGCTGAAGTCACATCGCCTTTCCCAAGATAAATCTAGTCGGCTCAGCTCAGCTGCTGCTGTCTTTGTGGTTGTCACCAGAGGTCATGTCACCTGTTCCTGAGACCATTACATTGTGACTTTCCTCTTTGGTTTTCAACCAATTTCATGCTCCTGTCCTGGATGGAGGGCCTGCTGCCAGCTGGCTCAGGGCCATGGAGCTGTTACGGGTCCCCAGGCTAGCCCTCAGACCTCGGGCATCGAGGGTGATGAAAGCTCTGAATCCCACTTGGGAAATCACAGCCCTTCAGAGCTGGGAAAACCCTGCAACATCACTCATGGCAGTATCTCAGGTTACAGAGGAGGGACTAAGGGCCAGCAATGCTTGGAAGCTAGAAAATTAGTTAAATTGGGCCAGTCAATGCTTCTTCCTTTTCCAACCTTGAAAAGTCTCTTCTACACAGAAAAGAAAAATGGGCATGCCTAAGAGAACTGTGGATTGTCTTCAGAGAAGCTTAAGTGAAAAGATGTGTTTATTTTGGTACAAAAATTTGAAACCCATGTATATTTTTTCTAAAACATTTTTTTCATATTTTATGACATTTAGAAAAGTGTATTAATATAAACAGAACCAATTTCAAGTACTTCAAAGGTACAAGTTCAAGAAGACATCTTTTCCTCCACTCCTCAAACTCGTTTCATTTATTTGTTTTTTTATTACTTTTTAAAAACATGGTTTCATCTACTTTATAACAACAGACTTAATGCACCACTAGATATATTTAACATGTAAAAAGTAGAAAGACCACAGTTTCGCAACAGCATAAGCAAAGGCCAAAGAGAACAGCCAAATTAAGAAATATCCATTTTATTCCTATACAATATTTTGTATTCTATATTAACCATATGTCTTAGGAAAAGTGATATTTATCATTTGAGACTGTCTTATTTAATTAAATATCATACGTATGTCATTAAAACACATGAGATTTAAATATTATAATATTCTATCTCAAATCAATGATTTCTAATCAATTTTCTGGCTTAATGATTTTAAAAATTCCTTTATTAGTAGCTACTTAATTCCCTCAATAGAATTCCTTTGGTAGCCATTATTCATTAGCCCATCTCTGCTGAGCTTCACAGAGAAATCAGTAACAATTCTGAACTTTAGGAATTCAAATATTACTCATTGGAGCCCTTGTTCTAGATGGTTTGTTGCTAAGCTACCCATTTTTATAACGTATTCCAGAATATCACTGCGGAACTCTGTCTTCCTTAGGAAACAAACTCTGACAGTGGGTTCAGTGATTATAGGCCCAGCAGGAAGGCATAGAGTGCTGGTGACTCAGTACTTCTAGGACAGAGAGCAGCGAGTGCTGGTGGCTCAGTATCTCTGGGACAGGTAACAGTGTGTGCTGGTGGCTCAGTACCTGTGGGACAGAGAGCAGCCAGTGCTGGTGGCTCAGTACCTCTGGGACAGAGAGCAGTGAGTGCTGGTAGCTCAGTTCCTGTGAGACAGAGAGCAGTGAGTGCTGCTGGCTCAATACTTGTGGGACAGAGAGCAGTGAGTGCTGGTGGCTCAGTGCCTCTGGAACATAAAGCAGCGTATGCTGGTGGCTCAATACCTCTCACACAGAGTACAGTGAATGATGTTGACTCAGTCCCTGTGGGACAGAGAGCAGCGTGTGCTGGTGGCTCAGTACCTGTGGGACAGAGAGCAGCCAGTGCTGGTGTCTCAGTACCTGTGGGACAGAGAGCAGCGTGTGCTGGTGACTCAGTACCTGTGGGACAGAGAGCAGTGAGTGCTGGTGGCTCAGTACCTGTGGGACAGAGAGCAGTGAGTGCTGGTGGCTCAGTACTTGTGGGACAGAGAGCAGCGTGTGCTGGTGGCTCAGTACCTGTGGGACAGAGAGCAGTGAGTGCTGGTGGTTCAGTACCTGTGGGACAGAGAGCAGCGTGTGCTGGTGACTCAGTACCTCTGGGACAGAGAGCAGCGAGTGCTGGTGGCTCAGTACCTGTGGGACAGAGAGCAGTGAGTGCTGGTGGTTCAGTACCTGTGGGACAGAGAGCAGTGAGTGCTGAAGTGATCTTGACTCGAAAGAGGAATCTTGTTCGTTGTATAAGGACATGTGTTTTCCCTGGAGGACCTCTATGTCTATTGGCCTATTCCTGACAGTCTAGGCTACTGTTGTTGCATCATGGCCCGAACAAGCCACACATTGAAAATAATTGATTTTACTATAATGGGATTCCAAAAATCAATTCTGAGAACAGAGAGGGTGATTTTCCACTCCAGAAAGTAAATATCTGATAGCTATGCTTGGGGTCGTTGGCCTTGTGAATGACAATCCTGTTGGCAGGGCAGTGAGCATGACACTGTGGCCACCGCGGACCTTCACATTCCTGATGGGAGTGCCAGGCTCTGAGTCCTGGCTCTGCTGTCCGTCCTGGAAGGCAGCAGGTGCTGAATGGCTCAATAATGCATCTGGGCTGTAGGAGGAAACTTGAATCGGGAGCAGAGCTGTGCATGTGAGCACAGCGTCCTGCACCATTTGTCAAGGAAGCCCGCTTGGTCTGGGAGAGCTGCTCCCCCGGCTGCTATCTCCCTTTGCTCAGTGCTCATCTGTGTTGTATCTCATGAGAGAACCCTTCCTCTCCTGCCTCCCACACACCCTGATGATCCAGCGAACTACCAGTCATGTTCACCCAAGCCCTCTCCCATCAGAGGGCCCTGCTGCCCTGATACACACTCACCCTGATGCTCCAGCAAGCTACCATCCTTACTCACCTGAGTCCTCTCCCATCAGAGGGCCTTGCCTGCCCTGATTTCACACTTATACTAATGCTGGTGGCCCTCTGACAGCTGACTGTGTCATTGTGGTGAGAGATGTTGAATATAGAATGAGCAAACTACGAACAATTGTGAGAGGAGTCATACTGGGTAGTAGGCAGTTAGGGTATTCTGGGTCCCCGAGTCATCATTTTTCTCAAATATAAAAGGGTATTTTTTGCATCATGTCTTGGAATCACCAGAGCAGGTTTCTCCCAAGAGACAAATGCGTATTTTAACATATCAAGAACATGCTTTCCCCAAGAGACAAGGGCGACAAAAACGTATCAGTTTCCCACCTAAAGCACTCACCCAATTCTGTCTCCAGCCATTGCCAAGGGAGTAGTTTCAGACTGGCTTCTTTGTCATTAAAAAGGGACTGAGGGGGCTCGGCGGCACCGTGGCCTAGCGGCTAAAGTCCTTGCCTTGAAAGCCCCGGGATCCCATATGGACGCCGGTTCTAATCCTGGCAGCTCCACTTACTGCCCAGCTCCCTGCTTGTGGCCTGGAAAAGCAGTTGAGGATGGCCCAATGCATTGGGACCCTGCACCCGCGTGGGAGACCCGGAAGAGGTTCCAAGTTCCCGGCATCGGATCAGCGCGCATCGGCCCCTTGCGGCTCACTTGGTTAGTGAATCATCGGACGGAAGATCTTCCTCTCTGTCTCTCCTCCTCTGTGTATATCTGGCTGTAATAAAATGAATAAATCTTTTAAAAAGGGGGGGGGGGACTGAGGACGTTGGCCAGTAACGCCTTTGGGGCCTTTTTTCCCAAGGCCAGGTACCATGGAAGCCAGGAATTCTCCTTTGTTTATGAAAAAAAAAAAGCTGGGATCGGAAACAGCCACAGTTATTGTGGGGACACAGCCTGACTTTGCTCTCCCCTGCCTCTCTCCACCTGCAGAATCCGACATTGCCGACTTTGATGGCCGGAGCTCGCTGCTCTACAGGTTCAGTCAGAAGCTGATGAGCACTCTCAAAGACGTCATCTCCCTCAAGTTCAAGAGCCTGCAAGGAGATGGGGTCCTGTTCCATGGAGAGGGTCAGCGCGGAGACCACATAACCCTGGAGCTCCAGAAGGGAAGGCTCGCCCTGCATCTAAACTTAGGTAGGACATCTTTCCTTCTTTATATCAGGCCAAGAAGTTTGGGGTGAATCCCAGCCTATTCGAAATTGTACCACATATTCACAGTACCTATTCATTTCTAAAGACTTTGCTTTTATTTATTGGGAATAAAGACTAGGCTGGGCTCGATAGCCTAGTGGCTAAGTTCTCATTTTTCACACACCAATATCCCATGTGAGTTCAAGCTCATGTATCGGATGCTCGCAGTCCCATCAAGCTCCCTGCTTATTGCATGAGAAAGTGATAGAGGATGACTCAAAGCCTTGGGGCACTACACCCACATGGGAGACCCAGAAGAAGCTCCTGGTTCCTGGTTTCATATTGGCTCAGTTCTATAATAGAAGTTGTGGCCACTTGAGGAGTAAGCCAGTGGACGGAAGATCTTTCTCCTTCATTCTGTAAGTCTGATTTTCCAATAAAAATATACGAATCTTTTAAAAAGGAAGTGAAAACTGCCACAGAGAAGGAAAGAGAAAAATGTGAGAGGTCTTCACATCCACTGGATCACTCCCAGATGCTTGCCATGGTTGGGGCAAGCCAGGAGCCAGGAACTCCATCTGGGATTCCTGCAAGGCTGTAGCAGCATGTGTTCTTAGGTCATCTTCCACTGCCTTCCCAGTTGTATTAACAGGAGCCTGAACTGGATCCAGAGTGGCAGGGACTCAAATTGGCATGCTATCTCAGATGCCAGAGATGTGGTGATAGGTTAGTCTTCTGAATCATAATGCCATTGCCAGATTCCTTAATTTATTATAAAAAAATTACAAAACCTCTGATCCTTGTTATCCTTGTTTCTTTTTAAAGATATCTTTATTTGTATTACAAAGGAAGATCTACAGAAAGAAGGAGCTAGAAAGTACCATTTGCTACTGCTTTCCCAGGCCACAAGCAGGCAGCTGGATGGGAAGCAGAGCAACTTGGATACAAACGGGTGCCCAGAGAGGCTCCTGGTGCATGCAAGGCAAAGATTTAGCTACTGAGTCATTGTGTCAGGCCCTATCCTTGTCTTAATGTTGGGCTTTGACAAGTTTCTTGCATAGAATGGATATGAAAAAGAAAAGCAATGTTTTGTGTCAAGGAGTAAATGTGGTCGAATACCAAAATTGAAAGCTCAGAGTCATCCGTTTATTCCACATGTGATATCTTAAAGTTCCACCGTGGGGATTATGGTCTACTGCTGAAAGTAAACGGTTACATTAGAGGGAATCGGACTTTTTCCTTGCAGTGGTAGAGATGATGGTATATTAAGTTTTCCCATTAAACTCAGATATATATGTTTTTTAATTTTTAAATTTAAATTCTTCCCAGTGCATATAAAAATGTACCGCATAATGCAATGTAATTAATAAAAATAAAGAAATTTTTTTTAAAAAGGGCCTAAAAAATAAATTAATTTAAATTCTTCATTTTTCATGATACAATTTCTTAGGCTCAGGGATTTCCCCTTCCACTCTCCCCCAACCTCCCCTCTCCAAACACACGCTCTGCTTTCTCCTGGATTACAAAAATAGTTTAGGTCCTCAGCAACAGTCATAAGCCCATCATGGACCCACACTCATAACCATATAGGTGATGGTATAAAGCCTCACATAGCGGGTGAGTAAGCGCAATGAACTTCTCTGCATTTTACACAGATCTCAGATTGCTTTGATCCTGTTTAGGGAGTCCTGTCCTATCTGTGTGCCGCAATGAAATGTTCCCTTCTCTTAAATGCTTCAGGCATATTTGTTAGGCAACACAGGATTCCTTGTTTCTTCCTTAGGAAGGTGTTGCCGTAGATTAGTGTGTTAGACCTGTATGCTGTGGTTGTAGACAGCAGATGTCTGAAAGCATTGAGTAAAGGGAATGACAATAACTTTGTGTTACCATAATGGAAAATCTGTAATGCAACCTGCATAATGAGAAGGGCAGCATTTTGCTCATGGCTGCAACTCTAGGACCCAGGACACCTGCCCAAACTCAGCAGTTGTTGGAAATTCAGTTCATTAGAAATGGACAAGATCCAAATATCTACATGGATTTTGCTGACCCCACTCACCCCTGCTGCAAGCCTGTGTTCTGATGGCCCTGTGAGCCACACTCCTACAATGTAACCCCAATAGTTACAGGATTCTGAGAGTAAGCCAGCATCCTGTGTACTCCTTGAGAAAACTATGGTTGTGAGAGTGGATGAAATCGGCATTCTGGAATGTGATCATTGTGTGTGACCATTGTCTACATCCCTCCTGAGCAGTGGCGTTTCCAACGTGTACCTGTTGAAACTTTTGTTCAGTAGGAGATTCAGCCTGTGATTATAAAGTCAATTAAAAATGTTATCTCAAAAGACAAAGGAATAACAAACAAAAGTTCTCTGTATCAGTACTTCTGTTGCGGAATTCAGTTCATTATCTTGCTATAAAATATGTAAAGATCACTCCTTTCGGACTTTTACTGTAACACTACGTATTGCTTCCATCATTCAAAATTGTTTAAACTCCGTGATAATTATGTGACCATGTTGATGCTATATATTTTTTTTTTTTTTGGTTTTTGCGAGGCATTTAGGTCCAGGATTTTTCATATTTGAACCAAGATTTGGTGAATTTATGGATCTTGTTATCACTGATTTTGTCAACAAATATTGTGTATCTAAAAATATGTGCCCCAATTTACAGATGGGAGATCATAGGGTCAAAGAAGATGAGCTATATGTTCCAATTATATTGGTACTGATTGTTGTAGATGCGACTGATACGCACTTACACCCATTCCAGGTTTAATCATTGTTCAGATTATTAAGTGTATGGAAGGGATCTGGTGCTTGTCTCAGGAGTTGACATGCTGTTTGTGATGCTTGCATCCCACTTAGGAGTCCCTGGTGTTAACGTATTGCTGCCCATTCTGGCTGTAGCTTACTATAAAAGTGCACACATTTGAGACAGCTGGTGATTGGCAGTTCTAGTGGCTGGATCCCTGCCAACCAAATGGGAGACCAGTTCTCAGGACTGAGGACATCTGGGCAGTGAGGTAGTAGATGAGCCGTGCCTTCCTCAATGCCTCTTCATCTCTCTCTGTTTCCAATAAATAACAGATGTGGGGAAAATGTTTAAAAATTGTCAGTTTAGAAAGCTTTGAAAAATAGCATTAAACTGAAATAAATATTGTCCAAAATCCTCTGTACTAACCATGTCGAAACATGCTAATGCGTTGTAGGCATTGGTCTTAACGTGAAACATGTTATTGTTAAGAAAGTATATATTTTAGGAGACAAAGCGTCCTATCTGCTTCTTTCATTCATCAAACAATCACAGCAGCCACACTGACTGTGCTTCTGGGATCCCCCAGTATGTGCAGTGGCAGAGAAGGGAGACTCCTGGCATGCATAGATTGTGCAAGGGAGGATGTCCCTCAGGGCTCAGGCACATAGTGAAGTGGTCAAAGTTCCTGACTTGCTCAATGAACTCCTGTGTTGCTGAAAGTTCTTCACGTTATCCAGAAAAGTCAAAGTGAAGCTTTATTCGTGGCCTTGAAACTGGCCATTTGAACAAACCAACTGTTCATATATGTAATGCCTATCATGTTTCTTGAATTGTGTTAAACACATATTTTTGTTCAAATTACTATTTTTTTCAATTTTTACTTATCTATTTGAAATGGAACGTGATGCAGAAAGCTTCTGTGTGCTGGTTCACCTGCCAAACACCTGCAAACCCTAAGACTGGGCTGCAGCTGGGTGTGGCAATGTCAACCAGGATTCTCATATGAGTGATGGGAACCCAGTGACTTGAACCACTGTGGCTGCCCACCAGGGCCTGCGTCAACAAGAAGCTGGAGTCCAGAGCTGTGTAGAGGTTCACAACCCGGGCACTCTGTCATAGGGTGTGCTTATGCCAAAGGGTGTCTGATGCCAGGCCATATGTCCCTCTCAAGATAGTACAAAGTAAACCCAAATTAGGAATCAGTGTTCAGCAACAGCTCCCAAAGATTTAGGGTATTCCTCGATGTTGAGGACATGTATTTGAATGCGTTAGTAGTAGTAGAGAGTAATCCAGTTTTGAGGTTCATGTCCAGTGCAAATCACAATGTTTCCTGCTTTTCATCTGCCTCAAAAAAGCACCAACAACACTTGACTTGCTTCTTGAAGTACGAGTGGTGGGTGAATATTTACTTTGGTGTCTGAATACTAACGCATTATATCCTTGGATCACCACCTGAGTTCCTAGAGAATGACCTTTTAATTCTAAATTCAAAAACCTTGGAAACAGCACAGGTAACACATTGTTGTTGTCTGAGAAGCTTAATGAGTAAGTGAATAATAGCCTCCTTGGTAATCTGACAGATTGAAGATGGGAAATTCAGAAGACGGGATGGAGGCAGGGATGAGAACCTTCGGGCAAGTGACTGTTGGAAATTATCAGTAAATCAGGATCTCCCCGACAACGCCTTCCTCTTCCCCCATCCCACGATCCTTCATAAAGAAGGCTCCCATCCCCATTTCTCCCATTATCTGAGGCTCACACATAGTGAGAGTGAAAATGGTTTCTATGCTTGAACTATAAATGTAAGATTAAGCAAATCACTCCATTGTGGAGTGTCATGTGGTTAGTCTGCTTCTGATATGACACCCTTCCAATGTGCCTGGGGAAGTTGCAGACGGGAGCTTAAGAACTTCCATCTGTGCAGAAAACCTATGAGGAGTGCTGCTGGGTTTAACCTGGTCCAGATCTGGCTGTTGGGTAGTGATGCAAGCTCGCTGTTTCTCTCTCTCCCTCTCTCTCTCCCTCTCTCTCTCTCTCTCTCTCTCCTCTCTCTCTCTCTCCCCCTCTCGCCCTCTCCCTCCTTCCCTGTTATTTTACATTTCAAGCAAACAAATCAGCACTAAAGCTACATAAGTACTTCATATGTATCATGCCATTTATTATTATTGCTTTGAGAGACAGATGGAGAGAGATTTTGCAGAGAGAGAACGAGAGGTCCTATTTCAGGCACATCTTGGAGCACTTCAGCAGCAGTGTGGAATGGTCACAACCAGGAGATGTAAGCTTATAGCACATTTCCCCTTTGCATGTCTGAGAGTCAGTTACGTGAGCCTGTGAGCACTGCCCCCTCCAAGGCACTCTTTTTCATGATGCTGGAGTCAGGAGGTAGATCCAGGTTTGCAAATCCCCAGGTTTGCAAATACCATTAAGATGGTTTATGAAACTTTGCCCTGTCATTCTGTTTCAGGGAACTGAAGGCTATTGTAGCTTTCTCTCTTCGTAAATTATTGGTTATCACCTCTGATATTTTAGCAGTGATCACTGAAAAAATTTCACCACTTTTCAATTTAACTTCATATTACAAAATGTAGACTATTGATTAAAAAGCTGTAGACAGGCTTTTTTCCCTAATTTCCTCAATGTTTACTGGCACATTTTCCCAAAACGATTGCTGTTTTCTTCAGGCTCTTAAAATACTGCTAAGTAAATGAACAGTGTAAACAGAGAGTAATCTCAATCCACTCTTAAGAAAATGTCAACAAATTAAGTATTCATAAAAACACATGAGCGGTTTTGCATGAAATGATAAAAGAATTAAGGTTTACAGCTTCAGCAAACACATCAAGCAAATTGCAGTCACTATTTATTTAAGAAAATGTGCACTTTCATTGCCATAAAATTTTAAAATTTTGAGAATTGTTGCAAGGGATGGGAAGACTAAATGTTCAGAACTGAAGTGAATGTGTACAGTGGAAGGATGGAGTCTAGCCTCGAGAGAAGTGAAGATGGGCTAGGAAGTGCTGCCCCCATCCCGCAGTTACTGTCCTGGGTGTTAGGATGATGGTGAGCAAGGTGGCAGTGCATTCCAGTATGGTACAGTGGAAATGGCCAGCCTGGCAAGCCCGATTCGAAAGCTTAACAGATTGGTCTTCTGCTACACATACTGGCAAACCAGGATAGGGGGCGGTCTGGTGGGGGTTATTGTGGGTCGCCCCAACTAGGCTGCAGCTCCCACTGGTTGATGTAAGGGCCGAACCAGACTGGACTGCAACACCCATTGGTTCCAGTGCAACTCGGGACTGGAAACAGAACCAACCCAGCAATTGCAACCACCAGCTGATCAGGGTGATGGACTGTGCCGGGCCCTGTGCTTGCTAGAACACACAAGAAACTAATCTGGGAATACCTCAAAGTATCTTTGGAGATCTCCCCACTTGAACTGCTAGACTCAGAATTCTAACCAAGAAAAGACAGAAGACAGAATAGGACAATCATTCAACCCAGCTACATGTTGGCAGCGAAATATGGGACAAATGGAGACTTCATGATGGACCATATCAATCAGTGGACCACCTCATCGAGCGAAACTGGCAGTGACTCATAACTGGAGAACTATTAACTCCACTTGAGCACATATCTCAGAGTATGCCCCACATCCGGGACTTAGGGTGGGCGGGAAACCAGGGGGGGCTTCTCCCTCAATATCCCCCTCTACCTCAGATACATGATGGAAACAATATGGACAAAATAGCATTGCTCACCTCCCTATCCCCCTGAACCTTTTTTTTTTTCTTTTTCTTGTTTTTCCTTCAACTATAGTTAACTATGTAAAGATTGTCAACAACAATACAATAAAATGGATTAAAAAAAAAAAAAAAAAAAAAGAAAATGTGCACTTTCATTGCCATAAAATTTTAAAATTTTGAGAATTGTTGCAAGGGATGGGAAGACTAAATGTTCAGAACTGAAGTGAATGTGTACAGTGGAAGGATGGAGTCTAGCCTCGAGAGAAGTGAAGATGGGCTAGGAAGTGCTGCCCCCATCCCGCAGTTACTGTCCTGGGTGTTAGGATGATGGTGAGCAAGGTGGCAGTGCATTCCAGTATGGTACAGTGGAAATGGCCAGCCTGGCAAGCCCGATTCGAAAGCTTAAAGAATTAAAGGTCACAGACAAGAGTTGGGAGAGCAGAACCCATCACACAGCATGGTAGTGTTACCGTTACTGTTTACACTTGGAGGGGACACTCCAAGTTTACTTTTAAGAAAAAGTTACACTTGGATTTAAAAATAGCAAGCTTCTGGCAACTTACAGGCCATTTTATAGTATAAAATGCAGTTCAACTGTGTCCCAATAACTTATACCAAAACAAATTTCAGATTACATGAGATAAAACGTAGCAGAATTCTTCAATGACCCCAGAGCGAATGGAAACTTTAAAACTATTACAAAAATCTGGAAACCAGCTATTAAACATCAAAACAAAATGGCCAAACCTTTCAACACAAAATATATGAAAGGAAAGTTAAAATTCGTGGCATGCAGGTGCAAAATGGTGACTGGGGCTCAGGTTCATTGTTTGTAGGTAATTTCCTCTAGAGGACTGAAGATGGGTGTTCTAAAGCCCTGGTTCAGGACCACTCACACCCACACAAGAGCAGCTGCAGTGATGACTCAACTCCTGCTTCACCTGTACACGTCTCTCCCTGTCCTCCCTGCCTCAACTGTGCTCCCCTCCTGCAAAGCGTTCAGTCAGCTTTCTCCTCTCAAGCTCAAAGAATGTGTGCTGCTGCTAAGAGGAAAGAGGACGGTCTTTTTCAACTTGTGTTTGTGGCCAGTAGGATATTGCTCCTTTGTTTATTTAATTGTTCAGGTCCTGCAACTGTCACTGGGACTGGTGGTTAGCACCCATTGAAATACTCACCTCCAAGTGCCTGGTTTTGGAAACAGCTCCTGACTCCATTCTCCTGGGAACTGTGCAGGCAGCAGGTGAAGGTTCCAATCATTGGCTCTTGAGATTTCATGCAGTACCTCTGCAGAGCTCTAAGCATCCATCAGTCTGGCTGTTGCCGTTATCTGGGAGTGAACCAACAGGTGAACTCTCTCTTTTGCTCACCTATCTATTTAATTCTATCTGCTTCTGTTTGTCAAAGAAATGTATTATCTAATTTTTCAAGTACTGAAATCACACAATTTCATCTCAAGAAGGAGTTGTAAGCATCAATTAATCTGCATTGTGGTCCTGGCTCTGTGTGCTAAGCCCGCCAGTGCTTTACAACTCCACCACAGCCTGAGATTCGGAGATGACTGTTCTTTACACTTGGGATCAAGAACATTGGCAAGGACTGTGTGATGTTTTCCAGTGTCACTTGTACAAAGGCTGAAGAAGCACAAATGTTTCAGACTTCAGATTTGTTAAAAATGCTGTAATATTTGCATTTACCTCAGGAGTATGCAACTACACGCACAAGCACACACACACACACATACACACACACACACAAGATCCATTCATCTATTAGACAGCTCGTATGCATGGCCTGAAGGCAGTTTGATATCATACTGTGAGTGCAGCTGTGTTTTGAAGACAACTTACCACATGAGATCAGATCGTGGGGCGTTTTCTTCCTGTAGCATCACATTTGCTACAGAAAATCTTCCATTGTTGAAGCATTTTTGCTGATGATGTGTTCATTTAGGGATGCTAACCTGGAAGCATTAAAAGTTGCCTTCTACCTCTCTCCCTCACAGATGACAGCAGCAAGGCCCGGCCCAGCAGCAGCCCGCCAGCAGCCGCCCTGGGCAGCCTCCTCGATGACCAGCACTGGCACTCGGTCCTGGTTGAGCGGGTGGGCAAGCAGGTGAACTTCACCGTGGACAGGCACACACAGCACTTCAGGTTCAAGGGCGTGGCTGATTCCTTGGACATCGACTATGAGGTGAGTTGATGCTCCCTGCACATCCCCAGGCTGCTTGAGGGAGCGCAGGTAAGGGATGGAGAAATAGATGAACAAGTATATAACTACATAACTCATGAAAGGGGCAGTTGAGAGAAGGGGTGGGGGGCCAAGAAACCTTGCTCTGGGTCTCATCTCCCCACCCACACTGTCTCATGGTCAACGAGAGGTGGAAGCCAGCAAGACCCCCAGCATTAAGATGGGAAAGAGCCGAACTGTTCTCATATTAAAGCAACAGGTCTCTGATTCACTTTTGTATCTTTGTCCTGCTTGTGTTTGCATACAATGACACACACCTACAGTTAGCTGGAGTAGTCCACAGGAATCTGGAATCTGTGCTGTAAACTCTTGTCTTTGATTCTGACCCTCAAGGAAGGTGTTTAACTGATAGAGACAGAGCTGTTTCTGCCTTCTCTGTTGCGAAGAAGCTCCAAGGGGAAAACAGCTCTGTAGGTCAAAGCTCTGGAAACTGACAGCCAAATCACCCACCACTGTGGGTATGCAGTCTGCCCCTACTGTGCGCTGAGCTCTGTGCAGAGGAACATTGAGGAAAGTTCACCGAGGCCCTCTCCCATTCTCAGGGGAGCTTCAAGTTCGATAGTCGAGGAAAATAGAGGGAGAGCAAAGCCCCCAGCACTGACAGAATGCAGGGAACAGGAGCTCAGCTCAGAACGATGGCAGGAAGCTTCCAGAAGGCTCTCAGCCCTTCTTGAGAATAGGGATGGCCTCGGCAGACTTCATGCAGGCATGGTGGGACATCGCCTTTGAGGGCCAACAGTCTGAAGTTGACAGTGTTCAGAACAGTTAGCTCTGCTGTGTTGCTGTGGTCAGTGTGCACCATTCCTAAGGGCTAAATACTGGGCCTTCAGCAACGTGATTACCTGGATAGTAAAGACAATCTTGATTTAAAACAAAATTTTAGAACGTACATACCTGCAATCAATTTTAGAAGGTAATAAATTATGTTAAATTTATTTTTCTCTATCTGTTTCTATATTATTTCTCAGGATTTTATAACTGTTCTCTACAATCATAGGAATACTCTACATTGGGCTGCTATAGAAATGTTCTTTCCAATTTCAAAGTTAAAAGTGTCTTTTTGGTAGGTTGAAATACATCATAGTGGAAGCGTTTCCACCACTAATATTGATGAATACAAAAATCAAGCTTGATTAATTTCTTCGGGAGCGGTATGGTGTCAGCAAGCCGCAAGACTGACTGAAAGCTTGTTTACGCACACCATGTGTTTAAAACTGAGGTGTAAATTTGTAATTGCTCATTAAGGTTATATATATATCCATCCATCTTTAGGTTATTAAACCTATATGGGTAAAATAATCCAGGCACAAATCAAAAGCAAGCCTCGGAATCAAGTGGTTACCTGGAACTTTGAAATGAAGTGATTGCACCTGTATCATATTATTTGCAAATTCTGCAGTTTGCATTTTCTGCATTTTTGTGTGTGATCCTGAACTGCCTGTTTTTGCACATTTACAGCACACTGTGTGATGCAGAGAGTGACAGACACAAATAAGGATGAGGTGACAGCCACCTTAAAGGACTTGCTATCATCTAAGACAAGGGGTTACTCGGGAGCTGTTTCACAGCACAATAACATGCTGGGTTCATGCTTTAGACTAACAGACCCGTATGCCTGTTCAGTACCAGTCCAACGCACAGTCTTTGAAAACTTGAACCGAATAAACACTTTGTGTCCCACCTGAAACTGTGAGTTAGAAGCAGAGGGCTCAGTAGTCTGATCTCCCTTGTACAGCCCTGCAGGATTCTGCTGTGCCAGGTGCCTGAGAACCAGGTTGGGGAGCAGAGACAGGCAGAGTACGGTGTGCACAGCCTGGGTTTGTGGTACGCGGAGAGAGGAATGGAAGGGGTTGCTGAAAGAAGGAAATCTGCCAAGAGAAAATTACAATGATCTGTCGGTAGATAACGGGACAAGGTGAAGGATAAGAACAGTAAAACTGTTTGGACCCAACAGTTTTGATCAGTGTTATGAGCTGTGGGAAGAATCTGCTCTTTGGATCTCATTCTTAGCTTGGGGCACTCTGGGTAAGACACACCATACATTACCTTCAAGAGCACATTTGTGCCCTTGGAGGCAGAACCCAAAATAACAGGTGGATGTTTCGAGCTTCTTAAAACTTAACACCTGTGAATATCAAAAATTTTTCTTTATCAATTTGTTAATTTGATTGAAAAAATGAATGCCCACAGTATTAGGGAGTATTTTAAAACAAACATGTCCTTTATGAACATGTAACAACAAATAAATATAAACAAAAATGAAAATTTAAGCTTATAACTTTCCCCCCAAATACTTTGTCTCTAATGATTCTTCTGAAATTCACCCTCTAGGCAAATTTAACAATTACTTGTAGGTTGACTAGCTACGGTCTCTTATATATAGAATCTGCAGGAGATCACAGCTAGGTGGCTTGAAACATAACGTCAACACTGAGGAAAATGGAATCCAATAATGTCACAATTGGTGACGTTGGAGCTAATGTCTTGCGGACACTCCTGCGTGTCTTGGTGTCTGTGAGTGTTCCCCTCAAAAGAACCAGCTTGGAGCTGCATTAGATATGTCAGAACTTGCCTGCATGGTGTAGCCAGCTTACGCTGGTGATCACAAAAGCAGACAAGTTATCTGTAAACCAGCTGGAAGACAAGATGTATGAGAAGTCTCTAGTGTCGAAGACTCATAATTTAAAGGTAAAATCAATATTGATGGGAACCTTGATCCATTGGAGTCACTTGGGTGGTAGTTAATCATGGGACGGAAGATCTTCCTCTCTGTCTTTCCTCCTCTCTGTATATATCTGCCTTTCCAACAAAAATAAACAAACTATGCTAATGTGCTGGGCCCTATATTATTTTTTTAAGTACAAGAGTCATGGAGAAGGTAATATTGGAAATTGTGTATTTGACATTAAAATTTAAGATGAAAAAAGATTGGACCTGACATGGTAGCCTAGCTGCTAAAGTCCTTGCCTTGCAACTGTAGGGGTCCCATATGAGCACCAGTTCTAATCCTGGCAGCCACACTTCCCATCCAGCTCCCTGTTTGTGGCCTGGAAAAGCAGTCCCGGAGGGCCCAAGCTCTTGGGACCCTGCACCAGCGTGGGTGACTTGGTAGACGCTCCTGGCTCCTGGCCGTTGCGGCTGCTTGAGAAGTGAATCATCTGATGGAAGATCTTTCTCTCTGTCTCTCCTGCTTTCTGTATATGTAACTTTCCAAAAAATTAAAAGATGAGAAAGATAAAGGCCATGGTAAATAATCATCGTGATCCTTAATTAAAAGCATGTGCATTTATCACGTTAATATCATATACAATATGAAGAAATGTGAAGAACCTCATGGAAGTTTCTGTCTGCTCTTTATAAGGTGGCAGTTCCAGAGTGCAGACTCAGGGGTTGGTTAGTGGTTTTTCAGTTAAATTGTCCAATGAATAAACTAATGAACGGAGTGTCAGGAGGAAAACCAGTATTAACAGCTTGGGGGATGTTCAATCAGATGTCAATCAAACAGAACAGAGTGACTTCAGAATAATCAGTATTTAAGGTTTGCGAATAATTGTCACCATCTTTCGGCCAGACCAAACTTGATGGACTGAAAATCAAGGCAGTGCAAGACTTCAAATTTACTGAGAAAGGTTTGGTAACTCAGGTTAGAATGAGAATGTGAATGGTCAGACTAACATATTTATCATTTACAGAGTTAAAACATAGGTAGCAAATACATTATACGGAGGTTTATTAGCTGTTTAGAAAATCCAATATTGTATTGGAAACAAAAGCTATCTTCTACAATACTCATTAAAATCTTTGGGGGCAGGGGAGGGAGAATAGTATGGACTTATGAAAAATGTAAATATTTAGAAGTTGCCCTTGGCATATCAATAGCTACTCAGACATCCTGAATAGGAAAGCCTGCCTTCTATGTGTGCATGTGTGCATACATAAGCGTGTTGAATCTCTGTGTGTGTGAGAGACAACAGGATCCTGATATGAAGATCGTTTAAGTCCAAACTAAAGGTGACATTTCAAAGCAATGGAGAAAACCAGGGTTACTCATGAAATGGTTAGCATAAGTACAAGTGTGGAAATAACTCTGCTTCTCTAGAGAAAGTGTTCCCAACAGCCCAGGTCTGCCTAGAAAATAACATATCCATGAAAATTGTAACCTGTGTTCATGTTTATTGGACATAAAAGTGATAATACAGGATTATCCCATAACTTCACTGCCATTATTGTGTAGCTTTTGTGTTTCCTCCCAGCTTATATTTCAGACACCATTGCTGACTGCAAATAGAACAGCTTGCAAACAATTATAACTTACAACCAATTCAATCAACACTGCAATCTTATTCCCATTCACCACAAGTAATTGAATAAGCATTATAATTGATAAATGCACAAGATCCAATGATACTGATTTTTATTTGCTGTACTAAACCATACGGCCAACTTAGGCTTTTTTTCTGGTTTTCATTTTTATAGATAATATCTTGTAAGTAATCTCTAGCACTAGTCTTTTGACATACAATGCAGGCTTTATCTAAGTTTCTGTATTGTTGAATAGAGGTATGTTTCGTTTGTTCCTTTGGTATGGCTGTATTCTCTAAGATGGTTGTAAAAATGATAAGTACAAAGACACCGATTTTCTTTTATCTTTTATCTCCATCTCTAAATTATTGTTTTACTTAATATCAAAGGATTCAAAACGGAAATGAGATGGTTTTCTATAATAGGTCCTTAAGAATCATGTAATTACAGATATTTTTGTATGCACTAATCAGCATCTTCTAAATGCATAATCAAGAGTCATCTATAATTATTTGAGCCACTTGGCTCGTGCACAAGTTTTAATCTACTGCATGTGTTTTCTTGTCTATTCATTTAACACTTATACCCATGAGCTTATTTTTATTTCCTCCCCATAAAGCTTAGTTTTGGAGGAATTCCAGTACCAGGCAAACCTGGGACCTTTTTAAAGAAAAATTTCCATGGATGTGTTGAAAACCTGTACTACAATGGAGTAAACATAATTGACCTGGCTAAAAGAAGAAAACCTCAGATCTACACAGTGGTAAGTCAGTCTCTTTTTTATCTGAATGATTTTTACCATGTTGGAGTAAGTTTTGCTCGTGCTGTCTCAGAACCTCCTCTTTTCATGTCTGCCTCCTCAGCTCGTTGAGTTTCCCTCAAGCACCCTACTTGACATTGGACAGCAGGGGCTCAACCAGGGTGAATCACACTATTGTGAGAAGCAAGTATATTCGAAACATAGGTAGAATTCAGCTTCTTTGGCTAAAGGTTATGTTATAACTGTGTGTAGGTTTAGTGTTCACACTGGATTAACATGGATTGTATTATCCCAAGATACAACAAGTTCTCTAGCAGCATAGAGTGTTCTACTCACTGATTATGCCTGATTATGTTTATTTTCAAGAATGGAGTATTTTTCATGTATTTTTATGTAGTTTGAGTAAAATAACATTTCTGCTTCCCCTCCCTCAAATTTTCAGCAATTCCTTGCTTATCTTGACCTAAATTTTTACAACAAACTACTTTAAATCTACTTTATACTGAAAAAGTTAACTGTCAAATAAGCAAAGAAGTTGTAAGAAGAAAATCCACTCTTCCTCAAGAGTTTCAGAATCCAATCTCAAAATGTCAGTTTCCCTCATGTAATTTATTCTTGCACAACCAGGTTAAAACATGACCTTTTTTGGGGGGGGAGGGACTTATTTCACTAATATTGTTATTTAAATTATTTATATAAAGTGATGAACTTCACATATTTCACAAAAACAGGAGCCCAGTGATACTTCTTCACTCTGTTTTCCTCCTGTCCACATTTCCCACGCACCTTCTTTCCTTTTTATTTCTTTGAAAAATAATTACAAAAGCATATTTTCATTTTGTTTTATAATCACAGGCCTAACACGTCATTCAACAAAGATTTCAGCACATGGCAAGTAAACAAACAAACAAGCAAAAACTATTATTCCTCAAGATTATAAGCAAAGTCTGTAAACAAATAATCAAATTTGAAAATATTGTGGTAACTAATACACAAACTTCAAAAATTATTATCTATATCAGCACAATTCTTACTTTGAGGATTTCACTTTTTTTAAATACTGAAATACCTTTACCCATATATTTCACAATTTCATCTTCTAGTCATCAGTTGATGGACATTTGGGTTGATTTAATGTCTTAGTTATTATGAATTGAGCTGCACGTCTCGATCTTTGTCCCAATGCTGGGCTGTTTTGTAATTTCCTTGTCATACATCTTGAAATTTGCATTGTGAAATCATCAGCTTATTTTTATTATTTAGGACTGCTTTATAACCATTTTTATTGTGATTCAATGCAAATTTTAGGGGTTTTCTTTTTGCTGCTGTTTTATTTTCTTTTGCTTTGTTTCATCTGAAAAAAATTTCTTGGGTATTTCGATTGTGATCTTATTGGATCTGTAAATTATTTTTGATAATATGAACATTTTGACGTTGTTAATTCTTCCAAGCTATGAGCATAAAATATTTTTTCAATTTGTTGGTGTCTTCTTCTATTTCTTTCCTTAATGTTTCATTACTTGCATTGCAGAGAACTTTCAAATCCTTTGTAGAATTATCCAATTGTATTTGAATGCTTTGTATCTATTTTAAATGTAGCTAATGTTACAACATCCCTTATTGTGTCTACAAAGGCTACTGCTTTTTGTATGTTGATTTTCTATCCTACAATTTCGCCTAACTCTCTTATCAGTTTCAATAATCTCTTAGTGGTGCCTTTTAATTCTGCAGTACAAAGGATCACGTCTCCTGCATATATGGATCATTTGACTTCTTATGTTTCAATTCATATCTCTTTGATTTCTCTTTCTTTTCTAGAGCTCTGGCTAAAACTTCCAGAACAATGTGAAGTAGTAATGCTGAGTATTTATGCTAGTCTGAAAGCACTTCCATTAAAATGTTCCATCATTTAATGTGATCCTGTCTTTGGGTTTGTCATATATTGCCTCGAATTTCCTGAACTATTATTCAAGAAAACAAAATTTACTTAAGGTTTTTGTTGTTGTGCCTTATGGCGACAAGGTGGTGTATTTGATCAAATACTTTCTCTGTTTCTATTGGGATGATTATATTAGTTTCATTTTTCAAATATTGATGTTGTGTATCATATTTGTTATTTTGCACATGTTGAATCATGTCTACGTATCTGAGGTCTACTCCACTTGATCCAAGTGGATGATCTTGCTATGCTGTTGATTTGACTTGCTCATATTTTGCATCTGTGTTCATCAGGGATATTGGTCTCTAGTCCTCTTCTTGTGGCTGTATCTTCCTGGCTTGTGATTAAGATGATGCTGCATCGTAGAAAGACTTTGAAATAATCCCTCCCATTCAAATGTTTTATATAATTCACTAACAATAAATACGTTTATTTCCTAATTCAAAAGAGTAGTGGAATTCAGCAATGTAGTCATCCAGTCCTGGACATTTCTTGTTGGGAGAATCTTGGTTACTGATTTAGTCTCTGTTCTAGTTATTGGTCTCTTTAGGTTTTCTATGTCTTCCTGAATCAATTTCAGCAAACTTTGTGTGTGGAGAAATCTATCCTTTTCTTCAAGATGTTCCAATTGTTGGAATAAGGCTACTGTAGTACTTCCTGAAGACATCTTTATTTTTGTAGGATTTGTTGTGGCACCTCCCTTTTCATCTCTGATTTTATAAATTTGAATTCCTCCCATGCTTTTTGTTTGTTTGTTCATTTGTTATTTAAGACAAGCTATTTTTTAACAAATTACTTAATCAATTCACTGATCTTTTAAATCTTATTTTTGTGTTTTAACTTTATTTATTTTGCCTCTATTTTTTGTTATTCTTCCTGCTAGTAAGTCAGTGTTTTGGATTTTGTTTTTTCTTACTATTCTAGGTAATTGAAATGCCTTGAAAAGCTATTTAGTGATGCCTTTCCAATTTTTGATGGAGGCACCAATTTCAATAAACTTTCCTTTTAGTACTCTGTCCTGTAATGCTATACTCCATGGGTTTGGTATGATGTTTTGTCATCTTCTCTCATTTATTTCTAGTAATTGCTTCACTTCCTCTTTGAATCATTCATTGCATATTTAGGACTGTATCTTACAGACTCTATGAATTTTCTAGGCTTTCTTGGCTTGTTAATTTCAATCTTCATCCCATGTTAGAAATGCAAAGTTCAGTTTTTCTTTTATTCATGGAGTTACTCTTGGGGTCTAGTAAATGGTCTATCCTAGAGAAGGTTCCATGCACTAAGGAGGATGTATGATTCTTTTTTTTAAATTTCTATTATTTTATGATACAGTCCCATAGGCTCTCTAATTTCCCTTAACCCCTGCCAAAATTCCCTCCCCGACAATGATTTCCCCTATACTATTTCCTATGCAGATGTAAGTCCATCATTCTGCTATTTAAGTTTATCCTGACATTGTGGATACAAACAATAGCAGAGAGTCTGGCATCCTGTTGTCAAGATACATGCAACAGTTTTATTGGGAGTCTATCTTTGATTTGGATCAGAGTGCATATTGCTTTTTATCTGCATGTCTGGATATGATAGTCCCTATTGTACAGTTACTATCAATGAAAAGCCATAAAAATAACAACAGAGAGAATAATGGGGAATTTACAGCAACATAAAGTTAAATAACATGCTGTTGAATGACCAATTTCTCATTGAGGAAATGAAGGATATTGAAAACCTTTGTGAGACAAATGATGCTAATGTATGTCCTATGAGTTAGTGAACAAATTAATAAGGAAAAAATAACATTTTAAAGAAGGAAAATAAAAAAATAAATATAGCAAATTATCTGAAATGTACCAAGAAGAGTTTTGAAAAGTGCTATTGATCTTATATTTTGCATGAAGGTTGCCATGTATCAAACAGAATCTATGATATTTGTCCTATGGGGATTGACTTATTTTAGTGCGCATAATGGTCTCTAGTTGTGATTATTTGATTGTAAATGGTAGAATTTTATTCTTTTTAATGGCCAGCAGTATACCACGGAGTGGATATACCCCGATTTCTTTATCCGTTCCTCTTTTGACGGGCATTGGGTTGTTTCCATGTCTTTGCTACAGTAGATTGTGCTGCTGTAAATACAGGATCACAGATCCTTTTCTCATGTGAAGATTTAATTTCCTTTGGATATAGTTCCAGGAATGGGATAGCTGAGTCATATTGCAGACTAAGTCTCAGTCCTACTAGCGCTCTCCATACTGACTCCCATAGTGGGTGCACAAGGTGCACACTCACCAACAATAAAGAAGGGTTTTTTTCCTCACATCCATAGCAGCAGGTGTTGTTAGAGTTCTGAATGTGGGCCAACTCGCTGGAGTTAGGTGGAACATCAATGTGCTTTTCATTTGTATTTCCCTGACATTTAGAGAGTTTGAGAATTATTTTTTCATACATCTGTTATTTGAAATTGTTCTGTTTGAAAATGTCAGCTCATCTCGCTCATTTCTTCACAGGGTTGTTTTAAACTTTTTGAGGTTCTGAAGCTCTTTGTAAACCCCGATTATTAGTCCCCTCTCAGTTATGTAGTGTGTAATGATTTTCTCTCTTCCTATTGGTTGTTTCTTCGCTTTCTTGATCATTTACTTTGCTACACAAAAGCTTTTCAGTTTGGTTATTTTTTGCTTTGACTAGCTTTTGGTGTCTTTTCCAAGAAGTCTTTCCCAATGTCTATATCGTGGAGTGTGCTTCCTATGTTTTCCTCTAATAGTTTGATGGTTTCTTGGTGCAGATTCAGGTCCTTGATCCATTTAGGATGTTATATATATAAAATAAATTGTGATATTTTAATTAGTTATACATAAGATAGTAGGAAATACAGAATGAGAACTTTCAGGACCCATCAGCATGCTGAAGTTGACAGTAACTAAGTTTCTGATTTCCTTGCTTTCTGAGAGATTTCAAAATGGTTCCCATCTAATAGTCCAATACAGTGAGGACATTTCTTGAAAGGGAACTCGCTTAGAGGTCATGACACTGCAGCAAACATGTTGAAGCCTGACCTAAGTACCACACACATGTGGGATGGTGCGTTGTTCAAATGCTTCAATCCTGTGTTTATACGACAACTATATCACAGCCGAATTAGAAAGAGAACACGACTGTGGTTTTAACTCAAAAGTTATTATCTCTAGCATTCTTCTTTAGCCCAAAGCAAACCTTGCTTTCCTAAGTACCTTGTCATATTTATACAAAATGTTTAAGCAAAATATAATAGTTGTTACTACGATCTTTTTTTTCCTTTTTTTAAATTTCATTTTATGACACATGGTCATAGGCTGTGGGATTTCCCCAACCCCTCCCCTTGCCCTCCCTCCATGTTGGATTCATCTACCTTGTTGCAGTATTACAGTTCATATCCAGTCATGATTTCTTCATTGTGCACATGTATCATGCAGAGAGTCCAGCATCTTATTGTCCAGATAAATTCAATAATTTCCCTGAGAGACAATCCCTGGTCTGAAAGTAGAGCTGGCAGAATATCATCCCCTCCAATGAAAAGCCACAACACAACATCAACAACAATTTACAATATCATGGAGTTAATTGACATGCTATTGAGTGACCCATGGTTTTGTATAAGGTGATAGGTACCATATTGCTTCTTACCTCTGCAGGCTGCCATCTAGCTTTCCCAACAGCCTTTGTTGAAGAGACCAGACTTTTACCCTGCATTATTTTTGGGCTGGTTTTGTTTGTTTGTTTTGCTTTGCTTTACATTGTTTTGTTTTGTTAAAAATTAGTTGGCTGCACATGTGCGGAATCCATTCTTTGGTTTCCATTGTGTTGCACTGATCTTCTCTGTGTCTGTACCAGTCCACACTGTTTTGATGGGCACTGCACTGTAGTACGTCTTGAGGTCTGGAATTGTGGTTCCAGATGAATGTCTCTATCATCTTTTCTATCTCAGAGAAGACTGCTGTGTGTTTTGCATTGTGCTCTCTTTGAATCCATGTATTACTTTCGGTAATACGCACATTAGATGATGTTGATCCTGCCAATCCAAGAACATGGTGAGCTTCTCCATCTTCTAATGTTTTGTAATTTTCATCATAGAGGTCTTTTACATCTGTGGTTAGGTTAATAGCAAGATATTTAAAATTACTCTCCACTATTTTAAGGGGGACTGTACTTAAAATTTCTTTCTCAGCCATGGTTATTTCTGTACTCAAATGCCATTGATTTATATTCATTAATTTTGTATCCTGCTACCCTGCAAAACTCTCTTATGGGTTCCAGTTGTCTTGATTTTCAGCTTCTCCTATGCAGAGAATCATGTTATCTGCAAACAGAGATAATTTAAATTCCTCATATCTAATCTGAATTCCTCCCAAAATTTTTTTCCCAATAGCTCTAGCAAGGACTTGGCTGTTTTAAAAGTGGGCATCCTTGCCTAGTTCCAATTCTTAGTGGAAAAGCTTCCAGTCATTCCCCATTTAGTACGATGCCAGCATTGGATTTTTCATATATTGCTTTGATTTTTAAACAGAATGTTCCTTCTATGCCTATCTTGAGTAAGATTTTTAGCATTCGGTTGGTGTTGGATTTTATCAAATGCCTTCTCCGCACCTATTGAGATGATCATGTGGTCTCTATTTTTCAGTGTGTTGATGTGGTGAATGATGTGTGTTGGTTTTGTAATGCTAAACCATCCCTGCATGCCAGGTACAACTCCCAACTTGTCCAGGGAATGTGCTGTTTTTATCCCGATGGCTAGTATTTTGTTGCGGATCTTTTCATCTATGCTCATCTGATATATCAGCCTATGTTGTCTCTTTCCATTGTGTCTCTTATTGATAATAAGGTGACATTAGATTCATAGAAGGAGTTTGGAAGGATCGCTTCCCTTTCTTTTGTTTGCGAAGCTTATGGAGAATTGGCATACATTTTGAAATATTTCTTACAATTCAACAGTGAAACCATCTAGTCCAGGGCTTCTCTTGGTTGGGAGGGATTTAATTACTGATTCAGTTTCAGTCCTTGTCACAGGTCTATTTAAATAGTTAAGTAGCTTATCATTCAATCTGGGTAGGTTTTTTTTTTAAATTAATATTTAGCATTATGTGACAGTTTCATAGGCTTTGGGAATCCCCCTCCCCCTCCCGACGCCCCTCCCCCCTGGTGGATTCCTCCACCTTGATGCAGCATTACAGTTCAAATTCAATCAAGATTCTTTCCTTGCAAACATATATTAAGCATGGAGTCCAGCTACTTATTGTCCAGATGGGTTGAACAGTTTCTTGGGGAGACCATTTCTGGTCCGAAGTCAGAGCTGGTATAATATCATCACAGTCAATTAAGAGTCCCAATATAACATCAACAGCAATTTGCAATATTATGGAATTGACATAGTTTTGAGTAACCAGTATGTTAAAAACAACAACAACAACAACAACAACAACAAAAAAAAAAACCAAAAAGAACAAAATAACAAAAAACAAGTCCTAACCACAACCTATGATTAGCTCATTGACATCTCAATTTTAGTTTATATACAGGACCGGACCGGCTGCTATATACCTTGAAAAGGCTATAGGGTACCATTCAGCTGTCTCATATCTATTTCATTTTAGTATTTAGCCATTTGTTGTGTTGAAGTATAATTTTGTTGATCTTGGCAGATTTTAGGATAATCTACACTGGCTTGTAACTCTAGCAAGACATTTGTCAACAATTAAGGTGCAGAACATTTTTTTTTGGGGGGGAGGTGCAGGAAAATCCTCAACACCATGGTGAGGAGTGACTAATCTTTGTGTCCCACCCAGCAAGGCATGAGCCAATCCATGCCAGCTCTTTTCTGTCAGATTTCAAGCTCTACTTTCTGTTGTTTGTCTATTTATTTTAGGGGTTTTTTTTTTTTGGTTTTTTTTTTTTTTTGGTTTTTTTTTTTTTAGTTTGTATGATTGTTTGTTTGCTGTGAGGAGTTTTCGAAGCGATCCCGATGGTCACTGCGAGGGAGGGCGGGGGTCCAGAGGTGGAGCCAGGCTCGGACCAGAGAAAGCTCTCCTCCCTGGTCCCGAAGGACATTAATTGTTCTTCTGTGTCTGCTGACCGCTCAGGGCTTCTGGTTGTCTTTCCGATGACGTTGGTTTCTGCGCGGTAGTGTTTGGACTTCTTCCATCCCCTGTGGAAGCTCCGGTTGGGGGTGGGTGACCTCAGAGTACTCGGCCTCCGAGGGCATCCAATTCCCTGTGGCCTCAGCAGTTGGGGTATAGTCCTTGTTGCTCGTATTAGTAGTTTGTGTTGAAGATCTGGGAGTCTTCATGGTTGGGATCCAAGCTTCCTCCTTACCACCTGCTCCACTCTGGAGTGCCCCCCTGCTCCACGCACATGACCTCCTGTTAAGAGGTTGTCAGGATCGCACCCGATTCCCCCCTCATGCATTGGTATAGTAGTTTTATTGTTGTTTAGTGCCGCTTTGAGTCTGTTGTCTATGGATTACCAGATTTGACCTTGATAAGCTATATTGTACTTTTTTTCTCTCACTCTTTTTATGGTCCTGAAAGATTTCCCTGCACTCCCTCCCCATTACAGGTTAACATAGCGTATTGAGGGTATAGTAGGTTTTACAGTTTTTTGATGTAGATCTTAAATATTCTGACAGTAATTGTTGGTTTATAGATTATATCGCGTTATCTTATTGCATTGGATACAGGTTGTTAGAGATTGCACTAATATTACAATATACAGGTACTATCTTTCAAGTTGTCATCTTTTCATCTCAGATTAAGGCGAACATGTGGTATTTAACCTTTTGGGATTGGTTCATTTCTCTTAGCATGATGGATTCCAGTCGGGCCCATTTGTCCACAAAGAACTGCATTTCGTTTTTTTTAATAGCTCAGTAGTATTCCATAGAATAGATGAACCATAGCTTTCTTATCCAGTCTTCTATTGATGGGCATTTTGGCTGCTTCCAGGTTTTTGCGATTGTAGATAGTGCTGCTATGAACATAGGCGTGCATGTTGGTTTCTTGTGTAGTAGATATTTTGGATATATCCCTAGGAGTGCTATTGCTGGATCATATGGAGTGTTGATTTTCAGTTGTTTGAGTATTCGCCAAACTGATTCCCATAGAGGCCGTACAAGTCTGCAGTCCCACCAGCAGTGGAGAAGGGTTCCCTTTTCCCCACAGCCTCGCCAGCAAGTGTTGGTGGTATTATGTATGTGTGCCATCCTTACTGGAGTTAGGTGGTACCTCATTGTTGTCTTCATTTGGATTTCCCTTATTGCCAAGGAACTTGAGCATTTTTTCCTATGCTTGTTTGCCATTTGTGTTTGTTCTTTTGTGAAATGTCTGCCCATTTCCCGTGCCCATTTCTTGAGCAGTTTGTTTGTTCTGTTGTTTTGGTTTCTCTGTAGCTCTTTGTATATTCTGGAGATCAGCCCTCTATCTCCTATGTAGTGTGCAAAGATCTTTTCCCATTCTGTAGGTTGTTTTTTTACTTTGTTCATTGTTTCTCTAGCTGTACAAAAGCTTCTTAGTTTGATGAGGTCCCAATTGTTTATTTTGGTCTAGATTTCTACTGCTTTTGGAGTCTTTTTTAGGAAGTGAGGGCCTACCCCTAAGTGTTGCAGTGTGTTTCCAACATTTTCTTCCAAAAGTTTGAAGGTTTCTGGATGTAGGTTTAGGTCTTTTATCCATTTAGATTTGATCTTGGTGTATGGTGAGAGATGTGGGTCTATCTTTTTGTTTCTGCAGGCTATCAACCAGTTGTCCCAACAGCGTTTATTCAACAGACCTTTCCATTTGCTTGGGTTGTTGTCTGTCTTTTTGTCGAAGATTACTTGACTGTATCTGTGTGGGTTTCCATCTGTTGTTTCTATTCTGCTCCACTGATCTTCCTCTCTATCTTTGTGCCAGTACCAGGCTGTTTTGATGACCACTGCCCTATAGTATGTCCATAGATCCGGTACTGTGATTCCCCCTGTTAAGTGCCTGTTCTTCAGAGTGGTTCTGGCTATTCGTGGTTTTTTGTGTTTCCAGATGAATCTGTGTATCATTTTTTCCAGTTCGATGAAGAATGCTGTGGGTAATTTGATTGGGATTGCATTGAATGTATATATTGCTTTTGGTAGTATAGACATTTTGATGATATTAATTTTGCCTATCCAGGAGCATGCGATGTTGTTCCATCTTTCAAGGTCTTGTTCTATTTGTTTTTTGAGTGTTTTGTAATTTTCTTCATAAAGGTCATCTACGCTTTTGGTTAAATTTATTCCCAGATATTTCATGCTTTTCTCTGTTATTTTGAATGGTAGCTTGTTGGTTAGATCTTCTTCCATCTTGCGGCCATTTGCATACACCATGGCTATTGATTTTTGTTCATTAATTTTGTATCCTGCCACTCTGCCAAATTCTCGTATGAGTTCTAGGAGTCTTTGTATTGAGTTTTTTGGTTCTTCTATGTAGAGAATCATGTCGTCTGCGAATAGTGAAAGCTTGACTTCTTCATTTCCAATTTGGATTCCTTTGATTTCTTTGTCTTGTCTTATGGCTTCTGCAAGTACCTCTAGGACTATATTGAATAGCAGTGGTGATAGTGGGCAGCCTTGTCTTGTTCCAGATCTCAGTGGGAAGGGATCCAGTTTTTCTCCATTTAGTATGATGCTGGCATTGGGTTTTTCATATATTGCTTTGATTATGTTGTAGATTGTTCCTTCTATCCCCACCCTGGTTAGGGTTTTTAACATGAAGTGGTGTTGAATTTTGTCGAAGGCTTTTTCAGCATCTATTGATACTATTATATGGTTTTTGTTTTTCAGTTTTTGGATGTGATGTATCACATTTATGGATTTTCTTATGTTGAACCATCCCTGCATTCCCTGGATGAAACATACTTGGTCTGGATGGATGATCTGTCTGATGTTTTTTTGTATTCTATTGGCTAGGATTTTGTTGAGAATCTTAGCGTCAACGTTCATCAGGGAGATCGGTCTGTAGTTTTCCTTCTCTGTTAATTCTCTATTCGGTTTGGGGATTAAGGTGATATTGGCTTCATTGAATGAGTTTGGAAGAACTGCTTCCTTTTCTATTGTTTTGAAGAGCTTGTAAAGGATTGGGGTTAGCTCTGGTTGGAATGTTTTGTAGAATTCTGTGGTAAAACCATCTGGGCCTGGGCTTTTCTTTGTTGGGAGCTCTTTAATCACTGATTCTATTTCTGATTCGGTAATGGGTTTATTCAGATCTTCTGTTGCTTCTGGAGTGAGTTTTGGTAAGTGGTGGGATTCTAAGAATCTTTCAGTTTCCAAGTGGTTATCGGATTTGTTGGCGTATAGTTCTTTGTAATAATTTCTAATTATTTCCTTAATGGTAGTAGTGTCTGTTGTTATGTTGCCTTTTTCATCTTTGATACTGCTAATTCTTGCTTTGTCTTGTTTTTTCTTTGTCAGTCGGGCCAGTGGGGTATCTATTTTGTTTATCCTCTCAAAGAACCAGCTTTTTGATTCATTTATTTTCTGAATGGCTTTTTTAATTTCTTTCTGATTTAGTTCTTGTCTTGTTTTGATAATTTCTTGTTTCCTCTTGTTTGTGGGGTCCTTCTGCTGTTGCTTTTCCAGTTCCTGGAGGTGTGTGCTTAATTCCTGCATTTGTTGCCTTTCCTGAGCTTTGACGTGCACGCTAATTACAATAAACTTACCACGTAACACTGCTTTGGCGGTGTCCCATAAGTTTTGGACATTTGTATCTGGGTTTTCGTTGGTTTCCATAAATTTTTTGATCTCGTCTTTAATTTCTTCTCTAACCCATTGTTCGTTTAGTAGCATATTGTTCAGCCTCCAGGAGTTTACATGTTTCCTGGGACATTTTGAGTTGTTGATTTCCAGTTTCACTCCGTGATGGTCTGAGAAGGTACATGGTATGATTCTGATATTTTTGTAGTTAGTTAAACTTGCTTTGTGTCCTATTATGTGGTCTATCCTGGAGAAGGTACCATGCACTGCTGAGAAGAAGGTGTAGTCTGTGGCCTTAGGATGAAATAGTCTATAGATGTCTACTAGGTCCAGTTGTTCTATTGTTTGTGTGAGTTCTGTGGCTTCTCTGTTGAGCTTTTGCTGCGTTGATCTATCTATTGGTGTTAGTGGGGTGTTCAGATCTCCCAGAATTATCGTATGTTCATCTATGTCTCCCTTTAAGTCCAAAAGTAGTTGTTTCACATAGCTGGGTGCATCCGGGCTAGGAGCATATATGTTAAGAATTGCGATTGGTTCTTGTTGGATCCTCCCTTTCAAGAAGATGTAGCGCCCTTCCCTGTCCTTTTTGACGTTCGTTACTTTGAAGTCCGTATCATCTGAGAATAGGACTGCCACGCCAGCCTTTTTTTCTCGTCCATTGGCATGGAATATTTGTTTCAACCCTTACACTTTTAGTTTCCTGAAGTTTCTTCTGGTTAGATGCGTTTCTTGCAAGCAGCATATAGTTGGGTCCTGATTTTTAACCCAGTCTGCTAATCGGTGCCTTTTCAGTGATGAATTTAAGCCATTTGTGTTGAGGGTTAATATTGAGAAATTATAATTTTGCTGTGACATATGCCTGTGTTTTTGAGGTTGTTGGTAATTGATTGTCGTTTCCGTGGATGGACTTTATTGAGATCTCCCTGATTGCCATCCTTGCTTATGGCTTGCTTCCTTTTTCTCTGGGAGTAGCGCATTTCTAAGGAGATTTTGTAGAGTTGGTTTTGTATTGGCATATTCTTCTAGTTTCTCTTTGCTGTGGAAGTATCTAGTTTCGTTCTCGTATACAAATGAAATCTTTGCTGGGTAGAGTATTCTTGGTTGACAGTTGTTCTCTTTCAGTACTTGAAAGATTTTGTTCCACTCCCTTCTTGCCTGGAGCGTCTGTTCTGAGAAGTCGGCAGTGATTCTGATGGTCCTGCCCCTAAATGTAAGCTTCTCTTTGGATCGTGCTAACCTTAGGATTCTTTCTTTGTATTCATTGGAGGGTAGCTTGATTACCACGTGTCTTGGGGAGGATCGTTTTGGGTCCACCCTGTGGGGAGTCCTCTGGCCTTCCTGAATTTGGATTGGACTCATGTTCCAGGTATTTTGGAAGTTCTCCTGCATAATTTCCTCAAGTACTGGTTGTATGCCTGTCTCTCTTTCCACTCCTTCTGGGAGCCCCATGATTCTGATATTTGACTTCTTGATGTTGTCATTCATCTCCTGGATCGTCTTGGTTGCCTTGTGTAGTTGTGACTCTAGTTGGTTAATAATCTGCCTGCTTTCATTCTGGGAATCTTCTAAGTCGGATATCCTGTCTTCTGTTGCTGTAATTCTGTTGGCTAAGCTCTCAACTTTATTCTTCAAGTCCAGGATCTCGTTTTTGAGTGATTTTGTTTCTGTGATTATGTGGTTTTTAAAATCTTTGAGTTCGTCCCATCGTTTTTCATTGTCTCTGAAGAGTTTTATAATTATTTTTCTGAACTCCTTATCAGAGACGTCTTCAATTTCTTCATCTGTAATCTCCTTGATTGACCAGGCTTTATGTTGGCTTTTGGGGGTGGAGGAAGCCGTGTCTAGGTCACTACCTTTCTTACTGCGTTTCATATTTGTAGCCTAAGGTGTTGCTGAATTCTCACCCTTGACCTCTGTTGCCACCTAGTGGGTGGCCTGAGGTCTTGCTAGCCTAGGTTTTTGTTTTCCTTCTGGCCCAGGGAGTTGTTTTTGTTTCCCTTCTGGGTTTCAGGTTTCAGGGCCTCAGGATTCAGCCTTAGGTTTCAGAGCCTAGGATTTTTTTTGTTGTTGTTGTTTTGCTTTGGTTTTTTGTCTGAGGCACAGCCGCTTTCCTTCGGCCTGGGTTGGCCCAGAATTTAGTTTAGCTGTGGTCCTGGGGTAGCTACCGGCTACCGCACTTCAGGGTCCTAGCGCCCTTCCGGTACCGTAGCGTTCGTTATGTGGGAATGTGTGTTACTTAGCCGTCCCTGTCTTTGCCTGGGTCCCACCAAGGTCACTAATATCGCCACCAGTGCTAGAGGTTTCAGCACTCCTGCCGTTTCCAGCCGCCACTGGCGGGGGCCTTGTGCAATGATCTCCCAAAATTGGCCGTTCAAAACTCCCGCCGGCCTTTCCCCCCCGCTGGGTTCCCAACTCACCCGTTTTTGAGCTGCGGTGAGACTGAGCCGGCCGCTGAGCGCTGCTTTGGTTTATTTGTTGTTATTTTTGGTTGATTCTCCAAATTGCGTGGATCTTGTTGATTCCGCAGTGTCCTGTGGGATTCGCACACCTGTGTATACTATTTTTAACTATACTTGCTCCTTCTTCCGGCACTTTTTGGCCCTCTCTCTCTGCCTTCCCCTTTACATCAACCCTCCGTGGTCGGCCATTTTTTTGGGCTCCCTCAATCTGGGTAGATTTTATGTGTCTAAGAATCTATCCATTTCTTTAGGTCTTCTGATTTGTTAGCATATAGTTGCTTCTGTATAATTCTATGGATATCTGAGTTATCTGCTGTTGTATTTCCATTTTTTGTCTCTGATCCTACTGATTCGCTATGTTCTCCCTTTCCTTTTTGATTTGTTGGGCTACTGGAGAATCTATTTGGTTCATTTTCTCAAAAAAAAAAAAAAAGTACTCTTTTTGTATTCTGCAGCCATAGGATGAAATGTTCTGTAAATATGAATTAGGTTCATTTGGTCAATGTAGTATAGATTGACTTTGTTGTCTATTTTTTTGATTTTTGTAAGATTGATTGATGTGATTATTGACGAAAATTGGGTACTGAAATCCTTCAATTTTATTTTGTTGGAGCCTGTGTCTCCATTTACATCCATTAGCATCTGTCTTAAATAACCAGGGCCTGAGTATATAGTCACATCTTCCTGTTGAATTGATGTTATTCATGAATGCCCTTCCTTGTTTCCTTGTGTAGTTTTTTGTCTTACGTTTCTTTTTTTTAACTTTAAAAGGTATTTTTAATTTTTGGTGATGTTTGCAAAGTTTATTGGGGTGGGAAGGATTGAGGGTTAGGGAAAAGTGAATGTAACTATTTGTTTCCAAATTTTCTATTTCTTTTTGTATCAGAGGGAAGGGAGGAGATAAGGGGAGAAAGTCACGCCCAGCCTGTCAACCACCCCAGTACCCAGGTATGGGGAACGGCCACCCAATATCAACCCAGATTCCCCAGTAGGATGCATGCCCTGAGGGATCTGCTCAGGTGGTTTAGGTAGTTGTGACATGCTATTGATCTTGATAATACAAGGTTGAGGGACCCCTTTCAATGTCCATTGGCTGACATAGTTCAACTTAGAGTCTCCATTTGCCCAGATATGTGTGGTCATCATTTGGGTTGTTCTCCAATTGGTCTTGTCCTCTTTCCTCTGCTATGGCATCAGCTGTCCTCTACAGGACCCAATGGACTTTCATATGCACCATGTACATCAGGGCCTGCTGTCTAGTGCTCTGCTTTCTCCCCTAAGGAGGACATGCACTTCACAGTCAGACCACCAACCCTGGCTGTGAGACCAGAGGCCTTCACATGCCTCACCTGGGCCATTGCTAGACCTTTGCATGCCCACACACCAAGTCGCCACAAGTGTACCACCCAGTGAGACCCAGTGAGGTTACCCTGTGAGACCCAGTGAGGTTACCCTGGTGCCACCCAAAACAGCCCCTGCTGGACCCCACAGTCAGGGCTCGTGGACATAGCACCTGCCATGTAGTTGGGCACAAGGAACCAGGAAAAGTGATCTGGACGCTGCGGGAGCCATGATGCCCAGGTACAGGGACATGCCCCACACTGCACAGGTGGGCCCAAGGATGTGGGCCAAATGACATGATGCCTCCAAAACCCCCAAACCCATAGACACACGGACCTAGCACCCCTGTGGCCAGACTGGCATGGTTTGTCTCACCTTGGCATCCACCACCAGGTACTACAGCCTGCCTTGGTTTAGTCTGTTTCCCAGTTGTAGCTCCTGCTGGTGGATGCTGCAACCTAGCCCAATCTAGCTGGCCACCTAGTCCTGCCCAGCCAGCCACCAATTCTACATAATCTGGTTGGTTTTGCAGCCTTAACTGGGCCCTCCTGCTCCCCTTCTGGGTTCTGAGATCTGCCAGTGGATATAATGAATTGGATCAGACCTGACACTCATACTGTAACACTCATACTGTAACCTCGCCTGGTGTGGGCTGCTCCTTCCCTTTGTCCTTGCATTCACCTGCAGGGACTGTATCTTGACAAAGGAATCCCCAGGTTCCTCTCTCTGGTCTCCTCCCAGGGGCAAATCTCACACACACGAATGAATTCTTAGCCCAGGTTAACTTTTTATCCACCTCATGTCCTGGCAGGAAGAGTGTCCTTACCCAACCAGCCCACACCCATTCTGCTACTTTCTATTGAGTGTAGCAACCCAGCCACCCTAATCCATGCTAAGACACACCTTTAATGCGTTTCAGCAAGAGTCAAGACCTAGCCAAACCCATTCTACACCCACACTGGCTCTCACAGTCTGGCACATCTAAGACCCAGTTCACCCCCATGCTGACGGAGATTACAGCTATGTCCAGCCCAGTTCACTTCCCCCATTCTGGCTCTCACACAGACCAATAGGAACCCTAACCCAGCCGGAGCGTACCGTTGGCTCCCCAAACATATCTGTGTCTAGGAACAGAATTGCACATGCCAGCAGAGATGCAGTTCCAAAGGGTGAGCCTACAACTCATCCCATAGATTCTGTCCCCAGACCTTGTTCTCTCACAAGCTGATTATTGTTATGGGCCAACCTAACATTACCTGTCCCCTGTTCCGACTCCCACTGGTGGGTACTGTGATCTAGCCCTGCAAGGTAGGCCCCTCGCCCTAGTTTTAGTGTGTGCCAGTCAGTAGTATTTTGTGGTGGTCAGTGCTAACTACCCCAGCTCTGGTGACCCTTAAAGGTCCTCCTGTTCCCACCTCCAACTGCTTGGTCTCAGCACCTTCACTGATCTGAAGGCACAGTGACCTTGCCTACAGGAGGTCCCTCAGTAGTCATTCCTCACCTGGACATGAGCCCTCAGGTCCCTTGTGCCATTCTCCAGACCCCCTGTAAACCCACACCCCGAAGTCCACACATCGTGCCCCTGGCTGGCTTGAGTGTTTCACTAGTTGCCATTGGAGTTCCTGCCACTTCCCTGTGGGCACAGTGAGAGACCCAGGGCCTGGCGTGACTCCAGGCCTGCCTGCTTCTGCTGAAAATTCTGTTTTCTGATATTGGGATGTACCATACTTGATTTTGCTTTCTATTATCATGGAAAGTCTTCCCATCATTCACGTTCAGTCTGTGTGTATCTCTTTTGGAAGACGTGTTTCTTGTATGCAGCAAATAAATGGGTCTTGTTTTTTTAACTCATTAAGTTATTCTGTATCTGAATTGGAAACATTAATTAATCTACATTCATGATTGTTATGAATAAGTAATAACTTGTTTCTGTCGTTTTGCCATAAATATTCCTTAAGTTACTTTTGAATATCCGGAAATTCACATAGAATATATCTTACATGAAACAGTTATGGCTGGTTTCTGAGAAATCCTCACTCTCTGGCTTGAGTGTTGGGTGCACCAATATCCTAGAATATATCCTAGAGTCGAACTTGTGTTTGAATAAACCAGATCATCGACACCTCTGTATAATTATTCCTGATCATTCAATTATCAAAAAAGCTTCCTTATATGTCTTCTAAGGTTTTTTAATGCTCTCATGATCATCCTTTGAAAGCATTTTACTTCACTGCCAGTTTCTTCTACATTTTTACTGGCACCTCAGCTCAGTTCATACTCTGTGGTAAGTCGGCCAGTGACGTGATCAGACCCCCTCACTGTGGCCACTGATCACTTCATTTTTTTTTCCTTTTGCTGTAACAAGATAGAAAGTTTTCCTTGATTTTTCCAGAAAGAAGGAATTGTGAATAATGTTTATGTTGGCTCCTTTGCCTCAGTGATATCCTGTAGCTAGATGAACATCCTATCTTTGATAATAATAATCCTGACAATTTGAAATGAAAAATTAAGGATTTATTGGACTGCAATGAAGCAACTCTGAAGTTAATAATAAGAATGAAAGGGTGTGTTTTAGCTCCACTAGACCCAGATGTGTCTGACTAACCCCGTGTCTGCACAGATTTGGGCTGGGGTGCGATCACACCACTATTTGTTACATGTGCCAGGTGGTGGGTATTTGTGAGCACAGTTCATGGGGAGGAATTTCATCCTCACTTCTTCCTCTGGAACACTGAGTGTCAGCTTCTCACGATGAGTGGTAAATGAGCAGCCCTAGCAGATGCTCCTGCTTGTCTAGGCAGGTGATGAGGAGTGTGTTTCATTCTGTGGGTGTGATACTGTCAAGGATACTTTACAAAGTTTGTGGAAAACCTAATTAAAGTACAAGTGTAGAGGGTGTTTGAGGTGGTGGATAGGATGCCACCTGAGGCATCTACACCCCATACAGAAATGCCTGGGTTCAGGTACCAGCTCTCTGACATTGCACACCCCTTGGCGAGCTCCAGGCTCAAGAAGTCAGATCCTTGACACCTGTGTGGGAGACCTGGATTGAGCTCCTAGCTCTGGACACAACTAGGGTCCACTGCAGTCATTGAGAACTGAAGTAGCAGATAAGGAGATCTTCCTCCCTCTCCCCCTCTCTCTCTCTCCCTTCCTCTCTGTCTCTTTGCCTCTTGAATAAAAAGTATTTTGCTGCAAGAAATATGCATATAAAAATTCAAATACAGGGCTCGGCAGTGTGGCCTAGTGGCTAAGGTCTTCGCCTTGATCCCATATGGCCGCTGGTTCTAATCCCGGCAGCTCCACTTCCTCTCTATCTCTCCTCCTCTCAGTATATCTGACTTTGTAATGAAAATAAAATAAAAATCTTAAAAAAAAATCAAATACATATTATGAAAAACACACATGGAAGTCAATTTTGTAGCAAAATATACAGCTTTTAATCCTGTTTCTTCACACACTTTTTGAAGTACTTTGTAACTCTCCAACCTGTTTTTCTGTAGGCTTTCAGTCATCTACAAAGCCAAATAATTTATCTGGTTTTTACCTCTGATGGCTATTGAAAAAAAAAAAAAAAAGATTCCATGCAAACCAGGCTTCTGTTCCTGAATATTTTACTCACAGGATCAAGTGTTTATTCAAGGGTTGGCAATCAGTGGGACATGTGCATAATTTCTGGCTCATGATTCAGCTTTCCCTGTGGTCCTCCTGTCTGTTAGACGGAAAGCAGTTCCATAGGAGACCCGAGATCACAAGGACTCACCTGCTCGGCAAGGTCCAGGGGTCAGAGTCCACTCACCATGAGACTGGCTGACCAAAATGAGAACAAGCCAATTTCTAGAAAATGCAATTTGATTCCCATGATCCATGAAAAATCAGTTTGTTCAGGGTCCAGGACATTGGGAAGACATGAGAAGTAAGAACAGAGAAAGTCACCTGTATTCCCATAGAAAAGCCATCTTCAGTTATACAGATGTGGCTCCCAGATGCTCCTCTACAAAGGACTGACTTTTCATGTGATTCCTCTTTTTTTTACTGTCTTTATGCTCGGTAGTGGAGATAACTTGATAAATATTCAGTATATTACAAATATTCTGCCAATGGATCCCATCATTATCTAACCTTTGACATGAGCTTGTAATGTGAGTAACTATGATTTGGTTTCGCAATGGAGAAAAGAGGGCTTACCAATAAGTTTCATTTAATATGTATGTTTAGATTTCATGCATGTAGAACTTCAACATGCAGATTTTTGTGGGGACACAGTTCAGCCTGGAACAAACATTTTGAAGTGTAGGACAAAGAATGTGCTGATTCAGCACCTTTAAGAATGCTCTTCCCTACCCTTCTCAAAACATGATGAAAATACGTTACTATCAGACATGTGATGTATTTCCTGACCTGGATTCTTCCATCTTCTGCTAAGTCATTTACCTCATAGTGAGGTGTCATAAGTCTGCCAGAGGTTGAGATGGTATAATTACATGCTAGATTGAAAAGGAAGGCGAAAGTCAAGCCTGTGGCTTTCTTTCTGGATCTCTTAGCCTAGTTTTAGGAGCTTTCTAGGTTCCTCCATGCAATGCTTTTTGCCACAACACAAATTGTGAGATAGACACCATTAGTTGGCCACCTACAGGATTATTCCTCAAATGCCCGCAACAGCTAATACCAAGCTAGGTAAACAGTTGAAAGCCTGGTCCCGCTGTGGATAGCAGGGAACCAAGGCCCAGGTACTCGATCATTAACCTGTTCCCTCCCAGAATGCGTAAGAGCAGGACGTTGGTTGACACCAGAGGTGTCTGGAATTTCACAGGCATCCCAAGATGACAATGAGCGCATCCCAAGGGACGAATAAACTACTGTGTCAATTGTCCACCTCCAATTTGTTTTCTAACATTTCAAAATTGTCTATATGATTAAGATATTAATTTGAGCATTTGACATATGCATGTATTCTTTTTTTTTTTTTTAAGATTTACTCATCTTATTACAGCCAGATATACAGAAAGGAGGAGAGACAGAGAGGAAGATCCTCCATCTGATGATTCACTCCCCAATTGAGCCGCAAGGGGCCGATGCGCGCCGATCCGAAGCCAGGAACCTGGAACCTCTTCTGGGTCTCCCATGCGGGTGCAGTGTCCCAATGCATTGGGCCATCCTCAACTGCTTTCCCAGGCCACAAGCAGGGAGCTGGATGGGAAGTGGAGCTGCCGGGATTAGAACCGGCACCCATATGGGATCCCGGGGCTTTCAAGGCGAGGACTTTAGCCGCTAGGCCACGCCGCTGGGCCCGTATGCATGTATTCTGTAGAGATTTTCACAGTCCAATGAATTGACACGTCCATCACCATCTGTGGAGTGCCAGAACTGGCTCGTTTTTGTGGTTTTTGGTTTTTTTTAAGATTTATTTATTTTTATTGGAAAGGCGGATATACATAGAGGAGGAGAAACAGAGAGGAAGAGCTCAATGGCTGGAGCTGAGCCAATCCGAAGCCAGGAGCCAGGAGCTCTTCTGGGTCTCCCATGCGGGTGCAGGGTCCAAAGATTTGGGCCGTCCTCGACTGCTGTCCCAGGCCACAAGCAGGGAGCTGGATGGGAAGCAGGGCAGCTGGGATTAGAACCGGTGCCCATATGGGATCCTGGGGCTTTCAAGGCGAGGACCTTAACCACTGTGCTACTGTGCCGGGCCCCAGAACTGGCTTGTTTTAAAAACGACAAATATAGGGCCCGGCACAATAGCATAATGGGTAAAGTCTTTGCATTGTATGTACCGGGATCCCATATGGGCGCTGGTTCTAATCCCAGTGACCTTGGTTTCCATCCAGCTCCCTGCTTGTGGTCTGGGAAAGCAGTGGAGGACGGCCCAAAGCCTTGGGATCCTGCATCCATGTGGGAGACCCGGAAGAGCTCCTGGCTTCTGGCTTCTGATTGGCTCAGCTTCAGCCGTTGTGGCCGCTTGAGGAGTAAACCATTGGACGGAAGATCTTCCTCTCTCTCTCTCTCTTCCTCTCTCTCTCTCTCTTCCTCTCTATATATCCGCCTTTCCAATAAAAATAAATAAATCTTTAAAAAAATGACAAATATAAACCTTTGATAAGCATCCAGTTTCCATCACATCATCATGCGAGGCAATCATTCTTCGATTGGCTTAAATGAACCCTACTTACTTGGGTCTTACATGTTTGTCCATGTGTGTGTGGCATTTTCCCACTTACCATGATGTCCTCCAATTTAATCCATGTTGTCACAAATTGTGGCACATCCCTTTTTATTCTGGCTGAATAACATTTCAAAGCATGGGAAATAGATATCCTTAACAGTATATTTATCCATCTTATCTGCTGAGGGACCCCTGGGTAGTTTCCATGTGTTGGTCACTGTGTTACTTTACCATGAGTATAGGAATACAGACATCTGTGAGCTACTGGTGTTCTTTCCTTGACGTCCGTATTCAGAAATGCAATCCTATAGGATCGTGTGCTTTGCCCACTTCCACATTTTTAAGGGGCATCTACTCTATTTTCCATTGACACTTATCAATACCCCAAAACAGCGTGCAAGGACTTCCTTTTTCCATATCTATCTCAATACTCACCATCTATTTTCTTTCTCTTACTACCCAGCCTAACAGACGTGAGGAGATGCCTTACGGTGGTTTTGCATTTCCTTAATGTTAAACAGCAGCAAGGCTTTTTTTACCTGGCTTCTGAATGTTTCAATGGTTTTTCTAAGAAAAAAAGCCTTGATCATTAGCTAAATTTTAATAAGAATATTTGGAATTCATTTTGTGCTATTTTACTGGTTTCTTGAATGATTTGGCTGCTAGCCTCTTTTGAGATATACAGTTGCAAATTATAAGTTCTTTCCTCATTTTGCTGTTCTCGTTGCTCTGCAGAGATGCTTCTTGTAGGCGTCAATCCACCGAATCAGCTTTGCTTTGGTTGCTTCTGTTTGGTGTCATATCCAGAGTCATCGAGAAGACCAATGTAAAGGAGCATTTCCTCTGTTTCCTCTCAGATTTTTACATGTTCTCGTTGCACCTTGGAGTATTTAATTCATTGTGAGTGTATAAAACGAGGACCCAACTATGTCCTTATTCATGTGCATTTCTTCTCTGTGAATTTAGTAAAAAGACTGTTCCATGTCTATTTTGCTATCCCTGTCTCAATGATTTGTTTACCATAGGAGCTTGAGTTTATATTGGAGCTGTTGAGTCTGTCTAACTACTTGATCTGTCATTACACCAGTGCGGTAGTTTTGATTGCTGTATTCATAACATCCTCTTAAAGTGAAGTGTGGGGACCCAGCAAGGTATCCTAGCGGCCAAATCCTTGCTTTGCACACCGGGATCCCATATGGGTGCCGGTTGGTGTCCTGGCAGCCCAGCTTCCCAACCAGCTCTCTGCTTGTGGCCTTGGAAAGCAGTCAAGAATGGCCCAAAGCCTTGGGACTTTGCACCCTCAAAGGAGACCTGGAGGACAATCCTGACTGTTGACTTTGGATGGGCTCAGCACCAGCTATTGCAACCCCTTGGGGAGTGAATCATCAGATGGGAAATCTTCCTCTCTGTCGCTCCTCCTCTCTGTGTATTTGACTTTTAATCTTTAAAGTGAAGTGTAAGGCTACTAAGCTTGTTGTTTCTCAGAACTGCTTTGGTACTTATAGTCTTTTGTAGCCCCACTTGAATTTTAGGGTTTTTTACTCGGGAATTTAATAAAGATTGCATTGAATATCTGGATTGGGTAGTATGATCATATTTGCCAAGATTAGTTCTTCTGATCCATAAACACAGGGTATAATTCCATTTCTTTGCATTTCTCTCACTTCTTTCATTGATATGTTTTGATTTTCCAGTTAAGGATTTGGCCAAATTTATTCCTAAACATTTTTTTCTTTTCTTTTTCTTTATTAATTATTTTGCATTATGTGACAGTTTCATCGGCTCTGGGAATCCCCCCACCCCTTCTCCTCCCCTCCCCCCGGTGGATTCCTCCACCTTGATGCAGCATTACAGTTCAAATTCAATCAAGATTCTTTCCTTGCAAACATATATTAAGCATGAAGTCCAGCTACTTATTGTCCAGATGGGTTGAACAGTTTCTTGGGGAGACCATTTCTGGTCCAAAGTTAGAGCTGGTAGAATATCATCCCAGTCAATTAAGAGTCCCAATATAACATCAAGAGCAATTTGCAACATTATGGAATTGACATGGTTTTGAGTAACCAGTATGTTAAAAAAAACAAAAAAGCAAGTTCTTTTTTTTTTTAATTTTATTTTAAATTCATTAATTACATTGTATTATGTGACACAGTTTCATAGGTACTTGGATTCTCCCCACCCCTCCCCAAACCCTCCCACCATGGTGGATTCCTCCACCTTGTTGCATAACCACAGTTCAAGTTCAGTTGAGATTCCCCCATTGCAAGCATATACCAAACATAGAGTCCAGCATCTTATTGTCTAGTCAAGTTCAACGGCTTCTTAGGTATACCCTCTCTGGTCTGAAGACAGAGCCAGCAGAGTATCATCCCGATCAATTAAAAGCTCCAACATACCATCAGCAAAAATTTACATCATTATGGAATTAATTGACATAGTAATGAGTAACCAATATGGTAAAAGTAAATGCGATTTCTTATCCACCTTCTGTGACCACCTCATTGACATTTCAATTTTGGTTTATACACAACATATAACATTCATAACATAACTTGTTATACATAACATCATATCAAATTAAGGCAAACATGTGGTATTTAACCTTTTGGGATTGGCTCATTTCCCTTAGCATTATGGTTTCCAGTTTGGCCCATTTGGCCACAAAGAACTGCATTTTGTTTTTTTTTAATAGCTGAGTAGTATTCCATGGAGTAGATGAACCATAGCTTTCTTATCCAATCCTCTGTTGATGGGCATTTTGGCTGCTTCCATGTTTTTGCAATTACTGATTGTGCTGCTATGAACATAGGAGTGCATGTTGGTTTCTCATAAAACAAGTGTTCTGGATATATTCCTAGGAGTGCTATTGCTGGGTCATACGGTATGTTGTATTTGAGTTGTTTGAATGTTCTCCATACTGATTTCCATAGAGGCTGTACCAGCCTGCAGCCCCACCAGCAGTGGAGAAGGGTTCCCTTTTCCCCGCAACCTCACCAACAAGTGTTGTTGGTGCTTTTATTCATGTGGGCCAGTCTTACTGGCGTTAGGTGGTACCTCATTGATGTTTTAATTTGGATTTCCCTTATTGCCAGGGAACTTGAGCATTTTTTCATATGTTTATTTGCCATTTGGGTTTGTTCCTTTGTGAAGTGTTTGCCCATTTCCCGTGCCCATTTCTTGAGTGGCTTGTTTGTTTTGACATTTTGGTTGTTTTGTAGCTCTTTGTATATTCTGGATATTAGCCCTCTATCACCTAAGTCGTGTGCGAAGATCTTCTCCCATTCTGTGGGTTGCCTTTTTACTTTGTTGATTGTTTCTCTAGCTGTACAGAAGCTTCTTAGTTTGATGAGGTCCCACTTGTTTATTTTGGTCTTGATTTCTACTGCATTTGGAGTCTAAAAAAGCAAGTTCTTAACCACAACCTATGATTAGCTCATTGACATTTCAGTTTTAGTTTATATACAGGACCGGCTGCTATATACCTTTAAATGGCTATAAGGCACCATTCAGCTGTCTCGTGTCTATTTCATTTTAGTATTTAGCCATTTGTTGTGTTGAAGTATAATTTTGCTGATCTTGGCAGATTTTAGGATAATCTAGACTGGCTTGTAACTCTAACAAGACATTTGTCGACAATTAAGGTGCAGAACATTTTTTGGGGGGGGGTGTGCAGGAAAATCCTCAACACCATGGTGAGGAGTGACTAATCTTTGTGTCCCACCCAGCGAGGCATGAGCCAATCCATGCCTGCTCTTTCCTGTCAGATTCCAAGCTCTACTTTTTGTTGTTTGTCTATTTATTTTTATTCCTAAGCATTTAACCCCTTTTAATGGAACTATCAATGGAACTTTTTTGGGGGGATTTTGTGTTAATGTATGGAAATACAAATTTTCTCTGTGTGTTGGTTTTCTAATCTGAAATTTGGTGAATATATGTACTAGCTCTAACAATTATTTTTGTGGAGTCTTAGAAATTACTGTATATAAAGATGATGTCATCTGGAAACAGATATTTTTCCATTTTCCTTTTTTATTTTGGTACCTTTGATTTCACTCTTCTGGCTAATTTGTTGGTGAATCTTACATTACTCTATCAAAGAAAAATCATGAGAGCCGCCCCGTTGTCTTGTGCCTGCTGTTAGGCGAGACGCTTTCACTCTTTCATGGTGGGCATGATTCTAGCTGTGGGTTGGTTATGGATGGCCTTTACTCTGTTGAGCTGTAAGCTTTCTATAATTGACCCATTCAGTTTTTAACACAAAAGGGTCTTGAATTTTGACTCTTCATTTTTCTGTAACTGTTGAAGTGAATATTCACCTTCTGTCCATTCTTTACGAGTCCAGCCTCGCATTATTTCATGTGAAAAACAGGAAAAAAGTTAGACATATTTAAAGAGGCTTGTGTGTTTCTCCCCATCCTCTGTTGCTGCAACTGAAAAGTTGATTTTTACAGTAATTCTTGAGCTGGATATTCGCTTTCTTTCCAGGTCAGCTGGCACGCCTGCCATTTGCACTTGGAGGTTACTCTCTGGTTTTTGCCAAAGAACCTAGAAATCTGTGTTTAATTTTCAAAACTACCAACAGTTGTTGTTATTATTATTATTATTATTATTATTATTATTATTATCAATTGGAAAGTCAGATATACAGGGAGGAAGATCTTCTGTCCCATGATTCACTCCCCAAGCGGCTGCAACGGCTGGAGCTGCGCTGATCTGAAGCCAGAAGCTTGGAGTCTTTCCTCGATCTCCCACGCAGGTGCAGTGTCCCAAGGCTTTGGGCCGTCCTTGACTGCTTTCCCAGACCACAAGCAGGGAACTGGATGGGAAGTGGAGCTGCCGGGATTAGAATTTGTACCATATGGGATACCAGTGCATGCAGCCAAGGACTTAAGCTGCTAAGCTACTGCACCGGGCTTTAACATCTATTATTAATTAAAGGGCATTTGATTTTTTTTTAATCCCAACTATTTGTTGTCTAGAAGAGACACATTTCACCAACAAAAATCAGTGGAAGCTGTATTGCATGGGTTTTGATGTTTTCTGTTAGTTTCATCTCTTCAAAACACTTTCTTCTGATTAAATCATTCAATGACTCATAGATCATACAGTAGCATAATTTTCTTCAAGAAGGTTCTTGATTTTCATTCCTTCAGCTACACGTTAATCATTTAGTAGCATGTTGTTTAACTTCATGGTGTTATTAATTTCTTTTTTCTTCCTGATGTTGATTTTGTTTTGTGGCTTTTCATTTAAGGGGATGTATAGTAGCTGTGTAATGGAGGCTGTCATGTCTAGTAACATGTTATTTAACTTCATGACATTGTAAATTTCTATTTTTCTTACTATTATTGATTTTGTATTACGACCTTTCATTTGAGGGGATGTAGAATAACTGTGAAATGGAGATTAACATCCAGATGTGAGGATACAATGTAGTATGCATCTCTACTTCCAGACAAAGATGGACTTACAATGAAATTGTTTACTATATCTTGACAATAGGATGCTGGACTCTCTGCCATTGTCCATGCCCACAATGATGGACATATGAGTGTATGAAGAACTATACGTTAGTAATGATATAGAGGAACTAGGGAGGGATTGGGGCTGGGATAAGGGAAATACCAGAAGTCTATGGAACTGTATCATAAATGATAATAAAAAATAAAAATAGAGCAGGAAAAAAAAGGGGTCATTTGATCTGCAAAAGTCATATGCCTTAGTGTAGTTGAAACTTATTTTGCTTGGGGTCTAAAAAATGAAGTTTTTAATAGAAATACACCTACAGACCCCCCCCACACACACACTTCTACCACAACCTTCACTGCCACAATGTTCCTCAAACCTTACTAAGATACTAAAGCATCTCTGAAATTACACAGAAATTGCAAACAGTAAAAATAATAGTAGTCATCTGGCTTTCACAAAGTGACTACAAGCCCAGCTAGAGTGACTGCTCCTATTTCTTTGACATGCTAATCGACATAAAGGCCCTGACAACTACTAACCTAAACACCTTTGTTCTGAAAGTATGAATTAAAATCATATCTGAAAAAATTAATTTAACAAAAGCTTTAGTATATTAAATGTATGCATTTTAAATCCATTGGAAAAGGGTATAATGTACTGCTAAAAATCTCTACAATTTCACCACCCAGAAACAGGCATTGTTAAGCAATCGGTCATGGTTTCAAACTTACATATTCATGTAGTCATTTATCTGATTCATATATGCAAATATGTACTTAGTACACTTAACTTTGTATCATAGTATATGAACAATCTTCAGGCTTTACTATTACCTGCTGCCAGTGGCGCTGAAACTATATATATATATATATGTGTGTACATCCCATTTATATATATAGTTTCATATAGTTTCAAATACATATAAACATATTCATAAACATATATAATTGATCGATAGATGAATAGAGATAGATGCATTTAGTTAACTATTCCCATCATTTCCGACTCCCTTGTATTACTTAGCAAAAGTCTCATAATTTTGGACTCCATTTCCTGTTATTATAAGTAACAGGGGTATAAATCATTGTCTAACTTTCAACTAGCTTCTAAAGAGTTCAAATCTATAAGTGCCATAAGTATTGTTAATATTTTAATAACTAGTAATTTAATTTTCTTGAATCATTATCTAGATGGCTTTACACAATATACAGCAATAGAAATTGAACAGTGCCCAGGATAAAAGTGCAATCTGATCTTGAAGTATAAAATGAAATGCTTTTCAGTTTATACATATGTCTGATTTTCTTCCCTCCCACTCACCAACTCCCAAGGACATATTTGGAGTTCTTCAAGTGAAGAACATCCTCATTTATAAAAGCCACAGACCTGAATAGGTTTTACTTCTTTCATGCAAAGACTCAGAGACAACAGCAGGCAGAGAGCCCAGATTCCCAAGGCCAAAGCTGAAATGAGGAGCTGGTTGCTTGAGGGAGCAAAAAGAATCACTTCTCGGCCTTGTGGCTAAGATCAAGTGAGGCAGCCAAAAGGAACAACGTTTTAATACAGTTATGGCAAAGGCTGCGTGTAAGTCTTAGTGGGTTCCTGTTTGGAAGCTTGGGAGGACTTAGGAAAGAGCCCTGTGGGGAATACCTTGGGCCCGCCCACAGGCTTTGTGCATTGGCAAAGCCTTCCTTCCATGCTAATAAAGCCTCTCTCTCCATCAGTGGAACCCGGGGAGCAGGAAGGCTCTGCAGGAAGGCTCTGCAGGAAGGCTCCCTTTGGCAGACACTGCCTGCTTCCTCTGTTGATGCCAGGTGCCTGGCTTCCCTGAGCACCTAGCCTTCTTCCCAGTGAATCCCTCTCCCTCCACCTCGATCCTCCCCCAGCTCCATCCCCTCCTACTTACGCTGCAGGTCAAATCATAAGGTCCTTCACATAACCTTAGTGCAATGCCCCATTTCATATTCTGCCAGTACTGGACCCTATCCCATGACTTCCATTTCACGGTTCCTTATTAGAAGAATCTCGTTTGGCCCCTCCTAAGCTGTGTTCTTGGCTAATAGGCCCCAGCCTAGCTTTGCACGGATTGATTGATAGGCTTCTGTGAAAGAAATGCATCCAAAAGGGAGTAGGCTGTTCTAGTACACACACACACACACACACACACAAGCTGGATCTCCTGTTAGTCTGAGTTTGTGAACTGAGAAGAAGGCTCTCCCGTTCAGGGCAGTCTTTCCCCTTTGTTGACTGATAGAATGGCTGTCAGTCCTGTGGGGCTTTCAGAATCAAATTAGAAATCATTGTACTCATTTGGAAAGGTCAAGAACCGGCTTTGAAATTTTGCTTACAAATTTAATTGAATCAACATCATCTTTCCCTGGCTTTTAAATGCTGGAATGGCGTTGTTTGATGTCTCCTGATCCAAGCTCAGTGTTGCACTGCCGACTGTACTTTTACTCACCATGGTGTTGTAATGTTTTGATTATGATGAAAAACAAAATAAACACCCACAATGAAACGTCTTGGTAAATAAAAGCTCAGCCCGTACATAACCTTTCGGAGTGGTGCTTTTACAGAACTCCAAAAGCAGTGTCAGCACAACTTCAAGCTGAGTCTGTTGGATTCTCAAGGCAACTTAAGGATGGGATTATTGTTAAGCAAGACCACCACGCTTAACCTACTATTTTCTCTCAATTCTTAACTAAAGGGTGTATTACAATGTCACTGTGGCAGGGTCAGAGGTGTCCCAATGGACATCACTCAATCACTCAGCTCCTCTTCCTTGCTGACCAATGTCAACCCTTGGTCACCCGACTCGTCTTCAGTCAAGGTGTATTCATAGCATACGATAGTATAAAACTTCAAGACTGAGAATGTTTCACTAACCTGTTTTATTCTTCACAAATGACTTGAGCTCAGATCTGGGTCTTTGCCACACTCCTGAGCAGTAAATGGGAATGAAAAGAAATCCCGGGAGAGTCGGGTCAAGCGGTGGTGGCGAACAGCCCAGCAGAGAGTCAGCTGCAGCCCCGAGACTCCTGACATTACATGATCCTCACATGGATTTTACTTATAGCTTCTTTTTATTTATAGCTTGCATTTACAGCTTCTGTAATAATAAAAGTGTTTTATTTATAGATTTTTTTCAGATTATCATTTTAAGAACAGAAGATGATACTTTCTGGAATGTTCCACAATATAGCTAAAATGGATTTCATTAGCGATGGAAGGAAATAATAGGCCCCCGTGGGTGATAATACGGGGAAATAAACTTGTGGTTAGGGATTTTTTAAAAAATAACTAGTTAACAAAATAGTGTGGGATTTGTGGAAGTTTTATGTGCTTTTTATTGCATTTATTGAGTTTAATTACTCAAAAACTTTTGATCTTAAAGAATATATACTCCCTGTACTGTTTAGGTCTTCTATTGTGATGGTGGTTTAGATCCCTGACAATTACTTTACACCAAAAACTCTACAACAGAAGTTTAGACACTGAGGCCTCTAGACAGATCCTGAAACACAACTACGAGAGATAGTAATAGCTTTATTCTGCGTTATCTACGATTAAATAATGAGAAGCCTTCAAGTTCCAGGTGGTACTTTCTTTGTACATGCCTGAGGAAATCTACATTCTACCAGGGTCTTTTAGGACAACCTCTGGAAGAATGCCCTGCTGATCCCCCTTTCAGCGGGAAGAGCCAGAGGTCACCGCCCCCTCCTGTTCTTAGCTGCAGTCAGGGTCCATTCTTACGGGGATATGCAGTGGTTATATGGGATCACGGTACTCAGGGTCACATCCCTGCTGAAATGAGAACAGGACGAGAAGGTGTCTGCAACAGTGCCCAAGGTCGCTTGCCTCTGCCCAAAGGATGCTGTGAGACAGAAGTGTCATGACACTCTTCTGATTTTCCATTACCATGAAAATACAAGAAGTTTCTAATCACACCTCTCTGATGGCTCTTGTTTTATGAGCAAGTTGGACAGAATTAAAATTCTGGCCTTTTATGGGTTTTGTCCCTGACCTCTTGTTGATAGCTAGCCACTCACCCAAGCTATACATAGAAGACACCGCTTCGTTTTCTTTTGTCTTTACTCTTCAAAACCACTCCTGGCTTTTCTTACTTAATAAATCTTGTTTCATTTACTGAAAACAAACAAAATCAAAAGCATATGACGATCCCAGAGGACCATTGGCCCGATTTTGGTTCATTTCATCCCATCTACTTTATTATACTCTCAGTTTCGGATCACTGAAGTGCCTCTTCTACCTTGTCCGTCCGCACAGTGTCATCCTTTGAAATTGCTCCCTCTGTCTACCAGTCAAGTACCAATACATTCCATTGCATCTGTGGTCACAAGACAAAACTGTAGGGGAGCGGAGGCTCCGAGTGTCAGAAGTTTTCAGGAGGAAAAGTCCCAGCATGCCTCTCCTGCCATCAGTCAGAAGCAGATCACAGTAACAATGCTGTCAGAGAACAGCTCCTGCCTTGAAGGGCCCTTCCGCACAGAGGAAAGCTTTTAGCTGGAGGGTTTTATTGGATTTCGATCAGAGGTTGACATGCTTCAGCTGCTGGCAGAATGGCCCGGATGCAGCTGCCGGCTGCCGTTCACAACCTGCTTCTCTTGTCATTTTCTTGTGTCCGTGGCATGGCCCCTGGACCAGCACACACTAAGTGGCCGTACACAATTTCTTTCATCTTTTCTTCTTCAAGAGAATTTTAACCATTACAGAGCTCACTGCAGTTCAGCATGAAGCTGGCATTCTCTGTGTACTTAGCTGTTATTTGCCAGGGAAACAGCAGTCAGAAGAAAGATCGTCACTTGATCGGTCGTAATGCCCTGATTACTATTTCTAGAGACAATGAGCTGATTGTTTTTATATCAAAACATTTCACCTTCATCTTACATATTGTTTTTTAGTTACCATTTATGATTGATTTGCTTTTCTTTCTTTTTTTTTTTTCCTTACAAGAAGAGAATTGGCAGGGGGAGATGTCATGGATTCTTTCTTTATACCCTGGCACTTTGAAAGGAAAAGTTGTCCCAATTGTGAAGACTTCATCACATTTCTTATGTCAGCACAAGATGGCTGAGGTCTCGTCTTATCCCACCGAAGAACAGAGGACAGGAAGCAGGGGAGTCGTAAGTCCTGCACACGCCTACTCTTCTCTCATCACACAATGACTGTCAGTACTGTCACAAGATGGAGAAACGGTTTATACCTCGGATGGCACCAAACATCTGTCTGGCATCTCTGAATGTTCTCCCTTACTACAACTGATGTTGTCCAACTTTTTCCTGATTTAGAAAAAGTTTTGCTGAGTCAATTAAGAAAGAAAAATCTTTATTGTAGTTCTGGTACCTTCTGTCCACTTGCGCCCTGGGCCTGCCTGCAGCAAAGCACCTGCTGGACTAGTTCAGTCATGAATCTTTCTTCCTCCGAGTGCTTTACCAGCCAGCTTCCCTGCTTTAAATCCCCTTGAATTCGTCATGTTCAGAGCTGGGCACAAACTCTTCCCTTTAATATTAGCCAGATTATAACAATCCCTTTTCTTAAATTAATGCTTTGTCATGAATACTTTTTACTGTAACAGTTCTTTTTGGAATTCCCCTCATCTTTTCATTGAAGTCTTCAAAATACAGAACTTCTCATTCAATGAAAGGCAGAGTTACCCAAACCCAAATATACATACACACACACACAGAGAGAGAGAGAGAGGTAAATGTCTACCAGTGAAGCACATAACCTCAAATCTGAAAACAAATGCTTGCAACCTGAGTTGTTTTTTTTTTTAATTTCTATGTGAAAGCGACTATGAGACAACAACGTTACTATGCAATACGTTGAAAATAACCATCATGGGCTGTTAGTCGATTAGACTATTTTTATGCAGGCTTGTTGACAGAAACTTCAACCAAAGGCAGAATTCCGCTCATAGCTACCGTGTCCAGGTACAAGAGTAAGAGGAAATGGCTCAGTCTGCAGGTGAGGGAAGCAAAGGAGACGGGCAAATACAAAGGCAGGGATGCTAAGCTACTTTACCTCGATTCCCTGCAAGGTTTTATGGCTTCCCTTTGTTTTTTTAGAATGTGTTTATTAATTCACTTGAAAGACAGTTACCCCACAGACAGAACAGTCACACACACACACACAGACACACACACTAACACACACACACACCAACACCCGCACTGAATGGGGACAGTGGAGAAGGAGAGGGAGAAGGAGAAAGGGAGAAGAGGAAGGGATCTTCCTCCCAGATAATCTCAATGGTTGTGTGATCGTGTCTGGGCCTGCCTGAGATCAGGAAGCAGGAATCTCCATCTTGGTGGAGATTCCACATGAGTGGCATGGGTCCAAGCACTCGGGCCATTTCCTGCTGCTTTTCCAGATGTGTAGCATGGAGCTGAGGTGGAAGTGGAGCAGAACTTGGGCCATCGCCTGCTGCTCTTCCAGGTGCAGTAGCATGGAGCTGAGCAGGAAGTAGAGCAGATCCCATACATGACATTGACCGTGCAGGTGACATTGTTACCCACTGTACCATATCACCAGCTCAAGAGGACTCAGTTTTTGGATTGTGACTGACCCTGTAGTCCTGTAAGACAGGGAGAAGGGAAAAGGATCCATGGCAGTTCCTTGCGTTTTCTGTGCTCTTCCATGTCTACAAAGCAGCACCAATGACTCGACATCCTGATCTGGCCTCAGCATCTCCTCTCTTGCTGTGGGAAGTTGTGTGCTGATTACGACTATGACATACATGTAATGACCATAGAAAATAAGGCATTGCCATCACAGTTGTGCAACTTTCAGTCTTCTGCCTAGGACACAGTTGTACAATGTCTGACTGTTGAAATTTCAGATGAGTTCAATACAGAAAGGAATGGAGATGCTCTGAGGCATGGGGCTCTCTCCTACAGGTATGAGGGATGAATACTGGAGAAACCAAGGAAAGAACAATATAATGGAGACATCTGTGGACCATGGGACAAGTCTGCTTTGAAACAATTCTAAAGGAGTCTGTCTCCTTGGGCGCCGTTTCTAAATGAAGAGAAAAACTCAGAAGTCACAAATGGCATAGTTGAAAATGGTCACCTAGCCCATGCTGATTTCAAAAAGTAGCAATTTTACATGCAGGAAGTGTTTTTCTTCTCCTTCAGCTCCCCCTCCCCAGATGGATGGGGCAGATGCTGATGATGCTCAACAGTGTGCAGCTCCTCTGAGGGCAAGGGGCACGGCTGAGATCGGAGGGCAAGCAGAGGCAGCACATAGCAGGCAGGACATGGAACCTGGACTGTCAACTATCATAGCCGCCTCAAGAGCTGGATCAGGCTTGGCGTGGAAGGGACTTCCCATCCTCTTGCTCCTCTTTTCTGTTACACATTCTTGACCTTACTGCTGGGGAATATGGCAAAGAATGGTTCTGAAATCAAATTGTAGACAGGTTCATAGCTGTTAGTAGCAAAGGCGACAGAGGGAAAAGATAAATAGTTTTTGAAAGAGAGAGTGAGTTCCGACCTGCTCACTCCTCCCCTACATGTTTGCAACATCCAGGGATTGGAGAAGTCCAAAGCCAGGAACCAGAGACTCCATCCTGTTCTCTCTCAGGAGTGACAATATCTCTTCTACTATAGCCATCACTGTTCTCCTCTAGTGAGTACTTCAGCAGGGTGCTGGAAGTAAGAGCAGAGATGGAGCATGAATCCAGGCACTGGGGCATGGTGCTGTGGGCGTACTAGTCAGTGGATACTTCTACTCCTCCTCCTCTGGCTCAGCATGACTCAAGAAGGAAGAAGGGAGGAAAAAAGAAAGAGAGAAAGAAAGAGAGAGAGAGAGAGAGAGAGAGAGAGAGAGAAAGAGAAAGTCCCCTATATGCTGACTCACTGTTCGAACACCTACAAGAGACTGAGCTGGATTAGGACCAAAAGCCAGGAAGCAGGAGCTAGGAACTCCTCACAGGTCCTGCCTGTTACAGAACATTGCAGAAAGCTGCGGTGGAGCATCCAGATGCTCTGATGAGGGAATCCCACTGCTTAGGCTACCACTCAGAATAGGACAGAACCCCCTCCATTTTTGCACACATGATGTTGGATGCTGGAGCAGCCGGAAGAGGCTACACTAGGCAAAGGTTGGCATTGCGTAGCCCTTCAAGGAAACAACTGTGTCTGTCCAGATGTGTTCATGTGAACCAACCGACTGCATGTCTTTGAGTGTGACTGCTTGGAACCTAAAGGAGACAAATATTAGGGATGAGAACTATGAGGTGGCTGCTTTTGGGGTTTGATTTTATGATAAAACACATATTTACAATGTTAGCAACAGCTCAGGTGTTCTCCCGGCCCATCCATTAGAAGCAGCTCAAACACATGGCTCCAGTGGGCACATGTGATCACTCCTTAATTCCTGTAACTTCCCAGTGCAGAAGTTTACTGTGGCTGTTCACGGGTATTTTTAGTTTCATTTCCCTAATGCTTATGCAGCATAGAATGGTCTTCCTCTCCTTGCTTCTATTGCGTACACACTTCACATCCTGAATTCCAGGCTTTTCATCCACTCCCCACCCCTTATCACTGAACACACCTTCAGTAACACACCTTGAACACACATGAACACACCTTCATGTGTGACTCATAATCCTTTACCATGCCCTAACCTCTAAGCAAAACTGTGTAGCAAGCTTCCGTATACACTCACTTGCAGTTTTTTTCACCTTCTAGTTTTTTCTCTTTCCTCTTCTCTGACCTTCCATGGCCCACCTTCCACCTGGAAATGAAAACATGTCTTCAGTCCTCCAGGGAGGCACCTGGCTAGTTTCTCCAAGTCTTTGTTCACACACGGACACTTGCTGAAAATTTTCACTACGCTCACTCACACCCCTTCCACACAAACCCTGTGTCCTTGTTAACCTTGTGCCTTCTTCCAGGCTCTCACAGGCGCCGGGCTCTGGCTCACTTCTAGCAGGTTTCATGGTGCAACAAGGTCATTCCACATGCATCCTTTTCTAAAACAATCCCAAATTCTTGGCATGTGGCTGGTCTGGCCAATGGTTTATGCAACGAACGAGTGTAGATTTGATCTCTAACGCTCCCTAGAAATGCTCCCACTCCCCGCTCCTCCCTTGCTGTCATCTCCTAATCCTCTTGGCACACAGCACTGTATCCTTCACACAGGAAGACAATCTTGGAGGTATCTCTGGACCTTTAAGACCTTGCAGCTGAATGTGGAATGATCCTGAAATCAAGGCCTGCTCCAGGTGTCCTTTATATCATCTGTCAGAATGCAGAATAAAAAATGGCTTTTATACGTTTGATTGTTGCTGTTTTCCAGGGCAATGTCACGTTTTCCTGCTCTGAAGCACCCATCGTTCCCATCACGTTTGTCAACTCAAGCAGCAGTTACTTGCTGCTGCCCGGCACCCCGCGACTCAATGGGCTCTCAGTGAGTTTCCAGTTTAGAACGTGGAACGAGGACGGGGTGCTTCTGTCCACGGAGCTGTCCGAGGGCTCAGGGACCCTGCTGCTGAGCCTGGAGGGTGGCATCCTGAGGCTCCTCCTCCAGAAAACCACTGAGCACATCACAGAGATCCTCACAGGTAAGTGTGCTGATGCCAGCCAATATGACTTCTTCATTCTAGTTCAGAAAGAAGGTTCTGGAAAAGGTTCATGGAAAAGCCCAGTGTCTGCACATCTATTACAAGTCTGTAGAGGCACCATTTTTGTTCTTATTAGAAAAGAAAAGCAGATTTAAAATCATCTGTATGAACTTTAGCTGATGCTTTGATTTCCTTACACCCTCAGCATCCTCATCGGAGATGTGGGAACAAGAATTCTTGGCTGAGAGTGTTCAGTGTAGGCCAGGTCACTGACAGCGCGTCTGCTTTGTACACACTCTGCAGACGGGATCAGAACTCACTGAATTCTCGCCACACTAACTCTTTAGATGAGGAAGTGAAGCCACAGAAATGACTTCACAATCACATGTACCTGAGAGATGGAGCTGGGATTCCAGCAAGAACATGTCCAACTGCAACGTTAGGCTCCCCCTTGAGTCACTTTACCAGTGATATTTATTTTTTACAACTCTTAATTTTATTTCAAGAAAAATGTTGAGTGTTAACAATGTGTTTTAGGGATTGCCATGTCACAGCGAGCCACACCACAGCATGTGACACAACACAGGCGATCCCCAGCAGTTCTGCTTCAGCTCCAGCTCTGTGCTCAGGAGCCCGGGCACACAGCAGGAGCCGGCCCACATGCTCGGGCCCATGCCACCCACAGAGGCTTCAGCTTTGCCCAGTACTGTCCACCGTGGCCACTGGTGGAAGGAACAGGAAGCTGCAGTCCCTCTCTCTCTCTCTCTCTCTCTCTCTCTCTCTCTCCCCCTCTCTCAAGCTCTGCATTTCAAATAAGAAAATAAATCTGTACAGATTCAGATATACACTTAAAATGTGTATTTAAATGTATGTCTTGAAGGAATTAATGGTATAATTATATATATGTAAGTAGTAATGTAAATGGCATCTACAGATGGCAAAGCATTTTTTAAGAGTTTTTTGGTATATTTACCTCTTTATTTAGAAGGTAGAGTAACAAAGAAAGAAAAAAGTATGTCCTGTATATCCTGTATATCAGTGTATCCTGATTCACTTGGCAAACAGCCACAACTGAAGGTGAGCCAATTTAAAGTCAGCAACAAGAATTCATTCAGATGTCCTACACCGATGGCAGGGGCTCACGTATGTAGGGACATCTTCTGTTGTCTTCTCAGACTCGTTAGTGGGGGGCTCTATGGAAAGTAGAGCAACTGGGATTCCAAGAGGGGTTCTGACATGAGATGCCTGTTGCAAGCTGCAGTTTAGCTTGCTGTGCCACAACATTAGTGCCTAAAGTATTTTAAGCTGGTTGGTTCATTTTGCTTTTAATGATCCGCAATGGGTGGCACTTGGGAAGTGCTGATGTTTATTGCAGTGTGTTCCAGGCATCTGTGTCATGCCAGGTTCCCCACCAGGGCCCAAGGCCTGGTGATCAGCGCACAGATCCTTGGAGATCCCTTCAGATCCCCCCTGCTGCACACCCTGGGTCACCATCTATCATGGGGGACATGAGTGCATGAGGTTTCTGTAATTTAAGTGTCTATCTTTTCCTCCTGGACTATGAGTTTTATTATCAAGCAGATGAAAGGAAATTGACATAGAAAAAGAAAAATAACATGTGACTTAATAGTGAAGGTGTATCTGGACGATGGAATAGCCTAACATGTCAATAAGGGAGTCACATGGCATGTGGGACTTCTGACACCTGCTGAAAGGCCCGGAGTTGGGAATTAGACAAGTTTGAAGTTACCCTGCCTTGTGTCCTGAGGCCCTGGTAAAACTGATCAGGTTTGGTCCATGCAGATAGGAGTGTATTGGATACCGATAGCTATGTAATGTATGTGTGGAGACCTTTTGTCCCAGTTTCTGTGGGAAAGGTGTGCGCGAGCCACTTAGCTATGTGACTCTCACTCAGAATCTCTCTAGGGGTTGAAGCAGAAATAGTAACGGGGCTTCCTGAGGGGAAGCTCCTCTTCTGAGATGACTCAAGTGACCTTTGGACTCCCTGTGACATCCGCTGCCAGTCTTTCCTTCATGGCCTCTGGCGGCCTGGAGAAGGTGACAGAGAGCATCCCACAGGAACACTGCATCCCTTCCAACCCTGCTGCCGGAGGCAATGTCTCGGCACTCTCCTGCCACTGGTCATTCTAAGTGGAGGACGAAGCCCACTCTGCTCAAGTTGACATGATTGTGAGCAGGCGTGAATGACGTCACAGGTGGATCACTCTGTCATCTTAGAGACTGCCCGTTTAGGAACCTTTCTAAACAAGTGTGGGAAGATGTTTGCCATTGCGGTCAAGACTTGCTCTGAGATGATGACATCAGCATGCCCGGGTTTGAGACTAGCTCTATTCCTAAGTCCGTATTCCTGCTTGCTGCACAGCCTGGAAGCCAGCAGGTGGAGGCTTAAGGAGTCAGGTGTGTCCCACACAACTGGGGAAACCAGATCTACCTCCTCACACTCGGCTGTTGTGAGCATTGCAAAGTGAACCAGTGCATTGGGAACCTTCTGTCACTCTGTCATTGAAATAAAGTTAATAAGCAGGATTCTGATGGCCATTGAAGGAGAGAGAGTAATAGGTTTCTAATTCACAGCGATCTAGAGCAGTTAACAAATTCCCTTTCCTTTCATTCAGACTTAAGACCTACAGCTAGAAGGTGCTTCATTCTAAGAAGTCATAAAAGCTGCAAATGAATTTGTGCACTGGGGAGAATTTTATAAAATGTATTAGATTTCCAGTAATGGTGGTGAGTGAATCACTTAGAATTATAACATTTTTCATGTTCAGAGTTATAAAAGTTAAGCCTCCACCCTCCTTATTTAAAGAAGAAAAATGTGAGCTGGCACAGGGCTATTTCTCTCTAATTAGCAAGATGTTTGAGCTCAGAGAATGCAGGCCCCAGGGCAAAAATGCAGTTTTAATATAGCACAGAGCCTGGTGGTTCTTTGCTGCAGAGACTCCAGGTGCTGCCTGTATTATTAAGCACATAGAATTCCATTAATATACATTAATCACTGAGTGATAAGGTGGTACGTGTTGCGACATTTCCGAGCCACTGAAGGGGAAAGAAATTATCAGTTATTTCAGACCTGTCCATCAAAAGCTGAAGCAGGTAACGGGAAGTTTTAAAATTCTTTGCCTTGAGATTCTGAAATCTGTCTCAAAAGCCTCTTGTATAATTTTCTCTTCCAGTGGAATTTCCTGCATTTGGGGAGATATTTAATTTCTCATTGATTCACACAAGCTGACAAGGGTTTTACTTACCTGGGAGAGTAGAAGAAAACAAACAAAAAAAGCAAATGAAATCTGTTTCTATTTTTGGCAGATGATTGGCAGAGAGAGAGAAAGAGGGAGAGAAAGTAATTGAGAGAGCTTCCTCCCACTGATTCGGTCCCCATACGGTCGATAATCAGGCCATAGCCATGTTGGGCGCAGGAGTGAGGAACTTCATCTGAGTCTCCCAAGAGAATGGCAGGAGCCTAAGTACTTGGGTCAATATCTGCTGCTTTCCCAGGGCTATTATTAGGGATCTGGACCAGAACCAGAACGCATGCTCCAGTAGTGGCTGCCAGTATTTGTATCACAAGAAATTCTCTGTTTTTTTTTTTTACTTTATTTTTTGTTAAACTTCTGATGATATTTACATACTTGATCAGGGTGGAGATGACTGAGAGTTAAGGAGTAGTGGGTGTGATCATTGTATCTAAATTTTCTATTTCTTCTTCCTGTATCTGGAGGGAAGGGGGCAGATATTGAAGAAGTCATTCCCAGCCTCCCAACATCCCTGGTACCCAGAGATGAGGAGTGGTTACCCAATATCAATCCGAGGTCTCCATATGGTTCATGCTCCAAGGGTTCTGCCCAGGTGATTTTGACAGTTTAAAATGTTGTTGATCTTGCTGGTCCAAGGATGAGGAACCCCTTCCAGTACCCATTGGCTGACATACTTGATCTCTGAGTCTCCATTCACCCAGATATTTGAGGCCATTGTTTGGCTGCGGTAGTTATCCAGTTAGTTCCATCCTCCTTCCTCTGCTATGGTACTAGATGTTCTCTGCAAGACCCAGTGGGCTGCCATATCGTCCGTGTACATCAGGGCAGCTGTCCACTGCTCTGTCTTTTCCACTGAGGAGGACCTGTTCTAGCAGGCAGACCCAAAGGCCTGAGCCAGGTGCCCTGGGCCCTGCCACAGGTGCCCACAGACCCAGTGCCCACCATGCAGGTGGGCCAAAGAACCCAGTTCAGGAAACCTGGACCCATCCAGCCCCTCTTGCACCCCATCTGGTTCTCAGATCTGCCAGTAGATATTATGAACTGGTCCAGCCTAGACTGACTCACATGTATGCTGCAGGGTACTATAACCTCACCTAAAAGGACTGCATCTTGACAAAGGAGTTCCACAAGTTTCTCTATCAGGTCTTCTCCCAGTGGAAGAAGCCACACATACCAGTGGTTCTTGGCCCAGGATGACTTTGTCCAATTCCTGTCCAGCCAAGAAGAGTGTCCTTGCCCTATCAGCCCACACCCATTCTGGTTCTTATTGTTGGGTGTTATAGCCCAGCCACACCTGTTCTATGCCCAGACATGGCTTTAGTGTGGTTAGCGGGAGTCAAGACTTAGCTAAGCACATTCTACACCCACAATGACTCTCAGGAGCACAGTGGGTGTTGGTGTCTGACCCACTCTGATGCTTCCCAGACTCAGTTCACACTCATGCTGAGGAAGACTGCACCCATGTCCATTCCAGCTCACTGCCTCCATTCTGGTTCTTACACTCACCAGTAGGAACCCCAGCCCAACCAGGGCATCCCTTTCGCTCTCACCAGGCCTGTGTCCAGCCACAGGTCTTGCATGTGCCAGTGGAGATGGCAGTTCCACAGGGGTGAGCCCGTCCAGCACCCACAGATTTTGCCCAGACCTGATTCTCTTGTGTGATGGTTAGTTTGTGAAAATAAGTTAGACAAACATCACCCATTCTGTTCTGACTCTGTGATCTATCCCTGCCAGGTAGGCCCCTAGCCCTCTTTAGTGTGTGCCAATGAATGATATTTTGTGATGGTTAATGCTAACTGTCCCAGCTCAGATCTTCCACATGTGCTGATACTTAGGTTTGACCCTTAAAGGTCATCCCACCCCACCCCCACCAAACTGCTCGGGCATAGCACCCTTGCGTATTTGCATGTACAGTGGCCTTGTTTATGGAAGTACCTCAGGAGTAATTTCTCACCTAGATATAAGCCCTCAGGTCTGCTCCTGCCTCCACTTTTAGCATCCGCTATACCATTTGTAAACCCACATCCCCAAGTCTCCAGAACATGCTGCCAGGTGGTCCCTGGGCTTCACTGAGTGCCACTGGCACCCCAGATGCCCATTTAATGGGCCAGGAGAGTTCCCTGGGCAGGCCCAACGCAGGGGCCTCCCCTCTCGCTCACATTTCTGAGCAAACATATTTTCAATGCACTTGGAATTATATTGATTTAATAAAAGATACTCCCCACATTAACAGTGAAAAAAATAATGACATTTTCTTCAAAAAATTTCAAGAATCACTAGGGCTTTCCTTGACATTTATACATTACATAAAACAACCTGGCTTCACATTTGATTCATGGGTCAGGCAATCCACACACTCAAAGACACATACATGAGACCAGTTCAGTTGTTCCTGACAGCTTGGATCCGAATCTCAAGTCAGGTCCCACGGAAAGGACAACACAGGGATGCCTGGAACCTCCTCTGTGCTTCCAGAGCTGCATACCCTGTGCAAGGTTTACTTTTAATAAGAGGGGAGGGAGATCTGGGAGGGATGTAAACAGCTTTAAAATGGAAAGCATGTGAATTTAGTCATTCTAGGGATGAGGTTTCTCGAACAGAAAGAATGAAAGTGTATTTTTGAACCATGGGATGTTCATCCTCTGGCTGCTCATTTGAATGCCCAAGTTCATGGCCTTTGCATTGATCCTGCTGTATGCAGTCAGTTGTATTAATAACTCAAATACAAAGAGATCCTGCTTGAGAAAGAAGGCCTATGGTCAAAAGTACAGTAGGTTATCAAGAGAAATTGGCTACTCAGTATCTAAAATCAGGCTTTCCAAAGCATATTTCTCAGTAACCTTATTCTGGAGTGCAATAGTTCATCATCCCTGTGACTAAGTGTCAACACAGCCACTCACGAAGGATGTTATTACAGTTTATGAATTCAGAGGCTCAGGGCCAAGACCGTGCAGTCCTGTCACCACGTGTCTGATGAACACAGTGGATGGGGAAGTCCCTACAGAGAAGAACCACCTGGAAATCCAGGCAGCCAAGCTCCTGGGTACAAACTGTCATCTGTGTCTGTGTGATCTCGCCCCATAGAACCTCCATAATCTAATCGTGGGGATACACACTGACAACCTTACCAAACTGCTTCCCTTGCCCCAGCACACCATGATGTTGTGTTTCCACCTTCTCAGCACCATTAACTTGTGACTTTGGGAACTAAATGTCTGCATGAGCTGGGGAACTGCATCATGTTGAGACAACAGCATTGGGTTAGATGTGTCTTACGCACAGTGAAGAGTTCATTTCCATTCTAGGCATTTGGTCTACCTCAACAAAAACTGTCTTTCTAGAATATGTTCTCGTAACATTCTGTATTGTATATGATGCATGTCTATTGACATAAACTCCATCCAAAATTATTTACTGATTGTCTATCACATACTCTTTCCAGATTTTTTTTTCTGGCAACCACTGCAGATTCCTCAATAGGATTATTATCAGATTAGGACTGCTAACTGCCAGTAGGTCTGTCTCAGTAGGACTCTCTCTTTTGCCCAGGATCTATCTCTACTTTGCATTGCTATCTGCATTCTACTTACACCTGGTGCTCCTCTCATCTTGTAGAAACATGGGCCAGGCCATGGAACTGGGAACACCAAGAGATTTGCTTTCAGGGATCAGCTTTGGTAAAGCTTAAATAAAAAGAAATATTGGGAGATTTCACTTTCTTTTATCTTAGCCTCTTGGTCTATGACTTTTTCTCATTGAGGACCATGTGCTATGAGAATTCCTCTCACAACAGCCATGTGTTCACGAAGATCACTCAACTCTAGAGATGTCCATTGGCTAACAGACGCCATGTTCTGTTCTACCAGAGAAAGCTGACTTCCACTTTAATAAATCATAAAGATATTACAATAATAATGATGGACATTTTCTATTCCAATAGCAATAACTAAAACAGAAAACAAAACACTTCACAAATGTAAAGGAAAATACCCTTCTTAGGAGTATCTGGGTCATAATGTCATGAATGACATGTGAAATGTTAAATAATCTAGGAAAAAAGTAACACCACAATAATTGTTTTGAAATTGATCTGACACTTCAAATACTGCTTTTATTTTCAGATGGGAGAAGAAAAGGCACTAAGAATTGGGATAAAGAGGTATAGGACTTCAGCCTAACTTGCATGTTTCTGCTGGAACGGCAACTCCCACTCAAGAGAAATGCTAGGAGTGGACTAACACCTTTTGCAGCATGGGTGTGCTCCACGCAGAGGAATAAAATGAATAATCTTGCTCTGTTAAAGCTCACAGTAGTGAATTATGAGTCAATTGTACATGTGAGAAAAGGCTTTATATTTCAAAATCTTAAAATCACACTAGGATACACGAAAACTTCAAAAGGCTTGCTAAAAATGGAATTTATCTTATTGCAAATTGTTCTGAAAATCATGTGTATTTTACATATATGAATGTTAATTCTCCAGGAACTGTGTGTGTGTGTGTACTTCATCCTTGGTTGCGGAATTATAAGGATCTGCAGTTATCAGAATGTGTGTGTATAGAGAGTTATACTTATTAATATTGCCTTATATGTAGAGGAGACAATGAAGAGATATAATAACGACGTTGGAATATGGGACCAAGTTTCACAAAGATGAAGGTTTGTATAGGTTTATGTCCCTGCATAAAGTAAGTGAGCAACTAGGCAAGCTACATGGCACAGAGAAAACATATTCTTAATTAGAAGATTTTCTATCCCGAGTTTCCCAGTTACATACATCATACTGCCTTGGTGTCACTAGCGTCAGCAAACCATGATGGGGACTTAAAAAGGAGGAAGCCATACTTTCAAAACACTGGATCAACACAAGGGTTTGATGTTGAAAAGAGAAGAAAGACTCAAAGCTAAGAGATCTCAACCTGACATCTGGGCATGCTTAATTAATTTATTATTATTTTTAAATATTTGTTTCATCTCAAAGTCAGAATTAGAGAGAGAATGAGACAGACAGAAGGGTCCTCAATCCGCTTTTTCACTCTCCTAGTGGTGCAATGACTGGAGCTGAACCAATCTGAAGCCAGGAGTCAGGAGCCTCCTCTGGATCTCACACACAGGTGCAGGAACCCTAGGCCACAAGCAGGAAGCTAGACAGGAGGTAGAGCAGCTGGGACACAAATCAATGCCCATATGGGATCCCGACGCATGCAAGGCGAAGACGTTAGCTAGTAGGCTATCACCCTGGGCCTGCACATCTATTTTCTTACAAGTTGAAGACAGAGAGGCTAAAATCTCATTACCTGGGACAGAACAGCAGCCTTGAACAAAGACAAAGATGAGCCAGGAATTCATCAGCTGCCTAGGCTGCGGCTTTGCTATTGAGGCTAATGGCCATTTCAATCCATCCACTTTATTTCAAGAAGCAAGTCACGTGATTAATCTCACACCTTCAACTACCTTGTAATTTGTCAGCATTTGCATAATTTTTTAATGTTAAATGTGGAGAAGGAATTCAAAAAACACCTATTAAGTTAGCCATTATGTCACCCATTAGTTTTCTACACTTGGCAAACTGCTGTGACTATCTTTAATATTTTTGTTAGTTGTAAATGTGATAAGAAGATAATTAATCTTGCGGCAGCAGTCTTGTTAGAAACAGATTTTGTTATTTTGCACCGGGTGATCAAAATTCCCAAAGCAGGTCATTTCCCTAATTTTCAGTCTTTTATTTCCCCTTTACAGCACCATGAAAACCATCATATGAGAGCATTCCCAAAATTTCATGGGAAATGAAATTAGAAGATAAATTCACACAGGGGCATAAAACTTTTGGAATCTATGCAGTGTTTTCCCACAATACACATCTCCAATGAAACTTGATGAATGCTCTTCTCCATGGATTTTAGAGTATCTTTGCAACAAATCACAAAGCTCGGTGTTTTGATGTAATTCTAAGTACTTCTTGAAGTTCCTTTTCATGTGTCAGGCTGTTAGGGATTTCTAAACAAAATACTGCAGGTAAACTGCCTGTAATAACAAAATTACTTTCTCAAGGTTCTGGAGGATTGAAGTCTAATGTGAAAATGTTGGCAGTGTTATTGTTTTCTGACACCTATCTGCCTTACGGCTGGCTGTCTTCTCTGGATGCCCTCTCTTCTTCCCTTTCATTATGTCCCTGTCTTAATATCCTCTTTTCCTATGAGGAGTGTGTCTTTTTAACCTAGATACCTTCTTCTCTGTAATACGACCATACTTTTAGATAATGGATGTTAGGACCTCAGCCCATGAATTCAGAGGGCATTCATCTGACAGCTATGTCTATTGGCCATCTTCCTGTGTCACTGACTGCCTTGTGCCTTTCTCTCTACCACATGGTAAGGAACTACTCCAACAAAACCTGATTACCTGCTGTACCTGTGCATGTATTCAAGGCTCAGTATGACACCTGCTTTCCACAGGCCCTCAGTGACTACAATCAATCCTTTGAATCCACAGGTTCCCCATCTATGAATCTCCATCTGGATCAACCGGTTGTTTAAATTTCATCTGTATTGAAAAGGTATAGGCTTATTTACATGTTGTTTTTCTAAAAAGGCAGAATGACCATTTATACAGAATGTACATTGTGTTAGGCATTATAACTAATCCAGACTTTTACCAACTACTGTATTGCTTTACGTAAGGAACTTGAGCACCCACAAAATTTCAGCCGTGGGAGTTCTTAAGTATCCTGTAATTGTCTCTAAAGTGGGTAGGGACAACTCTATTTTTCTGCTTGCGTTAGTGATGGACTGAATGAATGAAGCAGTGCAGCTCACGTCCAAATCTCTCTCTCTCTCAAGACTGTAATTTTGACAATTAAGCAAAATTAGAAGTGCCTTTTTAACAAGTGTCGATTTTATGACAGATGCATCGTGTGCTGCAGAATGTGCCAAACACACGGATGAGCTCTTCCGATGGCAAGCACTGATGCCTGAAAAGTCAGTGAGGTTTCCAGAGGTGGACAGGTCCCAGAGAGCTAAGTGCTCACCATCGGTAATTCTGGCAGTCAGAGGTGGACAGCTACAGCCCTGCAGCTAACTGGGCTGTCCCCCAAACACTTTCTTGTCTGTGAAGCAGCTAGCAGCTATCTGTAAACAAGCTGGCAGCAGGTCCAGTAAACATGATGAGTCTGTCAACGTCATCCTCTGCTTCGGTGAAGTCATCATTGCGTCCTTTGTGCTCTAGCTAACACAATACTGGTGAGAAACTCCCATTACTGGTCACAATAGTCAAGGGGCTGTGACTCACAGACTAAGCAGTTTGAGTTTCAGAAGATGACACCTGTGAAGAGGTCTTCTACTTTATAAGAAACTGAGAAATGAAATTACCCAAGCTTTACAGTATCAAAAAAAATAAGATGTTTACCAAAATGATGTTTTGGGAATCTAGAGAATGATAATGGAAATAATCTTATTTCTTAACTCACTCCACTTTCCCCACTCTTTACTCAAAAACATGAACTGAAGGAGCTAGTTTTTATTTTTATTACCATTACAGAATAACCTGCCAGTTGTGCCTGGCATTGCTTCCTTGCTCGTTCGGTGTCTACACTGCAGTTCTGTCATGTAATTCACGTTCTGTCAGTTTAGTTCAGGACGTTTATGCACAATGTTCATAGACCAATGTCATGTTCCAATCTTGGGCTGGAGGCACTATCCCCAGGAATGCAGAGGCCCTGCTGGGAGGGCCAGGAGAGAGCATTTATGGCAGGAGAACATGGCTTGTGAGTTGGGAAATCTTGAAGAAGAGGCAATAGGCTCAATGAGAAAAGGGAGGGTTCCTAGGGATGTAAACTACCCAGCTTGGCTTTGAGGACCAGAAAACTTTAAGCACAGACAATGGAAGAAGATACTCCAGGAAGCGAGGAGAAAGGAGAGAAAACAACAACAGCAAAAACAAACAGAAAAACAACAAACTCAGAGGTGGAAAACTCCGTGGGAGCTACAGACACCTGTGTCAGAGAGGCCCACCCAGCAGGGTTGGGGAAGAGAGGCAGCATTTTCATCAGAGACCTGCAAGTCAAGTGTGCGTCTTGAAGGGAATCAGAACACACACGTCTGAAGCTCTGAGCTCGGTGCTCAGCACACAGATTACTGAGCTCACCTTCACACCTGTATCAGGGAGACTTTTACTTCAACCCAACCACACAAGCACCAATTATTGTCTCATGGATGGCAATCCCAGATGTTGTTCTGTTCATATGCTAAGTATTCTCAGGTCCAGATTGCCTTGAAGTTGTAACTGGAATTAGCAAGTAGGACAGGTTCAGCTTGTGATTTGTGGCAAAGGCACATGAGAGGGCCCTGAGCTCACACTCAGTAGAGGAAACGGCTGATCTGATAGTCAGACAGGGAACATTTGGAAAGGAAAAGGTGCTGCCTGTTAAAGCAAATGGAGACAAGAAGCCCTGACTGAGACTACACCCCAGCAACTTGCAAAGTGGAAAGTGGGATTAGATAAATTATTAATTGATACTACATGACAGTACATAATACAACCTTAGGGAACAGTTCAGAGCTTGTTACAGGAATTTAGAGAAAATGCTAGGCTCTAGTCTAACTTAGAACATTCTGCTACATTCCTTTCCTAATTATCAACTCATTCACTTGTTCATTCCTTCATTTAGAACTTCAATATGCCCTGCGCTGTGCTAGTAGTGGTGTTAGAAAGAGATCACTCATTCTTTGCCCAGACAATTTAGGGGAGAATATGTTAGGACACATATTAGTACTGGAGCACTGGGAGGTGGATTTGGTTAGTGGGGGAACTGGAAGAACAGGCTATAGGGAAACAGACTATTATTTGGAGAATTAAAATGTTCATGTATTTAATAATTGATCCCCCAAATCATATGTTAAACGCTTAGTGGCATAACTCAATCCAGTTACAGTCTTTGAAGCGAGAGACTGGGAACGTGATGGGATTGGTTGGGTAGCTTTGCAGGAAGGGAACTCACAGTGACTGAAAGTGGTGTCACTGCCTCTGTTTCCTAGTTTGCCATGCAGTGTTTCCTCTGCCCACATGTTGCCATTCCCAGCTCCTACCTCATCAGAGCCCCTGAACATTGGGGCTCCTTGATCTCAGGCAGAAATAGTCCTGCTTCCTAAGCAGTTTCTTTCAGGTGTTCTAAGCGACTCACAGCTGACTAAGCTGGCAACAGAGGCTGGGAGTGGGAAATCCCTGAGTTCCTGTGCTTCCTCAGAGACAAATGGATAGGCTAGTGCAGCTGGAGTGGGAAATCTGTACAGGAGCATGAGTTGGAGAGCACAGATTAGGGATTCATTGAAAGAAGAAAGAATCTCCATGCTAAGCAGTATTAGTTCTGTTCTCTACACACCATCACTGGTGTGGTGTTTTCTATAAGGTTGATAGAAAAAATAATTGCTCTTTAAGACACTTTAATGTAGCCAGGATTGCTGTGGCAGCAAAAGTCAGAAGGTTTGAAAGGGAGAGAGGCCAGTGTAGATATTCCCAACTACACGGATAAGAAGTAGAATAAAATGCAGAATGTTTGAAGGAATATAGGAATTCAATCCACCTTCTGGTGGAGAATGGTTAACAGACTTTGATGACTGTTTAACAAGTATACAAGAAAAAAAATAATTCAGGTTCCACATGGTAGCATAATGGTTTCTGTAACGTAGTATGTTCTTTTGCAATGTGATTGACATTTTAAGACTACCTTATCCAATCATTTACATAATATGTGCTTTAGTCACACAAGAATCAACACCACCGTTGAACTATTAAGGGCAGGTATGGCAAAGACATGGGAAAACAGCTGAATTGGGTTTTCGAAGGAAGGTAAAACCCAGACGTGGTCAAGCCAGTCAGTTATATTTCTTTTGCACAGATGAGTAAGCAGGTTTATTAAGGTTAAGAATCTTGTCTAACCGCCTAGAAATTACAAGTGGCAGGGCCCTAGGACCCTAAACAAAGGAGTATTGTGTGAATCACACATCACGGAACCATGTAACTCGTTATTTCCAGGGTTGGAGAAAGAATCTCGGGAACTATGCCCTGGCTGGGCAGTACCTCACCGTACGCTGTGTGGGCAGTACCTCACCGTACGCTGTGTGGGCAATACCTCACCGTACGCTGTGTATACAGCGCATGGACACATGATGGGACAGAGGTTGCCATCTAATATCGGTAGACTCGGAGGGAGTCTGTATTCTTCTTGGTCTCTGTGCAGTGTTCCATACCCCTGCCCAGGTCGCCTAATCACTCTGTAACTTTAAGGGAGAAGGTCAAGAGAGGAAGTGATCCCTGTAAGCTTTGTAGAAGGCTGCCCAGGAAGGCAGTTGTATGTTCCGTGGCTCACCTTGGAGAAGACGGCTGGTTTCTCTGATTCACTCATGGTAGAACGGAGGCCACGAATCAGGAAGGTGTGAGACTGTGCCGCATAAAATGATGGCCTGAGGTGGAGTGGCAATGGGCGCTGTAATGGTCACTCCTGGCTCACCCCACGGGCACTGTTTACAGTAACCAATGGTTACAACCTGGACCCTGAACCGTTGAAGCCACACGTCATAGACAGGTGCCTAGCACACCCGTGGAGCATGCGCAGACCATCCCCAGAGCATGCGCAGAGCAAGAAGCTCTCTTCCACCCACTTTCCTGCCCCTCATGTGCGGGACATAAAACCTCGGCGCCATGTTTGCTGGGTGTCTGTTTGGTTCCTTCTGTCATCACGCCGGGTGGAAGTGGCCCGTCAGCCTCTTCTCTACTAAACTTTGCCTGGACTAAGAGTCTCTCAAGTGTGTCTGAGCTGCCCCAATGTCGAACAGCAGGTAGGAGAGAGCCAGAGGCCTTGCTCTGAGGGACCTTCCAAAGCCTTCGGTTCGAAGACCCAGGACGCCGAGAACCAGAGTTTAGAATCTGCTGTTCTGAGGCTGAGCAGATATAACGGGATTTTGTTCTTTGCCTCCCTGAGTTCAGAAATTTCATGTTTATCTTCGTTGAAGTGTCTTCTCAGAAGCAGACCCTTCTTTTCAGCCTGAGCCCTTAAACCACACAATGAATGCTGTCCCAGAGGACAGCCAGCCGCCTAATTTTTACCCCCTGCTGCGTATCCCCTTCAAGGTGTTCCTCATCTGGAAGGTTTCCCTTTCTTGTTCTCCATGCTAAAAAAAAATAGAATTCTGTTCTCTGCCAGCTCTCTGCCTGGGGGAGGCTTGGCAGAAAGCAGTCGTTAGGTTTGGTGCTGCGTGACTTTTGAACCCCCAGTATCACACCCTGGAGCCTTGCTCCTTGCAGCACTGAGGAGGTTCTCCAGGGGTGTTGTCCTGGATGCACTAATGCAGGCAAGTGGAAGAGAATGGCCCATTTGTAAAAACAAAATGAAACAAAACAACCCAAACAAAAAAAGAGCAGCCAGTGCCTCTTGCCGCTCTCTCTCTCTTTTTTTAAAATCAAGTGGTTCTGAACTCTGGCTGCACAGCTCAAACTCTTAAGAACCTTGGCACCTTTTAAGGACTGAGACCAGCCCTGGAAATCCGAGTTAGAGTGTGTGATGTGGAGCCAAAGGACCTGTGCTGTCATTACTCCCCTTGGGGTTCCTGCATCCAGAAGTATGTCCTGCAGTTTCTTCTCCAAAGACCAAAGGTTTGCATTCAGTCTACTCTGGTGAACCAAGGGCCAAATGAAAACGAAAAGATCCGAAAGCTAGAAAGAAAGGGAAGACAACCAACCAGTGGTACACACTATGACGGCAATTGAGAGAGATGTGTCGTAATTCTGAGACTCATCCATTGGTGCTGTCACCTCTTCTCCTGGGCCAGTTTCCCTCACAAAATCCCTGATTCAGAGACTTCTGATTAGTGCACACCCCTGTGCTGTGTGATCTTCCTTGCTGTACTCTGGCACCTAGCAGGGCTTGGGTCCTTGGGGACTAATTGGTCCTAGTTTATTGAGTTATTGACTCTCTTCCAGTCTAAAGAGTCTGAAGCTTTCCTGGCACTCCCCTTTAACTGGCTACAGCTGGCAGTGTCCCTGCAGGTAGTTACATGGCCCCCACCAGGATGCAGCAGAATCTTGCTCATCAGTGGTGTTCCCACAGCCAGGACCTGCATGCCGCCTTGCCTGCAGACTGCTGCCCACAGGAGATGGTGGGGCTAACTTCTGTGTGCTGACCTGTGGCTTAGCAGATGTTCAGGGCTGCAATGGAGTCTGACCCTAAGGCTGCTCCCACTTCTGTGATGCTCTGAGCAGATAGGGTACAGCCATGCTGGGGGCAGAGCAGCTGGGCCCGGGCCTGCTGTTACATTTACTGGGCAGATTCTCCAGCTGTTCAGACGGTCATGGGCACGAGCTCTGCCTTTACTCCTGCGAGAGGCCTCAGAAAGGGCTCTGCGTCTTAACACCTTCCTCCCAGCTGGTTGCTTCTGGACTCTCCTCCATTCGCTCACACAGCTGGTCTGTTTTACCTCCGCAAGTACCTCTCCATCTCTCCCTCACACTGCCCATTTCTGCTGCTGCTTTGGCTGAGCCTCTCTCATCCTGCCTCTGGGAGCTTTTGTAGCAAAGGTCCCCAAGATCTCTGTCCCTAGCCTGGACCCTTCCAAGATCCTATCCCCTGCTCTGTGGGCCCAGAATTATTCACATGCACATCAAGCCAGGCCGTTCAATGTCAAAGAACCCTCATTAACTCCCACGTCGTAAGAAAGACACCTTATTTTTACTGATTTTACATATAGTGATTATATATTTATTTAAATATATAATGAATGGTATATAAAGATAGTACATATTTAGACAGGGAGATTTACAGAGATAAAAGACAGAGAGAAGGACCTCCCATGCACTGTTATATTCTCCAAATGGCTGCAGCATTGAGCCAATCCAAAGCTAGGAGCCAGAGGACCCCTCAGGTGTCTCACGTGGGTGCAGGATCCCAAGGACTTGGCCATCCCCCACAGCTTTCTCATGCCACAAGCAGGGAGCTGGATGGGAAGTAGAGCAGCCAGGACACAAACTGTTACTTGTACTGGATACTGGTGCTTAAAGATAGGTGGGGAGGCTGAATAGTTCATTGGGCCAAGGCAGCATGCCCACAGCATCTGTTTTTGTATTTGTTTTTAATTCCTAACCGTGCATTAGAAACACACAGATTTTTTTTTTAAATGCAAATAGCTGCAGATAGTTAAAGTGTCATCCCTAGAGATGCTAGTGGGATTCATTTGGATAAAAACATTCCTCAGACTTATTTGTTTAAGGAAATGACTGTAAGCTGTCCACCATGGGCAGCCCCTGGGTGATTAGAGCCACTTCCTACCTGCCCCCTGCCAGGCCTGTTTTACACTCTTGACATTTGAACCCCCCACATGGGCCTCCTGTTTTCTGCAGTTCTCATCCAATTTGTGGCAAATTCCTGAGCATTTTAAAAATATGCCTAGTAGAAGACATCACTGGGCTCTCACATAGTTAATGGACCCGCTTTCTCCCCGGCTCATCGTGGTTCCTCCATCAAGAACTGCACCAAGCCATTGGTATTCATTTTGAGTTTTGTTTCGTTTTCCTTTTTGCCTTCTTTTCTGCATATATGCATCGATTGAATCCTTAATATAGGACATGCTTTTTAGTAAGTATGGTTACATAACATGTCCTTGAATGTCAAATATACACTTATTTTACATGTATATGATTTTTCCTTCTTGAGTTTAAAGCAAGCATATCACTAGTGGGCTATTAATTTTCTTTCTTTTTTACATATAATTTATTTATTTTTGGAAAGGCAGATTTAAAGAGAGAAAGAGACAAAAAGATTTTTTTTCTGTCCACGATTTACTCCCCATGTGGCTACAATGGCTGGAGCTGACCTGACCTGAAGCCAGGAGCCAGGAGCTTCTTCCAGGTCTCCCACATGGGTGTAGGGTCCCAAGGCTGTGGGCCGTCCTTGACTGCTTTTCCAGGTCACAAGCAGGGAGCTGGATGGGAAGTGAAACAGTAAGAACACAAACCAGGGCCCGTATGGGACCCTAGCGTGTTCAAGCAGAGGATTTTAGCCACTAGGCTATTGCGCTGCATCCTGGATCGCTCATTTTCAAAAGCAAAAACAAGGAAGGAAAAAAGGCTGGGCTGGAAGTCAGAGAGTGACAGAAAGACAGACAACTGAGTTTGTGAAGTGAAGGGAGATGACCCTTTGTAAGTGCTGGGAGCCAAGACAGGAGGGGTTTGAGTCCAAGAATGCATGTGACCAGAGCAGGTAGGGGTGAAAGGACCCTGACTGTTTCCAGACCTTGGAGAATCGGTCATGTCTACACCTGCTCTTCCTGTTTCTTTTGCAGGCAGCAGCTTGAATGATGGCCTGTGGCATGCGGTCAGCATCAGCGCCAGAAGGAGCCGCGTCACTCTCACTCTGGATAATGACGCAGCATCCCCGACTCAAGACACTGCCCCGGTGCAGGTCTATTCTGGAAGTAGTTACTACTTTGGAGGTAAATTCTCCAAACTTTGAGACTGAAAACAGTATGGGGAGGGAGCAATTTAGGGTTCAATCACTTCACTCTGACGGGTCTCATTCTGTCCGTTTGTTTTGGCTACAAATACACATCTGTTCACGTCTGCATACACACGTGTACATACACACCGGAAATAGTGTGAAGCAAAATATCTCGCAGCCATGCTAATATAAATGAGTTAGGACAGGGCTCGGAAAAGGAAGCGCTCCATCTGCACGGGTTGGGATTATGGGATTATGTAACACAGCCAGAGAAAGTTTTGGCAGCTATGGTCAGTCTCTGTGATGACGTAAGGAAGAGAAACTCAAGTGGGAACTTGGAGAAAACGCACCAGCTGCCAGCAGGCTTGCACGAGTGGACTTGGGAAGCAGCCCGCTGAGCCTCCTCCAGCACTCCCCCAGCCTTGGCTTTCTCAGCCCCTCTCCTCTGCTCACATGCCTACAGGCCGTGCCCATGGCTTGGAGCCTTTGGGATGGAGAGAGATCAGAGGGCCAGGAACTTGGTGCTCTCCAGGGAGAAGTCAGTTCAGATTCTGCCCTCTCCTGTGTTAGAGGAATCCTGGGAATCTTCCTAAGGACAAGCCTGGGTGACAATTAGGATGAAAACCGTATGATGTGTACTTCAAAGAGTTCATGGAAAGTGGAATTGCAAGTTTGGTGGAGTGAAAAAATAAAATTGAAACCCACGCATGGTTTGATCATGATATACATTTTTTTACAATTAAAAGAAAGTTAATGATTTTTAAATAGCATTTTATTTTCCATTTTATCTCTTCATTTTATTGACTTGAAAAGCAGTGAAACCGAGCTAGAGAGACATAGATGGTGATCTCCCACCTGCTGGTTCACTCCCTGAAATGCCTGAGGCACTCGGGGCTGGCCATGCCAAAGCCAAGAGCCCGGAGCACATCTCAGGACTCCTGGGTCTGTCTCAGGGAACAAACTGCATACCTGTCCTCTCTTAGAGTGCACAGGAGCAGGAACCTGGGGTCACAAGTCCTCCAGGATTCAAGCCCTGGCACTCTGATGTGGCACGTGGGCATCCCAAGTAAAGTCCTGGACATTGATGCAAATGCCCACCCCTCCATTCACCTTCTGAAACATTTGCATGTGTCTGGGCATCTGTTACTTTGTGCGTGTATGTATAACTGTCTATATACATTTATATATATATATATATGTATAAACATTTTAATTCAAATTCATATATGGTATGCTAATCAATGGTTTGTATTATCCACACAATCTCTGAAGAGGGACAATGGGTATCTGACCTTGAACAAGACACTTAAACAATTTTATCTGGGACTGAGTGGGAGAAGTGGATACTCAGAACCACCGGGAGAGGGGGATCAAGGCTAAGACATAGATGCTGGTGCTGGCCACATGCAGGGGATGATCAGAGTGCCTTCAGCCTTTAGAGGCTGCCCATCTTCCCCATTCAGAAAGACAAAAGCAGTGTTATGGAAAAAGTATGCATTGTAGTCATTCAGATAGATTACTCAAGTTTGTTTTTATCCCTGATGTCCATAAACTTGTAAATTCTGGAAGGGATTTTTACATAGGGGTAGTACATGAGTCCATGCAGGGATTTCCTAGCAGGGAGGTTGTGTAGAGCAAAGCTTTGCTGGTCTGATTTTAGGGTGAGGAAGAGCTTCAATCCTTAACCTTCAATCTTCCCCACCTGTGTAGAGGCCACAACTACTTTCACAGCTGCAACACCATCTTCTGTAAAGGTGATGTGGATCTTACTTTAATTCATGGGACACCTTTGTGTGGTAGGTATTATTCCAGTTTCATAGATAGCAAGCAAGGCTGGTGTCTGCTGCAGTGAGGTTATCATTGCATGTCTCTGGAGCAAGTGAGGAACAGTGAACAAAAATCCACAACCCAATCTGAGAAAGGGGTTTCTGAGAAAGATTTTATTAAAAAATAGTTATGATGCAATTCATATTTGCCATCTCTAAAGGTAAAGATAATTTCACTCGCCCAGATGGAGTAGTGTCCCTCGAGGTGTGGTTGAAGGGGCACTGGGCTCAGTTGCTGAAAATCCATCCACACACTTCCCACATAGTCTCTAAACTTCGGGAAAATACAACATCCGTTCCCAGCAGTAATAGTCAACTTACATAACTTCTCTCTGCTGCTCCAATGAGCAGTTGCAGCATCTCTCTTCATTTCCTGGTGTGCCCGTGAGCTGTTAACCAGCTGCCGGGCTCTAGGCCAGCAATAGGCATCCATTAGCAATGGCTCTAATAATTCCCAGTTGTTATGCATTTTTACCATGTTTGGAGGTTTGTATTCCCATCTGCTCTGAACCTATAATGACTATTTGGAAGTCTGCAAAGAGGGTAAGCACTCCTAAACCTGTCCTGCCCTTGTCTGCATTTTCTAAAGAGTACTTTTCAAAACTCAAGGGTAACCTTTCATGTATGTGATTACAGTGCTCGAACTGTGTGCATTGAAGTCCTTATTTCCCTTAAGATCTCAATTTGCTTTGCACATCAGTTCAGAATTTTAGTCAAAGCCCTGTGTGTACTGTCCCCAGCAGATAAGCCTGCTATTTCTGACAATTAACCATGCAATAATTCTGCTACCATCCTTACCTGAGACGTAGCTTCCTTTGAAAGTGTAATTGAGGATTGGATGGTGCATTTAGATGGGAGTTTTGAGACAAATCAAAATGTCAAGTGGTTTCACCATGTGACTCCCTGTGGATGAGTGGACGGTGCCGTGGAAGACAGTGGCAAGGAACTAACCAACAGGGAAGATAATCAGAAAGATGAATTATGGAGCATCAGTATTCTGTTTGCCACACGTCCATTTTCTATACAACAATGGAGCATGGTTCATTCTGTACCAATCCCATCCACTTCCCAAGAATGGCAGGATTTCAAACAGAAGTACCTGCACTGCTGTGAATATAAAAGCACCAGAGTAATGAGGCCTGCACTGATTCTCTGTATGGTCTCCAAAGCCATGATGGATCATCTCAGCATTCTTCATTTTTTCTCTCTGTCCCACAGGATGCCCCGACCATCTCACCGAGTCCCAATGTCTCAGTCCCGTTAAGGCTTTCCAAGGCTGCATGAGGCTCATCTTCATTGATAACCAGCCCAAGGACCTCATTTCAGTTCAGCAAGGTGCCCTGGGGAATTTGAGTGGTTTACACATTGATCTGTGTAGCATCAAAGACAGGTAATTATTGTCCCTTCTCCTCTGTTCATCCATCCCCCGTGTGCTTTTCCTGCTTTAGACACAAGCTGAAGCGAAATTTGAATCCACTGACATTAGCTACATTAGAAATAATTGAGTCATCTAATGGAAAATCTTTCTTTTTTAAAAATTTATTTATTGGGAAGGCAGATTTACAGAGAAAGGGAGATACAGGGAGAAAGGCTATCTGTCAGCTGGCTCACTCCACAAATGCCTGTGGAGCTATAGTGGAGCTGATCTGAAACCAGGGACTTCTTCCGGGTGTGCCTCACGGGTATAGGGTCCCAAGACTTTGGGACATCCTCGACGGCTTTCCCAGGCCACAGGCAGGGAACTGGAAGGGAAGCAGAACAGCCAGGACAGGAACTGGTACCATATAGGATCTGGGCGTGCTCAAGGCAAGGACATAACCCACTGAGCCATCATGCTGGCCCTGGAAAATGTTTCTGAGAGGATTTCAGAGCCCCCCCCCCCCAAATGAATTAAATTAATTGAGTCTCTCCTCCTGCTGAGTTGCAATAAATGGAATATGCAAATTAGATCAAATATAAATATGTGGAAGGATTAAGTTTTATGCATAAACAGCATTTGCTGACTTGGAAGTATAGAGTGTAGCTCAGAGGAGAGAAAAACTACTTCCTGCCTGAGTGTTTCACGCTTTGGTACCTCAGGTATTTTTCCCTAGCACAGACTGGTGAGGACCAGGACTCTAGGAGCCTCACCATGCAGGGACTGGCTGTGCCCAGGAAACATTGAGATGTACCAGGAATCTGGTCCTTGCTGCTGCCACTCCCACTGATGGCTTCTTCAGCTCAGGAGAGACAGACCCCAGGTGCAGAGTCAGCACCCCCACTCCACAGCTCAGGGACCTAGGAAAGCCCCGTCTCTCCTTCACAGAGACAGACCCCAACTAGAGTCAGCACCCCCACTCCACAGCCCAGGGACCTAGGAAAGCCCCATCTCTCCACAGAGACAGACCCCAGGTACAGAGTCAGCACCCCCACTCCACAGCCCAGGGACCTAGGAAAGCCCCATCTCTCCTCAGAGAGACAGACCCCAGGTACAGAGTCAGCACCCTCACTCCACAGCCCAGGGACCTAGGAAAGCCCCATCTCTCCTCAGAGACAGACCCCAGCTACAGAGAGTCAGCACCTGCACTCCACAGCCCAGGGACCTAGGAAAGCCCTGTCTCTCCTCCAGGGATGTGGCTCCTCTCATGACCAGTGTTCCTAGATTTAAAGAATCAGTACAAACAGCTGAAGAGGATAGATGCTGTCTAGTGAGGCTCCACCATTCCTTCTTAGGCACCAAGCACCTGCCTTCTCTCAGTTCAGCTAACTCAAACTATCGTTGCAGAGGAGTGAGTACTAACTGAGTGTTTGCTTACTTGTTGGTTATAAGTGGTTTATGCTTAACATTTTTTCCAGGGAGAAATCACCTATTACAACAGAGTGAGGAAAAAAATCACAATAAAGCCCTTGTCTGCAAAAGTAAAATGCTAAGTTCGTAGTCATTTATTTAACATGTAAAATACATCTCTAATACAGGAATCTGTGTTATAATATGTTGCCATATAATTGATGCTATTTGTGTTTCCCAAGTGGCAGAGAAATAATTGTATGAATTTGCAATTCTTGGTGCAATTCAATGATGTGAGCAGAACACAGGGTGGGACTTTGGATCCATATGTGTCCTGAAGGACTGCAGGCATGAATCAGGAAGGAAGGTGTTCAGATCTGCCTAGTGGACGGGGTATGGGGTACTCCAAAATGAGAGGGAGAGGGGAGGGAGAAGGAGAAAGAGAGAAGGAGAGAGAGAGAGAGAGGCAGAGAGAGAGAGAGGCAGAGAGAGAGAACAGAGATCAGAGAGAGAGAGATGAGAGAGAGAGATCAGAGAGAGAGAGAGGCAGAGAGAGAGAACAGAGATCAGAGAGAGAGAGATGAGAGAGAGAGATCAGAGAGAGAGAGAGAGGCAGAGAGAGAGAGATCAGAGATCAGAGAGAGAGAGGCAGAGAGAGAGAGAGAGAGATCAGAGAGAGAGAGAGGCAGAGAGAGAGAACAGAGACCAGAGAGAGAGAGGCAGAGAGAGAGAGAGAGATCAGAGAGAGAGAGGCAGAGAGAGAGAACAGAGATCAGAGAGAGAGATGAGAGAGAGAGAGAGATCAGAGATCAGAGAGAGAGAGAGGCAGAGAGAACAGAGATCAGAGAGAGAGAGAGAGAGGCAGAGAGAGAGATCAGAGATCAGAGAGAGAGAGAGGCAGAGAGAACAGAGATCAGAGAGAGAGAGATGAGAGAGATCAGAGAGAGAGAGAGAGGCAGAGAGAGAGAGATCAGAGATCAGAGAGAGAGAGGCAGAGAGAGAGATCAGAGAGATCAGAGAGAGAGAGAGGCAGAGAGAGAGAACAGAGATCAGAGAGAGAGAGGCAGAGAGAGAGAGAGGCAGAGAGAGAGAGAGAGAGATCAGAGAGAGAGAGGCAAAGAGAGAGAACAGAGATCAGAGAGAGAGATGAGAGAGAGAGAGAGATCAGAGATCAGAGAGAGAGAGAGGCAGAGAGAACAGAGATCAGAGAGAGAGAGAGAGAGAGAGAGGCAGAGAGAGAGATCAGAGATCAGAGAGAGAGAGAGGCAGAGAGAACAGAGATCAGAGAGAGAGAGAGAGAGAGAGGCAGAGAGAGAGATCAGAGATCAGAGAGAGAGAGGCAGAGAGAGAGATCAGAGATCAGAGAGAGAGAGAGCGGCATTGGGAGGGAGCACATGCAGAGAGGACGGTGCCTGCCCCTGTCCTGGGAAGGAGCAGACTCCTACTGGGCAGCATGCAAGTGAGCTCTGCAGGCAGTCATTTCTGCTGATGCTGAGAATCAGCCATGGAAGTGAATGGAACTTTGCACGCATGCTTGTCTGTGAATAGCGCTGTACACCGGGCCGTCAACAAATCACACAGACTTCCTGGCTCTTTCGCTTTATTTGTGATTCCTCTTGGGCCAGCTAGAAAGTAAGACAGTTAAAATAGTTGCTTTATTAAAATGTGAAGGTATGGAGACCTCAGCAATGAAAGTCTTAACAGGATCCGTGTGGAGCCCTAGAATCTTTAGTCGTAGCCTCTCATGTTCCATCAGCCGGCACAGCCTTCTTCAAAAGGCACAGCAGTCAGCAACAGGGCTTCTAAGATACTTTACTGTCTAATCAAAGAAGCTCGTTGTTTTCCATATCGTGAAAGTCATAGTTATCTGCGCTGCATCATTACTTTTGTGTAATTGTAGTCTTGTTTAATGGTATTACATGCAATTTTTGTCTTGGTTAATTGTATCCTATGGGATTGTGTTTAGTTTAGAGGGGAAATGGTGCATTTGTCCTGATTTACCAGACACTGTCTCTAGCAGAAAGGAAACATGTGGTGAGAGGCTTTGCTTGCCTGATTATTTCTCAAATGATGAATTGACATTTGTGAAAGGCGGTCAGGTGCTAAAAGGGCAGGTGGCTTCTTTCTGAATTGGATGTTTTATTTTTAATGTATAAATCAATGCAAATTTGATTTCAAGGCAAGTGCAAAGTGTTTGCCTCTAAGGAGTTTGGCTCCTTGGTGGCAAGGGTTGTTGGAGTTATGGCTGGGATGTTTTCTTGGGCTACTAGCAGGCTAAGTAACTCTCCTCACTTCCTTTCTTGATGCCCTTCCACAGAACTGCAGGCCTCTTTTTTTTGCTGGCACTATCCTTTCCTCTTTCTCAGAAAGAGGTGGGATCCAGAGCCCCCAAGGTCCCTTTCTTGTGATCCTATCCATGTGTCAGGTACATTTAAAGGCTCCTTACTATTGGTCACTGTGTGGACATCAGATAAGTGAAATGCAGGGGCATATTTGCACAACTGTTGTGACTGTCCCCTGATTGAAATAGACTCCCCTGCCAAGGGATTTTTGAATCTCCCTTTTTAGATGAGGCCTGGAATCGCCACTATCTTATTTGTGCTTTTTAAAAATCATGCTTGAAAGGTCATCTGGAGTAAAAAGTTTTTGAATACCTTCTCAGGGATTTAGGAAACTTAATGAGTATGCATCTCAACCCATCTTTTCGCTGCCTTACTAGGAGTCGGGGGTGCATTGAGCAGCCACCATCCCTCCTCTGCTGGCCTGACCATCAGCCTCGTATTCTCTGCACCCCAGCTTTTTTTTTTCCTAATCCACACCTATCTGCTAGGATTGACAGGAGGCTGAACAGGATGCCTTAAATAGTAAAGAGAAAAATCACCTTCAATGCTTCTTTGGGTGAATTTCTGTTGACCACCCTCTCTGGTTCAGGCTCATAAGCAGGTTTCACATGGTCCTATCTTCAGCAAAAGCTCACGTGATTCCATGTCTCACACCCTACAAGCTTCATATACGCAGAGATTCTCTAGGAATAGCTCAAGGACACAACAAAGCTCTGGTTTTGCACAAGCAGATGAGGACGTGGCTCTGAGGGTGGCAAAGCCAAAGCTGAAGCAGTGTTGTGCCTCTGTGGTACTTGCCGGTGTGTACAATGGGGCAGACACTTTTGTCTGACTGCCTTCCAAAGAATGGTCGTATCTACGGAGCAGGGCATAAGTTATAAAGTGTGACTTCTGACCTAGTGAGCTCTTCCTCTCCCCCACCTATGCATCTTTTAAGATGTTGAACTCTTGGGTCAATTTCTTTATTCTGGGTTTTGTAAGCACTCAATGTGGGGAGGATGTACGTTGGTTTGCATCCTATAAACACGCTCATGCTAAATCCCTACCCTGTGTGGGGAGTGTGTTAAAAACAGAGAGTAATATAAAAAAGATGGCTTGTAGGGTAATATGTATGTTTTAATTTTTCTGTAAAACTGTAAGTCTTTATGTTGGGTGCCTGAAAAGTCACTGCAAGGGCAAGGCCCATGCAGACCTTTGAATGACAAAATGAGAAGGGCTCCAATATGGTGCTCTTCCTTTATTCATTGGTTGGATGGGGCCCAATCAAAACATGATCAGTTCTGCTTCCTTATTTATCATTTTGGGTTCCTTTTAATGAGGGAAAGGAAAGGTTCTATTTATGTAACAGTAAACAACATTCCGATTCTCCCCACTGTCATGTGAATTCCACAACGTGATTCTCCACATATCACTAGCAGACCAGCAACACCAATCTGTTATTAATGCATATGCCCAGGCCCAACCCAGTCTCAACCGGACCGTAAATAGCAGGGTTCCAGGTATGATTTTGATGAACATTCAAATTTGAGAAACACACTCTGGTCTCCTTTCTTCCTTTTATAGATAGCAACATTGGTGTTGAGGGACTTTCAGTGGGTGCCTGAGGTCATTTGTTTCCTATTTCCAGGAGCCATGATTCAATCTCAGTTTTCTTGAATTCTTCAGTCTATACAAATATGGCTGAAGAGCCACAGCCAGGAGGAAAAGGCTTGAGTAGCCAGAGCTGGCGAAAGGGAGGACACTTTTGCAAGAGTCACTTATTGAAAAGGTAGAAAGAGAGAGAGAGAGAGAGAGAGAGAGAGAGAGCGAGAGAGAGAGAGAGAGCCTTTTATTCTTTTGGTCACTCCCCAAATGGCTACAACAGTCAGAGCTGGGCAGGGCTAAAACCAAGAGCAAGGGACTCCATCTGAGTCTCTCCTTTGGGTGGCACAGGATCAAATACTTCGGCCGTCTTTCATTGTCTTCCCACAGGTATTAGCTGGAAGCCAGGTAGACAATGGAGTAGATGGGACCCAACCCAGCACTCTGAAATGGGATGCTGTTGCTGCTATGGGTGTCTTAACCCATGGCACCACAACAATGGCTCTAGATGTGAATACTTTAGGGGTGATATTTGGGCAGGGACGAGAAGCATGAGTGGATTGATGGATGTCAGGAAAAGCTATTCAGATGTTCTTTAGTGAAGAGTGTTAGATCGGACTGAGACCAGATGTTGTGCAATAATTTGCCTGGATTGGAATGGCTATGTTAGCACCATAGCTAAAAGAACTTAAGACGGTGTCAGAGGAAGCCTCAGACAGTTGAAAATTTTGGTAACAACCTTGGAAATAGCCAATTTTTAAATGATATTAACTAGGGGGCTGGTTCATTGTGTGTGTGTGTATTTTTTGGATCCTCACAATGAGACTTTGAAACAGATAGCTTTTTGGGAAATATGTATATGTTTACTTGGAAGTCAGAGTTAAGAAGAGAGATGAACAAGTGAAAGAGAGAAATACAGAGAGAAAGAGATCTTCTATCTGTTGCCTTATTCCTTAGATGACTGCAATAACCCAGGCTTAGCAGGCTAATGCCAACATCTAGAAACCTTATCCTTGGTTTCCCACATGGCTGGAAAGGGCCCTTATACTTTGGCCATCATCTACTGCTTTCCTATTCTATTAGTATGGAGCTGGATGGGAAGTGAAGCAGCCACTTATATGCAATGCCAGTATCACAGGTGGTATCACACTTCTTGATGCCAGCCCCTTAATTAGGCGATACTGGTTCCATTATACAGATAATGCAGTTGAGACCTAGGACCACCATGTACCTTGCCCAAGGTCACACAGTCAATACGGAACAGAGGATAGCTTTACAGCAAGGATTACTTTGAAGATCTTGGGTCTGACCCTACATTGTCCTGCCTCTAAACCTGCAGAGGAAAAGCATGATCCCTTCTCAGCAGAATTCAGAACGAGAATGTGGCAGTTCCCATTCTGTGTTAAAATATGGTGTGGGTCAGGGTGTGTTAGATTAGGAAGAGAAGGGATATAAATCCTGATGAATAGTTTGCCTAAGACACCATGAGGTTGTGACTTCTCCATCTTAGGTCAGGAATGCGATGAAGGAAATACTGGGAAGACACACGTGGGGTTTTCACAAGTTCTGTGTGATGATTAGGGAATCAAAGACCCCTTGGAAAAGCTGGAATGAGCGTCTTTGGGGACTGTATTTTGAGCTGACTTGTTAAAGATCTTCCATTTGGAACTCTGCATGTATTGTGTGTGTGTGTGTGCTTTAAAATGAGCACTATTCCCACCCCCATCTCATCTTCATTGAGTTTCAGCAGGGAAGCATAGCTTGGAAAGAACCTGATGCCTGGGTCTGATATAAGCAACCCTGAGCAAAGATCCCTATTTTCTGTTATTGGCCTTATCTCTGGTTTTCACAAGCAACATGGATAATTATCTCTATGAAATGTGATTTTTTCCACAGTGCACCAAGATACCTTGAGTTATGGAAAGCTGAGAATATTAGCCAGACCTAGGCTAGCACTCCATTCAGCCCCATCACAGTACTGTGAATCCCAGTGTCCATGCTTCCCTCTGCCAACCCTTTATATGCCCAACTGGTAATCTACGACATTGATTTTGAATATAGCCAGAGCTGTGAGCCAGGCGAGGTATCACAAGCACTTCCAAAGGTGAGGGTTTCATTCCAAGAATGGTGGTTATGAAACAGTCATATTATGTGCACATTCTGGTAGCACAGAGAAAATGTCAAAATCCTGAGATTCCTAGATCATCTTCCCCAAGACACACTGGGACTAAGAACTTCAGGTGTCTTTGTAAACAAACTCCAAGGAAATGTTCGCTTCTGATGAAACTGTAAGGAAGTGTTGATTTTAAGATTTTTAAGTCCACGTGTGTGAGATGTAAATCATGTCTAACTGCTGGAAGAGATGGCCCTTGATTCTGTCACATGATTCGATTTTATTGACGTCTTCCTTTGGCACTTGGATGAGGATTTTCATTTGTTTATCACATTCTGTAGACTGCTACCTTCCCCAGAGCCCATGTCACCATCCTTTTTATTACGTTTTTCCCTTTTCTACATCCACTCATTGAATCCATCATACAAATGACCTGTGCTCATTAAGTACCACTTTTCTGGGGCAGAACGGCATTCACTGATGGCCCATTACAAGCACTGTTGATAGAAGCAGTTGGAAGCAAAAAAAGAAATGCAATATATTTTGGGTTGGGGAAAAATAGGCCTGATGCACAACAGAAGGTCACCTCTTTTAGCAATAAAATCTAAATTTAAACATAGTTCTATGCCGTTTTTATTTGGGATGAAGTTCGCTTTGGAAGTAGGCAGAACTCGGATGAGGTCTTGTGGTGTCTTTGTGACATCAGCCTTTGGAGGCAGAGCTGGCTCCGCTGGTTCCTGTATCCCCTGCGTGATGACCATTAACTTCTCAGTGTTCAGTGCCTCTGCGGACCTCTCTCAATGGAAGATGATGAAACGGACATTGAATAAAAACGAATAGCATGCCTCAAAATGGAAACCAACTCCAGATTTTCAGGAAGTGAATCACATTTTTATGTTTTAGCTCAGTTGTGGGCACAGTCTCATTTTGCCTTTCCTATCTCGACTTCTTTGTCAAGTGAATTCAATGTATGCATTTTATAATTTTGAGGTGTCCAACAGCACCCCCTTGGAGTTTGGGAAAGAATTGAAAACAGGAAGATAAAAGTTCTTGAAAATAAAAGAGACAAAAGTGGATGGGACTATGATCAGCAGGCTAGATTTGAGAAAACCCACACACAGACTTGAAGGGGTTACATATCTTGGATTAATTACCTACATATATAACCTGTTATGTTTAGGGCACATGATTGATGCTTTACTGGATTCTAGTTATGAGTCTGAATTCTTCCCTCCAGCTTTTGCTTTACCTTGGAAAGATCTCTTTGGCACAGTGTGGCAGGTCACTGCAGGGCTGTGGATTCGGGATGCATTTCAGACAGGGCAGCGACAGAGATCGGGGTGCCTTGGAAACGCAGGGAACACACAGGCACATAGCACAGAGTGCCAGGTCACTGCAGGGCTGTGGATTCGGGATGCATTTCAGACAGGGCAGCGACAGAGATCGGGGTGCCTTGGAAACGCAGGGAACACACAGGCACATAGCACAGAGTGCTGCGAGACACTGCAGGAGCAAGTGGAACTTCACTTACTTCCAAGTTCCATTATTTCCAGTCAGGTGATTTGGTGAACAGTTTGAATTCTATTTACTTAATTAGCAGAAAATTTTAGGATCACGTTGCCAGCCACCTGCACTTCTCTGTGCTGAAAAGTTTAATTGGGGCAATTTATACAACTGTTATAATGACTTCAAAGGCAATCTCTGCTTTGCATATTAAAATCATTGTTGGTTTTTAGTAACAGGATTTAGAGATCTGCTGAATAATATGATTGGAAATTGTCAGTCCCCTCTCAGATATGGAAATTGTATGTATCAGTTTCAGCCTTTATGTTGAGAAATGTGTGTACAGATTTCCATGTATATCCATGGGAGGCATGGCTTGACACACACACACACACACACACACACACACACACACACCCTACGGTAAAGTTTAAGTTTCTAACTTATACATTGTAAAATTTCTTAACAGTAAAATACAGCCATTATAACTCTGTGCCATATTAACATTGTCAGCATCTCTCCTTATGAATGATAATGTAATAAGGTCAGAGTTACAAGGAGACAAGCACAAGGCAGTTGGTCTGCTGACCAAGACAGGTGCTGTGTGGCTTACAGGCAGCTGGAGCTCACAACTGGATAAAACAGCAATTTACTACTTGGGCAGGTTTAAATCAGACGGCAGAACGTTTCATCATACTGCGCAGTTAAAGCTTACAAATTGTTTATTTTCGCTATTTTCCATCTAAAATTTTCAGACTGCAACTGACCAAGGAAAGTGCAACCACAGGTTTGCGGGGCGCTAGGGAGTGGTGGCTGTTGCGCATACTCCCAGTGCAGTACCGCTCCAGGAGGCTGCAGGCCTGCTTGGTTCTTTGTGCTGGCACCTGGTGAACTTCCTCCATGACTCAGCCATTCATTCACCACTTCGGACCTGAGTGTCCAACAGCTGTCAGGGGCATGTCTTGGCTCTCGATACCCACCAGGAAGAATGCAGGGCCTGAATTCAGAGAGCATGGCCTTGGTTCTCCTGCTCCTATCTTCCCTTTGTCCTTAGAGCAAGGGTCTGTTCTGTAGGGTTTTTTCCTTTTGTTTGTCGCTTTGCTGGTCTGGTTCCTCCATGGAAATGCTCAACTACCTGATAGCATAGAACCAATTGCTGGACAAAGAAGAGGCTGGCATCAGAAGCAGCATGGTTGGGCACAGGTGTCCTTTTTAAAGACTCATCTTGAGGTACAGCCCCCACTATTTTCCCAGGCGATAGTCGGGGAACTGGGTTGAAGGTGGAAGTGAAGCACCCAGGGCATGCTCTGTATGCAAGGCCTTTGTTTGTTATGCTGGGGCTAGAGGTGGAGCATTTACCATGCCTGGCTTTCACAGGGTATGCCAAGGCTAGCAGGTGGAGCATTTACCATGCCTGGCTTTCACAGGGTATGCCAAGGCTAGCAGGTGGAGGGTTAACCATGCCTGGCTTTCACAGGGTATGCCAAGGCTAGAGGTGGAGCATTTACCATGCCTGGCTTTCACAGGGTATGCCAAGGCTAGAGGTGGAGCATTTGCCATGCCTGGCTTTCACAGGGTATGCCAAGGCTAGAGGTGGAGCATTTACCATGCCTGGCTTTCACAGGGTATGCCAAGGCTAGAGGTGGAGCATTTACCATGCCTGGCTTTCACAGGGTATGCCAAGGCTAGAGGTGGAGCATTTACCATGCCTGGCTTTCACAGGGTATGCCAAGGCTAGAGGTGGAGCATTTACCATGCCTGGCTTTCACAGGGTATGCCAAGGCTAGCAGGTGGAGCATTTACCATGCCTGGCTTTCACAGGGTATGCCAAGGCTAGCAGGTGGAGCATTTACCATGCCTGGCTTTCACAGGGTATGCCAAGGCTAGCAGGTGGAGCATTTACCATGCCTGGCTTTCACAGGGTATGCCAAGGCTAGCAGGTGGAGGGTTAACCAATTGAATCATTGCAGAGGCCCTTATCAATTCATTTTCAATATTATATGCATAACGACTACCTGAAATTAAACAAACAGTGTTTTAAAAAAGTTTACCTACTTACAGTAAAGGTGAGAATGATATTTGAGCTGGCAAATTGGTAAATCCCAAGCGTGTGGAAGTGACAAGAGGATTTGCAGTTTAAAGGTTATACAATTACCAAGTGTTAAGCTGCAACTCAGGAGCTAATGTGAGCTGGACACATGCTGAAAGCTGGTAGGGGGCTGTGATGGGAACAAGTGCTTGGCAGAAATATGAACAAATAATACAGTCTCACAAATTGCCATTTTCTTCAATGCTATGAGGCATCTGAGAAGCGGAGGAAAGTCAAGCAGGAGAAAGGAGTGTGTCCGTTCCCTGAAGCTCCAGGATGCATATTTTGTTTTGTTTTTCTTTTTTTCTTAAAGATTCATTCTTATATTTGAAAATCAGAGTTACTGGAATGTGGAGTAGAGAATGGCATGTGGGGAGAGAGAAAGAGAGAGATCTTTCATCTGATAGTTCATTGCCAAATGGCTGCCAGTGTGAATGCTGGGTAAGGCGCAAGCTAGAAGCCATGAGCTTCAAATCTATTCCCCACATGAGTAGCAGCAGTTCAGTTACGTGGCCCATTGTCTGCTGCTTTTCCTGAGCCATTCGCAGGGAGTGGATTGTAAGTAGAGCAAAGAGAAAACAAACCATTGCCCGTTTAGGATGCAGGCATTGCATGTGGTGGGTTTACCAGCCATGGCACAATGCTGACCCCAGGGACGGCCTCTTTTCTTTAATCCTCACTTTGCACACTGCTGTAAAGAACTGTGAGAAGAGGCCCAGGAGTGAGCTCCTGCCTGCAGTCAGCTTGTTCACAGCACATCCAATTGATAACCATCCTAATGTAACAATGCAGAGTCAACATGTACAAGAGGGTCTTCAACAGTTCATGGAAATGAATAATACGAAAAAATAAGAAAAGGCCATGTATGATTTTAAAATTTGTTGCACCCAAATAAACTTACCTTTAAATCCCATGACTACCCAGCTTTGTATTATTATTATTATTATTACTATTATTATTTTAAGCACCTATGCATTTTTAAAACTCCTGAATATTTTGAGCATCAGAATCTGTGTATTTCACATCACTTGCAGCTCATATATTCCCAGTCATATTTGGCAGTGTCTCATGGGTTTGTCTTTTCTTTTCTGTCTTTATTGCCTACAGCATGAATTCTTATTCTGCCCACATGCACTCATTAGCCATCTTCTAGGTCAGAAAATGTGTTGACAGTGTGTGCCTAATAATGGCTTGCCAGAGACTTTGGGTCGTTTGAAGCTAGACCCTGTGTGCTTTCCACAGCCAAGGAGGAGCTGTACAAGAAGCTTATGAAATTTCGCAAGCATGGTGAAGTTGCCTTGAGCTATAGAGACACTTAATGATCTTTAGCAACTTCAGAGATTCAGAACCCTGGAGGCTGCTTTCTACAATTTTGGGTCAAAGCCCTTTGCCTCTTTCTCATATAGAAAACTTCACAGCCTGATTCATGCCAAACCTCTTTGATTAACAAGCACATAATAAGACCAAGGCTAATGTCAGCTGCCATGGTTCAGCTGGTGTTAAGTGTTCCTTCTGTAAGCATCAGTGAGCAAGAACGTTTTTGTTTCACAAGGTTCTCATAAAATTAGACAAAACAAACTGGAGTGATATATTTGAGCAATGCAGTCTATATATAATCCAGGGGAAGGAAGCAGAGAAAATGTGTTATCCTTATTATAACTGCATGTTTAGGGAGGAAAATGCAGTTTTCTGCAATACGATGCAAGTGTGAAGCAAAGGCAAAGTAAGAGAAATACACAAAGTGTCTGGTGTGACTGGTACAAAGTATCAGCACACTCCTGGTGAGCTAATGTGCAGACAGCACACCCTCTGGATTCAGTGGAGGCTCCGGGAAAATCTTGTGAAGCTGGAAATTTTTCCATCACAGAAATGGAAGGATGACACACTTCACTGGCAGATGCCCATGTGCCTGTGACCATGAGGGGTGCTGATTGCAAAAGTGAAGCTCTTGAAAGACAGAGGCTCACATGAGCCCAGAAAGCAGCACTGGCATTCCATCCAACCCATGGGCGTTCCATCCAACCCACTGGCGTTCCATCCAACCCACTGGCGTTCCATCCAACCCACTGGCTTCCATCCAACCCACTGGCATTCCATCCCACCCACTGGCGTTCCATCCCACCCACTGACGTTCCATCCAACCCACCGGTGTTCCATCCAACTCCCTGGCATTCTATCCAACGCACTGGCATTCCATCCAACCCACTGGCGTTCCATCCAACTCACTGGCATTCCATCCAACTCATGCCCTGATGTTGTGCTTTCTGTCTTTCTCTGTTCTTCCCTTTTCATCTCTCTTCATTCCTTTCCTATCTCCTTCCTCTGTTCTTTCCTTCCTCTCCTCTCCTCCCCTCCCCTTTCCTTCCCTTACCTCCCCATTCCTCTCCTGTCCTCTCCTCTCCTCTCCTTCATTCCCTCCACCTCCCCTCTCCTTTGCTCTCCTCCCCTCCCCTCTCCTCCATTCCCCTCCCCTTTCCTCTCCTCCCCTCACTTCTCTCTCCTCTCCTCATCTCTTCTCTCCTCCTCTCCTCTCCTCTCCTCTCCTTTTCCCAAGTACTTGACAGAGACTTCAGCATTTGCTTACGTCAAATGCTCCTGCATCTTCTAATGCAGACTGTTCCTTCCAACTTTTGCCAAATGCTATATAAAACCTCTTTGTATGAGCACTGGCGGTAATCCTGGCGGCCCCATTTCCCATCCAGGTCCCTGTTTGTGGCCTGGGAGAGCAGTTGAGGCTGACCCAAAGTCTTGGGACCTTGCACTTGCATGGGAGATCTGGACAGATCGGCACAGCTCTGGCTCAGCTCTAGCCATTGTGACCACTTGGGGCATGAATCAGAGGACAGAATATCTTCCTGTCTGTCTGTCCTTCTCTGTGTGTATCTGACTTTCAAATAAAAATAAATGAATCTTTTTAAAAAGGAAGAGGAATGAGAAATCCTGTTGTCAGAAACTTCTCTTAACATTGCAAAGTTAATTAGAAATATTTTCAGTTAGAAATCAATTATCTCAATCAGAAAGCTTAGAACTATTAAAAATAAATAAATAAGATTGTCCCTTGGAAGAAAGGCCAGGCATCCAACAGCTCATCTTTCAGCATCTTAGACATACTGAATAGTATCCGTGCACATCCTGATTATCCCATGATCAGTGCTCATCTTAGTAAAGGAAAGATGCTTCGAGGAAAAACATGTTGTGTGCTTGGGAAGATAACAAATACAAATATGAAAGATCAAATAGATGAAGTGAATTGTAGCTGAAGAACTACATGGATACCTAGTCAACATCAGACACAAAATGTGAAAAGTGGTTCAAAATGTGAAAAGTTCTATTACTTAAAAAGAAACTTCTCATAATGCAATTACTTATTTTTGCTGCACAGCAGGAGTGGTTGGATGTTAATAGTATTCTTTACAAAGTGGTTTCTTTGCTCAAATACGTTTGAGAGCTGCTGGAGTGTGCGAGATTCCATGAGCTCCATTCTCAGTACATTGGCATGCTCGTGTTCACACAGTGAGCAAAAGGGTAATGCACTAGAGGCTGGTCACCCTCTCATACGCACGTGGAACCAGGACGCCCTTCTTTCCACAAAGCTAGTTGTCCACATCACAAGCCGGCTTTGAAAAGGCTGCCCCCAAAATTAATAGCATGGAGGAAACACGAGGAACCTCTGGGCTTCTCATAGTTGGCAGCTGGATGCTAACTGAGAGAGTGTTTTCTAGAAGAACCAGTAAGAACATCTTGAGTGTCATAAACAGACATCAGACCTCTCTTCCTCCTCTTCTGTAGAACACAATTACCCTGGAATGTCACTTCTTACTCCTGGTTTGGATGACTCACAACTTTGGTCTGTATGTAATGGGTCTCCACTGCCTGTTTAATCATCAGGATTGCTAAGTTTGAAGATAGATTTACTTATGTGGAAGGCTGAATGACCAGCAGAGCTGATCTTTGACCTTCTGATTAATTACTCCAATGGGTGCAACAGGCAGGGCTGGACCAGGCTGAAGTCAGGCATGGGAAATTCCATCCCTGCCTCCGACTGGGGTGGCAGAGGCCCAAGGCATGGCCCACACTCCATGCCTTTCCAAGGCACATCAGCAGGGGCTGGAATTGAAAACTGAAATGGAGGATCCCGGACTGGGTCTGCTGCCCCAGTATGGGAAGGTTGCCTTTGTCAACAAGCAGTAATCTCTCAACTTCTGCAACATGAACCTGAGCCGCTGCCTCAGCTATTGGAATTCACTCCCTTATCTGATGGTGCTCACCATTCTCCGGATAATTCTGAACATGCATTTTCAAAGGCTTTTTTTCTTGATTCATTGAAATACTTATTGCAACACCCTACTCCAGAATCTAGCATGGAGCTTAAACTGAGGTAGGCATATTTGCCTTCTTTGCATATGTAAATATTTAGAGGGAAATGAAACAAACAAAAAAAGAGGGGGGCAGAATCTACCTGCTTTTTTTCCTCCTGCAAAAATCTCCTAGAGATAACAAATAGACTTCCACTGTTCTACCAACTTTGTTTCTGTCAGAGATGCTGTTACAAGTCTGAGCCAGATAGGTCACAAGCGCAGTGGATCAGAACATGTGCAGTGGAGAAGCAGCACAGTGCATTGGAAGGTGTACCCAGGAAAGAGAAGGAAGGGTACTTCTAGCCTTTTTCTTCTTAGACCTGGGGGATCACATTGAAAATGAGATGAAAAGTGACCTAGAGTGTCGAAGAACCGACTGTCCACATGACATTCAGTTCCAAACAACTGGAAATGCAACTGATGATGTGCATTTAGGGAAATAACCTTGTGTTATGGCTTATTAATTTTGAGGATACATCTTTGTAAGGTAACTTGAGTGTAAATGACAAAGCAAATTTTGCTGTAAATATAAGATACCACACCGGAAGTGGCTGTGGATCCGTGCGTTAAAATCTGAAGCATGAGTGGTGTTTGTGAAGTTGTTGTAACCGTGTCTTTATTCGAGGTTACTCTGTCTCCACTTACCACATGGTCCTGAGCATTCTCTATTCTTACAAAACACCACACCTTGGCAAGGGTGGAGTGAAGCCAAGAAACACTGAGCTCCCTCTAGGGATTTTCCAACTTCCAAATACAAAGTAAGGTTCATCACCAGTAGAAGGTTTACGCTGCCTGACTTAGAACCTGGCAGAAATGCTCTCTTGCTGAGTTAAAAGCTAGAATGCAGGCCTGTGAGCACAGGTAAGTGACAGGAGGAAAGCCATGGCCAAAGGAGGCAGCCCTGATTGCATCCCTTACCGCCAGGGTTAGCATTTTTGAAACCCAGCTGCATCTTGTTTCCTGCTGCTCAGTGTGTGTTTTCTGAGCTCACACGTCTTATTTTTCTTTCCTAAAGTGACTTAAATTAAGTTTTAAATATCTCCAGCTCAAGTTCTTGTTAGTATGACTTATTAGAACACATTGCTCACAGTGAAGTAACACTGAAGAATCTTAATGCATTGCAAGGAAACAGTGTCATGATGGGGAGCCAGGGTTTAGAGCTCTCCTCTGGCTCATGTTCTGTGTGTGTCAGGATCACCGCATCCGAGCTCAAAGCTGGGAGCCAAACAAGTGGTTCCTGAATATAGAAAAAATCCTAACTGAAACAATTATATGCCTCTCTCTGATAAAAGCCAAGAAAACATCTTGCCTTGCAATGGCAGACACACACACACACACATATAAAGGTATAAGATGTATATATAAAGATGTATGTATTTTTTTGGTGGGAAGGGCAGATTTCAGGGAGACAGAGAAAGAACTTCCGTTTGCTGTTTTGCTCTCCAAGCAGTGACAATGGTCAGAATTGAAACAATCTGATGCCAGCAGCCAGGATATTATTAAGGTCACCCATTGCGGGTGCAGGGTCCCAAGGCTTTGAGCCATCCTCTACTGCTTTCCTAATCCACAAGCAGGGAGCTGGAAGGGAAGTGGAGCAACTAGGACGTGAACTGGCACCAAAATGGCATCCCAGTGTGTGCAAGACAAGTATTTAACAGCTGAACCAATGGGCTGGGCTGACAGATCATTTTTATAAAACTTAGAAAAAAATACTCAAATGTATTTACAGCTGCTTTTGTTACAAACTTGAAATCCGAATTGTGTTCATTGAGAAAAGGCAGCCTGCATGTCATCATTAGCAAGGTTTTCTGTGTTAGTTTCATTTCTGTTCACTTTCATTTTTTGCATTTTGCTCCATTCTTGTGCATCAGAATAGCACATGGCAACTTGGCTGCCTGTAAGAGGGTGTTGTTGTCAGGCAGTGAGACCCTCACTTGAAGAGCGCTCCCTGTGTGGACTGAGCAGACCAGATGCTGGGTGACTAATGCCATGTAAATATCTTCTGTTGATATCATGCATTACCAGGGATGCCTGTGGATCCAGGGAGGGCAGGAGAGAGCTTACACCAAGATCTCCAGAGTTAACCTGCAGTGCAAAGCTAACATGCTGGTGTAATGTGCTGGAATCTGACACAAAACACTCTGGAGAACTATACCGTTTTAATTTAATACATATATAAACATTAGAAATGTTGACAAAAAATGGATCAAGATGGAGAAAAGGAGCAGACCTGTGCAGTTGCAGCAGCCCCGAGCTCTCTGCCCACTGTGCGGTGCTGGACGAGAGTCAGGCCCTTTCTTTGCTATTGCATGCGTTCTGGCAGAAAGCAGTTTGGCCACCATCGGGGGGTTAACAAAAATACAGCAGATCACTTCAGACCTCACCCAGGCCTTCATCCCTAGAGCTATATGAGCAGTGCCCTGAAATTTAACTCTCTGGTATGTTTCCTCATTATCCTCATTATCTTGCCTTTCCAAGGGAAGCAAGATCTTCATGCAGTTAAACAGACTGATGCAGAAGCACTGGATGCTGTAGCTCACTGTGAGCAAGAACAATATGGTAAAGTTTCTGTCCCTGGAAATCCAGAAGCCATCTGTAAGCCCTGTAGTATTTACTCCCCTTCTCTTACAGCTCACATATCACACTGGGATGCATGGTTGGGCAGCTGCACTCAGTTCTGACCCTTTTGCCAAAATGACAGCACTGCAGCTGAGAGGGAGTCGACTTCCTTTGTGAACGTGTTGTTTCTTTGGGAACACAACAGTTATCAGTGCAATGGCCTCAGTGGGGATCAATCAATGCAATGTGGGGATAGGTACAGCTGATAATTTCTCCAAGTTCTGAATGTCCTGTGCTTTGAAGAATTGGCCTCTAAAGACCCCTGAACACATCTGGGTCCTCACTTTTGCAGAACAACCACCTAAGCAAGTTAAAGGTGTTGCTATACAACTCCAAATCTAGACCCACTTGCCCAATACACAATACAGCAAAGTGGGAAGTAAGTAAACTGCACAGCAGGGAACTGGCCTTAGTTCTTGTGGCTTCTGCGAGGCTTCTGACCATCACTTCACTGGTTCATCAATGGAGATGCCATGTTCTTGAGAGAATGGTTATGGTGACCAGGTGGGCCTCAACTCGTCTGGGAATTAACTGCTTTGGACCTGGAATTCCCTGAAATTTACTCTTCTGGAAAATACTGGCCGAAAAGGGTTGATCCAATATAAGTTAATGACATTGTAAATATAGTGTTAGACCCTTGTAGGGCCAAGAGAGTCACCCCTTCAATCCATTGATTTCCTTTTGCAAAGGACTGAGAAGGACCCCTTGGTCTAAGGGAGAGGCTGGGCTCCACTTGCACATTTGAGTGTGCATTGTAGCAGATAGAGGAATGTGCTTTTGTTTGCCTCAGTTGCATCAACAGCCCATGCAGGGCAGAGGCACAGTGGCTGGTCACCCTCTTGAACTGCAGGAGGGCTGCCAGGAGCTGGGAGGTACACTGGAAGCTCATTTGCTCATTCTTGCAGGTGCCTTAGCTGGGAATTTCCCCAGCAAGAATCCATGATGGACTTTCTGCTGTGAAGTAGACCTTGGGTTCATCTAGGGAACTGACTTCTCACACTGGTCTTTTCATCAGCTTGCTTCCTTAACACCTGCATCTGTTGTAGTTGCAATAAATTCCAATTATAATGAAGATCCAACTGTGGGGGTAAAATCGAGGAGTGATAATTATTAGAATGGAGTGGCATAGAAACAGGTTTCAAAAGCTTTCAGAAAAGCCATCTGCCCAAACGAAGACAAATGCAGCTGGCTGCTAATTACAGCACATAGACAAAGCAACACAAACTAGCTGATTTTAATACATGAGTCTCAGTAAGCAGCTTATATTAGCTGCTGTTTTGGAGGCTATTGAAATGCTTTGTTTTGCCTCACTAAGGAAAACATCCTGAAAATTGAAACTGACTTTGAACTGTGTAAAAAGGGGATGAGTATTTTTGACAAAAGAGGTAACCATCAGTCCTTTGGGGAGCAATGTTTTCAACAGGTGTCCTGTTCACTTCAGTGTTTTATGGGGAATGGAGAAGACAGAATTTAACTGCCATGAAAAAAAAAATTCCTGTATTTAAAAAAAAAATATATATATATATGCAAAAAAGAGACTCACACAGAGAGGTGGTTAGGCGAGAGAAAGAGAGAGAGAGAGAGAGAGAGAGAGAGAGAGAGAGAGAGAGAGAGATTGCATTTGCTGATTCAACCCACAATGGCCACAATGGCTACGGCTCTGCCAGCCAAAACCGGAACTCTAGAAGTTCATCCCAGCCTTCCATAAGTTACAGGAGCCCAAGCACAGTGACAATTTTTTACTGCCTTAGCAATGAGATTTTTTTTTAGCAATAATTTGGATTGCTAGTTGAGCAGCTGTGACTCAACCTGGCATTCAATATTGTATGCTCATGTGGCTTAACCTGCCAGTCCAGTTAACACGTTTTATACACTTACTTGATTGCCTATTTTGTAACAAGTAAAATCAAGGGTTTCGTTTTTGTTATTGTTGTTTTTGTTTTGATTGAGGTGGACTGTGTGTATATCTAGCTGCAACTGAATGATTGGCTTTTGGCACACACTCCTACACAGAGAAATTTTTCTTTTAAATTTTGCAAGTGACTCTTAGAAGGCACAGAGGTGGATAGCAGGTTATAATGGACAATGCTCTTTAAGGTTGCGTTGCCAGGTGGGCTGTGTTCCAAAGCAGCACAGCACTGGCCCACTCAGTCGTATTTGGAGGTTTAGTGAGGGAGATGGAAAGAGACAGCCATGCTGCTCTGGCTGGTGAGCAGAACATCCACTCAAGTGTCAGGAGCTCTATGATCCACAGGGAGAGTCCACTGCAGATCTCTGTGGCCATCAGAACAGTCCCCTGCATGTGCTGTCCTCTCAAGAGGCCTGGCACACAGCAGGCACAGCTGGCGTGTGCTGCCACAGTTACAGTCACATGGCCCTGACCACATGATTTGGGCCTTTACTCTTGTCCTGGAACTTGAATTGAAGGCGTGGTTTGAGGTCTGATCCAGAGCAGATCAGGTGCTCAGGAAGATATTTTGTGCCTCCCTCTAGAAGGCACCTTCTGCATGCAGAAGAGAGGTCTGGTGAGGTGTGTATATCTATCTATCTATCTATCTATCTATCTATCTATAGTGATATTGAGTTATTTATGTTTATACATCTAATGTTCTGGGTCGTTATAATTATACATGTACTGTCCCAGTTCTCCCTTGAAGTTCATTTCCTTCCTCTTCTAGAAAGAGATCAGCTTGTAAAATCTCATATTTATGTCATGCATGTTTTATCTACCATGTTGTTAAATACACATGTTCAAATATCTTCAACAGTGTTGACATTGTATTTTGATTACTTTCCAAGTGTGCCAACAGCCAGGAACTGGCATCATGGCTCAGTGTGTTAAGCCGCTGCTGACTCTGCTGGAATCCTATGTCAGAGCACCAGCTCCTGTACCACCTGCCTGGCTTCACATCCAGCTCATTTCCAATGTTTCCAGGAAAGCAGAATGTGATGTTCCAGGTGTGTGGACCTTGGCAGTGATGAGGAGGACCCAGATGGAGATCCTGGCTTCTGGCTTTGGCCTCATTCATTGCTGGCTGTGAAGAGGATCCCGGGAGTGAACTAGCAGATGGAACTCTTTCACTCTGTTCTCATTATGTTGCTCAGTGGTCAGCAGGTAAAAGTAAATAGAGTGTAATCCAGCTAGAGTGTGGCTCACTACAGAGGCAGAGCAAAATGCAAACTGCTCTGCCATGCAGCCATGCAGCCACGCATTTAATTAACAACCATTTATTGAGTATCTGCCTTCTTTAAAACTTTGAATGCATCTTTCCCTGTAATGTGCAAAAGGCTTTTTTTTTTTTTTGCCTTACCATTTCTAGCACACTTATGAAACTGACATCCACTGGCAGGGAGACAGTTTATAACTGCAAAAGGAGAGAGTCCTCTACTGAATTTGCCTGCCAGGGTGCTTCAAATTGGATTCCAGTTTGAGTTATCAGAAATGTCTGCCTCTGGTCTCTCCGCAGATGATTGACTTGCTGGGGAACCACGCTCCTTTGACAACCATGAATGACCGTAGTGACTTTCATCTCTGTGACTTGATGTCTTGTCCCTTCTATGTCTAACTCTTCCATCCCCTCCTCTTAACTAATCTCCATTATCTGAAACAGCTTCCAAGGTATTGCCAACTTACCTGGGCTCTTAGAGGGATGTATAAAGCAACTGTGTGCTCACTGAAAGTGGTCATTGTTCAATACTGTGTCTTCTCAATCTAAATATGTGATGTAATTGGCTTAAGACTTGTGTCCAAATTGAGCATCTCTTGGTAATTGGAGTTAACAACCTTTCAACTGACCTTGTGATGATTGCCACACGTCCTAAACTATTTTAAATGAAGTGACTCTAGGCAATATCCTTTCACAGTTGGCATCGATTTATTTTTAAATATGTATGTATGTATGTATGTATGTATGTATGTATGTATGTATTAAATGATACAGTCCCATATGTTCTGGCATCCCCTCCACCTCATGAAAAACCCTTCCCTTCCAAGACTTTCCCTATATTATTACGATACTATTGTCCTTCAAAAACAGACAGAAGTTCACCATTCTGCTATCTTAATATATTCTGATGTTATAGGTATAGATAATGGTAGAGTCCACTATTCTATTCCAAAATCTATTTAGCAATTTTATTGGGAGCCCATCTTTGATTTGAAAGTAGAGAAGCAAACTGCATTGTATCTTCACATCTTGATATGATACTCTGTTATACTATTCTTCTAGATGATGTAAATACATATATATTTGCCTACATATATATGTATATATAATTACTTTATATTTTCACGAAAGTTGTTTTATATCACAGTGAGCATATGGTATTTGTTCCCTTTTGGGATGGAATTATTTCCCTGAGCATAATGGTCTCTAGTTAGGAACATTTTTGTTGCAAATGGTAAGATGTCAATGTTTTTAACAGCTGAATACTATTCCATAGAGTAGATATATCACAGTTTCTTTAGCCACTCTTCTTTGGATGGGCATCTGAGTTGTTTCCATGTCTTTGCCATTGTAAATTGTGCTGCTGTAACTATCGGAGTACAGTTCGTTTTCTCATATTCAGATTTTATTTCTTTTGGATATATTCTCAGAAATGGGATAGCTGGGTCATAAGGCAGATCTGTCTTCAGATCCATAATGACTCTCTGTACTGACTTCTGTAGTGGTTGTACTAGCTTAAACTCCACCAGCAGTGAACGTGGGTGCCTTTCTCCCCACATCCATGCCAGCAGGTGTTGTTAGTAGAGTTCTGAATGTAGGCCAGTCTCACTGGCGTCAGGGGAGCTCAGTGCAATCCCAAGCAAAATCCCAACAACGTTCTTCTCAGACACAAGAGACCACCAATAGCTAAAGCTGTCCTGAAGAATAAAAATCAATCAGGAAGAATCGCAATTCTAGACCTCAAGACATACTACAGCGCAGGGGTCATCAAAACAGTCTGGTACTGGTGTACAGAAACAAAGAAGATCAATGGAGTATCATCCTGATCAATTAAAAGCTCCAACATACTCTGCTGGCTCTGCCTTCAAACCAGAGAGGGTCTCCCTAAGAAGCCGTTGAACTTGACTGAACAATAAGATGCTGAACTCTATGTTTGGTATATGCTTGCAATGAGGGAATCTCAAATGAACTTGAACTGTGGTTATGCACCAAGGTGGAAGGATCCACCATGGGGGGAGGGTTTGCGGAGGAGGGGTGGGAGGGAATCCCAGTACCTATGAAACTGTGTCACATAATACAATGTAATTAATGAATAACTTTAAAAAAAGAAAAAAAAATCAATGGAACAGAATAGAAACAGCAGAAAAGATCCCGTACGTGCACAGCCAACTAATCTTCCACAAGAAAACTGAAAATAATCCAGGAATAAGCCTGCTTTCTTCACAAATTTCTGTTGAAACAATCGAATGGCAGCCTACAGATGGAAGAAGCAAGACCCGCACCTGTCACCGTATACAAAAAATCAGCTGTAAATGGATCAAGGACCTAAATCTGCACCCAGAAACCAGCAAACTATTAGAGGAAAACATAGGAAACAATCTCCAAGGTATAGAAATTTGGAACTGATTCTTAGATAATTCACCAAAAGCACAGGCAGTCAAAGCCAAAATAGACAATTGGGACTACAACAAGCCAAAAAGTTTCCATGCAGCAAAGGAAATGATCAACAAAGTGAAGAAACAACCAAGAGAATGAGAGAAAATCTTTGTACACTACACAGCCAATAGGGGACTAATATCCAGAACATACAAGAGCTCCAGAAACTCAACAACAGCACAACAAACAACACTGTGAAAGAAATGAGCAGACATTTTTCAAAAGAACAAATTCAAATGGCTGTTAGGCATATGAAAAAGTGCTCAGGCTCCATTGCTATCAGGGAATACAAATGGAATCCACATTGAGCTTGGTATCTTTATGTGCTAAGTTCATGATATGCGGAAAAAGAAGCAAACAAAAGACATGTTAAAATGTACTGATTCAAAAATATGGAGATTATACATGTCAAATATCCTTTTCAAAATAAGTAAATTGGCCTTATCCAACTTTTATTTCAAGTGGAGACTTTACAAAGGAGATTTTCTATTGTCATGTGCACTGAAGCAAAATGAGCCCAGCTCTAAGGCAGCCCTCTAAGTATTCATTATTTCTTCTCACTCTACAGTATCAGATTTTCTCTTTCCTAAGTAATCTTCCCATCCACCTGAATATGTCATTGGCTTTTTCAGTGCCTATGGACAAATGAATTTCCAGCCTGTATTTTTTATTGATAAACAGAGTTCATTAACTTTGCAATGCAAGTCCATTTTGGCTTATTAAAGATGTCTTCATAGCTTACGGGTATTTCCTACAGCTCCAATCCCTCTTCTCCATTTGGTTCAATGAAAGTTGGAACCCTGAAGTTATAAAGTCCAGGCTACAAGAAATGTATGTGTCTTTCATTTCTTTTTGAGATCCTATTACTTCCAACTTGAACTAATCTGGTTCTCCTGTAAGGAATTCAGCTTGTCTCAGTGACGCAGCAGAAAAGAAAGGGCTCCACGTGTGCAGGAACGAGCTGCAGAAGCATCATCAGAGCTCACCACTGTGTCCTTCATGCTCCAGAGTCAGCCCTGCCCTTCCCGCCTCATGTACTGAAGCCAGATTTTCTTCTCAGATTTTCTGACTACAGAGTAACTGAGAACTTCCCTCAAGTCATGCCCAGAGTCAAGCTCCACATTTGGATTTTGCTAATGTGGAAACTAATACTTCTAGATTACTAACTTCACCCACAGTACAGAAGTGCAGGGAGGGGCTACAGCACTTGAGCTGCAGCCCTGTTGCCCTGCTTCTCTAGTAAGACCAGGAGTGTGGGTGAAAATCAAGAGGGGGTGAATTTGTGGAAGATATCCAGTTGTTGTTGCTGTTGTTGGTGGTGGTGGTGGTTTGATTGATTTTAGTGAATACATTCATTCTAAGGAAAATTTCTTAATCCCTACCCTCCCAAAAGTTTTCCATTCATTAAACCATAAGAGGGTATTACAAAACGTTTGTAAAAATTATATACTTAGAAATAACGAATACAAACATTTCAAAAGTCTTTTTGATTAACAACATTTTGTTAACAACAAAATGTTTCTTTGCATTCTTCTTTTCCAGCCACAGAAATTTTGATGTTTGGATACCATTAAATTATCAAAGAGGTTTGCCACACACCAGAGGTGTCAGCACACTGTATTTACCCTGCAGAGCAGGCACTGTCTATGAACATGTCTGAGCTTATGCACGCATATTAGTTTCTGGATTTTGAAATAAACTTTTGTGGAGTTTCCTACCTATTAAAGCATTAGAATAAAGCATCATACTTCGCCTGCCTCAGATTCCCGGTGTTTCCACAATGGATCCATTTGGTACACTATACCGCCTGTGTAACTTCATTGATCACATTGTCTTTGTTTGTAGATGACAGAATGCTCTTCTTGGTACTCCCAGACTCACAGAAAGATCCTCGTAAAGAATGACACGATATATCATGGCTTTTATTCTAAAGTCTGATTACTACGCATACTGAACATCTGCCAGGCTGTCTCACAGAGGCGATGTGATATTGGAGGTCCATGAACACAGAGGAAGCAGTGAGATGTCAGACCGTGACATGAGAGGTCCATGATCACAGAGGAAGGAGTGGATCTTAGTCCATGATGTTAGAGGTCCATGATCACAGAGGGAGGAGTGGATCTTAGTACATGTTAGAGGTCCATGATCACAGAGGGAGGAGTGGATCTTAGTCCATGATGTTAGAGGTTCCTGATCACAGAGGGAGGACTGGATCTTACTCCATGATGTCAGAGGTCCATAATCACAGAGGGAGGAGTGGATCTTAGTCCATGATGTTAGAGGTCCATAATCACAGAGGGAGGAGTGGATCTTAGTCCATGATGTTAGAGGTTCGGGTCATTACTTAAGGGCTTCACGCAGCACATGGCTGAGCTTGAGTATGAACAGACTGTGTATTTCAATAAAGAAAGTAAATCAAAATCAAGTTAATTTGGGGACAGTATGTTCTGAAACACATGAAGAAAGTTCTGTTTTCACAATGCAAATTTATCCTGAACATTTTGAAAGCACCCTGACATGTGTTCCTGAAACTTAAAATTGCTTATGCAAGTAGAAATTAATTTTGCCTTCATTTTCATTAACATATCCATTGCCTAATTTATTTTCATTATTTTTGGCATTCAAGTTATTCTTTAACATTTCAAAATTTTTGTTTTATATTAGTCTAGGCATTAAAGAAAAGATTTCTGTATTTACTTGACAATCAGATTTTCAGAGAGAGAAGCAGTGAAGAGAGAGAGAGAGAGAGAGAGAGACTGCACCCAGTTTCACTCCTAAAATGAGTGCATTGGCCAGAGTTTTACCAGGCCCATTGTAGAACCAGGAGCTTCATCTGCGTCTCCCACATGAGTGCAGGGACCAAAACATCCGGGCTGTGTTCTAAAGCTCCCCAAGACTCATTAATAGGGAGCCGCATCAAAATGTAACAACCAGAAAACAAACCATTGTTCAGATAAGAGTGTCACAACAGTGACTTCATCCACATGACACAACAGTGGGTTCTAGCCATGCTTTTATACTGAATTTTTCCTGTGATGTAGGATTAATACGCTGTATTTGTAATTGATGGTGTAGTTGCTTTGTAGTAACGCATTAACGTTTTTTTAGTACAGTTTTTCTAATGTCAAACACATCATTCACCCGTAGGATACATGCCACTGAGAACAACACTAATTTACATATAGTTTTATAATTGCAATAAGACCCTTCAGATGGAGCCATCTAAAGCTGTTTTCTGAATAACTTTATGTATATTTTAGTAAATTTGTAATGTTTGTGTGAAAACTTTTTTTCAGTGTATTATGCAGTTTTAAGTCCTAAGGATCCCAGCTTAAGAATGACATGGTTAATTTAAAAAGTGGTGTACAGTTGTTCCAACTGACCTGGTCTATTCTGTTTGCTCTTAATTCCCTCCCCTTAGGTGTTTGCCAAACTACTGTGAACATGGAGGGAGCTGCTCCCAGTCCTGGTCCTCCTTCCATTGTAACTGCAGTGGAACAGGCTACACTGGTGCTACCTGCCATGACTGTGAGTAGATACTACTGTTAGCATCAAGGTGCCCTCAGTGTGGAATGAGCACCTGTTGTTAATTCATTGCCTCTGAGTAGATACTACTGTTAGTGTCAAGGTGCCCTCTGTGTTGAATGAGCAATGCACGTGTTGTTAACACACTGAATGTGTTTTCTGAGAGGACATCTCTGCCAAACCCTGGTGAGTAGGAAGGATACGAGATACAGTCCATGTGCTTCTGGAATTCATGGTCCACCAGCAAGACAGGTAGGAAATGGGGCAGTGGAAATAGAGTTAGATAACTATTGCGAGAGAAGAAAAATAGAGAAATTCAGGAACACAAGGGATGGCTATTCAGTCAATGGTGTTGTGTGGGTGGGCTAAGTAATTCTGTTAGATTCAGCAATCTCCTATCTTAGTGCTCATTTTATGGCTACTTGTAACCACACCATGCCTGTGGTGCTTACCTGTCAACACTGAGAGGAGGTCTTCTTCCACAACCATTTCATTCTGAGGTAGCAGCAGAGGCCCCTACCATCTGGAAAGTTACCACCGCAGGGAGAAGCAAGTGCAAGGAAGCACTGCTAGCTTTTCAAGACTCCTACCTGAATGTGGACATCTGGCCACCTTCCATTGAGCAAATCAAGTCACACAGGTACCAACTCCCTGGAAGGTGTGACAACGACACCTGAGTATTGGTGAGAAGTACAGATGATGGTTGGTTCACCATGCAATTGTGAAACCTTCATATAGAAGACTTGGACTATCATAATATAAAATTACAGCAGCAAAACAGCAAAGGTACTCACCAGCAAAGAAATACATTAAAGCGTAAAGCATTTCAGTCTTCTTGGGAAATTCTAAATCCGTGATTCGTTCCCACATGGCTGCGGGACACTGAGTATGAGGAGGAGAGAGAGTGGCACAGCACAGCTTGTGCAGAGGTAAAGGGTGAGGAGTGGGAAACAGGTAAGATGAACCCTGAAACATGCAATTTTATACACTTCATGTGAGCACTGGAAAAATGTGATACAGAAAATGAAGGTTTCTATCAACAGCCTTGTATGCAAGCTCTACGTATAAATACCACAGATAGATGTGAAGGTGCTGGTTGTTGTTATTAGGTGATTTCATGGAACAGGTGAAATTTGAAATTATTTAGGTGCAGATGAATTGGAGAAGAATTTTCTAAAAAGATGAAATAATCCAGCCAAGAGGTAGACAGTTAGCTTAGTGCCATAGAACCCCAAATCCCACATGCTAATGCCAAAATACGACTCTCTGCTCTGACCCCTGAATCCAGCTTGCTGCATGGGTAACCCCTGGGCAGCATCCATGATGGCTCGGGTAACTGAGTTCCTGACAGCTGCTTGGTAGATCTGCATTGCATTCCTGTTCCCTGGCTTTTGTCCCAGCCCAGCCCATACTGCTGGCTTTGTGGGTGTAAATGAGCAGGTGAGAGTTCTCTCGATGCATCTCTCATAATGTCTCAGGCTGTCAAACCAATGGATCATCAAAGGGAGTTTTAAACATAACTGAGCTGAAGCCAGGCGCTGTCCTGAGGCCTGTGGTGGGGTTCTTACTTGGACAGAGCTAACTAGGTTTGTTTTGTTTTTGCTGCTGGACTGGCACTTGGAGTTGCAAAATGACAGCAAGGCAGTAAATTATAGACCCAGGAGGGCTGGCGTCTGACCCTGATCAGGGATGCACAGGGTGGACCCCCTCCTTGCTGAGGCACTCAGCTAGTGCCAAGCTTTCCCTGTGCCCTGGAATGCGGCCCTCAGCAGTGACAGAGAGTGCTCACCCAGAGAAGACGTAGAGCAGTGTCATGGGATGGTATCCTCATCGTTCATCGTTGCTTGGGTAAAGGGAAGACACAGTCTGCATTTGGGATGAAATATCTTCTTATTTAATTTTCTTTTTAAGCATTTAGATCAGTGAGGAGACTGGAATGAAAGAAATTGGACTTAATTTTACTGAGCACTCATTCTTGAATAAGTACAAACTTTTATCACTTTAGAGTTCCTTTTATTTGCAGATCTTGTGAAGGAAAATTAATGCATCCTTGTGGAACCATCTTATGATAAAATTACATGTTTCTGTGTACAATTCACATTTAATAATCCATAAATGTTAAGCCTGGTATGATAAAGATTCCCAAGAAGCCAAGAGCAACACATATTTGCATAGAAGCATCATAGGACACACAACACTTTATCGATTGTTCTGTCATTGTGCTGTAAGAAGCAGAAGGGAACAGTAATGGTCATCAATTTTATATTGAAAGTAAGGAATCGGAAAGAAGATGGAGCAAAGCAACCCCAGTGTTCGCTAGCTCACATTGCAGCATTCCTGCTGCCTTTTGGTCTCATTTGTAATGCTTCTAAATCCCATTCTGTTCCTTCCTCTAAGTGTGGTTTAGCAATCTTCAAGAGAGTTGCTCTGCATGAAATCTGGCTTCCTCTAATCTTCTCCATCCATCAGGCTCAGAATAGGATATTTCAAGCCTCTGAGAACAAGTGTGATGTTGAAAATAAGTGGAGGTGAGGCGCTGTTTTTTGAGGAAAACTGTCAAAAAAGCAGTGATGATCAGAAAGCTGACACACAAAGCCTTAACAATATCATTTTCTTTAGCTCCTTCATATCTCTCTGTATAATTTTGTTTTGTCTGTCTCAGAGTCTGCAAATATGTGAAATGCCATCTTTTCTTCTGGGAACCCAGCCATAGTTGAGCAGAGGTGTGTGGGCATCTGTGATGTTTGGCAGGCACATCTTGGATTTCCATGAAATTCAGGAATCTGCCTTCCCCCTAGCTAATCTCCCTATCTTCCTTTTGGATGATTAGCTTAGTTCTGAGAGACCTTGTAAGCCAAATGAATCAATCCTGCTTTTCTGCCCTCCCCACATACACACGCTACATACGTGAAAGCTGTCAACATACAGGTGATGGCAAGTGGGATGTCCGCAGGCAACCACAAATGTGGATGATCCCATAATCCTGTTCTGGAGAAAATAGCAGTGTCCACAGTGCGCCGGGACATGCATTACGGCAACGGCCATCCATGACGAGAAATACAGATGAGCTATTCATATTTGAAATGGAGAGTTTCCTGAGTGTTCTCTTACCATCTTCAGCATTTGTTTTGCTTTGTTCGTTGTTAGCGCTCTCCAGGAGGACTACCTGGGGACCAGCAGGATGATCTTCATTCTGCCCAGGCTTTGAAGGTACAAGAGAGATGATCTGGGTAAGGTGGAGATAGAGTGTATGCTGTAAAGAACAGGAAAATCAGAATTGCCAATGTCCTTAGACAAAGAGGTTGCTGTCAAAAGTTGATATGCGTATTTTATCTTGATTTGTTTCTTTCCTGATGATGCAAGCTGAACACAGGTGTGTGAGTTAGATCACAATCCAAAAGCACTTTGGTGAAAATTATCTCTAGAAGAAAAGGGGTTTGGGTATGTGGGCAATTCCTATTCCGCAAAGAACACCTGAGCCCAGCACATTACATCAAGCCCAAGTTGGACACTACTATATTATGTATAATTCTTGCTGCAGACAGAGCTTTCTGCCAAGGTTGCTTTAAATTCTGCAAAGGAGCAATTGAAGGTAAAGTGTTTGCAGTCCATATGAAGTACTGGCAACAGAATCAATGTGTAGCACTTTCAAATAGCCAGAAAGAGTGGCCAAAGCTATTGGCTTTAAACAATATGTGAGATCAGGAGCTAAACAATTGAGGCTTAATTTTAGAGAATACATCTTAGCCATGGGTTCTCCTGTCCATGTTACTAGGCTTCCCAGCTAAGGGTAAAAAGGGGAGATTTTTGTTGTAGGAGCCTAGATAGCAAAATGATATCATTACAATGTACTGATAAAACTAGATTAATAGTATTATTTTCATTCTACAGGTGAGAATGTCACAGTCCTAAGAGTTACATACGTATTTCAGGGTTACATAGCCAGTCACTGGTTTTGCTAGCCTTTCAGTCAAGACAATCTGCTTGGAGATGCTGAATGTTCAAACCACATTTCATTGTTTGTCGCAGGGAAGCAAGACATCTTCAAACTTTAGTGTGTGAACTTGATAATGAGGCATTCCTGACATACTGCAGCTTGCTTGTGATGCAGCAGAGTGTAATATTATACTTCTAAACAACAGCTCTAGAAAATGGAGCAATAATGGTCTCTATGCCATAATCATGAGAACACCATGGAGGGAGGAAATAGAACGGATTAGGACTCCAAGGACAGATCCAATATTTTCATGCCCATGATGTTCTAAAAAGATACTCTCTAGTCAAATGTAATTGGGAGTTTCAAGTAACTCGATGTATATTGCCAACTTGTTTCATTGAAAACTTACTATAATAAAGCTTTAGTCACTCTTTTCTAACGCTCCTTCTCTTCCCTACCAAAATTATTTACTATAATTTATAAAACTACTTGACATATATTTTACATATCAAAATGGAGGTTACCATTGATGCTCATTGTTGAGTTTCAGATTAAGAAAAGTGTTTTTGTTTTTGTTTTAGTAGGCGACTTGCAAAATAGGAATGCAATTCCATTGTCAGAATTTTATTTTGTGATTAAGGAAGTACCCTTGGAAAGCACATGTGCTGTCAGTAACTACACATTCAGTGTCAACTCTCAACACCAGCATTTACATTTCAGCGTCTGTGGTCTCGTAGTGGAATGGGGCCACTCCAGATGTCCGCCACATTCACATGGCCCTATCCCGACTTCCCTCACCATTTCTCAGCCTTTGCTGGACCTTTTGCATTGTGTCATCTGTCTGATGTCTGAATGATGCCTGTTAGCTCGTGTTTAAGCTTTGCAAAGAAAGCTCAGGCAGAAAGAAGACCTGTGAGAAGGAAGCTCCAGTGTTCATCTTGTGGATACACTCTCTGGGTGTGATTTTATGCCATTTCCCAGAAGGGGATAAGATGACAGACAGTAAATCACAGCATACCTCACAGCATCTGTTTTTTTCTTTTTCTTTCAGTTACCAGTTATAGGAACACCCACAAATGTGTGTGTATAACATAATATATAATATATTATTAATATGTAAATAAAGATATATAAATCATACATGTGTTCATGTATAAATAATACCTATTTTATAATATAGTAATATAATAATAAGATACACATATAAATACACACACATGTATATGAAAGGCAGAGTTACAGAGAAAAGCAAAGACAAAGATATTCTCCATCTGCTGACTCACTCCCCAAATGGCTGCATTGGTATATGTTGAGTCAATGTGAAGCCAGGAGTGAGGAACTTCTTCGGGGACCCAAATGAGTTCAGAGCCCAAGGATCTGAGACATCCTCTGCTGCATTCCCAAGCTCTACGTGGGGAGCTGGATCAGAGGTAGAGCAGCCAGGACTCAAACACGTGCCCAGAAGGGTTGCCAAGATTGAGAATGGAGGCTTAAGATACTAAGCCAAGACACTAGCACCAAGAAATGTACTGTTTTTATCTGATAAAGTACCTGAGACTTTCGCATTACAGGCAAATCCATTTCTTAGAGATTCCCAGGTCAAATCCTCTTACTGCTCAAACTAGTTTGCAAACCATCTTGTGGTTGATGGAACTGCACTCCACCATTTTAAGACATTAGAATATACAGGGCTTTTGGATAAGTAAGTATGTGTGTGAAACATGACAAATCAAATTATCTAGTGTTGCAGCAGAATTCAGGACTCTCCCCTGAGTCTGTTAACTACTGAGTTACAAATTATGTAGTCACACAGCCTCCTTTCTGGCAGAGTGTTTCATGACCACATGTGGCCTAAATGGGCATTCCTTATAGTGACTGTGGCAGACTAGCCGTATCAGAGACCCTGGGTGCTCAGAATATCTGTGCTCTCTAGCATCCGCCAATGGAAGTCTTCAGTCAATCCAGCTCAGTTTATTTTGTTGCATTTTTTTATAACCACACCTATTATTTTTATAACACAAGTTTTTACTAGTTTTTGAGAGACCCCTATATACATGGATTTAGAGAGCTTTGTGTGATAATAAATGTATCATTCTATTTGGTTTTTATGTACATCCCAACTACATTTGTGAATGTCTGTACAAGATTTTACGATTTTGAGGAGAGAGAAATCTTTGCATAAATAATGATTTCTATATGGAAGCACATCCTTGCACATTTTAAAAGATTCATTGTGTATCTGTAAGGCAGTTAGCAAAACAGAGATAGAGAAAAACGAAGAGAGATTTTCAATCTCTTGGCTCAGCATTAAATGCCAATTGGGGCCCAGCGGCGTGGCCTAGCAGCTAAAGTCCTCGCCTTGAATGCCCCGGGATCCCATATGGGCGCCGGTTCTAATCCCGGCAGCCCCACTTCCCATCCAGCTCCCTGCTTGTGGCGTGGGAAAGCAGTCGAGGACGGCCCAAAGCTTTGGGACCCTGCACCCACGTGGGAGACCTGGAAGAGGTTCCTGGTTCCCGGCATCAGATCGGCGTGCACCGGCCGTTGCGGCTTACTTGGGGAGTGAATCATCAGACGGAAGATCTTCCTCTCTGTCTCTCCTCCTCTCTGTATATCTGCCTTTGTAATAAAATTAATAAATCTTAAATAAAAAATGCCAATTGGACAGGCCCAACGTGGGAGCCAAGCCACAAAATCCATTCAGGTTTCCCATGCACTGGTAGACTCACAAGCGCTTGAAGGATTTGTGGTTTCTTGTGTGTTATCTGGGATTGGATCAGAAGTGGAGCAGCAGGAACTAGAATGTGTGCCAATGAGATACTGGTGAGATTACAAGTAGTAGTTTATCCCATTGCATTATAATGTCCCTCTGGTTACATGTTTATAATTGAAAAATGAGGAAGCCTCATAATATCCATAATAAATGATTACATTTAATTAGAGTTTTCTGTGGGACTTTAACTGTTAAAAATAAAAGTGTAGGAACAGTCCTGCAGCAAAGCCAGGAGGTAGACATGGAATTCAGGCTTCCACATGGGATGCAGGAACCCTGTTACTTGAACTATGACTGCTTCTTACCAGAATCTGTATTGGCAAGAAGCTTGAGTGAGGTCATAAGGCTGGGTATTGAACCCAGCCAAGCACTTCAGAATAAGATATGGGCACCTTATTTGCTAGGTTAACCACCTCCCCATCCACTAACTTCTCGCTAGTAATTTAAAAAAAGTATTATTTTCACTTTCACTTGACATTCCAAGTGACAAGAGAGAGAGATGGATCATTACTGGTTCATTCCATACATGACCACAAATAGCTGGTGCTGCGCTGGCTCAATGCCAAGAAATAAAAATTTAACCCGAATCTCTCACACGGGACAAGGAACCAAATGCATGAGCCGTCCCAGTGCCTCCCAGGATATGACTTCGCAGAGTTGATACTCAAACTAAGCCCCTGATGTGTGGGCTGCCCAAGCAGAATCCTAACTCCTGAGCCAAGCATTTATTCCTTCCTTGAACTCTCTGAAACATCCTTATAGATACACTAGATGGGTTTCCAAGAAAACTGCATGTCCTAAGGAGAAAACCCTCCTTTCAGGACGCCATTCATCACATCAGGTGCAGAGGCCATGGGGAGCACACGTCCTTCAAAGCAGAAGGAATGCCTGGTGTTCCAGAGTCTCTCACTGCAGGGTCATGGAAGATGGACAGGAGGGCAGGGAGGAGCTGCCTTTTGGAGCATTGAGGGATCGCGTGGGCTGGGCTACTCAGGCAGGACTGGGGTGGGAATCTGAGGAGGCATTGGGCAGCCAGACTTGGAGACAGTAGTGAATGGGGAAAGACTACCCATTCAGGGGTCCCTTTATAGGTCTTCAGAATTCTCCTCTAAAGAAAACACACCTGTTATTTCTGTTAGCAATGACAAATCCTGGTTTCTTGATTGTAAATTAAACTTGTGGTGAGGTGGGAATAAAAGTGCACGGTGCATGAAAGGAGGAAATGAAGATTGATGTCCTGTTTTATAATTGTATCTCAACTACTCAGCCTTCCTGCTTAAGACAGTCCAATCCCCTAATTAGAAAATGAAAAATAAACATGAGAACATGGGTTCTCTTATGTAATTCCTCTACCAAGAAATCCAAGCTCATTTCTTTTCAATTTTCTAGCATGAAAGCATAAAACAACCTCATTAAACACTTTGCTGAATATGGACAAAATTTGAGTAGTGAGATGGAAAAAAACTGCTGAAGGGTTTGAACAAAAATTGAAAGATTCAAGTTTAAGTTGAATTGAAAGTGAATAAATTAAGAAAGCATACAGGAATTAATCAGGCAAGAGACACTCAGCCAAACCTAGAATCTGGCAGGTGTACAGGGTCAAGTCAAGACTACAATGGAAAGAGAGAGCGAGAGAGAGCCATTCCTAGGTGGCTGTGGCTCTATTATGTACAGGGAAGCATGGACTTCATTGGTGAAATTTCTCTTTGTAGGAATGAGGTGCAAATGACATGTAAAATTTTATAAACTGAAGGTACTGTGTAAATGTGGTGATATTGTGTCACTTCTATCATTTGACCTTGTAGCATGAGACTTCTTGTAGGAGTCAGAAGGCATTGGGGGTTTTGTCTCCTGCCTGCTAGGTGGCAAGCTTCTGTTGAGAGAGTAGGAAGTGGATCTGAGGACAGTACCATAAGGGGAGTTAGTGCTGCTTGCCTGGGTTTACCTGCTCTGGGAACCAGCACTCAATGTTAAATGGCAGGCCGAGTTTACCTGATCAACCATCCATGTAGATTCATTCCTTAAGGGAGTTGTAACTCAAACTTTCTGACAACAAAAAAACTAAATTTCACATCCACAATATGGAAGCAGAAAGTCAGGATAAGGATTCCCTGGACCCAAACAAACCCAGAGTCAAAGATTCTGAAAATTGTGGGCTGCCAGTTCTGCTTTTTATGTATGTATTTATTTAATTGTGTGTGTGTGTGTGTGTGTGAGAGAGAGAGAGAGAGAGAGAGAGAGAGAGAGAGAGAGAGAGAGATCTTTCATATCTTGGTTCACTCTCCAAATGGCCTTTGTAAGTAGGGCTGGACTGTGCTGAAGTCATGCACCAGGAACTCAGGTGCTCCTGGGTCTCCCATGCAGGTGCAAGGGCCATTTCCCATTGCTCTCCCGGGATGTGACCCTGGAGGTGGGTTGGTAGTGGAGCAGCCAAAACTAGAGCCAGTGCCCATAGGCTGCTTAATCCACTGTATTGATGACCTTGGGAACAGTTATCACCCAACGCTGGGCTTGGGCAGTGTATCCTAAGCTAAGTCAGGGAGAGTTTGAAATAGCTGAAAACGTATTTACTTTGAAGACCCTTATATTGATATATTTTAATCAATTTTAGAATCTGAAAAAGCATCACCTTAAAGTAATAATTTTTTTTACGATAAATTTAAGTATATACACAGTTTGGAGCCAGTGCTATGGCTCATTCTGTCAAGGCGCCCCCTTCAATGTTGACATCCCAGAAACCTGGAGCACTGAATGTAGGAAAGCAGTGGGGAGATCCAGAAGTTCCTGGCTCCTGACTTTGGCCTATCTCAGCTATGGCTGTTGCAGCCATCTGTGGAGTGAACCAATGGATAGAAGATCTCTCTACAAATACGCCAGGGTGGTGGCAGAAACTGGAGCACAGCAGGCAAACTGTGTATGTTACCCACACCCTGACCTGGAGTGACTGGGATCAAGACCCACCTCGGCTTCCCGTCTGGCTTCCTGCCTGTGTGCTCCTGGGAGCCACAGCTGATGGATGCCTCATGTACTTGGTTCCCTCTACCTGTGTGGATGACCTCAACGGAACTTGTGATTCACCTCCTGGCTCAGCTTGACCTGCCTCTGATTGGTGCAGGTATTTGAGGAATGACCCAGTGGAATAATCTCTCTGTCTCTCTGTCTCTCCCCTCCACACCATTTCTAATACTTAAATATACTTAAAGTTCATTGAAAATGGTGTGGATTAAACTAGTCACACCTAGTTGTGTCTAATATGCGTTTTCGTGAGTTTATTGAAAATTGCCTCATATGGTGGATTTCCTTTACCTTTGAACCAAAATGAACTGGCCTTTGGACCACACTTCTCCATGGACTTTCCCAGGTTTTCTGGTGTATGTAATAATCTTTTAATGTTTGAACACAATTTTATATTAGTATTTCTTTACATACTCTGTCTCCTGTATCTTTTTTTTTAAATAGTCTTCCTTTAAGTCAGAAAGATAAAAAGAGAATGAGAATGCTCTCATTTGCTGATTTAATCCCCACATTCCCACAAAAGCCAGTACTGGGTGGGTTGAAACCAGGAACCAGAAACCCAGTTCAGGTGGCAGGAAATCATCCTCCTGAGATGGCTACTCCTGCCTCTGGGTGTTTGCTCTGGGAGGAAGCTGAAGGCGGCAGCAGGAGGCAGGCACCACACCCAGACACCTTGACTTGGGATGTGGGCATCCTTGTTGCTGTGCCAAATACCCTTTCTGCCAACCGTGTTTCTGATTGTCTCATTACACAATGGTTCTTTGAAAAAAATAATAAGGATTTGCAAACATAATTCAGATTTCCTCCAATATTAGCAGAATTATTTTTAAAGTACTTTGATAGTTTTTAGGCATTTAACATTCTTACTTCACACCTTTAAGGTTACTTAAGCTTTTATGACTGAGTTTGAAATTAGCACCATTCCTTTCAAGTTCCATTAATTATATTTGTAAGATTTGTAGGGATTTTGAAGAATTAGCCCTGGCTCCACGCATTTCCAAGCTTGTGTCTCTTCCATGAGCTATACTCTTTTAGACCTTGCAAGCCAGAAGGAATTGCCGGTGAGGTATGCTCTATGGCCCTGGACTGTTTTGTTAAGAAGCTGGACGCATCTGCAATGGAAACTGCAGGTACATTCAGAGAAGCTGCACCTAAGCTACAATGGCTTGGCCCATTACTTATCCAAAAATGACAGTGACTGTGCATGACCCGCCTCGCTCTCACTCAGCTAGCCTCTGCTCAGAAGGTAATTTTGTAACTATCTCTGATACGGTCTCTGTCAGTCAATCAAGCATGAGAGGAATGGCAATAGGAGGAGTGGGAGTGGGATGGTGATATACAACAGCAAGACAGTGGCAAGTCCAAATCTTCTTTACAATAAAAGGAACCAAAACAGTTTGCTTTGTCATGCTTGCAGCATGCGGATATTCTTTGACTGGAGTGAGTCCTGGGCTCTGACACATGTCTTTCCAGCTCATGTCAGTCTGGACTCCTCCCCCGGTTCTCCAGCTCCAGATCCAATGCCTCTCACAAATACAGCAGCCTTACAGAGCTCACTTTGCCAGCTCCCACAATGACTCTATCAAACACTCTGTTTTGGCCTGTCTGCCCCTTGAACTCCTTCCTGCCACACAGACACACAATTCACATAACCATTGAAAGCACATTGCTGGCTCCCATGCTGGAGTCTTTTAAGGTAACACTGAGGTTTTAGCTGCATCAGCTTTTTAAAAAGCAGTTTTATTAATTTTTATTGGAAAGACTGATTGACAGAGAGCAAAGATATACATGTCCCATCTGCTGTTTTACTTCCCAAATGGCCACAATGGCTGGAGCTGAACCAATCCTGTCGGAGTCCAGGAGCCAGAAGCCTCCTTCAGTTCTCAAATGTGGATTCAGAGTTCTGAGGCTTCAGGCGATGCTCCGTTGCTTTGCCAGGCCACTAGTAGGGATCTAGGTGCAAAGCGCATTAACTGGGACATGAACCAGCACTCACATGGGATGGGTGTTTGGAGGTGTAGGGTTAGCCAGTTAAGCCAACGTGCCAGCCCCCTCCATTAGCTATACAGTAGATCCACATGTATCCCCAAAGTGTGTCTCAGATTCATGCTCGGAGGTTGCTTTGGAATAAGCAATATTTTTGAGCACTCTGATAAGGAAAAAATTGTAAACATTACCAGCTAGGAAGAAATGCATTTTAAAATTAATATCAAATGTACCGCTTGCTGCATTTCAGTCCATGCATATGGGTTAGATTAACCCAATCACGTAATTAGATTTCCTACCTGTTTATCTTTAAAAGAATTGAAGCGATGGGGGGAGGGGAGAAGAAAAAATGGCCGACCATGAAGGGTTGATGTAGCGGGGAAGGCAGAGAGAGAGGGCCAAAAAGTGCCAGAGGAAGGACCAAGTATAGTTGAAACTAATAGAAACAGGTGTGGGAACTTCCCAGGACAGTGCAGAATCAACAAGATCCACGCAGTCTGGAGAATCAACCAAAAACAACAACAAAAAGACCAAGGCAGCGTCCACAGAGGCTCAAATGCGGTGAGTTGGGAACTCAGCAGGGGAAAGGCCGGCGGGAGTTTTTTTTTTTTTTAATTTATTTATTATGTTTAATTCATTAATTACATTGTATTATGTAACACAGTTTCATAGGTACTTGGATTCTCCCCACCCCTCCCCAAACCCTCCCACCATGGTGGATTCCTCCACCTTGTTGAATAACCACAGCTCAAGTTCAGTTGAGATTCCCCCATTGCAAGCGTATACCAAACATAGAGTCCATCATCTTATTGTCCAGTCAAGTTCAACGGCTTCTTAGGTATACCCTCTCTGGTCTGAAGACTGAGCCAGTAGAGTATCATCCCAATCAATTAAAAGCTCCAACATACCATCAGCAAAAATTTACATCATTATGGAACTAATTGACATAGTAATGAATAACCAATATGTTAAAAGTAAATGCGAGTTCTTAACCGCCTTCTGTGACCATCTCATTGACATTTCAATTTTAGTTTATACACAACATATAACAAACCTAACATAACACGTTATACATAACATCGTATCATTCTTAAATTAAGGCAAACATGTTGCACAAAGCCCCTCCAGTGATGGCTAGAAGCTGCAGGAATGCTGAAGCCTCTAGCACTGGTGGCGTTATTAATAACCTTGGCGGGACCCAGGCAAAGACAGGGACGGCTGCCTGACAGGAACTCCCCCATAATGAAACGCCACGGTTCTGGGAGGATGCTAGGACCCTGAAGTGCAGTAGCTGGCAGCTGAGGGAGCTAGGGTGAAATTCCCAGGATCACAGCTAATCTAAATTCGGGGCCAACCCAGTCTGGGGGAAAAAGGCGGCAGTGGAGTGGGTCCACCAGATCCTGTACCTCAGACCAAAAAAACAAAGCAACAACAACAAAAGAAAAAAAAAATCCAAGAGACAAGTCCTGGGCTCCTAGGCACTGAAACCTGAGGACCTGAAACCTGAAACCCAGAAGGGAAACAATAAAACCAAAAACTCCCTGGTCTAGAAGGAAAACAAAAACCTAGGCCAGCAAGACTGCAGGCCACCCACTAGGTGGCAACAGAGGTCAAGGGTGAGAATCCAGCAACACCTTGGGCCACAAGCATGAGACGAAATAGAGTTAGTGGACAAGACACAGCTAGCACCACCCCAAAAAGCCACCATAAAGCCTGGTCGATCGCAGAGATTGCAGATGAAGAAATTGAAGACGTCTCTGATAAGGAGTTCAGAAAAATAATTATAAAACTCTTCAGAGACAATGAAAAACGATGGGACAAGCTCAAAGATTTCAAAAACCACATAATCACAGAAACAAAATTACTCAAAAATGAGATCCTAGACTTGAAGAACAAAGTTGAGAGCTTAGCCAACAGAATTACAGCAGCAGAAGACAGGATATCCGACTTGGAAGATTCCCAGAATGAAAGCAGGCAGATTATTAACCAACTAGAGTCACAACTACACAAGGCGACCAAGACGATCCAGCAGATGAACGATAACATCAAGAAGTCAAATATCTGAATCATGGGGCTCCCAGAAGGAGTGGAAAGAGAGACAGGCACACAACCAGTACTTGAGGAAATTACGCAGGAGAACTTCCAAAATACCTGGAACATGAACCCAATCCAAATTCAGGAAGGCCAGAGGACTCCCCACAGGGCTGACGCAAAACGATCTTCCCTAAGACACGTGGTAATCAAGTTACCCTCCAATGAATACAAAGAAAGAATCCTAAGGTTAGCACGAACCAAAGAGAAGCTTACATTTAGGGTCAGGACCATCAGAATCACTGCCGACTTCTCAGAACAGACGCTCCAGGCAAGAAGGGAGTGGAACAAAATCTTTCAAGTACTGAAAGAGAACAACTGTCAACCAAGAATACTCTACCCAGCAAAGATTTCATTTGTATATGGGAACGAAACTAGATATTTCCACAGCAAAGAGAAATTAGAAGAATATGCCAACACAAAACCAACTCTACAAAATCTCCTTAGAAAAGTGCTACTCCCAGAGAAAAAGGAAGCAAGCCATAAGCAAGGATGGCAATCTGGGAGATCTCAATAAAGTCCATCCACACAAGCGACAATCAATCACCAACAACCTCAAAAACACAGGCATATGGCATGGCAAAATTACAATTTCTCAATATTAACCCTCAACACAAACGGCTTAAATTCATCACTCAAAAGGCACCGATTAGCACACTGGGTTAAAAATCAGGACCCAACTATATGCTGCTTGCAAGAAACACATCTAACCAGAAGAAACTTCAAGAAACTACAAGTGAAAGGGTTGAAACAAATATTCCATGCCAATGGACGAGAAAAAAAGGCTGGTGTGGCAGTCCTATTCTCAGATGATATGGACTTCAAAGTAACGAACGTCAAAAAGGACAGGGAAGGGTGGTACATTTTCTTGAAAAGGAAGATCCAACAAGAACCAATCGCCATTCTTAACATCTATGCTCCTAGCCCGGACGCACCAAGCTACGTGAAACAACTACTTTTGGACTTAAAGGGAGACATAGATGAACATACGATAATTCTGGGAGATCTGAATACCCCACTGACTCCAGTAGATAGATCAACACAGCAAAAGCTCAACAGGGAAGCCACAGAACTTACACAAATGATAGAACAACTGGAGCTAGTAGACATCTATAGAATATTTCATCCTAAGGCCACAGACTACACCTTTTTTCTCAGCAGTGCATGGTACCTTCTCCAGGATAGACCACATAATAGGATACAAAGCAAGTTTAACTAACTACAAAAATATCAGAAGCATGCCATGTACCTTCTCAGACCATTACGGAGTGAAACTGGAAATGAACAACTCAAAATGTCCCAGGAAACACGTAAACTCCTGGAGGCTGAACAATATGCTATTAAACGAACAATGGGTCACAGAAGAAATTAAAGACGAGATCAAAAAATTTATGGAAATCAACAAAAACCCAGATACAAATGTCCAAAACTTATGGGACACTGCCAAAGCAGTATTACGTGGTAAGTTTATTGCAATTAGCACGCACGTCAAAGCACAAGAAAGGCAACAAATGCAGGAATTAAGCACACACCTCCAGGAACTGGAAAAGCAACAGCAGAAGGACCCCACAAACAAGAGGAAACAAGAAATTATCAAAACAAGACAAGAACTAAATCAGAAAGGAATTAAAAAACCTTTCAGAAAATAAATGAATCAAAAAGCTGGATCTTTGAGAGGATAAACAAAATAGATACCCCACTGGCCCGACTGACAAAGAAAAAACAAGACAAAGCAAGAATTAGCAGCATCAAAGATGAAAAGGCAACATAACAACAGACACTACTACCATTAAGGAAATAATTGGAAATTATCACAAAGAACTATACGCTAACAAATCCGATAACCACCTGGAAATGGAAAGATTCCTAGACTCCCACCACTTACCAAAACTCACCCCAGAAGCAACAGAAGACCTGAATAAACCCATTACCGAATCAGAAATAGAATCAGTGATTAAAGAGCTCCCAACAAAGAAAAGCCCAGGCCCAGATGGTTTCACCACAGAATTCTACAAAACATTCCAACCAGAGCTAACCCCAATCCTTTACAAGCTCTTCAAAACAATAGAAAAGGAAGCAACTCTTCCAAACTCATTCTATGAAGCCGATATCACCTTAATCCCCAAACCAAACAGAGAATTAACAGAGAAGGAAAACTACAGACTGATCTCTCTGATGAACGTTGACGCTAAGATTCTCAACAAAATCCTAGCCAATAGAATACAAAAAAACATCAGACAGATCATCCATCCAGACCAAGTAGGTTTCATCCAGGGAATGCAGGAATGGTTCAACATAAGGAAATCCATAAATGTGATACATCACATCCAAAAACTGAAAAACAAAAACCATATAATAGTATCAATAGATGCAGAAAAAGCCTTCGACAAAATTCAACACCCCTTCATGTTAAAAACCCTAACCAGGGTGGGGATAGAAGGAACAATCCACAATATAATCAAAGCAATATATGAAAAACCAAATGCCAGCATCATACTGAATGGAGAAAAACTGGATCCCTTCCACTGAGATGTGGAACAAGACAAGGCTGCCCACTATCACCACTGCTATTCAATATAGTCCTAGAGGTACTTGCAGAAGCCATAAGACAAGACAAAGAAATCAAAGGAATCCAAATTGGAAATGAAGAAGTCAAGCTTTCACTATTCGCAGATGACATGATTCTTTACATAGAAGAACCAAAAAACTCAATACAAAGACTCCTAGAACTCATACGAGAATTTGGCAGAGTGGTAGGATACAAGATAAATCAAGAAAAATCAACAGCCATAGTGTATGCAAACGGCTGCAAGATGGAAGAAGATCTAACCAACAAGCTACCATGCAAAGTAACAGAGAAAACCATGAAATATCTGGGAATAAATTTAACCAAAGCGTAGAAGACCTTTATGAAGAAAATTACAAAACACTCAAAAAACAAATAGAAGAAGACCTCAAAACATGGAACAACATCCCATGCACCTGGATATGCAAAATTAATATCATCAAAATGTCTATACTACCAAAAGTAATATATACATTCAATGCAATCCCAATCAAATTACCCACAGCATTCTTCATGGAACTGGAAAAAATGATACACAGATTCATCTGGAAACACAAAATACCACGAATAGCCAGAACCACTCTGAAGAACAGGAACTTATCAGGGGGAATCACAGTACCGGATCTATGGACATATTATAGGGCAGTGATTATCAAAACAGGCTGGTACTGGCACAAAGACAGAGAGGAAGATCAGTGGAACAGAATAGAAACACCAGATGGGAACCCACACAGATACAGTCAATTAATCTTTGACAAAAAGACAACAATCCAAGCAAATGGGAAGGTCTGTTCAATAAATGCTGTTGGGACAACTGGTTGATAGCCTGCAGAAACAAAAAGATAGACCCACATCTCTCACCATACACCAAGCAGGAGAGGACGGCCCAAAGATTTGGGACCCTGCACTCACATCAGAGACCCGGAAGAGGTTCCTGGTTCCCAGTTTCGGATCGGCGCAGCACCAGCCATTGCAGCTCACTTGGGGAGTGAATCACTGCATGGAAGATCTTCCTCTCTGTCTCTCCTCCTCTCTGTATATCTGACTTTGTAATAAAATAAATAAATCTTTTTAAAAAACAAAAAAAACCAAAAAATCTAAATGGATAAAAGACCTAAACCTACATCCAGAAACCTTCAAACTTTTGGAAGAAAATGTTGGAAACACACTGCAACACTTAGGAGTAGGCCCTCAATTCCTAAAAAAGACTCCAAAAGCAGTAGAAATCGAGACCAAAATAAACAATTGGGACCTCATCAAACTAAGAAGCTTCTGTACAGCAAGGGAAACAATCAACAAAGTGAAAAAAAAACCTACAGAATGGGAGAAGATCTTTGCACACTACATAGGAGATAGAGGGCTGATCTCCAGAATATACAAAGAGCTAAAGAGAAACCAAAACAACAGAACAAACAAACTGCTCAAGAAATGGGCACGGGAAATGGGTAGACATTTCACAAAAGAACAAACCCAAATGACAAACAAGCATATGAAAAAATGCTCAAGTTCCCTGGCAATAAGGGAAATCCAAATGAAGACAACAATGAGGTACCACCTAACTCCAGTAAGGATGGCACACATACATAATACCACCAACACTTGCTGGCGAGGATGTGGGGAAAAGGGAACCCTTCTCCACTGCTGGTGGGACTGCAGACTTGTACGGCCTCTATGGGAATCAGTTTGGCGAATACTCAAACAACTGAAAATCAACACTCCATATGATCCAGAAATAGCACTCCTAGGGATATATCCAAAACATCTACTACACAAGAAACCAACATGCACGCCTATGTTCATAGCAGCACAATCTACAATCGCAAAAAACCTGGAAGCAACCAAAATGCCCATCAGTAGAAAACTGGATAAGAAAGCTTTGGTTCATCTACTCTATGGAATACTACTCAGCTATTAAAAAAAAAAAATGCAGTTCTTTGTGGCCAAATGGGCCCGACTGGAATCCATCATGCTAAGAGAAATGAACCAATCCCAAAAGGTTAAATACCACATGTTTGCCTTAATCTGAGATGATAAGATGACAACTTGGAGGATAGTACCTGTATATTGTAATATTATTGCAATCTCTAACAACCTGTATCCAATGTAATAAGATAATGCGATATAAACTATAAACCAACAATTAATGTCAGAGTACTTAAGATCTACATCGAAAAACTGTAAAACCTACTATACCCTCAACACGCTATGTTAATCCGTGATGGGGAGAGAGTGCAGGGAAGTCTTTCAGGACATTAAAAAGAGTGAGGAAAAAGTACAGTATAGCCTATCAAGATCAAATCTGGTAATCCATAGACAACAGACTCAAAGCGGCACTAAATAATAGCAAAACTACTATACCAATGCATGAGGGGGGAACTGGGTGCGATCCTAACAACCTCTTAACAGGAGGTCATGTGCGTGGAGCAGAGGGTCACTCCAGAGTGGAGCAGGTGGTAAGGAGGAAGCTTGGATCCCAACCATGAAGACTCCCAGACCTTCACCACAAACTATTAATACAAGCAACAAGGACTACATCCCACCTGCCTAGGAGACCACAGGTAATTGGATGCCCTCGGAGGCCGAGTACTCTGAGGTCACCCACCCCCAACCGGAGCTTCCGCAGGGGATGGAACAAGTCCAAACACTACCGTGCAGAAACCAACGTCATCGGAAAGACAACCAGAAGCCCTGAGCGGTCCGCAGAAACAGAAGAACAATAAACATCCTTCGGGACCAGGGAGGAGAGCTTTCTCTGGTCCGAGCCTGGCTCCAACTCTGGACCCCCACCCTCCCCCGCGATGACCAGCGGGATCGCTTCGAAAACCCCACCGTAGCAAACAATCATACAAACTAAAAAATCCTAAAATAAATAGACAAACAACAAAAAGTAGAGCCTGGAATCTGACAGGAAAGAGCTGGCATGGATTGGCTCATGCTTCGCTGGGTGGGACACAAAGATTAGTCACTCCTCACCATGGTGTTGGGGATTTCCCTGCACCCCCCCCCAAAAAAAATGTTCTGCACCTTAATTGTCGACAAATGTCTTGTTAGAGTTACAAGCCAGTCTAGATTATCCTAAAATCTGCCAAGATCAGCAAAATTATACTTCAGCACAACAAACGGCTAAATACTAAAATGAAATAGACATGAGACAGCTGAATGGTACCTTATAGCCATTTTAAGATATATAGTAGTCGGTCCTGTATATAAACTAAAACTGAAATGTCAATGAGCTAATCATAGGTTGTGGTTAGGACTTTTTTTTTCTTTGTTTTTGTTTTTTGTAACATACTGGTTACCCACAACCATGTCAATTCCATAATGTTGCAAACTGCCGTTGATGTTATATTGAGACTCTTAATTGACTGGGATGATATTCTACCAGCTCTAACTTTGGACCAGAAATGGTCTCCCCAAGAAACTGTTCAACCCATCTGGACAACAAGTAGCTGGACTCTATACTTGGTATACGTTTGCAAGGAAAGAATCTTGATTGAATTTGAACTGTAATACTACATCAAGGTGGAAGAAGCCACCAGGGGGGAGGGGAGTGGGGAGGGGGTGATTCCCAGAGCCTATGAAACTGTCACATAATGCAAAATAATTAATAAAAAAAGAAAAAAAAAAGAATTGAAGCCTGTCATCTGCTTAATGACTGTGCTGTGGAGTGCAGGAACTTAGCTATGTGTGTCTGGCTGCATTTTGCTGTCCTTGTCCACCCCCCGCCCTTTGTCCCAGCTCCTCCAACTTTTTCTAGTTAGCATGATCTACTTTCAGAACAACTTTACTTCAACTACATGTGAGAGAGGTCATCACACATTTTTCTTCTTTCGCTTATTTCATGTAACTACTTCTAATTTCATTTGTTTTATTTTAGACCTCAGGGTTTTATTCTTTATTCCTTATGGGAAGCTGTTCTATGTGTACACACCACAGTTGCTTTACCCGCCCATTCATGGTGGACACGGTTGATCCCCTATCGTTGTGAACAGGGATGTAATGAATAGGGAATGCAGGTACTTTTTGTGTGTCTACTTACTTTACTTCCTCCAGATATGTACCTCAAAGTAGTCACGTGGTAAATCCACTGTGGTTTCTGGAGAACCTTCCTGAGGAATGGCCATCTTACTTTGCATTCCAGCCAAACGTTTGTAAGACATGCATTATTTTTCAACTTTTTGGTAATGTTATTCTAAGCACAGTGAGCTGACCTTTCAGTGACTTTTTTTCTTATGAACTGGAAGAGCAAGTGGCATTATTTAATGTCTCATGTGAAACCGGATTCCTTTACATTTCTGACAGTTTTATACAACTATGATCAATTTCAAGCATACACACCCGTTCATATACTTCCTGGTCATTCTTATTTCTTCTTGTGACAAATACACGTTCAGACCCCTTGCCTGTATGTTAACCAGATTGCCTGTTCATCTTGCAGTTATAAATTTCTTGTATCTAATATCACATGGATTGCCCAAGTTAAAATAAGTATTTTTTAAAAAGAAAGACACATTTTTTTTCATTGTGAAGCCCCTTTCTCACATCTGAGGATAGTCTAACACTAATGCAGGAGCTATAGGAATGCCTGCTGCCAGGCCTCCCTCTGAGATCTCCTGGTCAGTGAACTAATGCTCAAGGATCAAGAGTATTGGGGAAGAGATGATAATGGTGGCAAACCATCGCAACACCTCAGAGGCTTAGCAACTGCAACCTTGTTTCTTCCTCATATCTTGCTCTTCAGTGTTGGTATCTTAGAAGGGATGGCGATAAGTCACACCTGAGGAATCTTGCAGGCCGATCCATGTTAGGGAGCACATGTCGTGCTCCAAGTCTGCTCAAGAAACACCAAGCTAATTCTAGCCATGCACAGGCATTATGCTGTCCTTCCCTGAGCCCACAGAGAAGGCTGCAGGATGGCACAGCTGCCCGGAACATGCCTCCCTCACTCTACAACATCAGCTCAAACACCATCCAACCTGTGCCTTTCGCAGACCTAGTTATCTTTATCATAAAAGGTAGACTGCGCTTTCTATTAGTCTTACATCAGACCAGATGACAAGATCAGTGCTTACATGTCCATTTCTTATTCTGTAGAAAATGATAACTTTTGGTTGTACTTCAAAACATCTTTTAAAACTAGCATTCTATTTGCCGGTGATTGCAAAGCAGGTGGGATGTGCAGAGCATGCCATGACTGTCACAGGTGCTGTCTTCACTCTCCGGAGTGATGCACACACAGTCAGACTGCTTGCTGCTGAACCCTGAGTACTGACTGTTTTTCCAGGATTCCTGCCTCTTGCCACATTTGTCGAATGCATGTGAAACGTTCAATGCAGGAAAATTATTTTATTAAGTTGGGACAGAATTTTTATAAACACTTATTTTGTACTTAGCTTGAAAATTGTTGCTAAATTCTAGATATAGGTGTACAGTTTAACAAGCCTGGGTATATGTGGTTTATAAGGAGCACAAACAGAATTTTTATTCATGATTCCTTGGTTTAAACCTTTCTTCTTGGCCCAGAGCTATAGCATGGTGCTTAAAGTCCCTGCCTTGAACACGCCGGGATCCCATTTGGGCGCTGGTTCTAATCCGGCAGCTCCACTTCCCATCCAGCTCTTAGCCTGTGGCCTGAGAAAGTAGTCGAGGACAGCCCAATGCCTTGGGACCCTGCACCTGTGTGGGAAACCCGGAAAGAAGTTTCTGGCTCCTGGCTCTGAATCAGCGCAGCACCGGCTGTTGCAACCATTAGGGGAGTGAATCTTTGGATGGAAGATCTTCCTCTCTGTCTCTCCTCCTCTCTGTACATCTGCCTTTCCAATAAATAAATAAGTAAATAAATAAATAAATAAATAAATCTTTAAAGAAAAGCTTTCTTCTTTTTGTAGCATACACTGTGTGCTTTTCTCCTCATTACATCATCAATTGGTTGTGAGGTCAACATTTATGCCTTAGAAACAAGGTGTTACTGAGGCAAAGACAATTTGCACCTGCTCCTGAATGCCAGCCAGACCAGAGCTTTCAAAGAGAAGCAGCATGGGAGCCTGAGGTCTAGAATGAGACCTCAAGACAGGGCATGCCAGGATTCCCCTCTATTAGGTGCTGGAGAAGGGAAGGGAAGGGAAGGATTCTATTAATTTTAGTTCCAAAACTAAAGTCCAGGCTCTCTAAGTAAGCTGTATCAATGTATCAAGAGACATTAGTTTCAAATGTCCTGAGTCTAACAGTGGGTTTACATAGATCTGGCCTGCTCACAGCATCCATGCCTTGTGCTTTAGGGGGTTATTTTTTTTCCCATAGGAGATGGCTAAACCATCATGACTCATTAGTCGTCGACGAGATGGCAATTGCCCCGTGACCTCTGAGCTGGGAGCAGGCCTGGGCTTGCCTGCAGGACACATGCTTGTAACACTTCTGAGCTTCATATGTGGTTGTTTTTGCTCTTAAGCGTTTGCTTTTCACATGTATGACAGGGAACTAAAGCAATACCCTTACCTGCAGGTTTCCTTAAAATACATTTCGTATTTGACCTCTTACATTTCTTGCTTGGGGGTGGGTACAGCGACAGATGATCATTTGCACCCAGGCAAATGCAGGAGCAATACCTTTCACCATGGAGAATACTTGTCAAGAGTCGCGTAGCAAAGAAGCAGGTGCCACAATCTCTGTATCTCATGTCAGCTCTGGTTACTGTCCTGAAACCCCTTTTTCAAATCCATTGTAATGGCTGATGCTCTGGGTTCGGACGCTTAGTCTCCCAAAATGCACATGAAACACCAGCTTTGAGATTGTTGTCCTGGTCTGCCTCATCTTTGTGTGTTCAAAGCATTCCAGTGGATAGGATCTCTCTCTCTCTCTGTCTCTCTCTCTCTCCCCTCCCTCCCTCTTACCCTCCTTGTAATCCTGTTTATCTGTCACATAAATAAATCTTGATGGGGAAACATTGCACTGCCCAGTGGTAGCTGATTACAAGAAGATTTGAAAAAGAGTTAAGTATCACAAAAATTCCATGAACAGGCCCAACAGTGTTAGAAACCTGACTGCAGGGCACACTGCCAGGTTGCTCATAATTATAGCAACTGTCATACTGACATGAGTCTCAGCCTGTCCTATTTTACTGGACATCTAAATATGTGTAAGAGCCGTGTCTCTCCTCTGTGGCAGCAAGCAAGTGCACGGGGTAGAGAGGAACGGGTGTGGACGTCAGGCTGTGCGTGGGAGCCCTGTTCTGAGACTCCACCTTCTGGGTAAACATGAGCTCAGTGCAGCTGAATGACATTGGGGATGCTAGATGCAGAATGCCTGAAGCTGCTAATGGTACGAAGGCGGCACTGTGCTAACCAAAGGCAGCTGCTACAGCAAACAGTAGCCATAGCTCCCACAGGCAACTGTTGCAATCAACTCAAGTGCTGCTGCTGTATCCTTCCCTGCACCATCGGGTTTCCTGCTGCTTTTCTTCTGCATGGACCAGCTGTGGTGTCTGCCCCGCCTTATATGCCTCACTGCAGTACTAGGGTTCCAACCTGCACTGCATTGATGTGTAAGTTGAAATAAACACCTGAATTAGAAGTATAGATACAAAGCTTGGGTTTTACCATAATATTGAATTCTCTGATAAATGAGATACCCACTGGAGAGTTTCTTTTTTCCTAGAAGACACTCTGAAACATGAATTCCTAGATGAGTTGTGGAACAGTTGTCATCCAATCCTAACATGAATTAAAATCTCTTCTGTCATGTTTAGGCCTTCTTATGATTAAATGTACACAGGAAAGACTTAGCCAAGAGACCCTGCTTAAGACACTTCTGTTGGACAGTAGAGGAGTGCCCGGATCTGAGAGTCAGCATCGCCCCTCATTGCAGCTTCCTCCCCAAGTGCACCACTGGGGGGAGGGTCAGTGCTTGGACTCAGATCCCTGCCACCTGCCTGGGGGCCCACGGTTGATGCGCTGGGCTGTGGGCCTCTGGAGAGGGAACCAGCAGCTGAGTATGCTGTCTCACCCTTCTTACTCCTCCTCACCCCTACTTACATTCCTTTCCTCTTCCTTTCACTCTCCTCCCCCCTCTCAAATATCAAAACAAAACAAACAGGGCTCGGTTGAAAAACCTAACAGCTAAATCCTTCCTTTGTGTGTGCCGGGATCCCATATGAGCGCAGGTTCTAATCCCGGCAGCTCCACTTCCTATCCAACTCCCTGCTTGTGGCTGGGAAAGCAGTCAAGGAAAGCCCAAAGCCTTGGAACCCTGTACCCACATGGGAGATCTGGAAGAGGCACCTGGCTCCTGGCTTCATATCAGCTCAACTCAGCTCAGCTCCAGCCATTGCAGCTACTTAGGAAGTGAACCAGTGGATAAATCTTTTTATATCCTTTTTCTCTGTAAATCTAACATTTTAATTAAATATAGAAATTAAAAAAAGAAAACGTGCAGTTATGCTAACATGTGAAGCACTTGCTCAGTGATACACACTCCAGTGAAAGTCCACCCAAAGTGGGCACTGAGACGTTTAGCTTCTGTAACCTCTTCAAGAGAGAACACTGCATTTTTCGGATGTGACAGAATGAAGGAAAACATTTTTGTTCTCTAAAGATTGTTACCTTTGGGAGCATAAATATTTGTGAAGAAACTGATGGAATAAGATTGATTTAATTATGATTTCTTCAGCACCATTTCTGAATTTGTAAGCTTTTTCTTTTCCTTCCCCTCGGTTATCAAACATGGACAGAGGCAGCTTGAACTCAGAGTCATCAGCTGACAAAACTCTATCTCAGAAGACATCGGAAAGGAAGAGGGTGGGATTATTAACCAAGAGTGCGGTTATTGAATTAGTGAATTCTGAAACACCCTTGGCTTTCACAGTTGCAAGAAGATTATTTTACCTTAAAGAAGCTGAAGATCAGTAGGAGAAAGTGGAGAAGCACCCAGGGAAGCACTGCATTCACTGTTTATGAGTATGACAGTAGGTAGCAGCACAGGAGTTTTCTGGAAATGAGATAAAAATAGAAATGTTTCCAGCTATTTGTCATCATTTAATGTGGCTTTACACGGTTTTATTTTTCTTAACACAGTATTTCTCAAATTTAAACATGCAAAGATATGACATGATGAGTGTTAAAACTTCTAGAGACTTCTAGCCCAAGATTCTGAACACAGTCCATGGCTGTGCATATGCACCTGCTGAGCTCTGGTATGACTGACTTCTGTGCAGCTCAGTGGAAGAAATACAACTTTCCATGACAGGCATGTCATTGAGGTTCATACCAGCCTTTGCCTCAACATCCCCATGACTTTCCTCCCATGGGCTGGACATAATTCAAATGTGGATTGTTGGAAAGAATTATAGAAGTACGTCTGTCTGTATTTTTATCTGTATGGATGATTAGTGTAGGTTTCTCTAAGTTACTGAGTTCCAGAGGGGTAAGTTAGAAATACCGAGCAGGGCATGGTCGCTGGTCTTCAGGAACTGTCGATGTGCTCTTTGTCTTCAATAAAATGCACAAAGAGAGTTGTCAATCAGCTATTGCCTCCCTAGCAGTCTGCAGCTTCCAGGGTGCAGCCACCTTGAAGCCAGTATCTGGGAACCCAATCCTGGACTCTGATCTTGATGGTGGGAATGGGTTTGTTGGCCATCAGCACTGCATGCCCGTTTCTGCTTTAGGATGCATTTGTAGTCTAGATCCAGACTCAGCACTTGAGCTTCCTACATCTCTTGTATGGTGTTTGCATCTGAGCTGCACAGCCAAACACTTGCCCTTTTGAAATGGATTTTGAGTAATTAAAAGTAAGTTGCTGACGAAAGCAGAGGAAGATCCTGTCTACCTCCTCTCTAGCTGCACCAATGGACACTGCTTGCATAAGAGCCACAAAAATTAAAAAGAACATCAGGGCCCAGCACAGTGACCTTGAACGCACTGGGATCCCATATGGGCACCCGTTCTAATCCCAGCAACTCCACTTCCCATCCACCTCCCTACTTGTGGCCTGGGAAGGCAGTCGAGGATGGCCCAAAGCCTTGGGACCCTGCACCCGCGTGGGAGACCTGGAAGAGGATCTGGGCTCCTGGCTTTGGATGGCCCAGCACCGGCTGTTGCACTCACTTGGGGAGTGAATCACTGGACGGAAGATCCTCTTCTCTGCTCTCCTCCTCTGTGTATATCTGACTTTGCAATAAAAATAAATCTTAAAAAAAGAACATCAAATGGGCACACCCTCCAGAGCTTATTCGCATTGTGCTATTTTTGCAATCCACTCAGTCATATGCATGTTTATTCCTGTACAATTGAATCACATTTTCTAGCTGTGTAGGAAAATGGAAATAATGCAAATACATAATGATGTCATGACAATTGGCATCCCTGATAGCCACGCCTTCTCCCCACCATCCACAGCTTGCATTCTCATTTGAGTTCATCTCATTTGAGTTCACTCCCTCCAAGTGATGAAAATGTCTGTATCTAGTTTTGGCCTGTTCCAGCTATCTGTAAATAGGGACATAAAAATGTGTTTCTGTCTTAATATACTGACATTGTTTTGAAGTAATTTCAGCCATCCCATTAGATTTAACATTCTTTTCTCTTTTGTTCACTGAAAACAGGCCAAGGTAAAGCCCACACATCAGCTATATGAGAGATTTGATAAAACTAATTAAATAAATGACTTCTAAATGAAAAAAGGCTTCACAAGCATTTGTGTAATTCACAGAAAAAGATCATGTTATTTCTTTTTTGTTTTAAAGATTTATTCATTTTTTTTTTATTACAGCCAAATATACACAGAGGAGGAGAGACAGAGAGGAAGATCTTCTGTCGGATGATTCACTCCCCAAGTGAGCCGCAACGGCCGGTGCGCGCCAATCCAATGCCGGGAACCAGGAACCTCTTCCAGGTCTCCCACGCGGGTGCAGTGTCCCAATGCATTGGGCCATCCTCAACTGCCTTCCCAGGCCACAAGCATGTAGCTGGATGGGAAGTGGAGCTGCTGGGATTAGAACTGGCGCCCATATGGGATCCCGGGGCTTTCAAGGCGAGGACTTTAGCCACTAGGCCACGCCGCTGGGCTCAAAATCATGTTATTTCTATCTGCACACTTTGTATATAAGATCTTCAGCTAAATATGCATTCAAGTTGCAAATACTATATTCTCAGGAATATGAAGATTGAGGAAAGGAAGTGGAAATGGATCATTTCTATGGCCTTAAACCTATGTGCAAGTACGTTTCTTATCTGCTTCTGTAATTTTACAACAGGAATTAAACAATTGGGTACATGGACTACAGCTCTGACTTGATACTTGAAAAGGTGAGCTCTGCATTAAACTACTTCGCTGTCGGAATGCTATCATTATCTTTAATGAGAGTGGCAGCACATGGATATGTCAAATTGCACCTTAGGGCATAAATTACCTGTTGTACCACATTCAGACTGATTTTTTAAATCAAATATGAACACATGTAACCCCCTGCTTCCTGCAGCTATGTTATGTACCTGGAACATTGATGTAAAATGTATTCTAAAGAGGTTTCCCGTGTCTATCACTATGCTGTTCATGAAGAGCACGCGTCTAATATCCCTAATGTTAGCTTGTCACATTTAACATCAGGGCGGGTGACTACCTGCTGTTTCAGTACAAATTTTTCAGCTGACGAAATTTCTTCCAGTTCTCATGGATGCTTCCATATTCTGCCCAATCAAAACATGAAGATTTCTGCATAGGCCAATGCAGAACCTGAATCAGACAGATACACAGATGTTAATTTGACTTGAGATCCATTAAGCACTGCAGAAAAACAAGAAATTGCCATAGAATCTTTCAGTTTAGTTCCATTCAATGTTTTTAAGAATAATTGGAGACAATCAAATAGCATTGATTAATTGGTGTCTTCTAATTTAAACAAAAATCCCTACATTGCATGAATTTGAGGTATAAGCAGAGGAGACCAGAAGGCAAATCCAGTGACTTACAACCATTCGAAGATGCTTTAACCTAGTTGAGACATAGAGGCGGGATCACTGAGAGAAGCATTCCTAGAATTCCGAAGTACAGACTACAGTACTGCACTGGAATTCACCACGCTCCAGCTGTGTCTGCCGGAAGGAACCCATCAAGTCTGCTGCTAAGTTCTAGCATAAATAAGACAACCTGGTCTCCTTCACCTTTGCAGAAAGAATGATAGATTTATAATCATACAAAATGTTTGCAAAACCAGTAAAATAAGGCATTGGCAAGTAAATTTTGATTCTGTCTCTTAAATCATTCTTTTTATGTAGCTTTCTTTCTTTTTTTTTTTTTTTTTAAGATAACCTCTTTCTCTAAAATGTTGGATTTTAAACATAAATGCAAAGTTCCTGACTTAGGAAAACATTAGCATATCATACCTACTGTTGTCCACTTTGCTTTGTGTTCTAAATAATAACTTACATTACTATTATCTATATGCCTGGTTTACTGCTCTGAAACTGAACCACACTGTGTATGCACAATAGTTTAAGCAGCTAGTAGTCATTCACTGATGGATATGGGGGATGATTTTTCTTTATATTTACAAATATGTTCATGAAGAAATGTGCATATATTATTCCCTGGTTATAACACTAGAAGTTATATTGGGGTCAAACTATAAAAACATATGTAATTTCTACAAATTATTAAATTTGCATCAAAACCTGAATAAATGTTGGCATCAATCTCACCAACATATAGACACCGGTGAGTATATTTTTCCAACACATATTTAACAACGGAACAAATTGCCAATTTATTAGGCTTGTGCCAATTTGGTGTGTGAAAATGGCATGCTGGTGTATTTGATTATTTTATTATGAGCAATATTGGACTCCTTTTCATATGTTGCGATATATTTATATTTATTTTCCCTTTTCGTAAAGTTTTTATTGGAAAGGCAAATTTACAGAGATAAGGAGATAGAGAAGGAGATAGAGAAAGATCCTCTGTCCACTGCTCCACACCCTTGGTGGCCACAATACCCCAAATTGAAATGATCTGAAGCCTGGAGCCAGGAGCTTCTTCCAGGTCTTCCATGCAGGAGCAGGGTGTCAAGGGTTTCAGTCATCCTCGACTGCTTTCCCAGGCCACAGGTGGGGAGCTGGATGGGAAGTGGAGCAGCTGGGAAATGAACCAACCAGCACCCATTTGCTATCACAGCTTATGCATGAGTAGGATTTAGCTACTAGACTATCGCTCAAAACCCTATATTTCATTTCTGATGAGTGTCTGTTTCTATTTTCCCTCTGTTCGTTTAAACTGTATCCCTTTGTTTATTCTCTCTGTAGATTGTTTATTTGAGAGAGACAAAGGGGGAGGGAGGGAGGGAGGGAGAGAGAGAGATTCTCCCATTTACTGGCACACTCCCCAATAGTTGCAACGTCTAAGACTGGACCACTATAGAGCCACATTCCTAGAATTGCAGCTGATGCTTCCTTAGGGGTTGTACAGACCCAAGTACTTGGGTCATTTTCTGCGGCTTTTAAAGCACATGAGCAAGAAGCTTTATCAGAGCTGGAGCAGCTAGGTACACACAGTTGCCAACATTGGATATCACTGTTGGAGTTACCAATGTAAGTGTGTTTATCTCTATCTTTACTATTACTTCAAAATGTTCAATCATTATAAAAGTTCCACTTAGTACCTTGTTTGTCCCGTCCGCTCCTTCTCTCGTCTTTCTCTCCCCTCCCCACTTTGCTTTCTTTGGAAATCACATCTTCTTTCAGAATTGTATGATCTTGTGCTGCGCAAACCATCAGCTTCTATGTTAACATCATAATTTGCTAACTTTGTATTAGATTTTGCAATACATGTTTTTTTTTTAAATCACTGCCTAAAGATTACCACAAGTAACCCTGGTTCTCTACCAGATGTGCGACATCTTCTTTTTTAATTCAATGTGCTTCTAATTCTTCCTTCTCATGTAACTGCTACAGTAGCTGCAACCATAATATAAGGGGAAAGAATTTGGAGGCTGTCAACTTGTTTATTTTCATTGCTTTTTGGTATCCATGGGAAATGCAATCTGGAATTTTCACATTAAGTCACTTTTTGGGACTATAATATTTTAAGCTTACTGTGCAACGTCTGTTGTGTTTATAGGTAAGCCTGATATTTATTTCTTGTATAAATTTGGAAGATTTTTTTCTAGCTTTTTTTCTTTTGCTGTTCTTCAGAGAAGAATAATTAGCAGCAGACAACTTACACAGTGTTTTCTGTGTCATTTGGAGAAACTGGCCCATTTAAATCTATTGCTGTTAGTCGCCCTTTTCCACGTAGTTTTAAGACTGAATTAGTGTGGATCTAGGTTCAGGCATTGTTTCTTTCATTTCTCAGAACCTAATTGAGAGTTGTTGACAAAGAGCAAGAATCTCTGTAAATACACATGAATGCTCTGTGTAAAAAGTTAGGGAAGTGGTGTGCAAAGGACAATTCCCTGAACAAAGCGTGCCTCTGCTCCCCACAGCTGTTGACGCTGGCACCGTCCTCCAAACCTGCTTCAAAGCAGCGTGTTGTTTCTCTTCACGGTCAGCCTGAGAAGCTCCTTACCCTTACCATCTCCATATCCACGAAGGCCATGAAGAAGGAGCAGCAGTAATGATGAAACGTTCTTAAGAGGTTTTCTTTTTTTTTTTTTAATGTCCCTTTTTAAAAAATATTTATTTTGAATGGAAAGTCAGATATACAGAGAGGAGGAGAGACAGAGAGGAAGATCTTCAGTCCGATGGTTCACTCCCCACGCGGCTGCAACGGCTGCAGCTGAGCAATCCGAAGCCAGGAGCTTCTTCCAGGTCTTCCACATGCTTGCAGGGTCCCAAGGCTTTGGGCCGTCCTTGACTGCTTTCCCAGGCCACAAGCAGGGAGCTGGATGGAAAGTGGAGCTGCCAGGATAAGGACTGGCATCCACATGGGATCCTGGCACGTCCCAGGCGAGGACTTTAACCGCTAGGCTATCGCGCCGGGCCCTCCTAAGAGGTTTTCAAGCAAACCTGGTCCAGAGTGAGGGAAACTAAAGAAGTAGGTCGCAGCAACAGCAGGGGTGGCTGCACCGGAGCATCACACTTAGAAAGTCAGTAATGTTTGTAGTTTGCAATTGCACCTCAAGCCCGGCATTGGCCTCACAAACATAAATTTAATTTGCTTACTTTTGCTTTACTCCAAATCTCACAGAAATATTCTGTCTGAGGCTTGCTAATCTGAATATCAGCAGAGAATGATATTTTCGAAAATAGTTTGGGTTTGGCATGAAGTAACGCAATTCAATTCTACAGTAACTTCAAGAACACATAATGACAATGTAAACGGATTCACCTTTCAAATAAATAATTTTTTTTTAAAAAAAAGGTGATCCAAGTCTTTATTACAAGTGGGTAAACATCCAAATGTAGACACTTATGATTCCCCTTGACCACTGAGAGAAAAGCCTGTGATTATTTTCTTTTTGTGGAGGGAGTGGGAGGAAACTCTGCAATGGAGGAAAAGGTGTGTGTTTAGAAGACTTTTTCTTGCACAAGTGGCTAGAAGAGTGCTACAAAACAGCGTGACAGCAGGAAAACAAACACAAGCCACTCACCCCTGCATTTTCTCCCTCCCTCAGCTACCAGTAGAAAAGCAAAGTCCTTTTGAATCAAGAACATAGGAACAGCAGGAAAGAAGAGCTGACAAGAGATACGTGAGGATTTCAATGAAGGAGTCTGGTCAGATAGCCATACACTAAAGCCTCTTGTGGACAATCTACCCATGAGGACTACGAGCCATCAACCTGACTTCAGAGACCACTGCTGGGTACAGGGAACAAAACCATACCTCAGAAAAGAATACAATAAAGGTACAACAGGCACCACAACAAAATAGAAAATGAATACACCAATTCAACAACCACATACCTACAATGTGGAAGAAAAACAGCCTACCCTGAGAAAGAAGTGTCAAAGAAACATCCTGTGAGGCAGGAGGTGATGCTGGGTTGCTAGCATCGCAGGAGGCAGCAGGTGATGCTGGGTTCCCAGCATCTCAAGAGGCAGGAGGTGATGCTGGGTTCCTAGCATCGCAGGAGGCAGCAGGTGATGCTGGGTTCCTAGCATCTCAAGAGGCAGGAGGTGATGCTGGGTTCCTAGCCCGGAGGCAGGAGGTGATGCTGGGTTCCTAGCACCCCAGGAGACAGCAGGAGATGCTGGGTTTCTAATCCCCACCTCAGCTGACTCCAGTAAAGCTCCTGGTTGTTGACATTAGGCCCAGTCCTATCGTACTCCATGGAGTCCAGTCAGGACACAGTTCATCTCCATTCTAGAACTCCAGTCATCACTTAATTGTTTGTGGTTGCCCTAGTGATTGCCATTGGTTAATGGAGCTTTATACAAGCCCTTACATGTACTTACTCTCTGTCTGCTCTGGGTTTCTTACTGCATAACATGGCTGCCCAGACTGTATTTAGGACCATGAGTGGAAAGGCTAAAGCACTCAGCTGACAACAGGAGCTGACAACAGACCCATGGACAGAGGTAATGAATCATGTCAGCCTCACCAGAAACAGCCCAGCTCTACCCAGCCTGACAGGCTGACCTTCATAAGTATCGAATAGTTAATATTTTAAGCCTAACTTGGAGAGAGAGAGAGAGAGACAGAGAGAGAGAGAGAGTGTGTATGTGTGTGATAATAGGTACCTGGAAAACAATATAAATGAACCATGATTAGCTGAATAATTGTAATCATTGTCATTATGTTAACAGGTCTATTTTCTTTCTCTCTGTGTTTGTGATACACATTTCAAAGTTTTTATAACATAAATTTAAGAAGAAAACACTGTATTTCAGTATCACATAAAAGGATTCTTTCCTAGATTTCATTTGTTTCAATGCATACAGGTTGTTTTCCTTTTATTATATTTATCTTAAACTATTTAAATATCTATCTGTAAATTTAAAAATAACATATAAACTATAAGAAGAAAGGCATGTAAGCAAGCCATTTATAAACATTATAGTTAATATTGAAAGAATGGACTAAGAATAAAATCATTATTTCCATGCAAAACATATTAACCATAGATTTTTCATAACAAAACATGAAATACGTGAGAAGTATCAGAAAAGTATCAAGCAATGAAGCTCTCATCCTAATAGAAGAGGCAACATGGTATAACATGCTGCAGTGATAACACTAGTTTTCATCATTCCACTCCTGTGTGCCTTCCATGGATTATCTGTTTGAATCCTTACCACCAGCCAAACAAGGCAGACCCTGGACAGATGGACAATTACCTGAGAAGATAATGATCTGAGAGTTCATAGTTGTCTGTTGTAATGAGTCCCAATGATATTTTTAAACTGAGAACAATCACATAATTTGTTTGCATTGGAGCAGCTTAAAAAGGTATTTTTTAATGATTCATTTCATTCTCCTTTGAAATAAAGGATTACATAGAGAAGGAGAGGCAGAGTGAGAGGTCTTCCATCCATTGGTTCACATCCCAAAGTTTGCAATTTTCTGAACTAAGCCTGTTTAAAAACTGAAGTCAGGAGTTCTTCCGGGATTCTCATGTGGGTGCAGATGTCCAAGAATTTGAGCCATCCTCTGCTATTTTGTAATACCATAAACAGGGAGCTGGATCAGAAGGGGAGCAGCCAATATTCAATCTAGCATGCATATGGGATGCTTGCTCTGTAGGTTGAGGTTTAGCCTGTTATGCTACAGTGCCAGCCCCATGAATTAACGGTTGTTCAGTCTCTATGTATGGCTGCCTTGAAGATGTCTGCTGGGACTGTAGTTATTTCAAGGCTTGTCTATGGGGATCATGGTCACCTCTGTGTATGTCACAATGAAGAAACTCCCAAGGATGTCTCCTGGTGTGACTGGCTTTGAACACATCAGGTGACCTAGTGGTATTTGACAAGGAAGCTTCAGTGTTTTTATAATCCAGTCTTGGAAATGACATCATCTCTTTTAGAGTCTCTTATTTGGACACAAGTCTGTAAGTCTAGTCCATGGAAGGGAAGGCCTATTTTTTTTTAAGATCTATTTATATTTTTTACTGGAAAGGCAGATACATACACAGAGAAGAGACAGAGAGAGAAACATCTTTCATCTGCTGATTCACTCCCCAAGTGGCCACAACAACTGGAGCTAACCCGATCTGAAACCAGGAGACAACAGGCTCCTCCAGGTCTCCCAAGTGGATTCAGGGTCCTAAGGCTTTAGACCAACCTCTGTTGCTTTCCCAGGCCACAAATAGGAAGCTGGATGGGAAGTGGAGCTAATGGTATATAAACTGGCTCACATATGTTATTCCAGCACATCCAAGGTGAGGATTTAGCCAGTAGACTATCGTGCCAGGCCTGGGAGGGCTTAATTTAAAATGAAGTTGTGAGTTCCAGGAAGTGGCTATCATGGTCAACACCTTAGATGTCGTGGGCCACAAATGAAGTTCTTGTCTAAGATGCTGCAGGTAGTCAGTATACCTCTCCCCCACCCTCACCCCTGTGCTAAACCACCCAGCTAGATCCAGGGCATCAGGTTCTTATCCAGGAGACCGATACATACACAGAGTCAGGGTCATATTTACCATATCTGCAACAGTAAGCCTTCCACATGGTTATCTTCTGAGTAATGTTGACTTGCTGATAAGTGACCAGCCTCAGATCATTGGCTTTGCATCTGTAAAGCACAACCAAGCATGCCACCAGGTTTGTACAAAGGTAAATGTACTTGACAATGCACTCAACAGGTAGGGCGCAGGCTGTGACCCTTTTAGATAACCTCCGCTTCTGAAAGTATGTGTGGATTCAAGAGAGATTCCCACAGTACAAGCATAACCTTGACTTATCTCTGATTTATGACAACAACAACAAGTCGGAGGGTTTCAAGCTTTAGAACTTCAGGGGTAGTGAATTCTTTGAGGCACCTTTGATCATGATGAAACACACCTTCAAATCTTATGGATGGGGTATCCATCACAGGGGCAGGAGTTGGCTAAAGTGTGGAGATTGCACTGTATCTTTAGAGCTGCTGGCATCTATTGAAGTGTTCTAAGACTGCCGGGGTAGTTTGATTGGATGTTTACCTGCTGCTCCGAGTTAAAGCATTCCATCAAACCACACTTTTGTTCTCAGGATTGAGTGGTGCCCTTTTTTACACCATTCTGAATTCTGTCATATCAGTTTAACAAAATCTGAATCTGTCCTACCCGTACAGATTGGTCAAAACCCAGGATCTCCGACAGGCAGAGACCTCGATGACTGCCAGCCAAGTCATAAGGTTTCTGGGGATGAAATTGATTGCCTGTCCTGTGCTTCTGCTTCTGTAAACAACCACATCACTGACATGTGTTAGGAACTCAGCAGATGCTTGTGATTTCAAGAAGAGCTGCACTGGATTGTCCACCTTTGCACTTAGCTACTGTATTGTGTTCTGAATATGGAGAAACAGGCATGCTTTCACTGTGCTAGTGAGGGGATATAACTGAATAAATGCATGTTTAGATATTTACTCCAGAGAGTGACAGGAAAGAAAAGGTAAAGACAGATTGTATGTTTAATGGTTTACCAAAATGCCCACAACAGCCATGGCTTGGGCAGGCCAAATGCAGGAGTTAAGAATTTACATACAGCTAACAGAAACTCAACTACTGGAGACACCATCTGTTGCTTCTTGGGAGAATGAACAGAAACAGTGCAGCTGGGACTTAAAAGGGACAGCCAAAGCATCAGCTTGGCCTGCTGCACAACACAAAAGTTCAGTTGCCAAATAACTGTTGAACTTCTACAAGAGTACCACACTAGAGTAGGTGTCATGAGACATTTTTAAGTAACACATGGCCATTACTATCTCACTGGGAGACAGAATCATATATTGATAACCCTACGTCAGTACACCATGGCATATAGAAAGATGACATAAAATATGCCAAGAGGGGACCCATAAAAAGAAATAGGAGAAAACTTGAGGGTGATGTAACTTGTGAGCTGAGTTTAAAAGACTGAATGAAGAGCAGTTCTAAATGTGTCTCTCTTACACTTTGCGATACTGGTCTGGTCAGTCTTGGGGAGAAAGTCAAATCTACAGAAGGGAAACAAAATGGAAACATGTGGAAAGGAGAAACAGGAGTTACTGAGGGTTGCAAGGGATATACAGAGCCAAGTCAAGTCTCCTCTCCCCGTCTTTCTGTCTTTTCAGCCATCTATGAACAGTCCTGCGAGGTGTACAGGCACCAAGGGAACACAGCTGGATTCTTTTACATCGACTCCGATGGCAGCGGGCCCCTGGCACCTCTCCAGGTGTACTGCAACATCACTGGTAAGGGTGCAAACTCCCTCTCACACTTACCCCTTTTATGGCTTGAATCAAAAGGGTATCTCCAAGGAGAAGATACCTGTGTGGCTAAGATATCCAAGGAAGACTTTATTTAGGAATTGGAAGTTAAAATTTTCTCATGAACAAGAGAGAAAACAAAGTTGTGTCCTTGACCCTCTAACTATGTTTCACTGAACTGACATTCGGTCGTCAGGCATTTTCTGTAAAGCTTGCCATGGATATTTTTTTCTTAAAATTTACAAATGCAAAGAATAATAAAACAAAAAAGTAAAAGACAAGATTTTTTAAAAAAAAATCCTGGTAGACCCTCCTTCTGGAAGTGTGAAAGTTTCAAGTGAATCAAGTCTGGTAATGAGGAATAGGTTTGAGGAACTCTGGCTGCTCATCAGTGAAATGTGAAGAATTGTTTCCAGCCCCTAGAGTGGTGAGGGTTCAATGCTGCCATTTGTATCGGAACAACCAGCTTAACTGCCTAATCAGAAAACACTTAGCAAAAAATCAGAGCATTGCCTGACAAGATCTTCCTTGCAACTTGACATTTAAACTCTTAGTTTTCAAGTTTGTATTTCTGATGTTAGCAGGACGCCTTGTCAGCATATTAAAACTTACTTCACAAGGGCAAACATTTTCTTTTGTAAGGTGCAGTTGCTTATGGTTATGCAAACATTGTTTGTCTAGGAACCTAAACAACATTAAATTATTTTTCCTATCTGGAGGGATGTGATGATGATTTTGTGCCTGGACTTTTGTGACAATCTGCTGGTATTGCAAATCATTTGCAAAGATCATTTAGCCAAATGTCTACAGTAGAGCTTGCTTTTGCTCCAAAGCAGCTCATAATCCTTTGCACAGCACATTTCAAGTCTCCGTATCTCCTCACTATAGCTATTATGATGATGTGTCTTGCTCCTTGGGCAGCAGCTTCTGTGTTCATTAAACCAATCAAAGCATGCATAGTGGAGTAGGTTTGAAGCTGTAATTGAGGTCTTCCAATATTCCTGCATAGAGTTGTACAATGTGATTGCAGGTAATAAGTTATCATCCCAGTTGTTGACAGAAAGGAAGAAGGGAATATGGCAATGCAGTTCTTACAGCTGGAGCAACAGTGCTTACCTCGGGACTGCAGACATGTCTACCACTGCAGGAGTACATGGGACAGGGCCCCTCTGTTGGCCATTTGTTTCTCCCCAGGAACCTAATTTTTTGCAGTTGTATTTAATGGCAAAATAGAAACAATGCAGTGCTTGTGTCCTGGGTTTTTGTGATCCATTTCTACGCTACTGTCTTCCGCCTAGGAAGCATTCCCATGTCCAGTCTCCTGCTTCCCCACACGTGTCACTTACCCGCGGAAGACTCACAGAAGAGCAAGCTGTGCACATGTTCTCATATGTGTTGCTCATAATAATTTGAGTAGCCATCAGCTGTGGAAATAACATGCTGAAAATGTATCACTCAACCACAGGCAACAATAAAATCATGCTGATTATTCACAGGATACCAACCCAGTGCAACATGCTTTGCTATGAAGGAGCTAGAAAAATTCTCATTTTACAAATTCCTTTAAGGAGGCTGGTAAATTGTAGAAGCAGGATACCAATTATAGCTGCCTAGGTCTGTGGCTTTGCTCTGTATACGTGTTATCAGAGTGGCCAGGAAAGATCTGGGAACTGAGGAACTATGCGTCACTGTGCTTTGATAATCCCTGGGTTCAGGTGCTAACAAACCACTGGGGGTAGAGAAACGATGGTCATGTGACTCCTGAGGTTTACAGCCTGTCTAATCATATGTCTTTGCAGCATAAGTTGCTACAGCGATGCTTGTAACTCAGACCACATGTAGAGTGATCTTTCAGAAAGGTAGATCTGGCCATGCTTCTCCATGCCATCTGCCGCTGCCTGAATTTATGGCGAGAACTTCGTCTTTAGCTCTTTATTTTCAAATAGCATGTAGGGAAGACTGATGACTCCACATGCTTCAATTAAAATTCATAAAACAGCATTTGGGCATGTTGCAGTGTCTGAGATAGTAATTACTATTTGCTGCAGTGATTTTAGTAGGAGCACAGACAGGACTCTCAGTCATTATCCTTGGTGTCTGTCTCTGCCAAAGCAGGATGTGACAGATGGCTTGACTGCATCCAATCAATACAATGAGTGAGCACACGAAGAGTATTGGAGAGTGGCAAAGGGATGGAAGGTCCTTTCCAGATGATCTGTCCCCTCCCGCTGGACGCCTGTCTCCTGTCACCAAGGAGCGAGGCTCAGCAGCGGTGCCTCCTTCCTGGTGGAGATGCACTCCTGGATCACACATACCTGCACATGAGCACTTGATTCTGTTGCATCCGTACTTGTATTGTTGCTTACACTTCATAGTGAAAGCTTTCTTTCTGTAAATAATGCGTTTTCCATTAGGCTGAGGAAGAATGGCAATTGAATGATTCAGAGGAAGACAGTTCATCTAAGTGTCTGTCTCCCTGCTTAATGCATTATGCTGTTGACCAAAGAGTGACAACCACAAAGAGCTTCCAGAACATTTGCTTCTTAGGAAAAAAACTAGGGCTAAGAGCTGCTGGTGCTGAAGATCTGAGCTTTAAAAGTCCCCTAAGGGAAAAAAAAAAAAAGAAAAAAAAAGCCTCCCTAGGTAAGCAGCAGACAATATAATCTTCTGCTAAATTGGGCCATTGAATAAAATTACTAAGTCATAAAGCTGTAGCAATACCCTGAAATTAAAGCACCACCACCTTTGAATTGCCAAGAATGTTAACAGGCACTTAGAGAAATTCCTTTTATACACTCATTTAGCAGAGCCAGTTGACTGCAGTCCACATGAGTGAGGACTCTGCCATGGAAAAGGGATTTGCATACGCATAACTTTCTTTATCCATTCACTGACTCCCTGAAGTCCTTATCATCTTTCCACTTGTTACTTCTCTAATTTGTATTTCCTTTGCTCAGCTATTTACACACTCATTATCTCACTAACTAATTCAGTTATCAGAAAGTAAGACTTTGAGATAAAATTTTGAGTACTGGATTGAGCTAGACACGAGGTTACAGGAGGACACATTCATCCATAGTGTAGGAAAAGGGGTTGGCAGTTGGTATGGAAACAGTACAAAGGGGTGGGGATGAATGCCAGGATACAATCAGCCTGGAGACTCTGCTCTCCAAGCTGAATTTGGTCTTTGGTAATATTCCCTGAGCATATATCGGTGTGAGGCAATGGTCATGATGTCCAGCATTCAAGTTGTCATGCAGTTTCCTCAGAGGGCCAAAGAGGCTGCACACTCTCCATTTTGCAAGGCCAAGCACCGACATCTCAACCACCAGGTTTCACAAGGGGGTAAACAGTGGATGCAGGAGTTGAGGCTGTAATTCTCTAACCTGTGCTCATAGAGAGTTCCTGAGGTGAGAACAGGTCCCCGTGTCTAGACACAGCCCCTCATGGGATGTGCTGCCTTGTTGATGGTCATCTTTGCCTAGGTCGGTACCTGGGAGAAACGCTCCTCTGGGAAGTGATCACAAGGAAGTTTGCTCTCTATCTTGCCTACTCAACTCCTTAATTACAATGTTGTTTGGGTCTCATTCTCTGCCTCTCACTTGGGAAGCGGGAATTCCACTGCTCAAGTTCCCACCACTGTGGCACAGGTAGTGCAGTTGGCAGGAGCAGGGCCCAGGTACTCTGACACAGGGTGCAGGCATCGTAACAGGTGAACTCAGCACAGCACAAGCACCCACCCCCTTTCCACCTCTTACATCTGCCAGGCTTCCACTTCAGCCCCTGCTTTCTGTTTCATTGGTTGGGTTTCACACTGTTGATCCTCTTGAAGAGTACATGCCAGTCATGTAAAATGTTCCAAATGCAGCATGTTTTCCCTGATTATTTACTTACTTTAGAGCTCTTCACCAAGAAAACCTCCTGGGTTATGTCTGCCCCTCCTTGCATCCACTGGAAACCACATGACATCAGTCTGTCCCATGATTGTGTATGGCCAGCTCACTCATGTGGCTGAGGGGGCTCTGCCACATCCGTGCACTGTGCAGGTGACCTAAAGCGTTGTGTGGTGAGGTTGTGAATACCCGTGCTCCAACATTGCTTGCCAATCTGTTAATGGTCCACACGTTTCCACTGTTTCGGTGTCTTTGTTCTGTTGTTGTATTTCTGGTTGTACATTTCCTCTGGTCCACACATTTCTACTGTTTTGGTGTTTTTGTTCTGTTGTTGTATTTTCGATTGTACATTTCCACTGTAGCTGCCTTTGGCCTGCTCTACAGAGAGCTCTCTCCTCCGTGCTCTGTCTCCACATCCTCTCGTGGCACTACACACTCATAAGCCACTTAATTTTAAAATACTGATACTGTTGCTCTCCTTATTGTTTTCAAATTCATATTTCCCCTCTAGGAGCTTGCCATGGCCCCTTTAACTCTACGTCTGTGTGCTCTATTTTCTGTTTTCATATTCAGATTGTCCCTCTAAGAGCTTTCTATGGGACATTTAATTCAACTTATGTATGTTTTTTATGGAAGCCCATCAGCCTTGCAGCATGTAATCATTTTCCATCAACAGGTGTCTATATCACTGGGGACTTTTCCTACATTAGACTCAGCGGCTCTCCTAAGGGGGCCTCGTTCCTCCCATATGCTTTATATATTTCCATTTAGCTGAAAGGTATAGAGACCCAGAGATTCCTTCCGCCTGCAAGTTCTCTCTCCTGAGTCCCAGGCCAGTGTCCTGGAACAGTCTGCATCTCTCCCAAGGGTGGTAGGGTCCTTGGACTTAGAGCCAAGACCTAAGTCCAGGCTTGGAGACACATGATGCTGGTGTCCCGAGTGGCTTTTAGCACCAATTCTGAACAGCCGCCACTGAATCCTCTGTCTGCTTACTTATCTAAGTGATGGAATGAGAAGAGGCGTGAAAGCAAGGGAGGGAGAGATATTCCAACCAATGGTTTAGTTCACAAATAATCAGATTGGACTGAAGCCAGAAGGTCAGAACTACATCTACGCCTCCCACACCAAAGCCCAAAGCCAAGGACTCAAGCCATTAGCTACTGCCTTCCTTCCATGGGCCTTAGCAGGGGACCAGATCAACAGTGAAGCACTCGGACTCCCATTGTGCATCTCATATAGGAAGCCAGGATGCTTCACCCACTAAGCCACAACTGGTCCCTACTCCTGTGTTTGCTTCTTTAGTGCCCAGAAGAGCATGGCTCAGTTGGTATGTCAAGCGCAGAGATAAGGGGATTGAGGTTTTGGAGGTGAGCTGTCTCTGCAGTGATTGGGACACTGCTGAGTCAAGAATACTGTTCCAGTCCCGGCATGAGGTTGGCAGAACCCAGAACTTTCTCCCATCTGCCTCCATGGGCCATGGACGGACACCCGCTCCAGGGTTCCTCCCACATATCTCCCTCCATGGGCCATGGACACTCTTCAGGATTTCCTCCCATCCAACTGCCTCCGTGGACCATGGACAGACACCCGCTCCAGGGTTTCCTCCCACACATCTCCCTCTATGGGCCATGGACACTCTTCAGGATTTCCTCCCATCCAGCTGCCTCCGTGGACCATGGACAGACACCCTGTCCAGGCTATTTCCACTGAGAGGCCACTGCTATTGTTTAAGTGGGCAGGCAAAGTACACACATATGAAACATGAAATAACTTGCGAAATAAAGGAGCCCAGCACAAGGGCACAACGAGTAGATGGCAAGTGAGTGGTAGAGGGCGTGCTCAGAGGGTTCATTCACTGATCTAGAATACTTGGTCAATGTGAGTAACTGTGCCTGAAGTGTCCCCTGGAACGTTCACGTAGACTTGCTTTATGAAAACAAGGGTGTGCATGACTTAGCATACTGTACCAAAGAGTACAAACAGCTCCCTACAACAATTATGACATTTAATTAAGCTGGATGTTAATGGTCTTTAGACTTACATTTCCTCCAAGCACAGTAATAGAAAAGTGTGCAGGTTTTCTGGCTCTGAAAAGACACAGATATGTAGGCAAAATGAATTTTCATGAAGCAGCGATATTTCTTTTCTACCTTCTCTTTGTTCTTTCCTTTGAGAGGTGACTCCCATGACGACAGAAGAAATTATAGCATCTGTAATTACTATTATTAAAAATAATAACCACAGCAATGTCTTCAATCAAAATTATTGATAGAAAGAAAATTGAACGGCTGAAATGTTTGTAAGCAGCTTCCAGCTTTGGAAATACGAGCTGGAGGATCCAGGCGGGTCCCCTAGAGACCCAGGGCTGAGAAGGGTAGCTGTACTTTCCTGGGGTGATGATTGGGGCATGTTCTACAGGGGGAGAGGGATATAGAATGTTCCAGAATTTCCTGGCCTTACTAGTCTGCAAATTACCTTTGCAGCCTGCTTTCTTTTCTCTTGCTGTTATGTGCATGTGGCTTTTCTCTCCAAAGTTGGAAATTCATTGAAAGTTGGATCATGATGTTACCCGTCATAAAGGACACATCCCGGAGATACTGGAGCCACGGAAATAGCAAGAACAGAAAAGTGGGATGGATTAGTTGCATCCCCTGATTAGAAATCCTGGGAGCCATGCCAGCCTAGGCTCAGGGAAGCTGTAAATTGTAGCTAAATTGAAGCTGTAAATTGTAGAGTGCCTCTGCTATCCCTGACCCCATCAGATCTCCAGCTAGCTCCTCTCCCCTTATCTGAATCCTCATGTCATCCATAAGACATTTGCCATTCTTGGATTCACAACTTTCTCTACAAAACCATGGAAAACCTTTGCGGGAGTTAGGACACATGTTTTTGTCCTGGGTGCATGCACAGAGTAGTTGGGTGCACATTTAACCACACATTTAAGTCCTGGAAAATCCCATAGCTTTGGGGGAGATTAACTTGAAGGTAAAACATTGTAATGCAACTTGGCAAGAAAAATGCTGATTTACCTTACAGAGAATAGTTATGTCAGGGAAATGCTGCTTTAGAACATCAGCTTGCTTAAAATCTGATGACCAGCAGGCTCTGTCTCCTTGGCTGAAGCTGGGATGGGTCCGAGTTGTGAGTATTCATGCTCCCACCAACTCACTGAGCTGAAAGCGGCTTTGGCATAGCAATATTTTAAGCATATGATAACAGTATCTTTAGCTAGCTAGGAGACTCAGTGAGGTGGTCCTGTTTCCCTCCTAAACTAACAATGAATCTGCCACTGTCTGCTTACAAAACTCCAAATGCAGTCTTCTTGCAAGCACGGAGGTTTAATCATGGGTTAATCAACAGTTTTGGGCAATTAAAAAAAATGGGGTCTTGTTTCTCATCCAGGCAGCAAGGGGTGGGGTGCAACAGAGGAAATGAAAGAGAATGACCTGAAGACAAAAAAAAAAAAAAAAACAACTATCAAAAGTTGATTGTTTTCTCCAAGTTACAGGATCCATAAGTATTACATTTAAAGTATGCTGAAGAACTTTCAGGAACTGCTAGGCATTCAAATACATACGTATAGGAGAGTGTTCCAAAATAAGTCAAAAACTGAACAAAATGATAATGGCTTACTGAATGCAAGAGCAGCTGTATTAGAAGAAATTGCATCCACTATTGATTTTTTAAGAGTGCATTTGTGAAAAAAAAAAAAGAGAATAGTAGATCAAAAAAAAAATAACTGTCTAGAGACTAGTCCTCAATCATTTTATCTCCTCTGAAAAGCATGAAGCTGCTAAAATACTATGTTATCCTTGTAATTTTTGAATCCTCACCATTGCATGTAACTGCCTGAGTTACAAGAATTTCTTTGCCTCATCCTTTACTTTGTATAAGGAGATTGAAAGAAAATATGCCATTTATCTTTCTATGAGTATGTTTTATTAAGCAGACCCATAGTTAATTTGGGATGTATCAAAATTTTCCATTTGTTTGTCTTTAGTGAGGTAATTGCAATAAACCCAATAGCTCTAATGCTTCAATATATTAAGACAGAAAACAGAATGAAATCCATGTATTTGCTGATTTGAGAAGCTTCCTTAGATAACACGCCTTTATTTTCCTATCCAGTCTATCTGCTTACTTTCTGATTACATCTTATAAATATGATATCTGTTATATTGGTTAAGAATAGCATGTTTGTGAGGGCCTACTGATTTTTATTACAGAGTAGACCATCAGCTACCACAGATAAAACTTCAAACATTTTAAATTATGCTTGGGAACACCACTGTGATCTGAAATTAACTTTTTTAAATTTGCAAGAAAATAAAACACTTAAAGTTGAAAAAAAAATCCAACAACTATTCAGAATGTTAATCTTTTGTTTCAGCAGTGATGTCAAAATATTTACAAGTATGGATTTTAAAGTTATAAAATAGAAACTCATTTACATTAAAAAAAAAAAGAGTGCATTTGTGTATTTGAAAGATCATACAGCAGAGGGAGCAAGAGGCAGATCTTGTATCCACTGGTTCACTCCCCAAATGGCTGAATCAGTCAGAGTTGGTTGGTTTGAAGCCAAGAGCCAGGAAATTCCCCCAATTTTCACTCATCAGTCCAAGGATTCAATGGCTTGTAACATCTTCTGTTTCATTCTGTGCACATTATCAAGGTGCTGGACCAGCATCAAACTGGTGACCATATGAGATGCCAACATTAGAAGCATCAACCATATGCATTATGCCACAGCACTTTACATATTTTTTAACTTATCTACAAATTGGACTCCCTGCTCACCCCAAAAACCCAGAATAATTTTCCTGAAATGTTTTTCTTTTGTTTTTAAAGATTTATTTAAAACAAAAGCGCGCGCAAGAGAGAGAGAACGCTTTCAGCTGCTGATTCACTCCAGAAATGATTTCAATAACATAGGCTCCGTGAGGCCACATAGGGAGCCAGGAGAATCATCCAGGTCTCTGGTGCAAATAGCAGAGGCCCAAGCACTTGGATCATCTTCTGTTGCTTTTACCAAGTGTAAGCGCATTGATAGTACATGGATCAGAAGTGGAGCTTTTGGGCTTTGAACTGGCACACATATGGAATGAAAACAATGAGGAAAGTAGCTTCACCCACTGTATCAACACCAACCCCACCTGGTCGCCTTGCTAATGATACAATAAAGATCTAAATCATCTCTTTTTTTCTTAATAATTATTTGGTTTTTTGTTTGTTTGCATGGAAGAGAGATATATTCTATCCACAAGTTCACTTCCTAAAATGTCTGTAACAACCAGAGGCAGACCATGTTGAAGACAGAAGCCAGGAACTCCATCTGAGTCTCCTATTTGGCTGGCAGGGACTGAAGCACTTTGGGCTATGATCAGTTGACCTGTTGGGCTGCATTAAAAAGGTTCAGTTTGGATGCAGAATAACTGGAACTTGAACCAACACTCTGATGTTTGCATCAGCTTAGCATGTTGACCATCAAAGCTCTTCAGGAGTGCAAACTCTTGTTAGTGTCAGACAGCTTGCACTCAGTCCTGGTGATAATATGAATGAAAAGACTGGTGTTGATGTTGCCCTTCTCAGCTATGTTACATAACTTGAACGCAATTTCATTGCTGATATGGAGCAAAATATAGATATCAAACCAGGTATGCTTATTCCTAAAGCCAGGCTGTCATGCCTGAAGCCACTAACTTCATTGCTATTCTTAAAATGTTACAGATGAGGAAACTTGCCTTTAGAGAGGCAATACCGGGACCACAGTAGTGGACCTGTAAGTGATAAGCAGGCACACAAACTTCATCTCTTGGATCTAAATTCAAGTTCTGTCCTCTAATTACTCCCACAGACTAAATGGCCATCATGATCATTTAGCATTCTTCGTCCAGTTGTACTAGAGATCCATGTTTGGCCAACTTGTGAATGAATCTCCAATTCTCCCGCATCCAGCTACAAGGATGTTCAAAATGAGCATTATTGGTTTGAAGAGCATTAGCAACAAGCTTCACATTGTCCTCCACCTAACACAACCTCTTTATCCTATGCCAGGGCTTAGGAGCATCAGCCATTAAGGTTGACTTAAAATGCAAACCAACTAAGCAGCTCTAGAATTCCAGCCATCGTTATTCCTCCTCTCCATCATCCTGCTTTCATTTCTAATGAGGTCTGCTCTTGTGGGACACTCTACATATTGGAGGTAATACAGATTCACTGTCCCAGGATGGAATGCTAGCATAGCATCTGCTGTTTCCGATCTGAACCGATTCTCCTTTTCCCTCTTTTCCCCTTATTAATTATTATGGACCTTTCAAAACCTGAATTTTCACTTCATCCTCTACCATGTCTCGTTATTGAACAAGAACTCCCCTCTGGTTATTGTTTTTAACTTCGTTTAGGTTGGTAGTATGTTTGGAGTTCTGAGTTAATTATTGATGTAGTATTATCTTTACTACTATGCATTCATGAATCATGTGTTCTTTATTTTTAAAGGCCAAAAGTATCCATATTTTTCTTGAAAGTAGACTTAATAGAAAAATGTAATCCTGTCTCAGTGAAAACTTGGGGATATGCAGATCATACTGGGGCAGGTATTTTGGGAACAATCTGCAGATGACCCCAAATGTTTGAGCCCAAGGTGAGTGTGTGCTGCCAAGGGCATCTTCCTTTTTTAGTCCTGGAGAATCCTTCAGAGATAGTGGGAAAAAAACACCATTTTTCTCTTTCTCCTTCTCTTAATTTGATGAAAATGGTTTGTGGGGAGATGAAGTAGCTTTTTCCAAGTTGCATACAGCATTAGTGATAGAGACCAACACAGGACATCTTTGTGGATACTTCTATTCTTTTGCAGCTAAGTAGTAGCAGCATGGAGTGCTGCTAACTGCTCTAAGTATATTCCGCATTGGTAACATGCTGCTAACTAATAGTGATTAGCTTCAGAACCTGTGCTCAGCTCTTCTGACTGATACATGTGCCTTAATCATTTCTCTCCCTTTTGGACTTTCCTTTCCCTGGAACTAATGGCCTGGAAGAGGGAGGAAATGACATGTTATCCATGTTAGGTTCCTCTCAGGTCATAGAGCCTGAAAGACATGTGAGTAGGAATGATGCCAGATTTTCAGATGACAAAGGCTGTTCAGTCTTCCTATTTCCTGTTATTCCATATTGTGAAGGTGTTCAGTATTAATTACATGTCCACTTGCAATAACTGATTTATCACGGGTTATTGCTGGCGAGTGACTGATACATCCCACGTAATGCTGTGTGGCTGTTCTACCATTAGCAGCCTTGCCATGGTATCATTGGTATTGCTAGCCTGCTTTTTGTCACTGCTGTTGCATTTTTAAGCAAGGTTTTAAACGTGAAGTGACTTGTCCAAGTTCATTATTGGCTGGAATGGGTTTCAGGAGTGAACCGTCAAGTCTTAAAGTTAATATTCCTCTCCTCTCTTCTTCCCCTCTAAGGTTAATTTACGTCCTTTCACTTGATGTAAAGGTCTTCATGTTAGCACAGTTGTCTTATGGTAAGCCTTGACACATTGGTTTTCCCAACAGAGATCATTTGGAGAACAATTTAATAGATGAAGTTACATGCATTGCAAGCACAGTGGGGATTGCACAACTGCAGTCTTCTCAGTTACACATCTTTTGCAGATGTCTTCAATGTGCTGTGTGGTGTATTCAGCAGGATATCTACGATTCTTATAGAAAATCAAATGTGCTCCCAAGTCTACTGTGAGGAAGCGTGCCAGCAGCCAGAAGGAAAGGCTACCTTTGCTTAAGTCCTTTTCTTGGTCACTCACTGACTCTGATCTTGGATGAGCTGCCTTGTTCTCCTCATGTGGAAATATTGACCTCCTTCTTCTCCATGCCTCCATGCCCAAAGCTTCAATCGATCTAGAACTGAAAATGTATTAGAAAAAATAAAGACCCAGTGGCCGTGCTGAACACGTTAGATCTGTTTTTAGTTACTTCATCAAGCAATAGAGTGCTGCAATGGTTTAGCTGACATTCACATTGCATCGGCTATCATAAGCAATCAAAAAATGACTTAAAGCATATAGGACAATGTATGCAGGTTTTGTGTAGGTACCATAGCATCACGTGTAAAAAATTTGAAACTCTGCGGATTGAATTATGATAGCAGACCTGGAAGTAAGCCTCTACCCTTGTGGATACTTGGGGATCATTGAGGGAGGTGATGAGACACTGGCTTAATTTTAAATGAGATAATGGACAGTCAATGCTTAGCATAAAATCACGGAATATGGATTCTCAAGATTGTTATTAAGTCCCATACTAACCCCAGAGACAAAACTGTGGCCATCCACTTTGCCTAAGTGGAGCAGTCCAGAGGTGACTTACGGTTTTCTAAGTGGAGCAGTCCAGAGGTGACCTACAGTTTTCTGCGGAGTGACCCAGCACACTGCTCAAGTGCTCCTCTTCCCACATCCCTTCTGACTTCTCTCGCTTGATCTTGTGTTGTCTGGGCAGAGGACAAGATCTGGACAACAGTGCAGCACAATGCAGAGCTGACACACGTGCGGGGCTCCAGCCCTGAGAAGTCCTACACCTTGACCTTGGACTACGGCGGCAGCATGGAGCAGCTGGTGGCTCTGATCGACAGCTCAGAGCACTGCGAGCAGGAGGTGGCTTACCACTGCAGGAGGTCTCACCTGGTCAACACAGCAGGTAAGGCGTGGCCTGCCCCCATGTTCTGTATCGGCCCTCCACCCTGGAATAGCAAGGCCAGGTGCTAGAAAGGGAAGGGATGTATTTTTTTGTTTGTTTTGTTTTGTTTTGTTTTGTTTTGAGTGCTGACTGTGCCGTGAAACCATATGAACCAAGAGGCCTAGGTATGCTTAGTGCTGGCTCCGATTCCCAGCATGTAGCCTGGTGACTTCTAAAAACTCTCAAGGTTTCTCCTGCATCCTCAGAGAACAGAGTCATGATGGTGGCCATCTTGTCTCTGCTGTGTGGATGAGGAGTTTCTTGAGAGCATTGGCAGTGAAGGAGTGACTTGAGGGAGGTGCAGAAGTATGGCCCCGGGGAAGGGAGTCTTTGTGGGAATGAGACACCATGAGGGGACATGAGTGAGTGGTCTCAGGATATTGACCCAAGAATGATGAATTGTATCTGAGGCAAATAGGTGGCAGGATGCAGTCATGTGCAAGCAGGCATCTTTGTGCAGGTTCACAGCCCTCAAGCGACCTGAAATGCAGAGGCCTCAGAGAGCTTCCCTTTGAGAAGATGATGCAGAGGTGGGCATTACAGTACATGGTGCCAAGATGCTTGCAGTGTCCACGCCCTGTTTATCCGAGTGTCCTTTTGAGGCACAGATGCTGCATTTGATCTCATCTAGATTCCTGTTATTGTAGCTTAAGAAGCAGCAGATGATAGTTCCTGGCTAACAGCAATCCATCTGGGAGACCCAGAAGGAGTGACAGCCTATCCTAGCTCTGGCTTTTGCACACATTTGGAGAAAGAACCAGTGGATGGAATAGAAAACCAGTCTCTCTCTCTCCCTCTCTCTGCTGCAAATTATAATAAAAGATATTAGAGATACTATTTGCTTTTAGAAGCAAAGAGACAAACCCCGTTTATTTTTATGATTTTTTTTTACAGTGAACAGCTAGTTCAATTATTGACATATTTGGAAAAAAAGAAGTCCCAGTGTAGTAGCCTAGTGGCTAAAGTCCTCACCTTGCATGCACAGGGAACCCGTGTAGGTGCCAGTTCTATTCCTGGCAGCCCTGCTTCCTATCCAGCATGCTGCTTATAGCATGGCAGAGCAGTCAGGAATGGCTCAAAGCTTTGGGACTCTGTACAAACATGGGAGATCCAGAGGAGGCTCCTGGCTCCTGGCTCCTGGCTCCTGGCTCCTGGCTCTTGGCTCCTGGCTCTTGGCTTCAGGTTGGCTCAACTCTGGCCCTTGCGAATCATCAGCTGGATGGTCTTCTTTTCTGTTTTCCCTTCTCTATGTGTATCTGGACTTCCAGTGGAAAAAAAAATAAACCTAAAAAAAAAAACCAAAATATAACTCTTGGGTTGTTTACCAAAGCCCATAATGGTATGGCAAAGATTTGGAGGGAGACTGTCAGAATGTATGCCCATTCTGTTCTTCATTCATATCTGTGGCTATCCATTCATCAGTTACTCACTGGTACAAAAAATAAGATCCAACGACTACAAAATCCTCAGGAAATGGAGTACAAGTCCTGGCCTTAAAAAGTCTACAACTCAGTGCTTGGATATCAAGAAATTGGAAAACTTGCTGGGATGAAAAATAGGAAATGAATTGTCAGTCAAGGGGAAGTGGGGGAAACCCAACTAAACATATGGAGATGCCTGGCTGAGCCAGTCTTCAGCGAAGAGCTGTTCCACAGAAGTGAATGATCCAGATAACTGTCACTCATCCCTTTAAATACCAGAAATCTTTGCAAAGATTCCTTAACTATTTAAAATACAAGTGCTTCTCATATGGATTCCATGCCCCCTTGCCTTCTTAAACAGGGAGTTTTGAACACAAAATGTAACCTTTTCTTGATGACCCGGAAGCATCACGGTGGAAAACAGCAGCTGTCCTCCTCTTGGATTTAGCCATCCTTGAAATCAGACTTGTCCAACTCTGCACATTCTTCCACAACAGCTTCTGGGCCATAGAAGAGACTTTCAAAACTTCATAGAAAGTCCATAAGATGAGAAAACTATGCATGAAAGTTCAGAGTTTTATAGGAGCCAAACAACAACAAAACCCCTAGACGTGTGTTCTATGAAATCAGGAGTCGGTGCTTGCATTCATGGCTGGGTATCTTTAGAGCCATCTTCATTACTGCACGGAGCAGACACTCACAAAGTGTTTCTTGTATATAAAATTCCTGTGTGGATCCCTGTGGGTTAACTGCTGCGTAGAACATTTCTTCTCATATCAGAGTGCCTGGTTCAAGTCCCAGACACTCTGAACTTCCAATCTAGCTCCCTGGATTTTGTCCCTGAGAGGTGGCAAATGATGCTCCAAGTACTTGAGCCTGTGCCAGAGATGTGGGACACCCTGATAGGCTTCTTGGCTCCTGGCTTTGGGATGACCTAGCCTTGGCTTCTGCAGCTAGTTGGAGCTGATCTCGCAGTTGGAAATCATCTCTAAATTTAAAGTAGGTAAATATCTATTTTAGGATGAATATAAATCATGTGAACAATGAAATATCAAAAGTACACTCCTGTGGCAGACAAGATAAGCTATGCAAGTAACAAAAGGAACTGAAAAATAAGTGTAAATAACCAAAGAGGAAGTGGTATTTAAAAGGTTTTACCACTCAAGCATGCCTGATAGTTCTCATGGACTGTCTGGGAGCTCTGTAACATTTCTTCTCTCTCTAGGACCCAGAAGGATGGTGCAGCTGTTCCCTCAGGCATTGCTGGTACCATAGCAGAGGAGAAGGAGGCCTAGGCCCTGCTGTGCATGACAGACACCCCTTCTGTTGACATCTCGAATCCAGGATGTATCCACAGAGAACCAGAGAGTACCTGGCTTGACTTAGAAGTAGCAAGACAGAAATAATGTTGTACACAGCCAATTGGGGGGATTGGTGGGGGGAATATTACAGAAAAAATTATCACAAAAGAATGAGCATAAGCTCCCCATCCTCTCTGGCAATGACCATCAGGGTTTCTCAGGAGTCCCATAATTAGCTCAGATAGAGAGACTAATATAGGAAGATTTGAACAGACAGGAAAAAGGTCAGCTGGGTTATAATCACTCAGCCTGTACCTTACTGGTCAGGCTCCTGACCTGGCCTTTCCTAGAACTCGGTAGGTAGGATGCAGAGTTCAGCTATTCCTCACTGAGATATTGAAGATTCCTCTGTGCACCCACCTAAGACTGTTCTACTCCTCAATTTGTTAATACACAGCTGGTTAGAATTATAAATCAGTTTTGATTATCCTAAAATGTATGGAGTTCTGTAAAATTCCACTTGAATACTATAAACTACTAAATGTAAATATAATCATAGAAAAAGGATAGTAATAGCACTCACCAAAGCCAAAGGCAAAGGTGAAGACCATCCCAGTAAAATAACAACAAAACACTAATCAAACAATAAACAACCCTAAACTGACAGGGTCAAAATACCACCTGCTCATATTAACCCTGAATATAAATGGCTTAAACTCACCAATCCAATGGGATAAATTAGTAACTGTAGGTAAAATCTGATGTCTACTGGAGACCTATCACATCAACAAAGATCAACAGAAAATATATCTCATGGATTTTGATGTTTTTGTCTTTATTTTCATTTCTTCAAAGCAGGTTTTTTTCTCATTAAATTCTTCACTGACTCATAAGTCACACCATATCTTCAAGAAGGTGCTTGATATTGTTTCAGTTACATATTAGTCATTCAGTAGCATGATATTTAACTTCATTTTACTGTAACCTTCTGTTTCTTCCTGTTGTTGACTTTGTATTGTGGTTTTTCATTTAAGGGAATGTATATAAACTGTGTAATGGAGACTGTCATATTCATAAGTGAGGATGCAATGCAGTATGCATCTCTCCTTCCAGATCAAAGATGGACTCCCAATTAAAATATCTACTATATCTTGACAATAGGATGCTGGACTCTCTGCCATTATCCATGCCTGCAATGATGGATATATGACTGTTTATGAAGAACTATACTACTGTATTAATAAAGGAGAATCAGTGGGGGGAGGACTTTTAGGCGGCGGGAAGGAAAATCCCAAAAGTTATGGAACTGTATCATAAAATAATTTTTAAAATATATCACAAAAGAATGAGCATAAGCTTTGTAAATGCTGTGTACTAGTCCTCTGTTGGTTATGTAGTGCGCAAGGATTTTTTTTTTCTCATTCTGTTCATTGTGTCTTCACTTAGTTGATCATCTCCTTTGCTGTGTGGAAGCTTTTTAGCGTGTTGTAGCCCCAGTTGTTTATTTTGGGTTTTTTGGCCTGTGCTTTTAACTGACTTCTCTGAGAACTCTCTCCCCACTGCCGTATCTTTATTTCCTAAGTTATCGTTTAAAAGTTTGATGGTTTCTGGGTGTAGATTTAGGTCCTTGATCCCTTTAGAGCTGATTTTTGTATACTGTGACAGATACGCGTCTTGATTCTTACCTCTGCAGGCTGCTGTCCAATTGTCGCAACAGCATTTGCTGAAGACACCAGGCCTTTTCCCTGGATTGTTTTAATTTTTCTCATCAAAGATAAGTTGGCTCTCCATGTGTGGGCTCCCTTCTGGTATTTCTATTCTTTCCCATTGATCTTCTCTGTTTCTGTACCAGTACCAGACTGTTTTGGTAACAACTTCCCTGTACTAAGTCTTGAGGTCTGGAGTTGTGATTCCTCCAGTTTTATTTTTATTCTTCAGGATAGCTTTGTCTATTTGTGGCCTCTTGTGTTTCCAGATGAACTTTTGTGTCTTTTTTCTATTTCTTAGAAAAATGTTGGGCTTCTTTATCGGTAATCACATTGCATCTGTTCATTACTTTTGCTAATATGGACATTTAATGATGTTTTTCCAGTCGTTACTGAACCATGGTAGGTTTCTCCATTTGTATATATCTTCCTCTGATTCCTTTTGAATTTTTTATGGTTTTTATTACAGAGGTTTTGTATATATTTGGTTAGATTAACTCTTAGGTATTTAAGATTCCCCTCCACCAGTTTAAAGGGGACTATATTTACAATTTCTTTCTTAGCCATGGAATTATTTGTCTATACTAGTGCCGTTGATTTATGTTTGTTAATTTTGCATCCTGGTACTTTGCCAAAGCCTCTTCTGAATTCCAATAGTCTCTTGACTGAATTCTTGGGTTCTCCTAAGTAGAGAATCATGTCATCTGCAAACAGAGAGAAATTTAATTCCTCATTTCTGATCTGAATTCTTTCAATTTCTTTTTCTTGCCTAATTGGTCTGGCAAAGGCTTGAGATACTGTGTTGAATAGCAGTGGTAGAGTGCACATCCCTGTCTAGTTCCAAATCTTAGTGGAAAAACCGCTAGGCTTTCCCCCATTTAGAATGATGCTGTCATTGGATTTTTCATATATTGCTTTGATTGTGTTATGGAATGTTCCTTCTTTGCCTGTCTTGCTTAAGGTTTTTAGCATGAAGTGGTGTTGGAGTTTGTCAAGTGCATTGTTTGCATCTATTGAGATGACTATAGGGTGTTTGTTTTTCAATTTGTTGATATGGTGACTCACATCTATTGATTTACAAATATTAAACTATCCCTGCATTCCAGGGATAAATCCCACCTTGTCCAGGCGAATGATCTACCTGATGTATAGTTAGATCCTGTGGGCTAGTATTTTGTTGATGGCCTTTGCATCTGTGTTCATCACGGATGTGAGTCTGTAGTTCTCTGTTGTTTCTCTATCTGGCTTTGGTATTAAGCTGATATTGGCATCCAGAAAGAGGTTAGACGTATTGCCTAAATTTCTATGGTTTGGAATAGCTTGTAGAGGATTGGAGCAAGCTCTTCTTGAAATATATGTTAGAATTTTGCAGCAAATTAACAACCATGTGAAGAAATCAGCAAAGGAAATAAACACACACTTTTTTTTAGAGATACAAATCCAATATTTTTTTTCAGAAAAACTTCATTTATTGCACTGTGAGCGTTCGTTATTTTTGCAACATATCACACACACATTTCCATTCCTTCCAACCTATTTTTTAGTCTCAGCATTTCTATTTTGACATTAGAAAAATATACAACCAAAATCTATAAGACTTTGATTAAATGTTGGTACAGCTAATTTCAACATAGTCAAAGCCAGTGACCATACACACATGGAATCTAACAATAGCTACTGATTACAGTGTCAAAGGCATGGATACACTGTGTGTTATGCTTCATTGTCTGGCATGCAAATACAGTCTTCATTTCCTTTACACTATGTCCAAAGTATAAAGAAAGCCAACCAAAGAGTTCTGTTTCGTTTACACAAAAGAACAAGGTTCAATCATGTTTGATAAGTTGCAAATTACTGGTAATACCACAAGTGTTATTACAGCTGCTAAGAATGGATGGGAGGATGTACAAAATGCAGCAAGGGCATGAATCAAAAGAAAAAAAATCTAAACAAGTCTGAATGATGGTGTAGAGTATGGCTATCTTTAATTTCACTGGAGGCTCAGATATGCCAGATCGGGTACAGCATGAGGTGCCTCACGTGGGGTCTGGCCTTGTGTGGGATCTGCTCTGCGTTAGCCCTTCTCCTTCCCGATGCAGCAGTCTCTTCTGGATCGCTGCAAACATATCATTTACGAATTAGAATGCCTACAGTTTGGTAATTAAAGACCCGAGCCACCCAGAACAAAGTACAGGAGTAAAGATAGGTGAAAACATTCAGGGACACAAGACATGATCGGATGTGTTTTCAAACAGGGCAACTGAAACTCTTTGTGGGAAATCAGAGCAGGGTGGGAAATTGAAAGGAAAAAAAAACCTGTGGAATTCTTGAAATATTAGATATTTGAGGGATTGTAATTTAGGTGGAATTTAATTGAATGCATATTCATCAACCCTTATTTTGCACAGCAACATCTAGTCTGACGCAATTTTATCTCTGCTCATTTGTCTCTCTGCCCAATGCAACAGTTGAAACAAGTGGTTGAATGGTAAAAGTACTATGGAACAAAGAGCCGTACACTCTGCTGCCTATTAGTTGTTGAACTCTGTGAGCTTCGATCAGTTTCTGAGTTTCTTAGGACTCATTTGCAGGCTTAGAAACAGACACAGAACGGGGCACATCAAAAGTTATTCTATGGTAGCCTCAGATCCTGGTGTGGTCTGCAGGAGTGTTTGATTCCATCCATAGTTGGCAGTAGGTTTCGATATGTAAAAATCAGGGCACTTTATAGAAAACTCCAGACTTCCAGGTTCATGTGAAAAATTGTAAAATAGGTTGCTGCTGGAATCCTATTTCCAGGGAGCAGCAATGGGGTGCAGGTGAATAGAATGCTGACCCTCAAACAGAGCATGCAATTTCCTGCCGGGCCTTTTCTGGTGCTTGTCTCACTGATTTCCAACTCCTCAAGGATCCCGTTTCTTTCCTGAAATGCCTAATACCATCTTTTTAAGTTTGTTCTGAGCTATCCGTTGGTGACTAAGTTTACTTCATATCATAATGTAGGAGTTATTTACATCTAATAAAAGTAAATTTGGAATATTGCCCACTTCTGGTAACAGAGTAGTTGAGGTACTGGAAGTCATAACAGCAATAATAGCAATAATATAAATACTTGATTTATTTGCAGTTACAAATATTTTGAGGGTTCACACATGCATTAACAGGAGAACTCTGAATTATTTACTACAGCATAAGCTAGAAGCTAGTGTTCTGGCATTGTGGACAACACTGCATGCAATGCTGGCATCCCATAAACATGCCAGTGCATGATCTTGCGAGGATGCTTCCAATCCTGCTTCTTGTTAATGCCTGGGAAAAGCAGTAGAGCATGACAAGTGATTGGGCCCCTGTACTCCCAGGAGAGACCTGAGAGAAGCTCTGGGCTCCCATCCATTGTGGGTACATGGGAAGTGAACCAGCAGATGGAAGATTCTCCCTCTCTGTAACTATTATTTTCAAATGAATAACTAAATATATATTTTAAATTTAGCAAAAATAAAATTCCAACTCCAAGAGGACAGGGCTTTACGGTCTAGATCAGCATATCTCAGTTTAGGATCCTGTCAGAGGCACCAAATACACACATTGCTTGATGCTAGTTTGAGTTTCTCCTTGGGAAGGTTAAAATGTGGTCCTCAAATGCTTGTTTCTGGCAAGCTGCAGGTGCTGCTGATGTTTCTGGGTCAGTGAACACATGATAAAAACTATTAGCCAAACTGAGGAAGTAAGAATGCACTAAATATTTGCTAGAAAAATGCAATTCAAATTATGCTGACTACTGGTTATTAAGTGATGAGGAATCTAACTCAGCAAAGGCCAAATGCGTATGAAACAGCAGAGCTAGAATGTTGTTACATCTACAAACATATAGTTATCATGAAGGAAAGATGAAAATGTACATTAAATTGGTACAAATTAAAATGCAATATATGTTAGCCATATTTTGTATCTTCAGTTGGAAACCCTATTTGTCTCTGGTCATTTTTTATTATATATATTTTTATTGCATTTCATTTTATAACATTTCATAGGCTCTGATGTTCCCCCATCCCCTCCCCGTGCCCTCCCCCCATGGTGGATTGCTCCACCTTATTGCAGTATTACAGTTCAAATCCAGTCTTGTTTCTTTCATTGCAAGCATGTGCCGTGCATAGAGTCCAGCATCTTATTGTCCGGCTCAACTCAACAGTTTCTTGGGGAGACCAACTCTGGTCTGAAGACATAGCAGGCAGAATATCATTCCGACCAATTAAAAGCCATAACAACTTCAACAACAGTTTCCATCATTATGGGGTTAATTAACATTGTATTATTGAGTGACTGATTTGTTAAACAATGTGAGTTCTTAACCACATCCTGTGACTACTTCATTAACATTTCAGTTATAGTTCATATACAACCGGTCTCTATCTTCCTTCAATTGGCTACAGGACACTATTCAGCTGTCTCATGTCTATTTCCATTCCAGTACGTAGCAGTTTATTATGTTGAAGCATAATTTTTACTGAACTTGGCAGATCTTAGGATAGTCTAAACTAGCTTATCCCTTTAGCAAGGCATGTGACACCCGCTGAGGCATAGAACACTATTGGGAGGGGTGTGCAGAGAAATCCTCCATACCCTAGTTAGGAGTAGTTTATTTTCAACACACACTTTTGGAAAGAAAAATTCAAATGCTAATACATATATGAAAAAATGCTGAGGATCCTAGCTGTCAGGGAAATACAGATGAAAACTGCATTGGCATTCCACGTAATTCCAGTGAGATTAGCCTAACAATCAGAATTCTACTAACAACACCTGCTAGTGTGGATGTGGGGTAAAAACTACCCTCCTTCACTGTTAATGGGACAGTACATTAGTACCACCACTATGGAAGTCAGTATATAGAGTCCTGAGAGAACTGAAAATTCACCTGCCTTATGACCCAGCTATCCTACTTCTGGGAACATATCCAAAAGAAATGAAATCTGCATGTGATAAGGTGATCTGTAATCCTATATTTACAACAGACATGAAACAATCCAGATGGCCATTGGAAGAGACCTGAATAAAGAAATTGTGGTATATCCACTCCAGGCCATACTACTGTCATTAAAATAATGAAATTCTGCCATTTGCAACAAATGGTCCTAACCAGAGACCATTATGCTTAGTTAAGCAAGTCAGTCCAAAAAGGGAAAATACCATTTGTAATCTGATATAAGGCAATCTTCATGCAAAAAGCAAGATCAATAGCCATTTCATTATTATTTTTTCTACATCTCATGGGGTTTGATATTTTGTTTTTATTTTCATTCATTCATTGAAACACTTTTTATTTCTTCTAATTATTATTTTTCTCACTGAGTCATAGGTCACATAATAGCATCTTTCCTTCAGGAAGGTCTTTGTTTTTCTTTGCCATTTCTTCAGTGACACATCGGTCACACAGTAGCATGTAATTGAACTTCATGTTGTTGTAAATTTTCTAATTTTCTCTCTTGTTTTGCTTTATGGGTTTTTGTTGAAAAATATATAGCGTAGAATATAACTGTGTAGTAGAGATGATCATATTCAGATGTGGAGTACAATGCTGTGTGCATCTCTGCTTCCAAATCAAAGATGGACTCACAATGAAACTACCTAGTGTAGCTTGAGAATCGGACGCTGGGCTCTTTGCCTTTGTCCATGGCTACAATGTCAGGAACATTTACATGGCAGAATGATGGGTTTGTGACTGATTGTGGAGGACTATGCTATTGTAATGATATGGCAAAAGACAGTTGATGAGGGTTGGAGATTTGGGGAGGGAATAAGGGAAATCCTGGAGCCTGTGAAGTTGTATCATGAAGTAATAAAATAAATTTAAATAAAATAATGAACATAAAAAATGTGACTGTCATCCTTCCCTTCTCACTCTGAATGTAGGGCAAACAAAAGAATGATAAATATCAGACCTCCCGGTACTAATAGCAATTTGTAATCCGGCCAGCATATTCATAGATCTTCACGTAAGTATGGATATGTATGGCTGGAATTTTAGTTTTAGTTGAAGTCAAATCCATAACTGATGTTAAAATTAGCCCTACCATTGGGTAAAATGTGTTAGTTCATGCAAATGCCAATAGCAACTAGAGACTTAACATTTATGAAGCATTATCTTATTAATTTTATTGGAAAAGCAAAGAAAATTTTCAAAATTAAACTGGAAACTCATCACAAAAACCCAACATGCTTGTGGATAAGGGTGTGTGCATGTATTAATGTTTTAAGTTCAAACATTCAATGCCACTGCTATAAATGCGCTGTCTCCTAGGAGAGGCCGTTGTGTCTGTATGTTTAAACTAGTACAGCACAGGGTACTGTTGCCATATTTTCCTTCATACTCTGAATGCTATCGGCATAGTCGTGAGAGCTGACAGTGCACCAAGGGGAACTGGGCTCTATCAGTTGGTCTGCATTAAATGCACTAAAAGCAGTTGGATTCCTGGAGCTTGGGACAGACCCACAGCAGTCGCCCTTAATTATTTCTTTTAAAAGCAGAAAAGGTTGGACACACACACAGGGAGAGAGACAGAGAGAGACAGAGAGAGACAGAGAGAGAGAGAGAGAGAGAATTTCTATCTGCTGACTCACTCTTCAAGTGGCTGTAATAACCACTTCTGGGTGAGGCTGATTCCAGCTCCAGAAATTTCATCCTAGTCTCCCACTAAGATGACAGGAATCCAAAACATTGGACCTTCATTTTCCGAGGTGGATTAGCAATGAGTGGTGTTGGAATAGCGGTCCCACACATGAACCAGTCTCCTGACATGTGATACAGAAATTGCAAGTGGTGGTGTTACCCACGGGATCACAATGCCAGCAACCCTCAGCAGTGTCTTTTACCACTACTTATTTTATGTTTGGAGGAAACGTTTCCATTCCTCAAGTTTCCAGAGGAATTCCAGAAGGCAGACACCATTCTTGTGAGTACAGGTTACAAATCATTGTAAGACCCAGTGGGTGCCTGAGATTGCATATGGGACAGAACCCTATAAATACTAAATTTTATGTTCGATCCAAGCACACCTACTATAAAGCTTAGTCTTTAAGTTATCCATAGTATTAAGTTTCAAAACAAAACCAATTAAAAAAAAGACAGAACAATCATACTAAGATACATATACCATATCTGGGGGGTCTGAGAACTCAAATGTACTAAGTTTTGAATGGCAGCCACAGCCTTTGTAAGAGCCACCTAGACTCATGTGCGTAAGCCTCCTGGCTCCTCCCTGAGATGGGACAATCTCCAGAAGCACTGAAAACAGCCTCACTGAGGAAATAACCTGTCACAAGTATGCCTCTGTGACTGCCATCCATAGAGCAGTCCCTCCCTTGCAAACATCCAATATCAGTGACCCTTACTAAGAAGTAAATACCTGTAAGGGTATGCATTTTGGGCTGTAGTCCAGGTCACAAGGAGCAAACCCCACCTGTTCTGCTTGCCTGTCCCTTGTTTGTTAGGCTTAATAGTTCCAGCTCTGCTCACTGCATCTGTGCTTTGGCTACCTGCATGGCCATTCTCATTCTTATGACTCACAGGCATGTATCCCAGGCATCCTAGATGTGCTATGGGTTATTTATTTACAAGATTTCCCTGCAGTGTTTTTCAGATGATAGTTTATTGTGGCTAAACAAAAACTTGGAGCAGAAATCAAGGAGGAATAGTGCATATGTTTATGGAAAAGAGAGATGTTATCTGAAAAAAATAAAGGGCAAATTGAAAATATAAGATTGAGAGAAGTCATTTGATATAGTTAAGCACTTTAAACTCTTGGCAGCTGGAAATAACAGACTGAGGAGCGAGAGGACAGAATAAGAGAAGGAGGTCTGGGCTCTTCTGGCCTGCAGGGGTTTGAAGGCATCTGTGTGGGATTGCTGAGAACACTCCAGTATGATGAAGGAGCGCTACAAAAGCATTCCTTCTCTCTGCTAGGTGGAGGGGCCTGCTCTGCGCTGTTTCAGAGGATGCTTTACTGTGCATTTGCGCTTGGTTTCTATGCTGGACTTGACAACCCAGATGCCTAGTGTCTTAGAGAAATCACAAATCACAGTTGGAACACAGCTGAGTATGTGTCACAAAATAGCAGTGTTCACATGAAAAACTCCGCTAGGCCTGTGATGTCACTTTGGTCAAGGTGGCATTAGGTCCCTTGAGTCTTTGGAGGTAGTGTTCTGTCTTGCTTTAGGGAATACTAATTTCATTTCTCACCCCCTCCATGCCTGGATACACAGTTTTCCTAAAGGTTAAGAACTATGAGTCTATTAAGAGGATGGAGTAACTCTAGTGCATTAACCTTAATAGTGCGTGGAAAGCACTCCCCCTGGCTTCATTTTTAAAGCTGAAGTCATTCCGATGGCCATTCTCTCTTCCTTATTTTTCTTTCTGCAACACCTAATGAAAATCTAATGGTAGCAATGTCCCCTGTGGTGACGAAAGAGCAAGGAAACCATTGTTTCTGCTGCTGCCTTTCCCTTTTCCCCAGTATATGTAGCTAAAGGCAACTGCAACCTTGAGAAGCTTACCTTTGCTAGTTGATGTCATTGCATGGAGCAGAAGCCCAAGGGATAAGAAACTGTCAAAAGGCTCTGTCTCAGACAGGTTTGATGGAACTGGTTCATCAAATGATAAACTATGACCTTGCTTTTCTTCCTGGAATTGAAAGGCCATTGCAGTACAGAGTGAGTATTGTAAAGGTTAATTGTAAGTGACCGTTGGTGGTGCTCAGTGAATCCCCTGGGCTTGTCCCCTTCTCCACTGTGCAAGTCTCATGTCCTCTTTCCATTTATACGTCATGGTTGGGTGCACTGTCTGTTGCTACACCATGCTTTCCCCAGCAGAGGTTTGCACTGTAAGCCAGTTCTTTCCTTTCTCATCCTTTTACTCAGGAAGGGGAAAAAAGGCCCCAACAATTTAGCACTAAAACATTGAGAAATCTTAAACAGCTAATGTAAAGGTTGGGAGCAGCTGTTTGTCATGATGCATATTCAGCAGGGATTGAGGGACTTTGAGAAAATTGAGCATATGTCTAGTCACTGTGAGAAAGAAATTGCCCAGGACACTGAGTGTTGTGCAGTAAGGCCTTCATAAAGTATTTTATTCTAAGACTTTGTGAACAAAATCTTGATGTTTTTAATTGTTATATACACACATTTGAATATGTCTTTATATTATTTTATAATTGTCCTCACTGATATCTCAAATCTTTTGTTTCTTTACATTATAGTTTATCTATTTATCCTGAAAATTGGAATGGACAAATTATCTTAAAACAATTCAGTTTGGATTAATGCTAATGTAATTTTGATGTTGTATGAAATCTTTTTCTTCCTCTACTATGGCTTTCTCTTGTTTTCATTGTATTTTCTTTCTTTCTTTCCACCCTTCCTTCCTTCCTTCCTTCCTTCCTTCCTGCCTGCCTGCCTTCCTTCCTTCCTTTCTCTTTCTGGTGGCTGCCACTGGAATTGTTTGTTTGTATGCTTATATATTCATTTTGAATTTTATGGTACAATTCTGTATGGTCTGGAGTCCCACCCAACAAATTCCCACTGCTGAATGATCTTACACATGTTGTTATAATAGTATATTCCTTCATAATAGTATAGTCCTTCCATTAGTCTGTTATTTAAGTGTGTCCTGACATTGCTGTTAACGACAATGTCAGGCAGTCTAGCATCCTCTTGTCTAGATATGTCCACAGTTTCACTGGTAGTCTATCTTTGATTTGGAAGTAAAAGTGTATACTGCTCTGTATCCTCACATCTGGATATGGTAGTCTCTATTACACCATCACTACACATTCCGTTAAATGAGAAAACACAAAACAAAGTCAATAACAGGTATGAAATTAAAACAAACACCACCAACAACACAACAACAAGTAACATAGAGTTTAAAAAAAAGTGCCGCTGAATAAACAACACATGGGTGATGAGGAGGAAACAGAAAAGACTCTTGGGTAGAATGATGCCACTGTGCAATCCATGAGCCAGTGATGAATTCAACAAGAACAAAGAAACAATTTGGAGGAAATGAAAATCAAATCAGAAACATCAAAACACATGGGATACAGCAAAAACAGTATGGAAAGAATTATTGAACTTACAATTTGTATGAGGGCTTCCTTATATTAGAGAGAAGATATGGTAATCATTTTGGGGGGGATTGAATTATTTCAGTGAATATAATGGTCTCTAGTTGGTACCATCTAATTGCAAATGGTATAATTTCATTCTTTCTGATGACTGAGTAATATTCCATGGAGTAAAGTAACACAGTTTCTTTAACCACTCCTCCTCTTTGGATGGGCACCTGGATTGTTTCCATGCCTTTGCTATTGTTGTTAGGGCATGAAGTCTGATATAGGATGCTACCTGCCTCATCATGGCCACAAATTCTTGTTAGCTTCTTGGTTTTGTTTTGTTTTCTCTGTTTTGTTTTGTTTTTGCTTCTTTAAACGTGGCGTTCTAGCTGGATCAGTGTAATTGTAATTAGTAGTTGGACAGAAGATTGTTTTAGTTTGTATCTGCATATTAAACTCCTTTTCAGGGGAGGCGGTTGAGAAAAGGTAGGTATAGTATGGAACTCCAAGCATCTGAGAATTCAACACAAGTTTTCTCTTCTCACTTATGCAGTCTTCATGGACATAGAATTATGAGTGACAGGTACACTCTCATTACAAATAGGCAGTATCCTGTGTGTAGACAGTTTTTTCTTCATTCTATGGCTTACATTGATTACTAGGTTTGTGAAGTGGTTTGATTTTAATCCTTTGACAATTTTTTTTTCTTTTTTGAGAGATGGGGTGGAGTAAGGGGAGCTGACACAGAATTTACTGATATCTTCATTCTGAAATTTTTTTAAAAAAAGATTTATTTATTTTTATTGCAAAGTCAGATATACAGAGAGGAGGAGAGACTGAGAGGAAGATCTTCCATCTGATGATTCACTCCCTGAGTGACCACAATGGTCAGAGCTGTGCTGATCCACAGCCAGGAGGCAGGAACTTCCTCTGGATCTCCCACACAGGTGCAGGATCCTAAGGCTTTGGGCTGTCCTCAATGGCTTTCCCAGGCCACAAGCCAGGAGCCTGATGGGAAGCAGGACTGTCAGGATTAGAACCAGTGCCCATATGGGATCCTGGTGCGTTCAATGAGAGAACTTTCACCACTAGACCACTATGCCAGGTGCCTCTGCAAATTTGATAGAGATACTACTTTGAACAAATTGAACTCAGGAATGTTGTTTAGGTTAGGGATGAATTAAAGGTTCTTGGTAGCCACAAAAAAGGATGCTGATAATCATAATGACTGCCACTAACATCCCCATCCATCTATACTTGTTTGGTTAGGTTTTTCTTATTGCAAGTGGGCAGTGGCTCTGTGTGTGTGTGTGTGTGTGTGTGTGTGTGTGATGTTTACATAAACTTGAGAACTCTATTGAAATATAACCAATCTCTGAAACACGCTACTCTGGGTGTTTCCTCTGTTTTATTGTGATTATTGTGGGTTAGGTGTCAAGCTCAGCTTTGGAGGTGCCGTTCTTTTGCGTATCACATCTAAGTCTGTACCTTGGATTGTTTCATTTAGGATTTATTTGCTTGAAAGGCAAAGTGGCAGAGATAGAAACTAGATTCATGTGTTCCCTCTCCAAATGGCCCCATTATGGTCTCCAGTCAAAGGGTCATTTTCCTCTGCTTTCCAAGTCTCATTACTAGTGAGCTTTATTGGAAGCATAGCAGCTGGGGATTAAAACAGTGTTCTAGTGTAGCTTTCTGGCATCACAATGGTAGCTTAGTGCCTGGGCTGCAGTGCTAACCAATATTGTTGGCACTTAGGGCACTAAAATCTCTAAGTCAGAGGGTATTGGTGGCTTACGTATGTCAAATTCTGCCTGCTGCTGACATCTGCACACAATAGAATAGTTACTGCATTCAATATGTTTTACTACTTTAATAACAGAAAAGACAAAATGAGCCTTCACGTCAATCTTGCAAAATGTTTGCCACCAAATATTTATGGTCTGACCAATCACCTTAGTTTAATGATTGAATAATTTTTTGATCTACGCAAAACCACTGGGGAGGAAATTGTTAGGAAATTACACCTTAAGTCACTCATTGTCTTTCTCTTTACAAGACCCAGGGAAGTTTTGAGCAAGATTGCACTGAGGAAAGTCATGTTTAAAAGGATAAGCTTTATCTTCATGAAACAGACCATTTGCAAAATTAATAGGTAATTTAATAAGGTATAACAGCCTGTTAGACCCAGTGTCGTAGCTTTGCATCTGGGTTGAGGGAACAAAGTCAAACAAATGTGCCCACAGCATTTCCCTGAAATGACAGGATATACCAGGAAAATCCTGCCAATATGCCTGAGAAATCAGTAGATGACTGTCCAAGTGCTGGTTTCAGGCCCCTGGCTTACCTGGCACAGACCTGGGCATAATGAAGCAGAAGAGAAGATCTCTCTCTCTCTCCCTCTCTCTCTCTCTCTCTCTCTCTCTCTCTCTCCCTCTCTCTCTCTCTCGCTCTCTCTGTCACTCTCATTCCTTATCTTTTTTGAAGTAATTGATCATTTCTTTATTAATTCAAAAGAAGCCATTGTGCAATTATGACCAACTGATGAGTTGATTTTATATTTTAAAAAATCTTTGGGATAATCTTTGGGATAACAGGAAATGCTCACTGAATCCTGAATGTCATGCAATGTACTGAGAGCTTGATTTTCTCAGTGGCATTTCATTCGTGAAGTGAACTTGTATTCAAAATAGTGTTATCTACATCTTGTATTTGGGGGAAGTGATGTTTACAAGTTCAAAGATGAGGTCAGAGGTATTCAATACAGTATTGTGGAGGTAAAGTTCACACCCACGCATCTTCCCTCGAAGCCCTGACCAAGTTCATGGTCAAGCAGTACTACTGTTGCTGACAATGACCCCTGAGACACCAGAGCCACTACTAAACCCTTATCACCACACCCACCACCTTATATCTGTATGGGGATTAAACTCTACTTCAGCACTTTTCCAGCAAACTTCCAAGGTGCAAACTCTTCATGTTGGTTAGTTTAACCGTCTTGTTTTCAGGATGAATGACTTGAAAGTCAAGGTGCTCCCCAGTGCAGATCTCCTTGGACACTTCTTGTAACTCCACCTGCAGATGTGTGAAAGGGTTGTTTCATTTTTGTCTCTCACATAAATGAATTAAGACTCAGCATTGCAACTCTTTCTGCCTCTGAACTTGTCCTCCTCCCTATTCTTGAAGATGTGCAAAGCAAATACTGTAAAATGGCTCATTTCTGTTTACACATTATTTCTTAGTGCCCACATAGGTCATCACAATCATGTATAGAAATGTTTGTGTCAAAGGCTAAAGAAGCTGATAAAGTTTTTTTCCTTGTAGTTCATGCATCTCTGCACTGAAAGAAAAAAAACAACAGTTACAGTTGATGTTTGTGATGACTTGACATGGTTGGAATATTTTTACTGCCAACTAAAGCAGTTTTATAGTATTCAATCCTGAAGCACTATTATGTGGATTTTAGCAGAACGAATTGCGCTGGTTACACTCAAGGTTTTTAAAATAGATCACAATTTATTGTCTAGGCATTTTTTACTTACCAGATGGCCTATGTGGTTGATGTCAGTAAAAAACGCTACAGATACCAAGACTTCTAGCCACTGAAGTGTGATGTGTGTTTCTTCATTTTGTCACTCCCTCTTTCAACTAAATAAATCATCTAAAAATAAGAATTCCTCACATCAGTAAGAATTTGAGAACACTAGTTAAGGGAAGTGAAGAAGTCAGAATGGCCTGGAGTCTGGAAGCAGTAAGTGTGCGCCATTCAAAGGGGAGCAACTTTTCTGATGTGGTCAGAAATTCCTTGAGTTTGTGGTGGATACAGTTAGCAAACAAATGTTATGTGTTGATGTGACATTACAGAGCAAAGTTATGAAAAGCAGAGTCAGATGGACCTGTGTAGCCCTATGATCGAACTAATGAAAGTCATTAACATTTAGTGTAACCCGTGTCTCAGAGCTAATTATTACAGGGTGAGATTCTGTGTACCTCATGCTGACAAGATGAATGATTTTACACCCACTTAAACTGTGCAATGAATCATTCACAGATGAAAGCTAGATACACAACATGTAGAAACTGGATGGTGAGGATACCGCTGAGTTTTATGCAATGTATCTTGATGATTACAGGAACACACTTATGCATGGAACATGTTCATGTCTAGGATGTGAGGCATGACTTAATTGCTTGACCCTTTTCATGAGCTCATCAACTCTTGCCTACCTCTATTCATGCACTGGGGTCCAGCAGAACCAGCTCAGGAGCCAGGCAACAAATAATGACTCCTGCCCCATCTAGAGTGCTGCCTGAGATGATCCATACTCTATTCTTCCAGAACTCCTAGTCCAAAGGAAGACATCATCAGTATATAAATTATTTTAAATGAAGCACAATTTTACCCCAGGTGAGATGGCTCAGTGGCCGAATCCTCACCATGCAGTGCTGGGATCTCATATGGGCACTGGTTTGTGTGTCAACTACTCCACTCCCCATGCAGCTCCCTTATTGTGACCTGGGAAAGCAGTGGATGCTGACCCAAAGTCTTGGGACTCTGCCCCTGTGTGGGACCCAAAGAAATCCCTGGTTCCTAGCTCCAGATGGGCTCAGCTCCAGCCATTGTGGCCATTTGGGGAGTGAAACAGTGGATGGAAGCTATTTCTCTCTATATATGCTTGTTTGTAACTCTGTCTTTCCAATAAAGAGAAATAAATCTTTAATTAAAAAAAGGTATCATTAGATCCGGAAAAAAATGGCCTACCATGAAGGGTTGATGTAAGGGGGAAGGCAGAGAGAGAGGGCCAAAAAGTGCCAGAAGAAGGAGCAAGTCTAGTTAAAAATAGTATAAGCAGGTGTGCGAACCAGGACACTGTGGAATCAACAAGATCCGCGCAATCTGGAGAATCAACCAAAAATAACAATAACAAAAAAACCAAGGCAGCGCTCGGCAGTCGGCTTAGCAGCACAGCAGCTCGAAAAGGGTGAGTTAAGAACCCAGCAGGGGAAAGGCCAGCGGGAACTTTAACCGGAGGATACAGAGGCAACTTTAGGAAATTGTTGCACAAAGCCCCTCCAGTGGTGGCTAGAAACTGCAGGAGTGCTGAAACCTCTAGCACTGGTGGCATTATTAATAACCTTGGTGGGACCCAGGCAAAGATGGGGACGGCTACCTGACACACACTCCTCCATAACGAAACACCACGGTACCGGGAGGGCGCTAGGACCCAGAAGTGCAGTAGCTGGCAGCTGAGGCAGCTAGGGTGAAATCCCCAGGATCACAGCTAATCTAAATTCGGGGCCAACCCAGTCCAGGGGAAAGAGGCGGTGTAGCAGGGTCCACCAGATCCTGTGCCTCAGACAACAACAACAAAAAAAACCCAAGAGACAAGACCCAGGCTCCTAGGCGCTGAAACCTGAGGCCCTGAAACCTGAAACCCAGAAGGGAAACAAAAAAACAAAAACTCCCTGGTCTAGAAGGAAAACAAAAACCTAGGCCAGCAAGACCTCAGGCCACCCACTAGGTGGCAACAGAGGTCAAGGGTGAGAATCCAGCAACACCTTGGGCCACAAGCATGAGACGCAATAAGAGAGTTAGTGAAGTAGAAACAGCTAGCGCCAGCCCAAAAAGCTACCATAAAGCCTGGTCAATCGCAGAGATTACAGATGAAGAAATTGAAGACGTCTCTGATAAGGAGTTCAGAAAAAATAATTATAAAACTCTTCAGAGACAATGAAAAATGATGAGACGAGCTCAAAGATTTCAAAAACCACATAATCACAGAAACAAAATTACTCAAAAATGAGATCCTAGACTTGAAGAACAAAGTTGAGAGCTTAGCCAACAGAATTACAGCAGCAGAAGACAGGATATCCGACTTGGAAGATTGCCAGAATGAAAGCAGGCAGATTGTTAACCAACTAGAGTCACAACTACGCAAGGCGACCAAGACGATCCAGGAGATGAACGACAACATCAAGAAGTCAAATATCAGAATCATGGGGCTCCCAGAAGGAGTGGAAAGAGAGACAGGCATACAACCAGTACTTGAGGAAATTATGCAGGAGAACTTCCAAAATACCTGGAACATGAACCCAATCCAAATTCAGGAAGGCCAGAGGACTCCCCACAGGGCTGACCCAAAACGATCTTCCCCAAGACACGTGGTAATTAAGTTACCCTCCAATGAATACAAAGAAAGAATCCTAAGGTTAGCACGAACCAAAGAGAAGCTTACATTTAGGGGCAGGACCATCAGAATCACTGCCAACTTCTCAGAACAGACACTCCAGACAAGAAGGGAGTGGAACAAAATCTTTCAAGTACTGAAAGAGAACAACTGTCAACCAAGAATACTCTACCCAGCAAAGATTTCATTTGTATACGAGAACAAAACTAGATATTTCCACAGCAAAGAGAAATTAGAAGAATATGCCAACACAAAACCAACTCTACAAAATCTCCTTAGAAAAGTGCTACTCCCAGGGAGAGTGAGGAAGATGGCCGACCATAGAGAGCTGGTGTAGGGCAGTGTGGGGACAGAGGGGAACTGATCCAGCAGAGAAACAAACCAGGAGACACAGAAATGAGGGGATAGGTGTAGGAAGGTCACTGGAGTTCGCTGAAATAAGAAGATCTACACAGTGTGGAGAGACAACGATAAAAAGGAAAAAAGAGGGGACAGCACGCCGTGAGAATTTTGGTGAGCCGCGATCCCAACCAGGGGGAAGGCGGCAGAATCTCAGCCGTTCCTGGGAGGACAAAGGCGGTTGGAAGGACAGGCATCCACACCCACAGGGGTACAGACCACTGGAGTGCAGGAGACCCTAAAGGAGGCTACTGGATTTTACAAAGGGGGCATCATTCCACGAAGATAAGCAGGGGGGATTGCCCAGAAACTTGCCTTCCAGCAGGTCAGCAACTTTGAGAGAGTACAGAGGAGACTGGACCTGCGCTCTGGGACCGGGTTACAGTAATCCCCAACTCGGCTCCGAAAGGTTGACTAACTGCAAAAGTCTCCAGTGGAAACTGCTGCTGAGCTGAGCCTGAGCATTAGGAGCGGGGCAACACTTGGCATAGCCTCCCTGGACAGAGGTGCAGACTGGTGGGACCACAGCTGCATGACTCCCACGGCTCTGCTCCCAACGGCAGAACACCTTTGAGAAAGTGCAAAAAAAAAAAAAGAGAGAGAGAAAGAACAGCCTTGTAAAGGGGGCAGGGCAGGACTGTGAACTTGAATAGATCCCCTGCTGTGCTCAGCTCAACAGGGGACCCCCGTTCTGCAGGACCACTGGGCAAGTTCTCCCAGCGGACCTGTGGCCTGAGGTGGCGCAGGGTCCCCAGCTACACGCGGCTCCCGCCCCCGAGCCCAAGAGGCGGGACCGGCTCTCTAGACCTGTGGCCTGATGTGGCGCAGAGGCCTCAGCTACACGCGGCTCCCGCCCCCGAGCCCAAGAGGCGGGACCGGCTCTCTAGACCTGTGGCCTGAGGTGGCACAGAGGCCCCAGCTACACGCGGCTCCCGCCCCCAGCCCAAGAGACGGGACCAGCTCTCTAGACCTGTGGCCTGAGGTGGCCCAGAGGCCCCTACTACACGCGGCCACGGCCCCAACCCCCGCCTCGAGCCCAAGAGGCAAGAAGAGACTCTGTGGACCTGTGGCCTGAGGTGGCGCAGAGGCCCCAGCTACACGCGGCTCCCGCCCCGAGCCCAAGAGGCGGGACCAGCTCTGTAGACCTGTGTCCTGAGGTGACCCAGAGGCTCTGAGCCCAAGAGGCAAAACACAGCTCAGCAGAGTCAACGAACTCAGACGGAGGCGTGGAGCAGTGTGGCTTCCAGTGAGGCAACGACTTTGAGTGGGAGCTGCAGGGGGAAGGCCTGGCACTAGGGCTGGGACATAGAGTCTCCTGACCCAGCTCGGGGCTATGGTCCGCAAACTCCGAACAACAAGCAGCTGGAACCCCCTGCTGTGCTTAGCTATACTTAGGCCAACACTCCATACAGCAGTTGCTGGGTCACACTTCCTATAAGCTACAGCACCGGGGCAACGGCTCCGGACAAGCAAGTCAGAGGCTAAAATCCCAAAATGGCAAGAAACAACAACACAACGAGGAGAAATATCAGAAAAGGTAATGACCCAGAAGAAAGATCAAGCATTTCCCCCCAAAACAACCAAAAAGTAATCTTAATACATGAGATGCAAGATGATGACATAGAGGAATTACCAGAGAAGAAATTTAAGAAACTAGTGATGAGATTCATCAGAGACAGCGAGAAGCGCTGGGAAGAGTCCAAGGTATTCGTAAAACCATATCATTGCAGAAATAAATCAAGTCAAAAAGGGAATCCTCAATATAGAACACAAAATTGAAAGCCTAACCAACAGAATGAACACAGCAGAGGACAGAATATCAGAATTGGAAGACATTCAGAATGAAAGGCAGCAGTTCATCAAACAGTTGGAGACAAATCTGGAGAAAGCCAATAGGTTCATACAGGAAATGAAAGACAACCTCAAAAAATCAAATATTAGAATAATAGGCCTTCCAGAGGGAGTGGAAAAGGAGATAGGCTTGAAACGGGTCTTCAATGAAATAATACAGGAGAACTTCCGGAACACCGGAAATATAAATCCAGCACAAATCCAGGAAGGTCAGAGAACCCCCAATAGAGTCGACCCAAAGCGATCCTTACCCAGACATGTGGTCCTCAAACTGCCTTCAAGCGAATACAAAGAAACAATTCTAAGACAAGTAAGAAAAAAGGACAAGGTTACTTTCAGAGGACGGCAAATCAGAATCACAGCAGATCTCTCAGAAGAAACATTCCAGGCAAGAAGAGAGTAGGGTAAAACCTTTCAAATCCTGAAACAAAACAACTGCCAACCGAGAATAATGTACCTGGCAAAACTCTCATTTATATTTGAGAATGAAATTAAATATTTCAACAGCAAAGAGAAACTAGAAGGATACACTAGCACGAAACCGGCCCTAGACAACCTCCTCAGGAAGGTGCTAAACCCAGAGAGAAAAAATGAAAACCCAAATCAAAGATGGCAGATGGGAAGACCTCCCCACTAATATCCATAAGAGGACAGTCAACCAGGCAGAGACTCTAATAGTAGCAAATACACACTTGCACACTTACACACACTCATGGCAGCTCAAAATCAATTTCTCTCAATGTTATCTCTAAACACAAATGGCCTAAACTCACCAATCAAAAGACACAGATTAACAGACTGGATCCTGAAACAGAACCCATCAATCTGTTGCCTACAAGACACACATCTAACCAGAAAAGCCTCTAGGAAACTGAAAGTAAAGGGATGGAAAAAGATATTTCATGCCAATGGACGAGAAAAAAAGGCTGGGGTAGCTATTCTAATTTCAGATGATATAGACTTCAAGCTGACACACATCAAAAAAGACAGGGAAGGTCGCTATTTATTGGTGAGGGGACTGATACATCAGGAAGTAATCACCATTGTGAATATATATGCACCAAATTCCAACGCGCCTAGCTACGTGAAGCAATTACTTACAGACTTAAGAGGAGACATTGATATGCACACAATAATAGTAGGAGAACTTAACACCCCGCTAACAACAACAGACAGATCAACAAAACAAAAACTCAACAAAGAAACAACAGAGCTCATACAAGCCTTAGAACAACTGGACTTGGTAGACATTTATAGAACTTTTTACCCTAAGGCCACAGATTATACATTTTTTTCAGCAGTGCATGGCACCTTCTCCAGGATCAACCACATGATAGGACACAAAGCAAATGTAAATAACTTCAAAAAGATAGGAATCATACCATGTACCCTCTCAGACCACCATGGAATGAAATTGGAAATCAGCAATTCAAAATGCCCCAGGAAATACAGAAACTCTTGGAGGCTGAACAATATGCTATTAAACGAACAATGGATCAGAGAAGAAATGAAAGATGAGATCAAAAAATTTTTGGAAACCAATGAAAACTCTGACACAACATTCCAAATCTAATGGGACACGGCCAAAGCAGTGCTGTGGGGTAAATTCATCGCAATTGGAGCCCATGTCAAGGCCCAAGAGAGGCGCCAAATACAGGAACTAAGCACACACCTCCAGGAATTGGAAAAACAGCAGCAGAAGAGCCCCACATACAACAATAGGAAACAAGAAATCATCAAAACAAGGGAGGAAATTAATCAGATAGAAACAAAAAAATACTATACACAAAATCAATGAATCAAAAAGTTGGTTTTTTGAAAAGATAAACAAAATAGATACCGCACTAGCCTGACTGACAAAGAAAAAACAAGAGCAAGCAAGAATTAACAGCATCAAAGATGAAAAAGGCAACATAACAACAGACACTGCAAACATTAAGAACATAATCAGAAATTACTACAAAGCACTACACTCCAACAAATCAGAAGACCACCAAGAAATGGAAAAGTTCTTAGACTAATACAACCTGCCAAAACTTAGCCCAGAGGCAACAAACGACCTGAACAAGCCCATAACTGAAGCAGAGATTGAATCAGTGATTAAAGACCTCCCAACAAAGAAAAGCCCAGGCCCAGACGGCTTCACTACAGAATTCTACAAAACATTCCGAACAAAACTAACCCCAATCCTCTACAAACTCTTCAATACAATAGAAAAGGAAGCAACCCTTCCAAACTCATTCTATGAAGCCAACATACCTTAATCCCCAAACCGAACAGAGATCCTACAGAGAAAGAAAACTACAGACCTATCTCTCTGATGAACATTGATGCTAAGATACTCAACAAAATCCTAACCAATAGAATTCAAAAAATCATCCGACAGATCATTCATCCGGATCAAGTAGGATTCATCCTTGGAATGCAGGGGTGGTTCAACATAAGGAAATCCATAAATGTGATACACCACATCCAAAAACTGAAAAACAAGAATCACATGATAGTATCAATAGACACAGAAAAAGCTTTTGACAAAATCCAACATCACTTCATGTTAAAAACCCTAACCAAGGTAGGCATAGATGGAAAAATCCACAACATACTCAAAGCAATATATGAAAACCCAACGCCAGCATCATACTGAATGGAGAAAAACTGGAACCCTTCCCACTGAGATCTGGAACAAGACAGGGATGTCCACTTTCTCCACTGCTATTCAACATAGTCCTAGAGGTACTTGCTGAGGCCATAAGACAAGAAAAAGAAATCAAAGGAATCCAAATTGGAAATGAAGAAGTCAAACTTTCACTACACGCAGATGACATGATTCTTTATATAGAAGAGCCAAGAGGCTCAACACAGAGACTCCTAGAACTTATACGAGAGTTTGGTAGAGTGGCAGGGTACAAAATTAATGAACAAAAATCAACAGCTATAGTGTATGCGAATAGCTCCAAGATGGAAAAAGATCTAACCAGCAAAATACCATTCAAAATAACAGAGAAAAGTATGAAGTATCTGGGAATTAACCTAACCAAAACTGTAAGAGACCTATTTGAAGAAAACTACAAACCACTTAAAAAAGAAATTGAAGAAGACCTCAAAAGATGGAGTAACATCCAATGCTCCTGGATAGGTAAAATCAATATCATTAAAATGTCTATATTGCCAAAGGCGATATATACATTCAACACAATTCCAATCAAATTGCCCAAAATATTTTTCATGGAACTAGAAACAATGATCCAAAGGTACATCTGGAAACACAAAAAACCACGAATAGCCAGAACCACTCTGAAGAACAGGAAGTTAGCAGGGGGAATCACAGTACTGGATCTATGGACATATTATAGGGCAGTGGTCATCAAAACAGCCTGGTACTGGCACAAAGATAGAGAGGAAGATCAATGGAGCAGAATAGAAACACCAGATGGGAACCCACATAGATACAGTCAATTAATCTTTGACAAAAAGACAGACAACAATCCAAGCAAATGGGAAGGTCTGTTCAATAAATGCTGTTGGGACAACTGGTTAATAGCCTGCAGAAACAAAAAGATAGACCCACATCTCTCACCATACACCAAGATCATATCTAAATGGATAAAAGACCTAAACCTACATCCAGAAACCTTCAAACTTTTGGAAGAAAATGTTGGAAACACATTGCAACACTTAGGAGTAGGCCCTCACTTCCTAAAAAAGACTCCAAAAGCAGTAGAAATCTAGACCAAAATAAACAATTGGGACCTCATCAAACTAAGAAGCTTCTGTACTGCTAGGGAAACAATCAACAAAGTAAAAAAACAACCCACAGAATGGGAGAAGATCTTCGCGCACGACATAGGAGATAGAGGGCTAATTTCCAGCATATACAAAGAACTACAAAACAACCAAAATGTCAAAACAAACAAGCCACTCAAGAAATGGGCACAGGACATGGGCAGACATTTCACAAAGGAACAAACCCAAATGGCAAACAAGCATATGAAAAAATGTTCAAGGTCCCTGGCAATAAGGGAAATCCAAATGAAGACAACCTTGAGGTACCACCTAACTCCAGTAAGGATGGCACACATACATAATACCACCAACACTTGTTGGCGAGGATGTGGGGAAAAGGGAACCCTTCTCCACTGCTGGTGGGACTGCAGACTTGTACAGCCTCTATGGGAATCAGTTTGGCGAATACTCAAACAACTGAAAATCAACATTCCATATGATCCAGAAATAGCACTCCTAGGGATATATCCAAAACATCTCCTACACAAGAAACCAACATGCATGCCTATGTTCATAGCAGCACAATCTACAATCGCAAAAACCTGGAAGCAACCAAAATGCCCATCAATAGAAGACTGGATAAGGAAGCTATGGTTCATCTACTCTATGGAATACTACTCAGCTATTAAAACAAACAAAATGCAGTTCTTTGTGGCCAAATGGGCCCGACTGGAATCCATCATGCTAAGAGAAATGAACCAATCCCAAAAGGTTAAATACCACATGTTTGCCTTAATCTGAGATGAAAAGATGACAACCTGGAAGATAGTACCTGTATATTGTAATATTATTGCAATCTCTAACAACTTGTATCCAATACAATAATATAATGCGATATAATCTATAAAACAACAATTAATGTCAAAATACTTAAGATCTACATCAAAAAACTGTAAAACCCACTATACCCTCAATATGCTATGTTAATCCGTAATGGGGGGGAGTGCAGGGAAGCCTTTCAGGACCATAAAAAGAGTGAGGAAAAAGTACAGTATAGCCTATCAAGATCAAATCTGATAATTCATAGACAACAGACTCAACGCGGCACTAAATAATAGCAAAACTACTATACCAATGCATGAGGGGGGAATCGGGTGTGATCCTGACAACCTCTTAACAGGAGGTCATGTGCGTGGAGCAGGGAGGCACTTTTGAGTGGAGCAGGTGGTAAGGAGGAATGCCTGGATCCCAACCATGAAGACTCCCAGACCTTCACCACAAACTATTAATACGAGCAATAAGGACTATATCCCAACTGCCAAGGAGGCCACAGGGAATTGGATGCCCTCAGAGGCCGAGTACTCTGAGGTCACCCATCCCCAACCGGAGCTCCCGCAGGGGATGGAAGAAGTCCAAACACTACCGCACAGAAACCAATGTCATCGGAAAGACAACCAGAAGCCCTGAGTGGTCCGCAGAAACAGAAGAACAATAAATGTCCTTCGGGACCAGGGAGGAGAGCTTTCTCTGGTCCGAGCCTGGCTCCACCTCTGGACCCCCACCTTCCCTTGAAATGACCATTGGGATTGCTCCGAAAACTCCTCATAGCAAACAAACAATCATACAAACTAAAAAAACCTAAAATAAATAGACAAACAACGAAAAGTAGAGCTTGAAATCTGACAGGAAAGAGCTGGCATGGATTGGCTCATGCCTCGCTGGGTGGGACACGAAGATTAGTCACTCTTCACCGTTATGTTGGTGACTTTCCTGCACACCCCCCCCCAAAAAAAATGTTCTGCATCTTAATTGTCGACAAATGTCTTGTTAGAGTTACAAGCCAGTCTAGATTATCCTAAAATCTGCCAAGATCAGTAAAATTATACTTCAGCACAACAAATGGCTAAATACTAAAATGAAATAGACACGAGACAGCTGAATGGTGCCTTATAGCCATTTTAAGGTATATAGCAGCCGGTCCTGTACACAAACTAAAATTGAAATGTTAATGAGCAAATCATAGGTTGTGGTTAAGGACTTGTTTTTTGTGTTTTTTTAACATACTGGTTACGCAAAACCATGTCAATTCCATAATGTTACAAATTGCTGTTAATGTTATATTGGGACTCTTAATTGACTGGGATAATATTCTACCAGCTCTAACTTTGGACCAGAAATGGTCTCCCCAAGAAATTGTTCAACCCATCTGGACAACAAGTAGCTGGACTCTATGTTTGGTATATGTTTGCAAGGAAAGAATCTTGATTGAATTTGAACTGTAATACTACATCAAGGTGGAGGAATCCACCAGGGGGGAGGGGCGTGGGGTTTCCCAGAGCCTATGAAACTGTCACATAATGCATAATAATTAATTAAAAAAAAAGTAAAAAAAAAGAGAAAAGTGCTATTCCCAGAGAAAAAGGAAGCAAGCCATAAGCAAGGATGGCAATCAGGAAGATCTCAATAAAGTCCAAACACATGAACGACAATCAATTACCAACAACCTCAAAAACACAGGCATATGGCACGGCAAAATTATAATTTCTCAATATTAACCCTCAACACAAACGGCTTAAATTCATCACTCAAAAGGTACCGATTAGCACACTGGGTTAAAAATCAGGACCCAACTATATGCTGCTTGCAAGAAACACATCTAACCAGAAGAAACTCCAAGAAACTAAAAGTGTAAGGGTGGAAACAAATATTCCATGCCAATGGACGAGAAAAAAAGACTGTTGTGGCAGTCCTATTCTCGGATATTATGGACTTCAAAGTAACGAACGTCAAAAAGAACAGGGAAGGGCGGTACATTTTCTTGAAAGGGAAGATCCAACAAGAACCAATCGCCATTCTTAACATATATGCTCCTAGCCCAGACGCACCCAGCTACGTGAAACAACTACTTTTGGACTTAAAGGGAGTCATAGATGAACATACGATAATTCTGGGAGATCTGAATACCTCACTAACACCAATAGATAGATCAAAGCAGCAAAAGCTCAACAGAGAAGCCACAGAACTCACACAAACAATAGAACAACTGGACCTAGTAGACATCTATAGACTATTTCATCCTAAGGCCACAGACTACACCTTCTTCTCAGCAGTGCATGGCACCTTCTCCAGGATAGACCACATAATAGGACAAAAAGTAAATTTAACTAACTACAAAAATATCAGAAGCATGCCATGTACCTTCTCAGACCATTACGGAGTGAAACTGGAAATCAACAACTCAAAATGTCCCAGGAAACACGTAAACTCCTGGAGGCTGAACAATATGCTATTAAATGAACAATGGGTCAGAGAAGAAATTAAAGACGAGATCAAAAAATTTATGGAAACCAACGAAAACCCAGATACAAAAGCCCAAAACTTATGGGGCACTGCCAAAGCAGTGTTACGTGGTAAGTTTATTGCAATTAGCGCACACGTCAAAGCCCAAGAAAGGCAACAAATGCAGGAATTAAGCACACACCTCCAGGAACTGGAAAAGCAACAGCAGAAGGACCCCACAAACAAGAGGAAACAAGAAATTATCAAAACAAGACAAGAACTAAATCAGAAAGAAATTTAAAAAACCATTCAGAAAATAAATGAATCAAAATGCTGGTTCTTTGAGAGGATAAACAAAATAGATACCCCACTGGCCCGATTGACAAAGAAAAAACAAGACAAAACAAGAATTAGCAGCATCAAAGATGAAAAAGGCAACATAACAACAGACACTACTACCATTAAGGAAATAATTAGAAATTATTAAAAAGAACTATACGCCAACAAATCCGATAACCACCAGGAAATGGGAAGATTCCTAGACTCCCACCACTTACCAAAACTCACCCCAGAAGCAACAGAAGAAATGAATTAACCCATTACCGAATCAGAGATACAATCAGCGATTAAAGAGCTCCCAACAAAGAAAAGCCCAGGCCCAGATGGTTTCACCACAGAATTCTACAAAACATTCCAACCAGAGCTAACCCCAACCCTTTACAAGCTCTTCAAAACAATAGAAAAGGAAGCGACTCCTCCAAACTCATTCTGTGAAGCCAATATCACCTTAATCCCCAAACCGAACAGAGAATTAACAGAGAAGGAAAACTACAGACCTATCTCCCTGATGAACGTCGATGCTAAGATTCTCAACAAAATCCTAGCCAATAGAATACAAAAAAACATTAGACAGATCATCCATCCAGACCAAGTAGGTTTCATCCAGGGAATGCAGGGATGGTTCAACATAAGGAAATCCATAAATGTGATACATCACATCCAAAAACTGAAAAACAAAAACCATATAATAGTATCAATAGATGCAGAAAAAGCCTTCGACAAAATTCAACACCACTTCATGTTAAAAACCCTAACCAAGGTAGGCATAGATGGAAAAATCCACAATATAATCAAAGCAATATATGAAAAACACAATGCCAGCATCATACTGAATGGAGAAAAACTGGATCCCTTCCCACTGAGATCTGGAACAAGACAAGGATGCCCACTATCACCACTGCTATTCAATATAGTCCTAGTGGTACTTGCAGAGGCCATAAGACAAGACAAGGAAATCAAAGGAATCCAAATTGGAAATGAAGAAGTCAAGTCAAGCAGACGACATGATTCTTCACATAGAAGAACCAAAGAACTCAATACAAAGACTCCTAGAACTCATACGAGAATTTGGCAGAGTGGCAGGATACAAGATAAATGAACAAAAATCAACAGCCGTAGTGTATGCAAATGGCTCCAAGATGGAAGAAGAGCTAACCAACAAGCTACCATTCAAAATAACAGAGAAAAGCATGAAATATCTGGGAATAAATTTAACCAAAAGCGCAGAAGACCTTTATGAAGAAAATTACAAAACACTCAAAAAACAAATAGAAGAAGACCTCAAAACATGGAACAACATCCCATGCTCCTGGATAGGCAAAATTGATATCATCAAAATGTCTATACTACCAAAAGTAATATATACATTCAATGCAATCCCAATCAAATTACCCACAGCATTCTTCATTGAACTGGAAAAAAAGATACACAGATTCATCTGGAAACACAAAATACCACGAATAGCCAGAACCACTCTGAAGAACAGGAATTTAGCGGGGGAATCACAGTACTGGATCTATGGACATATTATAGGGCAGTGGTCATCAAAACAGCCTGGTACTGGCACAAAGATAGAGAGAAAGATCAGTGGAGCAGAATAGAAACACCAGATGGGAACCCACACAGATACAGTCAATTAATCTTTGACAAAAAGACAACAATCCAAGCAAATGGAAAGGTCTATTCAATAAATGCTGTTAGGACAACTGGTTGATAGCCTGCAGAAACAAAAAGATAGACCCACATCTCTCACCATACACCAAGATCATATCTAAATGGATAAAAGACCTAAACCTACATCCAGAAACCTTCAAACCTTTGGAAGAAAATGTTGGAAACACACTGCAACACTTAGGAGTAGGCCCTCACTTCCTAAAAAAGACTCTGAAAGCACTAGAAATTGAGACCAAAATAAACAATTGGGACCTCATCAAACTAAGAAGCTTCTGTACTGCTAGGGAAACAATCAACAAAGTAAAAAAACAACCTACAGAATGGGAGAAGATCTTTGCACACTACATAGGAGATAGAGGGCTGATCTCTAGAATATACAAAGATCTCCAGAGAAACCAAAACACCAGAACAAACTGCTCAAGAAATGGGCACAGGACATGGGCAGACATTTCACAAAAGAACAAACCCAAATGGCAAACAAGCATATGAAAAAATGTTCAAGGTCCCTGGCAATAAGGGAAATCCAAATGAAGACAACCTTGAGGTACCACCTAACTCCAGTAAGGATGGCACACATACATAATGCCACCAACACTTGTTGGCGAGGATGTGGGGAAAAGGGAACCCTTCTCCACTGCTGGTGGGACTGCAGACTTGTACAGCCTCTATGGGAATCAGTTTGGCGAATACTCAAACAACCGAAAATCAACATTCCATATGATCCAGAAATAGCACTCCTAGGGATATATCCAAAACATCTCCTACACAAGAAACCAACATGCATGCCTATGTTCATAGCAGCACAATCTACAATCGCAAAAACCTGGAAGCAACCAAAATGCCCATCAATAGAAGACTGGATAAGGAAGCTATGGTTCATCTACTCTATGGAATACTACTCAGCTATTAAAACAAACAAAATGCAGTTCTTTGTGGCCAAATGGGCCCGACTGGAATCCATCATGCTAAGAGAAATGAACCAATCCCAAAAGGTTAGATACCACATGTTTGCCTTAATCTGAGATGAAAAGATGACAACCTGGAAGATAGTACCTGTATATTAGTGCAATATTACTGCAATCTCTAACAACTTGTATCCAATGCAATAAGATAATGCGATATAATCTATAAACCAACAATTAATGTCAAAATACTTAAGATCTACATCGAAAAACTGTAAAACCTACTATGCCCTCAATATGCTATGTTAATCCGTAATGGGGGGAGTGCAGGGAAGCCTTTCAGGACCATAAAAAGAGTGAGGAAAAAGTACAGTATAGCCTATCAAGATCAAATCTGGTAATTCATAGACAACAGACTCAAAGAGGCACTAAATAATAGTAAAACTACTATACCAATGCATGAGGGGGGAACCGGGTGCAATCCTGACAACCTCTTAACAGGAGGTCATGTGCGTGGAGCAGGGAGGCACTTTTGAGTGGAGCAGGTGGTAAGGAGGAATGCCTGGATCCCAATCATGAAGACTCCCAGACCTTCACCACAAACTATTAATACGAGCAACAAGGACTATATCCCAACTGCCAAGGAGGCCACAGGGAATTGGATGCCCTCGGAGGCCGAGTACTCTGAGGTCACCCATCACCAACCGGAGCTCCCGCAGGGGATGGAAGAAGTCCAAACACTACCGCACAGAAACCAACGTCATCGGAAAGACAACCAGAAGCCCTGAGTGGTCCACAGAAACAGAAGAACAATAAATGTCCTTCGGGACCAGGGAGGAGAGCTTTCTCTGGTCCGAGCCTGGCTCCACCTCTGGACCCCCACCTTCCCTTGAAATGACCATTGGGATTGCTCCGAAAACCCCTCATAGCAAACAAACAATCATACAAACTAAAAAAACCTAAAATAAATAGACAAACAACGAAAAGTAGAGCTTGAAATCTGACAGGAAAGAGCTGGCGTGGATTGGCTCATGCCTCGCTGGGTGGGACACAAAGATTAGTCACTCCTCACCATGGTGTTGAGGATTTTCCTGCACACCCCCCCCAAAAAAAATGTTCTGCACCTTAATTGTCGACAAATGTCTTGTTAGAGTTACAAGCCAGTCTAGATTATCCTAAAATCTGCCAAGATCAGCAAAATTATACTTCAACACAACAAATGGCTAAATACTAAAATGAAATAGACACGAGACAGCTGAATGGTGCCTTATAGCCATTTTAAGGTATATAGTAGTCGGTCCTGTATATAAACTAAAACTGAAATGTCAATGAGCTAATCATAGGTTGTGGTTAAGAACTTGCTTTTTTTTTTTTTTTTTTTTGTAACATACTGGTTACTCAAAACCATGTCAATTCCATAATGTTACAAATTGCTCTTGATGTTATATTGGGACTCTTAATTGACTGGGATGATATTCTACCAGCTCTAACTTTGGACCAGAAATGGTCTCCCCAAGAAGCTGTTCAACCCATCTGGACAACAAGTAGCTGGACTCTATGCTTGGTATACATTTGCAAGGAAAGCATCTTGATTGAATTTGAACTGTAATACTGCATGAAAGTGGAGGAATCCACCAGGAGGGAGGGGCGTGGGGAGGGGTGGGGGGATTCCCAGAGCTTATGAAACTGTCACATAATGCGAAATAATCAATTAAAAAAAGTATCATTATTTCGGTGAAAGACTCTATCTAGCCAGTGGCCCTCAATGTGTATTATTGATTGATGAGTGGAAATTGGCAAGGTTAAGACATGAATGTAGATTCATGTGGCTTGGGCAAAGCTGGGACATTAAGCAACAACATCACATAGATGTGTTTTTGTGTGTATGTGCATGTGTACCTGTTTTTACACGTATGTGCCCTGGATATAGATGCATTTGTATTATTCCACTTTGATGGATATTTGTGTGTTTCCTGATGTATTTGTATGTGTGTCAATTGCGTGCATTGTGCATACATGCATGCCTGCACCAGAATAAAGATGTTTCTCTGAAGCTCCACACACATGAAGATCTATGTGATTGTGACCATGTGTGCACATGTTGATGCTTTGAATGTGCCTGTGTGTTTGAACCCTATATGGCTCAACATGTCCAGAATGTGGGTCAAAAAAGCAATTTAATTTTGAGTCCTCAATCATCATTGTTGCTCTTTTCTTCCTTCAGCTGATTTTGCTCTGAGGACTTCAACAGAGGCTTCTTATTGAAGCAAACTTAGCATGATTCTGCTCCCTTTGTTTGTGTCTGTGCCCATGATGGACTATGAATCTCCACGTTGGTGTGGAATGAAGAGAGCACGGAGGAGGAAAATGTGGGACAGGCTGACAGGGAATCTCCTGTTTTCCTTGTGTCCTGCCTCATTACATCTCTGCGTCATCTTCTCTCCTGGAAGAGCTTCCTATGATGAGTACATACTCCTCACAAAAACAGAGATGAAATAAGAGCTGCATTATAAAACCTTCAAAACCTTATGTTGCTATACCACTGTGAATTTTTGCCTGAGGTGGAAATGTCAAATCAAAATATAAAATATAAAAAAAACTGTATCTTTTAGGAATTATGTGTCAGAGCAAGTCACATTTAGAAATTGAAAACCATACCCAAATGTGAATCACATTGCCATATACACCTCTATTTTCAAATCAAAGATGTACTCCCAGTGGAACTGTTAAGTATGTCTTGACAATAGAATGCTGGACTCTGCCATTATCTGTACCAACAGTGTTAGGATACACTTCAAAACGGAATGCTGGACTTATGACTGCTTTTGAAAGATTGTATTTTAGTGATAATATAAGGGAAATCAGTGGCACAGGGGGGCATTTTTTAAGAGGACAGGGAAATCCCAGAGCCTCAGGAAATCTATCATAAAATTAAAAAAAAAAAAAGAAATTGAAAATCATTCAATGCCTGAAGGTGAAGGTAATCATTTAGATTTGCTCAAATACTGAGTGAAGTGTTCCTACAGCAGGTCAGATGCCTTTGCATTAGTTGGTTATTTAAGAACTCTTCCCCAGGCTTCGTTCTTCCTCACAGGTGGCATGAATAAACACAATATGATGAAATGTGTATTTGCCTCAAGTTGGAGTAAGCTTCTGCTGGCAGTGCTGCAACAACCTTCTAACAAACATGCCTGTCGCTACCTTCATGATTTATTGATTCCCCCTCTTGTATGACTTTGAACACAATTGGGTTTGAGCTCTCAACATTCTGGATTCCAGAATGGGGCTATATTTGGCTGCTAGCTGAGCACCTGTCAATCAAACCTTTCTGTGATCTGGCTATCACTGAACTCTATCCTCACTCCTGCCATTTTTTTTTCACAGTTCTCTTAACCAGCCATACTGTTTCTACCATCTTCACATGTTTACACACTTGCTGCTCTGCCTGGAGTGTGTATATGGTCCATTTATCCCCCGTGTATTTACTGATGTGTTGTTATGATGTGATCTCTTCTTCAAAGCTTTTCTCCGTATCTCAGGGGACTCCAACAGTTCTTCGCTACTCACATTTCTGGTCTAAAACTTTGATGATGTTGAAATTATTTTCATTCAGGAATATCTATTATATAATGTTAGCTACAGTAGGGTTGTGTATCTGTTTATAGAGAGGGCATATAGGAGTTGCAGGAGAGTAAAAGAGGGTTAGGAGGGAGAGAGAGAGGGAGCGAGAGAGAGGGAGAGAGGGAGATGGAGGAGAGAGAGAGATGGAGGGAGTCAGGGAGAGGGAGGGAGAGAGAGAGGAGGAGAGGGAGAGACAAAGAGATGGAGGGAGAGACAAAGAGATGGAGGGAGAGCGAGAGGAAGAGAGGGAGAGAGAGAGAGAGAACACCAAGAAATAGAGAGCTCCTATCTACTAACTCACACCCCAAATACCCACAAAGAGCAGGACTGGGCCTGGCAGACAGCCAAAGCTAGAAACTGCTCTTGTATGTCCCACAGGAGTGGAAGAGGCCCACATACCTGAACCATCACTCCCTGCTTGCAAGGATGCACATTAACCACATGGAAAGGAAGACCAGATTTCATCTCAGGCACTCTGACAAAGGATACAATGTTCCAAATAATAGTGTAATCTGCTGTAAGTCTCCACTGGCCCCCCTCTTGTATGACTTTGAACAAATCATGCAACTTTGCTTTAATTCACTGCTGCACTTTAGAAAAATAAATATTTGTGAATATAATTATATGTGTAGATATATATATAATTCAAGTAAAATGCATTATTATATTCTCCCACAATACTTTGAACAATTCCAATAGTGTCATTTAAATTATATCACTATGTCCCCTCTAACCCTGAAAGATTCCTGTGTCCTGTTCTCGAGAGCTTTGTCCTGTGAGGCTGTGATGCTATTCGCCATTGGTTAAAAGAATTGTCAGTTTTTTCATTCACCTGATTTCAATCAGATGGGCAAGGATCTGAGAGTGTGGATGCACCATTCTATAAAAAAAATTATCATTTCTTAGTGCCACCAACCAGCTCTGCATCACAAGGCTCGATGCAGGGTTTGATCCACTGAGACGGACCATCAGGCAGTGAGAGCAAGAAGCAGTGATGAACGTCTGTCTTCATTTTCTGAGGTCGATAAGGGTATTCTGCTTTTGGATTAAATATTTTCTCAGAAATGATGATCTGTTTAGAGAGCAATATTGCATACAGAGATTTAATTAAAAGGGGTGCTTAGGAATGAGGACTGTGGCACAGTGAGATAAGCCATGCTTAGAACCCCAGCTTCCTAAATCAGAGTGCCTATTTTGAGCATCTGGTACTCAGTGCTGCCAATCAACCCAGGTTCCTGATGACACATCTGTGAAGCAACATCTGATGGGCCAATAACTGGGCCCTTGACAGCCATGTCGGTGCCTCAGATGGAGTTCTTGGAGGTTGGCTTTGCCAGGATACAGCCCTGACAACCATGGGTATTTCCAGAACAAAAAAGTCTCCCCCCACTCCCTCCCTCCCTCCCACCAAAGCTCATTGTGTGTATGAGAGAGAGAGAGAGCGCGCTTTTCAAGCAAATACACAAATCTTTAAAGTAAAAGACAATTATTTTTTGGTGGTAGGGGCAAAGAAATTAAGAACCATCCACATTTTTTTTCATAATATGAACCTGTCAAGAACTTTTTGAGGACTCCTCGTGAACTATTTTCTTTTGTTAATAGAATATTCCTACTCCTTCTCTCCTCCTCATCCTTCTTCTTTTCTTCTTTTGATAGAATCTTCTTTAAAGCGTAAGTTTTGACTGCTTGTGTCTTGTTCCCTCAGTGAAACAATGACATTGGCAATTATTTGGCCTGCCAACTTGGTTCACATTTTTTTCTGTGCTGAAATTTTAACCTCACAATGCTTCCCCTGTGTGGAAGCCTCATTATCCATAACAGCTGCCTTCTGTGTGGTACTCTGTCCACGGAGCACTGTTTGCCTCATCCGTCTCACCAGCCAGCCTCCCGTCAAATCCACCATTTCCCTGGGACCTTTCTTAGGAGCCATGGACAACAGACCATTTCTTACCCAGGGCTTCCCTGTGAACCGCTTTTGTGGAAAGCTGTTTCAACTCTTAGTATGATTTCCAAAGCTGCACACAGGACCTCCTTCTATTTTTTTGTTTATTTTTCTGTTTTTTCTTATTTCATGATACAGGTCCATTGGCTTATGGATTTGCTCTCACCCTGTTCCTAATCCCCACTCAACTGATTTCCCTTATGATATTACAATAGTGTGGTCCTTCAAAAAACAGTTGTAAGTCCATCATTTCACGATGTAAGGTACCCTGACCTTGTCAGTTTAGACAATGGCAGAAAGTCCAGTATACTATTTTCTTTTTTTTTTTTAATTGATTATTTTGCATTATGTGACAGTTTCATAGGTTCTGGGAATCCCCCCCCCACTTCCCTCCCCCCTGGTGGCTTCCTCCACCTTGATGTAGTATCACAGTTCAAATTCAATCAAGATTCTTTCCTTGCAAACGTATACCAAGCATAGAGTTCAGCTACTTGCTGTTCAGATGGGTTGAACAGTTTCTTGGGGAGACCATTTCTGGTCCAAAGTTAGAGCTGGTAGAATATCATCCCATTCAATTAAGAGTCTCAATATAACGTCAAGAGCAATTTGCAACATTATGGAGTTGACCAGTATGTTACAAAAAACAAAAACAAAGAAAAAGAAAAAAACAAGTCCTAACTGCAACCTATGATTAGCTCATTGACATTTCAGTTTTAGTTTATATACAGGACCGACTACTATATACCTTAAAATGGCTATAAGCCAGTATACTATTTTCTATGTATATTTAACAGTTTCATTAAATATACTGTAGTACTTCTACTCTGTAAAATAATACTCATGAAATTCTACCATTTGCAACAAAATGGTGCCAACTAGAAACCATTATGTTCATTGAAATAAGCCAATCCCAAAAGGAAAAAATATCATAATTGTCTCTGATATGAGGCAACCTTCATGCAAAATACATCATATATAGATGTATAGGTAAACATGAATATACTTGTATTCATATGGAGGAGCTGTGTAATACATACTGTCAAGTGAGGATACATTGCAGCATGCATTTCCACTCCAAACCAAAGATGGATTTCCTTTAATTTTGTATTCACCTTGACATCTTCAAAGTTTTATTAAAATTGCAATTTTTATTTAGACTACGCTGAATGCAACAATTATATATATATATATCATTATATTATTTTATAAAATATATCTGATTTTTGTATATCCACATATGAGGAGCTTCAAAGTTTATAGGAAAACTGACTTATAAGATAATGTTAGAAAAAAAAATTAAGTCCATGATTTTTCATGAATCTTTTTTTTTAAATTTTTAAACATGCATTTTATTTATTTTAAAGACATAGTTACAGGAGGTGGGGAGAGACTGAAAGGTGCAGAGAGAGAGAGAGAGAGAGAGAGATCTTACGTCTGGTTCACTCTCCAAGTGACTGCAAGTGCTGTGACTGGGCCATACCGAAACAAGGAGCAGGAGTTTCTTTCGAGTCTGCTCTGTGGGTGCAATAGCCCAAGCACTTGGGCCATTTTCCTGTTACTTTCTCAGGAGTATTTGCAGGGAGCTGGATTGAATGTGGAGCAGCTGGGATGCAAATTGGCACCCATACGGGATACTGGTACTGCAGGCAGTGGCTTAATTGGCTATTTTACAATGGTGGCCTAGTGCAGTTTTTATGTGTTTTGCAAATGATCAAAATATTTCACACAGCCCTAGAAGCTTAGATTTGCTATAAAGAACCTGTTTGAACTTTTTGCAATGTTTTGAAGAGCAAGCATTTTTGTAATTATCTGTTATTTATTTTATAAAGTACATAATTCACTTCTCAGAATGTAAATAACAAACATACGCATGTTCACTAGCACAGCTCCACACAGAACAAATCTGTAACCACAAAAGGTTCCTGGTGCCACCTTTAACCCAGAGCTCTTTCCTGTTCCTAGTAACTCTGATTATCACTGATTTCTTTTGCTCCCAATAGTCTTTTTTTTATTCATTAATTACATTGTATTATGTGACACAGTTTCATAGATACTGGGATTCTCCCCTCCTCTCCCCAAACCCTCCCACCATGGTGGATTCCTCCACCTTGTTGCATAACCGCAGTTCAAGTTCAGTTGAATTTAAAAATGTGTTTTTGCATTGAAACGGATTCTCCCTTTAGTTCCATTTTATGCACTTTTAAAGAATCACTGTTATAAACAGCCCCGAGGAAAACACTGCTTATATGCACTGATGAGTGTACACGAAAATGTATCTTTTTGCTCAGTCTCTGTGGGACCCTCCCTCTGACCTGGGAAGTCTCTTGTCTTCCAGATGGAGCACCATACATCTGGTGGATTGGGCGGTCCAAGGAGAGGTACCCGTACTGGGGAGGGTCCCCTCCTGGTTTCCAGCAATGTGAATGTGGCCTGGACCATAGTTGCCTGGACATTCCACACTTTTGCAGCTGTGACATGGACAAGGATGAGTGGTAAGAGAGGGAGGGAGGGAGGAAAAAGAGAGAGATGTCTTCCATCTGCGATTTTACTTCCCCAAATATCTGCAATTGTCATGGGGGGGCCAGGTTGGATCTGGGAAACTGGAGCTTAGTCTCTTTTCTATTCAGGTTGCAAGCATGCAACAAATTTCACAAAATTTGAATAGGAGGAATCACGAAAAAAAATGGCATCTAAAACCTTGAGAGATGGGCAGTGTTAAGTGGCTGTGTTGATGAGAAATTGCTCCACTCAGTGTAGGCTCACTCACGTCTATGATATCTAAGTTCATCTTCACTGTATAAGATACAAGACACTGTTTGCAGCTCTGCAAGCTCAGTGTAAAGAAAGCAGCTCTCTCTCAGGGCCTGCATTCAGGGAAGCTGGCCCTGGAGGGTAAACGTGCAGTGAAACATTACTAACGGGCGAGGGGTGTTTTCCACACTCTCACCTTTGACCTCCATCTTGGTTGAACACTTGATTTTCTCTGTTTCTGTTCTTCTGTGGAGCCCCTTCTTTATTTGAGGCCTGCCTCACAAACAATGCCTCAGCCAGGGCTTCATTTAGACCTCTAGAGACAGTGAGTGACCATGGCATCATGTTGCTCTCTGGAACTGTCGATGGCTAATGGCATCCCCTGATTCTAACCTTTCTTTGGACATGTTCACAAATCCAACACACAGGCCTTTACATTTTGTTTTAAAGAATTGTTTTATTGAGAGGAGAGAGAGAAATATCTTTCCATCCGACTTACTTCTTAAATGGCCATAGTGTCTGGGGATGGGTCAGGAGCCTGGCACATCAACCAAGTTTCCCATGCAGGCTGCATGGGCTCACGTATTTGAGTCATCATCCTGTGATTCCCAGAAGTTTTAAGAGAAAACTGAGTTAGTTGTTGACCAGCTGCAGCATTCTGGTGTGATATGCTGGCATTACATGTTACGAGTTAGCCCACTGAGACACGTCACTAGACCTCTAGCTGAGCAGAAGCCAACTGAGAAGCAAACAGGACATTTCTCCTGCTACGTTCATGTGGCAGCAGATGCTGAGATTGGGATTGAATATGTTCATTGCCATTCGTAGTCACCAATCCAGTCCCACGCTGTGAGAAACATCTGTGGAGAATCATTGGTTTTAGAAGCAGTTGTGTGCACTATTCCATCTGCCCTCGGGGCATTTGTTGCTTATTTGCCAACTGCGTGCTCAGTTTGAGGCAGTGTTGCTGCCGTGAATGTCAAGCACATCACAGTTCCCAGCCTTGAGTAACGCACAGAGAAAAAGTCATCGAAAGAACAAGTTGGTGAGGAACACCTGGACCCGTGTGATGAACTCAGTCACAGAGGTGATTCCAGTGTGGCAAAATACAAGACAGGTCCAACGACTGGGAGCTCAAAGTGGCAGTTACAGAGCAGAAGTCAACAGAAGGAGTAAATCAGTTAGAATGGAAGAGGAGCACATGAACGCTATTCACTAGGACAGAGAGAGCTGAGAGAACTGTGATTGCTTCCCAAAGCATGGGTGGGTGGCTGTGCCTATTGCGCTGTTCTTTGGAGATTAGCCAGGCAGGAAGACAAAATCCAACTTCTCAAACCTGTGAAATAACAATGAGCTGTCTTTTATCTGTAAAAGGATTGTTGGTCAGAGTATGCATACAGACATGTGCTATGGCAGAGCCCTAAGGGGGATGCATTCATTACTGATTCATCCAGCTCTACCATTCAAGACACAAAACCCAAGTGTAGACATAGACCTGAGAAAGGCTCTGCTTTCTACAAGCCTCATCCTTCACTAACACCTGGACCAGACGGATTTTTACACGTTTCAGATTCTGTTAGAGATCAGTATGTTTATTTTAGATCCACTGGTGTTGAACAAATTCCAAAACAACACAAAAACAAAGAACAGTATCTTATCAATAGTCACTAAAAACTGCTAGGTATCACAACCCAAAGTGGTCTCCACACTTTACGTGGTATAACTTGGGTTTCCAACAGCCTGGCACCCATGTGGTGTGTTTTATGTCTTAATCCGGAAGCAGACGCTGAGGCTCTAACATGAGTATCTGGTTACAACGGACATCTGACTGGAGTGTGAACTTGAATGCACAGTAGGATATACTCTAACCTACTTCAGCAACATGGCAACTGATGCTGGCTTTTGGGTGATGGCCACTAATTGAGGACACTATAGAAACCTCCGTGAGAATCTCTCGAACATCATCACAGAAATGTAGATGTCCTTTTTTGCTAAAGTCAGGCAGGTCAGGCTTCTCCTCTCCTCTCTCCCCACGTCAACCCCAGGCACCTTCCAAGGTTCTGCTCATTGATGAGATTTTACTTTATTCTCTCCTGCCACTTCAGTAACTGAGTGACAGGCTAACATACTTGCCAATGTGACCTAAATAAGTAGGGTGAATGAGTATCTTGTAAGAGTTAACGAAGCAGCAGCTCAGAAGGTAGATATGAGGGGAGTGGTAAAGGAGAAATGAGAAGTCACTCAGTGAACAGCACAAGTGCATTGCCTTCTTTGAGCCAAAGGAAGTGTCCATTAGACGTCTAAATTCAGCAGGAAGAAAATAAGAGAGGAATAGAATTTGACTGAACAATACTCTCTTGGTTAGTAACTCTGTGCAAAGAAATTTTCCTGTAATTGAATCAACCAACCTATAGGAATCTCAACAGTCAGTTTTGTTCTGTAGCACCTGCTTTAGACTGATGAGTTGTTAAAAGTAAGAAAGAAAACCCTGCAGACAGCTCAGGAAAGGGTTACTTTGTGTGGACAATAGGGAAGGAGCCATCCTGGTACAAGACTTGATTTGTGATGTAACAGAATAAGTTACCACCTGCTACACTGGCCTCCCATATGGACACTGTGCAGACCTGGTTGCCCCACTTCTGATGCAGTTCCTGCTGATAATCCTAGAATATCAGTGGAAGATGGCCTAAGACCTTGTGCCCCTTCCCTCATCTGGGAGACCTGGGTGATGATTCCGGCTCCTGCCTTCAGCCTCGCACAGCCTTAGCCATTGCACTCCTTTAGAAACCAGCAGATGGAAAATGCTGTCCTCTCATCCACTCTCTGTAACACTGCCTCTCTAATAAATAAAATAAACTTTAAAAAAAGTAACAGAGTGCAAAGCTAGAGAAGAGAGGAAAACGTACCCACTGTGCCTCTTAGTCATGTTCCAAGGTCTGAACTAGGCTGTCTAATGGGACATTCTCTTGTTTAACACTAGAACATTCCTTTATTTTTCAGAACTAAATATGAAAGGATTTAATGCAATTTTAGTAATTCTGTTTTCTCATTCTTGCACTTAGTTTTTCCATTGATACAATGACTTAGCAGAAAACAGATTGATGCAGGGTAAGAAATTCTGGTCATCTGAAAATCCAGAAAAGGAAATATTTTTTTTCTTTTTCATAAAGAACAGAATATTGTAGGAAATGTGTTTTTGTGAATCAAAGGCTTCTGGAGCTTCATGTCCCTTTTTAGTTATTGATTCTCTTTCTCTGCCGCAGATAAAAAGACTTAATAAATGTTGCTGAACACAGGAATGAGCAGAGCCTGGATGGCTTCTGCTGGCTGTGCTTCTAACTCTACATTTGGTAGGGCAGGTCATGGCCATTCTAGGAGTCATTGTTCTTTGCTTTAAGCCTAGCTATTACTTCTCTTCCACATTTTCAAATGAACTATTACCAACATTTTGCCTGAAACCCTTTTGGGTGAGGAATGATATTCTCTCTCTCTCTCTCTCTCTCTCTCTCTCTCTCTCTCTCTCTCTCTCTCTCTCTCTATCAATCAAAATTTGTTATTTGGCTGTCTGAACCTCAATTATTTCACTTACCTTAATGCTCCCCTGCCCAAATATTTCTCTATATTGTCACAAACGATAGGATTTTCTTACATTTCGGGCTGAATAGAGTATCAAGATGAAGTTTTTATTACTGATTTATCCACTGGTGGATTCCTATTTTGTCTTCATGTGAGGTAATGGAATACCTAATTGGCTTTATAATTAGTCATTCCAAAATTTACACGCCAACAGGCAGGCACACATTACATCACATCAGATCACATCATCACAAAATTACATCAGATCACATCACATCCAATATTATACCTGAACAATATGTGCAGTTTGGTCAATCAAAACAATTTATTTTGGAAAACTAGTTAAATGTGACCATCTGCTCTCAAAATTGTCTTCTCATAGATTTGCCTTCAAATTGAGTCATTTTCTTTGTAAATATGTGGTTGTGTAGGTCCAGGATTTTGCATTCCAAATAATTCCTTGATTTCCTTTTCAAGAGAAGCACCAAGAGACAATGCTGGACACCCAAGCGGTTCAGGGCTTGACAGTTATCTCGTGCAGGCCATTCCTTATGCCCCAGACTGCCACCTGTACAACTCACAGTCTTGGATGCTGAGTGCAGTTAGGGTGCCCCATATCAGAAGAATCCTGAGCTGGGGCTCCAGCCTGAGTCCTGAGGGAAAGCAAAATCGTGTCAGGGCACACAAAGGCCGGGCCCCTCATTAGGAACTAAGGCTGTGCCACCTCTAGTGAGAACGTTTATTTACTCATGAATCCGCGGATGAATTCTGCTGTTTATTGAGGGTTTTTTTTTTCATATTTCCCCAAGTAGAAAGACATGATGAAAGGTCTAAGTGAGTTTTACTCACTCCCTGATATTTTATATGTACCTAGCTATGTAACAGGCATAGAAGAAATGCACGCCTTGGTACATTATAAGCTCTTGTTGCACCTGTAGGTAAGTAAATGAGTAAATAAATTGAGGAATTGATGCAATAATGGGTCAATATTGTGATTTCCTTTATTCCTGTCTTCTGTATCTGATCAAAGACGACATTCACTCTTGGTTATTGTCTTGTATTTTAGCCATTGACTTTCCCTTGTGACGTACATTTTGGGGTAGCTTGACACTTGCTTATACATTTGCAGGATTCAGTTTTATTTTTGTTCAAATACTTGTAAGATAGAGACTGAGAGAAAGAGAGAGAGAGAGAGAGAGAGATGCTTCGCATCCTTTCAGTTACTCCACAATTGCCTACCTTGGCAAAATTTGGCCATTCACAGTCAGGAGCCAAGAACTCAAACTGGGTCTCCCTCATGGGTGACAAAGACACAATAACTTGTCGCATCATCCACTTCCTACCGGGTGGGCTTTCACAAAAAAAGACGGAGCAAGAACTGCAGCTAGGGCTTGCACGCCATCACTCCAGTGTGGAATGCAGGTGTCCTAGGGTACATCTCAGCTACCACACAAAACAGCCGCCTTAAGATTTGTATACTGTATCTGCTGTTATGTGTGTCAGTAGAAGGACAGGGAAACGGAGATACAAGAATGAGAGAAAGGCACAGGCACTTATAGACACATGTGGGAAGCTCAACACCAGAAAATTGCATAGTCCATTTGTTTCTTCTCATTTTATTTGGGATAGCGGCATTCTGTCATCTACTCTGGAAAAGTGCTAATATGGATCGTTTATGATCCAGAGGTTGTGGAAAACAAAGATCTGTGAAATGTTCATTTCTGTACTGCTAATTAAAGATGCAGATTGAAGCTCCTATTGCATTGGTTGTCTGCGAAGTTTCATTATTTGAGCAATGGCAAAAATTGCTTTGGAAATAAAACCGAAAGTCAATATCAAGATCAAGATTTTGCGGGCCCGGCGGCATGGCCTAGTGGCTAAAAGTCCTCACCTTGAAGGCGCCGGGATCCCATATGGGCGCCGGTTCTTATCCCGGCAGCTCCACTTCCCATCCAGCTCCCTGCTTGTAGCCTGGGAAAGCAGTCAAGGACGGTCCAAAGCTTTGGGACCCTGCACCCGCGTGGGAGACCTGGAAGAGGTTCCAGGTTCCTGGCCTCGGATAGGCGCGCACCGGCCGGTTGCGGCTCACTTGGGGAGTGAAACATCGGATGGAAGATCTTCCTCTCTGTCTCTCCTCCTCTCTGTATATCCGGCTTTCCAATAATAATTAAAAAAAATCTAAAAAAAAATCAAGATTTTGCATCAATGCCTTTTGTGCAACATTTTGACTTGGACTGTTGTACATCAAACATAACTTTCTTAAAAATGCTATGAAATCTTGATCTCTGTTTCATTTTGTTTATTTGAATACATCCTAACAACAAGGTGATGGACTCTCTGACAGTGTCCATGCCTACATTGATGGGAAAAACAGTAACAACGTGATGGACTTGTGAGTGTTCACGCAGCACATCCATTGTATAACTAGAGGGGACCTCGATGAGGGTGAGGGTAGAAACTTGGGGAAGGGCACAGGCAACCCCAGAACCTATGGAACCATATCACAAAACAAATAAAATATTTTTTAATGTAAAAAAGAATAAGTAGAGAGATACAGAGAAAAACACAGACCAACAGAGCTCTCCCATCTGCTGGCTCACACTCCACAGTGCTCCCAAACCAAGAATGAGCGAGGATAAAGCCAGGAGCCACGAGCTAAATCCTGGTCTCTAACTCAGGTGGCATAGGACTAAGCACGTAGGTGTGCGTTAAGTGCAATCCACAGAGAACCAGCACTGGGATCTGGGTGCTTCCACAAGATGTGGCATGCTGAGGGCTGTCCAACTCAGTGCAGCCAGTGCCTAGACCTGGGCTTCTGCTTTCATAGCAGCGGCATCATTGAGTTCACAGATAACACAGCTTGGAATAACTCTTACTAAACCCAAATCAGTAGGGCGATTATTGCCTCTTCAATCTGTTGGTGCTTTGATTAGAACTGTTAATTGGGTACCACAAAATGTTTAACAAAAGAAGGAGATTGTTTGTTTCTTTTAAGATTTATTTATTTTTATTGGAAAGGCAGATACACAGAGAGGAGGAGAGACAGAGAGAAAGATCTTCCATCCGATGATTCACTCCCCAAGTGAGCCGCAACGGGCCAATGCACGCCGATCCGAAGCCAGGAACCTGGAACCTCTTCCAGGTCTCCCACGCGGGTGCAGGGTCCCAAGGCGTTGAGCCGTCCTTGACTGCTTTCCCAGGCCACAAGCAGGGAGCTAGATGGGAAGCAGGGTCACTGGGATTAGAGCCGGCGCCCGTATGGGATCCCAGCGTGTGCAAGGCAAGGACTTTAACCACTATGCTATCACGCCGGGTCCATGTTTATTTCTTTTTAAAGTAGGATTACTTTTATTATAAACAAATATCTTAATTTTTAAATATCTAAACATTTCAGAAGTTTTAAAAATTTTAAATAGAGACTTCAACCTGACTACTATTTTGAATTCTCTTAATTTTACTCTACATCCAAAATTTTTCCCTTAGAACCAGTAGGTTGCCAGAAATTTCTACATATAAATCATTCAGTGAATATAATACAGATGAATGTGTGTTTATTATGTTGATAGTGAATGTGAGGTAAAACTGAACATCTTATGCAGAAATTTTACTTTTTCAGATAAAATATACATTGCTTTCCCCCTCCCCTTTGGCATCCTTACATACACAAAACAGTGTGTGTAACTTGGCAATTTTACTATCTGCACAGAATTCCATATATGCTTGTGTTACCGTATATGTAATCATTTCTTTATGCTGAATGTTTGATTTTAAGTGACATTTCACAAATAGAAATACTGTGCACTGAAAATTTTGAAGTCTTTTTTAAACAATTTGTTTCTCATAGTACATTTTTTGTAGTTGTGGGGATTCAGTTTTTTAGTTTGTTTTTCTCTGTATTTTTTCTTAACTGTTTACTTCCTTTGTTTGAAAAGAGTACAGAGCAGTAGAGAGATGGAGAAAGAAAGTCAGTGAGAGAGAGTCCATTAACTCTTTTACTTGGGCACTGCCCCCTCCGTGTCCAGATCTGGGAGTCGAGGTTGGGTCTACGCTGTGGGTGGCAGGGGCCCACGTCCATATCCCTGATGCTGGATAGGGTGTACGTAAGCAAGGCATTTTGATATGGTGCCTGAGATGTTCAAAGCAGCATTTTAGGCAATAAGCTAAAACTAGCTCCCACTTTTCAATGGTCTTCATTGAATAAAATCAGTCTAGAATTGCCAGATGTTGCACATTTTACCTCTGAGTGATGCAGTCAGATTGCTGAAGAGTCTTCCTACGGAGGACACGGGGCTCATGCTGGAATGAGCTCTCCTGACCCTGTTGGGTGAAGCCACCCTAACCCTGACTAGGTGGTTTTACCTGGGAATGGCCACAGCTCACTGGACTCAGAACAAAGCCACCTGTTTTCTCTCATGGTTTGGTTCAGTGTGTCTGCCTGGCGGGATGCTGGGTAGGCTGGTCTTCCCCAGGGCCTTCCCTTTCCTCCACCAGGGCCTTCCATGTGCTCAACTAGCTGCTGTCCCACCTGGACTACTGTGGCTGTCCGTGGTAATGCAGCTGAATCACTTGCCTGCTTTTTTTGGAAAGGGCAAGAACTCCAGGTTTTATCTGTATCCTTGGAGTAAAATAGGGTGAAATGTCATGTACCACCACTTATTTTTATCAACAAGAACAAAGCCAAGATATTTAACATGAAGAGCACAATGTAAAACCAGGCACCATTATTCTAATACTTTTTTTTTAATCTAGAGTTAAAATGTGATAGGAAGTAGAAAAAGCTTTTGAAAACTCATTTCGGCAGGTGCCTGAAACTCTCTCTTGCAGTGATGTTCTTTATAATTATTAATATTAGTGCTAGTAGTAGTAGTATTTTAGGATATGGTTCCATAGACGCAGGAACCCCCCCCCCCCACTATGCTTCACTATGCTTTCCTGATTGTTTTCCACATGTAATTACCATAGTAGAATCCTTCAGCAAGCGTCACAGGTCCAGCATTCTCCTATTTAAGTATAGCAGCATATTGTAGGTATACACAATGGTATATAGTCTAGCATCCTACTATCAAGGTATATTTTAGAGTTTAGGCATCTTCCTTTTATTCAACATTACAGAAGCTTACTGCAACATATCTTCACTTCCCATCGGGGTGATCTTCAAGCAGCATTTTCTTCTGATGGCTGCTTCATGCTATCTACAAAATAGACTATCACCTATTTTGTTTGTTTTTGTTTGTTTGTTTGTTTGTTTTTAATTTATGGTGAGGCAGATTCACAAAGAGGAGGAGAGAAAGAAAGAAAAATCTTCCATCCCCTGGTCAATCTCCAAATGGTTGCAACACTCAGAACTGAGCAGATCCGAAGCCAGGAGCCAAGAACTTCTTCTGGGTACCAGCACCTACATAGGATGCCAGTGCCTTCATGTTGGGGACTAGCCAGTTGAAGCAACTTACCAGTCGCTAGCCGATCTCTTGAAGGGAGGAGATGTGTATTGTCATTTTAGCACTGTGTTCAGCAAGTGAGATGCTCTTAGTCACAAGTTGGCTGTAGCATCCTCCGTAAAGTGTGCTTTTGCAAACACATTTAGCAAGGTGTAAAATCTGCTGGTGTTTGGAAGCCAGCCATGGGTTTTGTAACTATCTTCCCAGCCTTTCCTGTACATGTTTGAGACATATAAGGCCTCTGTTACCCCTCTCAGGCTCGCCTTGTTGAATCCATCAGAATTATACTTCAGAAAAGGGGTCATCCACATTTTGTCCTCTTTTTTTCTTAAATTTGTATTTTGCAGGACACATTATACTGGCTTTCTCTCCTTCAAAGACCACTTGCCTGTTACTCAGATGATCATCACTGATACCAACAGATCCAACTCAGAAGCTGCTTGGAGAATCGGCCCCTTGCGATGCTATGGTGACAGTGAGTATCACACTGAATCCAACTTTCTCTCTGCATCGTATGAGCACAAGATGGTTCTCCTCACCATAGCTCCCCACTCTCTACAACGTACCCTAGTACTGAAACCATTTCATACGCCCCATGCATCCCACAGCACGCAGGAAATGAGGAGTTGTGCTGAGGGATTCTCTCCTTTGCAGGACATTTCTGGAATGCCGTCACATTTGGCACAGAAGCCTCTCACCTCCACTTCCCAGCCTTCCACGCGGAACTCAGTACTGACATTTCTTTCTTCTTTAAAACCACAACTTTGTCTGGAGTTTTCCTGGAAAATCTTGGCATGAAAGACTTCATTCGACTTGAAATGAGTTGTAAGTATCCTCAGTTGTAAGCCTAACATCACCAGTCATCAGAACGTGTTTAACTCCTGTCTTTACCACCAAGCACTAGTGCATATATGGACTGTCAAATTACTTGGTCAAAGTTGCAGTGATAATTTCATGTTCACCTGAAATTTTACTGTTAGCCTTCAGAGCACCGAGACATTCTTTAAAGGGAGAAAGTGACTCTTAGTTCTGGTAAAGTTCAGTAGTTGGGAAAGAGACTGATGGACCACTTCTACCAGCACAGTGTCTGTAGGAGGAGATAGCCACCCGGGGTACGTGGCTCTGGGATTTTATGTGTCCGTGTGGGGCATGGGGGAATGACATGCAGTGGGGACTATGTGCTCTGTGCATGCTCTGGGGATGTTCTGCGCATATTCTAAGGATGTGCTCAGCACCTGCCTGTGATGTGTAACATAAGTACTCCTTACATAAGGGGGAGACAGGTCCCAGACAGTGTCTGTCAGTTACAGTACATATTGCCAGTTGGGTGAAGTGGGAAGGAGCAATCATGGGCTTACTTCCACTACAGCTCAGACCAATATGCTACTCTTTTTATACTCACCATTCTAGCATATACAATTCACTATGTACATTGCAAAAAATGCCCAAGGATTGCTGTTACAGTGTCTGTTTTCTAAAGGATGAGGTTTCCTGTTTTGCTTTGTATTGTTTTGTTTTGTTTTAATTGGAAAGGCTGGTTTTAACAGAGAGGAGAGACAGGGAGATAAATATTCCATCCACTCCCCAAGAGGCAGCTGATCATATCTGAAGCCAGAAGCCAAGAGATTGCTCCAGGTCTCCCATGCAGGTGCAGGGTTCCGAGGCTTTGGGCCACTCTCTTTTTTGCTTTCCCAGGCCACAAGCAGGGAACCTGAATGGAAATTGAGGAGCCAGAATATGAACTGGCACCCTGATGGGATTTCGGTGCCTTCATGGAGAGGATCTAGCACTGAGTCGTAGTATCCTGTCCTAAGTCTCAAGTATTTCTTAACCGTGGCTCTATGCTGGTACATGCCAGAACAGTTATCATTACTTGTCACTTGAAAAGCAGAAATGATTGTCATGATGCCTTCCGCCACTTTTGGGTTGAACTCTTGCTGTACCTTTGCTTCAAAACTAGTTTCCCTCCCACTAGGAGAGTGTGATGGCTTTTTTTTTCTTTTTACTTTTTCTTTTTACTTTCTCTGCTACCTCATCACAAATGTGACATAGCTAGTGAATTTGATGTGATTGTAGAGCTTGTTTTTTAACATCCATACCTTATATGCAAGTTATGTTACAGAAGTTATGAGGTAGAATGAAAAACTGATAAGATGAAATGTTATATAGTAGAAAATATTATATATAGTATTATATTATATTATATATACCCATGAGCACACAAAGTAAAATATACTGATTTCTTGTTATTAAGTAATTCACACATGGGGGAAATGGCTTCACCTTGGTACACTATAGTGATATCAACATGAAAATGTCTGTCTCTGAGGCTTGACTCATGCATGTTTCTGTATGATTGCATCAGTCTGCTTTGCATGCATATTCAATGAGAATATATAGTACAGTCTAAATGTCCCATTTATCTTTCCTCCTAATTACTGAAGAGCACTGCCACTTCATTTTAAATTAGAAAATTTTCTATACGAAGCCACCTGCATGCACACCGGAAGGGTTGTATATGTAAAGATATAACTAGTAAAGACTTGGAGAAGTGCACTCTTAAGTAAATTGCAAAACTGAAAAAATCGCCAAGCACTTTGTGATTGGTTTTAAAAACTTCCAAACATCCATTCGATCTAAAGAAGTGCATTTTCAGCAGAAAGTTTACCGTAACTTTCTTATCTCACAGGGAAAAGCCTAAAGTCTCTAAGGCATTTGAAAAGCAAAAGGTGCTCTAACTGTGCTGTTTATGTCTTCCACATTGGTTCCCTCAGCAGTAGACACACTGTGAGCGACAGCACAGGAATGGTGACCACGCTGAGTTTTTGTTGTTGAAAATCAATGTATATGTGTGATCTTATCCTTTCAGAAGCAAAGCTATGTCTACCATTTTCTGTGTTAAAAGTTCCTCCCAAGCATAATTATTCAATAATAACTAATAAAATGGTTGATTTCAGGAGTTTTTAATATATCAGTAAAAATTAACAAGAAGTTACATTAAGTAGAAGAAAAAAGTGTGTGTGTGTGTGTGTGTGTGTGTGTGTGTGTGTGGCAACACATTGTCACTGACATCGCTTAGGAGTATAATATGTGGTAATAATAAAAACATGAGAAGTTGCTCAGAAGTTGGATTATACTCACTTCCTTTCCCTCTATGACCTTGACAAGTTAGGCTTGCCGTTAAATGTCCTACCTGTCCAGATATAAAAGGATGTTTTCTGTGTTTGGTTTGTGGCCACTGACCATGCCACAGTAATGACATGAGCGCATGAAATGACCTTGAATGTTAGATCTACGCAACAAAATAACTGGGAATTTGGGAGCTGCAGAGAAGGAGACGAAAGCTTTGCTAGGAAGAGTTGGTGGAGGTGTTTGCATACATCACCGGTAGTCGGCATTCAGCTCAGGCTTGTTTGGCAGGTCCAGAAAATCCATGCATGGAAGGAGACCTTCTGACTACCACATTTCACTTCTTTCAGTTCGGGATGCAGACCCCTAGTGGCAGGAAGCTCTTGTGGCTTGGGTATGAAAACAGGCTCCCGCCTACCTAACTTGGCCAGGTTCTGAAGTTGCGTAGTTCAGTACAACTATAGCCTCAAAATGGCCTAATAAAAATCAGGCTATACAGTTTTTTTACTCATTAAAGCATCAGAATATTTCATGGTGTATTATCAGAAGGTAGTGAGTGATGATTTAATGTTAACTACATATCAATGTGATATCAATGTTGGTTTTTGTCATACTGCATTTTGCTCTTTAGCTTGCAAAAAAAAAAAAAAAACAGAAAAAGATAATAAGGTTCTTTTGATGTAGTAAATAAGCTAAAATCACAGATGCCATGTTTTGATATATTTTTCATCAAAAATTGATGAATGTGGTTTTTCAAATCAATCACATTTTGCATCCGCACTTCATCTATCTATCTGTCTGTCTAGATATGCTTATTATTTCAAAGGAAGCAACTCCAAATTGGAGAAAAAAACCTTGTATTTCATACTTTTCAATAATATACTTCATTCATTTTTTCCATTTCAGCATGATGGTATAAGTGATCACAGCCTGGTGCCAATTAGATGTATGTCATCACTATTAAAATTAATTAATTGATTAATTAAATAAATAAAATAAATCTTTAAAAGAATAAATTTACAGCAAAATAAGCATATCTTTTAATTGTCTTCTCTATGAACATTTTTAAGTACATTTATACTATTGTTCCACTAATTCCCTTTCAGTCCTAGGAAGTTAAAAATAGGAAATTTTTTTTGATTTATTTTATTGTATTGTTGTTGACAATCTTTACATAGTTAATTACGGTTAAAAAAAAAGGTTCAGGGGGTATAGGGAAGTGGGTAATACTATTATGTCCATATTGTTTCCATCATGTATCTGAGGTAAAGGGGGATATTGAGGGAGAAGCCCCACCCGGTTTCCCGCCCACCCCAAGTCCCGGATGTGGGGCATGCTCTGAGATATGTGCTCAAGTGGTGTTAATAGTTCCCCAGTTATGAATCGCTGCCAGTTTCGCTCGATGAGGTCGTCCACTGATTGATATGGTCAATATTTTAATATGGACTTGACTATAGTTAAGTAGTTAAGAGCTCTCATCCATTTCCATTCCCATTTCATGACCTGACCTTCCGGCAGGGGCTCAGCTGTGTGGGCAGTAACCCAGCTCTTGAGTTAGACACTTCGCATACAGAGGCATTCTATTCTGAATCTGGCTTTTTCTTAGGATGCAAAGGCTGGGAATGTAGTGGCCCATGGAGACATTTGGACTTTGATATCTGTAATGATTTAGGTTGTGGAGTTAATGACTCAGTAAAGCAGATACCCATCTTCTGGGTATATTTGCACTATTGTCTAGGAGATGAGAGAGGGTGGACAATTAATTGCAAGGTGCTGAGCAGCAAAAGAAAAGTTTGACATACAGAAACCCTACTCACAGGTGACTAACATGCCTGCCTTCACTTATAATTAACTTGCCATTTCTTTAAATCCATACAGTTCTTATGCAATGCTTAAATCAATAAGCAACATGTTGCACAACATTGCAGAATCATGAGAGCTTTGCCTTTAGACTTAGATTTTCCCTAGTATCTTAGAAATTTTGAGCAACTTCTTTGCAGAACTTTACTTTTTTCACTCATAAAATGAGGATAGTAATAATTTTCACAGGGGGTCATTTTAAGGATTAAAATGACAGGGTCTGCTGTTATTTCTTAGTGCAGTGTCTGGCATAAAGCTCATTGCATCTATTAGACTGCCTCTCCTGCCTACATCACCTCGTCATCACTATCACCACTACGATGACATCACCACCCTCTGCCATCCCCATGAGCACGACTGTCATCATGAGTTATCTCACCAGCTCCACACTGTCGCTGTCACTGTGTCACTGTCACTATGACCACACCGCACCGTCACCCCTGCCCCCGTCCTCATGATCACCACCAATACAGTCACCAGCATGCCTTCCTCATCAGTATCATTACTCCTGTCTAGCTGGCTTCTCTGACGTAGAAATTACTGTAGGGATGCAGAGTCAGTTCTGACAGGCGTCCACGGTGAAGAAAAGATTCAGCCTCAGCTAGTGCCATCTGGCCTTACACCACCATCGGTTTGACAGGTACACATCTGAGCTTCCTGTTTTACCCTTCATTCATGAGAATAACATGGATGCTTGAAACATGTGTGTTTCTGAAATATCAGGGGGAAGTTGCCTGCACTCACCACTCCCCTCCCGTGCATGAATGTGTTTGTTCTGGAATGGAATTGTCTAGCTGACTTGAGGATTACTGAAACCTAGGAGAATACAGCAGATGGGAGGGTAGAACCACAAATCTCAAGTTTCAACATTTATGTCTCAGCTCACTGCCCTGTTTCCTAGATTTGAACAGTAAATATTAACTGGGCACACACAGACACACACTCTAAGTATTTGGCAATTGTTACTCTTAGTTATGACTTTAGCTTAGCAGAGATTTGGCAAGTGCCTTCGAACATGATGTGTACTTGCAATGGTTTCTCTCATCTATTCTAATATGTCTATGCCCTTTTTAAGGCGACTCCCTTCATCCTTTTGCCATTTCCCTCTTGGTTCCAGCTCCTTCCGAGGTCACTTTCGCCATTGATGTTGGAAATGGCCCCGTAGAGCTCATTGTCCAGTCTCCTTCTTCTCTGAATGACAACCAGTGGCACCGTGTCTGGGCTCAGAGGAACCTCAAGGAGACCTCACTGCAGGTGGACAACCTCCCCCCGAGCACCAGAGAGACTGTGGAGGACGGCCATTTCCGACTGCAGCTCAACGGCCAGTTGCTTGTAGGTAGGAGACAACTTAAGGCACCTGTGCTGTGAGTGCTATACAAGACCACAGTGTGGGTACAAGAAAAAATGCTCCTTCATTATAGGCCCAGGGAATGACTGGAACATTGCTTAGAGCTGTTAGAATTACATATGCAATTCTGCATCTTCTTTCATAGATCACAGCTATAAATGATCAAACTCACTGTCAACCAATTTTGGGTGACTTCATGCTCTTTTTTGTGTTTTTTATCCATGAGGATGTTATGTTCAGATGTTTGACCTCTGCTTTAGATTTTCATCAACATAATACCCAGCTGATCTTGGGAAATGCTGCCCGCTGTGACTGGGAATCATCTTGTGTCACCATGATGAGCTCAGCTAGGCTGCATCCACTGTTGGCTGTGAGACTGGAAGCAGCTGGATGTTGTCCTGAGTTCTCACTGCTCCAAAAGTGGCCATTGAGCAGCTGAAACAAACCAGCCCCTTGTTGGATGAGGATGATCGACAAGTGATTCAATGACATACAGTTGTTACAGGAGCTTGTGTGTAGGTAGGGGGAGGGAGGGAGAGAGAGAGAGAGAGAGAGAGAGAGAGAGAGTCATAATAAGGCAGGATTTGGAATAAGGATACTCTCTCCTGTGCTTGATCCTGCCTTCTATGAAAATTGACATTGTAGTTCTTTTCTCATTATGTACTCATTTTGAAAACAGAGAGAGAAGTGTGCGAATGTGTGTTAAAAAGAGAGAGAAAGAGTGACTATCTCTACCTCTGTCTAGATAATTTCCCAAATACCCTTTGAGGGGCCTTCAAAGTTCCTGTGGACACTGGAATTAAAAAAATAAGTTTCTCATGAGCATTTTATGTACTATTGATCATATAGCTGTAATGGAGATGATTTCTTTAATCTGGGAACAGAGGAAATGCTTGCCATAGTTTAAAATACAAAATACAGCTTTCAAGTCAGAGATTCTATAAACTAACAAACTGAGAGTATAGTCTTATCTAAAATGTGAAGCTGAGACACATAGAATAATGATGTTAATAAGCAAGTGTGTCAGATTGCCTGAATTTAACTGCCTTTCTTATTATGTCCACATCTTCATTTCTGTACCCATTTCTGTAACATGTAGCTTAATTGCATCATGATTGATGAACATTTTCTTTTCCTTTAACATTTTTTCTTAAATAGCTTATTTAAGAGCCAAATAGTGAAAGAGAAAGGTGGATAGACAGAGGCTTCTAGTTTACTCCACAGATGCCCACATGGACCAAGGCTCAATTTTAATTTCCCAAGTGGATGTCAGCATCCCAAATATTGGGTCATCACCTGCTGTATCCCAGGATGTGTATATCTGTTTTCTTCCTTTCAGTTTCTTTTTCTGCACCTTTTAGGGCTCAGCTAAGTGGTCATTGTAACCAAGCCAGGTTCAATGGCTGCTTAACATGGCAAGGCAGACACCAGCAGCCTGTATTGGGCTACCTGGGCTTAATTCCCAGCTTTAGATCCTGACTCCACCACCCCTCTGATGTAGATAATAAGAGGCAGCACTGAGGGCTCAAAGGGATGGGTCTGGGCCACCATATGGGACACTCGGATTGCATTCCCAGCCCGTAGTTTGAAATCTTTTCAACCTTGATACTGTAGGCTTTGGAAGAACAAATCAGAGGATGAGCTCGATCTCTGTTTCCTTCTCTCTCTCTCTCTGTCCCTCTTTCTCTTTCTCTAACACACGCACACACACACACACACATACACACACACACACACACACACAAATACAAGGATAAAATTAGAAAAAGTAAGCAAAATGCACTAGCCAATAGGAAATAAATAACAGATGATGTCATTATCTTTCTTTTGAGCAAGAACCATGCCACTGTATTTATATTGTGTTTTTCTGTAAAGATTTTATTTATTGGGCCCAGCGGCGTGGCCTAGCAGCTAAAGTCCTCTCCTTGAAAGCCCCGGGATCCCATATGGGCGCCGGTTCTAATCCCGGCAGCTCCACTTACCATCCAGCTACATGCTTGTGGCCTGGGAAAGCAGTTGAGGACGGCCCAAAGCCTTGGGACCCTGCACCCGCGTGAGAGACCTGGAAGAGGTTCCAGGTTCCTGGCCTCGGATAGGTGCTCATCGGCCCGTTGCGGCTCACTTGGGGAGTGAATCATCGGACGGAAGATCTTCTCTGTCTCTCCTCCTCTGTGTATATCTGGCTGTAATAAAATGAATAAATCTTTAAAAAATATACATAAAAAAAGATTTTATTTATTTTTTATTACAGCCAGATAGTGCTGCTTTAATTCTTTTTAAGCATAACATTTTATTTCTCTGAAGAAGTTCAGTGATTATGAAGATTTAATATATTTTCTGGTGGAATCAATTCAAACATTTAAAAAATTCAATAAATTATATAACATGGCAAATTTTAATTTGTCTCAAGACAATATTGTCAAATCTTCCTGGTTAAATGCTTTTTATACCCTCTCAGGCAAATTTGGTGTGGCTATGTAATTATCATATGGCTTGAGTTTGCAATGAACTTTGTAGAAAGCAAAAGGGACAGGTGTCAGCAGTGTTCCTGGTGGAATTCCATCTCCAGGTGAGCTGGAGAGCGTCTTGGTGTATCTGGATGAGGTGTGCTATTGGGGCTGGGGACAGCTCAGTGTGACAAGTGCACCTGTCAGGTTACACTTTGTTCCAGCGCGTTCCACCTTGGATGTTGCTCTGCTTCATAATTGGTCTTAATGCAATGAGGAAGACAAAGCTTGCTTGGAGTCATTTCGATGTGTTGGCTTGAATTTTATTGTTCAGTGTTCAGGAGTCCACATGGTAGGTGGAAAAGGCAGCTGACATATTGCCACTAACATTTTGTGCTATTTGTTTTTTAAAATATTTGTTTATGTTTATTGCTAAGATATACAGAGAAGAGGAAAGATAGAGACAAAGATCTTGTATCTGTTGATTCACTCCCCAAGCAGCTGCAACAGCTGGAGCTGAGCCAATCCGAAGCCAGGAGCCAAGAGCTTCATCTTGGTTTCCCTTTGGGTGCAGGGTCACAAGGCTTTGGACCATCCTCGGCTGCATTCCCAGGCCATAGGCAGGGATCTGCATGGGAAGTGGTACTGCCAGGATTAGAACCGTACCCCATATGGGATCCCAGGGCTTGCAAGGCAAGGACTTTAGAGGCTAGGCCTTTGTACTGGGCCATTTAATCACTTCATAGGATCCTCCTTGGTAATGACAGCTAAATTAATGGATTAAATTATTTAGTAGTTTGAAATTTAGACCCTGGATTTTTATATGAGGAAACTTCAGAAAATTAATGGAAATTTGAAATAGAAAAATATTTTGGGTACCAAATACACCTTGAAATCCATGCATGGTAGGTGCGTAGTGCTCATTTTTTGTGCACTTTCTGAAGACTTCCTCATACGTACAAAGTTCAAGACTCTTCCCAAGATTTTCTGAAAAGGAGAGGAAGAGTGACTGAGAGAGAAAGGAAGAGACAGAGACAGCTCTCCCATCATCTGCCATCATCTAGTTCACTTTCTAAATGACTCAAACAGTCAGGGTTGTGCCAGTTCAAAGCCAGGAGCCAATACATCCATGCCAGTTTCCCACACGGGTAGGAGGGTCCCAAGCACGTGGGTCATCTTTCCTTACTTTCCCAAGCATGTTTACAGGAACCCAGATCAGAAATGGGGCAGTCAGATGGAAACCACATTCTGACATATTCGTGTCAGGTATTTGCTTAGCCTGTTGTTCACAACACTGGCCCTAAGCTTATGCTCTAAGTTTGCTTTCCATAAACCTTTTGAAACATCCCTATGTTTGCTGTTCAGTAAAATGTGTCATCAGTACAGATGGCTTTCCTGGGTAGAAGGAGTGTGGCATTAGTTACCTACACAGGTGTATCTATGCTGACTTGCTTTATGCCAAACAAGGATCTTTCATCACAGCAGAGCATCTCTCAGCAAGGCAGCCAGTGGGATCACTGATGGGGCTTTGAGTGGCTAGTGAGCACCAACCACAGGCTATGCTCACATTGCATGCCACAGACTGAAGGGCTGATATAGGAAAATGCGTGATGCTGGACTTCCCAGAATCAATACTCCAATGTCAAGTTGTTTCATCACCATAATAGTTAGTGACATGCGCAACTGTAATCACTTGAATGAGAGTTGTTCAACAGAGGGGAAGGAAATTTACAGCATCTCTCACCATCCCACCAACAATAGCATCGTCCCTTCTCCTTGCTACTGTGTCTGTTGGTTGATAATGAGGCAAGAGAAAAGCAAAAATCATTGTGCATTGCTCAAAGACAAATAAAGAGAGTCACATGACCAATGGTGGAAAAATCAGCAGCTATGATTGTGGTGTGAAAATGGAAGTGCTGGTGGAGGACCGTTCCAGCTCTGGACACACCTCGTTTAGACAAATACATACATAGACAAAAAGAGTTGAATAACCAATGGTTGTGTTATCTATTTTAAAAAAAACTATTTATTTTCATAGAAACGGGAGATATACAGATGGGGGGAGAGACAGAGAGGAAGATCTTCCATCTGCTGTGCCAACAATGGCTGGAGCCTTGCCAAGCTGAAGCCAGGAGCCAGGAGCTACTTCCGGGTCTCCCACACGGGTGCAGGGTCCCAAGGCTTTGGGTCATCCTCGAGTGCTTTCCCAGGCCACAAGCAGGGAGCTGGATGGGAAGTGGAGCTGCCGGGACACAAACGAGCACACACATAAGATTCTGGTGGGTGCAAAGCGAGGACTTTAGCCACTAGGCTGCCACACTGGCCTGTGCTATTTATTTTTATGCCCTAGTACACATGAAACCAAGCAAACTGGTTCCATCACTTTTTATCAGACACAGAATAGTTCTAAACACACTCTTAATTACACAGTGAAAAATTTGTGAAGATGTGGGCTCGTGAGACTCATTTGTAGAATTTTATTTGCTTGTTTTTATTTTTTTTCTTTCATGGGCCTCCTTTGATTCCACGCCCACCTATGACATTTGTCAAACTAAGCTGATATTATGCCAAACTTCCATTCTGTAGTGATACTTTTTTCTTCTTATTATTTTTAATATTAAAGATAACAGATTTTACATATTTCCTAGGTATAGCTCTGCAATTTTTGAAAAGCCTATTTGCTTATTAATTGGAAAAGCAGAGAGAAAAATCTATCCACTGGTCCATTCCCCAAATTCCTGCAGCCAGGACCATTCCAAGCCAAAGTTAGAATGCCACAACTCCATGTGGATCTGTAATGTGGTGGCAGGAGGCCAAGCACATTGGCCTTTTTATCTACTTTTCTGTGTACATTAGCAGGGAGGTGAACTGGAAACAGACAGACTATACGGCACCACAACTGACCAGTTAACTCAGTGCACCACCTGCCGGTAAAAGCAGTCTGTTATGCATTTACATATTCATTTATTCATTTATTTTTAACTATTTATTTATTATTGTTGGAACATCAGATATAGAAAGAGGAAGAGAGACAGAGTGGAATATCTTCCATCCGATTATTCACTCCCCAAGCGGCCACAATGGCCAGAGCTTAGCCGATCCAAAGCCAGGAGCCAGAAGCCTCTTCTGGGTCTCTCATGTGGATGCATGTTCCCAAGGCATTTAGGCAGTCCTCTCCTGTTTTCCCAGGCCACTGGCATGGAGCTGAATGGGAAACAGGCACACCAGGACATGAACTGGCACCCATATGGGATCCTGGCATGTGCAAGGTGAAGACTTTAGGTACTAGTCTACCAAGTCGGTCCTTATATTTATTTATAAGCATTGCAATCCTTATGATAGCTACCGTAGAATGAGTGTTCAGCTATTCAGAGAGTGAAGCTGAGCCACTTACATGTTTTTTTTTTTCTCATTTAGTTCTTACAAGAATCTCAGGTGTCACCAGTTTTTAAGTCCTCTTTATTTCAAATATTTAGTTAGTTGACAGGAAGGATTAGAGAGGGAGAAGGGGAGAGAATGACATTTTCATCCACTGGTACACCCTCTAAATGCTACAATGAGTGGGCCTAGGAATCCAGGACTCTGGATCTTACTCCAAACTGCCCACAAATACACCGGAAGCCAAACTCTCAGAAATTTTCTGCCGATTTCCCCAGCCAATTTGCAGGGAGCTGCTTGGACTCAAATTTATGCCCATATGGAATGTCCATGCTACAGGAAGGAGTTTTACCTGGTCTGCCACAGAGCTGGCCTCTCCAACTGTCTTTTAAAAAGGAAGTGCAATATGACATCATTTTCACACACACACCCTTTAGAGAAAGAGTCTGCAGTTTAGACCACATGGAAGCTCTGTGTGAGAAAAAGTATTTTGATTCTCCAGGTGTTTCTGGTTGTCCACATTTACAACTCAAACAACAAGGCGAATTTACAGAAGCACCACTGATGTGGCAATGGAACTGGAACTGTCAGAGGAGACACAAAGTAGATTATTCTGGCGAATGAAACAGTTCACCCTGAGAACTCAAAGTTGCCATCTGAGGGATGTCAGAGCTTTTAAGATGTTGCTGGTTCCTTTTCCAAAACATGATGCCCCTGAGCTCAAGTGGCAGGGTCATGCTGAGCATCCTCAAGGGATGCTGCCATCTAGAGGGGGAGATACATCTAGGGGTGCTGAAGCTGTGATGCTCCCTGAAGCTTGAGGAACCTATTCAGATCTCTCCAGGTCTCTCACCAGAAATATGAGCCAGAGAAAGAGAATGCCTTTGAGCAGAGAAAAAACGAAGTCAAAACCTTCTCCAAAAGCGTTACTGATAAATTAACATTTTGTTCTCATAGGATTAGTAAACTGCTCTCATTCTGGGAGAAAGGATTTGGACACAAAGCCTCTTTAGCAGGAAGGCAGTTTTGTCTGAGTAGTAAGTGTGCTATCTGAATGTTAGCTCCTAGCCAAGTCTCTGAAGCCTTAGCTTAAAGAGCGATGCTCGCCTCTCAGACACTAATCGACAATGTTTGGAGGAGCTAAGATGCATTGGACAAGGGCATTGTCTGCTTTGGGTCACTTTCAAGGAAGGATTTGATGCCTTGAGACTCAGAGTGCTCCTGCTGGGTGGCATTCACCCACCTGCCCCCTCGGGACGTCATCAGCTACAGATCAACAGTCAGCCAAGGTCATGTCTTTCGGAAAGGAATACTCATCCAATTTTGCTAGTCTTGATTGTGCCTGCTTCTACTTCCTTTCCCATGGGCCCACGGGTGCCTTCAGAAGGACTACCTGCATGAGTGTGCTTGACACTGTGGCTCCATCTCAGTGCTTGCTTACTGAAGACTTCAACTTGAGACACGATCAGTGGATTTTCTGTGCAACATAAGCTGCTTAAATGATTGAATTCACTCATTCATTCCCTAAACCAGAAGTTCTACCAAGGATATCCATAAAAGAATACCTCCACTCCTGCTTTATTCTGCAAGCATTCATGAAGTTAAATGAATGGGTTCTTCCAAATGTATCTGCATTGCTGAGGATCGTGACCCTCTGAAGGCCCTGCCATCAGTGCAAAGGGGCTTTTAAGCCCCATCATCCCATACACCTGGCACAGTTCATTTGAGGACACAGAAGGTTGATGATGCAGATAAACTGTATGCCGACATGGGAGGCTGTTCTGGAACACTTCATTCACCTCTAGGAGCACTTCCATCAGTGCTTGATTGTGAAGACCACTTTTCATCTATTTGGTGGTTTCCTTGTTTACAGATGCTACATCAAATGCGTTTTGACATCTGCTGAGCTTCCTTCAGGATCTGTGCTGTAGTTAGTGTTCACTGAATGGAAGAGAAACACATGAAAAAGAACGAATGCAGACCTTCTGCAGTCCCCATGCTGCTTGTAGTTTAACGAGCTGAGGCAAGGCACTCGCCACCTCTGAGATTCAAGTTATTTCATCTGCATACATAGCTTGATGGCACCATGTGGATCGTGTTCAAACACTCAGTATGTGAATGCACACTCCCCTCTCCCACCTGGGAACCACTAGGAATCAGAAATAAGACTGCTTCTGAGAGAAAAATGATGTGTGCCCTCACTCAGTGGAATAATGATGGACTCCTGCTGGAAAGTTGGAGAATGTGAAATTTAAAGGACAAATTTAAAGCAGCAGTCCCCGTGGCTCCTTACTATTGGACCTAAAAAAGCAGCAGAAATTTCTAGAGAGCTAGGGTTCCTGTCCCTTTGTGGGTGATTTGGCTTAAGCTCTAGAATCCTGGTTTCCTAGACTCAGTTAATGCAGCCATTGGGGAGTGAACAGTGGATGGGAAACTCTTTCCCTTTCTTGGAATAATAGTTATTTCTTGCACTGATTCCAACCCTTCTTGCAATGGTGTCATCACAAACACACATATCTCTTGTGTTTGATGCTCCAGTACCCAAAGAACTGAACCTGTGGCCTTGACAGGAAGTGGGAGTTACCACTGCAGGGATTTGTTTGAATGTATTTTTTAAGAAGGAGAGAGAGAGCATTCTTCTCCACTGATTCAATACCCAGATTACAACACCAGGTAAGGCTGGACCAGGCTAAATCAGGATCGTAGACTTCATTCAGGTTTCCCAGCTTGGAGGCAGTGTGCAGTATTCTCAACAGTCGACACTGGTTCAAGCCAAAATCAGGAGTTGGGAGATTCAGTTGGGTCTCTCACATAAGTGATAGGGAACTTACTACTTGTGTCAACACTGACTGAACCATCCTCAAGTTATGCAATATCAGGACACTGTAATAGGGAATAGAAATGTGTCTCCAGTCTGCAATTGACAGGGGATGCAAGTGTCCACAATAATACTTTAATGTTTGTACTGGGTGGTTGCCTCTGGAATGCTCTTGGTATTGAGGTTTTTCTTGAGCGAATGCTGGAAGAGCAGGCACACAGGAGAGATGGAGAAGCTTCTGTGCTGTGCCCAGGGAGGGCTCAAAGAATTGAGATGCTTTTCTGAAAATGATGAACATTTAAGTGACAAATGCAGGCTTGCTAAGTCAGCCTCAAAATGGTGCCAGTAAAGTTTTTGAGAACCCAAATAATACCAAAGGCCAGCTGAAGAATCAAATCCAGATTTGCTTGTAGCCAACTAGTGTTCCAAGTTGTCAAGAAGAATGACATGTAACCCAGGGGTTACACAATTACAGAATGACATGTAACCGGAGAGGTCACACAGGTTAAGAAACTATGTAAGAACAGATGAGAAGAATTAACTTGAGTAACCACTTAGTTGCAGTATTGGCCACAATTTCCTAATGTAATAGCTCATTCTTGGATTTGGGAATGCTGATACAATCCTCCAATTTACCAAATATGCATTTCCCCCTGGTTTTTCCCCATCAAGCAGTCTCCCTCATGCTTAATTTCTCACTGATAATTCCATGTGTGCACTATCACACATCTAGCATACAGTTAGTATATTTGCTCTCTCATATATATATATATATATACAAGACTTATTACATAATTCTGATTTGCGAATATTTTTCAATTAAGATTGCACCTCTGTAAAGTGACTTTAAGCTCCTCTAAGAATATTAATGCATTTTTTGTTGTTGTTCCTAAAAGCCTTCAGTGAACTGTTGACAAGATGTGTACAAGTAGAGAGGAAAGTACGCTACTGTGATATAGAGGAATTAAATCTATCCAAAGGCCAGTATGCAACATGAATGAAATAATTACAGTATGGCCCAGGCCAAAGTGCAGAGTTCCTGCTTCCCCTTTAGGAGCTGACCCTACTGCAGCTGTAGTTGGGCTTGCTAACCCAGGGAGGCAGGTTCCTTGTTCATCAGGCTTTTGATTTTTTTTAATGGAAGATTTACTAAAGTTTCATAAGTATTATTAAAAAAAAACAAAGTAATGAATAGATCAAGTGATCGGTTGGCATAAATGTAACTGAAACATAGAGTGAGTGGGGATGAATGTGGTTGTGTGGATTTTGTGATTCCATGAAAGGAGTACGAAGGTTTACAGCAGATGCATTTTGGAAGATGACATGGAAGGTAAATCCAACACTTGCCAAGAGTTACAAAGTGCACGTAGGTTTTTTGGTTCTGGACAGATAGAAGTGTTTCAGTATGAACAGACCACTGAAGTCAGACTGGAAAGTCTAAGAGAAGAGGAGGAAGTTGTTGATTAAGCGGGGCGGACGTATCTCTTCCTTCATCTGTGCCAGGAATTTCAGTTGATGCTAGACAACAACTGATTGGTACCTGAAGAGAATCCAAAGTATATAAAAGAATCAAATTTTTGAGTGTCTATCCATTCTTCCTGCAAAACAGTGAACAGATGGAAAGAACGAGGGGGAAACGTAAAATGTTTCTGCAAGGGTTCAGGTGGTGGTGAGGGGTCCTGTACCAAGGCTATGGCCAGGGGTGTAGCAAAAAGCATACAGATACACATGTAAGTGGGAACACAAATCCATAGGCCTAGAAGACACAGGGAGGGCTGTGACGGAGGTGGGCACAGGGAGAGGATGCGGCTGCATTTCTGCACATAGCCATAATTCACAACAGAGGTTCACCTTCAGTAGAGAAAGTTAGAAAATACAGAGAACGTGTGTCTTCCTGTGCATGTGTACATGTGTGTATAGGTGATAGGTTATTGGGTTGCTTTTCAAAATCATCATACTTTTAGTCTCTACATAAAATTGGAACCAATCTCCAGTTTTCCATTCTTTTGGTAAAGGATGAAAATACACAGAATAAAGGTGGGATTTAGTGCATAGGGTGACTGAGGCCATTTGCCCTTCTATCACTGTGTTTCACGTGGAAGTCAGATGTCCTCTAGTTTGGAGCATTCTCACTAAGTACTGTGTGCCTCGAACCTCCACAAACACATGTCTTCCTCGAGGGAAACTCACTCTGTCACCCTCTCATCAATTCATAAGCTTGTTGACTCACTCAACAAGTAAATGGGCCATAGATCTCGCATTCTTCACATTTGCCAGAAGAAAACTGATGCTAATAAGACAGAAGAAGAGTTATACCAGCCCCATCTGGGGAATGACTGCAAAATAAAAGAAATGGAAGATAAAATGAAACACTTACTTACATAAATCTTCCTCTTTATTGCCCGCAGTCTCTAGGAAGGAAAGGATATGCATTCCTGTGTGATCTGCCTCTATGTTTATCTAGTTCATGCTGTGAGGAATGGATCCCCAGACCCATACTGGACAGGGGAATGCCATTTGGATTTGGCCTCCTGTTCTACTTGCCAGAAAAGGAAACACTGACAGTGGAGTTTGAGCATTTCTCCAAATAGGAGACTTTGGTTTATCTTTTTGCAATGTTCTCTCTTCACCTTTAGACACAGCAGTGACAGGTCTCACTGGTGACACAATGTGGTTTTCAAAGGGCACAGTTAGTCCTGAACTCCATCAATGCCTTTGTTAAAATCAAAAGCTCACATAGTGTCCTGCTCTCAGTGCTTCATGTGCACATATTTCTGTATCATGAGTGACTAATCCAAAATATGCCTCCATCAAGCAGATAGGATGTGAGCTACAGGGTGTCCTGCAACAGTGACTATGTCACCTATAGAATCTAGAATAGAAGGGTGGCCGGGGACTGTGCCTTCTTGGCATCACTCAGGACTCTCAGCGCCAAACGGACACCTGCTATGGTACCTAACATCTTGGTTGTGTCTTTGTTAACTTTCTAATTTCTGACGGAGTTACAGGTGTAAGGATAGCTTGATGGATCCTGAGTTTTCAGTGGTAATGAATCACTCCAGTTCTTTCTCAAACTATTGTCAAGGAGCATGCAGAATATTTCTAATAATCTCAGTATATACTTTCATTCAACATTTGGTTATGATCCTAATCTGTGTTAGAAAAAGGTATCATGTCTTCCTAACAGTGATTCTATTTGATTATTTTGTTTGAAAAGCAGAGTGACAGACAAACAGATAGATGCCCGTAGCTGGTGTTTCACACTCTTAGCCATAAATGGGTCAGGGCAAAGCCAGATTCTGGAATCTAACTCAGGTCTCTGCACTGTGCTGTACAGGTGTTAGGAAGTGGTTCTATCCTGCTGGGCCTGGCAGTCTGCTTCTAAATTTGCCAGAAGGAATAGTCCCATTCTGAGCCTTTGACTTCAGAATGAAGCCTGTGGCAGACATGTATGAACCTGTTCTACTGTGTTTTCAAAATATTCACTGTTAAGGCCCATGAAGTACAGAATTACATGACCACTATGGATTCTTTTTCTTTAGAGAGAGGAGTGGCAGTTCCAATCCTAGAACTACATGCATCTTTCAACAGGCTCTTTGGTTTTCTATTTCTCAGCAGAAACTTCAGTGGAAAAATTTAGTGCAGCTTGGCAATGGAGCAACAGGTAACATTACCAGTGTGAGTGTTAAAATACAAATCAGTGGCTTCTACATAATGAACCTCTGTTGTCGTTTTATTTCTTGCCCTTAGGAGGAACATCATCGAGACAGAAAGGCTTCCAAGGATGTATCCGCTCCTTACGTGTGAATGGGCAGAACCTGGACCTGGAGGAGAGGGCCAGGGGCACGTCTGGAGTCAGGCCCGGCTGCCCAGGCCACTGCAGCAGCTATGGCAGCATCTGTCACAATGGGGGCAGGTGTGTGGAGAGGCACAGAGGCTACCTGTGTGACTGCACCAGCTCACCGTACGAAGGGCCCTTTTGCAACAAAGGTATGTGGGACACATTACAAACAGATTAATATTATTCATTGAAAGGCAGGGTGACCAGAGAGGAAGAGAGAACGAGGGAGAGAGAGATATTCTGTTTGCTGGTTGACTGGCTGAACAGCTGCCAGCAGTGGCCAAAGCAGAACAAGGCCACGTCTAGGAGCCTGGAACTCTATCTGTGTCTTGTACTGTGGTATGGTGCCTTATGGCCATTTTAAGGTATAGAGCAGCCGGTCCTGTATATGAACTAAATTGAAATGTCAATGAGCTAATCATAGGTTGTGGCTAGGACTTGTTTTGATTTTTTTTTTATTTATTTATTTTCTTTTTAATACACTGGTCACTCAAAACCATGTCAACTCCATAACATTGCAAATTGCTGTTGATGTTATATTGGGACTCTTAATTGACTGTGATGATATTCTGCCAGCTCAAACTTCAGACCAGAAAAGGTCTCCCCAAGAAACTGTTCAACCAATCTGGACAATAAGTAGCTGGACTCTATGCTTGGTATATGTTTGCAATGAAAGAATCTTGATTGAATTTGAACTGTAATACTGCATCAAGGTGGAGGAATCCACCGGGGGGAGGGGAGGGGGAGGGAGGGGGGATACCCAGAGCCTATGAAACTGTCACATAATGCAAAATAATTAACAATAAAAAAAAAAAAAGGGAACCATGTAGTGCTGACGGAAGCTTAACATACTGTGCCACAGTGCTGGTACCAGGCACTGGAGCTGTTCCCTTGTGTGAATATTGTAGCACATTCAGGCTCTGCTCAGGCCAACAGTACCCAACATCTTAGAAAGCAAACGCTCATCGTTTACTGTCCCTGGGTTTCCCTGGGTTAGAGACTCAGTCTCATTGCACAGGTGTATCCTCACTGAAGATGCGGTTGAACTGGGTGGATAACTACAGCACTGCACACTGTGGGCAGTGAAGCACCTGAGAGCCGGAAGTGGCAGACTCTCCACCTCACTGAAGATACAGTGGAACTGGGCGGAGAACTACAGCACTGCACACTGTGGGCAGTGAAGCACCTGAGAGCCGGAAGTGGCAGACTCTCCAGCTGGTGCCACCAGTGACTGCAAGTGACAGACACAGCGATAGCTCCTGTTTTGTTCCTCACTTTACAAATGTCCTTCAGGGGATTATAGGATCTAACCCTGGAAGAGTTCAAAATACTTCATCCATTAATTGTGTTTCTTTTCTTTTTTCTTTTTTTTTTTTGCAAGAAAAAAACATAAGAATGTTAGTAAAAAAAAAAAAGTATTAAATAGCTAGTAAAATATCCCTCCTGTGCAGAAGTTTCTCCGGACTTATTTTAATTCTATTAATTTTAGGTTCTTTCTTTATTTGCTTGCTTATTTAATATTTATAAGCAGAACAACAAGCAGAGAGGGATAATGTTAGCTGTCATCTGCTGATTTACTCCCCAAATGCCCCAGCGAGGGCCAACAGTGGGAGCCAGGTGCGTCCCACTTGGGAGGAACTTCCACAGCTCCAGTGCCTGTGCTGGCAGTGCTGCCTCCCGTAACGTACTTCATCAAAAAGCTCGTATCAAGAATGGAGCCACCTGCACACCCAGGCTTTGTGATTCCAGACAATGACCCCTTAACTGCCAGACAAATTGCCCACCCTAAGCCCTGTGGCTTCAGTCGGGGGCTCCTGTTTCATTCATGAATACTCAGACCGGAGCGCAACGCACACTTCCTGCTACTGTGCTCCTTCTGCGTTTTGTGTTGCCTTTGTCAGCTTGTCACACTGACCAAGTTTGTCATGATGGATATCCATGATGTGCAAGGAATGATAGTTTCGGTGTGAATTCTCTACTTAAGGCAATCAAGGAAGCTCTCAGATCTCATCATCCTGGACAGATAGGTGCTTTGACAAGCTTCCTGAGAATGAGCATTAGTGAGAGTCAGTGTATAGATTCCAAGCATTGTCTGCACTGAGAGATCAATTTCTTCCTTCTCAGATCAACTTCTTTCCTTTTTCCATGAACACTGTGTTTTCAAGTACACTTCATGATTCGTAAACAGAAAGACAAAATAGAAGGTCCATCATCGGGCTGCTCTGTAATGTTAAATTTTAAATTTTGCTGCTCAGAATGAACTTTGATGAACAAAGAATGTGAATAACATTTCAAGTGAAGCATTTAAGCGCTTAGAAGAACACAGTCACTGCAAGACCTGCTTTACACTCTGTCACAGCGATTATGAATAATTCTTGTTAATTCATTAAAACTCACTTTCCAGCCACTTCTAACAAACAGTGCTTTATTTAGTCAGATTTCCTGCTGGGATATAAAGATGAAAGGGGAGGGGGAGAACAAATGGTTTTTTACTTGAAGGACTCTCCAGTGACTCAATATTACTTTGTGTTGCTGTCGAGAAAATGGACGGCAGGCATTTCAGGACCAGCAGTGGCTCTGTCTGCATGGGAACATGCAACAAAGCTGGCCTCACCATCAAGAATTTCTGTCATTCTCAAATGAGCCCATGCTACTAGGGTTTCACACTGGATGGTCCATAAATAACACTTGCAAAAAAATGAAGGTGAACAGTGCAAATATGGAACACACTTCTCAAGGCCCAGGATCTCAGGCTCACAAGTACTATTTATGCTTATAAGTAGAGAAGGTTAGGGTTATAAAAATAATCGTGTTATATTTTAATATTATAAAATATTCACTCAGTGGCCAAATTTCATGCCTTTTCATTATTGTTAGATGATTTTTTAGTAAGGTATTCTCACATTATCTCCTAGAATGTTCATTATCCAGCAGGGGGCTTTGTAATGGCTCTCATTTTAAATCTAATTTCACCACTATTATTGAGGCTGGATACTGTTGGCTTACAGCCTTTTGTGCTCTGTGCTTTTAAACTTTGCCATCTAATCCTTGCATATGTGCCAAGATTGAAGTCCCCTCCATTCATATTGACTAAGTAGTGGCTGAGTTGGTCCTGGGAGAGCTGAGATGGGCAGAACAGCCTTCCTCTCCAGTCAGTCATGTTCCCGTCTCCAGTCACACTGTTTCAGTGTCCATACTTCAAGGACCAATCACTGATAATCTTCCATCAGGCTCTCTTCTCAGGCTACACCGGATCCTAGTCCCCTCAGGTCCACCCTTGAAGGACCAACCACTGCTGAGCTCTCATCTCAGGCTTCCCCAGTGTGTTCTGGGCCTCAGTGACATCATATGCCAGGAACCATTGTCTTCTCTCCATGGATACCAAATTTAAAGCTAACTTCTGAACAGGACTTTTCAGATGGGATTGGATTTCCTAGCTGAACCCTTGCATGTTTGTGACTGAGACAAGAATCCTGTATCACCAGGTTAGCGAGAGAAAAGCAAGTGAGTGTGTTCAGATGTGCAGTGGGCGCCATGTGGCTGAAGTTACTCAAAGCTGTAGCTTAGGGTGTGAACTTAAATAGTCTTTCAACAAGCAACAATGGAATTTGAATAAGAAACTAGACAAAGGAGGAAGAATTTGGGGATTTAGAGGCAGGAGACTATGGGAAGTTAAATGTGTAGGAACAAAGTCATTTCCCAGCTTCCCACGGTGTCCATGTTTCTGGGCAAGTAAGCAAGCAGTAGTTTACATCTGACGTTTTGGTGAGAAAGGGGAGGAAGGTGTCAGAAAACATTGACCTTCCTTGTGGAACTTGGAGGCACAAGAGCAGGTAGAGCTTCTATGCGTTCACATTGTCTACAGTTTAAAAATAGCAAAATCTTTTATCGTGATATATTCCAGGTTCTTCCATTGATACCCATTTATAAATGTGTGTTTTACCATCTTGGAACACAGTTAATATATTTTCTTCCACAGGAAGGCACTCAAGGGATTTTTTTGTGTGTGTGTGAGCTGTGGGCTGAGATAGAATAGAGGTCATTGGTAATAACCTTTAAGCTTTTCCTCCATTCATTACTATTCATGAGAGAATTATTTCAACTTGATGTATGTTTAAGCACACCTACAAACATTAAGTTAGCATCCTTTATTTTGTTCATTAGGGGATGGTAGTTCAAAATACAGGATGAACATATCCAAGGAAATTTACTGAAGTAAAATGTTGAATCAATCTGATTATTAACCATAATCCTTACTACTACAGTGTCAAATCCATACATTTTCATTCAAAAATGTCACTATTAAAATATGGATACTAAATGCAGAACACTAATTCTTTAGTAAATATGAGCTAATATTCCCAGTCTGCCTAGTAATATGGATAAATTGCAGCTTTAATAATTTTTAATACTGTTATCACATTCTCACAAGATAGAACAAATCTGCAAAATATGAGGAAAAAGTCAGGTTCCATTGTGTTCTTTGTATCATTATTATTACTAGTTTTAATAATCTTACTTAATTGATTAGGGTACAAAGGGTCAAGGGCTACAGGAAAGTGGATAATATCATTGTTTCCACACTAATATTATTTTTCCCCTGTATCTGGAGTGAGGGGAGAACCATTGTACTCTAAATATCACCATCTCAAACATGGATTATTATTGGTCATTGAGAATTTTCCACACATCTTTCAGGACAAAAGGTCCTTAAATCATGATTCCCAATTCCTGTACATTTCTATGGGCAAGGTTTGCTGCCAGATAAAAGCTATGTTGCTCAACGAAGTTTTCCTTCACACCCTAAAAATGCAAGTTCAAAAACAGCCTTCATTCATTCAAGGGAACAAAAGTGTCAGGATTTGGATGGTTGCATAGTGAGCAAGGTAGTGTTGCCCAAGGACTACTTGGACAAGCTCAGGACTCACTCACTTCTTACATGGAGCTGACCCAAGGACTACTTGGACAGGCTCAGGACTCACTCACTTCTTACATGGAGCTGACCCAAGGACTACTTGGACAGGCTCAGGACTCACTCACTTCTTACATGGAGCTGACATCACGTGACAGTCCTCCTGCGTCAGAGTATGTCATTTACTCACGGGGAGTTAAGGGAAAGATGGATGTTATGATTCCCACTCGCCAGAGGAGAAAAGCTTTGTTGGATTAGACTTAGTCAGCATGCTGTCCAGAGGCGGGCTGGAATTTTTACTGCGCTCTGCCACTAAGATGGCAGAAACTTTTACAAAGAGAGTTGCTTCACTTGCAGTCCTGCTAAGTGAATTTTGTCTAGTTGTTGATGCCCCATTTCTCCATGGTGGTGGCTGAATGCCACCCAAGCACTGTGCTATGAAGATTGTTTCTCAAGTAAAAGCTATTTGTCCAAATCTTTGCTACTTTCTTTCACTGAATGTTGATGGTTAGACATCTAAGAATATGTAGTCTATGGCTTAGAATCCAGTGCCTTTTCCCATATTTTTCACAAATTCCTTCTATACTATTTGCATCGGTTCTTACGTTTTATATTCATTTTTTTTTTTGCATGCGTATTTTTGTTTTGTTTTGTTTATTTTGAAGGCTAAGTCAGGGAGAGGGAGAGAGAGATGTTCCACACATTGGTTCATTCTCCAAATGGCCACAGTGGCTGCACTTGGACTGACCCAAAGCTAGGAGCCAGGAGATTCTTCTGTGTCTCCCACATGCATACAGAAACCCAAGCTCCTGGACCATCCTCCATCGCTTTTGTTGGCAACGCCCGCGTCACCACGTACCCCGAGCCGAGCGGAGGGACTAGGGTTACACAAAAGACAATACGCAGAGAGCCAACACAAGACAACACGCAGTACACCGAATGCCGATCGATGACAGATTGATCTTTATTGCAACTCCAGGCTTTCTTTTATACTCTTCCCAGTGTTTATCCAGTCCTCAAGTGGCCACCCTAAATCCTCTAGTTCCTCCCAGTAGTGGCCACCCTAAATCCCTTGAGTTCCTCCCAGTAGTGGCTGCCCTAAATCCCTTGAGTTCCTCCCAGTGTTTATCCAATCCTCTAGTGGCCACCCTAAATCCCTTGAGTTCCTCTCAGGGTTTATCCAATCCCTTGGCAGATAACTTGACAAATAGGAAGCAGGAACTTGCGGTTAAGCCAGTGGCTAGATGTATCAGGCCAAAATTGTTCATCCTGTTTCCCTCTGAGAAACAAGCTAAGCTGTGGAGTTAATCCTTGGGAGACCGGGGCCTGCACGCTTTCCCAGCCCATGTACAAGGGGCTGACTCAGAAGTGGATGAGGTTGGATACAATCCAACACTCATATGGATTGCCAGCACCACAGGCAGATTATTAGCCTTTTACGCTGCTGTGTCTACCCCAGTCTTTACCCTTGATTAAACTCCCTTGAGAATGATTCTTGGCCCTTAATGACTCAGAGTCCACTCATTATCCTCCAGAAATATCAGGAAAACCAACCTATTAGACTCACAAATTTACAAGGAACATGGTGTCAGTTAGACCCCCCTATGCACTATTCTGCAAGCTGGGGCATTGCGTGTTTGCTGTTGGAGATATTTGACTGGCATGTGGTAATCATCTTGGCAGTCACACATCTTCAGTGCATGAACTAAATTCGAACATCAGAAGAAGCTGGGCCCCCATCTGAGCTGTGCCACCTCGTTCAACCTCTGTAAGGCTCCAGTTTTACATTTATAAATAATAAGACTCCTTGCACTTTCAAAAATTCCGGGGGGAAACATGCTCAGTTTCATAAAATAACTTGACCTGGTGCTCAGAAAAAAAATGCAAGCAAGCCATATGTCTCTGCTGAGTGTGTTTTCTTCTCTTATATTTTGCAGAGGTTTCTGCTGTTTTTGAAGCTGGAACATCGGTTACTTACATGTTTCAAGACCCTTACCCCATGACCAAGAACCTCAGTCTGCCATCTTCAGCTGTTTACACAGATACAGCGCCATCCAAGGAAAACATTGCTCTTAGCTTCGTGACAGGCTGGGCACCCAGCCTCTTGCTCTTCGTTGATTATCCTTCTCAGGACTTCCTGGCTGTTCTGCTCTGCAAGAATGGTAAGTGCTAGTCTCCACAAGCCTCCTGGGAGAGCCAGGCTGGGCTGGAGGGACCACCACTGCTCGCCAAGTCTCAACATCAGTGCAGGCTGACTTGAGCCCTCCTGAGCAGCTCATTTTCAGACTTGGTTATCTTTTACCTTGATGAGTTGCAACCTGTATTCAGGCCCAGTGTTGGTTCTGCATTCAAGTCTCAAATGCATTGATTTAGTTGCCTCCACTGCTTAGCCATAATTATTTGTCATTTGTCTGTGCTGCTCTCCATTGAGGGTAGAGGAGATTACATTATTTTGGAGGTTTAACCCATACAGGTATATAAACTATATAGGACACTTTTTGGAACTGCTGTTTTAAACAGTGAGCTTCAGAACTTTTATTTGACAAAACGGAAAAACCATTATCTTACAAATGAAAAAAAAAATTTCCTCTCCCTTATGATAATGCCTCCTTGGTGTAAAATTCACAAATGAAATAAATTTAGCCATTGATTCCCTACTAATAAATAGACTCATTTAATTTCTAAGGACACAGTCCATTATTATTTAAGCTTCTAGACTCATGGTGTATTCATTTTAATATTATTTGAGAAACACTCAATTTCTCAATTTGCAGGGTAGGTATCTAATAGAAAATAAGATCTTGATATTAAATTGTCCATTATTAACTTAGGAAAAGGTAAGTGTCTGAGTTTGGAGGGAATGTGGACAACATGCAGTATGAGAAGTCCAGCATTGGATGGGACATGATGTTAGGATGCTCTGAAGATCATTATGTTTTTTGAACACACACACAGAGGCATACACACATACACACTTACAGATTCTCTTCATAGGTTATGGCCCCAGTACCCTGGTGGCTGTTGTATGGCATGAGGTATTGATAGAGTTAAAGGAAATGATAAGCAAGATAGACGCTCTGATCTGGTAGCGTTAGTGTCTTTGTACCAGGAGACATGAGAGGGTTCTCATTGCATGTCATGTGAAGACACAGGACATGGTGCCAGGTACCTGCAAGTCATGAGCTGAGTCCACACAATAGAGTCAATTGACTGGAACCTGATTTATGTATTGATTCATTTATTTGAAAGACAGAGTTACATACATGGACTGTCCACTTGCTGGTTCATCTCCTCAGGGCTGCAATGGCCAGGGCTGGATCAAGCCAAAGCCAGGAACCAGGAACTTCGTCTGGTCTCCTAGATGGCTAGCACTGACCCACACACTTGGCCTCCTCCTTCTGCTGGCCCAGGTGCAATAACTGGGAGATGGGTCCCAACTGGAACAGCCAAGGCATGAGAAGTTGCTAATAAGGGATACCAGAACTGCAGGTGGCACTCACCTCTCTGCAGCACAATGCTGACCCTTTAATGGCACCTGAATCTTGAAACTCTACCCTTCCCCCTTCTGCCACCCCCAAGAACAGAACAGTCAGAGAACATGTGCTGCTTTTGGTCACTCAGTCTCTGATATGTCCTTGCAGCCAACAACTGCGTGGCCTAGGATGAGGACTAGATAAAATGGGAGGGAAAAGTGCTTTGTATTAACTGCAAAAAACATCTTTATTTTGTTATTGATTGTGTGATGATATGCATTATCTACACACTGAGTTATCAGAGCAACAATGTGAAGGCCAGGATTCAAAATAGTTGGCGAATGAAAATGGCTTGGTGTTTAAAAGAGCATTAGATGGGGTGATAAAACACTGAAGAAGGATAATAATGAGGGATTAGATGTTCCGTCTGCATGTTGGCTTGTGGGCATCAGGCCCAAGCATGCATACAAAGCAACAAAATGAGGACCTCCAAGGGTGACTTCCTGAAATGTCTTTCAACACAGACTTTGTCTGCTGTTTGGAGAAGAAAGTGTGTCTGTGTGTCACACATGGATATATGTATGTGTATGCACATATAGGCACACACATATGTAAACAAATGTCTGTAAAGATCTGAACGCCCAATAGGAGAGGACTGTGAAAGCCGTGGCAAAGCAGACAATACTCATTTCCCACAATCTTCTGTGCTGTACATGTAGGGCGAAAGAGGAGTCCTCCTATTGCAAGGCCAGGTCATACAGCATAGCAGTGTACTCCAAAATGCTTAGGGCAAAGGAAATACAAAGTTAAGTTTATTTTGATATCCATGTATCTTTCTGGGGACTCTTCCAAAACTGTGTGTGTAGATTTCTAGATTTCTATCAAAATAATAATTTTTACGTTTAATTTACTAGTTGGTTGTTTTTCATGGTACAGTTCCATAGGCTTCTCCTCTAGTTCAATCCTCAAATGGCATGACAGGCAAGCCTGAGACATTCAGAAACTAGAACTTTGTCCAGATATTTTATGTGGGCAGCAGGGAGCCATGAACCTGGGCCATCACCTCCTGGCTTCTGGGCAGGTTAGAAGGAAGCCTGATCAAAGGTGGGACAGCGGGGCCTCATGCCAGGTGTGGAACTGAGGGATGAGGGATTCTTAAGTGGTGACCTGCTGTGCTGTGCTGTGTCTCACATCAGCCCTACATGTGTCTTTAGGTCCACTTTTGAAGTGGTCAAGTACACATGGGGGTGGCAGTACTGTACAGAGCTCTGTGGAGTTCCGCTCTCTGTGATTTTTTTTGGGGGGGGGATAACTTTTGGGCTTTTACACTTCGTATTTTTCAACTTTAACAAACTCTTCAGAGATGTGCTGAAAATTGAGTAACTTAGTTTTTCTCTGTAGAGATGGTTGTTTATGACTTGGATGAGTTGTGGGATAAGATTTGTGATGTTTCCCTGCTTGTGAAAAGGCACTGAGAAGGTGTTTCAGGTTCTTCCATCTGTAGGTCTGAAATCAATGTCTAGGCCAAGGGCCTTGCTGCAGTGCTGTGGGGTGCTAATGATACAGTGCTGGTAAAGGGTTGGAGAAACCCAGGTGGAAAAAGTGGGAGAAACACAAAGAAGATGCATCAACACAGACCAGAGCTGGCTGGTTGCAAGGACACCGGGATGTTTGTTTTCTTAAGCCACAGTTGGAGAGAATGGGGGGTTGAGTACTTAGCCTTTGGAAAAGAACTCTAATGAGAAATTTAGGGGTTAAGGAAATAGTGCACAAAAAAAGCTTCTCATCAAAACATGGTTCGTATCCTTTTCTGAGACTTGATACGGAAAAATGGATGTCTTGAGATGTGACGCCCTCACCGCAGAAGGCCTGCATTTGGGGCTGGCTCGGCTTTCTGCGTGGTTAATTTTCCTTTGTGCAACAGGTCGACCTTAAATTCTCATTATTTCTCCTAATTGAGAGTCATGGCAGATGCGCTTGCACGTTAATTAGTTGCGTCACTTCTTGTTATTTAGAAATCAGAGCTCTAAATCCACTCTAGACTCGCTGTGAAGCTCACTGCAATAAATGGGCCTTACACGTGCAGCGCAAGGGTGGGTGTGTGGCAAGCGGGTTAGGCCATTGCCTGTCACATACACATCCCCAGTCAGAGTGCCTGTTCAAGTCTCGGCTCTCCCAAAGGTTTTTGCTAATGCACACTGTGGAAGATGAGAACTAACACCGCAAGTCCTTGGGTCCCGGACATCAATGCGGAACACCCAGACAGAATTCCTAATTCCTAGATTTGGTCAGGCCCACCTCAGCTACTTTGGCCATTTGGGGAGTGAATTGGTAGATGGAAAAAAATCTCTTATTCTCTTCTTCCGTCTCTGTGATTCAGCTTTCAAATAAACACATACATTTAAAGAGCCAACAAAAACAAAACCTACTCTAAGAAGTTCAGTTCAGATTTCCAGCAACACCCAGATGAGGCTTCCTTCTATTTCCCGTCTAAAAAATAGTTCATAGAAGTGAATATGAGAATGCTCCAAATGTTCAAATTTGAATGCTTCAAATGCTTCAAATGAACTGTGTTCCAGCACAGTTACTCAGTGGCTAAATCCTCACCTTGATTGTGTTGGGATCCCATATGCGTGCCAGTTCCCTGCTTGCAGCCTGGAAATACGGTTGAGAATGGCCCAGACCCTTGGGACCCTGCACCCACACAGGAGACCCTGAAAAGGCTCCTGGCTTCTGATTGTCTACGCTCCAGCCATTGCAACTGCTTGGGGAGTGATCTAGTAGACAGAAGATCTTTCTCTGTATCTCCGCTCTGTGAATCTGCCTTTCCAATAAAAATAAATACATCTTCCTAAAAAGTTCTTACAAATGCAATTAAAAGAGAAGTTTATTTCGGTGCAAAAGCCTTTGAAGTTCATCTATATTAGAGGCGTTAAAAAAGCTCATGAAATATATCATGAAAAGGCATGGAGTTCAAAACTTTTTGCACCATATTGGCTTATTATTTCACTTTTTTTTAAAACAAACTTTTAATAGTGCTTCATCCTCATGAACTGCTGCTTTGTGACACAGTACGATACTCAGTACCATCAGCCTGCTTCAGTGTGACACTGAAGTCTGGAATTGGTGCTGCAATCTGAACTCACTGGTGAGGACATGTAGGCTTGCAAAGGTTCAATGAGTAGCCCAAAGATATAATAAGAAATCAGCGGGGCTGGACATCAAAGCTCAGAACCCTGTCATGCTTCTTTTTTAGCTCATCAACTGTTCTACACTCTGACCACTCACCATGATCTGTTGGGAGAGGCAGGGGGTTAGGTCTAGTTTGTGTTCTCTTTATCTGCCGGTTTTAAAAACACCCAGCTTTCCAGTATGCACCTGTGTCTCATCTGAGACCAGGAAGATGTTGAAATCATGGTGAGCAAGTGGAAGCGAGAACTCAGGTGGAGGTGCCACAGAAACCCCAGACTAATTCATGCCTGCTAAGACCACACATTCTTCACTTCCTCAATTAACTATCATTCACCTCATAAAAAATGTGACACATATCGGGGTGCTCTCTCTCTATCAGTGTACTTTTCTCATAGAACTGCACATTTTGCTCTGGCATTTATCTGAGTTTTCCCATAGGTTCTGTGCTTTGTCAGGCATTCTTGTTCACCTCCTATGTCTAGACGCCCATTGTGCGTTGCTCAAAAATCTCCCTCTGCGGAAGATGGCCCAGGTGGAACTGAAGGGTGGTATGGAAGGAGTGCCAGACAATGCTACAGAATGCTTGCCATGTACATCCCTAAATTTGGCGAACTATCCTTCAGTTTACACTAAAGTGTTACAGCAGGGTACAGCTGGCTAATAGCACCCCCAAAGCAGTGCTAGGGTTAAGATACAGATTGATTGATTTGTAACACCTGAGTCGATTTGAAATCCCTGTCTCCTGTATATTAACAAGAGTTGAAAATACCCTGGCTTTGGCCATTGGGTAGGTGATTCCTGGAGTGTAGCAGGAGCTGCCATTGCCAAGCTTGGCAAATAAAGAGTCCGACTAAGGTCCTGCACGTGTATCCAATGTGATGTCTCACTCTACACAACATTATGAGCGACTGGTTGCAGGGCACAGGTAGGCCCTGCATTCTGAGATTAGCCAGTGGAATTTGGCAACCACTGTCATCTGCAATGCTAATGTGAAACTGCACATGGAGATATTTCTCAGAACAACTGATTTAAACGTTGCTGATGGACTCAGTAAGATGCGAGTGACTTAAAATAAAACCGTATGTAATAAAGGAATGTCCTTTTTAAAAGCATGAGCTGACAGGACACATTATCTTTCCTTTTTTAAACTCCAAAATAACATGATGCAATTCAACTTGCTCTTTTATTTTAAAAAGTAATTTAAAGAGAAAAAAATAAAATATCTGCAAGCTTCAAAATCAAATGTTGTGGTGACAATTTACTTGCATCTTCTAGTTTAAACAAAAGTTGATATTTTTGAGGTATTTATTGCTTATCTTCTGTAATTTCTATGATTGCATCTCAATGTTTTCTATACGAATATCTTTCTGACTCATACTTTAAAAGTCCTGACAACATGGTTGAGGAATTTTCACACATCATCAGTATGACTTTTTATTCTGACCTTACCACCACAAATCTAGTTTTATATTTTATTAAGACTATTTCCATATTGTAAACAGACACTTTTTTAGAGAACTATTATTGTTTTTGCTCCAACTACTACTGCTAAACATTATGAAAGTTAATATTTTTTTCTGACAAGTAATTAAATGAAAAGGAGGCACTCACAAGGGATCAGAAGAGAGCATAGAATCAGAATGTCAAGACAATGCTGGCCATGTGGGTCATAGCCATTGAATAAGATGACACAGAGAAAAATTTCTAAAACAATCAATGGTGGGAGATGAGGTAAAGCTCTCCCAACACATTGAATATCATCAAAGCATGGATGCTTTGTGGAAACCATAGAGGAAATGAGGAATAGATCCATAAGACCTAACAGTGAATAGGATTTACAAAATTCGATAATATATGAGTATAAGGTATTAGCGAACATAAACCTGAAAACTGTTTAAAGAATAAATGAAAATGGACGTAAATGTTTGGTCCCTTCTGAGCACAGTGAGCACAGAAAGGCACAGGCCATGGCAAAGTCCTCAGGCTCCCTAGGGGATCAGGGCTCAGCCTGAGATGCAGCTGGAGTCCTGTGTTTACTAAAACTATCATTCGCATGTTTAAAGCTGCACGAAAATGATCCCAAAGTCAGTGCCTTCAAATGACATCCCCTCATACTGCACACAGTGTGGGAGACATCAGGCATCTGAAGTGCAGGTGAATATCTAAGGTGGTGGTTGTAGCTCACAGGCTTGCGGGATGTCAGGCACTGGTCCTGTGCTGCAGTTAGAGGGAGGGCTTGGTAATCTGCCTCCAAACTCCCTCCTCTGGCTGTTGACTTCAGATCATCAACAGGGCTCTTTCCCTAACAGGTCTTCTCTCTTGACCCCCACTTTCTCTGAAAGTGCCAAGAGAGCAGAATCAAGAGGGGCAGGAGGAAAGAGTGAGGGATGGATGGATGGAGGAAGAGAGCCAGAGATCATTAAAGAAAAATAATCCAAGTCTTTGATGACCCAATACAGTTTGAATTAGACAATTCACAATGGATGCAAATGCCAACAGAAGAGGGTTATTGGAGGCCATTGTGCAGGCTGACAACCTCCTTGTCATTTACACAATTAAAACAGTATATATAAATACATATTTTGAAGATTTGTTTATGTAAAAGGAAAATTGAGAGAGAGAAATCTCCCAGTAAGAGATCTTTTGTCCTTTTGTGTCACTCCTCAGATAGCTGCAGTGGCACTGCTGTGCCAGAATGAATGAAACCAGGAATTTCAAGTTCCTGTTTTCCCTCCACGTGTGGCAAGGGCCCAGGCACTTGGGCCAACTGCTTCCATTTTTCCCAGAAACATTAGCAACAGCCTGAATTGGAAGCGCAGTGGCCAGGGCTTGGACTGGTGCCCATGTGGGATGCTGATGCTACAGGCAGAGGCTTAATTCTATGCATGAAAACACCAGACTAACCAAGTATATAAACTATAAAAGTAAGACATGTTAATATGGATTTGTGAATGTATTTACACTATATTATATCATGTACAGTAATATCTGACAAAACAAATACATACTATGATCAATAGAATAGTGTATTAAATGTCTATCAGTATATTCTGGGATCCAGAAGCAAGGAATTCAAACACAGAATAAGTGAGGCAACTTCAGGATAACAACTTTGAGGAAGTCCCAGAGAGCAACCTGTGTTAATTGCTGTTTGTCAATCCCCCAAATGGGGAGGGGGCAACTTGGCAATACTGGGAGATAATGTTTGCTGTCACTGTGGAGCCCAGTATGCAGTGAGCAGAAGCTAGAAACGGAATGCTCAGAATGGCTACAGTTCTCAAGTCAAGAAAACCGTACTGTTAGAACAAGGAGAGGATGTTGAGATGCCTTGAGACACTTGGCAAATGGGTAGGTATCAACTCGGAATCATATAAACAGAGAAGAGAAGATACTGAAATAGACTAACAAAACTGTGATGTGCTCACGCAAATTCTGGAGGCCTGAAGAATGGGCCATGCCTAGCTAATGCTGGAGGCCTGAAGAGTAGACCATGCAATGGTAATTATTTATTTACCACTCTGAGAGGGTGAGAAATATTATCTAAAGCCAATAGATTAAAATAACCAAAAAAACCAACATAAATAAAAATAACTGCCATGGGAAGGAAGTGGTGCTCTCGCCTCTGAGCATCTGTGTTATTTATGAATGTAAGAGCTTGATAAAGTGCAGCTCAATGTCTGAACTGAACCCTCTGTTAGACATCAGTAATGTTGCATACAGTGCTAATAAGATAAAATGAGTCCTTCTATCCACTAATATGTGAATGATCTTCCAAAGGTTCATGGATGATTTTTTAAATGCACCTAAATAGGTATAGTTTAAGCCCCTTTTCTGTGAATTTGTTTGCTTCCCATAAGTGTCTAAGAGACATTAACTGGGACTCAGGAGATGGTGATATGCACAACTACATGTGTGCTCAATTTTTATTGTTTGCTTTTTTCACATTTTGCATTTTATTATTATTATTATCACCATCATCATTTTATGATACAGTTCCATAGGCTCCTAGTATTTCCTTTATCCCAGCCCCAAACCCCCCCACCTAGTTCCTCTGTATATCATTACTAAAGTATAATTCTTCGTACACAGTCATATGTCCATCATTGCGGGCATGGACAATGGCAGAGAGTCCATAAGCCTATTGTCAAGATAGAGTAAACAGTTTCATTGTAAGTCCATCTTTGTCTGGAAGCAGAAATGCATACTACATTGTATCCTCACATCTGGATGTTAGTCTCCATTTTACAGCTACTATACATCCCCTCACATGAAAAGTCACAGTACAAAATCAACAATAGAAAGAAAAATAGAAATTTCAGTGCCATGAAGTTAAATAACATGTTACTAGTCATGACAGTCTCCATTACACAGCTACTATACATCCTTTTAAATGAAGAGCCACAAAACAAAATCAGCATCAGGAAGATAAAAGAAATTAACAACACCATAAAGTTAAATAACATGCGACTAAATGACTAATGTGTAGCTGAAGAAATGAAAATCAAGAACCTTCTTGCAGAAAATGATGCTACTGTATGATGTATGAGTCATTGAAAAATTTGATCAGAAGAAAGTGTTTTGAAGAGGTAATTCCCCAGCCCATTCTGCTCTGCTGGCACCCAGAGCAAGTCCGAGACACACCGAGCTGTCTAGGAACTAGGAGAAGTAAGGTGCCCAGGTGTCAGCAGGAGGAAGCTGCTCCTGTATTGCTTTGCTTATTCCCCACGTATGTGGAGATTGCAGTGAAAACTCACAGTGAGAACCCGATCTCCTCTGTGCCTAAGATTAAGCAGTGGACGACATGCCTAGACGCACTTGGAGGCTATGGCAGTCCACTGTGGTCTGCAGAGAACATCTAGTAGCATCGCAGAGGAAGGACAGAATAAATTGGTCAACTGCCCCAGTCAAATGTTAACAGCAAATATCGGCAAATGGAGAATCTGGGGTGGAATGTGTCACAGATGGACACTTCCCAGATCAATCCACAGACCACACCTGTGAGTAATCCGCAGGCATGCTCTGCCTGCCTTGGTGAGAGGCTCCCGGTTTCCCAACGCTCCTGCTGGCCGCATCTCCCAGGCCCCCACAACACTGCACTAGCAGTACGGCAGGAGCAGAGTTGAGCACAGTCCTGGTGTCCATCTGCTTTGTGAGCAGCCAGCTGTATAGTGGCTGCTCCCACTGTGGAGCGTAGGCCCTGGACCGTGCTGGACCTAACCACTCCACAGGCAGCCAGCCAGGCAAGTGAGGTCAATTCTTACACCAAGAACTGGGGGAGACTGGATATTAGATGAGCCAGGCAGTCAGACACTGGAATGCTTACAGTTAGAGTTACAGTGGCACTAAACTACTGCTGATCTCAGACACTGATTTCATGGTACACTAATCAACTGTCACTGATATAAAAACTAGTTCTAGGTGGACACTGAGGAGGATGTGTGCTGATAAGAAAGGCATCGCTGTGCAGATGACATGAAAGGTACCAATGAGGAAACTTGTTCTGGCACAGATCTGTGAAAGCAAATTCCCTGTTAGAGAAAATGGGAAATCCAATCAGTGTGAGGCTGGAATGAGGAGAAATCATTAAGGAACTCTTGAAGGCAAATGTGGAAAGCAACGAGTTCAGGGAGTAAAGGAAGGATCACAGAGGTTTTTGCAGGCTCTGTCAAAGAATATGACTCTTTCTAGATGTACTGGAGGGCTGTTCAAAGTGGTGTCTGATTTATAGCTCAAGTCTTGCGTTCTCTGTAGTGCCTAGAATGAATGGGAGTGAGGAAGGATGACCTCATAATGGAAATCAAGAGAAAAATTCAGACTGTGCTGTAATGGTCTGGGTGAGAGGTGGTAACAGAATATGTTAGAGTGTGGTTGTAGAACTCAGAAGTGATGGTAGGGCAGACTGCTGAAGACGGCATGGATGTGGGGGTGTTTGTGCGCAATTACTGCTGAGAGACACGTGAATGGATCCCAAGATTCTAACATGAACAACCAGTGAAAAAGGATGACAGTACCCAAGGTGGAGAAGATGAGAGGAAGGGTTGGTTGCTGAGAATGGGTTAGTTAAAACAAAAGGGTGAACAAAAAATCTGTGTAAAGTGGGATCAAAACAGATGAATCAAGAAGTGAAATAATTCTGGGTCTGGCATGGTGGGCTAGTGGTTAAATCCTCACCTTGCATGCCCTGGGATCCCATGTGAGCACCAGTTCATGTCCCAGTGGCCCAGCTGCCCATCCAGTTCCCTGCTTGTGGCCAGGGAAGCCAGTCGGGGTGGGCCAAGGGACTTGGGACACTGCAATGAAGTGAGAGAGCTCCAAGAGACCCCTGGCTCCCGTCTTGGGGTAGGCTCAGCTACGACAGTTTTGGCTGCTTGGGGAGTGAACTGCAGATGAAGATATGGATTTCTCTATGTCTCTCCTCTCTTTAAATCTCGCTAATAAAATCAGTAATAAAAGAATTTCAAATCATTAAATCAAGGTCAAATAGAATTTATTAAAAATAAGAGTAGAAATGACTCAAGAGCTGCTTCCTTTGAGGGTGAAGTGTTGGCAGTGAGAGATGTGGCCGCCATCCACAGTGAGGACCGAGTGCCTGTGGCAGCCTCGCTTTCAGCACTAGGAGAAGCCAAAGTGTTGTAAGTTCCATTAGATTTGGCCTGCATGCTGTGACACCTAAGCTAACCTTCTTCAAATGACATTTTGTGCATGTATTTTTACATGGATTCTTTAGGTATTCTTTATTTTCATTTTATTTGAAAGTGGAGAGAGAAACAGGCAGAAAGACAAGCAGGGGATGATTCTCCATCTGTAGTTTGCTGCTATGAGCCAGGAGCCCTGTCTGGATCTCCCACACTGGCAGGGATCCCAGAGCTTTCCTCATGACCTGCTGCCCATCAGGGTATACCTCAGCAGGGAGCTGGAATCGGAACCCGAGCCAGGATGTGGATACAAACACTCTACTGAGGAGACTTAGGAGTTTTGCCCACTGTACCACACACCTGCCCCCACATGTGTGTGCCAAGTCCCTTGTAGAATGCCTGTTTGCACAAGTCCAAGTTACTTGGCATTAAAATATGTACTCCTAGCTTGGGCTCTTTGTGCAGTTCTTTTATCACTATTAATATTCCTGGTTGATGCATGAACACTTTAAGTATCTTTCAGGTGAAATCTTTCTATGTCTGCATTCCTTGGAGCTAATCAGACCAGAGCAACTAGTGTATCCGTTGCTGTCAACTTTCACCATTTCTTTATGAGTACAGCAAAACTCCTCTTTTCTTGATATTCTGATATTCACAGTGCAGGATTGTCAATTGTATCCATTATTACTGTTCATACGATACTAGAATGCATTTGTCCTAATTGTTAGATTACATCTGTTAACCCAGATTTTCTAATTTTCTTCCTTCCAACCTTCCATGCCTTCTTGTCACTTCGATTCTGCTTTACTTCTGCGATCAATACTTTTAAATTCCAGATATACATGTAGGAATACAGTAGATGTCTACCTTTTCTGGATTTATTTCCCATTTTCAAATGTTCTCCAGCTCCATCTGTATTGTTCAAGAATGGTATTTTATCCTTTTCAGTGGCCACATGGTATTAAATCTATCTAAAGATAGATAGATGATAGAGATAGAGATAGAGAGAGAGAGAGAGAGAGAGAGAGAGAGAGAGAGAGAGAGAGATAGAGATAGAGATTTAGGCTGTTCCTGTATCTTGACTATTGTCGATAATGGTGAGGAAAACACACAGTGCCAATGTCTCCACCAACATACCTGTTATATTTTGTACCGCATGCCTGCTAGTGGGGTAGCAGCACCATGTTGCACTTTAGTTTTTGTATTTTTTAAATAATGTGCATAGCACTTTTGAAATGTGTCTTCCTAATGTAAGGTTCCACCGACAGTGTCTACCAGTCCCTTTTCCCACATGCTTGGCAGCCATCTGCCACGTCTTCACATTTTGTGAATAACCATCTTAACTGTCACACGATAATATTTCACTTGAATTTCAATTTGTGTATCCTTGATGATTAATGATGTTGAATTTTTTTTCTTTTATCTCTCGGCATTCATATATCTTCATATAATCTTTATTCAGATCTTAAACCTGCCTTTATATCTGTCCATTTCAAAGGCAGAAAGACTCAGAGTAGAGCTCTCCTATCTGCTATTTCATTTCTCAGGTCTCTACCAGAGCTGGGGCTGGCTGGAATCAGCAGCAGCAGCCAGGAGTAAACACACCTGCCCCCAGGGGTGACAGGAATTCCGTAAATTGAGCCATCACAGCTGCCTCTCAGGGTCCACTTCAACAGGACACTTGAGCCAAGTTCCAGAGGCAGCCACTCACCCCAGGCACTGCCATAACAGTCACAGGCACTCTAACACCACCTTTAACTGCTGAGCCAAATGTCTGCCCTGTAATTCTCCAAACCGGGTAGACCTTTTCCTTTTAGACGGTGTGCATGCCTTACATATTCTGGCATTAGCTGCTAGTCAAATGTGTAGTCTTACAATATATCCTTCTGTTTGTTATGCTATCAGTGTGCTGTGAGGGAGCTTTTTAGGTGATATATTTTATTCTCCCGTGTTTACTTTTGTTCCCTGTGCTTTTGCGGTCATGTCTAAAACAACGGTTCTGCAGTCCAGGTCAGTTTCCTAAAGCTTCTCTCCCAGTATTTTCTGGTAATTGCTTGACTTGGTGTCCTGCATTTTAGATCTTCAATTCTGAGACTGTTTTTGTACACGGAGAAAGAGGAGTCCAACTGGGTTATTCTGTTTGTAGCAATTAAATTTTCAGCACTGCCTATTGAATAGACTTTTCCCTATTAGTTCTTGAAATTTGGTGAGACAGCATTATGGGACAGTGGATTAAATGTGTCCTGCAATGCACACATCTCATATGGGTCTGGGTTCGAGTCCTCGGTGTTTGACTTGCCAGTCCATCTCCATGCTGACAAGACAGAAAGCAGCAGTAGATTGTCCGTGTATCTGAGCTGCTATACACATGTGGGAGACTAGAGTGAATTTCACATCTATTGGCTTTGGCATGGCCAAGCCTTATCTCTCGCTTTCTCTCCTGTCTCTCTGCCTTTTAAATAAATAAATAAATAAAGGCTATAAATGTGTGAGTGTATTTATAGGCATTCATTGTGTTTCATTGGCATGCTGGTATGTTTTATGCTGAAACTATTCTCTTAGCTTTGTGCTATATTTTGAGGTAAGGCAATGTGATGTTTTTAATTTTGTTGTTTTTTGCTTCAGCTATTTGAGGTCTCTGTGGTTCAAGATGCTGCAGATTTTATAGAAGGAGGATCATTGAGTGAATGTCCACAGAGGTTCTTTTTTTTGTGAAGATTGATTTTTTTTTATTTAAAATCAGAGTTTCACAGAAGGAGGCGGGATCTGATCAGAAATGGGGCAGCCAAGACTGGAACCGGTGCCCATATGGGAGGCCCATCACACATAGCAATTTAATCATGTATGCCACAGTGCCAATCCCTGAAAACCATCTTAACAGCCCTGCTGGGCTACAGTGCAATGGCTCTGGTGTGGAGAAACACAAAGTGTGACTTCTCTCACGTCTCTAGCTACACGAAGATTTCATTCTCCTGTAGGTTGTCCCCTCCCGCAACCATCACACCTCTCTAGAAATGTCTCGTCTCAGGGATGGTCAGTGCTGGCTTGCTCTGAATTCACAAGGCATCCATTATCCACCAGCTGGCCCCTCCCTTCTGTGTGTGTACCCTCCTCTCTGTGGGCTTGCACACCTTCAGTCTTACCACACATCTCTTCAGACATGCAAGTATAAAGGGGGAAGGAAATACTTCATCCACTGCTGCTTTCTGTGTTCAAATGGGCCTAAATCCCCTTGATTTCAATAACAGTGTCAAAAATATTGATAATTATTCTATGTTTATGGTTTATTATTTCATAATCATTTATCATAGAATTTCATAAATTCTTTAATAGTATATTATTCAATTGTCAATATTAGTATTTTGCTTGTGGAAATTCTGTTCTCAAGCCTAGGACTATGAAGGAATTTTGTATTTGCTTATCAGAAAGAGAGAAAGAGGGAGCAGCAGAGAAAGGAGAATGGAAGGGAGAGAGAGAGGACTATGAATAGAGAGAGGATCCCACCTGCCAGCTCACCCCCTGCTCCCCCAATGCCTGCGATGGACACGGATGGCTGGGACTGAAGCCCGGAGCTGCAAACTCAGTTCTCTTCTCCACATGGGAAGATTCTGCCTCTACTGGTTCACTCTCTGAACCGTGAGCCCCGAGCTCAGCCTGGTTCACTCTCTGAACCGTGAGCCCCGAGCTCAGCCTGGTTCACTCTCTGAACCGTGAGCCCCGAGCTCAGCCTGGTTCACTCTCTGAACCGTGAGCCCCGAGCTCAGCCTGGTTCACTCTCTGAACCGTGAGCCCCGAGCTCAGCCTGGATCTGCTACAGCAGTGGCAGGAATCCAAGGGCTAGAGCCGTACCTGTCATCCCCAGGAAGCTGTCATTACCTGGAGTCAAGAGTCAAATACACTCACTCTGAAACGGGATCCAGTGTCTTAATCACTACATGAAACACTACTCTGCAATTTACGGATTTGAGTTTAAAAGTGCCTTTAGTGTTATGTCAAGTACTTTAAAATGGTAGGCACATCATAGCGAGAACCATGATGGTGCTTTCGCTTCCTTCCGCTAAATTGTAAACTTAAATGAAGACCATCATAGCTATTTGTTCTATAGAGTCTCTCACACAACAGGCGCTAATTAATGTTGGTTTATAATTTTGTTGAAGTGGAGATAACATTCTTTAGAGTGATGCTTTATTCCACATGTGTTTTCTGCAAACTTTAAACACCCTCCCCTGATATAGCCTCCACAGACAAAAGGATGAGTAAGCATCTTTGTTTCCTGGGAAGGCCTAAATTCCACATGAGGAGAAAGACAATGAATGCAGTCAGGAGAACTGAGACTGGTGTCAACAAGGAGTGCAATAGTCAGATACTTCTCAACTTCCTGTGCTTATGTCCTAGCTGACAAACACATCTAACACGTGTCATTCACCAAACACCCTGGCTTGGTCACATGGCACAATGCAGAGTGTGATCCTGCCCCTGACTGGGGTCACTTCTGCTCATTGCATCAGAGCAGGTAAGAAGCACTAACCTGGAAAGATAAGAACCTCAAATGTGAAGAATGTTTTACATTGAATGGTTTACCATTTTTTACGTTATTTTGGTATTGGGAATTCTTAAGTTGAGGACAATATAGTTAAAGGAAAGATGACACCAGTCCCAGAGGTAACTAGAGACTTGATTCTCATGATTTTACTATTTACCATACAGATACTAGAAATCCAATGGTTGCACACTCTTGTGGTGGTTGGAGAGATACAGACAAGGGAACGTTCTGTGTGTTAGGAGAGAGATGATAGCATCCGTGATCTACAGGAGCAAAGCAGGGCACCTTGGGAAAGCCCCGGATGACTTCCTGGAAGATATGACCTTGCAGGAAATTCTGGCTGGAAGCAAAGTAAAGCAGAAAGGCACCATGGAGCAACATGTGCCCGTAGATGTCACAGCCCATGTTGGGCTATGAGAAACTCGAACTCTTGTTTGGACTTACCTAGGTTTAGTTTCTAAGTCGGACACTTTCGTTTCACTGAGGCAGAACAGAGAAAAATACTTCTGCTCCAATGGACAAAGTTAGGGTAAAAAAAATAATTCCAGAGGAAAGTAGAGAGATAAAGATTCCGTTTGATGCAATGTGTGTTAACATCAGCAATGAAGGCCCAGTGAGATGGCCTAGTGTCAAAATCTTCATCTTGCAACTGCCACGATCCCATATGGGAGCCAGTTCATATCCCACTTACCATTCAGCTTCCTGATTGTGGCCTGGAAAAGAAGACGGGGATGACCCTAAACCTTGGGTCCCTGCGCCTACATGGAAGACCCAGAAGAAGCTTCAGGCTCCTGGATTTGCATTGGCTTAGCCACTTGGAGAGTGACTCTGTGGGTGGAAGCTCTTTCTGCCTCTCTCTGTAAATCTCCCTTTCCAGTAAACAAACAAATAAATCTTTTTTTATGTAAAAGATCAGGAATGAAATGCTGTCCAGAAAGCAAGCCATGGCTTTCTCAGCATGTTGAGAGGTTTCCGTGTTTTCATGTTCAGATACTCTAAAATGCAGCTTCTTCCAAGTTTGGAGTGGCATTGACAATACTTCTAAAAATAATGTCACATTTTGCTTCAAGACATTTATATTTATTTTTATTTATTTTAACTAAAAAGGAAGATTCACAAAGAGAAAGAGATACAAAGGAAAAGATTCTTCATCTGCTCATTCACTTCCCATGGCCACAATGGCCAGAGTTGAGCCAATCTGAAGCCAGGAGCCAGGAGCCTCCTACAGTTCTCACATGGGCGCAGGGTCCCAAGGCTTTGGACCATCCTCTACCGCTTTCCCAGCCCACAAGCAGGGAGCTGGAAGTTGAGCAGCTGGGACACAAAACAGCACACATATGGCAGCCTGATGCATACAAGGCGAGGATTCAGCCACTCAGCAATCATATTGGGCCCACGAAGACATGCTTTTAAAAGCAGCTCAATATACATTGTTTCAGCAGGAATGAGGAATTTCATGGTTTCTGCAGTGTACTCATTGATGACATAAGGTCATTCCATAACTGATAAATATAATCCAGAATCATAGTGGAAGAAGAGGGGCTGACCAAGTTTCAGAGTTTTATTTGATTTTATGATTTTTTTTTTTTTTTGATTTTTGAATCAAGGAGTTGACAATGACACATGGAGAATTTCCATCTACTATTTTTTTCTCAAGTTTTGGCAACAGCTTGAACTGCCCAGGGCCGCGGCAGGAACTGGGAACTCAGCCCTAATCTCCAATGGGTGGTAGATATTAAAGAACTTGAGTGATCAGCTGCTGCCTCCGAGGGTAGAGAGCTGGGGTCTGGAGCCAGAGACCATCACTGAATGCAGTGACTCAGCTGTTTGATGTGCGAATAACAATTGTTGGGCTTAACCTCTGCTCCCCAGTTTTATTTGTAATTTCCAAAGTCTTTCACACTTTTTAAAAAGTTTGATGCACAGCAAAGTGCCCAGTTTGTGATCTGGCATTCTGTGTGTGTGTCTTTCTATCTCTGTCTCTCTATTTGTCTCTGTCTCTCTCTCTGTCTCACACACACACACACACACACACGTAGACATACAATCACTCTCATTTTTTTGTAGCAATAATGGCATGTTCTGATGTGGCCTGATGAGGTTACTTAACTCATATTAAACATGTTGTTGACAAAGGGACTGAGAGGTAGGTCCTTGGCACACAGTAAAATTAAAAAGACAACTTGAACACACTCTATATTTTATGGGAATTATGTTTAATATTAGTTTCTACCATTTTTCTTTCAAGGAAGCTTACAGATTCGCTATCAGTTAAGCAAGGAAGACACCCACGTATTCACCATTGACGTAGAGAACTTTGCTAACAGAAGGATGCATCACTTGAAGATAAACCGAGAGGGGAGAGAGCTTAACATTCAGGTACCTCACTTCCCTTCTTCCCTCTCAGTCAGTGGGCCTTGGCTGATGACTCAAGGTTTTCTGAGCTTCTACCCAGAGTCAAAACAACAACTGAGTGCTGTAGACAGTCATGGATCACATACGGCCAAACGTTGGGAAAACTAGAGTACTGGTTGAGAAGTTGTGTTCCTTCTTCATCAAGCACCCAAGGGACCCAAAGATTGCCAGAAATGCAAAACCTGGGTCCTCACATGAGATCTACTTTACCAGGAAAATTGGGAGGAGAACAAGCAACAGGTGTTTGTACTGTCTGCTCATACGAGTAACCTCTAGTCTGGACTCTGATCAGGAATACACACAGATAGAGTGGAAGTCACAGCTGGTCATCTCAAGGGAAACAAGAAAAGAGTGCCCAGGCAAGCGAGAACACTGCAAAGGACATGGATACCTCTGTCCTGGATTTAGGATTCAACTGGGTCTGGAAGTGCACAGGGTGTGACAGACATTCTGTTAAATCCTGGTGACCTCTATATAAAGGATGCACAACAGCCAATGGCAGGCGCGAAGGGAGACTAGGCAGAGGCCATATCATTGGTTTCAAATCCAGACCCCAAGCCGTGTAAATGGCATATGTAAATACATATGTGCACACACATACATCTCTGTGTGTCGTGATGCATCAGTCCCAATGCACTTCCCACTTTAAAATCCTCCCTGAACTCCCGACCTATGTACCCAATTGCCTATTGGGCATTTTAATTTGGGCATCTGTTAGATGTACAGTATCCCATTGATCAATATCTCCTACTTCATCCCAAGTTACCTGTATCATTTTGTTGCAGTCTTTCTAGTTACAGTTGACTCTGAATTCATAAATGCTTGTCCATTCCTCTTTCTCTGCAGCCTATTGTGAGCACAGTGGGCAAAGGGAGTCTGTTCACAGTAGAACCACATCATATTGCTTTAATATCCAATCTCCACAAATGGTGTTTTCTCAAGCAGAGTAGAAGCCTAGGGCCTTGCTTTAGCTCATGAAGATGCTGAGACTCACACTTCTATTCCCTTTTCATGCTTACTTTCCTAACTGATCTAACAACATTCCCTTTATGATTTCACTCAGATCTCTTCACCACTTTGCAGTGTGCAGCGCTCCTATTTTCAGTATCGTATTAGTCCAACATCATATGCTTTGATTCTCTGCAAGCTTGATACCTTCAAGATGTAAAAGACTCAGAAAGTTATCCTTCCTGGGGCATCTCAGATGCCCTTACCTAATGTAGCAACCTGTTTCATTGACTGCATTTCACATCCAATTGACACCATTTGATTTATTTTATCCTCATAATTTAGAATTAACAGACAATTTTTAACCAAATTTTCTATTATATCTTCATCATCTGGAAGGTAATATTTATTTGTGCAAGGATTTCAACTTTTATTTCTCTGAATTACTATGTTGTCAAGAAATGCATCCTATACACAGGGATTCAATAACTATTTTTAAATGAAATGAATGATTCTACTTAGGCTTATGCTATCCTTACAGAGAAGAGAAGATTGGATTTCCAGTAGGAGAGTAGAGTGGTTTTTCACATTCAGTGGCTTTAGTAATCACGGTATGGGAAGATGCCTTTGTTAGGGAGCACGCATGAGGTAGGGATCCCAATGGTTTCAAGGAGCGTAGAGACAGCTGTGGAGATGAGGTTTGCCAAGGTGTCACACAGGAGTGGCACCAATAGCATTGGTATCAGAATATTATGGACTGGCATTCAGGACTGAGATGTAGGGATTTAGAGCAATAAAAAGTGGTGATGGTGAAATTCAGGGTCATTATGTGCTGATAAATAAAACTGATTAAACCACACTAACCAAATTCCAATACAACACAAAAATGCAAAGGAGGAAGGATCAAAAATTTTGAAAACAGCTGGACCATTTTTTTTGGAGGGAGCAAGGATGAAGACTCCAAGACTAAAAGATAAATCCATAGAACGATATACACAGTTATGTGTGAATTAATGTTCCATCAGTGTTGCTGTGTGATCCCAGACATGTTATTATGCTGACTTCTGCTCTGCTTACATTTGTATGTCTACAATTCCATGTCTGTCTCTTTTTTATAAAGGTTTATTTATTTTTATTACAAAGTCAGATATACAGAGAGGAGGAGAGACAGAGAGGAAGATCTTCCGTCCGATGATTCACTCCCAAGTGAGCCGCAACGGCCGGTGCTGCACCGATCCGAAGCCGGGAACCAGGAACCTCTTCCAGGTCTTCCATGCAAGTGCAGGGTCCCAAAGCTTTGGGCCGTCCTCGACTGCTTTCCCAGGCCACAAGCAGGGAGCTGGATGGGAAGTGGAGCTGCCGGGATTAGAACCGGCACCCATATGGGATCCCGGGACATTCAAGTTGAGGACTTTAGCCGCCGGGCCACGCCGCCAGGCCCCATGTCTGTCCCTTTGTCTGTCTGTCTATCTATCTATCTATCTATCTATCTCAATTACCTTTTGTCTAAAAGTCAAATCATGAAGCAAGCATTTGTCCTAGTGTTCAAGATGCCCGTGTTTCACATTTGAGTGCCAGCATTCATTGCCCTGCTCCAGATCTTGACTCCAGCTTCCTGGTGAGTCAGATTCACAAGGGAGTGAGTCTTTGATGGACAGAGTGATTGGATTTCTGTATATACATGGGAGACCTGGACTGCATTTTTATTTTGCAACTATACCTCCTCCTTCACTGTAACAAGATAAAAGAGAAGAAAAAGGACAGATAAAAATAAGAATGATCATTTCTTATAAATGTTACATGCAAGAACATAGCCAAAGAGTGAAACACTTATCCCTTCATATAGGGCATCCCTCCTCCCTGCACACAACACCTTATTTCATCATCTTTCCTATCCTCATCCCAGCTGAGACTGCACAGGATCATTGAGCATGCTTGTTTCTGAGATGAACGTAGCTTCTCAAGGTGAGATTACAAACCAGAGATATCCTAAAGTTTGGATGGTCATGGTGATGGTACTTAATCAGATCATCAATTGTAACTGAAGATACAATAGATACTAGATAATAATGTAGGCACAAGCAAGCGTGACAAAATGATGGCTCTCCCGCTAACATCGTCCATAATTTCTTAACTCATCTTATAGACTGGCATCCCAACACATATCTGTGATATGTCCTTCCCCCATTTTTGTTTCCTTATGCCAGGAGCATTTGCTTACCTTTCCAAATAGGTAAACGAGCCCTTGAGGAAGAACTAGTGTGCCACTGCCCTCCTTCTGGTGCAGTGCTGGAGCCATCGCTTATGCCCTTTGTTGTCTAGGATAGCCTCAAAGTTCCTTTGAGTCACCCCACATTCTTATCCAGACCCTTATGCTCATTTGGCTGAAGATATTTTTAAGGAACAGTCTTTTATCTCCTCCTCTCTCCCTTGAGTCATTTGCTAGAACACCAAAGAGCAGGCAAGTTCCAACAAAGCAATATGGCAGAGCAGGGATGACTCCAGACTGTGGACACTTGGCCATGTACATGTGGTCTCTTTGAGTTTAGATCCGGGATGTTCAATAAATCAGCTGCAGGTAGAACCTGGTGGACTGGCAAGGACGGGTGTTGCTGAAGGCAGAGGAGTCTCAGTTCAAACTCTCGGTCTAATGGTCCCTTGGTCCCTCTCCTTTGGGAGGAAATCCTCATTCATGTGAATAGTCATGTCCTTTCTAGGCAGCAGAGGAAGAGAGAGCCTTTCCTGCTTATGTGGGAAGGTCAGCTGCAAAGAGAGGCAGGAGAAGTTGGCTGAGAGCTCTGCTGTGGCTCAGGAAGAACTGTTCTCCTTTGAATGAATCTGCGGCCATGGAGGATTGGGATCAAGAGTACCAAACCTCATGTAACATCTAGGGTACGGAAGCCTCTGGAGATAAGCTAGCGGATGGTGAATCTGACCTCATGTAACATCTAGGTGAATCTGACCTCAAGGCCACTGGATAGGAGAAGCAATCAATGCTCAGTGTTAAACTATTCATTTTATTCTCTTAAAGAGCTTGGTCAATTTCCATGATACACTCTACAGAAATTATATGTGGTTGTCACAAGATATGTCCCCGCCACCCTCGCAAGGAGCCAACATTTTATTGGAGAAAATGCAAGAGAGAAAAAGGGAGAGAAATGTAGGGACAGAAAGAAAGAGAAGGCAGATCAATATAATGCAGTGTCTGAACTGCAGTATCAGAAGCAGAGAAAAGCACAAGAGCCTAGAAAAACTACTCAGAGCATCATAAAAGCGTTCAAGTCGTAGTAGACTGGGAACATCTACAACAGTATACAGCATGCAGTAGATACTCTTGTTGATCTGGTATGCTGAAAATTTAGAAATGAAGTTAATATTTACCTACAAGTTTCTCAGATATCTGTAAGGACATGCCCAGGCAAAGTAGACATGATGCCATGCAATGAAGGGGCCACAGGATGGGTTCATGTGACTCCATATGACCTTAGCAAGTTGACAAGTTGTTGGCTTCATGACATCACATCCCCTTCCACACACACAGACAAACATGCTCCTCATTAACTAGTAAACATGCTCATTCCATAATGCTCTGGAGAGGAGTTTTGGACAGATGTATAAGCATGTTTTCTAAGCACATGGAGTGTTTAATACACAGTGTGCATTGTTACAATATAGCAAGCATGTAGTCCTGCACCACAGACCATGAGCAATGGTTTTCCCCTAGAGTCACTCTCCACAGGACCAGAAGGTTTCGGGGGGGTGTGTGTGGGGGGCAGTTACTCCGTGCAGAGAAGATCAAAGGAAATGGAAAAGGGGGGCACAGTTATTGATTTCTGGACTTGTGCTGCCTATGCACGGAAAAAACAGGCACACCACCTCTAATGTACACAAGCATACTTCAGAAATCTTATGGGAAATGGAGTTAAACAGTATGGGCAGTATCATGTTACCAATCCAGGCATGGTTCTATTTCTAGTTAGAGAACTGCACCCTCCCCAGCATAGCACAGCTAAGAATCATTTACAGGAATAACATCATATTGAGACTAAGAACAGAGTCTGAACGAAACATGTAGGATTTGATCAGAGTGAAAACAGTGGTCTGTGATGAAGCCAACTGCCCAGCTACCATGACAAAGGAATGCAGCTGGGATTAACAGTGAGCAAGAGGGAGAAGAGGGATACCTGAAGGATGAGCCTAGAAATAGGCATGGCAAACTTCAGTGGTTGCTTTTGATTGCACTGCAAAGTAGGGTTCTCAGCAGGCCACTTGGCGATAACTGTGCAGCTTGCCTCTCCTCCTCCTAGCACAGGTGCTCTGCCCAGCACAGTCCCTCAGTCTGCACCTGAATGAGAGCAGGGTCAGTACCTTGGAGAAAACTAGGACAGCCAAGCTCCAGAGAACAAAAGGAAACAGGAAATGAGTGCTTGTGCCCAATTTAATGTTAACCCTGAACAGCTAGTTCCTGAGCAGATTCCATTTATTTGCTTCTTTTCAGCAAATAATTTAGCAAGGAAATCACAATGGGAAGTTAAACAGCTCTCAAAAGCTGCATAGAATTTCCCAAGGTGAAGATCTGTGTGAAAGCCAACATTTAACAAAGAAGGAAGAAAGGGGTATTTTGTATGTATTGTGGGAGAATTAGTGAGACATTTCTTTCTGCTCTTAGAGAAGATTCTAGACAGGGGTCTGCTCTGTGTGCCCTGAGAATGCCTTTTCAGCTATTTGTGGATGGGAGTATTTAAGCATCCTTCCCCTGTAGACCTCTGCTCATGGCTGTTTTGTTTTTTGACAGGTGGATCAGCAACTCCTGCTCAGCTATAACGTCTCCCCAGAAGCCAAGCTCAGTACCAGCAGGTCCTTGACCCTGGGCAAAGTCACAGGTCTGCTCTTTCAATACTCAGCTTTCCAGTGGGCTTTGTAAATATGAACAAGCAAATAGTGGGTCATTCAGATCTAGAGTCTTAAAAAAACATCCAAGATGCGCCATTGACATGGCTGTTATTTTGTGTTTGGTAAGCATGGGAGAGTGGAACTGTTAGGGTCGAGTTTTGTCAATTTCCCATGAACAACAAAGAGCCTCACTGATAATGCAAAAGCAAGCAGAGTTTATTGTGCCAGCATGCTGAGGTCAGACCAATCTTGGGGCATGCAGGCCAGCCAAGGAGGGGTAGGACCCTGAACTAGCAAAAGGCTAGAGATTATATAGGCCTCTGACTCTAGACAACTCATTCGGTTCCCACACACATTCTTGTTCCTGGGACCGGATGGTTGTGCGACTGTCCTCCTGCACCTGGGTGCATTCTATAGATAAGGCTTGTGACACTGTTCACAAGGTCACAGAGGAGCAACATTTATCACTAAAGTGGAGTTTTCCCATGGTCCAGACGCATCCCGACCTAGCAAAGCAGCAGCTTATTGACATGAAAGAGCTTAACATTGCCTAACGCTAACATTCTAACATTCTAGCATACTAACATTGTAAGGCCCCCCAACAGGGAACACCTTACCATCTATCTCGAGAGAATGAGTTTCCCCAATGACCACCGAAGATGAGGCTTGATGCAAAAGCAAGAGGCTTTATTCGATCACCAGCGCGCTGGGGCCGAGACCAGTTCCTCACGCAGGAGGCTAGGCATCGACCCCGAATCATGGCATGGTATTTCTTTTAAAGGCTGAACCAAGGCTAAAATCATGAAATCATAAAACCATAACCATGAACAGGGAAGGGGAACCATAAACATAAACAGGGAGGGGGAACCCTAAACATAAACAGGGAGGGGGAACCATAAATATAAACAGGGAGGAGACCATGCAATTAGGGGCGGGGGCTAGTTGCAGGTGCCCCTTATCTCTCAGGCTCCCTTTCCTGAAGACTCCCAGGGTGTAGAGAATAGCCTATAAAAAATGCAGCTAGACTCGGCTGTGCCAAGACTGCCTCCTGGACTCAACATTAATGTAGGTGCTCCTGACAAGTCGTTGCTAATCTTATTCTTTTATTTACTGATGTTCTCAGAATTTCATGAGAAATTCCTTGGTTCTTGTCTATTGTATTATCAAGTTCAAAAGAAAATATTTCATGTACCCACATACACACATATGTGCAATTCTATATATATGAGAGGAAGAGAAAACATATTGAAAAAAGTCATCCATTTGGACAAGAGTCTGCATTTCTGGAAAATGTTTTTCCTTCGAAAGTGAAGTGTGACTTTCCTCAAATTCAGAGAGGATGAGGTATCCACACGATTTTAACTCTCCATCTGGTTTGGACCAGTCTTAGCAACACAAGCTTGTCAGACTGACTTAGCAATTTCAACGGCTTGAAACTTTCAAAAGAAACTTGGCTGTTTCTGTTGCTACTTGAGTTGATTTTCTTCTGGTCCTTGTTTCTCCTACATCATTTTTTTTTTTTTGCCATTTGATTTTGTAAAAAGCTACCGTTTTTCCTGGAAATCGTTTTAAACTCTGGCTGCCAGATTCTGAACAGCCGTCAAAGCAGGCTCTGCCTTGGGCATGCTGGTAGCAGGTGTAGGTACCCAGTGCCGGTTCCTCCTCCACCTGCTTGCCACCTTGACAGACCCAAGCTTACGCCTGGCACTGGTATTATTTTTATGCTCTCATATCTCTTCACCATGGACCTGCAAGTCTCATTTAGTTCAAAGAAGCCGTATGCAAATTGGAAGAATGCTCTCTTGATCTGCATACAACCAGCTAATCTGAACAAGGTCACACAGGGTGCATGCCTTTGCTTAGACTTCTGGCACCTTCAGCTGCAGTTGGTACTTGCTGTGCCTGCAGAGCAGGGGTCTTTAGTTTGCATGAATCTCTCAGGTCAGAAGCTGAAAGCTTCTGTTGCTGGATTTTTCCCTCAGGTTTCCTGAAGGAAGGACACAGATGGGGTCTTTTCCAAGGTTGGAATTTATCCCATTGATATTCACCTGGGGAGAATTTCTGGAATGCAAATGCTTGCCCTTTAAAGACAAACTAATAGTTGTATTTCTTTTCCTGATTTATTTTGGGTGGCCTTGGTGAAGGATTCTAGTCCATTTATACTTCCTCATTGGTAGAATGATAAAAATGGCAGTTCTCAACTGAAATTCAAAGAATTGTGCAGAGATTTCAAAAACCACTGCATACAAAGCAGTTGTTGTTTTCTACATGCACACACTCTGTGTTGGTATAAATTTTTGCTACATTTTTATTCTTCTTTTTTACTTTGAAAGGCAGAGTGACTGAGAGAGACAGAAAGAGATAGGAAAAAAAAGAAATATTGCATTTCTGGGCCACTCCATAAATTGTCACCAAATCCATGGATTGGACCCGGCAGAAGCCTCTGGTTCTCCCACATGCTGTCAGTGACCCAGGAACTTGATACCTCTGCTGCTTTTCCCTGTGCATTGGCAGGGGCATGGGTCATCAGAGGAGCAGTGGGGACTGGATCCTGCCGCTGCAACCTGAGCAGCTGTGTCACGGGTTCAGCTTAACTTTGGGTCTCTGGTTTTGCTTGTTAAAGATTTCAAGGTCATAGAGAAGAACTAGAAAGGTGATCCCAGGGTAACTTGTGAATGTTCCCTAGTCAAATGCTTGTAAGCCATGCTGAGTGTTGAAGGAAGCAGCATGATTGACTTCCACCGAGTGCTCTTTCAAAGGTAGGTTGAATTCAGGCACCCTAAACAGTGACAGTTGCACTTGGTCTTGGCTAAAAGGCCAGTAAGCAATAATACTGACAATTGAAGACAACATCAGAGTTGGTGAAAGAGAGACATTCATCATGTAGGATTCCTTTTTTTTTTTAACATATATTTTTATTGCATTTCCTTTTTGTTAAAACTAATTACATTGCATTATGTGATACATTTTTTTATGCACTGGGATTCCCCCCGCCCCTCCCAAAACCCTCCCCCCACCTTGTTGCATTTCCGTAGGATTCTACAGCACTCAGCAGTTCAAATATTATATTTTACCCCTCATCCATGTTTGCCCTTCTCTGTGGCTCCATTTCCTCCTGGTAGTGCTAATCAGGCATGATTTCAGTAGCAATGAAGGTGAAGTTACCAACTCCAGGAATCTTCTCAAGTGACAAGAGGTATTCTTGTCATAACAAAATGTCAGAAAAAAAATCCTGGGATTCAGTTCCCCTAAGATGCGGCTGTGGCAGCTGACCATGTTCAGGCAGTGGGAATTCCCTGAGCGGTCCAGTGGATGTGAAGCAAGTATGGCGACAACAGGGAAAGGCTGTTTGTCAACAGAGAGTGAGATGGACTGCGGAGGACAATGCCACATCCACTCTCCTTGCCGTTCTGTTGTTTCAAGCAGTGCCAAGAGGGGCGCTGTTACAGGATAGGTTAGCTGTTCTGCGTACTTTCTGTGAATGGATTCTGTCAGGTGTGTCTGACTTTGCCACGACGAAAGTATCATTGTGAGAAGTTCTTTTAAGAAATGGATGTTCCCGGGGAAGACTCACAAGATGGCCGACATAGGAGGAAGGCTGTGAGGGAGCTCACAGACAGAGAGGGCTAGAACTCAACAAAAGGGTAAGTGGAGCAGCATAGAGCTACAGGGAGAAGAAAGTGAAGTTCCCTGGACAGTGTGGAGCCAAAAAAATCCAAACAACTTGGAAGAGCAACCAGGGAAAAACAAAACAAAGCAAAACAAAGGGCAGGGAAGACGGCTTTCCGCTCCTGACCTGCTGAGTTACCTTTGAGTGCAGCTGCTGAGAGCCGCAGTCGACCCACAGTCATCAGGACCCGCAGTCATCAGGACCCGCTGGCACCCGCCCACCCTAGTCGCCAGGACCCTCCAGGACCCGCACCCACCGCCGTCGCCAGGAGACACACCCGCGGCGAGGGTCCCCACCAGAGGAAGAGGCAGACAGCAAGAACCTGAGGTTTGAGTGAGTTGGGTGGGGGCAGTGGTGGGTTGGAGGCTCCGGGAGTTGGCCCCCCAGGGGCATGCACAAAGCCTGAACACCCTTGGTGCTCATCTCCCCACCTCTCCCCCCCCCCCGAGATTCCAGCGTCTGGGGACACAGGGCGAGTGCCTTGAAACTGCCAAAACTGTCTGGGAGGTGACGCACAGCAGTCATGTGCGCTGAGGAGAAAGGCAAGAGGCACACTGAATACTCCCCCGTGCCTTTGCGGTCTGGCACTCAGCTGGGCGGTACTATCCCACAGGAACCCGAGCACGCCTCTGGGCTGGGCAGTCCCGTGCTAGCGCTGGGGCGGTCGGTCCCCTGCAAGCGCTGGAGTGGGAGGGCCTGCGCAGGAGGCGCTTCCAGAGAGCACCTGAAACATCCCACGCCCTATAGTCCCATGCTTGGGAGACGCACCAGGAGGGCACTGCGGACCCGCATGCAGGAGGCGTTCCCAAAGAGCACCTGGAACCTCCACGCCCTGCAGTCCCTGGCACTGGGGACACACCGAGAAAGCACCTAGAATCCTCCGTGCCCTGTGTTCCTGCGCACAGGGGGCGCACACAGAGAGTGCCTTCACTCCCCCATGCCCTGTGGTCGCATACCTGTAGGGGACGAGCTGAGAGTGCGCTTTGAATCCGCTGGGCCCTGGAAGTGGCGCCCTGAGGTCCAGTGTTCTGGAGACACACCAAAAGTGCCTTGAAAATTCCTGCACCCTGCTACTCCATGCCTGCAGACTCCGATCTCTACAGGATAGTGCTTGGAGACCCCTCAGCATGCTGGTGCCTAGGTCTCTCAAAAAAGAAACACTAACACAATGGGAAGAAATACCAAAAAAGTTAATGATCCAGATGAGAGAGCCAACACCCCACCAATAAAGGATCAAAAGCCAATGTCTATTTCAGAGATGCGAGATGAAGACATGGAAGATCTACCAGACAAGGAATTCAAAAAAATAATGTTAAAATATGTCAGAGACAATGAGAAGAATTGGGAGGACTTCAAGGAATTCAAGAACCACATAGTCGCAGAAATACAACAAATGAAAAGTAAAATCCTTGACTTAAAGCACAAAATTGAGAGCCTAACCAACAGAATAAATACAGCAGAAGAGAGGATCTCTGAAACAGAAGACACACAAAATGAACATACCTTATCCAGTCTTCTATTGATGGGCATTTTGGTTGCTTCCAGGTTTTTGCAATTGTAGATTGTGCTGCTATGAACATAGGCGTGCATGTTGGTTTCTTGTGTAGGAGATGTTTTGGATATATCCCTAGGAGTGCTATTGCCGGATCATATGGCATGTTGACAGCTGAATGGTACCTTATAGCCATTTTAAGGTATATAGCAGCCGGTCCTGTATACAAACTAAAATTGAAATGTCAATGAGCAAATCATAGGTTGTGGTTAAGAACTTGTTTTTTGTTTTTTTTAACATACTGGTTACGCAAAACCATGTCAATTCCAGAAAACAGAATTCTTACACATACCAATTTTTGTCTCTGCCTAGTGTTCTTTTTTAAGCTGTGACTTTGGGGTTTTAATTGTAGGGTGAACTATTTTTGTTGGCATTCACTCAAATTCTCCCTTGTCACAGAGCATGCACATACTGATTAAGTTAAATGCCTTTTGCCTCTTTGGTGTTATTACTAATGCCAATAATTACCATGATAAAAATTCTGTCAAGTGCTTTGCATTTCTACTATCACCTTTTCAATAACTTTTTATTCCCCCGCATACACATTTTCAACATTTTATTAAAATATTGCATTGATTTAAGCAAAGAGAATGTTAACTCCACTGTTATTGCTGCTGTTTCTAGTATGTCGGGAATAAACATTTTTAGAACAATCACACATTGTTATTTTTTGTTAGAGTGGCTGAGTTTTAATCAACCATCATTTATTATACCCGACTCTTTCCCCTGCTCTATCTTTTGATGTCTGTGATTTGCCCAGTTAGAACTTGCAGATATACGAGTATAGAATTAAGCACAATAGCACTTTGGATTCAGTAGTTTCACCCTGATTCGATTGACGCTCCACACCCTGGATTATTCCACCAGATCCTCTTGGTCCTCCACTCTATGCGTGTGCCATCATAACACCAGTACTGACCACTTCCCAATTTAGAGCATCTGGTATCTTATTCAGGAAAGCAGGCTTTGCAGTTCTATATGACAACTGAGAAGTAGCAGGGTCTTAATGCCTGGGAACAGATCTCAACTCACATGTCAGCCCCCTTAGAAACCAGTCCTGGACGTGGCAAGTTATCATTTCTAGTGAGTTCCACTGGAGAATTTGCTCCCAATTCAGTTCAATTCTGAAAGAATGGAACTAGCCACTGTCTCTCCATGGGAACTGTGGCAACGATAGCTGTGGGTGCTGTGCTGATTCCTGTGCAGCTTAAAAAAGAACACTAGGCAGAGACAAAAATTGGTATGTGTAAGAATTCTGTTTTCTTCCTGCTTAAAATCATCACCAGGACAGGTGTTTGACTAGAGGTTAGGAAATGACAGAGCAGGAAACAGCCTAAAAGATATCAGGTGAGTTATGCAAACAAATGCTGTTAATAAGCAATTAGATAGTTAGATATAGAACCAGTCAGCCTGATTCACTGGTGATGAAAATCTGTATCTGGAGGGGAAATTGCAGAAATGCTTACCTGAAGAAGGTGGAGTGAGCAGAATTTGTTGGTCAGAGGGCAAATTCAGCCAGAAATTGTTAGTGGCCTATTCAATATCCAATGTCAAATCTTCTCTCTTGTTTATTGAATATTGCGGGTTATTTTTCAATTTTTTAAAAACAAGTTTATTATTATTGGAAATGGAGCTTTTACAGAGAGGAGGGACAGAGAGAAAGATCTTCCATCCACTGACTCACCCCCTAGAATGGCCATGACGGGTGAAGCTGAGCTGATCTTAAGCCAGCAGCCTCCTCTTGGTTTCCCAGACAGGTGCAGCAAATAAAAATCTAGACAAAAAAACCAAATCTAGGTTACTGGTACTGAATCACTTAATATTCACCGGCAAAACAGAACTAGGGCTCAGCATGATAGCCTAATGCCTAAAGTCCTCCCGTTCATGTGCCAGGGTCCCATATGGGTGCCGGTTCATGTCCCAGGAACCCTGCTTCCCACCCAGCTCCCTGCTTGTGGCGTGGGAAAGCAATCAAGGATGGCCCAAAGCCTTGAGACCCTGCAGTTGCATGGGAGACATGGATCTCCTGGCTTCTGATTGGCTCAACTCTGGTCATTGTAGCCATTTGGGGAGTGAATCAACAGAGAGAAGATTTTCCTCTCTGTCTCTCCTTCTCTGTTTATCTTCCTTTCCAATAAAAATAAGTAAGTCTTTTTTTAAAAAAAAAAAAATAGCTCCTCACATGTTATTTCGCTATGGGTATTTCTTTTCTTTATATATGCAATAGGATATAGGTTATAAACTTAAGTGGATAATCATGTTTTTATTTTCTGAAATGAGAAGGAGGTGAAGGGAGTGCTATTACCCCTAGCCCAACTATAAAGGCCTTAGTAAAAGAGCAGCGATGCAAATGACTAAGCAATTGTTATTGGGAGGACCCAAACAGTCAAACATGAGCTCCTCAACCCATAGGGAAGTCAGTGATTGAGCAAGTATTTGCTCATAACTGAGTTAGTGAAACCAGTTTGAGCTCTATTAATTTGGTGGTCACGTTACCATGAATATTTTATTCAGTAACCAACATAAGAAAAACAGATAAAGTACAAAGCAAGAATTGCACAAGAGATTTTCAACAGTGTAAGATATGTCCTCCTTGGAGGAGTGTCCCAAGTAAGAGTCTTGGAGAAAATAGTCAGTTAGAAGATATATCTTGCCAACATCATAAGGATCTGTCAGGTGACATGTTGAGGAAGATTCGATATAGGAGCCCTGGTTTGTGAAGCTGGCATGGAATAGCTACCATGACATGCAGCTTACACAGCCACTGAGGATACACTGTTGATTTGGTTTATGGTATAAAAATGGCAAAAATAATAGGGAAATATCCCTACTGCACTGCAGGCAGAGGTATAAAAATACTAATCAACTCTTAATCTAAACGTCACCTTTCTTATCCAAGAGAGCTCTAGAAGACAGGCTATAGTGTGAATGCAAAAATAAATAAATGGCATGTTTATGGATAAATGATCTGAATGAAGAAGTTTGAAAATCTCTCACACACACATAGGGAAAATTGAATTAAAAGATAAGCTTAGTTCAGTATTAAGCTGCTTTAGATATATGTATTTTTTGCACAATGTACACTTTACAAAACTTGGTAAAATGTTGAAATTCAGAACTAAACAGAGGAAGAGAAAGAAAAAGGTAGATGGGGAGAGAAAGGGAAGAGAGAAAGAATATTTCGTTTTTGACACAGTCCGTGAAGAACTAGGGCGTTCAGTGATGCGGATGTTGTGACATGCCAAATCAGAGTTAGGAGCTTCATCCAGGACTCACCCCATTGTTTGGGTTGAAAAGAAGTCCAAACATTTTGTCCAGCCTCCACTGCTGTCAAGGAAGTTGGAAGCAGCCAAGACAGAAACCAGTGTCTATATCAGATGCCTGAGTTGCTAGCAGCAGCTGAGACCACAGAGCAACAAGAACTTCCTATCGTACTTAAACTTTTGAATACTTGTTGCACACATGATTTGAAAATTTTGTGCAAGGTTAACTTCTAATTAACTCTATTTCAATAAATTTTCTGAATTACATCTATGTATGAATACACATGATTGATTAAATGGAATTGGTCTTGATATTAGAAAACATTGATTTTTCATTTATTAGTACCCTTTCCTAAGGTTTACAAGTGAATTACTCTGCTCAGTGATGGGCATAGTATTGATGAGGATGGAGATTTAAAGGGACAGGTTTTCTGACAGTTATAAGGATAGGCATAATTATGGAGTGGGATCCAGTGATAAAATAGTAAGGAACTAACATGGCTGAGAAAGAAATTGTGATTATAGGACCCTTTAAAATAGTGAAGAGGAATCTCAAATAGCTCAGAATTAACCTAACCAAAGATGGGGAACACGTCTATAATGAAAATTATAACACATCAAAAAAGGAAGTAGAAGAAAACATTAAAAAATGAAGAAACATTACATGTGCCTGGATCAGCAGGATCAACATCATCAAAATGTTCATATTACCAACAGCAAAGCACAGATCCAATGCAATCCCAAAGAAAATCCCCACAGAATTCTACTCAGTAACAAAAAAAAGAAAACCTGATACAAAAGTTCATTTGGAAACACAGGAATCACAATTCCAGACCTCAAGACATACTACAGCGCAGTGGTCAGCAAAACAGCCTGGTACTGCTGCAGAAACACAGAAGAAGATGAATAGAAGAGAATAGAAACCCAAGAAAGGAGCCAACACATGTACAATCAACCTGCAATGAGAGAATGGAAAATAATCCAAGGGAGAAGTCTGTTCTCCTTAACAAATGCTGTTGGGACAATTGCCTAGCAGCCTGCAGAGGTGAGAAGCAAGACACCCACCAGTCATGTTATACAGAAATCAGCTCTAAATGGATCAAGGAGCTAAATCTGTACCCAGAAACCATACAATTATGAGGGAAAAAAAACACAGGAAATATTCTCCAAACTCTAGGCATTGGGAAAGACTTCTTAGAAAAGTCTCCCAAAGCATGGACAGTCGAAGCCAAAATGAGTGCCTGGATAGATCTCGGGTCTGGTTTGCAAGGCTTGGAGGGCTGGGCAAGCAAATGGGACTCCTCACCCCATCAGCCACTTCTGGCTGGTCATGGTGATGAGGCATGGCTTAGCTGTTAGGGAAATACAAATGAAAACCGTATTGAGGCACCACCTATCTCCAGTGAGATTGGCCTACATTCAGAACTCAATTAGCAACACCTGTTGGCATGGATGTGGGGAGAAAGATACCCTTCTTCACTGTTAGAGGGAGTGTAGGCTAATACAAAATTATAAACATCAATATTCAGAGTACTAAGAGTTGAAAATTGACCTGCAGTATGACTCAGCTATCCCACTTCTGGGAATATTTACAAAGAAATGAAATCTGCATATGAAAAATGGATCGGTAATCCTGTACTTATAGTAGCACAATCTATAATTGCAAGGGCATCAAAATAACCCGGATTCCCATGAAAAGGAGTGGATAAAGAAACTGTTGTATGTCTACTCCTGGAAATACTACTCAGCTATTAAAATAGAATGAAATTCTACCATTTGCAACTGTATTATCCCAACTAGAGACCATTATGTTCAGTGAATTATGTCAATCCCAAAAGAACAAATATCATATGTTCTCTCTGATATGAGGCAATCTTCATGCAAAATCCAAGATCAATTACCCTTTCAATACTCTTTACTGAAACTCACGGAGTTTGATACTTTCCTTTTTATTTTCATTCATTCATAAAAAGTTTGTTTTTCTTATTACTTTCCCCATGACTCACGGGTCACACAAAAACATCAATTACTTCTTTGATTTTGTTTTTTATTTATTCAGGGAATCATTGGTCATTTATTAGCATGTTATTGGACTTCATGTTGTTATACATTTTTTCTTCCTGTCATTGATTTTGTTTTATGCCTTTTAATTTAAGGGTATGTATGCTAACTCTATAGTAGAGATTAGCACACACAGATGTGAAGATGCAATAGTGTGTATCTCTACTTCCAAATCAAAGATTGACTTCCAATGAAACTTTTGAATGTAACTTGAGAATCAGAGTCTGAATTCTATGCCATTGTCCACGCCTGCAATGCAAAACTAGATTTAAATAGAAAATTGATGAACTGTAAGATCCATTATTGACAGGTGGGATCCAGGAACCAGGGTCCCAATCAAGGAATCCTATGTGGGTGTCAGGGATCTAATGCTTAATCGATTCCTGGATGTCTTCCAGGGAGTGCATTAACAGTAAGTTAGAATCAGAAGTTCAACAAGGATTCCAACCTAGGCACTCCAGTAAGACATTCCAATCTGTCTTGACCAGTGTCCTCAATGCCTGTCCCTCCATTCCAATCCATCTTTTGGATTTCACTAGCTTTTTATGTTAATTTTGGAGGTTAAGTTTATAAAGATCAAAGAACTTTGGAAGATGGATATGTTTGTCTGTCACTACAGTGTAGAATAGTGGCTATTTAGTGCATGGTTAATGTTGACTTTTTCTTTTTCTAGCAAGTAGTGATGTGCTGTTGTAAGTCAGCTTACAATATTCTAAAGGCTAAAAATGTTCTCCAAATCATCACAACTTTCTTACCTCTCCATCTGTATAAGAATTGGAGACAGCACTGTTAGTTGTTATTAAGAGGATCTTCTCCGTTTTGATTCCCAGTTTCCTTTCAGAAATTCCCCAAGCTCTCCATCTTCAACACACACACAGAATGAATATGGCTCTCTAATGGCAAAATCCATTCTCCTTGAAGGAGTAAATCCTGTTTTCAAGATTTCCCTCAATGCATTTCTGTTTGTTTCCTGGTACCTGGAGCTGTTTGATGAGCATCATTGAAGTGATGCCCTCTACAGACCTTGGCTTAATGTAGATTTCCTTCCAAGTTCTGAGACTGGCCCCCACACATTTGACTTATATGCTGAGAGCATAGCTACACTGATGATCACTTTACACTGTACATGGCTACCAGGGACCAGCTGCGGCTGACTTGAGAGCTTGCGAAGGATGTAAGGGCAGGGACCAGCTGCGGCTAACCTGAGAGCTTGCGAAGGATGCATGGATCAGTGAGAAGATAAGAAGAGGCAGAGGAGGCATGGACCATTATGACATGATTCTCATAATGGACAACTCAGAAAAGTTGCCATCTTTATTTACACACAAATCATCACAAGCTGTTGTACAACATCCAATTGATTCATTTTTACTTCATTACAAAAGAATAGCTACAAAATCATTCCTAAAAAATAAGTATTATTTTACTTCAGAGAAAATATTTTCAGCAAGCTATTACTTACTCAAACCTGCAGTGACCTGGCTGAAGCCAGGAACTCCATGGTCGCCAGCACATGAAGTTACTTAGTGACAAGTGGTTTACTTATATCCAAAATCAATTTTCACTAAACATAAACTAATATTACTTGAAATATCAGGAATTAAAAGAAAAGCTCATAAATGAAAGGAATTTATAAAAGCATATAACACAGATTCTTTATTAAATTTTATAATTGATCATGCATTAATTACCACCACTTTCACCTAGTGCTGATTCAATTGTTTTTTGTTCTTTTATTAAAGGACTGTGAAAGGGATTAGGGCAACTCAACCATTCTACAAACAGAGGGCCTTTACAATAAACTTCCTTTTATCTTTATAAATTGTTTTCTTTCCCCAAATATGAGTGCCAATATAAGGTAGAAGATCTTTCCCCAAATATAAGTACCAATATAAAGTAGAAGTTTAACCCATTTTTGGGGGGTTCTCATTTGTCTCCCTTGGAAAGATGCCCCATAAACTTTCTGCTTTCCATGGTGAAAACCAAATGCGTCATTTCATTTGTTGTAACAGTTCTAGGCTCATGGCAAACAAACTCTTTGTACCTCCATGATTGCCATCTGTTCCAAGATATTATCAAGACATTTCTTAAGGAAAACATTACTTATATTAGGGGCAAACTTCAGGACAAAGTTGGGCACATAACAGGATGTTTGGAGACATTGTGGGCTCAATAGTACTATTGTATGATTTTAGCTGTCATTGCCTTATGTCTCTAAAGACGCTTTTGCCATAACACAATTGATCAGTTTGAGGTGTTATACCAGTTACAGGAATCATCTAACATTTTCATAAAAGCAACACCCCCCCTCAGGAGAATTCTATGAAACATCAGAAAGGCAATTGAGTGTCCATACAATGGAGTGAGGCAGTGACGAGGTGACCAGAGACTTTCTGCTGGGCCTTGCCACGCAGCCAGAAACTCCTCATAGCCTTGCTAACCGAGGAGCAGTGTGGGGATTTGGGGGAGTGACAGAAACTCCGTTGTCTCTCTGTCTCTGACCCTGAATAAATCAAAATCTAAAAAGAAGTGGATATATACTTTGATCTCTAGCACTACCTCTTGCTAAGTTCCAAGAAATACCTAAATTTCATGTTAAGGTAGCTGATTATTTTGCGTTCTGGTACCACCAGTGAGTGGCATCCATTTTATTGTAGTTCTTTACTTGGAAGACTGCAGCATAATTATGTGAGAAAATTCACTTGGGATGTGAAGTCATAATGCTAAAAATAATCAGTAAGAGGATGCGATATTTTCCAGGGTGAGCAATACTCCTAAATTGCTTCCAGTTTATGTGTATAAATATTTGCAAGAGAGCAGCTTCTCCCACACTTAATGGATTCACATGTTCATCATTTGGGAAATTGCCACAGTATCACAGAAATGGAATCATTTGCAGAACACTATCCCATAACGATGTCTATGCTCTAATCCCCACAGCCTTTGAACATGTTAGGTTATATGTAGAAAGGAGTGGAGACTGCAGAGGAAATTAACTTTGACGATCAGTTGCATTCAAAGGAGGAAAGGGTGGGTGTTCAACCTAGCAGTTACGCTACCTGTTAACGCATCTAAATCCCACATAAGAGTGCCAGGATTGAATCCCTGCTCCCAATTCCTGCTGTCTCAGACATTGGGGACAGTGGTACAATTCCAAGTGTTTCAGTCCCTGATCTACATGGAGGGCTGTACTGACTTCTAGCTCTTATTATTGGTCTACCCCATATGGCTGATGTGGATATTTGGGAATGAATATTTGTCTCTGTCTTTCAGTTATCTCCAGCATCCACAAGTAAATGGTGATGGCAATAATGATAGAAATTCTCTGAAACTCTTAGAGTATGTGATGGATGTATAGCTTTTGTTACAGTTCATTAAATGCATGAATGAAAGTTTAGAAGCTTGAAATATCTTAATATCAGGTATATGGCCTTCAAAATGATTTTGTTGTTCTTCTTTTGTATTTTAATGAAATATAGTTAATATATTGAAGCTCATATTGGAGATTGGGCTGGGGACAGGAAATGAAGGGAGAGACAGGTCCTCATTAGTTAAAGGCAAATAGGATAATTTCTGTAATTTCAAACTTTTTTTTTTAAGCAGAAAAGAACTTCTGATTGTTTCTATGTTCCAGAGCGCCTCAGCTTGGACCCTGAAGTTGCTAAGGCTAACGCCTTGGGTTTCCTTGGGTGTCTGTCTTCAGTCCAGTACAACCACATAGCACCGCTGAAGGCAGCCCTGCGTCATAGCACCACTGCTCCTGTGACTGTCCGAGGGACCTTGGCAGAAGCCAGCTGTGGCTCCATGCTGGATTCTGTTGTCAATGCAGTGACCACAGAGCATTCTTCATCAGGTATTTCCCAGAGAGTGATGTATGGGAATTCTCTTATTAACATTTTGACATCTTGAAGAAGTTTCTAGGTTGAAGAATTGGCTAATACTACTAAATTCCTTGATTATATCTGTTTTAAAATCATGAAAGTTTTCTGAAAAAAAAAGAATTTCAAAGAATTATCATTTGTAAATTTTCTCTTGTTTTACCACTCCTTAACTATCTTTTCTGTATGCTTTAGTCATCATATGTATGTGGAATATGTCTTAATTCCTGCCGAACTTTTTAGTCCCATGAGGAGACGAGACTGGAAATGCTCGTGTATAATTATGTATGTGTGTGATGAGAGGCTTAACATTTATAATAGGAAGAACGATTCATAGAAGGCATTTGACAGAAGTTAAGCCACTGCTTTTGGTGTCTCCATTTTCCAACAAAGTGCCTGGATATATGTTTCAATTCAGCTCCCAATTTCAGCTTCCTTGTAATCATATACTCTGATAGGCAGCAGGAGATGGCTCAAGCATTGGGGTAACTGACACCCAATTGGACTGAATCCCTTGCTCTTGGCATCAGTCTTGCCCACTGGAACCTCTTGTAGGTCCTATGGAATGAATCATCAGGTTGAATAATTTGATTCCTGTTTTAAATAAAATGAAAATAAACATAATTTGAAAAGCAGAAGCAAGACATAGCAAACATTTACATTGTGCCACTTTCATTAAAAAAAAGAAAGAAAGAAAAAGAGAAAGAAGAAAGCCCAACTAATCAAAACATAAAGAAGATGAAGACATGCATCAACAGCATCAGGAACAAAAACGGAAGTATAACGACAGACACCTTGAACATCCATCGAATTATTAGAAAATATTGCAAGCAACTATATGCCAGCAAGTCAGAAGACAAAGAAGAAATGGATAGTCTTTTGGACGCATAAAACAACCAAAATTAAATCAGGAGGGAATTAATAATCTGAAAAATAGACCTATGGCAAGGACTGAGCTTGAATCAGTAAATAAATCCCTCTTAAACAAGAAAAGCCCTAGACCAGATGACTCTACTGCAGAATTCTACCAAATATTCCTAGAACTTGCCCCAATCCTTCACAAACTATCCCAGACAATAGAAGGGAGGCAATCCTTCAAGATATCCACTTTCACCACTGCTATTCAATACAGTGTTAGAAATCCTTGTCAATGCTCCTAGGCAAGAAAAATGAATCAAAAGAATTCAAATCGAAAATAAAGAATTAAAACTATCCCTGTTTGCACATGCCATGATTCTCTATATAGGTGAATCAAAATAACTTGAGTATTAGGATGCAAAATTAATAAATATAAATAGGTGCTAATATACAGAAATAACTTCATGGCAAAGAATGAAATTGTAAGTACAGTCCCCTTAAAATAGTGTAAAATAATCTTAAATAACTTGGAATTAACCTAACCAAACATATGGAAACTCTATAATAAAAATTACAAATCATTTAAAAAGGAAATAGAAGAAATGATTGAAAGATAAAGAAGTTTGGTATAACCAAGATCAACAGGATCAACATCATCAAAAAATCCAGGTTATCAAAGTAATATACAGATTCAACGTGATCCCAAGAAAGTCCCAACATCATTCTCAGAAACAGAAAAGTTGATAGAAGAGTTTATCTGGAAACATAACAGACCACAAATGACAAAGCTATCATGAAGACTAAAAATCAAGGTGGAGGAATCACAATTCTGGGCCTCAAGACATACTACAAAGCAGTCATCATCAAAACAGTCTGGTATTGGAACAGATACAGAGATCACTAGAACAGAATAGAAATCCCAGAAGGGAACCCACACAGAGACAGCCAATTAATCTTCAAAAGAGAGTGGAAAATAATCCAGGGAAAACGCCTCATCTCTTCCGCAAATGATGTTGGGACAATTGTATACCTCCCTGCAGAGGTAGGAAGAAAGATTCCATCTTTCACCCATCTGTTACCTTATGCAAAAGCATCAGCTTTAAATGGGTCAAGGATCTAATATGCACCCAGAAACCAGAAAACAATTGGTGGGAAACACAGGAAGCACTCTCCAAGATACAGGTCTTGAAAAAGTCATCTTAGGAAAGTCACCAAAACACAGGCACTTAAAGCCAAAATATACAAATGGGACTACATGAAGCTTCTCTACAACAAAGGATCTGATAAAGTGCAGAAGCAACCCACAGAATGGAGAAAATATTTGTACACTACACAACCGATAGGGGCCAATTTCCAGGATTTACAAAGAGCTTCAGAAACTCAACAGCCAAACAAATAACCCTATGATGGAAATGAATATTTTTCAAAACAACAGATTCAAATGGCTATTAGACATAAGGCAAAAAAAAAAAAAATGCTCAGGCTTCCTAACTGTAAAAGAAATACAAATGAAAATCCCATTGAGGTTCTACCTAAGTCCATGAGACAGGCCTATTTTCATAACTGTGCTAACAACACCTGCTGGCATGGATGCAGGGATAAAGTTACCCTCCTTCACTGCTGGTAAGAGTGTAAGCTAGTACAACCACTATGGAAGTCAATATGGAGAGTGCTAGGAGATCTGAAAATTGATCTGCCTAATGACCCAGCTATCCCACTTCTGGGAATACATATAAAGGATGAAATCTGCATATGAGAAAGGGATCTGTAATCGTATATTTACAGCAGCACAGTCTATACTAACAAATTGATGGAAAAACCCAAATGCCCATCGAAACAGAAATGTCTGAAGAAACTGTGGTACATCTACTCCATGGGATATTGTTTAGATTGTTTAGCTAGTAAAAAGAATGAAATTCTACCATTTGCAAACAAGTGGTCCCAACTGAAAACCATTATTTCAGTGAAATAATCTATTCCCCAGAGGACAGATATTGTATGTTCTCTCTGACATAAGTCAACCTTGATGCGAATTACAAGATCATAAATATATTGCTAAGCATGCATATAGTCATCTAGCGAAGCTATATAATAATAAAGACTATCATATCCAGATGTGAAGCTACAAAGCAGTATGTGTCGCTAATTCCAACTCCATAATGGAATCTCAATGAAACTGCTAAATAGATCTGGACTTTTATTGCATATATACCCACACTTAGGCATTACTATCTACTTTCATGACAAGTTCAAGTTGCTGTGGCTTTTTGTTTATTTGTTTGTTTGTTTTGCAAAATAAATCTGAAGGTGATTACTGTGAAACAATGAGTTAAACCACCGCTTAGGATGCTCATATCTCTTACGCAATAGCAGCCTGGTTCTGGCTATTCTGCTTCCAATGCAGCTTCATTCTAATGCAACCCAGGGGCAGCACTTGATGGCCTGGAGGCTTGGGCTGCTGCTGCCAATATGTGAATTCCAGTTTTTTGTTGTTGTTGTTTTAAATCTGACTCCCTCTGCCCCTTGTTGCTGGTGCTGGGTCATGAAACAGTCAATAGAACATAGTGTCTCTGTGTTGCTCTGCCTTTCAGGTAGATGAAAATAAATAAATATATATTTTTTAAAGACAGAAATCTTGCTCAGTGCCATCAGAAAAACACATGAAACAATGAGGATTCAGACCTGAACTGGTGTCTCTGGAACAGATGCTTCCCTGTCTTGCTCCACTAATGGTAGTGTGCATGTAGAATGGCTGTTCTGTATGAGTTCATACACATGTAGTATAATCCCTGTTTCAGGGAGGATTACTCTTGGGTGTTCTTCAACCTGAGTGTCCATCCTTTTGTGACATGTATGCTGGAGCTAATAAGCCATTGTCATGGGTAGGAACCATTCAGGAAAGAAGAGCACCTTAGGGAATACAGAAAAGGCTTTCCCATTTTCTGATGCAAACTTTCCTATAAGTTAAACCAGGGGCTGTAGAAGTGCACAATGCTTTTTGATATTGTTGTTGTCTGTATTCATTTTTGTTCCTTCCAAGATATGAACTAAGCATTTGAGAAAATCAGATGTAATTCACTGATGTGTCATCTCCTCTTTCAGTGCCTTGACTGAGGAGTGACATTTGATGTCTCTTTCTCCTTTTAGATCATTTTGGGAAAGCAGATGAGCAGGAACCCCTCACCAATGCAGTTCGAAGTGATTCGGCAGTCATTGGAGGTAAACTATTCAGGGGTCAAAAGTAGAAGGCAAGTAGACAAATGATTGTCCACTCTTGTTGGCAGCGCCCACGTCGCCATGTACCCCGAGTCGAGCGGAGGGACTAGGGTTATAAAGAAGACACCATGCACTGGGCCATTCATGCAAAGAGAATGCCGCTTTATTGAAGTCTAGGCTGCCTTTTATACTCTCTGGTTCCTCCCAGTATTTTTCCAATGCTCTAGCAGCTCCTAAGACCCTCTGGGGCTTCTTGAAAAATGGGAAGCAGGGAAGCAGGAACTTGTGGTTAAGCCAGGAGCTAAATGTATCAGGCCAAGATTGTGCATCCTGTTACCCCTTGAAAAACAAGCTAAGCTGTGGAGTTAACCCTTGGGAGACCGGGCCCTGCACACTCTAGGGAGAGTCACCCAAAGCCTGCCTGCACCAGGAACCCTGCCTGGCCCACAGCACCAGGAGACTTTCTCTATTAGAGACACCTGTGCTGGAGTCGGAACCATGCTCTCACAGCCTCCAAGGTTCTGTGGTCCTCTCGTCTTCTGGTTCATCATGCAGCTGAGCATTAAACCAAAAATGGAGCATTCATTTACAAAGAGGCAGCCTACATCATGTTCATCTCATCCTGTTGTTGCTTCTCCCAAAGTACAATTAAACTACAGAAAGCCAATAAAGCCACATATAGGGAAGAAGCTGTGTCATAGCATATGGGTGAACCTGCAGCCCGGACAGTTCTCCTCCACCAAGTGTTTCAGGTTAGATCTAATCCGCAGGGAGATGCACACAGGATTGGAGTTTCCAATCCAGGAGCACTCATTTACAGATGAAAATATTGTCTGCTCTGCTGTGTGCATGGCTCCCACCTTCTGCCATGCTTTTCCACATTCTTGTTGCCTGTCAGTCTCCCCAGTTTTGACTAGGCCTTGAGGCTCAGCTGCTGCTGAGTAATTTGATTTTTCTGAGCTTTGCAGCACAGAGCAACCTCAGTCATTTTTTCTTGCAAGATGCCTTTGAAAGACTTCCTGCATCTCTGTTTGAGGTCAATAATCATGGCTGGCATTCTGATCCCTGCCTTCTGGATGCCTTGATGAAGTAACCCACTTCATATGTAGTTCTTTTATAAGTTGGTGATAATCATTCATTTGACTTGTGTGCAATAAATTTAGGTCAGGCCCTGTGCTAAGTATAATGGAAGGCAATAAGCCTCAAGCCCAGCCCTCCTAAAATTCACAGTCTGGCTTGTGAGACTAATAGTCAACAGACAATAGGCATCAGAGGTTAAGCTGTGGGACAATAAGAGCACCATGTCAGCTTAACTGTAAGCAGTCAAAGACATTACCTTTGCTTACAGAAGTTCCTCAAACACCTGAGCTGCATTTCTGCTTCAGGGAGGAGAGTCCAACCTGATTTATGCTGGGCATCAATCAATGTTTGAGAGAGAACTTTGTGCTAGTTCTCCTTCCCATTATTTCTTATTTGGCAGTGGATAAAAGATTTCTGTGAGTGCCCACATTGGCACGACTGTGTGAGTCTCTTTAAAAGCAGGAAAGTTACCGCGGGCACAAGGGAACATTTTTCTAACTGTGTGCAGCCACAACTCCAAACATCCCATGCACTGAAAAAATAGTGGAAAATCATTTCCTGTTTTATCTCTTAAACCTGAAATTCACTCATGGAGTGGACTTATTTTATTCAGAGGCTTGTTCTCCTAGGCAGTATTACTCTATATTGCCCTGTAATAATTGGAGAACATGCCATATAATAATGCAGAAATAGATTCTGAATGCATAAATATTTATACAATATTAGAATATTAAAATATAGAAAGTCAGTCATATTCTAAAAAGTGATCCACCCATAATCACATTCCTAGCTATTGAAAATTTACGAACAATACCCAAAGTATTTAGTTATCCAATAACTGTGCATACATGATGTACAATGAAAACTTCACAAAATTGACGTTTTATAAGTATTTACAACACCTAGGAAGAAAAACAAAACAGCAAGTTTGTTTTAGTCCTAACCTTATTGGGATTAAGGTAATTTGTATTATCATAATAGCTTCACATGTTCTAATTCTGAGAAATCTGTGTTGTGACACATTGTGGCACTTCTGCTTTTTCACCAGCCCTTCTGGGTCCCAAGAACCTTCAAGGCAGAAATAGGGATGGGATCTTGATTTTACTGGGGGCAGTTTGCAAAGTGGAACCAACAAAATTGCCTAACACCAAAACAAGCGAGAATCTGACTTCACTGGGCTGAAGCATCCCACAACAGACTCTTGATGAGCTAAGCTATGCATCCCAGCCTAGAATGCTGTAAAGGTTTATTATTATTGTTGTTATTATTATTGTAACCATCATTATCATTTTAAAGATGATTTATTGTTATTGGAAAGGCAGATATATAGAGAAAAGGAGAAACAGAGAGAAAGATCTCAGTCTGCAGGTTCACTTCCTAAAAGGCCGCAGTGGCCAGAGTTGAGCCAATCTGAAGCTAGGAGCCAGGAGATTCTTCCAGGTCTTCCACTCAGGTGCAGGGTCCCAAGGCTCTGGGCTGTGCTCAGTTGCTTTCCCAGGCAGCAGGCAGGGAGGCTGGATGGGAAATGGGGCATCTAGGACACAACTCGGCATCATATGGGATTCCAATGCATGCAAGTCAGGACATCAGCCACTAGGCTACCACACTGGGACCTTGACTTGAAGTATTAATGTATGCTTGTTATTAGTAATGATTTCTATGGAAAACAACTGTAAGACATAATGCAAATTTACATGCAAGTAGCATACATTCAGATGAAAGAAATTTAAATACTGTGTTTTAGTATGCTAAAATATCTTCAAATATTCCCTTGTTAGGTGATCAAAAATGTGTTAATTACAATGTATGGCAACCCATTGTTCAAAACAGACCTTAAGAAGAAATCTCACAATCTCGCAAGTGGCATTGTTGGTCTATTATATATAGACATATCTACTTTTATTATTCAAACTGCCTTCCAAGTTGGTTTGAAAGAAGAAGCCTTTATGCAGTGAAGGCCTTGCAACAGGTCTTTCTGCTCTGTTACTTTTCTCCTCATCACCTCCCTTCCACAGCCTCCCTCTGCAGACAGTGGTGAGGAAGGCAGGGAGACTGCCTTTCTCATGCCCACCTCTCTCCCCTCACCCTCCCTCTGCAGGGGGGATGGTATTGATAAGGACAGCAGGGACACTGCCCTTCTCATGCCCACCTCTCTCCCCTCACCCTCCCTCTGCAGGGGTCATAGCTCTGGTGGTATTCGTCATCCTCTGCAGCACTGGTGTCATGATCCACTTCCTACACCAACACAAGAAATCCCATCGCACAAGACAGATGAAAAAGGAATATCCTGAAAATTTGGACAGCTCCTTCAGAAATGAAATTGTGGTGCAGAACACAGCAAAGGAATGTAAACGAGACTATTTCATGTGAAAATCTGCGGTATCACCTAGTACTCTTATTTTAAACTCTTGTTACCTTTTCCCTCTTCCCACTCTCCATTCTGGATGTTGAGTCATTCTTTCTCTGACTTGCTCACCATGTGGTCTTGGGCACCAACTCATGACCACCACAGCGTTGATCCGCTTGACCCAGCAGCTGCAGCTGCTGCCTTCTGCTCTGACACGTGGCGTGGAGAGCATGACGTCTCAGGAGACTCCAGACAAGGAAGAGGTACATGTGTGCTCATGTGCATATTCAATTTGTGTACCTCAGTGTTGCACCCATTCTTAGGACAGACTTGTTTTGAATTTAAATTCTAATGCTAGTCTCACAGAATGATCCCTGACACCCTCTCCTTCCAAGTTCAATCATACCAGGGAACCTAGGGCATTGGATAACGATGAGAGGTTTACATGTACTCATTTAAATGTCCTTAGCAGAGGCAAACCCTGGGCCTTACTCCTCACCCTTAGCCTCGATGACTCTTGTCACCTGGATATTTTTTCCAGTGTAGGCTTACTGCTTGTAATGAGCAATTTCTTTCTCATTGCTGACTCTCATCTCCTGGGGCTGCAGCTGTAGAACAGCATGGAAATTGTAGCTTAGTTTTAGGAGGCAAAAGCAAACCTTCTTGGAAGTAGAGGGTTTGTCATTTCAAAACTGCCTTCTCCACTCTGGTAAGAAACGTTAGCTCATTTCTGGATTATTCTGTTGAGATAAATATTGCATGAAATACGAGAAACACTAAACATAAATGTCTCCTTCCACCCACAAAATAAATACTTGGTGCACAAAGTGACTCTAGGTTTGTAGGCAGTGCACTTTAGAATCAAAGCAGTCCTCTTTCATCCCTTGAGCTGTTTCAGAACAATGTTAGATGCACTGAAGCACATGGCATCTGGTCACCTGTAACGCATCCATAACTTGATTTCTGAGGAGCCCCTTTGCTCTGTAGCATACTGTATTTTCAAAGATCCTACATGTCATAAGGATAAGGCCCTTCTCCTCACACAGCTCTTCAGGAAGCTTCTACTGGTAAGTGAGGTGGTGGAAGGTATCAGGTTTCCAGTGGTGACAAGCAGCAAGATGATCTATTTAAAAAGACGTCTCATTTTCATGCATGCTGCTAAGGTCAGAGTCTAGATAATTTTTGCTGTGGTAAACTGCCTCACTCTTGACTCTTCCCCTTCTTGGAAAAAAAAAAGGAGGGAAGACAACATGCTGAAAATGCCAAAACAGCAATATGCCTGGGTGAGAAATAACCATTCTCACTACGTAAGGCACATTTCATCCGGAAAACAGTTACAGCCCCGCTGTCAGCCATCCCTGGTTAGCAGATGTCCTGTCTTTGTCCTGCTGCAGCTCTCACTTCTATCAACCCCTTCCCTGCGTCAGGAGACTAATTCCATCCAACTGCCAGCCATGGTTTTGATTCTGTGACAGAGTTCATGGGATGCAGGTCTAATTTAGGACCCTAATATTTTTCAACTTTCTGCATATGCAGTCTCTCCTCAGAATTGTCTCTAGATTCTTGCTTTATCATTCTATCATTTTCATTCTATCTTTTCTAATATTGTAAAAAATGCATTTAAAAATAATTCTAACCAGGATATTGTTTTCCCTTTCTAGCCTTAATAAGATAAGCGATCTTCTAATTTGGATGGAAGATGGTGAAATGCCATTTTCCCTTGTCTTTTCTTTCTCTTTGACCAATTTCCAATTTTTCATTTTCCATTTCTGCTAACATTCTGCAGAAATCAGCCTTTGTCTTGGCTGAATTTCCTTTGCTTCCCGAAATAATTGGCACCATGAGGTACTGTGGGTTTAACCTGCAGTATCTCCAATAAGGAAACAAAATGGAAAGGGAGGTGCAAGCAATAAAGCCGCAGTTCCTGGTGATTGAAGTCTCCGAAAACAAAGGACTTTAATTTGCTGAGTTGTGCTGGTAGAAAAAGATGGAGGAACAGCAAAGACCGACTGAGAGTGCTTGATGTTCTCTCTCTGCTTGCAAAGGCTCTTGGCAACTCTATGTGTGGAGAGTGTAATGCTCCACCCTTAGTGCATCTGCACCCCTGATCGCACTGGCGTGCCCCCTGTCCATGTGGAGCATGCAGCCAAGCACATTACATCTCATCAGCTTCAAAAGGTGCATGCTAGACAATTCCATGCTTTGAATCTCAGGACCAAGTAAAATCCCATCCTTAGGCTCAGGGCTAAGTAGAATTCCTTTTACAGGGTTGGGCTGTTTCATAATCTCAAGGAGCATTGAAGCTTCCACTAGACACATAGAAAAGGCAGCTGATCTGCCTATTGTAAAAAAAAAAAAAAAAACAAAACACAAATTCACCAGACGGGAACCCACACAGATAATAATCTTTGACAAAATGACAAACTATAATCCTGGCAAATGGGAAGGTCTGTTCAATACATGAAAGTAAAACACAAATTCTGCTCTGAAATAAGACTGATTTCAGCTGTCTTTCCTCTGTGGCACCAAACTGCACTAGGTTTTATGCAGAGGCTCAACTACCTGTTTTCCATGTTTGAGCAAGTATACCTGTCCAGCATCCCACAGCAGTCTAATGCTCCCTTAGCTTCTGCATAGTTTTAAGTATTTATTTTATTTACTTGAAAGTGAGGAAGGGAAAGAAGGATGGAGGAAGGCAAGGAGGAAGAGAAAGAACTGTTCAGCTTCTGGTTAATTATCAAAATGGCTGGATCCAGGAGCAAGGAAATCCACGTATTTCCCCCAAATCTCTGGACCATCTTCCTTTACATTCTTGGATGCATTAACAGGGAGATGGATTGGAAGCAGAGCAGCCAGAACTCAAACTGACACTCCGATATGGGGTGGTGGTATTAGAACAGTGGCTTAGCCCACTACACAACACCAGCACTAACCACTATTTGTTTTTGTCTCTGCGACTTATTTTTCTATAATTTTCATTTTTAATGATAATTACAAGGTTGACCAGGGTGGAAAAGGTTGAGGTTAGGGAAAAGTGGGTGAAATAACTGTTTCTATGCTCTTCATGTTGCCTGACTATGGTCTGGCCAAGTGGAGCTCCATAATCTCCTCCACTTCTACCCTCAATCTTTGCAAAAAAGATTTCCTGTATTGTAGAGAAACCAAAAACACCAATCAAGTTTCACTTTCTAAGGGAAAAATTTCTTTGGTTTTATTGCCAGCAATCTGATCTATTTCTATAACAACATATTTGCTTATTCCAAAATATATTTAACATTTGTCACATCACTCATAGAGTGAACAGGCTAGATTGCCATGGTTCTTCCTATGATACTTCATCTAGAGAAACAGACATTTGTCATTTATTTAGGTATATTAGTATGAATAGCATAACCACTTTTATTCATTTTCAGTTGCAAACAACAGAATGCCAGGAATTGTTATTATTTTATAAGAATGTTTGTTCTCTTTAGTAATACTGATGCTGTTAAGCTGACTTTTGTCTTTCAACAGGCTCGAACCATCCAAGTCTAACAGGGGCAGAATCACAACAAAACAAACACATCATTCTCTTCTTTCTCCATTCATGAAGTCTGTAACGAATGGCCAGTTCTTTGGGGTTGTGCCAGGCAGGGGAGGCCGACACTGCTGTAAGAGGGGTTGCACACAGTTTCAGAGAAGGCAGAGCAGAGGCCCTGCACAATTCTCTCTTTGGGAAGCTTTTTTCTAAAGACTTCAAGGAGTAGATACATTTCTGGGACATGTTTGTAATTACTTCACCATCAGTAAGCGGCTCTACTTCTTCAAAGTAATCTTTAATTGGGCAAATAGAGTTCTGGAGAAGTAGGAGAAATAATGAATGCAGATGGCCACACATGGTTGCAAAGTGTCTGACTGACATTGAAGGAATCCTCACCCTTTCTGTCTACACTGATTTCTTTTCATTTCACTCATGAGATTCCAACATTCTTCCTTCCCACATGTCAGATCTGAGCACAGACTTGGGATCTTATGTAGAGATGGAAGTGACCATCTCCAGCCCTGATACCCTCCTCTTTTTTCTGCTGTTTCCTAGTACTGAAGGGCATACTGCTGCTCCTGCAGGGATCCTTATATATGGCTTTACTCCCATCCAGCTCTTCCTCTAATGTTTCTTTTGCATGTTGAACAATTTGATCTCAACATAGGAAAGCCTTGTGAATGAGATAAAATCCAACTCTGTATTACTGAGTTTTTGCCCCCCTGTAAACTCTGCCCTTGGAACCCTGGGAACATTTTTCCAAGCCTAAAAATGAGGTACATGTCTTTTATGAACCTGCAGAAGCTGATAGTGAAGGAGGAGGAGTGCATCTTGTGCGTGGCATTTTGCGGAGCGTAACAGGTCTGTTGAACACTTTGATAAAGAAAAGCTTGATAGTACTGGCGACACCCACCCTGGCTTCCTCTAGTTCCCCCACTAACTGCAACCCAGACTTCCACAAGGCCTCTGAAACACTACTGTACCTCTGCCACTTAGGGCTTCTTTAAACGCTTTCATAGAGTCAGTCCTCAATCATACTACAGGTCACGTGTGGACCAAATAAAACATACACTTTGTTGTTCCTGTAGACGGCATAGGAGGTTAATGGAAGCAGGCAGCAGGCATGCTCAAAGCCTATAACTTAGTGCTACCACATGTCTCTCATGTAGCTCAAAAGCATTTTCTTTAAAAGACAAGCAGTGTAATTACATTATTTCCATGGTCTTTTTTTGGAAATTTCTTAACTTTATTCCTGCTTTATTCCTGCTCATATCCTTCCTGTTTAAGCTGCTGTATGTGTAGTTTTTATTCAACCTAGTTCTCAGATCTATCTTTACCAGTTGCAAATAGCTCAACAAGTTAAAAGGGACATGTATAACCCACATCTACATATGTATACACTTTGTAAGAAATAGAGCTACTATTCAAGGTTTTTTATAGGAAGTTCTCTGTATGCACTGGTTGCCAAGGAGAGAAAAATCTTTGCTTATTGCAATGGCAATTAACTGAATCCTTCATATGAGATTTTAACACTTAGCTGTTTTGGCTTCTTAAGTGACTTTTTCCCTCTTACTTTGTAGTAAGATTCTCTGAAGAAGAACAGAAAAGCACATTGTAGTGAAATACTGTATTGTATAAGCTAGTTGTCTGTTGTAATGTTTGTTGTCTACAAAATGGCTGAATGGATGTTAGTGCAAATGTTGGTTTCAAGGTTTTGCTTGAGGAGGAAGGGGATTCATGGCAACAACTGGTGGCCTCTGGTGAGGAAGGCCATTGGCTCTGCTGTGAGTCAGGAGTGGCAGGTCCTCTACCACCCTGACCCTAATTCAAAACTCTTTTGATGTGTCAGATCATAGTCTTACATGCTGGGGGAAAGAGACAATACCATGGGCTTTGCGTGAGGAATTCTTGACTCCATTTTGCATGACATTATTAATCCTTCCCAGTCTGAACCTCAGCTTTATTTTTTTTCCTTTTTAAGAGAAAAACACAGAACTTGATCAGAATTATTACCCCAGGGTGCTTTAGAATGATCACAATAGTCACCTAACCTGTCATGTTAAGTATCAGACACAGAATTAAGGGAAAGGATGGACTGAAAGCTCCCAAGGTGCACTTTCCTAAACCGGATCATCCATCCACCCAAAAAGAATGTTCTGAGATTCTGGAAATTGTTGGAATGATCAGCCCAGCCTTCATCAGTTCAGCTGTCCAGAGAAAGAGACATTAGGCAAGCATAAGAATGAAGAGTTTCTTTCCACCTTGACAACACACACTACCAGGGACCATCATCCTTTACCTCTGCTCAGAGACAGGCATACAGCAAGCATAAGAATGAACAGCTTCTCCTCCCCGTGACACACACTACCAGGGACCCACCATCCTACACCATCTAAGAATATGGTTGCCCTCTATTCTCTTAAATGGAGAACAGAAACTCTATAAATGAGCAGGGTGGGATCAGAATGGTATCAATGGTGGTGTTATGATGTCAATGATTGAAATCTGGCCTTCTTTTCACTAGGGACAGCTCCTTTGCTTCAGATGCAGTCATTGACTCAAAGGGCATAGATGAGAGTACCGGGCACGCAGCTGCCTGCAGATGCTGTGAGAAGTGTTGCCTCAGGGGACATTGTCAGTGAAACGCATATCTCACAGGTTTTACTTGACCTACTCACGATGCTCCTTCTCTTTGAATGACCTTATCAACTTATATACCCTTGTCCAGCCTTAAATCCTCTTGCAAAAAAATGCCAAAACTTGTTCACGATAGAGCACTTACATTTAGAGACGTTATGTTTAGTAAGGACCTAGATCAACGTTTATTTTCTTCCTTCTTAAACTGTGTTTTAGTGAGCTGACATTTCCCTTTGTAAACTAGCCCATTCAACAAGGCAGACATCTGTAAACACATACATGACCAAGGCCCAGTAAAGCTTTTTTCATTAAGGCAGCACCTGGTGGAGCCTGTTCCATGGACTCTAGTCTACCAGGCTCTCGAAAACAGCATTGGAACCATATGAAAAGGTAGGTTGGGGCTCCTTTCCTTGAGGAATGAGAAAGAACAGGAGCATTCCTTTTAGCCAGTAGAGAAGAACATATGAAAAGACTTCCACTCTAACATACAGCTACGCTATTTGTCATGTTAAAAGCACAAAGCAGGTCATATCCTTTATGAATCTGCTGGAGTCTATGTATTGCTTTCAATCATCTGATTTCTGTTCTGAAAACAGGATCAAACTGATGTTGCCTCGTTCCAAGCCACTTCTGTAGACCACATAACATGTCCTAATCCACTGTGCAAGGATAATTAAAATTAGCCTTAGATGTCTTGGTTTTCTATGGTTACTGTTGTACAGAAGAAAGACAAGCTGTAAATAATGTATATTTAATAAAGACTTTTGTATGATTTTATGTGGAAGACAAATGCATCTTGCTGTGTGTTCTTGGGTTCCCGAAGGGTTGAGCTCCCAGCCTCATTCCTTAGACCATAGACTGTCAGGGAGCATGACCTGGGCTTGCTGCAGCAGCCTGAAGCTCATGTTCTTTGGGCTTATTGATTTCAGCAAAGCCAAAAGTGCCTCCATGTGCTCTGTCATCGCCAAGCTGGGTTACGCTGGACTGTACCCCTGGCTCCAGTGTGCATGAATGGTAAGTGCATTTGTTTGGTTAAAAGTCAGGATACAGGTCTGGTGCCATTCTGGTTTCAGCTGTTCAAAACAAACCCAGAGAATGATATTTTCAATATGCATTCACAGGAGCTACATTCTTTTTAGATAAAAAAGATGCAGAATAAGTGTGCATATTGATGGGGTGTTGTGAGACATTCTCATCTGTCATGATCAGATCAAGATGTTCAAATTCTTAGCATTTATTGGTTTGGGAAACATTAAAAAACATCCTCCACCAGCTGTGTTGTAATGTGCAGTTGACTGCCAACAACCCTGGTTACCTTATTGTGCTCTAGATATTACAAGTTAACTTTTCTAGACAGCTCCTTTCTTATACCTGTTAACCCTTCTCTGCATATCCTGCACTCTGTCCAGACTCTGATTTTCAGTGCTCCCCATTCTCTATATATAGCAAAATAAGATAATAATGTCATTTCATATCTTCCATTGATATGTTTTACTTTTATAGATATCTTAACTGCTACTTCATTATGTTCGGGACATGAGACAGGCCACTGTGAAATATGAGTAGAAACTTATGCAGTTTTGAAGATTTGATATATTGGGTTGTTACTTAATATGCAGAACTCAAACTTGAAAGCATGTTTAATTTTATTTACTTTTATTTTCTTTTTTAAATGAGAAAGGGATAAAGATAAGGGGAAAAAATAAAACAGAAAGGGAAAGATAAACCCAAAGAGACATCTCTTTACTGGTTCAATCCCCATATGCTTCCAAGAACTGACATGGACTGAACTGAAGCCACAGGCAGTAATTAAACCCCCCACATGTCTATCAGGGATGCAAGTACTGGAGGTATAATCTGTTATCTTCCCAAGGTGTGCTTTAGAAGAAAGCTGGATTGGAAAATGGATAGAACTCAAATCAGTCACCCTGATATTAGTGCAATTGTCCTGAGCAGCCGCTCAATTGCTTTATCACGTTCCTGCCCCAGCAAGGAATTTCAATAGTGAAATACACCTAAATTTGTTCTTTCAGGTGGCTAAATGATCTAAGAGTTAAGACAGTATTTGGAACTACTAATACACACTTTGAATTGCCTGAGCTTAAGTCCCAGGTCTGCTGTCTGCTGGAACTTTGTGTTGACACACACTCAGGAAGAGGCATGTGATGGTTCAGGTACTCACCTGGGAATCTGAATGGAGTGCCCGGGTTCTGGTTTCATCATTGCACACATGTGCCCATTGCAAGAAATTGAGGAGAGGACCATTCTGTATCTTAAAATAAATGATAAGAAGTTAGGCACCTTAGAGAACCATATGGTTCCTGAATGAAGAGTGGACCCAGGGAAATACCAAGGCAAGAATGGAGAGCAGAGAATACTAAGAGACAGTGTAACACTTCCCGGGAAGAGCCAGTTGCGCAGAGAAGGATCAAGCCTTGGGCTTAGAGTGCAGTGGCAGAATTCACATGGTAGCTGGGTTAAAGGCAAAAACAATAGAGCTTGGAGGTGAAGCAGAAGAAGAATGCAAGGGGAGAAAATAATTAAGAAATATAGCATTTAGGGGAGAATCAAGATGGTGGAATAGGGTAAGGACACATTCAAATGGATGGAGAAAGATTTAATCAGGATGAAGTGAGAGGACAAATTTCAGGGAATTGGAGAGGACAGAGCAACAGCAGAGGGGTACCTGGAGACTGACAGACACAGGAAAGCAAGGGAAACAATGGTGTGGTGTTTCAATGACTGATACTCCAGCGGCATTCAGCTAACGGCGATCTGAACTCCACCAACAGCCAGAATTCCACCAGCAACCAGGTGGAAAGGGACTTTCCTTGGGCGCTTGGGAGGTGAACCCAGACAAAGAACCGTCCATCCTGCTGCTCTGTTTGATTTGACCAGGAGCAGAGACAGAGCAGCAGATCCCAGACAGGTACTATGAGAACAGGGTGGATTTCACAACCCAGTCATCCCCTAGAGCCAAATTCGGCACCATTTTGCCTAAGAAGGCAAAGGCAAGGGAAACTACTGAGCACAAGCTGAGCTGGGAGTGAACTCATTTTTCACTCAGTGAAGTGTAGCAACGTGGCATTCTACAGGTTCCACCCAAGACAAGTCTGGATAGCCCTCAGACCTGACAGCCAGCAGATCAAGAAGTCTAGTAGTGGCATATCAGGCACCATTTTGTACAGTGTGGCAAAAGTTTAGGACCACAGGGGACAACAGTGAACTATGCATGTGCTGAGCTCGTGATAATTCACTAAGTTCAGTGGATTGCACTAGTACCACAGGCAAATAATACCAAATGTGGATTGAGACTGAAAAAGATGGCCGACTGCAGAGAGCTGGTGTAGGGTGGAGTAGGGAAGGAGGGGAGCCGATCCAGCAGAGAAACAGGCCAGGAGGCGCGAAACTGTAGGGAGAAGAGCGAGAAGGTCACTGGAGTTCACTAAAGCAAGAAGATCTACACAGCGTGAAGGAACAGCCGCAAAAAGTAGGAAAGAAAATACAGCACGCCACGAGAAACCTGGTGAGTCACGATCCCAGGCAGGGGGAAGGCGGCAGAGGCTCAACCGCCCCAGGGAAAACAGAGGCGGCTGGAAGGATAGGCGCCCACACCGACAGGGGCACCAGTCCCCTGGAAGGCAGGAGCCCCCAGAGGAGGCTACTGGACTGATCATTGGGTGCATTATCCCTGCAGAAGTGGAGGAAAAGCTGGGGAGATTTCCCAGAGGCTTGCCTACCCGCTGCTCAGCGGCTCTGGGAGAGTGCAGAGGGAACAGGAGCAGCACTGTGGGACTGGGGCTCAGAGATCCCCATATCGGCTCCGAGCTGTGGACTGGCTGCAGGAGAGTCAGTGGATCCTGTTGCTGGACTCGCCCTGAGCCCCAGAGGCTGGGCAACGCTCGACAGGGCCTCACGTCCTGGGCAGAGGAGCAGACTAGTGGGGGCACGTCTCACCTAAAGGGCTCTGTGCCTCTCAGAGATCCGCTTCCATCCTTGAGAGAGTGCAGCTGAGGAAGTGGCTTCTTCAGGGCGGAGTCCCCAGCTGGGCTCAGCTAGAGAGGCCAGACCGGAGCGGGCTCAGCTGAACTGGCAGGACAGGTTTTCCCAGCAGGAGCCCGCTCGGAAAGACCTGCCTGTGGTGTTGCAGCCCTCAGTGGAGCAGCGCTTCCGAGTTTGGCACTGGGGCCTCGGAGATTTCCAACCCAGCACAGGCCGGGGTTGGGGATTTTAGGCTCCTAGCAGCAGGAGCCCTTGCTGTGCTAACCTCAAGCCCTGAAGGAGAGTCTCGGCTCAGCACTGAGGCAGAGACCCCCGCTGTATTAGCCTTGTGACCCAAAGCCCAGGCGCGGCTCGGCAGAGTGAATCTGTGGGGCACTGCCTTTGAGAGGGAGCCACAGGGGAAGGGGCCTGGCACTAGGGCTGGCCCACAAAGCCTCCTGACCCAGCTCGGGGCTGTGATCTACAGACCCTGAAAGCAGCTGGTGACTCAGGCAGTAAGCCCTGCTGGGCTCAGCCAGAGACCCCAAACCAGAGCCGGCTCAGCTGAATCACCGCTAAAATCTCAAAACAACAAGAAGTAAAAACACAATGAGGAGAAGTATCAGAAAAAGCAATGACCCAGAGGAAAGATCAAGCACTCCCTCCCAATACAACCAAAAACTAATCCCAATATCTGAGATGCAAGATGAAGACATAGAGGAACTATCAGATAAGGACTTTAAGAAGCTAATGATGAAATTCGTCAGAGAGAGTGAAAAGCGCTGGGAAGAGTCTAAGGCATTCGAAAACCATATCACTGCAGAAATAAATCAAGTCAAAAAGGGAATCCTTGATATAGAGAACAAAATTGAAAGCCTAACCAACAGAATGAACACAGCAGAAGACAGAATATCAGAATTGGAAGACAATCAGAATGAAAGGCAGCAGCTCATCAAACAGTTGGAGACAAATCTAGAGAAAGCCAATAGGTCCATACAGGAAATGAAAGACAACCTCAAAAAATCAAATATTAGAATAATAGGCCTTCCCGAAGGAGTGGAAAAGGAGACAGGCTTGCAACGAGTGCTCAATGAGATAATACAGGAGAACTTCCAGAATACTGGAAATATAAATCTAGCACAAATCCAGGAAGGACAAAGAACCCCCAGTAGATACGACCCAAACAAACCGTCTCCCAGACATGTGGTCCTCAAGCTACCTTCAAGTGAATACAAGGAAACCATTCTAAGACAAGTAAGAAAAAAGGATAAGATTACTTTCAGGGGAAGGGAAATCAGGATCACAGCCGACCTATCAGAAGAAACGCTCCAAGCAAGGAGAGAATGGGGTAAAACCTATCAAATCCTGAAACAAAACAACTGCCAACCAAGAATAATGTACCCAGCAAAGCTCTCATTTATATTTGAGAATGAAATCAAATACTTCAACAGTAAAGAGAAACTCGAAGAATACATCAACACGAAACCAGCTCTGGAAAATCTCCTCAGGAAGGTGCTAAACCCAGAAAGAAAAAATACAAACCAAAATCAAAGATGGCAAATGGGAAGACCTCCCCACTAAAATCCATACAAGAAAAGTCAACCAATCAAAAACTCTAATAGTCGCAAATACACACTTGCACACTTACACTCATGGCAGCCCAAAACCAATTCCTCTCAATATTATCTCTAAACACAAATGGCTTAAACTCACCAATCAAAAGGCATAGATTAACGGAATGGATCATCAAACAGCACCCAACTATATGTTGCCTACAAGAGACACATCTAACCAGAAAATCCTGTAAGAAATTTAAAGTGAAAGGATGGAAAAAGACTTTTCATGCCAATGGACGAGAAAAAAAGGCTGGCGTAGCTGTTCTAATCTCAGATGACCTAGACTTCAAGCTGACAGACATCAAAAAAGACAGAGAAGGACATTATATAATGGTGAAGGGTCTGATCCATCAGGAAGTAATTACAATCGTGAACATATATGCACCTAATTCCAATGCGCCTAGCTTCGTGAAGCAACTACTTACAGACTTAAGGGGAGACATAGATACACACACAATAATAGTGGGCGATCTTAACACCCCGCTAACAACTATAGACAGATCAACAAAACAAAAACTCAACAAAGAAACAACAGAGCTCGTACAAACATTAGAACAACTGGACTTGGTAGACATTTATAGAATTTTTTATCCTAAGACCACAGATTATACATTTTTTTCAGCAGTACATGGCACCTTCTCCAGGATCGACCACATGATAGGACACAAAGCAAATCTAAATAACTTCAAAAAGATAGAAATCATACCATGTACCCTCTCAGACCACCACGGAATGAAACTGGAAATCAGCAATTCAAAATGTCCAAGGAAATATAGAAACTCTTGGAGGTTGAACAATATGCTATTGAACGAACAATGGGTCAGGGAAGAAATTAAAGATGAGATCAAAAAATTTATGGAAACCAATGAAAACTCTGATACAACATTCCAAAACTTGTGGGACACTGCCAAAGCAGTGCTACGGGGTAAACTCATCGCAATTGGAGCTCATGTCAAGGCCCAAGAGAGGCGCCAAATACAGGAACTAACCACACACCTCCAGGAATTGGAAAAGCAGCAGCAGATGAGCCCCACACACAACAGGAAACAAGAAATCATCAAAACAAGGGAGGAAATCAACCAGATAGAAATAAAAAAAACCATACACAAAATCAACAAATTAAAAAGCTGGTTTTTTGAAAAGATAAACAAAATAGACACCCCGCTGGCCCGACTGACAAAGAAAAAACAAGAGAAAGCAAGAATTAACAGCATCAAAGATGAAAAAGGCAACATAACAACAGACATTACAACCATTAAGAACATAATCAGAAATTACTACAAAGCACTGTACTCCAACAAATCAGAAGACCACCAAGAAATGGAAAAGTTCTTAGACTCACACAACCTGCCAAAACTTAGCCCAGAGGCAACAATCAACCTGAACAAACCCATAACTGAAGCAGAGATTGAATCAGTGATTAAAGACCTCCCAACAAAGAAAAGCCCAGGCCCAGACGGCTTCACTCCAGAATTCTACAAAACATTCCGAACAGAACTAACCCCAATCCTCTACAAACTCTTCAAAACAATAGAAAAGGAAGCAACCCTTCCAAACTCATTCTATGAAGCCAACATTACCTTAATCCCAAAACCGGGCAGAGATCCTACAGAGAAGGAAAACTACAGACCTATCTCTTTGATGAACATTGATGCTAAGATTCTCAACAAAATCCTAGCCAACAGAATTCAAAAACACATCAGACAGATCATTCATCCAGATCAAGTAGGATTCATCCCTGGAATGCAGGGATGGTTCAACATTCGCAAATCCATAAATGTGATACACCACATCCAAAAACTGAAAAACAAGAATCACATGATAGTATCAATAGATGCAGAAAAAGCTTTCGACAAAATCCAGCACAACTTCCTGCTAAAGACCCTAACCAAGGTAGGCATAGATGGAAAAATCCACAACATACTCAAAGCAATATATGCAAAACCCAATGCCAGCATCATACTGAATGGAGAAAAACTAGAACCCTTCCCACTGAGATCTGGAACAAGACAGGGATGTCCGCTTTCTCCGCTGCTATTCAACATAGTTCTAGAGGTACTCGCTGAGGCCATAAGACAAGAAAAAGAAATCAAAGGAATCCAAATGGGAAATGAAGAAGTCAAGCTTTCACTATATGCAGATGACATGATTCTTTATATGGAAGAGCCAAAAGGCTCAACACAGAGACTACTAGAACTTATACGAGAGTTCGGTAGAGTGGCAGGGTATAAAATTAATGAACAAAAATCAACAGCCATAGTGTATGCTAACAGCCCCAAGTTGGAAAAAGATCTAACCAGCAAGATACCATTCAAAGTAACAAAGGAAAGCATGAAGTATCTGGGAATTAACCTAACCAAAAATGTTGGAGACCTATTTGAGGAAAACTACAAACTACTTAAAAAAGAAATTGAACAAGATCTAGAAAGATGGAGTAACATCCCATGCTCCTGGATAGGTAAAATCAATATCATTAAAATGTCTATACTGCCAAAGGCAATATATACATTCAACGCAATCCCAATCAAATTGCCCAAAACATTCTTCACAGATCTGGAAACAATGATTCAAAGGTTCATCTGGAAACACAAAAAACCACGAATAGCTAGAACCATTCTCAAGAACAGGAAGTTAGCAGGGGAAATCACAGTCCCAGACCTCTGGACATACTATAGGGCAGTGGTTATCAAAACAGCCTGGTACTGGCAAAAAAATAGAGAAGAAGATCAATGGAGCAGAATAGAAACACCAGATGGGAACCCACACAAATACAGCCAAATAATCTTTGACAAAAAGACAAACGACAACCCAGGCAAATGGGAAGGTCTGTTCAATAAATGCTGTTGGGACAACTGGTTGATAGCCTGCAGAAACAAAAAGATAGACCCACATCTCTCACCATATACTAAGATCAAATCCAAATGGATAAAAGATTTAAACCTACATCCAGAAACCTTCAAACTTTTGGAAGAAAATGTTGGAAACACACTGCAACACTTAGGGGTAGGCCCTCACTTCCTAAAAAAGACTCCAAATGCAGTAGAAATCAAGACCAAAATAAACAAGTGGGACCTCATCAAACTAAGAAGCTTCTGTACAGCTAGAGAAACAATCAACAAAGTAAAAAGGCAACCCACAGAATGGGAGAAGATCTTCGCACACGACTTAGGTGATAGAGGGCTGATCTCCAGAATATACAAAGAGCTACAAAACAACCAAAATGTCAAAACAAACAAGCAACCCACTCAAGAAATGGGCACGGGAAATGGGCAAACACTTCACAAAGGAACAAACCCAAATGGCAAATAAACATATGAAAAAACGCTCAAGTTCCCTGGCAATAAGGGAAATCCAAATTAAAACATCAATGAGGTACCACCTAACGCCAGTAAGACTGGCCCACATGAATAAAAGCACCAACACTTGTTGGCGAGGTTGCGGGGAAAAGGGAACCCTACTCCACTGCTGGTGGGGCTGCAGGCTGGTACAGCCTCTATGGAAATCAGTATGGAGAACATTCAAACAACTCAAATACAACATACCATATGACCCAGCAATAGCACTCCTAGGAATATATCCAGAACACTTGTTTTATGAGAAACCAACATGCACTCCTATGTTCATAGCAGCACAATCAGTAATTGCAAAAACATGGAAGCAGCCAAAATGCCCATCAACAGAGGATTGGATAAGAAAGCTATGGTTCATCTACTCCATGGAATACTACTCAGCTATTAAACAAAACAAAATGCAGTTCTTTGTGGCCAAATGGGCCAAACTGGAAACCATAATGCTAAGGGAAATGAGCCAATCCCAAAAGGTTAAATACCACATGTTTGCCTTAATTTGATATGATGTTATGTATAACAAGTTATGTTATGAATGTTAAATGTTGTGTATAAACCAAAATTGAAATGTCAATGAGGTGGTCACAGAAGGTGGATAAGAAATCGCATTTACTTTTACCATATTGGTTACTCATTACTATGTCAATTAATTCCATAATGATGTAAATTTTTGCTGATGGTATGTTGGAGCTTTTAATTGATCGGGATGATACTCTGCTGGCTCTGTCTTCAGACCAGAGAGGGTATACCTAAGAAGCCGTTGAACTTGACTAGACAATAAGATGCTGGACTCTATGTTTGGTATATGCTTGCAATGGGGGAATCTCAACTGAACTTGAACTGTGGTTATGCAGCAAGGTGGAGGAATCCACCATGGTGGGAGGGTTTGGGGAGGGGTGGGGAGAATCCCAGTACCTATGAAACTGTGTCACATAATACAATGTAATTAATGAATTTAAAATAAAATTAAAAAAAAAAATACCAAATGTGGCATCACACAGGTCAAAATAAGTCCGTGTGGCACCCAGACCTAATGTCCAACAGGTTCTGGCAAGATCAGTACCACAAACAACCCAGCTATATAGGACACCTGGTGTCTCCCTAATCCTGGGACCTGCTCCAACCAGAAGTGGGAGAAAGGTTGCAGAGACAAGAGTGCAACCTCAGCATGATAGCAAAGGAGGTAGAGATTGGTGAGCCAGGAGTTGGGGATATGGAGACCATGGTGGAAAACTAACATAAGAACCCAGGCCTGGAACTTGCTAGAGGTTGTGGCACAATTGACTACAAAGCAAAGAGCTGTGTACCAAAGGCAATAAATAAAATCAAACTGTAGACCTGTGGGTGACACAGCTTAGAAACCTACCCCAAGAAGAAGACTGCTAACTAAAAGTACAATGACCAAGAGCTAAAGAAGACACAGAGGCAAAATGAATATTATTGAAAACTCCCCTGCAAAGGAGCAAAACCCTATGCCAACCTCAGTTAACTGAGGAAGAAATCAAGAAAATGGAGGACACAGAATTCAGAAAACTCATTATAAAGCTTCTGATTAGCAAGGAGAAGCACACACAAGAGTTCGAAGAACTTAAGGAAATTGTTACAAAAGAAATAGCAGCAATAAAGCAAATCAAGGCTGATATATCAGAAATTAAGACCGGGCCCGGCAACGTGGCCTAGCGGCTAAAAGTCCTCGCCTTGAACGCCCCGGGATCCCATATGGGCGCCGGTTCTAATCCCGGCAGCTCCACTTCCCATCCAGCTCCCTGCTTGTGGCCTGGGAAAGCAGTCAAGGACGCCCCAATGCATTGGGACCCCGCACCCGCCTGGGAGACCTGGAAGAGGTTCCTGGCTCCCGGCATCAGATTGGCGCGCACCGGCCCGTTGCGGCTCACTTGGGGAGTGAAACATTGGATGGAAGATCTTCCTCTCTGTCTCTCCTCTTCTCTGTATATCCGGCTTTCCAATAATAATAAAATCTTAAAAAAAAAAACAAAAAAGAAATTAAGACCACAGTAGAGTAAATTAAAAGTACAGTGGAGAGTCTCCGAAATAGAATGAAGTAAGCAGTAGAAAGAATCTCAGAATTGGAAGATTTTTCCTGTCACCAGGGGGAAGCAAACAAAAAGCTGGAAGCAGAGCTAGATCAGGCCAAAAAAAGTATTCAAGAATTGCAAGACACTATTAAGAGACCAAATATAAGAACTATGGGAGTCCCAGAAGGTGCAGAAAGAGAAGCTGAGTTTGCAAATGTATTTAATGAAATAATAAAGGAAAATTTCCCTGATCTAGAGAAAGAATTTGGAAACAGCATCCAGGAGGGGCACAGAACTCCCAACAGACTTGATCAAAAGCGATCTTCACCAAGACACATGATTATCAAACTCTCTTCAATTGAACATAAGGAAGAGATCCTTAAATGTGCACGTGAAAAAAATCAATTGACATATGAAGGAATGCCAATTAAACTCACAGGAGACCTCTCACAGGAAACTCTACAGGTAAGAAGAGAATGGAGTGACATATTCCAGATTCTAGAAGAAAAAAAAAATGTCATCCCAGGATAGCATATCTAGCAAAGCTTTCTTTCATCTTTGAAAATGAAATAAAATTCTTCCACAGCAAAGAAAAGTTAAAAGAACATGCCTCTTCCAAACCTGCCATACAAAGGATACTTCAAGATGAGCTCTTGACGGGGAAGAATAGTACCCAACAAAACCAAAGGCAAACAGGAAGAACATCCCAGTAAAATGACAACAGAAGACTAAACCAATGAACAACCCATTCCTAAAATGACAGGACCAAAGTACCATCCATACTTATTAACCCTGAATGTAAATGGCTTAAGCTCAATCAAATGTCATAGATTAGTAGGCTGGATTAAAAAACAAAACACAGTTATTTGTTGTCTAGAAGAGACACATTTCACCAACAAAAATCAGCGGAAACTCTATCTCATGGATTTTGATGTTTTTTGTCTTTGTTAGTTTCATCTCTTCAAAGCAGTTTCTTCTGACTAAATTTTTCAGTGACCCATAGATCACAATAGCATCATTTTTCTTCAAGAAGGTTCTTGACATACAAATGTGTATGAAGAACTATACTTTAGTAATCATATAGCGGAACTAGTTGGTGGTGTGGAGTTTGGGGAGGGGATAACGGAAATCTCAAGAGATTCTTTAAACTGTATCATAAAATAATAATAATGATAATAATAAATAAAAAAGATTTTAAAAAGGAATAAATAAATCAGATATTCCTTTTAAGATCATTAACTGGTTGCCTTATTTGGAAACTTGTTCTCACTTTCAGGAGAATTGTCTGAAAACGATTTGTTCAAGTTCATGATATTCATGCATGCATGACAGAGCCAGAACTAGAATCCGTTACCCCATTTTGTGTTACTGAACCCCCATGCCAAAGGCAACGATGCAAGTAATGGCATGCAGCTTGATGAGGGCCCAGTGATCACCTGCTAAGTGATCCACGTGTATGACTTTACAAATGTTCAAAAGCAGTAAAAGTTTTGATTGTTCTTCCTAATTTTTGTCTGTAAAATAATCAAAATTAGGAATGGATTAAACTGATCACTTGATTTCTTTTTTAAAAAAAAAAAAGATTTATTTATGATCACTTGATTTCATATCAGAAAATTTGAGGATGGGATTGGATTGGATTGGAGACCTGGCCTGGCTTAGGGGTCTTGCATCTTCCGTTCCATGGCTTTTCCATGGATTTGTTTCTATGCATGCTCTGCTCATGCTCTAATTTCGCACAGCAAAGTAAAAACAAGATCACATAAATAGATGGCACTTGTCTATCAAGTGTGTTCTGCAAATCTGGGACTTTGATTTGTTTGGAAAACGGGCAAAATTTTTTGCAGGAAAGAAACACCATGCAAACTGTTGACCTCACTCACAACAAGGTTTTCCAGCAGAAGATATTCCATTCTGAACATATTCACTGATTTTTACTCTGTGTTGGCTGAATTTATACTGGCCTGGTACTCAGAAATGTGGCCTGGGACTCAGGAACATGGCTGGATCCTGATCTCAAATCTTTTCTTGACATACCATGAAATCTTATCTCAGCAAAGCAGGACACTCTGAGGTACAATGGCAGATCAGAGATGAATCAGAGTGTTCACTGCTATCCAGTATAATTTTGATATGACAGGTCCAGTGACGAAGACCCTGCTTCTTCCACATTGATTTTTACCATGAGCCTAGTTAAATCTGTTGTGAAAAACACCCAAAACTGATTGTAATCATTGTTGTAGAAACCCCAAACTGGGTCTCCTCACCGAACATCAGAAAGTCAATCATTGATACTGGGCTGGTATAAGAAATTAGATCTTCATTGCAATGTGTGGGGAAAGGAGCCAGGTTGCGATTGCTTAATTCCTTTGCTCACCGAGTAGTCAGGGGTGTAGGTTCTTAGATAAATAAAACTGTGGGCTGAATGGTGCATGAGTTAAATGTTCCTGATTGGTCAGCAATGTCATGATCTTTAGGAAACACACCATGGTCAGTTGGGTTCCAACCCTTTTGGGGTTTTATGAATCTAGTTTAGATTCACTAGGACATCCCCAGATGTCACTCTCCAGGCACTAATTGCCAGTAAGGTTTCTATCTATTGGAGAAACAATGACCTCTGGAGTCCAGTAATTAGAAATGAATCAGGCAATTAGATCCCTCCTTAAAATCAGTGAACTCCTTTTGATAAAAGGCAGGCAAGAACACTTTCTGCTAAGGGAGATAGGCAGGAGGCTGGGTTTTGCATTTACGTTATGGGGATTCCTTTTCAAAGCAAAACAATACTCAAGAATAATATAAAATACCCCAACATAGGCAACTGTTCACATAGCATTGTACTTGTTAACTATACCAGTGTGGTCAGCATTTCATAACAAACGAAAGCTAAAAACCTGCAATGTATATAAACATTTGTAAAATGATGAAGCCTCCAGTTGGGAAGTATTGCCTATAACGACCTTTAAAGTGTCAAATAGGTAATCCTTTTTTTTTCTGTATTTCAGTATTAAAATAACCGAGTATTATTGTACAGATATATGAAGTATTTTTCTCCCTAAGTCCTCTTCAAAACAGTCGTGTTTGCAATAACTTCCAGGCAACTGCATGCTAAGAAATGCTAGGTGGTCATAAGATGTCCAAATTTTGTTCAAGTTACTGCTGTAACCACAGAAGAGGTGATTCTTATTGAACAATTTCATACAAAGAATCAGCTCAGGCTCACTGGAGGGTACCGTCATAAGGTCTTGGAATAAGATTTGCATATTTGACATGTAAATAAAAAGTTCTTGGAAAATGTTTGGCATCAAAGAACAAATTTGCTTGTCTTATTGTTCTCAGTTCCTGAAAATTCAAAGCTGTGAATGCAACCAAAGCCATAGGCATGTTAGTTTCCTGAAAAAAATTTATAATGCTTTTGACTATCTTAATTGAACACAAAAAGCTTCTTACTTAATTTTGTCCAATTCTTCACTGTGAAACTTCTCCAACTTGGAGTGAGTTTCATAGTGAGTGAGCCACCTGCAAATTCTACTGTTGCTGTGTTACGATGCCTTCTTTATCCTGTATCTATCTTTTTTACTTATACCTCCAGACTCATAACTCATTGTATTTTTTTGCTTCCTTTCACAGTAACTTAAAGAATTATGCATGATAAATGTTCCACCTAGTTCACCATAAACTAGAATTCATCACAGTTAATAGTATGGTCAAAGTTGTGGCACAGCTAGTTAAGCCACCACTTGAGATGCTGGCGTCTTAAAGTAGGGTGTCAGGTCCTGGATGTTCCACTTCAGTCCAGGTTATTGCATGGTATCAAGTGATGGCCTAAGTGTGTGAGCCCCTGAGACACATGTGCCTATCTCTAACTCTGTCCTAGCCCAGCCCTGGCTGACAGAGTTATTGCATGGTACCAAGCGATGGCGTAAGTGTGTCAGTCCCTCAGACACATGTGCCTGTCCCTAGCTCTGGCCTAGCCCAGCCCTGGCTGATAGAGTTATTTTGGAGGTGTACAGGCATGTGGCAGATCTGTGTCTTTCTCTCCCCCTACTGTGCCTCTTAAGAAATCAATCTTTTAAAAGTATTCAATTGTACTTTTCTCACTTTGAGGTAACATTTACAAGAGACAAATTTCATGAATTTGATTTTCTCTTCCAAGCGTTGATAAAGGCCTGTATAACCAAACACCTAACAGTAACTGAAATCTCACACTATATTGGGAGCCATTTCTCAGGATCTCTCCCAATCGATTTTTCCAGGTAACCATTCTTCTGATGTTTCTCCACCATCGATCCAACTTGTGTCTTTTAAGAATCCATATTAAAGAGCGTGAATGTGAAGGTTTTTAACAGTCTCTTTTCCTTGGTGTGATATTTTTGAGACTCCTCAGGGTGTATGTTGTGTATGAGTCTTCTGTATCTGCTGTTGAATAGCATATTTTGTCTGGAGCAGGTTGTTAGACATGCATGAACCATGCTGTCCCCTAGCAGAATGCCCAGCTTCACTGCCACATCTGGCTCCTGATTCCAGGGTCCTAGTAATGAGGACACTGTGAGGCAGTGCTGATGGCCCCAGGAGTCAGATTCTCCTTTCCTCACATGAGGCCTGACTGAGTTCATTGTTAGACTCCCACCAGTCCCAGGTGTCATCACAGGGAACCAGGGGATGAGATTTAGTGTGTGTACGCTCTCTGTCTCTTCCTCCATATCTCCCTCTCTGTCCCAGTTTCCCAATCTCTGTCTCTCAAATCAATAAGTTAATAATTGATCTACACATATATTTGGTTTCTATGATTCAGCGTTATTAGGAATTAATTTGTTAATTTAAAAATTTTATCCATACAGCAGACACTGTATGAACACAACCATGAACAAACCAAAGGCAGATAGGGTGAGGAAAGCGGTTAGTGGATGTTGGGGAAGATAACTTTCTACAAAATGTGTCAGACGAATTCATACTTTGAACAAAAGTTATAACAGTAACAACAACAACAGCAACAGCAAAACTTTGTGACAAAATGACTCAGGTGATTTGCCTTGAACATACTCACTTCATTTTATCCTGCTTTACAGAGCAACATCATGGGGCCAACATCATGGGGCATGGGAATAAGCCACCACCTGTGATGCGAACTTCCTACATGACTGCCAGTCCAAGCCCTGACCATTCCATTTGCAATCCAGCTCCCTCACATGCCAGGAAAGGTCCATGTCCTTGGGACCTTCCCACCCACTTCTGATCCAGCTGTCTCTAACAAGCCGGGAAAGGCCCATGTCCTTGGGACCTTCCCACCCACTTCTGATCCAGATGTCTCTAATGTGCTGGGGAAGGCCCATGTACTTGGGACCTTGCCAGCTGCTTTGGAGACAAGGAAGGAGATGCAAACAACTGGCTTCTGTTTTGCCCAGTTGCCCAGTGCTAGCTGTTGCAGCCATTTGGACAAGGGGCTGGCAGAAGAAAGATTCTCTCTCTCTCTCTCTCTCTCTCTCTCTCTCTCTGTGTCTCTCTCTCTCTCTCTCTCTCTCTCTCTCATGTCTTTCTCATTTTTTTCTTTCTTTGTACCTCTACCTTTCAAACAATTTTAAAATGGTTATTTTGAAAAAAGCTATCTCCACGTAAAAGTCTAATACTGTACTTTCTCATTGTAAGAAAGCAAATAATAGAGAATGAAGATGAAGGAGAAAGGAGAAAGATAAAAAGCAGAGATGTGGGAGAAAACAGAGTCTTGGTCTACCTGTGTTTGACACCTGTAGTCTTAGGTATTAAGTAACTTGGAAAGACAATTTTTCCACTAAAAATGTTTTTATGTGACATAGAGACATAGATGGATAAATAAATAGACCAAGAGATTTAATTTTATATGTAAACTTGAGAGGATCATGGTTCCTATATACATTGTAGGCGTTACAGTAGATGTGTCCTTATGGGCAGTTTGGGTAAGATTGTCATGGAGCAGTGGCCTGTGAGCATGGCAGCTAACTCTGCTAGTGTTTGGACTCTAGCTGAGGGCCAGAGCGGAACAAGGACTGAGTTTCTTCTGCAAGGAGTTCTGCCAGCAGACCACCACCAATTGTTCATTGCGACATCAGCACTTCTCTGGCCCCATCCAGCTGGCATGTCCTCCAGATGGTAGAGGTGCCAGCTTTCCTAAGTCAGTGATCTAGCTGCTTAGAAATCTCCCTGCATAATTACATACTTTGCTGACTGTTTCTCTGGAGCCCCCAGTACAGCCCATGAGCATGTGTAGTCATGCATGTTGAGACCCATGGCATATGGCAGAACTTGGTCACTTGTTAATTCTGGTCCCTCTCTAATGATGGGCAGATAAGATTCGTCTTGGGGACCTGAGTACACCAGCAACAGCAGTCTGACCTGAACACCACCTAAAACACATGCTCAAATAGAAATACACACTGTGCCTTCAGGGTCTATTTGGGTGACTGAAAGCATGCATCCAACATCCTTAACTCTTTAAAAACCACAAAACAGTAGCACAAGACTTCCTTTGCTGTGATTGACTTTTGATCCAAACAGCAGAAAAGAAGGATCGAGGAAAGGATGAAAAATGTCATTATACACATAACCCATATAAACTGAATGAATGAATATTACTTTATATGATTTCAAAATAAATAAAAACAAATACAAAAAATAAAGGGGATGGAAGAGAGGCATAACAACGATGTCTCTGGAAGCTGCAAAGCAACAGTATCAAAACTCGCTGACCTGGCACAAGCACGCGGGTGTGTGGCAGGTGTGTGGGATGTGAACTGGAAGCGAATGTGCCTGTGTTGCGCATGTCTGAGTGCCTCAGGGAGAGGTGTGGAATCAGCCCTTGAGAGTCAAATTGTGGGAAAGCTAGGTGACAGGAACCGAGATGGTACATTACAGTTTCCTGAAGCTCGGATCCCCCGACCATGTCCTCCCTCAGTTCAGAGTAGTGCGGGTTGGAGAGCGCTGAGCCACCCGAGGAAGCGTAACAGTTCACTTTCACGGAGGAAGGGAACAGTACACACTAAGGGTTTACAAAGAGATTCAGGGTGTTACTTTTTAAAGATTTGACTTGTCGCATGAAAACAATATTAGTTTTGCTTTTAATATTAAAAGCATATTATATAACACAGGATTTTTGTGAATTAACAAGGAGCTACTTAGAATATACTTGATATTAACTTTATATACATTAGTAAATAAAAGGGTACCATGCAGAAACTAGAAATATAGCACCAAAAGCTATTACTCATATTAATTTTCTGTTTCAATGTTTTATCAGGAAATCTCAGGAGAACACATTAAAACATTAAATGGGTATGACATCATGCTAAGCTTTTTAAATTTAAGACAATCAGATTTACAACACTCATGTGTGAGAACACAGAGGGATACTTGATACTTACCACCCAGTTTCTAAAGAGCTTGTGTTCTATAAAGCTTAGAGGGATAAAGCGACAGGAGTATTGGCATTTGTAGAGTCAAGAGAGAGGACTGTTTCATTTCACAAAGAAATGCCCATCAACAGAGGATTGGATAAGAAAGCTATGGTTCATCTACTCCATGTAATACTACTCAGCTATTAAAAAAAAAAACAAAATGCAGTTCTTTGTGGCCAAATGGGCCAAACTGGAAACCATAATGCTAAGGGAAATGAGCCAATCACAAAAGGTTAAATACCACATGTTTGCCTTAATTTAAGATGATATGATCTTATGTATAACATGTTATGTTTTGAATGTTATATGTTGTGTATAAACTAAAATTGAAGTATAGGTGAGGTGGTCACAGAAGGTGGCTGGGAACCCGCATTTACTTTTAACATATTGGTTACTCATTACTATGTCAATTAATTCCATAATGATGTAAATTTTTGCTGATGGTATGTTGGAGCTTTTAATTGACTGGGATGATACTCTGCTGGCTCTGTCATCAGACCAGAGAGGGTATACCTAAGAAGCCGTTGAACTTGACGGGACAATAAGATGCTGGACTCTATGTTTGGTATACGCTTGCAATGGGGAAATCTCAACTGAACTTGAGCTGTGGTTATGCAACAAGGTGGAGGAATCCACCATGGTGGGAGGGTTTGGGGAGGGGTGGGGAGAACCCAAGTATCTATGTAACTGTGTCACATAATACAATGTAATTACTGAAGTTAAATAATAAATAATTAAAAAAAAAAAAGATACTCTCTTTGCTTTTCCCCTTATCTCTTCCCCAACGTCCCTACCTGTCCCTCCCCGCATCATTGATTTCCCCTTTAGTTTTACAAAGGATGTCTCTCATGAACAGTCAAACATCCATCATGCTGTTAACAAAGCGTGTGGCTATGCCTTTTCAACAACGGTACCTGGTACCTGCCAAGTGCACACCTGCCATTTCAAGAGTGGTGTCTGATTGGTAACGAATAGTATGCAGGCAGGTAGGTTGCACAGTGACCTGGAGATGGGTCTGAGTTGCAGCACGTTCCGCTAGCTCCTTCTTTCACTTCAGAGTAACAAGCTGTACCCAGAAGTACCAGCTTGTTAAGCCATTCCCATTATGGACTCATAGACTGCTTTTGTTTGGGGGCTATATGGACAAAGCCATTATAGACATTTTTACATTGAATTTTCTATAAACGTATGTTTCTATTATTCTGAAATTAATGATGAAGGGTGTTATGGCTGGGTTATAGCGCATGTGCTTAAGTTTATATTATACAAATGATGAAATGTGTTTCAGAATGATTGTATCATATTTTCTCCAGAAATATATGGATCATAAAATTTCTTGGGATTCTCAGCAGCACCTGAAGTGAACACAATTTTCTTTTCGCATTGTGTGGTGAAATCTCATTACAGGTTTAATGTGCATCTCTCTAATGGCTAATGAAGTCAAATATATCTTCCTGTGCTTGTTTCTTATCCAGCTATCCTTTCTGGAAACCTTATGTGTTTTCCTCTTTTACAATTGAATTATTGGCTTATTTTTTTTGTTGATTTTTGCATTCATTAATTCAGATACAAGTGTTTTCACAGATGAAACTTACAAATGTTTTCAAATTTCACCTTACTTTTTCATAATCTTAATACAGATTTGCATGAAACTATATTAGTATTTTTTCTGAATTTCAGTTTCCCCTTTCCTGAGATCTATTTGCAGTGCCAAACTGGGGGGACACTCTTAATTCAGCTTCCAATCTCAAACAAGTACTATAATTTTAAATGTAATATTATGATGTTGCTTTATAATTATTTTAACTTTTTAAAATTTTGATTTTAGAGACAGTGAGACACATAGTAAAAGAAAGAATTCCCCAAATGACCAGAGGTGGGCCAGGCTGAAGCCAGCAGCTAGGAACTCAGCCCAGGTCTACCCCATGGTGGGCAGGGACCCCAGTATTCCCATCACCACCTGCTGTTCCCCAGGTGTGCATCAGCACAAGGAGTAATGGGAGTCTGCTGACTTCTTAACTGCTGTATCATATGTCTGACCTAGTTTATGTCTAATTGGTGAGTCATTTTGAGTAAAATGTGTTGCTTGTGATGTAAAGTTTAGACGACCCACATTTTACCTGTGTTTCTCCACTGAGTTATCTTTGCTCCTCTATTTGGGACCCTCTCTTCTTGTCTGTCCTATCTGTGGGCTTCTCTGAACTCTGACTGATCTTAACATAATCAAACACCTACCTAATGGCTTATGAAAGAAACAATGCCAGTAAGATAAAGAGGAAATTCTTGAGCAATGGGCTTGTGACTACATTCTTGTCAATTTAGCAAACAGAAGACTGAATAATCAGTCTGGTCCTCCCTGTGTCCTTAGAGCCAATTTGGAATCGGGTAACATTGATGTGATTATGACATACAAACAGCCAAAAGAATGCTGATTCTTACACTGAAGAATGCATTGATGCCTTATGCTGCAGGAGACTGGTTTACTTTGCTTTTTTTCTTTTTTAAACCTCTTAAGTTTTAAAATCACTTCTTCAATCCATAAATGACCTCACACTGTGTTTCTCCTGTTCTGAAGAGGCCCAGGAAACAGAAGCAAAAATTATTTTCTTGCTACTTAGAGGTTTCCTTGCAACAGAGGTTTTCAGAATGAATAAATACAATGGCAAGTGATAAATAAGTTATTTGTTTACTATCTTCTCTAAAGCACAAGTCTTAACTATTTGAGTATAATGAGAGAAATAAAAATAAATTTACCTGATAGTTACCTGCAGCTGATTACTGCTTTTACAAGTGCAGGACTTTAGTGGAACAGCTATTCATTGAACACACTGTTAATTCAGCCAGAATAATGTTTGCATAGCCATTGTACCTGGTGATTCTGTAACACGAAATAGAAGACTTTCTGAGTGACATTCTGAGTTTTTATTAGCAATAGAGATTTAGTTACATGATTTCTGGTAAAAGCATGGAGATTTCAGGTTTAGATCAGTGTAACTGAAAGAGAAATTAGGCCATTTAGTTTAAAACACTACTCTTCAAGTGTAACATTTTTAAATATTCTTGCATTACAGTATGTTTCACGATGTCTCCTAAAGCAGTGCCATTGTGATCATCCGACACAATGGAGAGAGCAACCAAGGGAGTAAACACGACACTCAACTTGCTAAGAAAAACTGAAATTCATTATATATTCATTATTTCACACAGTACTGTTGTAGGTATACAGTCCCATCCCCCACACCCCGTTTCTCTCTCCCAGTTTTCAGCAATGCAGAGGTACTAAGTTGAGAGAAACACTGACTGCAATTTGGCCCAGTTCTATTCAGTCCATGCACTGAAATCTAAATCTCTCTCTCCCTTTTTTTTTAAAGATTTATTTATTTTTATTGGAGAGGCAGCTTTATGGAGAGAAAGAGAGACAAAGATCTTGTGTCCACTGGTTCACTAACCAACTGGCCACAACAGTCAGAACTGAGCTTATCCAACGCCAGGGGCCAAGAGCTTCTTCTGGGTCCCCCACACAGATATATTCCTCCACTGTTTTCCCCAGCCACAAGCAGGGAGACGAAAGGAAAGTGGAATAACCGAGACACAAGCTGGTGCCCATACGGGATGCTGGTGCTTACAAGGTGAAAGTTTAGCCATGGAGCCATCATTCCAAATCCTCTTTGTCTTTTTCTCCGCTTCCCTCATCCCTTGAAAGGAAAAGAAAGGAAAGAAGAACAAAGTTTAAAACACAAGTGAGGTGATGTATGTCTTTAAGGTTTTTAAGAGAGAAGATTTGATATAGAGTAATCCGTAAGCCCAAGGTCAGCCCTTCACAGACACAGTAAGTTAAACAACAGTCCACAGAATCAGCATCACCTGTGGCTACCAGTTCAAGCCCAAGTCTCTCCACCACGGACACAGCTCACAGTTAATGCACGTGGGAAAGAGCATGGGGCATTGCGCCCACGTAGGAGACACAGCTTCTGGACTCTGCAGGAGACTAACTCTAACCATGGCTGTGTCTGTGTCCTCTCTCTGTAGCTCAGTCTTTCAAATAAACAGACAAGTGTTTCAAAATAACACCTAGCAATACTTATTTTGTTGCTTGACTACAACATTTTTTAATGAATTAAAATCATGTTATTGTTTTCAGCTAAGATTTTTACTGATTATCTATTTGTTATGTTGTATGAATTGTGATAAGCATGTTTTATACATGTACATATATAACCAATTGATTACCTCAGTAACTTTATAAAAAACATGTAAGAATCTTATAAAGTTCATAGCACATATTGCTAATAAGTATAGCAAAAAATGATAATACAGTACAGTACACATTTCAACTCCCAAATAAAAGATGTACTCCCAACAAAACCATTAAATATATCTTAACAAGTCGCTGCACTATCTACAATCATCTGTACCTACAATGTCACGATGCAATTAAATAGCAAAATGATGAACTTGTGGCTGCTTTTAAAGACAGCATCACTGTAATGACCTGGGGGGAACAGTGGAAGGTTTGGACCAGTGGAGCGGAAACCCTACACCTGTGGAACTGCACCATACAAAAAGAAATTTACATCTCAACTGCAAATTGTTTTCGCTGAAGTGAGATCATCTCTTATCATATTTTCCACATTTTTCAAATATTCTATCACTCATGCTACTGTAAAATCAGAAAACAATATTCAGTTGAAACAATATTTTTCCTCATTCCAACATGAAGTCTGTGTGAAAAATTTAAATGTAACTTAATCCTCTTGTTCACTGAGCTCTATTTAAATTAGAATCCCTGTAAGTACAGAGGCAGTGGTTTTTTCTCTAACAAGTAGCAAACATTGATTATAAACCAGTGTGTGTGAGATGACAATAATTTTTTTTTTTTTTTTTTTAATTTTAAAGAATTTATTAACAGATTTGATTCTCAGGGTCACAGCAAATATATGATAGATACTAAAATATACCTCTCATCATTTCTCATGTTAACACGACATTAGTACAAAGAGAACAGATTCAACATAGTTCACAGATCCAACTCTAACATATAATTCTCTACCTCCCTCCCATTGTCCGTTTTTGTATTCTTTTCCTTTTTATTTGTTTACTTTTGTCTTCCTTTTTGATGACACATTTTTAATTTACATTATAGCATAGTTTAAGGCTATTAAATAATGATTTAGTAAGTAACAAACTAAGAGCTATATATATTAATCAAATAAAAAGACATTCATTTTACTTATGGCAATTTAAAAATGATCACTCAAGATTTTATTGCTACCATTTTTCAAAGTCATTCAATATTAATCAACAGTAGCACTAAAATGGCTTAAGGAAATGGCTAACTTATGGCTGGATATTATGCTATTTTTAACATTTAACATTTGAAGTATCTGTGAGCATAACTTTAAACATTTTCTCTGGATCTCCATTGTGATAAAACAGCTTCAAAATTTATCAAAGTTAAAAATGTTTACCTTTAGAGCTTAAGACTTAGAAATTCATGGTTAAAATGGCAATATACAACCAGTTGAGAATAAAACATGTAAAAATTCAAATTCAAAAGAGAGACCTTAAAGAAAATGAAAAATATGCAATCAATTGAAAAAGAGGAATATAGAGAAAATGTGAAATCTGCAGAAAATAAAAAGATGAAATAATAATTGTATATACAGTTTTACAAATGTAAACAGATTAAACTCATCATGATATAATCACATGGTTATACATTTCAAAATGAGCTACATGTTTTTTTAAAATATAAGTATATGTATGTTATATAAGTCATAAGGATATGAAATGTGAGTTTAATTAAAAAATATGTGCTATAGTATTAAAAATGTTTCAAAGATTAACATACAAATCATCTTAAGATAAAAATCACTATTAATATAGATAGTTGCTAACTAATGATAAGCTATTTAATTCATCTAGAAGTTAATAGTAATATTAAATTTATATATATAAATGTATAATCAATTATACATATATATGTATAATCAAAATAGCTCCTAAATACTAGAATTAACAGAATTATAGATATTTTAAAATTTCTGTAAAGATATTTAAAAATCTCTATTTTAATTGACATTAATATTTATGTGATCATTTTTAAATTGCCATAAGTAAAATGAGATGACAATAATTTTAAAGAAAAAAAGTCTAAAGAAAAAGACCATAAAGAGACACCCTTCTAAGTAAGCACATTCTGTTGGAGTCTGATCCTCAACTCAGTTCCCATATCAGAACATCTTCAGACAGCCAGTCAAAGGTCTTTGCCTCTTTAGAAAGTGAAAGGTTAATTTGCTTTTGGAACTCCATTTCAGAATGGGAGAAATCTCTACCCACAAGGCTTCCAATTCCGCATGCCTCCTCCTCTCCACTGGTCAGGACTGGAGGCTTGCAACGTTGCAGGTAAATATGACTGGAGAGAGGGTGCCACCAGATGTAAGAGGCATTGTATTTTGAATTACATGCTGAACAGGGGAGGATTGTTCTGATCTGTGTGTATGCCTGCATCGTTTCCCCCTTCGCACAGAGGTCATCTGCAGAAAGTAGTGAAAGTAGCCGAAATCAATTTTACTTGAGAAAATTGTGTCTGAATGAAAGATAAACGCTTGGCCATGGGAAGATCAATTGCTTTTAGTCTAAAGTTTTTCAACAAGATGAAGAGTGTATGTTTGTGGATGTATCTGTACATAGAGACGTGACAGACTCACTGGAACATCTGCACATTCATGCAAACCTACACAGACCCATGCTGGGAAAATACACGCCACAGGGACCCATCCATACACACAGGACACTTTCACATTACTGATATGTGACTATTTATAATTTACTTTGTATGAGTTTCTGCTAGACTGCAATCTTTGAGTGTAATGAAAATGTTAAACACACTTTTGCGAAAATATAAGTGAAACATTGGATTTAAAAGTGAAATCGATGTGTCACATCTTTCTCTGTGACACACATACAGTATATCATCTCCTTGGGCAATCTGGAATGTGATCCTGAATTTGAGAGTGCTGAATACCACGTTTCCCTCAACTCACAAGATGACAATGAAACTGAGTGTAATTCTCTTTCACAAGAGCACAGTTCAGGGCAAACTGCAGCATATGATCCCACGGGGTCAAGCGTTGATGATGCAATGGCTGCTCCGAGCATTGAAGGGACCCTGACTCAAGCTATGCTGCTACAGGTATCCAAGCGGCCATGTGGCCCTGTGTGAGGGTATGTGAACAGTCACAGTTGTGAAAACAGGACCAGTGTGGTCACACTCGGTGTTGTGCCTAGCCTGAGCTCACAGGGTTCCCCCTGAGGACTCTGGGAGACCATCTGCTGTCTAGTTCATAGAGGGAAGATACCGCAATGCTTTTCAAATCAAAATTACAAGAATTCAAGAGACTACCATAAATTGCACAGGAGGTGGAAGACCCACTGGAGAGGGTGGGCATCTTCGACATGAGCCTCTATCTATGTGCACACTCACAGACATTAAAAAAATGTTCATTTTATTTGTTATGAACACTGTATTTCTCTCTTCTATTCCAAACACACATGATTTCATTGACATGTCCTTTTACAACTATAAAAACATGAATGCTTGTTGTAATATTTCAATACATTCATAAAAACAAAGCATAAAAATGATTCTTCAATACTCCCATCCTTGAGAAAGCAAATGTCAGTAATTTGGGGTCTAATGTTGAAAACAAATACCCAAGCTCCTGCTTTCTGTCATGTTGTTGCTACTCTCAGAACTGTGAGAGGGCACCAAGGCTTTGTGGAGTGGAAACTGGGTAAGAGGCATTCTTGCAACTTCATGGGAATTGATAATTGGCTTTTGATGATATATATAAATGAAGGGTTACATGTAAAAATTATTTCACATAGATACAAAGGGTTGAATGTTTTCACCGTCACAATATCTCATGATATCCTTTTATGTCTACATCACTTCCTCTGTACTCTCAACACTCTCAACCTCCAGCAATCCCTAATATTTTCTTCAGTTCTTTGAAATTTCCTTTGTAATAACAAATAACGGAATCACACCATATGTCATTTCCTCCTGACCTTTGTTCTACTGAGCACAATTCTGAGAGCCATTCAGGTAGTTGCCTGTACTGAAAGTCAACACGCTGGATCCGGCATCCCGCTGGGTAGCAGAGGAGCTGCCGTCTAAGTTGCCCACATACGGGAGGTATCTACACAGTTTCTTTCCACCTTTTGGATCAACATGTTTTGATGTTCATCTCGTCTTCATGTGAATCTGCCTTTTTGTTTCTCTAGGAATGATGGTTTATAAATGAGATAGAACCAATTTACCTTACTTTCAGTTAACTCCAATTAATACTGTCTTTATCATCATACTTTTGGTTTCAATTCTAACTCTTTACCCGACCATAGATCCCAAAACTTTATTTTTTCCTGAAAATTGTATAGGTTTATGATCTACATTTACACCCACAATCCACTTTCAGTGAATTTTGCTATAAACTACTAACTAAATAGAAGTTCACTTTATCCCACAGATGACTACTTGCTTCAATAACATTTTCTGAAAATGTTTCAGATATTTCCATCAATTTCTCTCTGTTCCTCGGTCAAAACGAAAGTGAGAATAAACATACATTTCAAAAGCGTCATGAAAAAGTGGATGTGCCCAAATATTGATTTTTTTCAAACACAAAGTTGTGTGAATGAACTGTTATGGCTGTTGTAAAGATTATATAAACTTCTCAACTAAAACAAGTTGGACAGTTGAGTAGAGAGTCTATTTCAGATCACTCTGATTTCTGACAAACACTAGGTTTTCTCTTGGGAGAGCTGGAATTCAGCCTCTGTCTCTCCTTGTCACGAGTGCCTCGTTCATCCAACAAGTGATCGAATTGCTTTTCATGTGTTGCCACTGCTACAACTGTTGGTCCTGCACAGACACCAGACAATAAGCTAACACAATTCAAAGGTGAGCATGAGCGTTTGCAGAGGCCACCAAGTTCTTGCATTTTTAGGTGATAAGCAGCTCCCTTTTAAAAGTTGAGGAAGCTTTGCCCCAATTGTGTATGCAATGCACTATGTCTCGTGAAATACTCCATGCTTTAAAATCCTTGCCATTAATAGTTAAGTGTTTGTGTACTTAGAAACTTGATAACACATTATTCTCTGCGGCTTTGCTCTGCCCCAACATGCCTGGATTGTGCATTTCCTAGTGTTTTTGGTGGTTGAATGTCAAATGTACCTCATAGTAAAGATAGAATCTGGGAAAATATTGTTTCACCTTTGTGATACTCGACATGTTTATTGCTAACACCTGACTTCCAAAATTGTATTAAAAATTAAATAAGGGGTTACTCAATACCATGTCAATTAACTCCATGATGTTATAAATTGTTATTGATGTTCTGTTATGGTTTTACATTGAAAGGGATGATATTCTGCCAGCTCTACTTTCAGACCGGGGATGGTCTCCCAATGAAACTGTTGAATTTATCTGGATCATAGGATGCTGGACTGTATGCATGGTAAATGCACACAGTGCAGGAATCATGACTGGATGTGAACTGTTCCACTGCAACACTGTGGAGGAATCCATCATGGGGGAAGGGTTTGTGGAGGGATGGGGGAATCCCAGACCCTATGAAACTGTGTCATAACACAAAATTAAAAAATAAAATAAATAAATAAAATGAAATAATTTAAAAATAAATAAATAAATAAATAAATAAATAAATAAATAAGGATACACTTTATTCCCAGGCATTTTCTCAAAGCTGTGATTATTTAGGGAGGAGGACAGGTGACTGTATACAGGTATGAGCACGTAAGATCACGTTCTTCTTTTTTAAAACATTTATTTTATTTATTTGTATTGGAAAGTCAGATATACAGAGAGGAGAAGAGACAGAGAGGAAGATCTTCCGTCCTATGATTCACTCCCCAAGTGGCTGCAATGGCTAGAACTGAGCCGATCTGAAGCCAGGAGGCAGAAGCTTCTTCTGGGTCTCCCATGCGGGTGCAGGGTCCCAAGGCTTTGGGCCGTCCTCAACTGCTTTCTCAACCTGCAAGCAGGGAGCTGGATGAGAAGCGAAGCCACCGGGACTAGAACCAGCGCCCATATGGGATCACAATGCATAAGAGACAAGGACTTTACCCACTAGGCTACCTTGCCGGGTCCGTAAGATCACTTTCTTTAACCTTATTGAAATTATAAGAGATTCAAAGTATTATTATTCTTGTCTGCTGGGCTGGGGATTCGCTGCTGTGTGCTGCAGCCACGCTCCTGCCTTTGCTAAGTCGCTACTAAGCAGAAAACAGTAAAGGGGTCGCATGCAGAGGTCAACACCTAGACAGAGTCATGGAGTGAGTGAGACCCTGCGGACAGTGTTACCTGTATGTCTAAGGCCCGTCTTGGCGCCTGTAGCGCAAGCCCAGCTCCACCGGTTGTCCTTCCTCCACGTCACCTTCACAGCAGCCCTGTCAGCTCTTTCAGGTTTGGGAGGCCCGCTTCATGTCTGCAAGCCTTGCGGTCCCCAAAAGTCACAGAATGTGACCGAGAAGATGAAGTAATCACAACACCCAGACTCGAACTCTCGATCTTCCAGCTCTGAAGTAGAGTGTCCACAGGAGTCTCACCACATCTCGTCCCTGTGTGTTCAGGGCTGCGCTGCAGCACCAAGAGATACATGACTGATAGAAGACTGAGCAGGAGCCGCACAGGGAGCTCACCTGCTGACTATCCTTTGGCTCGCAATCCTCATTTTTGGGTCTTGGGATCTCCAGTTCATAAAAGGAATGCTGAGTTTCTTTCATTTCAAGAAATGCTTAGAGCATCAGTGATTCCTGCAGAATGAAGCAAAAGTCATTGTATCTGGATATACATCACCTCATCTCTCAGGACCTCTGCATCTAACCTCAGGACTCAGACCTGAAGATGAAAAAGACAATTTGTTGTTAAAAAAAAAAAAAAAACAACACATGCATCTGGTACCATGCAAAGCAGAAGGGGCAGGGTTCTGCTGCCAATAGACAGAGGAACAATGCGTTCCTCCAGGAGGGGAGATGCGACAATGCAAGAAGCTGTGGTGAACCCTACACAGAGGAAACAGAAGGGGCGTGTGGCAGGGCCCACTCCACCTAGAATGCCATCTGTACATTCACAGCTTTACACACTTCGCAGCCACAAGAGTAAGCTGCCCTGCTGAGAGCAGATGACTCCACGCCTGTGAGTCTGCAATTCTTTTGTCTGCCTTCTCAACAGGAGATTTGATTACCTGAATCCTGCCAAAACCATTTAGGAAGAAATTAGTTTCCCAAATTTTACTACCTTGTCAGGCAGAAGTCCCATGTGACAAGCCAAGCAAAAGCAGCAGTTCCCACTGGGCTGCCTTGAAAAGTGAATGTTGGAAATGTCAGATGAGGTCAGTGTGAAGGAAAATACCCTTTCTCTGAGTTCTGAGTTCTTGCTCAAAGTCTTAATTTTTCCAGGCAAACTCAGGAATTAATCTGTTTTTTATTCACATGAAGAGATCATGTTTTGGGCCCAGCATAAGTGGTCTAGCGGCTAAAAGTCCTTGCCTTGCTCATGTTGGGATCCCATATGGATGCTGGTTCTAATGCCGGGAGCCCTGCTTCCCATCTAGCTCTCTGCTTGTGGCCTGGGAAAGCAGAACGACCCAAAGCCTTGGGACCCTTAATCTGTGTGGGAGACCTGGAGGAGGCTCCTGGCTCCTGGCTTCAGATCAGCACAACACCAGCCGTTGCGGCTCACTTGGGGAGTGAACCATCAGACGGAACATCTTCCTCTCTGTCTCTCCTCCTCTCTGTATATCTGACTTGGCAATAAAAATAAATGTATCTTAAAGAGAGAGACCACGTTCCCATTTAAATGGGGTAAAATATAGAACACGATCATGGATGCTTACGGTGCTGGCACTGTGATTCAGCTTGCGCAACGACCACATACAATGGCAGTATCCTAAATCAGAACCCCAGACTGATTTCCAGGCCCTCGCTTCTGAATCGGCCTCTTACTAATACACTTGAGAACGTAACCGAGACGGCTCAAACAATCAGCCCTGTCGTGTGCTGGATTTCCGGCCCCAACCTGACTGTCACAGACATTTGGCCTACAAACCAGTGGATGGAAGATCCTCTCTCATCTGCCTCTCAAATAAATATGCATTGCTTTTTTTTAAAAAAAGTGGTAATTGAGGACAGGAAGGGAAAAATAATAGAGGACTCAGAAAATAGAAAATTACAAAAATCTCAGGTTTATTTGTAAGTGGAAAATCAGATATACAGAGAGGAAGAGAGACAGAAAGGAAGATCCTACATCCGACGATTTGCTGGCCAAGTGGCCACAACTGCAGGAGCTGCATGGATCTGAAGCCAGGAACCCGGAGTCCCTTCTGAGTTTCCCATGTGGGTGCAGGGTCCCAAGGCTTTGGGCCATCCTCCACTGCTTTTCTAGGCCACAAGCAAGGAGCTGGGTGAGAAGTGGGGCTGTCAGAATTAGAAAAGGCACCCAAATGGGATCCTGGTGCATATGAGGAGAGGACTTTAGCCACTAGGCTACTATACCAGGTCCAAAATCTTAGTTTTTGAAAACAGTGATAGACATATTATGCTTTTTAAAGGTTTCCTGTGAGAAAATCCACATGAGTATGCTTTTATGCCAACCTTTGAAGGAAGAGTGTATTGCAGCTGGCACGTGTGCCTTTTGACCCTGAGACTGAAAAGGTTGAGCTATAAGAAAGCAAATTTGACTTGTCCAACTTATTCAAACAGTAGCACAAAGAAAGCAGTGTAAATACCTCAAGTAGGTCTCATTTATCAAATGTTGACTCTAATATTGTCTGTTATGCATCACATGCCTATTCATATAATCAAATTACATAAAAATATAGCTGTTCAGTAATAATGATAATAATGATGATATTAACAGCACCTGCAATCACTTTAATTGTATTTGCAATGACTTTTCAAGCTACAAGTCTGTGGAATTTTTATGACTCTGCGTTCCATTCCAAGCAAGCACAGAGATGAAATTACTTCAGTGCATCGCAAGAAGGAATAAAATTAAAAACCTTTAGCAATGACTATTACTGGGTAAGAAACTTAGTCATGTGAAATTGGATTCAGTGCAAAATAATAGGTATCATTTTTCTTGAGATATAAAAGAAATTCAGTGCTGCATAACTCTTTCATTAACATAAATTTTAGTGGAGATTGCACATTCCCTTTATTTAAAATATAATGTAGGAGCTTCTTTATTTCCAGTTGATTGGAACGGACTAAGTGGGACGAAGTAGAAAGTTCTGTGAGATCTATATGGTCATAATTTCCATGTGAGCCACGCATGATTCTTCAATGCTGGGTCTAAATGCCACTGATATAACAGATGGAAAAGTAACCGAGTCATTCTGAATTCTGGCGTTTCAAAGTCCCATAGTTTCTTCGACACTCAAGTCTTCTGCCTATCACCCAGCTGTGCATACGCAGACACGTGGAACAATATCGGATGGGTTTTAGGAGGCACAAAGCCAGGGATGAGTGGTAGCAACATCCCTTGCTGGCTGGGGAGCCAAGTCCAGGAGGAGGAGTGTTGCATACCACACTGGGCATTTTATCTTCCTTTTGTGCTTGTGTTGTCCTGGGCAACTGTGTCACAGAGATGGCCAACAGTTCCCACTGCTGTATCTCGGAGAGAAAAGTGCATTCTGATAAGCTCAAGGTATTGACGAGATCATGAGTAGGCAGGAGAAACCCTACACACAGCTGTTTAATGACTGAGTATTGTCATCCCCACTTCAAAGACTGTAAAGTGTTCTGTTCTTATATTGCCAGGGTGAACAGTGAACGCTCGAGTTCTGGCAGAGCCTCCATCATCATCTGTTTTCCACATGAGAAACATCCAGGTGGGTGTCTGGTGTGCAGCAGATACGAAAAAGGAAAGATGAAATCAGTGAGGTGACTGTGCCATCCCCTCATGGTTGAGTCACTAAGGCGCTGCGCAGCTGGAGTGCAATCCCTGGCAGCAAGCACGTGAGGAATCAGATGTTTGAGGATGTGTAACACAGTGCTGGTTCTCACAGTCAGCACAACAGGGTTCCTGGAACTCACACCTCAGCAGGAATGAGCTTGAAGAATTCTCACAGGGTGTCTTATTTAACTCTTGCAGCCCTTCATTTTTATTATATGTCTGTATATGTATTTTTACATTTAATAAATATTCGTGAAATAGCAATAAATTCATAGCGTTCTCTATCATAACAGCTTTCATTATCTTGTTTTACATATTACATTATGTGCCTATTTTTGCACTGAAAAAATCATATGTTAAGTGATGCATTTCCATATATGTGTACTTGGCTAACTTATTTGAGGAAGAAATGGACACACATGCAAGCAGATTTCCTAAACACTGGTTCATGCCCCAAGTTCAGCTCCTGGACTAGGCTGGGTGGAAATCAGGAGCCAAGATCCTAAGCCAGTTCTCCATCAGTCATGCGGCAGAGACACCAGCTACTTGATCTGTCACTGCCTGGCAAACTGTACGTCGGCAGCAGGCTGGGACGCAGCAGTCAGTGCTGAGCAGAGAATCCAAGCACGGGGCACAGGTTGTGGTCTTTCTAGATGGCATCTTGTCTGGATGATACCTGGTCGTAAACATCTCCTGTCTTTCATTGCAATTGCTTACAGGTGAGGATCACTAGTCTACATAGTGAAGGACGTGCTTGGACACTTGCCACCTCTGGGGGAGACCAGTCCTGGCTCTGACCTGCCCATCCCTGCCACTATGGTCATTTCAAGTGACCCAGACAGCAGGGGATCTGCTCCCATCCCAAGCTTGTCTTTGCTTTCTTTCTCCATCACTCAGCCTTTAAAATCAATAAAAAAAAATTCAGAACGATTTGAACAAATGAATTCATGCCTAATCATTGAATGGTGAAAATTGTAAGCAAATTATAGCACAGGAAAAAAAATCCTGATGCAAATCAGTGTCTGTTAAAATACACCTGAAAAATTATTGCAAATAACAAAGTTAAGCAATAAACTAATGATATTTTTAAAACAAGGCAAACAGTTGTGCTAAGGGTTAAAATGCCACTTCGGGCAGCCTAATACCACATCAGAGTATCTTGGTTTAAAGCCCAGCTCTGTCACCAAGTTTCAGTTGGCTGTTCATGTAACCCTGGGAAGAAGCAGATGCTGGCTCAGTAGCTGGGTGTCCGCCACACACGTGGGATGGCTGGATTGCGTCCCTGGCCCCTGAATCCATCTTGGTCTACTTTCAGCTGCAGCAGGCACTTGGTGAGAGGGCCAGGATCGGGCGGGCCCTTCTCTCTGGTCTCTCTCACTCTTATTCTCTCATCATCTGTATTTTTGCAGCTCAAGTAAACAGAATAAAAATAAATAAAAACAATTCAACACCTAACGGAGGATTTCACTGAAGCATTTGAAATGTTATTTTATCATGCTGGATTTTAATTGATTTTTTTCTTTGAATTCTCTGTCTGATGTTTCAGGGTGGATGTGATGTTCCCTTAACCAGGGCAGATCTCAACCTTTCCAGGTAAAGTAATTAAAAATGGGTGTCCCTTTCATGATTCACATTTCTAACTCCTGCTGTTTCTCTAAATAATTCTTTTGCCTTCTCCATCCTGACTCTGAATTCAAACACTTCTGTGTGGCTTCTCATATCTTCAGGCTAAGTGCGTACATTTTTAACGGCTGATGTACTTCTCATGAAGAAAGAAATCACACATACAAGTGGTTAGAAATTCGCACACTGAATTACCAAAACTTATGACATTTTCTACTCACTTTCTAGATATTCCTACCATTTTTCAGTTTGTCCATTATTGCTAATGAAACCTGCCAAAAGGAATGTACTCTACAAAAGACAGTCATGAGCTAAATATTTTTAAATTACTCAGCAATTATAAAACTGTTTCATTGCTTTCTCCAAATTAATTAATGTGGTTTTTGTGCAATGTCCAGGAGGACGTTAAAGTAATTTGTGCTGGTCAAATTGATTGTCTTATTTGCAAGAGTAGAAGTTTTTCTATCTTGGATAGGAAAAGATTGGAAGTAAAGTGAAACTGTTACACAGACAAGTTGCTGGTTCTGATGAGTCCTGTCCGTCAGGAACGACAATGAAAAACCAATTTCCTTCTCAAACAATGAGTCAAGCACTTTCACTAGCTTTCCTTAAAGGCTGGACCAAACTTCCTGATAAGGATAATTAGAAAAGTTATACAACTTTTCCCTGTTAATTAATTAACACAATCCAGGAGGAAGAAAATGTGACAAAATAAGCTATCCTTCCATTATCCGCAAAAGTTAGAGTGCTCGCACTACCAAGCACAGCGAACGTGTCCTGACAAGTATTCAACTTACAGCTCACCAATAAGGCTAAATTGAAAGCAAAGTTATAAATGGCCAGAAGATGTATAATCTTAAAAGGTAAAAAAAGGTTCACATTGCAGCTTATCAGGATAAAAAAAAAAAATGTGCTACAGGCATCCCACATCAGGACACAGGTTAGAGTCCCACCAGCTCCACTTCCAATCCAACTCCCCGAAAATGTGTTTGAAATGCCGAAGGAAAATGAGCCGATCACTCGGGTCCCTGCTCCCTACGAGAAGCCAGGATGGAGCCCGGGCTCTTGGGCTACTGCCAAACACGGCTGCCACTTACAGAGCCAAAGCAAATGCAAGATCATTCTCAGCCTTTCACTACACTCCACTTTTCAAAGGAATAAATGAGTACATCTTAAAAAAAGAAACAGTAAATCAATGTAGCTCACTTTGGGATAAACTCACTTTGTGATTAAGGTTGCCGTGGCAGGGTTTATGCAGAACCAATGCCTTTTTAATACAAAGTATGAGCTTGAAAGCCAAACATTTGCGTCCAGCTGAAAATCTTATATAAGTGGAGTGACACTAGCACTGTGACCCTCAAATCACATTATGCAAGTGGTCATCTCTTTTTGGTCATCTCTTTTCTTATAAAATCACTGCTGTCAGAGCTGCGTGAATGGGGATGCTCAAGTACTGCCACCTGGATGAAGGCTTGTTGCTGAACCGCAGCCAGCAAGGGAAGGAAACTCCAAGACTGAGACTCAAAATGGTGCACATTATTCACTCAGTAGATATAAAGGATTGTCATGAACTTTCCCTAGTTTCCCAAGAATACAGAGAGCACACAACTTAGACAAACCCTAGGCCCAAGCTTATGACTAAATGTCTCACTTTTTCAGTAATAGTTTCTATGGTTTTAATTGGGAGAAAGTCCAAATACCGAAACTAACTTATTATGATAACTGAAAATTATCATACTTTCATTTGAAGTTTAATACATCTGGTATTTTAAATTTTCTGAACTTCAAAAAAAAAATCTATCATAATAGAATGGCTATTATAAGATTATAATAAATGGTTATCATAGGATTTCATTTTTCCATTTGAATGAAATTGTCAGAAACATGTGAAATAGACAAGCCCAGAAAGGCCAGAGCTTCCTCTTCCTCAGGAAGGCAGTGAGGAACGGAATGGAAGGAGACTGCTTGGTGGGAGGTTTGGTTTTGTTTTGTTTTGTTTTGTTTTGTTTCTGTGGTGATGAAAATGTTCTGGAACCAAATAGAGGTGATTACTGCACCGCATTGGGGGTGTGATAAGTACCACTAATGCCAAGTTTTATGTGATATGTATTTTACCACAGCAGGAAAGTCTCAAGAAAGAAAAGTTAATCCACCCGGAGGCGGAAATAGACCTTGTTCTAATTCCAGATCTCATACCCACTAACTATATGACGTTACAGAAATGTCGTTATCCTCCGAGACTCATGTAAAAATAGGTTTGTGGGTGGACGCATTAGTAGAGTAGTTGATGAATAGTAGGTGCTTAGCATCAGTAATAGCCACACAGACGTGGGGTCTCTAGGGTGACATAACAGGTAAATGACGGCAATTTAGAAGGTGGCCGTACTGTAAGGCAGCCTGCCAACATTGTGCAACATTGACTCCCAAGACCTGCTTCCTGCGTACTTCTATTAGTCCACCAATTGTCTGGTCTTTTATTTCTCCCTGAGCTGAAATTCAGTACAAAGGATATTTTGACATTCAAATAGAGTAAGACCAATAATGAAAAACATTACCTCCCCAAATTATTGTACTTGTGGGCTTCGTTGCGATATACATGCTTCAAAAAGATCAATTTATGAGACACAGTAAAGTTGCGGCCTCTGTAATATAAAATAAAGCCCTGGATTTCCTAATCTCTCAATGAGTCTAAAATACAATCATTTTCACAGTGTGAGTGGTTAGCAGGAAGAGATAACTGGATGCTGGGATTCTTCACTAATGGCCAGCTATTGGAATTTCTGTGTTTCAAGTGTTCACTCTCCACTGACTGTTAGCTTCCTGGTGGTTCTTTCCAACGCCTTCTAATTGGTGCTAATGTTACTTTCATTTCAGCATTTTTTCCAGATTTTATGATTACTATGCTACAGAGAAGATTTATATGATAAATGTATCATGCCATGACCGAAATCTGAAACTGGAAAAATATCTTTTAAAATAAAGCTTATGAACAATCAAAAGATAGAAAATGAACCCATATGTTTCAATATTTGAGTTCCTAACTAATGTATGTCTCTAACAGGAATCTATCCACCAACACAAAGAAACACATCAGTTAGAACAGGTGTTGCTGATGTAATTACGCCTGCCAAGACCCTCAGCATTCACGATGTCGTGAATCTACTTTCTGTTAAATGGATACTGTGATCATCACCTCATGAGACAGCTGAGGCAAAGGTGAGCTGGACGACTTCTCTGTCACCTTCCCCACAGGAAATACAGGCTCGTCAACAGAGGTGCTGTGTCCAGAGACCTTGTTCTTCGCCAACACACCGTAGCAACCTCTAACACCCACACACATATAAAGGCCTAATAAGGCTGGAGAGACTCTTAACCTGGATGTTTTCAAAGACAGGAAAATCATTTGCTGCTTTTCCTTAAAACATGGGCTATAAATATAATCCTAGATAGCATGGTGCGGTAATTCATGTATAGCAGTTTCCAATAAACCCTAAATGCTTCTTTACTGTCTACACATATGTAAATTTATAATGCTTTTTGCATAGAAATATATGAGAATCTTTGCTACAAACAGTGGAATGTTGGATTTAATATTTAGGTTCTCTTCCATTGCTTTTTCTTGGTAGAGTTCTGAAATTGTCTATCATGGAAAGATACAAAAAGAGCAGAAGCTACTTTGTCTCTTGATACTACGTTGCTTGTGTTTGATTTTGTAGAATCCCAATTTCTGAAGGCCAGAGGAGACTGAGTCAACACTATTTGAGACTAGAACTGACTTTTTCCTACCAGGTTGCTTTGGTGGGAGTTTTTTCCCAACCCAGTGGAATTTGATCCAAGTTTGGGATCTGTCCAATTCATCACTGAATTGGAATCATTTTTCAGTCACTTTGTGGGGTGATGTTTGGTTGTGGGATGTTCTTTCTTTAAATCAATTTTATGACTTTTGAACACCTGCTTAACACAGAGCTTTTATAGCTCCTTCCTACATTTACACAATCAGTATAACTTTCTGTGACTACAAGTTGTTCATCCGATGAAGACTTCCTCTGTTTCTAGAAGTCATTGTCCAGCCTTTGCCCCCATGAAGACCTTCATCAGGGCGATAACCGTCCTCCTTCATCAAAAAAGGCCTTTCCCATGTGAACTGTCATGTGATCAGGTTAGACACAGACAGTCTCCTGCTCATAGATTTAGATTTTTGATAACCTTAAGTCCATGGGCAAAGTCACATTTTCACATAATACTGTATAATCCTGGCAGGGACACAAGGAAACAGAGAGAAGAGATAGATAAAAGGAGAGGAAGAAAAGAGAGAGAGAGGGAGGGACAGAGAGAGAGAGAGAGAGAAGTTTTCCATTCACTGAGTCACTTCCCAAACTCCCACAGCCGTCACAGATGGGCAAGGTTAAAGCAGGGGCAGGAACTCCATCCAGGTCCCCACACAGGTGGCAGCAGCCCAGGTACTCGCACCATCTTATCCCCCCACCTTGCCATGCTGAATCATAAGTGGGGAAACCAGGACTTAATCTGACACTGATAGGGGATTCCAGCTTATACCACTGCATAATAGCACCTATTTTGCAAAGGTGCCACTATGGTTGTCCTCATGTTTTCTTGTTTAATATCATCATGTTTCTTTCCAATTCCCTCTTTTCTTTGGGCCAGAGATTTTGATAAAAATCCAAGAAATGGGAGATTGACACTGTGACCTGGTCAGACACCATTGGAGAGGCCTGTGATTCCCTTAGAGGGATTTCTCGACTCCACCCCCATTTTTTAAAAATTTCCTGTTAAAATACAACCTAGGTAACATGGGCTTTACTTTCAAATAGCATCTCAGCAAACATCACAGTTGCAATCTTTATAGTGCAACCAGAAGGAAATTGTATCTCCAAAGGGAGCAAAAACAGATTGGAAACAGTAATTTGTATTTTTTAAATATTTACTTTTGTATTGGAAAGGAAGATTTACAGAGAAAAGGAGAAACAGAGAGAAAGATCTTTCTCCACCAGTTCACTCCCAAAGTGTCCACAACAGCCAGGTAAGCCAATTTGAAGCCAGGGGTCAAGAGCCAGGAGCTTCTTCCAGGTCTCCCAGACTGGTACATAATCCTGCAGCTTTATGCCATTCTCTGCTGCTTTCCCTGACAAGAACCATGGAGCTGATTGGGAAGTTCAGCAGTCGGGATACAAACTGGTGCCAATGTGCAATACCAACAATTGCAGAGAGACAATTTAGCCACTGAGCTACTATTCCAGGCTAAATATTTTACAATTTCAAAAGAAAACTTGAGCAGAGATCATGATCCTAAATATCACTTTAAGTTTATTATATCTGATCATTCCCTAAGCTATTAAACTCTATTTACAAAGTAGGGATCTAACAGCCTAAAATGTGCCATGGGGATATTTACATCAGAGAAACAGGCAAAAACCTACAAATCATGGTGTAGCTGACTGTTTTGTTGCTTGTGTGGTCCAGGAGTCATCAAAGTGGGACAAATGGATCAAATCCAGTCTATACACTAAGACTGGGCTTTGCCTTTTCTAAGGGTTGTAAACGAAAAATAGAAAACGTACTGACTGCACTGACCTCAGGGACCACAAAGCTCAGATTATGCACTGTCAGTGGTTAGTGAGCAAGATTTTGGTCAATCTGGTCTCAGAGGAGTCTGGACATGCCATGGCCAGCTGGCTGCACCATGTCTACTGCTGTAATGGAGATTTACAAGAGCAAAGGACATCCTTCATGCACACGTTGTGGATCTCTGCCTTCACACTGCAGCTACAGTCCAGATCTCAGCAGTGTCAAAGGAGAATGGACACACGACAGAACACACTTACTGTCTCGCCCATCACATGACTGAGCCCCGTCTAATGCAAAGAAGTAATGGAGCAAAATCAGCAATGCAAAAACAAACAAAAAAGCATCCAAGTTAGTATCTATCTGGTTGTTCCATGGCAAATCGCACAGAAATTTGAAAGCATATTGCTTAAAAGGCATCATGTGAAATCATGAAGAATTCACTCAGGTCACTGGCAAGAGAACCATACTCTATCATCCATGTTTCTTTTCTCTTTCACCCTTGTCTTGCTGCAGATATGAAGAACATCACTAAAGCCATATGACAATATCATTTGCTCACTAATTGCAACTGAAGTTCTACTAAATGGAAGAGTTTGGCAAAAATCAGCTAACCATTCAGTAAGAATCAGTTTGCTATATAAAATGTACAACACAAAGTAATTGTCTTTAGGCGTGGTACATCACATAATCTTTTATTACAAAATTTGTAATAAAGTTTATATAAATTTAGAATAAATATAGTTTTTGTTCATGCAACTAGCTTTAAGCCTTTGTCATGTGTCGTCAGGCTATTATCAAGACATGCTAAAGATATGATGGGGGGGAAGTACAATACCTTCTGGATTGTAAATGGAAGCTAAAAATTCTATGCAAGGGTGAGGAGGGGGAATATCAACAATTGATATTTTACAGTCAGTTGCTAGTGGAGGGAGTATTTGTTGAAAGATGTATTTATTTGCTTGTTTATTTATTTATTCGAAAGGCAGTGACACAGGAAGAGAGAGAGAGAGAGGAGAGAGGAATTGGCATCCTCTCATTCACTCCCCAGATGGTTGCTAAACCCAGGAGATGGGAATCCCACCAAGCCTCCTATGTGAGTGTAAGGACCCAACAATTTTTCCATATTCTACTGTTTTTCCAGGTGACCCACAAGAAGCTGGATTAGAAGTGGAATAATCAGAATGCAAACTGGCATTACATATAGGATGCCATCACTGCGGGCAGTTTAAACTTCTAGTATACAATGGCAGAATCAAAAGTTTAAAAATTTTAAGATTGTAACGCATTAGAAAAGTGATAGTGTCAGAATAAGACTTAACAAGTTCCAATCCTGATTTGCCCGCCCTCTAAACGGCCCCATTCTCTGTAAGAGGAACCTTTCAAGACCTGGCTCGGCAAGCACTATCCAAGTCTTACCTTCTCAGAAGCTCAGGCCCCAGTGGGTATGTCTGGCAGCCAAATAACTTAGCCCCTTAGGAGGCAATGAGCAGCGGGGGAGACTGCAGACATCTGCAGAGAAGACACAGGTGTCCAGTAGTGCCCTGGCCTCCTGAGAGGGAACCCTGCAGGAGATTGAGCAGCTTGTTCAGAAAATCATGCAGCAAGACAAAGCGGATGCACATATCCCAAGCAGACCAGGTAACACAGCCTCATCACTGGCGTACGATGTCATAAGCCATAGAGCACCAAAGGCTGTCTTTCTATGGTCTTACTCCCATCAGAGGGGATATTCCGGTGCTTGCTTTCTATCACGGTTGCCTAAGGCGTTTTAGCAATTGTGTGCAGAACTTTCCAACTCACATTTTAACCCATTTCACAAATTAGCACCCTGATATTAATAACACTCATAGTAGCTCATGGGGAGCCCCAGAGGGGGCCTTGTTAGGCCAAGCAGTAACTGAGCAGAGTGACAGAGCACAGTAGTGCTTGCATGAGGACACTGCACTACAAATAATGCAGAAGGCAGATGGCTCAAGATGGCCTCTTGCCACTGGGGAAGCCCTGAGTACAAATCAAAAGAGCACTTTGGCACAACTCTCTAATGGCTTTTGGAATGACTGATGCCAGCAAGTCTCTAAACCTCCCAGTACATTGGTATAGACTCCCTAATTGGAGAACATTGTCCTGCTTTCCACTTCAGCAGAGTCTGTAGAGCAGCCAAGTTACTCACTCTTTATGGAAACACCGTAGCGAATATCAGTGAGGTTTGGGTGTTGATTCATCTCACCCACTGGATACAAATGTTCTGTAAAGCACTAGAGAGGGAGTTATGACCTTAACAGAGTATTCATCATGTAGTAAGGGAGTGTGCTCGTTATCCCCACCCTCATGGCACAGGGAGCTATGTGACAAGGTCCCATGGGCTCAGGCACCTGCCATGGGTGAATGTGCTCATTATCCTCATCCTCACAGCTCAAGGAGTGTGTGGTGAAGCATCACAGGCTCAGGGACTTGTCCTGGTACCCAAGGTCAGACACTTGGGCAGTGGAGAGACCAGGGTCACAGATGAGAAACTCATCCCATACTGCTGCCTCGCTCTCTGCAGATAATGCCAACTCATTGACCTGAGCTCTGTGGGTAAATGTGTGCTCTCTGCTTTCTTTCCACTTCATATGGTTGCACACTGTGTATGAGTGTTTCAGTCCTTTGACTTCATTCCCGGCAGGTTTTTGCAATGGGCCTTTCCCCCAGAGAAGCCAAGTCTGGGAACTGGACTGAGGCACTGCTTCACAACAGGGCACTTGGGATGGGCTGTCACTTTGCAGAGCTGATTTTACCAGGCAGAGACAACTGCAGGACCCAAGTTCATGAGGGTGCGTTTGTGGCAGGAGTTTTGCAGAACATCTTGCTAGGACATGAGAAATGACAGCTCTCTCCACTCTTGCGCTATGTGTGATGTTGGGAGTCCTCAACTTAGGCCCAAACAGACTCTCCCGCTCTGGGCAGCTTGATCAGCCATTCACTAGGCTCCTTCTGAGGCAAAAATTTCCAGAAGCAGGAAGATACATAGGCCACAAGCCTTGAACCAGGGTTTATTTCAAAAGAGCTGGAGAAATAAAACCAAGACAGGAAGACAAAGACAAACCAACTTGCTGCACTGATGATCAGCACACAGAAGATCAAAGGCTCCTGTAACCGCTGTGTGAGGTCACAGGAGCAGGCAGAGATGAGTTCCAGGTGTAGGACTCGGCTCATCGAGGCCACAGCAGTGGCAGTGATAAAGCAGGCATCTGGGAAACAGAGAAAACCAGTGTCCGGGATTGTAGACTCTGCATTCAGGGTCATTCGATAGTCTCAGGTTATTTAGCACAAGCTCAGGAACTCACAGTGAAAACCAGTTTCTGTGGGTGTAAGTTTACACTATCAAGACTGGTGCTTCAATGTTGGGAAAATAAAATGCAAAATGAAATACTGCTGTGAGTGTTTTCAAGAGTAGATCTTCTAGGAAGTCCATGCTGTTCTGACTATGAGATCCCAGGAATGCTCACATGGCATTGTGCCCCCGTGGCAACCTGACATCTCTGACTCGAAGATCCACCACATCTCTCAACAGTTCCTGCGCTCACAGGACCTCATAGGAGAGGCCAGTGCTAACTGTTTGCCTTTTCGTGAACGTCTTGCATATTTCAGGCTTTAATATGTAAACTTAATAATAATAACCCACATACAGACCTAGCCGTGACCATGGTATCTGCCCTGGCAGGTGAATACAGTCCCCACCATCTGTAAGCCCTAGATGAAAGGATGCCCGCCCACTTTGGATGGGTGCACTGATTCTGTGCTAAGGTCTTTTACAATGAGATTCTGCCTCAGCAGATTCCTGGATGTACAGCACACCATTGTTGGCTCTCGACAGTGCTGCTTGGCTGACCTCTAAGGCTTAGCTATCTTGCAGATCTGACTCATACCCACCGAACAGCTCCCTGGGGCACCTTGCTCCTGGCCCCTGCCAACCACAGCTCCACTCTGAGCTTCTGCGGATTGCACATTTAAGGGAGACTGTGTCCTGTTTGTCCTTCTGTGTCTGGTTTATTTGCCTTAACATAATCTCATGCGGATTCATTCATATTTGCAAATGACAGGGTTTCCTTCTTTGGAAATGCTGGATGACATTCTTTTGTAGAAATTGTTTTGGGCTAGCTTCTATGTTTTGTAAATAGTAGGTTTGATTATACAACTCTCCATGCATAGTTCTAGAAAAATGGAACTAAGAGAAATGAGTGATGCTACGGGAAGAAAAGAACAAATATAGACTTTTTAGGAAAAAAAAACACAGGAAGAAGTCAGAGCATACTTTGCTGAAAGAGCTAACGAGTCAGGAGAAAGAAATCAATGGCTTCGGGTAATGATACAATCACATTTTGGAAAATGAATTTAGAAAATAGTTGTTCATGTATCATTATCAGCCCTTAGTACTTTGGCTCATATGTGTAAATATTATGATTATATCCAACACCGCAAACTGGAAAGCATGGCTTTCTAAGAAAATGAGTTTAGGGATGTATATTTCAACAAACATGTAAGATATGATCTGATAAAAGCTGAAATTGGGTATTGTAACTCTATGCAGCACTGTTGTTGATTGGAGGGCAGTCAATGGGAAAATAGTAGTTCACCAATGAGAAGAGACCCAGGGGATCAGGGTGGCATGGACACAGCCCAACAGAATGGACTATGAGAGAATAGACACCAGGGCTGTCTTCCAGCCCCATCTGTTGTCAGCTTGCTGGTACTTCACCTGCCTGAGCATCAGGGCAGTAGTTTTTACATATGTAAAATTGGTATATAATGCCACAAGCCTCCAGATTCTGTCTTCCTGTCCATCTGTCTATGCTTTTCTGTTATCTATCATCTTCTATCTGTAACCTGTTTTAACAGAGATACACTGCAATGTCTAGAGCAGAAAGTTTGAGAGCCATAGGCTCCAATGAGTCTACAGTGTGTGTGTGTGTGTGTATGTGTTGGAGCGGATGAGATTGTGTCTTACCCAAAGGTAATGCAATAGACAGAGCCTTCACATTCTTTTACTGATCAGGATAGTTTGTTAAATTATGCGTATGGAATTTATGCCCACACTCTTCATCTTTCGGACTAAAACGTTTGTTTACTCTGGCTAACCTGGGAGGAAAGCAGTGCCTGCGTCTGAAGAGAGCCTCTCAGGTCACAGCTATACTCGTTATATTTCTGAGTAGATTTTTCACAGACATCAGAAGAGAGGAAGAAAGAATGTCCACACAGACAATGGAGCAAATGTCTTTTAGAACAACCCTTCTGATAAACAGAATGATCTTGTTTCTCCTCTTGGACACTGTAGCTACAATACATATCAGAGCCCCAACGTCCATTGCATTCTCATGTGACTGTCACCAAGGCACTGCTTCCTCTTAGGTCTACAGAACCAGTTTTATCAAAGTGTCCGCCAAGGATCATGTGGCAATATTCAGACCTGCTTACAACTGGTCCCTTTGGAGACAGCAACAGATCTGGGATGGAGCGCCTTAGATTCCAGAGGAGGGATGTCCTTGGTCAGTTTCACTAATTGTACGTGCTGAACACCCCGTTCTCCTCCCCAAAAGGCTTTACTTAAGCTGGGTGGACCACATCTTAGTTCAGATACCTGGAAGATGATATGAAGGTTTTTATTGAGGCACACTTTTTTTCTTCCTTTAAAGGATTTAAGACCCAAGAAAGCAACTGGACTCAATCACAAAGGGCCGGTGAGCCATACAGAAGATGGAGAGAATTGTGCTCAATTGCTGGCCCCTGCGAAAGAATGCAGATCCAGAATGTAAGCTACCGCACGGAGGAGAGATTCTTAGCTCTGGTTTGGTTTAGATTGGATTGAGTTTCTGTTTCCATTTTCAGTTTCTGAATTTTTTATTCTTTTTTTTTTTCAGTGAAGGTAAATTGCTTTGTGAAGGTATTCAAAGTGGTCTTTTGACAATTGGGTTAGAACTGGAGTAAAAATTCCATTTTAGTCGAGCTGTCTTCATATACTATGCAAGTTTCTTATTCCCCAGTGTAAGGTCTAGCTCCCGCAGTGATAGCACACTCAATCAAAATTGGCAGGTTGTTTCTGTTAAAGTTTGGAGTTGAATGGAGAATAACTAAAATAGAGATTCTATTGGTAATATTTTATCCCAATGGCACAATACAATATTTTTGGACAGATTTAAGAAGATAGAATTCCAAGTGCTGCTGAAACAGAAAAAACTGCTGGTAAGGATAATTTGGTACATTTAAACAAAGATCACCATTTCTTTTAATTGCTTCTGAATTTCAGAGCTCTTTCATGCCACTGTATTTGCCTGTGGCCTGCACTTTCCTGGAAACCTGAATTACGTTCTATGGATATGGGCCTTCCTGACACCGGGCGCAGAGGGCAGAAGGGAGAGCAGCTGTTGGTCTGATAACGCCCAGCTACTGTGCCCAGCAAAGCTCCAGTGCATCGGACACTCTGGAGGGGGGCGTCCAGTACCCGCCCTGTGATCTTCAGACTTAAGTTACACTTTCAAACCTGCTCTCTTTGGGCCAAGTGTACTCAAACCAATTTCCTGGAATCAGAGCCAACTCCCCAGTTGTAAGGAATCCAAGACATGACAAAGTGATAAGTAATTAGGGTACATTTCTATGTGTGTAACTATTGCTTTTCGTTTTTGCAGTAGACACTAATAAAACGTAGCTGGGATAGGTGTTTGACCTAGCAGCTATGGTGCCTGTAGGAAGCCCGTAGCAGGTCTCTCCCATAGTCCCTGGCTCCAATGGTATGCTCAGGTTCCTGGGTGCAGCCTTCTGCTAAAACATTCTAAAGGAGAGGCAGTCCTAATGGCCCAAGTACTCGGGTTCCTGCCACCCACAGGGGAACCTGGACTGAGTTTCTGCTTTACAACTTCAACCCTGCTGTGGGTATTTGAGCAGTAAATCCTTAGAAGGGAGACTGCTCTATCTCCCAGCCTCTTAAATAAGTCAATGGAAATTAAGTCCTCTGAAAATAAGATTTTATTTTTCAGAGTGACAAAAGGCGTTTTTGAAAATAACTAAACTGAGAAAAAAAATCAAGGAGCCCTCCAAACGACTTTCTTTGTATTGTACTCAAACTCAGCATCTTCTATTCACAATTTCATTTACCCTTCAAATCAAGTGTTCGAGGTTGTTGCAATGACTAAATCCATACATGCAAATAAAGGAATTATCACATATAAGGTTAGGAAGTGGTAGACACAGAATTTACATCCAAGCTGTATTTGAATAATTACTGTGATTACTGCTTTTGATTTTCTGCGCTTTTGTCCTATGAAATGATTAAATTCTATTTTTTCCTTCTCCCTGCATGTTGCTATGGAGAATGACACAACTATTTCTTATTTCTGAAATCTTTATCTTTCATCTTGATTGCTATTACTCTTGACCTTCAGCATCCATGGGGAGCTGTGTAGGGTGGGGGCTGTGTCCCATGAGCCCCACATATCCCCAAACCTGAGAGTGCTGGAATCCCTCATAGAAAAACCCATAGCATGTGTTATAGCCTAAGTCTGTCCTACTAGGTGTTGAAAATCTCTCATTCCCCACAATTGTAAACACTCAGTCAAAAGCTGTTACACTTCTCTTGCCTAGAAAATGACAAGAACAGAAGAAGTTTGTCCTTGTGCAGTAGAGATTCAAATCTTTAGAGGCCTGGCTGTGTGCTTCCACCCGTGACTCACTAATTCCTCAAATGCAGAACCTGAAGACGTGGAGGAGGAATGTAAGAACACATACTTTATAAAAAGTAAGATAACCACAGTGTAAGAGTATAGACTGGCAGAGTTTGAAACATCCATGTAACCACCATTGTAATCCAGATATGAAACAATTTAATTGCCCCTAAAAACCTGTGCCTATTCCTACCCATAGATCTGGTGCATGCCAGTGATGGCTCTGACCTGGCTCTGCATAGCCCACCCGCCTCTTCCCTTTTTGCCATTTGTTGCTGTCATCTAGCCTCTCTCAACCCACTCCCAGTCCCAACTCCTGTTGGCAGGTGCTACAGTTCAGCTCTGCCCAATCTGTTCCCATTCCTGTCTCATGCAAACCAGTAGGTGTGATAGCCTAGCCCAGCATGGTCCACACTCCATTCTGGCTCCTGTACATGCAAGTCTGATAAGGTTGGTCTGATCCTGCCCTCATTCAGTACCAATCCAACACTTGTCAATGGGTGGAACTACCTTGCCCACCCACAACAATGCCAGGCCTCAATCATGCTCGCTGGTGGGAGCTAAGGCCCTCCAACAGAGTTTCTCAAGTTCCCTCACCAGGCCCATTTCCAGACCCACGTCTCACACATACCAACAGACACTAGGTCCTTACGCAGCATGGCCTGCCTCCTCCATCCCAGCCTTTGTCTGAGCTGCTGGATGTTGTGGCCTGGCTCACTCCACACCTTATTTTTCGGTGTGCCTGTGGGTATTGCAGCCTGGACCAGCCCAACCAATAGCCAACACCAGTACACATGAGTGTTGGAGGAGTCCATGGTCATGCCTAGCTCAACCTGTCACCACCCCCAGCTCTTAAGCAAACCAGGGAAAATTGCAGTTCCACAGGGTTGGCCCCAAATATCACATACACACACAGAATCTGACCCCAGAACTGATTCTCTCACATGCTGTTTAGCATCATGGCCCAGCCTAACATTACCCATCATCTGTTCCAACTCTCATTGACAGGTGCTGTGATCTAGCCCTGCCAGGTAGGCCTCCAACCCTAGCTTTGGTGTGTACCAGGGAATGGTAGTCAGCAGTGGTCAGTGTAACTACCCCAGTTCAGGTCTCCCATGTGGACTGGTTCTTCAGGCTTAACTCTCTCCAGCTTTCCCCCTCCAAACTGCTTGGTGTCAGTTCCCTCGCTTACCTGCAAAGTGCAGTGATTTTGTCAATGAATGTCCCTCAGTAGTCATTCCTCACCTGCAACATATTTCCTCAGTGGTCCTTCCTTCCACGTGTCTCCTCACCCCTTTGCTTAAGCAACCTGCTCTTCCTCCTTTGCCATTATGGTAGCAGATGTCCTCTGCAGGCCCCCGTGGAATGCCGTATCTTCTATGTGCATCTGAGTATGCCATCCGCTGCTCTAAGCCACTGAGGAGGCTCAGATCTGCAGGAAAGTAACTTCGTCAAAGCAAGTCCCTCAGAGGTCATTCCTCACCTGAATATGAGCCCTCAGGCCCCTGCATGCCCCCACCTATACCATTCCCAGACCCCTGTATGCCCCCACCTATACCATCCCCAGGCCCCTGCATGCCCCCACCTATACCATCCCCAGACCCCTGCATGCCCCCACCTATGCCATCCCCAGGCCCCTGCATGCCCCCACCTATGCCATCCCCAGGCCCCTGCATGCCCCCACCTATGCCATCCCCAGACCCCTGCATGCCCCCACCTGTGCCATCCCCAGACCCCTGCATGCCCCCACCTATGCCATCCCCAGGCCCCTGCATGCCCCCACCTATGCCATCCCCAGGCCCCTGCATGCCCCCACCTATGCCATCCCCCAGGCCCCTGAAAGCCCAAGTCTCCTAGCTCCCAGAGATAGCCATCAAATTTCCCTAGGACACCCTGCCTCTGGGACTAGCTGGTTCAACTGCTGTTGCTTTTATGCAGGTAAGTCAAAGGGCCCAGGCCAGACAACCTGGGCTCCACTGGACCCTCTGCGCCAGAGCTAATCAGCCTGGCTGTCACTGCTACACAGGCAGGTCAAAGGACCCAATTTCGGTTTTCAATGCTTATAGGCATGCGTGCAATTATAAGGAAGAACATATTGTACATTCTGCACAGATTTTACATATTGGTAATATTTTACAAAACTATAGTAAGTAATCACAAACAAGATATTCATATAGATTAGACATGTTGCCCACATTTTACTTGTATTAAGTTATGCATGTTTTGATTTCTGTATGATTTCTCCCCTGTGTAGATTATCCATGACAATCGTCTGGAGTTATCACACCGTGAGGATCCCATGTGTGACCTCTCAGAATCACACCTATCACCTCTCCTGCTTCACCCACACCTTATACCTCTGGCAAGTGCTAAGTTATTCTACCTGTATGTGAGCCTAAGCTTCCATTTCTCTGGGGTAAAGGCCCAGGAGCACATTTGCTGATTGTTACGGAAGTTGCAGGTTTAGTTTCCTAAGGCTCCACTCTTCCAGAGTCACTCCACAACTTTGCCACGCCAGGATCAGCATGTGAGTCATTCATTTTCTCTACATCCTCTCCATATTACAGCCAGGGCCCTCAAAGGGAGTATCGAAAATAAAATTAAAATGTAAGTTCATTTTTGTGCAAATATGTGGAAACCTGCTTGTATCATGAAAAGATTAAATTTCATTATTTTTTTCTTTAAAATATTTATTTATTTGAAAGACATAGTGAGAGAAAAGGAAGGGGACACACATGCACACAAAGAGAGAGAGAGAGAGAGACTTGTACCTACTGGTTCATTCCCTAAATAGCCAAAATGCCCAGGACTGGATCAGGCCAAATCCAGGAACTTTGGAATTCAACATTGTCTTCCCACATGAGCATAGGGTTCCAAATATTTCAGCCAATCTCTGCTGCTTTCCAAGGTGCACTCAAAGGTAACTGGATTGGAAGAGGAACAGCCAGGATTTGAACAGGTGCAAAATGCCAGTCCCACACTCAAACTTTCTGAAGTGCTTTTAGTACATGGTATTCTCTTTCACTCTGTTTGTATATTTGTGATTTAATAGATTGATTTAAATCATTCTGATATAAATAGATAAGTAGCTAGATAGATGATAGATATCATTACTTTAATATCAGTACTCCTTTTAAAGTACCTAATTTCTTAGGTCACCCACCCCCATTTGGATCTACCAGATGTGATGGAAGAAGCTCAAATCCTGCCTTGCAGGATCCAAGGTCATCGGAACGACAACCAGGAGCACTGAGCGGTCCGCAGAAACAGAGGAACAATAAACTTCCTTCGAGACTAGGGAGAGGAGCTTTCTCTGGTCCTTGCCTGCTTCCAACTTTGGGTCCCCACCCTCTCTGGCAATGACCATCAGGATCACTCCAGAAACCCCTCAAAACAAACAAACAAACAAAAAAAAAATCCAGGATAGATAGAGAACAACAAGGAAAGCTTAGAAAACAGACAGGAAACAGTCAGCGGGGATGCACTTATACTTCACTGGGTGGGACACAAAGATTAGTCACTCCTCACTAGGGTATTGAAGATTCCTCTGCACACCCCTCCTAAAATTGTTCACAAACTGTTGACATATGTCTTGTTGGAGTTATGGAGTTAGACCACCCGAAAAACAACCAGGTTCAGCAAAGTCATGCTTCAACGCTATAAACTGCTAAGTACTAAAATTAAAATAGACACAAGACAGCAGAATAGTAATCTATAGCCATTTTAAGGTGTATAGAACCCGGTTGTATATAAACTAATAATTGAAATGTCAATGAAGAAGTCATAGGATGTGGTTCAAAAAAAATAAATAAAATACCTAATTCAGTGGCATTCATTACATTACATTACATTATCTGGCTGTCATCACCACTTTCAGTTTCCAAAACTTATGTGTCAAACAAAACTGAAACTCTGAGCCCTCTTTACAGAGCCGAGAAATCTACCATGTATCTCTTCATGCATTTGCAGCTTAGGTGCTCTTAGTGGATGTGTGACTTTGGGTCAATCTTCACACTGTATAACACGGTCAGGATACATCTGCTGTGGCATATGTCAGAACTCCACCACTTCTTCTGACTTAGCGATACTTCATTACACACAGAGTATAATTGTATTAATATTGTATTAATATTTCTTGAATCTAGTGGATTTGATTGGAATAGAGGTTGCAGAAACTTTATCCAGGTCTTCCAGATGATGAACCCAGATCTCAGACCCTTCATCGCTTCTTCCCAGGGTCAATATAGGCACAAAACCAGAGTTAGGAATCATGATTACATGCTCCAAAACAGTATTCAGATGTCTTCACGGCGAGGCTGAACGCCTGCCCCCTTACCAGAGTTCTTGCATTTCAATTCAAGTTGGACTATCCCCTTCAGCATTTGGGGGGAAAAAATCCAATATAAATGAATTATTCTAATTTTCCTTGTCCTGATTTTGTCTTAATTTCTTACTCCTTTTTAAAGGATATTTTCATCTGATATAAAATCTCAGTTCATTCACCGTGGGGGAAGGGTTTGGGGTGAAGGGGGTGGGGGAAATCCCAGTACATATGAAATTGTGTCATGTAATACAATGTAATTAATGAATAAATGAATATATATATATATAAAAATTTCTGTTCACTGTTTTTTTCTTTCAGCAATGAAATATGAGGGTACTTAGCTAGTCCGATATTTATGTCTCCTAGTTGGAGTGATTAGGTCACTTATGTTTGATATTAATAAGTGGCATGATTATTTATTGTAAATAAATAACACCTGTTCCGTTTTTCTGCTTTTTTTAAAAAAAAAAAAAATGGTCCATCTGCTCTTTGGGTGGTCTTTATTGTTCTTTCCTTGTTCTCCTTGAATTATATATTTCCTAAATCTCTGGAAGTCCACTGTTCACACTATTCTAATTCATTTTTTTTTTCTGATTCTTCTGCTTACTTCCTTTTTTCTCTTTCATTCACTTTTTTCTCTTTTCTCCTTTTGTTTCTTTCTTCCTATTCTCAGGTTTTCACTAAGTATGCCTAATGAACTACAGTTTATCTTTGAAGATTATGTAACAATCTAATGCTTGCAGCAAGACCCTCACAGTAATGTAATTCCATCTCTCCGTGATGGGTTTTCCTATATTCAATATACAATTCATCACTGTATCTGTTAGAAACACAAATGTCACAATTTCATTCAACCAATCAACGTTTGAAGAGAGAACTATTGAAGAGCCAGTCTTATGGCTCGGAGTTTAACACATCAACTGCAATGCCAGCATCCTGTATGTGTGCTGATTGCAGTTCCAGCCGTTCCAGTCCCTAATAATGTTCCAGCTATTCCAGTCCCTGATAATGCTTCTGGGAAAGCAACAGACAATGGCCCGATGCCTGGGGCCCCGTGCCTACATGGGAGACACAGAGGAGGCTCCATGCTCCCATTTGGCCTGGTGCAACAGCAAACTTGTAGTCATTGATGTGTGAAAGATCTCCCCTTCCTCCCCCGTTCTCCGTCTCCTTTTCTCTCTGTAACTTTACCTTTTAAACATACTTTTTAAAAATAAATAAACATTGAGGGGAAAAAAAGGTTTTGCAAAGATTTATTTATGTATTTGAAAGTTAGAGCTAGAGAGAGAAAGAGATCATTGCCTCCAGGTGCTGGGGGCTTCGTCCGGGTCTCCCAGGTGAGTGGCAAGTGCACACGCTCAGGCCATCCGTCACTGCCTTTCCCAGGACATCGGCAAAGAAGCTATCCAAGAAGCGGGAAGGTGGGACACTGCACTGTGCCACAGCACCAGGCACCAAATACAGGTTGATTATTATTATTATTATTATTATTATTATTATTATTATTATTCACATGAATACCAGATCCAGGGTCTTTCATTTCTGTTTCTAGAATCAAGTTTTGTTCCAGCCTTTCTGTGCCAGGCCACCTTGTGTTACGTTTTTCAAGAAGAATATTTATGTGGTAATGGAGTTGATAACAATTTAGAGGAAAATACACCGTATACTATTATAAATCACTAAAATGTTATTTAGCTCAATTCTCATACTGAAGGATTTTTAAGTTCTGAAGCAACTTCAATTTTTATGGATTTGTTTCCTCAAGAGATTAGCCAAGCTGGATGGAGCCCGATGAATACGTTTAGGTAAGTCAAAACTGCACTCTGGGTCCGGCGCTGTAGCCTAGCAGCTAAAGTCTTCACCTTGAACATGCCGGGATCCCATACTGGTTCCAGTTCTAATCCTGGAAGCCCCGCTTCCCATCCAGCTCCCTGTTTGTGGCCTGGGTAAGCAGCAAGGACGGCCCAGGGTCTTAAAACCCTGCACCCTTGAGGGAGACTCGGAAGAGGCTCCTGGCTCCTGGCTTCGGATCAGCACCAGCCACTGCAGCCGCTTGGGGAGTGAATCAGGGGACAGAAGATCTTCTCTTTTCTGTCTCCCCTATTCTCTGTATGTCTGACTTTCCAATAAAAATAAAATAAATCTTTAAGACATGCATTCAGACTCTGCAGAAGACAAACCATATGAACATACATGCACTGTGTCAATGGGGGAGTGGAAACTATTAGGGAAAGGATGAAGAACCTTGCAGGATCAACTCTGAGGTACGAGATGAAAATATAATAGCCAGCATCAATCAAAAGTCAAGGGCCCTTTTTATATCAGTCTGACTTTAACAATTAATACACATTTGCAGCTTACCAGCAACAGAAGTATCTTCAGATTTAGACTGCATAGTTCATTTTCAGCACAGGTATCTGCGAAAGACAAACATTAGATCATGGCGTGAGTGCAAGTGCCAGAATCCGGCCAGATTCCATCCGCATCTGGAGTCCAGAGTTCTGCTGGAGCAGGCCTGTGCTTGCAGCTGGCTGCCTGGTCAGAGAACGCAGCTCGCTCTTCCTGAGGGTACCATTCGTCCACCTGCCTGTCCCTGCTTGAAGGTAGGAACCTTCGTCTACGGCCATACCACCCTGAAGGTAGGAACCTTTGTCTATGGCCATACCACCCCGAGTGCGCCCGATCTCGTCTGAAGTTAGGTGCCTTCATCTGTCCTTCTAAGCCTGCTTACAAACCCACTAACCATTTTATTCTCCTTTCTCTTACCCTTTCTGCTCGCATTTGTGAAACCTAGCGGACCCTGGAAGGCACTTGCCAAAGAGTGGAACATCGAGTCTGAACTCTGTGAGGACTTTGCTCTCTGCTATCAGCACCCTTCACACTTGTGTGCAATGAAGAACAACCCATGAAGTTACTGAGATTTAAGCACTCCTCTTACATGCAACAACCTTAGTCAATAAGGATCTACAAATCCATCTAAAATAAAATGTTAGAGTTTATTTTAGCAGACTAAGAAAAGGTGTCACTAAGAATATAGACTAAGGATAAATGTATGTGAGTCACCCTTTTCCACTCCCCCCTTTGTGTCCCAGCCGAATCCGTCTCAATCAATGAGAGCAACTGGCTCAGGCAAGAGGATGTTCTTCACAACCTGGGCTGTAAGCTGCCTTGTGACTAATTCCTTGCCTTGCATGCATTGGGATCCCAAATGGGCACTGGTTCATGTCCCAGCTGCCCCACTGCCTGTAGCCCGGGAAAGCAGTAGAGGATGGCCCAAATCCTTGGCTCCTGGCATCAGATTGACTTGGCTCCAGCCATTGCGGCCACCTGGGCAGTGAACCCACAGAGATAGGATCTTTGTCTCTTCTTCTCTCCGTAAATCCTACTTTCAGTAAGAATCAATAAGCCTCAAAAAGATATGGAGTCTTGGATTTACTTTATGATTGTCTGAGACATATACCTTGGAGTTCATCGTCACACAGTCATCTTCGCTTCTCTGAGGTTGAGCATCCATCATTGTCACCCCTGCAAAAGTGAGTCATCCATTCCCCTTACCCACCCGGCTTGTCTATTCAACATCATCCAATCATTCACGACAAATTGCTGAAGTGGGCAGTGTCAGCTGGGCCATAACATCCGTTTCCCCTGTCTTGGAATTTGCTCACCTAATTGCTGTGTCTCCTCTCATGTAACCATCTATCTGGGTTCATTCACTGGTCTGAATTTTCAGACGTCATATAAAAGACAAAGGTCAGCTATACACAGGTCTGCTAGAACCGTATTTGCTAGCCACAGCCAGTCCATCCCTCAGCTCCCGCGCCCCAGTTGATGTTCAACATCATCAGTGTCATCTGAGCAAGCAAGTAGTAAATTAAATGTGACAGAATACGAATGGGGAGCCAAGAAGAAAGCCACAGATCAGTGGTAGATGATGCACAGTTCAACCTTATTAGCCTTTGGGAAACCACAGTGCTTGCCAAGCCAGCATCTAAGCCTCATGATTCGCAATGTTCCCAGACAATCCAATTGTTGCTGTTTTCATCGGAGGATGGCAAGAGGTGATTCAATATGATTTGCAAACAAAGATGAAGTTGAACCTTAAGGGGATTCCTGCCTACAAAGTATTTGAAATTCTTTCTTCAGTCTTGCTCACATTCTAGTATTTTCTTTAGAGAGTCACGAGCATGCGTTCATAGAATGAGGAGCCCTCCAGAGAGAAAGTATCAAAAGGGTCTGCAGTGCAAAGAAGGGACCTTCATTATCTCCAGCGGCCTCATCAAACTCAGCTTTGCTCTTAGGGAACAGTATTTTATAACCCGAGAGTTTCAACTAATACAAAATCCACAAGACAATTGGACACTGAAGCTGACGCAAAACTAGTAAATCATTAAAAAGAATAATTCAAATGGCCACAATATCAGAGCCCTAATAATACATGATTAAAGCATTGTGATAGTATAAACCAAATATTGTGATTGCAAATTCAACTGTAGCATTTTTCAAAAAATTTGATGTGATAATGAATGTTTATAACCTAAATACCATTAATCAGTGAGTGGTGAGGTCAGAAATTACCATTTTGATGCTGTCAAATAATCCCTATGATGTCATAACCCACCATGCTATCATAAAGCACTGTGATGTAATAATCATTTATGATGTCAAAGATATGCATTGTGATGTCATCAAATTACAACTGAGATGTAATAAATAAGCCACAAGCTTTTCATACTCAGATGTGATGTACTGAAATATGTTATATAATAACCAACCACTGTAGTTCTTATCTAATTAAGTTGTCATAGATGACAATTTTAATATACAATCAATTGTGCTGCAAGCAGTCACCCTTGTGACTTCCTAAAGCACAAATGTGATGCCGTAAATCAATTGATGTATTGCCAGAGGAAATTGCAACATCATGAACTACCACAGTGATGTCATAATCAACCGCAATGTAAAAGCTAATTGGATGTCATAAATCAGCATTACGATGTTTATATTAAATATTGTTTTGCTACACCAAATGTGATACCAAAAAAAAAAAAAAACTAGGGGCCTGGCACAATGGCCTAGTGGCTACTAAAGTCCTCACCATGCATGTGCTATGATCCCATATGGGTACTGGTTCATGTTCCAGCTGCTCCACTCCCCATCCAGTTCCCTGCTTGTGGCCTGGGAAAGCAGTTGAGGACGGCTCAAAGCCTTAGGACCAACGTGGAAGACCCAAAAGAAGTTCCTATCTCCTAGATTTGGATCGACTCAGCTCCGGCCTTTGCAACCATTTCAGGAGTGAAACAGCGGATATGAGATCTCCCTCCGTTTCTCCTCTATGTGGATCTGCCTTTCCAATAAAAACAAAACTAACCTTTAAAAAAAACTTAGGAACAAATAAAACAAAAATTTAAAAACCCAGCTTAGTACTAAAAATGAAGATCAATGGAATAGAATGAACAAAGTAAACCATTAACAAAATGAAATGGGAGAAACTATCTGCAAATTATACGACTCACAGAACCTTGATAAAGAGAATCTAGTTTGGCCCATTTGGCCACAAAGAACTGCATTTTGTTTTTTTAAATAGCTGAGTAGTATTCCATGGAGTAGATGAACCATAGCTTTCTTATCCAATCCTCTGTTGATGGGCATTTTGGTTGCTTCCATGTTTTTGCAATTACTGATTGTGCTGCTATGAACATAGGAGTGCATGTTGGTTTCTCATAAAACAAGTGTTCTGGATATATTCCTAGGAGTGCTATTGCTGGATCATACGGTATGTTGAATTTGAGTTGTTTGAATATTCTCCATACTGATTTCCATAAATACCACATGTTTGCCTTAATTTAAGATGATATGATGTTATGTATAACATGTTATGTTTTGAATGTTATATGTTGTGTATAAACTAAAATTGAAGTGTAGGTGAGGTGGTCACAGAAGGTGGCTGGGAACTCGCATTTACTTTTAACATACTGGTTACTCATTACTATGTCAATTAATTCCATAATGATGTAAATTTTTGCTGATGGTATGTTGGAGCTTTCAATTGACTGGGATGATACTCTGCTGGCTCTGTCATCAGACCAGAGAGGGTATACCTAAGAAGCCGTTGAACTTGACGGGACAATAAGATGCTGGACTCTATGTTTGGTATACGCTTGCAATGGGGAAATCTCAACTGAACTTGAGCTGTGGTTATGCAACAAGGTGGAGGAATCCACCATGGTGGGAGGGTCTGGGGAGGGGTGGGAGAACCCAAGTATCTATGTAACTGTGTCACATAATACAATGTAATTAATGAAGTTAAATAATAAATAATTTTAAAAAAAGTACCTAAGTTTAGATTAACCCAAAGCATTAAAGTACAGTCATGAGAAAAAAAAAAAAGAGAGAATCTAAAAGAGTGCAAACTCAGCAGCAGAAAACAGCACTGTCAGTTATGCCATGTATACGTGTGCCATACCAGAGAAATTATAAAAATATCAGGACCACTCGGCATCAGGGAAAAGCAAATGAACAGCACGGTGACGTTTTGCTTTAATCCTGTTTAAGTAGCTGCAATTTAAAAAGAAAACAAGAAAAAACCTTGGGCCTGGTGCAATAGCCTACTGGCTAAATCCTTGTCTATACATGTCAGGATCCCATATGGGCATGCCTTCATATCCCGGCTGCACCACTTCGCTTCCAGCTCCCTGTTTGTGGCCTGGGAAAGCGGTAGAGGATGGCCCAAAGCCTTGGGACCCTAGACCTATATGGGAGACCTCAAGAAGCTCTTGGCTCCTGGCTTTGAATCAGCTCAGCTCTGGCTGTTGCAGCCATTTGGGGAGTGAGCCAGTGGACAGAAGGTCTTCTTCTTTGTCTCTTCTTCTGTCCGTATACTTGTCTTTCCAATTTAAAAAAAAAAAAATCTTTAAGAAAACATAAATTCTTGAAAATATGTGGGGGGGAATAAGATATTCTAATAAATTTTGGTAGGAATATAAACTAGTGTCGCCATTACAGAAGATAATTTGTAAATTCCTGAGATATGAAAATATATCTACCCTGCGACTTACCAATGCACCCCCTGAGGATTTGCCCAAATGAAGTGACACGTGTAGGCCAACTCAGAGCTTCCAAGATAGGCAATCCAGCCAGATGTCCACCAACGGATGCCTGTGTAAAGAAACTGTAGTATATACACACAATGCAATGTTATTCAGCCACAAAATGAGTAGATCGCTCTTTTGCAACAAATAGATGCAACTGGATACCACTATGCCTAATGAAATAAGCCAGCCTCCCCAAAAGGCAAAAATCGTATTTACCCTGATCCGTGATGATTAATTCACAGAGTATAAAAGCATGATCTATAGGAGAAAATGGACACTTCCAGAACTGTTGTGTGTAGCCTTGTCTAAGCTGTTGAGGAACAATAGGGTAAAAATGAAATGTGCTAAAGAGGGACGCGGTTGAGCAGGAAGTATCATGCTTCTAAATATATAGCATGCAATGCATGAAATTTGTTTACATTTATAAATTAATAATAGAAAAATTGTTTATGACAATATAATAATGGTTCATCATATCACAATTATTTGACATCACAATAGTTGCTGTTTTGACGTAACAATAAGAGATTTATAACATCACAATCTTGGGTTTATGATATCAATGTTTTTATAACACAAACTTATATATAGCAATACAATTATTCATTTATTAAAGCACAATGTTTTGATGACATCCAAATTGATTTTGACATCAAAATAGCTTTATCAATACATGATGATTATGATACATGGTTGATTTGTGATGTTATAACTTTTTTTAAAGATGTATTTTGTTATTTTTTTTTATTGAAAAGGCAAATCTACAGAAAGATCCCCATCCACTGATTCACTCCCCAAGTGGCTACAATGGCCAGAGCTGAGCCAATCTGAATCCAGGAGCCAGGAGGTTCTTCCAGGTTTCCCACACTGGTGCAGGGTCCTAAAGGCTTTGGGCAATCCTCGACTGCTTTCCCAGGCCACAAGCAGGGAGTTGGATGGGAAGCAGGCAGCTGCTGGGATATAAACCAATACCCATATGGGATATTGGCAGATGCAAGGCAAGGATTTAGCCACAAGGCTATTACATCAGGCCCAAGGCCAGTGGTGATTTCTGATATCACAATTGATTGTGACAACACAGTAATTCATGTATGACATGATGGGTTTATGATGTCATAGCATTGACTTATTATATCACAATAGTACAACTAATACATTAGCACAACAATTTATCATATACCAAATAATTATGCAAAACAGTAACTACTTAGGAAAACGTAGTGTTCATTTAGGAGATTAAGAACAACGATAAATTTATGTCATTTCATGATGTCACAATGGCAGTCTATGATCTTAACATTTAACCATGATAACTTAATATTTATTTTATCACATCAAAATTGGTTATAATGGGATAGTGGTTGTTTCATGAGTTTAAAAAATGACTATGGAACAACTGTTGGTTTATGATGTCCCAGTGGATTATGTTATCACAACTACTAGCTCTGGTTATGAAAATAGTTGTTTTATCATATTAAAATTGATTACAATGGCACTGTATCTGGTTTATACCTTCACATTGTTTTATGATGGCACAATGATAGGTTTGTGACATCACAATTGACTATAATATCACTATTGTTGGTTTATGATATCACAGTTGATTATGATACCACAATTATGAGTTTTTTTATATTGCTATGATTGTTTGTCACATCAAAACTGAATATGATGACTCCAAAGAACTGCATTTCATTTTTTTAATAGCTGAGTAGTATTCCATAAGATGAACGAAACTGTCACATAATGCATAATAATTAATAAAAAAAAGTCAAAAAAAAACTGAATATGATGGCCAAATATTTGGTTTATGAATTCACAATTGACTGTGATAACACTGTTGTTGGTTTATGATATCATAATGGTGATTTATTACAAACCTAGTATTGTAACATCAATTGTTGTATGACAATAAAATGTACTTTTTTCTGACAGCCAAAAACTAAAAAGAAATGTAGAGAAGTTTATTGGATAATGTCATTAACTTCTCCAAACCTCACTGAGAAGGTAGGATACTCTCTATTTCTTGATTGTTATTTGGGAGCCCAGCCTCTGAACATGTAAATGGGTCACAGTGTCATCTCAGAGGTCACTTGTGCCTTCCAGAGCCAGTGAGTTCACCTGCCTTTAATTTGGTTTCCTCTTGTTGTCAAGAGCTCCTCACTTGCCTCACAGTCCCAGCTAGCTCTGATCGCAACTTAGCATCCCAGAGCTTTGAGGTTGGTAGTGATGTAGTAATGATGGCTATTGTTCCACAGGACGATTGAGTCTGCTTCTTCTTATTTCATTCTCAATGTGTTCTCATGAGGAGAAATTACAGACCCCATAGTCACTGCTGCATCGCAGAGGGGTACTTGTGGGACCTTGATCACAGCTGGAGTCATCAACTGATTTCAGTGTGCAATGTCCATGCATATTTGACACCTGTTCATAAAAAAATTAGACTGACATGAGGTATGATTATCAAGGGTATTATTCCCATTCACCATCAAGCAATGATGATTAATAAAGCACAAATAATTCCACTGATCTCCAAGCAGCAGTACTCTGAGAACCAGAAGAGCAGATTCTGCTTTATCAGTGTGAAACTTCTTCTCATTCTTACTGAAAAATTACAGGTTTTCCAAGACACGTTTAACAACACCCACCCCCTCCCCGCAAAAAAATGAACTCCATGTTTTAAAAGCCAGATGAGCAAAATGTCATACTTGGATCAGGAAAGAAAATGTCCCCCACTTCTTCACTTTGCAGCACACGCCCCTCTACACATGACATGTGACAGATTACAAGATTCCATGGGATAAAGAAAGTCGTTGTTATTTTTAAAATATCTAACTGGAGGGGATTCCGATAGCTTCCTATGATAAATTTTCAAAACTTTTAAAGGTCAGATTCCCAAACTCTTAAAAAGATTTATTTGTTTTCATTTGAAAGATTTTCAGAAAGTAAAGGAGACACAGAGGTCCTGTGTCCACTGCTTCACTCTCCAAATGGCCACAAAATTGAGAACTGATCTAATCTAAAGCCAGGGGTTAGGAGCCTCTCGCCAGTATCACACAGCTGTGCAGGGCCCGCAAGTCTGTAGGCCATCTTCTTTTTTTTTTTTTAAAGATTTTATTATTATTGGAAAGCTGGATATATAGAGAGGAGGAGAGACAGAGAGGAAGATCTTCCATCCGATGTTTCACTTCCCAAGTGAGCCGCAACGGGCCGGTGCACGCCGTTCCAATGCCTGGAACCTCTTCCAGGTCTCCCACGCGGGTGCAGGGTCCCAAAGCATTGAGCCGTGCTCCACTGCTTCCCCAGGCCACAAGCAGGGAGCTGGATGGGAAGTGGAGCTGCCGGGATTAGAACTGGCGCCCATATGGGATCCCGGGGCGCTCAAGGCGAGGACTTTAGCCGGTAGGCCACGCCGCCGGGCCCAGACCATCTTCTTTTTTTGGTTTCCCTGACCATTAACAGGAAGCTGTATAGAAGTGGAACAGCCAGGGAGAGGCTCCCATATGAGATTCTGGTGTCAAAGACCTAAGATTAGCCTGCAATGTCACTGATCTGACCCCTCCCAAACTCTTTTAACCCATTCCCATCCTGAAACTAGATTTCTCAGGAATATTTCCCATTTTTACTGGTTGCACCAGCAATTCCTCACTAGGAGACAAGTGGCTGAAATTTCCTATTACGTCTCATTGGCTAATAGAAGGTAGTTTGTGCTGGTACCGGTTGGCTCATCAGAGTGAATAATCAGAGATGAGGGAAGTGCTCAACACATAAGTGTACTCAGTGCTGTCAATGGAGAGGTTGGGCTAGATCAGGTGACCATCTTCCTCGAAATCCAATAAGAAAAAGATTATTAGCTCACCTGTCAAGGAATATCAATGCCAAGTTCATAATGCGAAAGCAAATGTCCAAAATAAGGCTGGTGAAAAGCTGTGCAAATGACACAACGCAGAGAAAATTGCATAGAATCCCATTATAGTAGATTCCAGCATCCTGAGTGTCACAGGACCCAGAGAGCTCTCCCTACACAGCCAAGCCCTAAAGAGTCTCAGCTTTAAGCTAAAGAATACTTTGGAGTCTCATGGTTTGGCCCACGTCTTTCTCCCATGAAACTGCACTATTTGTAAAGAACATGAATTTATTTAAAAGAACCATGGCAAAACCTTAAGAGATTTACCTAGGTGAGACTTTACTGTTTCTTAGCATGTTTCCTTCTGCTCTGGAAGTTTGTGAAGGCTGAAACATCAAGAGCAGAATTCTCAGAGTGAGATTTTCCTAGGAACAAGATGTTCTCTGCTACTGCTACAGTGTGCTCAGCAGTAGTGACGAAATTGCTATGACTGTAAAGAATATCTTCAGGGCATTCTGATCACCTGTTCCCACGTCCAAAGTCCATTAGTCTGTTGCTTTGCTTTCTGCATTTGATTGTTAACCATCATCTAAAAATTATTCCACTTTAACAATATTTAATTTCTGCCACAACTGCTCTGAGAACCACTTCTGACCAATAGGGCTGGAGACAGAACCGACCCAGTAATTACAACCACCAGCTGATTAAGGTGATGGACTGTACCGGGCCCCAAACTTGCAAGTACACACAACCATGAAAAGACAGAGGACAGAACAAATCAATCAACTACCCCAGCCATATGTAGGCCATGAAAATCTGGGCAAACAGAGACTCTATGATGGACTATGTCAACCAGTGGATTCTGCAGTGATTTCTTCGTGCTTGGAATGGTGCAATTGGCAGCAATTCATAACTGTTAAGCTATCAAAACCACCTGAGCAAGACCCTCGGATTATGCCCCACATCGGGGACCTTGAATGGGTGGGAGACTGGGGGAGGCTTCTCCCTTTACCTCCCCCTATACCCTAGATATAGAAAAAAAATGTGTGGAAATGATAGTCTTACCCACTTTCCTGTAGCTCTTGAACCTTTATGCCCTAATTAACTGTGTAAAGATTGTCAAAAATATAGTAAAAAATGGAAAAAATGGTGACTTCTATTTCAGCTTACCCAGCAGTGTAATGATGCTAAAAGACACTCAGCAAATAACCTGGACACACCTACAAACTGCACACATACACCTTCTCCTGGCCTCTCTGCCCCATTCCATTCATGCCAGGCTCTACCTCTCCTAGAGTTCTTAAAAGTACACAAATGAGATATACGAGGCATTTTTTCTTCTTTTTTCTTTTTTTTTTTAAACATTTACTTTATTTTTATTGCAAAGTCAGATATACAGAGAGCAGGAAAGACGAAGAGAAAGATCTTCCATCTAATGATTCATTCCCCAAGTAGCCCCAACAGCCAGAGCTGAGCCAATCCGAAACCAGGAGTCAGGAGCTTCTCCAGGTCTCCCACACAGGTTCAGAGTCCCAAGTCTGGGCCGTCCTCGACTGCTTTCCTAGGCCACATGAAGGGTGCTGGATGGGAAGCAGGGCTACCTGGAGTAGGACCAGTGCCCATATGGGATCCTGGCGTGTTTAAGCCAAGGACATTAGCCACTAGGTCACTGCACCGGGCCTTTCTTTTTTTTCATAATTTTTAAAAATTATTATCATCATCATCATCATCATTTTATAATATAGTTTAAATTATAAGCATCTTAGCATTTGCATTTTCACTGACTCGCCCAAGCCCTGAGCACAGGGAAAGGAACATAGACATACAGGGTCATGTTCAAGGTTACCTCTGTTCTGGGATTCTGTCCCCAGCAGGCAAGAGAGCAAGCAAGTACACGAGAGGCCAAGAGCCAGAACTTGAGCCATGGAAGGTGAGTCCCTTCCCAGGACATTCAGAGGGGCATGGCTAATGCAACAATGCAACAATGCATTACCTCAGGTCCCAGGTAATGATAGGGAGACATTCTTTAATACACAGGTGGGCAAAAGTGTTACCCAGGCAGAGGAGCTGCAATGATGTGCTTCATATAAGAGACTCTCTACAAGGAAAAGAGAAACTTTCATTTTATTATAACATAAAGTAGTTGTGCCTATAAAAGACCAGAAGAATCAGCAGAAACTGAAGTAAGTCTATTTACAAAAGCCAAAAATTCAAGGATCAGAATAAAAACCTGCATTTCTATTCTGCTTGCATTCAGTCAACAAGGTATATTGGCTGTCACAGTGTCAGATGACCTGAGCTGACATGAATTATGAAGCCACAAGTGAATCCTGCAACTATTACTCCCAGAAACAGTTGAGCCTGGCAGAAGTTGCACTACTCATTACTACATATCTGCTGGTGGAGCAACAAGCACATAGATCTGGCATTTCTGCAGCTTTTGTCCAACGTCTTCCTTTAGCCCCTTCAAGTGCTGGGCAGGGGCCTCATACTGAAGTCCCTCACTCATCCCACAAGCTAGTTCCATCATGAAGGTCAAAGGTTGCTTTAACTTGTTCAGACTGTCCTGTCAAAATATCACGGACTGGGTATCTTCAACAATAGGTGATTATTTCCCATGGTTCTGGATGGAGTGCAAGATCAGGCTGAAGAACGGTCAGTGCTTGCAACGGGCTTTCTCCTGCCTTGCAAGTGATTGCCTTCTTGCCATATCTTCTTGGAGCAGAAAAGGAGCTCTCGCCCTCCCCCATGCACCATTCATCTTGGATCCCAGCCTTACAGCCTCATTCAACCAGAAATGCTTCCTAAAGTTCTGTATCCAAAGGTAACTGCACGAAGATCGGTCTGCCATGTGAATTCCATTGGGGTCTAATACGGTGACAGCCATGACCATGAGACAGGCATCATTCCACTTTGTCATTACCTGCTCCAGTTTGTCTTTGGATTCTTTCTCCCCGATCATCCGTGTTCCTTCCCCAAACACCTGCTCCCCTCGCCTGGGCTTCTGCACCAGGCACAGGCATCAGCCCTTCAGACTGCTCTCAGTGACCTCCCCTAACTTAGAACATCCAATCACTGTAACTCACCCTTCATTTACATTACCTTCCAGTAACCACTCTGTTGCTCTTATTGAACTGTGACTGTTACATGAGGGAAAAAGGACATTTTACCATATTATTTACAATCGCATAAAACCCACAAAAGTATCAGGAATAAAGTTAACAATAAAAGAAGTATTGATGCTTGGCACCGAAAAGACGTGCAGCATTGGTGCGGAATATTAAAGACCTGAACAAACGGAGAAGCATGCATCGGCATAGATCAGAAGATTGGATATTGCCAAAACATCAATCCTGCACAAACTGATCCACACTTGAGGCAATTCCAACTGAAATCCTTACTGGCTGTTTTGTAGAAATCGATGATCTGACTCCAAAATTTATGTACACGTAATATTCCTAGGCAGACAACAATCTTGGGCAAAGGATGGAGTTGTAAAATGCATTTATTGAACTCAAAATCTTCTGTAAAATCACAGTAACTTAATTGACACAAATACAAGGAGAGCTGACATCATCAGGCATGATAAAAGCACACAAATGTGACCAATCTGTATTCAACAGAAGTACAAAAGAACTCCAACAATATCCATTCATGCATATTCATATAAAGTATACATGTTACTTTTTTCATTGAAAATCAGATTTACAGAGAGAAGGAGAGACAGGAAAATATCTTCTGTCTGCTGGTTCACTCCCCAAGTTGCCGCGATTTCTGGAGCTGAGCTGATCTGAAGTCAGGAGCTGCTTTGGGTCTCCTACATGGGCGCAGGATCTCAAAGCTTTGGGCCGTCCTCCACTGCTTTCCCAGGCCACAAGCAGGAAGCTGAAAAGGCAATGAAGCAGCCAGGACATGAGTCAACATCCATATGGGATCCTGGCAAGTACTTTAGTCACTAGGCTAAAGCATTGGGCCCAAATATGCATATTTCTATAAAAGTAACCTGAAACATATGTCCTAGGACATGAGCCAACATCCATATGGAATCCTGGCAAGTACTTTAGTCACTAGGCTAAAGCGTTGGGCCCAAATATGCATATTTCTATAAAGGTAACCTGAAACATATGTCCCAATGTGAATATTCATTCTAGAAACATCACAGACCACAATTCATCTGTTAAAAATCAGGAACTTGAAAGAAAATACAGGAGAACATCTCTGTAACCTTGATGGAAATAAGGAATATTTACAAAAATATCCAAAACGACACAGCATGAACACAGGAGACTCTCTTCACAACCTTGGAGGAAACAAAAAGTATTGAGAAAATATCCAAAAACACATAATGCAAAAGAAAGAAAGAAAAGAGTAGAAAAAAAACACATATCTAGGACCAGATCAGAATCAAAACTTTTGCTCTCCAAAGTCTGTCAAGAAAAGAAGAGGCAAGCCGGAGGCCGGAGCAAGTGTTTGGAAGTCATGCGGAGGAGAAGGTGTGTGGATGCGGGAGAGAAGATGAAGAACAACCCTACAATGAGGATCACAGGTTAAACAGATGCTTCACGAGACGAGCTGGCTCAAGAGCAGCAGCCATCAGAAATGCACAATAACCCTTAGGAGAGAGTAGGCAACGTACAAGCATGCAAGTTTGTCAACATTACATATTCAGAGTTGGGAAGAAATCAGTACGCTTATGGGTGCCTGATAGACTTTAAAATTTTAAATTAGCTTTGTGCACTGAGAAGCAGGGAGGTGGACAGAGAGAAAGCTCCAATCCACCTGCTCACTCTGCAGATGACAGAGACCAGAAGTCAGATATTTAATGCGATCTCTCCCATGGGTGGCAGAAACTTGAGCCATCACTGCTGCGTCCTAGGGTCTGTACTGTTAGAGAGCTAGGGCCAGGAGCCAGAGCCGGGACTCGAACCCAGAACCTCTGACATGGGATGGAGCTGTGTTAACTGCTGGACAAATAACCCTCTCCTGGGGTCTGCACTGTTAGAGAGCTGGGCCAGGAGCCAGAGCCGGGAGCTAAACCCAGATCCTTTGACATGGGTTGGAGCTGTGTTAACTGCTGGACGAATGACCCTCTCCTGGGGTCTGCACTGTTAGAGAGCTAGGGCCAGGAGCCAGAGCCGGGACTCGAGCCCAGATCCTCTGACATGGGATGGAGCTGTATTAACTGCTGGACAAATGACCCTCTCCTGGAGTCTGCATTGTTAGAGAGCTGGGGCCAGGAGCCAGGAGCCAGAGCCAGGACTTGAACCCAGAATCTCTGATGGGGGATGGAGCCGTATTAACTGCTGGACAAATGACCACATCCTCAGTACAATTTTGTAAACTGCAAACAAGTTTAAAAATCAGAGTGAGTTATAGATTAATAAGATCATGCACAGCATAACAAGCAGGACACATCCTTAAAAATACGTTCCTGGGCTGTTTCATTATGAATGAATGTTGTAAATGACACATATGCAAACCAAGATAGTACAGACTTCTGTTTCTGTAGGTGTGTGGTACATCCCGTTATTCCTAGCCTACAGACTTGGAGAGCGTGTAACTGCACTGAGTTGTGCAGGTAATTGTAAGGCAATGATGCCCACTTAGGTGTTAAATGTAGACAGTGTACAGTAAGAAATATGGGTTAGAAGATGAAAACTTCACAACTATATGGAACACTTACAATAGATAGAGCTTGCAGAACTGGAAATTGTACTGGGTGAGTCACCGGATGAGTGGTGAGTAACTTGCTGTAGAGTTCACGGCACACTGCACAGCGACCCTGGACTAACTTCCTTTTCTCCAATAATATATTAACTTTACCTCACTCTAACACTTTTGCTATATGAATTTTTCCATTTTTCTTTTCCTCTTTTTTTTTTTTTTTGACTATTTGCTAATAACTTAGCCTAAACCGCAAGCACATTGGTCAACTTAAGAATACTTTTACTCGTGGTTCTACAAACTCTTCTCTAAAGTTGAATTTTAATGTTTCAACCTTTAAAACTTTATGTACAAAATGACAAGAATGGGGATAAGCATTTAAGGTAGATAAGATGCCTCTTGGGAGCCTGGTGCCATAGTTGAGTGATTAAATCCTCGCCTTGCATCTGCCATGATCCCATTGCGAACCATTTCAGTCCCACTGCTCTATTTGCTCCCTCCTTGTGGCCTGGGAGAGCAGTGGGGCATTGCCCAATGCTTTAGGACCCGGCATCTACGTGGGAGACCCAAAAGAAGCCACTGGCTCCTGGCTTCAGGTTGGCTCAGCTCTGGCCATTGTGGCCATCTGCGAAGTGAACCAAGGAATGGAAGATCTTTCTCTCTGTATATCTGCCTTTCCAAATAAATAAATAAAGATGCCACTTTGGAGGAACACAACTCATTTTAGAATTCCTGGATTCCCATCTCAGCTCTATTCCCAATTCCATCTTGCAAATGCATAAAAAGGAAGCAGGTGGTGGCTAGACTGCTTGGGTCCAACACCTGCATGAGTTGTAGTTCATGACTTTAACATGGCCCTGCCTCGACTGCTGATCACAGTTTTATCAGATTTATTTTTATTTGAAAGGCAAATATGCAGAGAGAGATGGCGAAACAGTGAACCATTATCTGGTTCACTCCCCAAATATCCACAATGGCAGGAGCTGGGCTAGTAAGTAGCCAGAAACCAGGAGCTACTTCTGAGTCTCCACGTAGGTGCAGGGGCCCAAGTGTTTGGACCATCTTCTGCTGCATTCCCAGCAACATTAGCAGGGAGCTGTGTGGGAAGCGGGTCAGACAACACAGGAATTGATGCCCTATGTGATTCTGGTGCCACAGGCACAGGGTTCAACTAATATCCATAACAAAAAATCCCATAATACCTCTCTTCACTTCTCTTCTCTTGTGCCCTTTGTTCCCCTCTGCTCTCCCTTCCTCTTTCCCTTTCCTTCCCTTCACTCCCTTCCCTCTCCTCTCCTCTCCTCTCCTCCCCTCCCCTTCCCTTTTCTTCTCTCCTCTCCTCTCTTTTCCTCTTCTCTTATTTACTCTCCTCTTCTCCCCTTTTCCTCTGCACTGCTCTCTCCCTTCCCTCCACTTTCTCCTCCCCTCTCATCCTCTCCTCTCCTATTAATAGGTAGAGATTTTGCTTGTGAACTAACACAGCACGCACAGTAACCCACAGCGACACAGAGCAGTCTTCAGCATTGCCACCTGCCCAGCTCCACATCTTGGGACAGTGGAAGGTCTTCAGGGTCATGACATACACAGAGTTGCCGTTGCCTGTGCTAACCATGCCTTCTTGTAACACGTTCTGGAAGATCCATGTAAGGCTGGTTCACAGTTAGCTTGCTTTCTGTAAGTAGAAGAAGTGCACTCACCTGCAGTCAACAGCATACACAATGCTGAATTCCAGAGTGCACAACCAGGAGCCCCATCCCTTGTTGGCATTACCAGTGACTGTGAAGCACTGGACATAAACTGTGAGTTATAATATGACTGCCAGCAGTCAGCTTATTTCTAGATGACATCACTACAGTGAACTATACACTGCACAATGAGGTCATGATCCTGTGATGTCACTGGCATTAGACATCTTTCAGCTGCCTTGTAATCCTATGACACCAATGCTGTGCACAGATATGTAACAGGTCAATGATTGACATGTGTTTTGTGGTGCATCATTATAAATAGTTACTATCCTCTCTTATCTAACATAGGGGAAATATATCTATGCAAACTCTTGCATGAACAGTAGTATGCAAACTGGAATTGGAAATATTTATAATATCTTCAGGTTAATAATAATAATAATAATAACATTTATTATTATTAATAATAATAAGCTATTTATATTATTTGTACCAGATGAACAATAAGCTATTTATTTGCACCAGGTAACATTTTTATCAAGAGAGAAGCAAACTACAGGGTTGCTCTTTCGTAACCTGAATTTGAAGCCTTATTATTTCATAAACACCATGGTCAATTGAATAATGCCACACACAGAGTTACAAATGCAGAATCTTCTGGGTTAGCGTTCCTTCACTTGGTAAAGTTTCCTATATGGGACATATTGCAGGTAAAAGCAATAAGAACTATTGCTATTGGAACTTCTGAACCTACAGTGACTCTTATATTTTCAGCTTTACCCAAACTCCTTTTCTTCCAAGCTCTATTTTTTCAACTCCTATTGAATTAGAAATATGCTGTTATTCTTATACTATAATGTTATCTAAAATTTACAAGGGAAATTTAAACTATAGATTCACCTTTGGATGCAAACTGATTTTCTCAAACCATCATAAAGATTCTCTTTAAAGGTACCATTTAGAAAAATGTCTAAATATTTGAGCAGAACGGTATAGTAGGAGGCTCCAAATAATTGAGCGACCTGTATGAGAGCTCTGAAAAAGTGGTTAAAGGCCTACAACAATCAAGTAAACATCCAATCCAGAGAAAGTGACCTTCTCAGAGGTGGGAATTCTGTGCTGTTTCTGTTCTACCTTGCCCAACGTCTTAATTGTCACGACGTCCTTGTACTAGATGAGGAAGTGGCCGCCTGCTAGACCCATCAAAATGAAGGACACAGGGCAGATCGCTTGTGGTGGTCTAGCCTGCGTGGGCGCCACCTGAGGGATTTATCTCTGCAGTGCCCAAACTCAGGCAGGACAAGCTACAAGAATAGCTCATAACAGCAGGGGACTGCACAGAGACCACCAGCACACAGGTGTCTGGGGCAGGAAACACAAAGTAGGCACATGTGGGTCCTCCAGAGCAGCAGCAGTGAGAGCCTTTGGGAGAATAAAATGTTCAACAGGAGCTGTGGACAAACAGGAGCTGAGAACCCACATGAGGGCAGAAGCCTGTGCTCACAGGGCCCTGAGAAGTTCTAGGCTCTCATCCTGGACAGACCCTCAGAGTCTGAGCAAGCCCTCACAGTGGGTGGAGGACGACACCAGCACGGCGCCAGCCGGCAGGGTCTGGCTTTGCAAATGCCCGACTTCCATCAAAAAACATGGCGAAAGCCTTACTGTAAGTAAAAAATAAGTGTAAAGTTACCGAATTTATGCTGTACGTTTTCAACCTTTATTCTGAAGCTGCAACAACCAAGATAATGAACGCACATGTCATCATGATCTATAAAAGTCAAAAAATAGATTTCGACATAAATATCCCTTTATTAACGACAAAGCACACACTATAATTAAGCAAATGAAAGGTATGGTCTCAATAAGTAGCAACAGACCAGTTGGATAGCTATATTGGGGGAAAAAAAAAAAACTAACCTGGCTTCATTTGACACAAGCACGTTTACCTAAGATACAATGCAGATCTAACTGCAGCTGATTTTTTCTAAATACTGGAAGAAAACATAAAAGAATATTTGATTTAAGTCAAATGAGGCAAAAATGTCTCAAACATAAGCAAAAATATTACTGCAGAGCAAATAAATTACCACATTAATAAGAGAATAGAAAATGGCTTCATTCGGTTAAGATTTTGTTAATCAATTAAAAGCCAGCATGAAAGGGTGGGAAAAAAAAAGACAATATAAAAATTAGATAATATTCAAAATTCATGTATTCAGCCAAAATTTTATATCAAATATAACTTCTTCTTTTCTTTGAATCTATACATCTTAAAATATGGGTTTTATTTACTTGAAAAGCAAAATGATAAAAAGAGATTTTCCATTTGTTGGTTCACTTCCTAAGTGGCTACAATGGCTGGGGCTGGGCCTGCACAAGCAAGGAGCCAGGAGCTCCACCCAGACTTTCCACACAGGTGGGCGGGGTCTAAGTAGTTGGCCCTCCTCCACTGCTTTTCCAGGTGCATTGTGGGGTGGCTGGATCAGGAGAGGAGCAGCCAGGACTTGAATCAGCTGTGATATGGGATGCCGATGTCCCACGTGGCAGCTTACACTGCATGCTGCAAGGTCAGCTCCTCTACACCCTCGGTTCCCACAAAGTTACAGCTGAGCATGTGCATTGACCCTGGACAATGTGCCCAAATCAGTTTCACCTGTGTTTTCTGACATGAAAATACAGAATAGAGGAAAAATACAGCATTTAGTAGTATAAGCAAAAAGCAAAAACAAAGAAAGAAAAACAACAGGAGTGGTAAGTTTAGTTTCTCTCTTCTTCTCAGGTTCTGGACAAAAGAAATTGTTCTTCAGGATTCATTTCCTCATTCTCCCAAATGAGGGAGTGATACGGTGGTTCCGTCTCATTTCCTGGGGTGCGTGACACTGTGAGCGAGCCCAAGCAAAGTGTCATGGCTGCATACAAGCAGTGGATAACCCCTGCACCTTCATGCTGCTGTGGAAAGCAGCTGCTCTTCCTGCCAGTTGTCCCTGTGCTTGCCGAGGTCGGGACATGCTTACAAATGGCCTTTCCTAAGCTCTGGACTCACACGTCAGGACAGCGTGTGACCAAAATGGCCAGTTAAAGGGATTAATTCTCTATTGAATTGAGTATATATTTTGTCCATACCACTCAGCCTCTCTCATTCCTCTCTGCCCTGTAAGGACATTATCCTAAAAGGTAAATCACCACAGTTCAACATACGCCCACACGGCAACAAAAAAAATGCATTTGGAAAGCAAAGTGAAGAGCAGTTCTTCAGTGGTTCTGGCCAGTTCTGCTTCTATATTAAAAGAAAAAACAATACATAACTCAATCATCATTTTGCTCCAGCGAGCAGGTCTGCAGGTCCTGTCAAGTTCCCCAGGGCCAAGTTGGGACTTTAGATTCCTGGGCAGGGAGCTAAGATGGTGACACGGAAGGACAGGGGCTAGGGCCAGGGTCAGCTGTGTCTCCTGGTCCGCCGTGCCTGTGGAACCTGCCTGTGGTCAGCTGTGTGTGTGGAACCTGCCTGCATTCAGCTGTGTGTGTGGAACCTGCCTGCGTTCAGCCGTGCCTGTGGAACCTGCCTCTGATCAGCTGTGCATGTGGAACCTGCCTGTGGTCAGCCGTGCATGTGGAACCTGCCTCTGGTCAGCTGTGCGTGTGGAACCTGGCTGCGGTCAGCCATGCCTGTGGAACCTGCCTGCGGTCAGCCATGCCATTGTGGAACCTGCCTGTGGTCAGCTGTGCGTGTGGAACCTGCCTGCGTTCAGCCGTGCCTGTGGAACCTGCCTGTGGTCAGCCGTGCCTGTGGAACCTGCCTCTGGTCAGCTGTGCGTGTGGAAACACTTCTGCTGGTCAGCTGTGTCTGTGGAACCTGCCTGTGGTCAGCAGTGTGTGTGGAACCACTCCTGCTTGTCTCAGTCTCAACTCTTGCATTTGGCCAGAGAGGACAGCAGCAGGAGCATCTCCCGGCACGTGACACAGATGAAGTGGAACACATAAGACTGAAGGCTCCCATGAGTCCTTCACATAGGGAAGCCCTCATTTTGCAGAGCAAACACGGCCTGGATGGTGCATGAAGTACTTTCTGTTCTTCCCTCCGTGCATGTTTAATCTCAAAACAGTCTTACATAAAGTCTGCAAGCTGAAATACAGACACTTCACTTCAACCCCACTTCCTCCATGCAGTCCCATGTCTACCACCTTATCCCCTACCAGTTGAATCATGCACCTGTTACCATCTGGAAGAACAGGCCAGACGGCAGGTCCGCCACAGGCTGCCCACCATCCCCTGCGGTCTGGTCCTGAGAACACAGCAGCAGGAGGCTCAGATGGGCTTCAGGCTTCTTGCACACTTGATGTATGCATGCACTGTGGATGGACTCATCAAGGGGAAACACCCAAGGAACAAGTGTGTTTCTCACACGAAATGTGCACTAAACCTTAGAGCCTTCTTGGGCACCTGAAACAAAAGGGCAGCTTAACTCACAAAAACTGTTTCCTCACAGTTCTGGAGACAGGAAATCTTGAGATCAAAGTAGACTTGGTGTCTAATGACGACTTCCTGGTTCACATACCCTGTGTTCACCCTTAGATGGTAGAAGGTATGAGGCTGTCTGGTGCCTCTCTTAGAGGGGTGCTAACCCCAGTACCAAGCCTCCCCAAACTCATCCTGGCACTTCATTCCCGAAACTTTCATGTTACTTGTGCTAGAACAAAAACTGAGTCTAAGTTCAGAGCCTCAAACTAAACCCGTTGGGAAGGGACTGGATTGCAATTGGTTACTAGAGTGAAATCTGTGTTGGGGTCATAAAATCTTCATAGGGCAGAACACAAGCTTCCTGTCACCTCCTGGCTCACCACTTGATGCATTGTACCATTAACTTCCCTCATGAGATGTCAGACCAACAGGGACATTGGATCATGGGCTGTGAACCTCCCAAACCGTGAGCCACAATAAGCCACCTTGCTGAATAACCGCTCAGATACTTGTTAAGTGTTACAAAGACCTACTCAGCATCCAAATGCCTCATCTCCACATGTGCTCACTTTGTAAAGACATTCAGTCTACAGAATCTCCATTCCTGGGGAGCTGCCACCGGAATCCATTATCCACTGTCCACTCTTCATCTTCCGATTCTCACTTTCCACAAATAAATGAAGGCAACTGAGTTACAAAGATTTGTTCCGGAGTGTCTTTTAAGCCATGATCTTTAGATCAACACACTTAGGTGGAACATTAAATGAATAGCAGGATTTGGAAATAATTCTGTTGGACTTTTTAAAGCACCCAGCCCTCTGACTCTGGCTCCTTCATTTTCACATTCTTAAAAAGATATAAAATGAGACATACTATTTAAGTCCATATTTGATACATGAGCATAATAATAAGGAGAGCTTAGTCCAGGAAGGCTAAGACAGCACCTGACCTATTTAAAGGGCAGTATCACTCAGTTCATCAAGGCACTGCCCAAAACAGTGCAAGCCCTGCGCCCCCATCACAAGAGAAGATGGCATCACAGTATCCAGACTTTTAAAAACCTTGTTTATTTCATTGAAAGGCAGATTTATATACAAACAATTCTTTGTTCGTTTTTCCTCAGATGGCTACAACAGCAGGGCTTGGGCCATGTTGAAATTAAGAATCTGAAACTACACTCACACCTCCCTCCCATGTGAGGTCTAAACACTTGGATTATTTTCAGCTGCTTTCCCAGGTGCACAATCAGGGAGTTGGAGCAAAAGTAGGAGAGCTGGGAATTGAACCAGCACTCCTATGAGATGCGAGTGTCCCAAGTGGCACTTAACCCACTCTTCCCTGCCAATGCTGGCTTCTGGGTTTGTATCAAGAAACTTGCTGACAGTCAAATATACAAGTTAACTAGTTCTCAGAACCTTCTTGGACTGGTTTATAAACCACCAGGTGTAAGAGAACTATTTGCTGGATTTTTCCAATGCACATCCCCTACCAATACACAGCAAGATTTTCCAGGCTTGACACCAACTGTATCCACAGCCCTGCCTGGCCTCACACTCGGACTGACATCTAAGACTCACTTCTAGTTGTCTTCAGTGATTACTGCTGAACCAGCCAGCACAAGCCCTGATTAATTTTGTCTCTAAGAACATTCTGTGCTGTCATTGTCTGATAAGGAATATCCCCTCTCCTCTTGGCGTTCTGTGAGTGTGTACTCCCACCTTCCTTCAAGCTTAGTTCGTCTCTGTTGACCTCTGGAATAGAATTTTGCCTTCCCCACAGCTTCAGAGTCACTTGCACAGATCTCAGAAATTAATTCAGCCTTGCTACTGTTTCTCTGTATGTATTCAGATGCATTTCCTGTTGTCTAACAGCAACACTAGAAACTTCCTAAAGTTTTCAGCTTCAATCAAGAAATCCACAGTACCTCATGAAAACCTACTTTAAGACTTCAGTTCAGGTAGTGCAAAGAATAGAAGCATTAACTACACCACCAAAGGGAAAAACACATAAAAATTATGAAATAATTGAAAGCTGAATCCTGGCGTGAATATAACAGGACTAAACACACAGATAAAATCTGAAGAGTGAAGCTGGGCTCAGGGCCAGTTTTTGTCCTGGGGGACATTAAACATCCACTTGTGTGAGTGTGGAATGCTAAGACCAAGACTCAAAGCTGTAGCTTGCATGGGGAGGATTCTAATGTAAAGCTGGGATTTGTGCTTGCTGTGTCATCTTTGCGTGGCTACATTCCACAGCAATCCCTCCCATAACCTTGCAACACCCACATCCGTTTACTTAGTTATAAAATATATGTTACTCGTATATCGTTTAGGGAAGGAAGAAGATTGTGCTTGTGGGTTGTGGTACCAAGAGAACGGGGAAATGGTATGCTGAGAATGATAAAGAAAATGCATGTCCTGTGTCTAACTACTGCATGAATTCACACACCAGGGAAAGCGTAGCAGGAAGTGTCAACTCCAGGTCACCAAGAGAAGTGAAAATTCAACAGAGACATCCAAGAGCCCAACAGCTTCACTTCCTAAGACTCTGATTTCAAGTCAAAAATCAAAAAATACGCATGCGCATGTGAGTGAAAATGAGCAGTAATAACAAAAGGTAAACTATTTTAGGCTCAGAATCTGAAACAGCATGCTGAGTTAAGAGAAACGTGGTAGCAGGATACAAAATTAATGAATAAAAATGAGTGGCACTAGTAATCACGAATCACCCGGGACTGAGAAGAAAATTAAAAGTACAGACTCCATTGAAAGAATCAGAGTAATCTCAAATACCTTGAAATTACCCTAATCAAAGATGGGGAAGACATCGTTCATGAAAATTACAAAACATTAGAAAAAAAGAAATAGAAGAAGACATTAAAGGGTGGAGAAACATACCATGTTCCTGTATCAGCAGGATCAACATCTTCAAAATGTCCATATTACCAAAATTAATATAGGATTAGAAGGTGCGAAGAATAGATTGAGGTCTCATAGTCACGTCACTGGAGGCTAAGAGTGAAGTGAGACCTGAAAATAGGTGATATTTGGTGAAACAATGGCTGAACTATATTAAACTGGTAAATAATATTAATACTGTATTACAAAATCAGATATAACTTAACCTGAAAAAAAAAAACATTAAACATTTAGAGACAGTATTGGGGGCCTGGCACAATGGCTCCATGGACTAATCCTCCATCTGTAAATGCCAGGATCCCATATGACTGCCAGTTCCTGTCCCAGCTGCTCCATTTTTGATCTAGCAGCCTGCTTATGGCCTGAGAAAGCAGCACAGGATGACCCAAAGCCTTGGGAGCCTACATGCTTATAGAAGTTTGGAAGAAGTTACTGACTATGATTAGCTCAGCTTCAGCTTGTACAACTGTTTTGAAAGGAACCAGCAGATGGAAGAGATGGAAAATATCTCTCTCTCTCTCTCTCTCTCTGTAAACCTGCCTTTCCAATAAAAATAAACAAATCTTAGAAAAAAAAAAAAAAAAAGACTGGCTTGAAGCGGCAGGAGAGTTTCGGAGTGAGAGGATGGATTTACTCATGAGTGTGGCTGCTCAGCACAGAGAGCTGCCCGTCAAGATTGTGGCAGAGGTGCCTATGAGGAGAGGGAGGGGCCAGAGGCCAGAGAGGCGCTGCAAGCATGATCCAGAGCGCAGGAGCAAAAACAAGACCTTCCCTTTACTATCAGTTTCTTTCATAAGAGGAGGAGTGAAGCCTTAATTGAATATTTAAAGGGAGTGTTGTTTAGCAAGCTTTAGAAGTTCTGGGAGGGCCGTGGCACCTCTGTGTAGAATTTAACTTCTAGAGGGCCATTATCTCCTCCTTCCTTGTCCCAGATGAACCGCAGGTGCAACTTGAGAAACTGGTACACTAGATAGACAGCTAAGAGGATGAAGTTAAGAATGCTGGATTGCAAGGAGTTCCAACTCATTCATATCTACTTAATCTTTCTGTCTGCTTCCCCTGTGAGCCTTCACGTCATTCCATGCTGCTAACTGTGCTGGCTCTTCGAGTGCAAGGGCTCTTCCAGCAGTGCCTCCCTCTGCCTGGCCTCTACCTGGGTTTCAACAAATGCTGTCAAGTGCCGAGGGTGTCGCTCAGAACAGCTGTGCAGTGAGAGCCATCACAGTGTCCCCAGTAGAGCAATGCCTACTGCACCAGGACTAACACCTAGGAGCCCCCAAAACTGTAGAGCCACCAGCAGGCAGTGCCAATGTGGGTAACCTGCAGGTGTACAATTTCAATTAAGGAGCACTGAAGCATGCAACAGGAGGCCACAGCCATTTACTTTGCAGGTGTGGGGGTGCCCTGAGCCTTTTGCCATGTACTGGTGCAGCAAGACCTACAGTGGACAGTGATGACTTGATCTTGGACTCCCTAATATTAAGAACTGTGAGAAGTACATTGCTATTCCTTGTAAATTACCCAGCCTATGCCCTTCTGGTACAGCAGCACAAAATGTACTATAACAATACACAATTATAAGATAAAGACAATTTAGACGGCAAGCTGAATTGAACACTAGAGCCTATCACAATAACCAACCAGTATAGAACATAAATATTCCTAGGTATAGGTGTAAATTTACGAACATGAGAGCTCTTCAAAAATTCAAGAAAAATGAAATTAAAGAATAAGAGTATTTCCATGCAAAAAATGCGAAGCTCATGAACACAAGTGGCAGACTGATTTGTTAAATGTGTGTTTATTTGAGACCTGGAGCAGTGACCTAGCAGTTAAAATCCTCATCTTGAACGCACCAGGATCCCATAAGGACGCCAGTTCTAATTCCAGCAGCCCTGCTTCTCATCCAGCTCCCTGCTTGTGGCCTGGGAAAGCAGTAGAGGACAGCCCAATGCATTGGGACACTGCACTGGCGTGGGAGACCCAGAAGAGCTCCTGGCTCCTGGCTTCAGATTGGTGCAGCTCCTGCCATTGTGGTCACTTGGGGAGTGAATCATCAGATGTAAGATCTTCCTCTCTGTCTCTCCACCTCACTCTCTCTCTCTATATATATATATCTGACTTTGCAATAAAAACAAATTTTTAAAAAAGATTTGTTTATTTCTTTTGAAAAGGCAAACTTTACAGAGAGAGACAGAGAAGGAGCGTCTGCATGCTGGTTCACTCTGCAAGTGACCATCAAGGCAAAAGCAGAGATGATCTGAAGCCAGGAGCCAGGAGCTTCTTCCGGGTCTCCCACACAGTACAGGGTCCCAAGGCTTTAGTCCATCATTTACAGCTTTCCCAGGCTACAAACAGGGATCTGTATGGGAAGTGGAGCAGCTGGGACACGAACTGGTGCCCGTATGGTATCCTGGTGCATGCAAGGCAAGGGTTTGGCCATTAGGTAACCATGCTGGGGACATCATGAACATAAGCGATCTTTAAAAACATTATGACAGGCATATGTTGTATTAAAAAAAACTGCATTGATTTCAAATTTGTTTCCACCAAAAATAGATTTATTTTTTAATTCAACTTTCCATGAACTTGTGAAAGTACCTTCATATAGAGGAACTGGGAAATAATGTAAACAACAGTCCTTGAATCTAATTAATCAGAAACCACTGACAAAAAATTTAGATTTAAATATTCCCGATATGCTTAAAAACTGCAATTTCTCATATTGTTATGTGTTCTTAGCGATTAGAAATTAGTAGAAAAGATAAATACCAATTGTTTTAAACTAGATCTATGTTAAAACGCTCACAGTTGAACAATAATGAAGACATGATGATAAGAAATTTGGGAACCTTCAAAACAGCATTTTCAAGAAAATTCATCACTCCATAATAAATACCAGAATAGGAAAAAAAAATAAAATTTAGTGAACGAAGAATCTAACTTGTGAGGTCACAGCATTAAAGGTAGGAAGAAAATACAGGTTGGAGAGTAGTTCAGTGAGAGTTGACAAATTTTCTATCAACTAATTAATATTAGAAAAGCAAATGTACGTAACTAGATTGCTGCAAAAACAACACGTGGCAGAATTTAGGGCACGCCTTGATATCAGCACATTTGGAATACTAAATTACAGCGGGAAAATCAGAAATAGAAAATGCAAATAATCCTATAACTACCCAATAATTCAAATCAGCAACTTAGCATCATTCAATGCATATTTCACAGGTCAAAACTACCACGACACAATATAGCCTATCTTTGAGAAGCCCAACATAGAAGCCCATCTCACTCTGACTTAAGTACAAATGATTTTAATTAGTCATCCTTTGTCATTAGTTTGCTATGCAATTAGTAAAGACAGGTAAATTAAGTCTATAAAGCCAAGGAAGAAAATGTGAGAAGAATATAAGGCAAGGTGTAGTTAATGAAGAAGTATATTTAATAAAGTTGATTGATGCACAAATCATCTTTGTACAACAACAACACGCATTTTAAAGCTAGAATTGCATGAATGATGCTATTTATATGTCCTGCAATTATGAAACACACAGGAATAAATTTAGACATAAAGATTTTGATTAACAAAGCTATAAAACTATGTTATAAAACTCGGCACTTATTTGGAATAAATGAGGAAATACGTGGACACGAATCAAGAAGACTGCATCCTAGAGACATCCTAGATCTCCAGGAAGATACACAATGAAATAGAAATTGTCAAGGCTGCTGTTTGGTCCTTGACATGCACTTTCTAAAATTTCTGTTGTTGAAGACCAAGCATCACTGAAGTACTCCTGAAAAACAAAATGAATGAGGGACCTGATTCATGAGATGCAGGAAAAAGCCACGTTGATATGAAGATTTGGCATTTGGGCAAGGATGCCTTCATATATTGACTAAGCATAACAGAGTCCCACACATACGCACATATCGGAAATACGGTATCACAAGAAGGAAAGCAGGAGCTTTTCAATTATCTGACTTGAGAAAATGTGTTATTCTCATCAGAAAGGAAAAAAAAAAAAGAAACCAGGGTGTTTTTCAGTACAACTCTGATACATAAAAATTAATTCTATGTGCTTTAAAGGCTTAACTGCGTAACCTAAGGCCATAAACATTTCAGTATACCATATGGAAAAAAATGTTTCCTCTAACTTTAAAATAGAAATGGGGTTTCTTGAAATTCAAAAAAAGACAAACTATGAAGAAAAATACAAATACATTAAAATAAGAACTTTTGTTTTTCATAAGCAATTGTTTTAAACAATGAACACATGCTTGCAAAATGTAACTGACAAAGAAACAGAGGGGAAATGTCCAAGAATTGTGACTAACTGCAAGAAATAAAAAAAACACAGTAAATAAATGTGCAAAGGTGGGAGCACCTTTCACACACACACAAAAGCCAGTGACTAAGAAAAATATGGAAACATAGTTGCTTATTGTTAATCAAAAAGACACAAATTAAAGCAATGATTAGATACCATTTCACACCCATTTGATTGCCAACATTTTCAAAGCCTAGCAATATCATTTTTTGGCCAGAATGTCAGGAAAAATCTGTCTACTGCTACAGTGCAACAATTTGGCTTTCTGTGATAAAATGGAAGGTGAACATTCCAAAGATGCAGAAAGTCCTCTCTGAGGAATGCATGCAAAACTCATGCGCTTGCTGTGTCCCAGCGAATATCCACAAGGTTTCCTTGGCAGCGTCACTTACAACAGCAAAACCTCAGCTATGACTCAAAAGCATGAAAGCTAAAGAAGGCATGATGACTTTGGTTGAATCACACCATGCAGTATTATACAACAGTAAAAATCAATGCGCCACAACCACAGGCATATGGTGGCTCTCCCCCAGGAGGAGATCCTAAGCATCATAAAGCAAGACATAAATAAGCACATGGGGCATGATCCCATTCCAAATCTGCAACACTGAGCACACCTTGCTTTTTGGACCTGAAAGTAGAAATTGGACTGGTCACGTACAGTTGAGAACTTCTTGGATTGTACCATGCATACTCTCAAAGACATTACGTAGTGAGCGTGTTGTGGTTTAGCTATCATTGCTAAAACCAGAGAAATGCAGGGAAACGTTGTAAAACCTTCAGCGTGTTGGTTATTTCTGAGGAAGGGAAGCAAGTGGCACGAGCAAGAGGTGCTCAAAGGCAATGGTCCTATCTGTGTCTCATACTACGTGGGGATAAACCACCACCTTTGGCATTGGTACTATACTGATTACACACCAATGTTTAATGAAAGTAGTATTGAAGATGACTGTGTGGTCATGGCCTTATTTGCATGGTTTCCCCGTGAGCACACTCAAATCCTAAGGTTCTGTTTGGACCTAAGGCCCCTGTTGTCTTCTGCCTTCTCACTGTGAATGAACCTTTCCTTCCCAGGACCAAGGCAACAAGCACACTCCTAGAGAAGCCACGGAGGCACAGGCAGTGAAAGAAAAGCAAGCGATCCTAGACAAATCCCCACTGGAAGCCGCCATGACCCTGAGCTGCCTCACCTGCCTCCAGCTCCTCACCTTCAAGCTGGAGACCGCAACACCTAACTTCTGCCATGTGTGTGGAGGGGGGTGGGAATCACAACGATGCACACCATGTCATCAGACAGAGTGCTTTTGGTGGAGAAATTGTAGAAATGACTAGAATATTAAACATTCTTGCAGTTTTATCAGTGTTTTATTTACTTCAAATCTATTAACAGAAAAAATATTCTCCAAGCTGGGCATTAGAGTTTAACACGTCATCTTGGAAAGGGAACGTGAAAAATAATATTCAATGCAAGATTTACTAAATAAATTATTGTACATCAGCACTAACAAGAACTTGGAGGCAGCCCAGTCCTTGGCGTAGGCAGTGGGTAGGGAGAGCTGAACCTACAGCTCTGATTTAGTCTGGGAACTCTACAAGGAGTGATTTTGTAGCAGGAAATGGAACATAGTGGAAACAGCCCAAACTCCATCTTGTTTGAGCCCTGACCCCTACTAGTCTCTGTCTTCTGTCCTTCTCCTCATCTGCTCAAGCACCAGCATGGCGGTATAACAATCATACAGCTTTAACTTTACAAGGTAAACATACTGAAAGAGTAGGAAAGGAAATGCAGCATGGAGTCCAGGGACCTGAATTTCAACGTAAATTCTATCATTAATCTCTTCTGCTGACACCTTTCTAGACCCTGGCTTGCCCTCTCAGAAAAGGTAAGGATTTGGCCTCCTGGACCCCACGACCCTTCCCTGAGCCCAACGTGTGACAGGATGAACAGAAGCATGGAAAGGCTGGCTAATCCCCCAACACAAGCAAAGTGTGATTCCAGCCACACATCGGGGGTGAAGAGAAACCTTTGAATAATGACGTTACGGATCCTCCCTTGCCACTCTCCTAGTCATAATTCTGCCCTGTTGTCACTAGCACCCTCACCCCTGCACTAATTTCACTCAGTGTTACGGCCTGACTCCTCCAGTCTTGCCTGTGGGACAGCTCTGAGGACAAGCCTGCCCGTGATTTGTGAGCGTGGGAGCTGTGTGCAAAACAGAAAGATCAACAGTGGGGTTGACAGTGCAGACGGACTCTGGAGAAAGAGCCAAGGCTCATTCCAAGCAGAAGGCCAAGGGTGATTGATGAGAGTTGGGGGTGGGGGCCAGAGTGTGCTTGCCAAAGGCATGTGAACTTGGTACTGGACACACGACCGGCTGTGGTAACATAACCCCAAACTAGCTGGAGGCGTTCCTATAGAACCCACAAACTTGGTTTATTCTCATCCAAGTTAGGCGGCATAAGAAAGTAGCCAAGGTATTGCAAAGTGTAGTGCAAGCAAGTAGGCAACTCTCGCTGGATTCCACACCCTTCCCATCAAGGAGTTAGAGATAAAGCTTATTTAAATGGAAATTGGGGCTGAGAAGTGAGAGATCCGCTGGTGTTCAAGTTCCTGCTTGGTCACTGGAGCTCATGACCTTCCTCTGATTAGAGAATATGTCATGTCCAGATGGGCTCCAGGTGCTTGTGTACTGTGCAAACCAGGAACCTCCCTACAGAAATCACTCCAGGACAGAATTTACCAGTGTGGTTCTTATCTGTTAGCAAGCTACATGATTTCTTGATTGCAGCATTAGAACCTTGTAAGGCCAGCTGGACAATGAACTTCTGATAGAGGACAGACAGAGATGCCTCACCCTAAGGCAGACAGAGAAGAGGCCGGGCCCTACTTTCCCAAGTTAACAGCTGAGACAGCTCTAGCAGTTTGAGATGCTGCTAGAACTCAACAGAAAAATCACCTTCAGGAATTGCTAGGTAATCTTATTAAAAATGCACTTGTCTGCATTAAAAGCAGACCTGGGAGATGGTGTTGTGGTATAGTGGGCTTAAGCAAGGCTTACAGCAGCAACACTCCATTTGGATGCCAGTCCAAGTTTTGGAAGCTCTACCCTGAGCCAAACCTTTGCTAACATGGGAAGCCACTAGATCTTGTTCAGTACAAGAGCCTTGCCACCAAGTACACAGCCCAGGCCTGGAACCTGCCCTGATTTCTCAGGGACTGAGATCCCACCTCTGGGTTGGAGTGGCTCTGACCCCACAGGTCACCCATGTCTCGGGAGTCCTGCTCAGTCACTCCCTGTGGCATCCTGATTACAGGACTGCTTTCTCTCAGCAGTGCTAAACCCAGAGCCCAAGTCTCTGTGGATACTGTCCTTTCCATCCCCGCTTCTTGGGAAGTGTGTTTTAATCCTTACCTCTAAGTCCCATCACACTGGGCCTTGTATTCCAGGCTCCGCAGCTAGTCACCTCCTACTGGTAGGGCTTTCTCTGCTACATTCACTAAATCTGCTAAATGGGAACCATAATCCAAGCCTCAAATGTATACTAACATCTAGCTTTAAAATGAAAAACAAAAACGGTGACTTCTCTTACAAATTACACCTACTAAGCATAATACATGCTATTTTTCAGCTGAGCCTATAACGTTGCAAATAATACCAATCACAATATAAGGAAAATGCAGTATTTTAAGCATATTGAAAAATGTTACTACCGGGGTTCCTTTCCTTTCTGAACACATTTGGGTGACTGACCAAGAGGCACGACCAAGAGTTGCCCCATTTCTAGTTCCAAAGAAAACGCCTGTGCCTAGAGTCCCATGCACACGAAGGTTATAAATCATTGCAACAATTACAAACTACCACAACAAACATGGATGATTACAAAGATTCGTGATTTTCGTAAAGATTACAATTGAGATCACAAGCTGCGTTCCCTCCCCATCATCTGATCAGCACCACAAAGGCAGAGGACTGCTACCACAGGAGCTGCAAGACACAGGGTCTCGAGGGAAGAGCTGTGAGAGGCATGCAGGCAGTAAGGGAGAAGCAGGAGACTGGAGAGCTGGAGAAAAATGAAACCAGTAGCTTCAGCATTTAGTAAAGTGCAGCCCATATCTGAATCTTGAATTAATTAAGCAACATGTAAATAAAAATGCAGAGTCAAAAGAGATACCCAAAGTGCTAGGAATGAAAACACTAGGTAAGATTTAAACAGTGATGCTCAGCAGATTAGACAAGGTTGAACAAAGAAATATTGAAGACATGTCGGTAAAAACTTGGCAAAATAACACGTCTAGAGAAAAGAAGAAGGAAGCATAGCACAGGAAAACCAAGAACTGCGGGACAATTACAAAATGTGTAAAGTGCATAGCATGGTAATGCCAGGAAGAGCACAAAAAAATGAAGAAGAAGGGCTAAACTGCCAGGCCTGAAGTTCCTTCAGCTCAGACGCCATCACACAGCATCTACTCTCGAAATGCCTGAGTCCACCGTTGCGGAAAACCTGTCTGGAAGAAGTTTAGGTTTTCTAAGAAGCCAAAGACAAACATCAACAAGAATATAACCATTGCTGTTTAGAAACAGTGTTTCCCAGAAAGAGTTGTTTAGCCATTTAAAGTGGAAAAACAAATAAAACCTAGAATTCGGGAACCAATAGACTCATTCCACATGAGGGAACACAAACACATATTACTCAGAAAAAAAAAAGAAACAAATAAACACTGTGTGACCATGTCACCAGAACACATGCCTTTAAAAGCTCTTCAGACAAAGATAGAGGTCAGAAAGTGAGAGCTAAACTAAATGTGTCAGAGAAGGAATCAAACTGTGTTATGGAAAAGCTTCCTGGGTTTTATACAAGTCTTTTCCCTCGTGTGAACAGAAAATTCAAACAGAAACAAAAATAATATGCAAAACTGCTAACTGCATGTAGTTAAAGTGAGAAGGTGAATTCAAGTGTCCCAGAGAGGGCCAGAGAGCTGCCCAGAAAGACACACAGCATGGGAGGAGGCAAGAGAGGGTCTGGAGCAACAAGGGGAGTGTGGTGGCTCCGCATCCAACAGACCCCTTCACAGGGCTGGATAAGGTGCCTGCATCGAACACTCAAACACGGTGAAACTGGGGGTGGTTCACACCTGTGAAGTCCTCTAGGAGCTCCATGGTGTCCCCACAAGGGGTTTAGCTCACATGTGCATTCCAGGAATCCTCCCACCAAGTTCCAAGAGGCAGTAAAGCATAAAGATCAGTTGCAGCGTAGAGCTAGGAGACAGAAAGTGTGGGAAAATCTTCTGTCTCATTTCCCCAAACTCCTGCTCATGGCCCATAACAACTTCAATAGAAAAAAAAGAAAAGCAATTTATTTTGTAATTAACACCGAATATTTGAATGACTAAATGTTTGCTTATCTCACACCAAGCAGTTCTAGAATCTCTGTCTACACCCCAGAACATAAGAGCTTGGTCTCATAAAGCTGCCCCCACCTTCAGGTGCCAACCACTTGAAGCAGATCCCCCAGCATGACCACCAATCAGGGGACCTCAAACCGCCCCACTTGGGTTCAATTGTTCCATTGAGAAGCTCACTGCATTCTGAGAAACACGTTACCAGTGTCTGCTACATGGAAGCAGTGTTTGTGGAAAGGTGAGGGGTACAGCGAAGGATGCCTCTGTGTTCCCAGTGGGTGTGCCACCCTCCCAGCACCTCCTTGGGTTCAGCAACCTGGGCGCCATTTGAATTCCACATGGGCACAACTGATTACGTCATTGGCTGCTTTTGCAATGCAGGGAGGGGACTGAAGAGCTGTAAGTGTCAACCTTCTAAACGCATGGTAAACCTAGCCCCTCTCGAGCGACACAGACCTCTCCAGTCACCACACACCCCATCAGCACACAGAGGACCCTTGTTACCTTAAAGAGCCAAGTGTTCTGGAGACTGTGAATCGGATATGGGAACAAAGATCAAGCTGTCTATTTCTTATTAAATATTAGAAAAGAGAAATAAAATGCTTTTCACTCATTTTTAATAATCTAATAAGTGAGTTAGCTGTTTATTTGAAGCGATTTATTATATCCTAAGCTACAAATGGAAAATCATGATAGCGTCCATAGATGCAGACAAGCATTTAACAAAACAGTTCTCTTTTCTGTTCAAGACAGAAACTCTTAAGAAACAGAAATAGAGGAGAAATTTCTAAAACTGACAAGAACACCTATCAAACAAAATCATTATAGCTAACAGACATTTAAGAGTGATTTACCTATAAGAACAGGAACAAAGCAAGGACATCCCTTCTCTCCACTTACATTCATCATCATATTTGAAGTTCTTCTGATGTAATAAGCCAAGAAAATTTTTAGAATGCATGCTTGGAACTAAAAAATAAAATATTTGTTTTCAAGTGATATGATTGTCTATGTCAAAAACATTTTTTTAAACATGTATGTATTTTTTATTACAAAGTCAGATATATAGAGAGGAGGAGAGACAGAGAGGAAGATCTTCCGTCTGATGATTCACTTTCTAAGTGACCGCAACAGCCGGTCCGTGCCAATCCGAAGCCGGGAACCAGGAACCTCTTCCAGGTCTCCCACACGAGTGCAGGGTCCCAAAGCCTTGGGCCGTCCTCGACTGCTTTCCCAGGCCACAAGCAGGGAGCTGGATGGGAAGTGGAGCTGCCGGGATTAGAACCGGCGCCCATATGGGATCCCGGTGCATTCAAGGTGAGGACTTTAGCCACTAGGCCACGGCGTTGGGCCTGACTGTCTATGTCAAAAACTTTAAAAATGAAATAACAATCCCTGGAAATAATAAATAAAAATGCAATACATAGTTAATGTACAAAAGTTCATTATTTTTCTATGTCAGCTTAAACAAGTGAAATTTTCTTTTATAAACACTACTTCAATTTACAGTAAAACCAAGAAAATAAAATATCTAGGTATAAATTTAACAATGAATGCAGGAGCTCAACATAATGATAAATACAAAACTTTAGTGAAAAGAAAATACAAAACTCTTATAAAAGAAGTCAATAAACTAAATAAATACATATTCTAAAATATTTTATAGAAATACTTAATACAGGGCCTGACATGGTAGCCCAGAGGCTAATGTCCTCGCCTTGCACACACCAGGATCCGATATGCACGCTAGTTCTAATCCCAGCAGCCCTGCTTCCCATCCAGCTCCCTGCCTGTGGCCTGGGAAAACAATCGAGGACGGCCCAAGGCCTTCGGACTCTGCACCTGCGTGGGAGACCCGGAAGAAGCTCCAGGCTCCTGGCTTCTGATAGACTCAGCTCCAGCCATTGCAGCCAATTGGGGAGTGAATCAATGGATAAAGGATGTTCCTCTCTATCTCTCCTCCTCTCTGTATATCTGCCTTCCCCAAAAAATAAGTAAACATTTAAACAAAGTAAATAAAAGAAAAAAGTGCTTGGTACGACATGCCAATTCTTCCCAACGTGACCTATATATTAATATAATTCCAACAAACTTCTGTGGAGTTTTGCTCAAAGAGGAAACAACTTACATTAACACATGCAGTGCTGAAGAAGTTGGGTGAACAACATTACCTTGACTTTAGAAGATAGTGTAAAGCTATACTAATAAAACAGTGTGAGGGTGTGAAAAAAGGATGAATAGTTTAAACAACAGAACACACTGAAGACTCCTAAACTCATGCAAATATAATCAACTCATTTTTTAAATTTTTTTTATTCATTGATTACATTGTATTATGTGATACAGTTTCATTGGAACTGGGAATCAACTCATTTTTGACCAAGAAACAAAGACCACGTAATGGCCGTGGTGGTGATGAGAGATATTTACAGCATATTTGGATAACATAGCTGAACATCAAACACCTTTCACAAAAAAAAAGTATTTAAAATTGTCCATGCACACAAGGGAAAATGCAAAAGTTTAGCCCTTACAGAGGAATGCCAGCCAGCATTGTGGAGCATTGAGTTACACCACCACGGGAGGGCTGAGGTCTCCTAGAAGAACCCTAGTTTAAGTCTCCGCTATCCCACTTCCAATCCAATTTCCTTCTAAGGAGTCTAGGAAGGCAGCAAAAGATGGCTCCGATGCTTCAGACCCTGTCACGCCCATGTCAGTTACGGGTAACAGGGTAACACTCCCACGTAACAATCAGAGCTTCTAAAAATTTTTTTTTAAAAAGCAATGATGTCAATAACTCCTGATAAGGATGTAGAGCACTCTGATTAAAATGCAAATCAGCACAGCTCTGTTGGAAGCATTTTAATATTTTCTTACAAATTTAAGGTTCTAGTCTACAACTTAACAATCATATTCATAGTTTACCCCTCAGCTGCCTATGCCTGCATGAACGTTTGTAGCAACTTTTCTCATAATTGCAAAATAGAAACTAACCAAGGCACATACCAATAGGTGGAGGGTGAATCGGAACCTAGATAATCCACGCAATCAAATACTGTGCTTTTAAAGGATGAGCTAACAAGCTGCATGGACACGTATTAAAGCAGCTGCATGACATTCTGGAAAGTACAAAGCTATAGAACCAAGGGAAAGGAGCAAGGACAGCCAATACGTAGGGAGGGGAGATGCTGATAATACGGGGGCTAATTGGACAATACACTCACTTAACTTTGTTACACTGCAATAATGTTTAAATGCAATTATACATTCATCAAAATCCATATGACTATAGGCTGCCAAGGGCATACCTTTATGTAAACGATGGCTTATTTACTTATGTATATGAAGAATCCGTATTAGCACACCGGTTGTAAGAAATGCACCATCCTCATGTGATAGAGTGATGTCGGAGACTGTTTCACACAGCCTTCCTCCTGGGTGATACTGAAATGCACGTCCCCCAGCCTCAGGAGGATGCTGATGAGCCACAGAGTGCTCAGCTGCACCTTGGATGTGAGCAAGTGCCTCTGGAGTAATGCAGCACCCAATGGACAACTGCCTCCCTGTGCTTCTCCTTCCGGAGCATGCTAAGGAGGACAGGAAGGACTAGCGAGGCTGTTTCAGGTGTGTGTGATTGCACAGAGTACAGCATCATATTTCCAAGTGAGCAAGGGAGCTGAAATGGAAGATATATCCGATGGTGGGGCGGAGGGAGTGGCTCAGAGGGACACCCAGGCTGCACTGCCCCTACACAGCAAGATGGGTGCGGATACTTGCAATAGCTATAGGAGCTGGACTGTTGTGCTGATATTACATCTGAGTGCCAGGTCTCGGGGCCGGCTTGGAAGGGTTTCAGGAGAGTTGCTCTGACTAGAACAAGGCACTGGATCTGAGTCAGCTGAGTCTGGGAGCAATTTGGGCCAAACCTCTGCACATGCTATCACACATGGGAACCAGGTACGGGATCTGCCGCAGAGGGCTCCATCGGGATCTGCACAAGACATCTGTACATTCTAGTTAGCACAAGGGTTGAGACACGGAGCAGCTGGCCAAGGCTGCTTCATGCACTGATGCATTCAAGCGGTGGGAAAGACCAGGCTGCAGCACTTGCCATCACGTAACAACCCTTAAGTTTTTTTTCAATTTTTATTTTACATGATGCTTATATAATTGATCAGGGTGGGGAGTGTGACCATCGTATCCAAGTTTTCCATTTCTTTTTCCCGTATCTGGGGAAAGGGAAGACCAGGGGAGAAGTCATGCCCAGCCCCCTAACCACCCCAACACCCGGGGATGGGGTATGGCCACCCAGTATCAACCCAGGTCCTGATGTATTGTACACTCCAAGGGTTCTGCCCAGGCGGCTTCAGTAGTTTTGAAACGTTGTCGATTTCACCGATCCAAAAATGAGAGAATACATAGTTCACCTTAGAGTCTTCATTCGTCCAGATATTCTCCACCATATTTGGGCTGGGGTGGTTTTCCAATCTGTTCTGTTCTGTTCCCCTTCCTCTGCTGTGGTAACAGATGGCTGCTGCAGACCGCCATGGGCTGCAATGTCCTCTATGTGGATCTGGGCCAGCCATCCACTCTCTTTTTCACTGAATAGGACCAGCTGAGGGTACTGGATTCATGGATTTACCAGATGAAGTCAATTTTGCAACTAGGCCAGGACATGGGATTAAAAAGCATCTTTTTCATCGAAATACAAATGTTGTAAGCAAAATATGATGATATGATGCAAGCAGTTTATGAAAACACATGGACCAATAAAAAGTGAGAGAGAAAATGTAAGACTGCCATTACCAAGTACGTCATAAGCATCACCACTATGGGTGGAAAGCTCTATGCTTTAATAATTGGATTAGGTGTTTAAAAGTATCGGGGGAATTCCATACTCTATCTATAAAATTTTTAAAAAAGGGATTTTTAAAAAAGTAACTTTCTTAATCTGCTCCAGATTGCCTTAAGTAAGCCTTAAAAAATGACACAAGTAACATGGGATTATTGAAAACTTTTTTCCATGGGCCTGGAAGCTGACCAGGTTGCCTCTTCTCTTGACCAGTGTCCAGGTTTGAGTGGAAATGTAGCCATGGAAACAATCAACAATCAGGAAACACAAGTCATAAAAATCTACTTATAACCAACAATATTTGAGTCACACTATTATGTACAAGAATACACAACCTAATCCCAAACCTGAATACAACAAAAGAACAAAATTACCAGATTTGAGAACATTAAATAAAATTCCCAAAATTACCATATACCACCAAACACAAGGCGATATTCAACAACAAAACGGAGACTAGGAAGTAAAGAAAATAAATGAGAATTAACGTATGTAATAACTTTTAAAAATCTCTTAAAACAAGATTTCTAAAAATGATATCATGTAACAAATGAATAGAGAGTATCAAGACAAAAAGAAAAGACTGCTACAGGGATGCCAAGCTCCAGATCACATTTTGATAGCAGGAATGTGGATGAGAGGAACATGATGGTGGCAGAACACCAACTTGGGAGAGGTGGGACCAACTCGAAGGCAGCTGCTCTGAACCTGAGCTCCTGTATTGCCCCTCACGCTTGCTTCACACACACAACTCCATGTGTTTAGCCTGGTAACAGGGAGCATTCTCATTAGCTATGCCTTTTGACATCACAGGGCTCCATGGCCCTGCAACCTGTCCAATCAGCAGCTGCCTAGTCATAATACCCCAGAACCCTGCAGCCTCAGCATTCTAGAAGAAGCCATGGTTACAGTTAGACTCCTCTGGCTGGTGGAGAAAGGTGGCAAGTGGCTCAAGCTCTGCTCTCTGTGGTCTTTTCTCCCCACAGGCCCTGGCGGGAGGATGTTCAGACTCCATGGAAGCCAGGAGCTTGTGAGTATTTGGGGCCAGGTGTCACATGGGTGTGTAGCTCAAAAGCAGAGAACTTTCTGCACACTTAGGATTAACATACTTATTTTTTATCAGTTGATACACTTGTATATCTCAAATGAGCCAAATTGAACTTGTTTCTCCATGATAGATGGTGTTGGGAAGTAATAGATAGTGTAGAATAGCAAAGCCAAGTTAATTTCCATATGTATTAAGTCACACACATTTACTATCATTCTCAGTTGAGTTTTCCATACTACAGAGTCATGAAAGAGTCACCACATTATAAAATAGATCACTTTATTCTTCCTGTAGATAAAATTTTATATTCTCTGACAAGCAGGGCTTCAAATTCATCTAGTTAATTTGTCTTGGTTTTTCTATGTGTTTCTGGAGGCAAAGGTTATGTTTGGCTTTTTTTTTTCATGTACTGTGTCAGTCTCTTTTAATTTGATATCTGTCTTAAAATGCTGAGATTCCTTTATATGTTATGGATATTAGTATCAGTATGTGTATTGCAAGTATCTCCTGTTTGGACTTTGTTTTTCATTTTCTTTATAGTAACTTAGGGGGAATATTGCCATTGCTAAATCCCACAAGGCTTGTCCAGACTAACTGTGGTATTAACCCGAATGAAATGGGGATCCATGCAAAATGCTCTTACAAAAGATTGACTTCTTAAGTGAGCCATTGGTTAAGTGGAAATAAACTGTGGAGGTCATAGATGCAATGAGAATATTGTAAATTCATTGACTAGAGATTCTCATCAGAGTCTATATTGGGAACAACAACAGCAGGTGCATAAGATTGGAGCAAAGGATGATTAACACAGGATCCACCTACAACACGGATGACAGTAGGATAAGAGAACGAGAGACCAAAACACTCTGCTTCATTCCAGAAGACACCATCTTGCACAGCTAAGAATGTTTAAAAGTCTGTATATGATTATATCTGCTCATCCTTGCTTAAAATGCTGCAATGTCCCACACATAAACATTGCTATGGATACACATTTAGAAAATATGAAACTGTTTCTTCATATGATTGTGACTGCTCCATAATGGAAATTATTTTTATTATAAACCATTCAATATTTAATTATAAATATTTTCAATATGACCCATGCACAATTGGGACACAGCCATTCTCATTTCTCCACATACTATTTATAGTTGTTGCCTCAGAACAGTAGCCTTTGCAAAGTTGCACTGGAGTTTGAATGTACTGCAATCTCCATAACATTTCCCATCTCAACTGACATAGAACTTTCCTAATATGTGATAAAATGTAAGGCACATTGGAAGTCAGTGGAGTTAGAATAAACAAAGCAAGAAGCAGATGAACAGTATAGAAATCTGGCTCAGACCTGGTTGCTGTAGGCATCTGGGGAGTCTCTCTCTCTCTTCCCCCTTCCCTTGCTCTCTCCCTGTATCTTGTATCTTCTTTTCAAATAAATAGCATAAATCTTCCTTTTAAAGGAATGAATACTAACAGCAGCCATAGCACAGATAGATCCTGAAGCTATGATGCTAAGTACAGGAGTCCAGGTACAGGAGAGTATGCATTGGTATTCACAACATCTATAAACGTTAAATACTTCTGGATAAATTACACTAAATGTGTGAAAGACTTCTATAGTGAAAGCCACGAAACACACAAAAAAATGAAAGATGGAAAAATTAATGATAGAGAGCCCTATTCACAAGTTTATACAGAAATATCCACACTACCAAAAGTAGCTTACAAAGTCAATACAAGTCCTATCAAAAAACAAATGACTTTTTTTTCCTTTGAATTAGGAAAAAAAAAATCTTAAAATCCACAAGGAAATAAAACCTACCCCCAAAAGTCAAAGTCATTCTGAGCAATAAAAGCAAAGCAGGAGACAAACAATCCCTCATTCCCAGACCAGCACAGGACTGCCAGAGCCAACACAGCATGGTGCTGGTACAAATACAGATACGTAGCCTAAGGGAAGAGAACTCACCCAGACACAGGACTGCCAGAACCAAGACAGCACAATGCTGATATAAATACAGATATATAGCCTAAAGGAAGATAACACAAACCCAGAGCCATATCCACACATTTCCAATAAATTTACCTCTTTAAACGGCCACTGAAAGAATGAAGAATGTACCATCTCTGATAAATGGCATTGGAAAGGTCTATTTCCATATGCAGAATTTAGAAATGAGACTCCTACCTAACACTTTGTACAAAAATTAACTCAAACTTGACACATGTTCTAAATATAAGTCCTGAAGCAAAGAAAGTATTATGGGAAAACATAAGTGAACTACTGGAAGATTTGGGCTCAAGCAAAGAATTTTGAGATAAAGTTCCAAAATCCACAGTGGTTAAAAACAAAAATGAAGTAATGGAATTTAGCGAACTAAGAAGCTTCTACATAACAAAGAAAACAACACAGAGAAGAGACAACTGACAGAACAGAAGAAAATATTTACAAACTGGCATCTGGTGAAGATTAATATCAGGAATGCAAAAGGAGGGTAAGAAATTCAGCAACAACGAAACAAACAAGCTAGCTCATAAACAAAGGATTTCAATAGAGATTTTTTCAAAGGAGAAATACAAACAGCAAACAAATCCAGAAAAAAAACACTCACTATCACACTGGAAATCAGGGAAATAAAAACAAAAATCACGGTGGGGTATTATTTCAAAGAGACGAGAGAATAATTAAGGCAAAGGCAGAACAGGTTATGAAATAAAGTTTTGAACAAAGTTACAATATGCTGTCGCGGTCAGCTAGACTAAGAACAGGTACAATTTCCTCTCTCATCATTCCAAATAACTTCGAGGAACTTCATTGACCAGGAAGGGATTCATCATGATGCCCTCCCGATATACAGTCTGTAAGATAGGCTAAACTTCAGCACTTGCCATCAGACACTTGCTGGATGTGGCCCAGTTGTGGCGAGCAGATCATGCACACAACCACAAGTGAAGAACTTGTAATACTGGATGGACTCAGAACATGAGAAGAAACTCATGCATACTTTCTTAACACTTATTTTTGTGTATTTGAAAAGCACAGTGACACACCAAGTGAACAAGAGAGGGAGACAGAGTTCTTCCATGCGCTGCTTCATTCCTCACGTGGCTGTCATGGCTGCGGCTGGGCCAGCCAAAACCTGAAATTCTGTGTAAGTCACCGATGCGGATTTCAGAGACCTAAGCACTTGCGTCATATCTCACTTGCCCCCCCCAGGTACATGGACAAGGAGCTTGACGGGAAATGGAGCACATGGGTCTGCAACAGAGGCTCAGGTAAGTTGCCAGCTACAAAGATGGTGACACATTGTGTAGACTATTCCCTGCCATGTGAATAAACCACTGCATGCTGTAGACTCCAATGTACATAATCATGCGGCAGCAAATCAATCAATGAATGACTTTAAAAATCAAAGTTCTTGATCCACATGGGACGTTGAATAACAGCATTGATCATGTTAATGTTTGAGACGCTAATTAGAAAAGAGGAACATGAGGAAGCACAAGGTTTGCCTAACTGCACTGCTGACGTTTCCCTAGTAGTTAAATATTTCCTATGGAGTAGATCCAGGGAGAAACCCCTAGGATGACCTCCGAGCAGAGCACAGGCTGCAGTGGGTCAGAGGCCACTTCCAAGCTTTGACATTAATCAGATGACTTGAAAAAGGAAATGGCCAGTGTTTTTATTAAGTTATATTTTACAATATGAAATTTTTAGCTGATATAAAATTCAGAAATTAATTTGATGCTAAAGCTGATGAAAAACCATTAAACCATTTTTAAAAAATAACTCAGACACACTGATCAGAAATTCCCAACAATACTAATCGGTACATTTTATAAGTACAATGAGGAATTATCAAATGCATCTGTAATGGTGCTGTTTTTAATGCATGTTTTGCATATTTTTAAAGATTTATTTATTTTTATTGCAAAGTCATATATACAGAGAGGAAAGACAGAGGAAGATCTTCCATCCAATGATTCACTCCCCAAGTGAGCACAACGGCCGGTGCGTGCCGATCCAAAGCCAGGAGCCAGGAACCTCCTCCTGGTCTCCCACATAGGTGCAGGGTCCCAAGGCTTTGGGCCGTCCTCGACTGCTTTCCCAGGCCACAAGCAGGAAGCTGGATGGGAAGCGGAGCTGCCAAGATTAGAACTGGCATCCATATAAGATCCTTGCACATTCAAGACAAGGACTGTAGCCGCTAGGACACAGCGCCAGGCCCAGCATGGTTTGCATATTGGTGTTGTGGTTCATATAATATAACCTTGAAGACAAAGTGTGGTTTTCTTGGAAGCAGTCAGAGATTGGTGAGAAACAGTTTCTGTTACATTCTACCTTGGAGATATGTTTACTTATCATGAAAAGACAAAGTATAGAATCCTGAAAATAAAAGGGGGAAATCCCTGTGCCTATGAAAATAAATATAATCTATACATAACAAAGATGTGTTACATATTTATATGATATATGACTTATATATTACTTATAAACATTTACTATATATTTAATATTTGATATATACAAATAAAATATTGTGCTGTGATCATCAATTGCAATGTCATAAGAATCCATCTGGATGTTATGTGCCAACATTGTGATGCAATATTCAATGTGCTTTTATAGCAACAACTGTGATATGATGAACCACCTTACTGTGGTATGAATAGCCATTATGATGTCATAGAGTGCCACTGTGATGTCATGATCAATTGTTAAATAATAAACGAGCATTGTTAGCTCATATACCAAACATTGTGATACTCTAATAAATTGTAACAGGATGAAAAAATGTGATAGTACCACCCAACTACTGTGGTCACAAATTTAATTGTGACATTCTAAAAATAATTTAGATGTCATAACAAATGCTTATGTCATAAATATTATTATAATGTTAAGACATTAACCTCAATGGTGAGATCAAGAATTACCACTATGACATTATGAAATAACCACTGTGATGTAATAATCAGTCATGCTGTCATTGATACTTCATATATAACTGTCTTCTTTTCATAACAATATGTGATTTACTGAAATATCATTGCGGTTTAAGAACAACCACTGTTTCCCATATCTAATTAAGTAGTTATAGATGACAATTTTAGTGTGCAGTCAATTTTGCTGTCAACAATCATCGATATGATTTCCTGAAGCACAAATGTGATGTCATAAACGAACTGATATGTTGCCACATGAAATGTTTCTATCCTGAACTACGACCTTGATGTCATACTCATTTAATTTACAATGTAAAAGCTAATTTAATGTGAGAAATGACAATTATGGTGCCTATTGTTTTGTTGTCATAAATGTGATGCTACAAAGACAAAAACAAAACAGCAACAACAAAACCCAGCCTGTACTAGTCATAAACATCAATGGAATAGAATGAACAAAGAAAGTTATTAACAAAGTAAAGAGGAAGCAATTAACTGGGAGAAAATATTTGCAAAATTATGCAAATTATGGAAGATTAACATCCAGGATCTAAATAAACTCAAGAAAGTCAACAGCAGAAGGAACAAGCTAGCTGAGTGGGCAAAACACGTGTCTTTGCAAGCATGAAATGCCACAGAGAAATTTTAAGTGTGCCCAGGAACACTACAGATCAACGAAATGTAAATGAAAGCCACAATGATGTTTCACCTTAATCCTGCTTGAATAGCAATAATTTAAAAGTTAAAAAAATGTTTTTATGCGTGTACGGGAAAGAGTATCCGGATCTACTCTTGGAAAGAATGTAAACTAGTACCACTATCAAAGACAGTTTGGAGATTTCTCAGAGATTGGAAAACATATCATACCATAACATAGGATAAATATAAGAAAATATAACATAGGATTATGACCCAGCAATCCACCCCTGGGGATTTACCAAATGAAACAAATCTGAAGTTCTATTCAGCATGTCTAAGGCAAAAAATCAACCCAGATGTCCACCAATGATGGCTGTGTAAAGAAAATGTTGTATGCACACATTACACAGTGCTATTCAGCCACGAAATGAGATCACTGCTCCAGCAATTAATTATAAGATCACAATGTTGGTTTCTGATGCCACAATTGATTGTGACAACACAGTAATTTATGTATGACATGGCAATGATGAGTTTAGATCATATTGACCTATGTTTTGGTTGTTGTTTTCGCAGTTAATATACTGTAGTGATAGTGGCCGATGTCACAATTGATCTTGATGCCATGGTGATGCACCTCTAAAATCACACATCTTATGACTACACATTATTATTATTATAAGAATGGATAATTTTTCACAATGTTTTTCATATTATCACAACTGATTAGCATTGTTGTAGGCTTAAAACTTCACAAAGTTGTTTTTTAAGATTTGTTTTATTTTTATTGGAAAGTCAGATAGAGAGGAGGAAAGACAGTGAGAAAGATCTTCCATCCATTGATTCACTCCCCAGTCAGCCGCAAAGCCCAGAGCTGAGCCTGTCCAAAACCAGGAATCAGGAATTTCCTCCAGGTCTCCCAAGCAGGTGCAGGGTCCCAAGGCTTTGGGCCGTCCTCTACTGCTTTCCCAGGCCACAAGCAGGGAGCTGGATGGGAAGTGGAGCTGCCGGGATTAGAACCAGCTCCCATATAGGGACTTGGTATGTGCAAGATAGGCCTTTAGCTGCTAGGCTAGTGTGCTGGAATCTAGAATTTCACAAAGTTTTAACAGGTTTAATATAGATTATGATATTACAGCATTACATCTTATATAACGATGTGTTAATGAATTCACAACTGATTTTAGTAACACAGTGATAGGTTTATGATATAAACAATTTTATGACAGTACAGGTTTTACATAGCGATTGATTGTGGTATCACAATGGTGGTTTATTTCATAAAAATTGATTACAACATAACAATGGTGGGCTTGTGATGTCATAATGGTTCCTGTGCATGCTCAGTTGACTATGAAACTACAGTGATTGGTTTATGACAGCACAGGTAAAAATATATAAGAGTTCATGGCATCACAATTAGTTGTTATAAGGAAATGATAGATTATGATATCCCTGAGGGATAGTTTTTATAATAGTTAACCACAAACCAATGAATGATGATATCACAATGTTTTAGGACAACTTGTGCTTAATTATACCAACATAGAAAGAAATCACATTTAACAAAATTCAAATCCCATGAAAGATTAAATATTCCCAGGAAACTAGGAATAGAGAGAAGTTTGCTCAGCTGGATAAGGAACATATTCTGGAATAAAATGAAATAGAATCAATTAGGGCCGATGATCTTATTGATGAGAAACTGGAAGCTTTTTCTGCTAGAATCAGGAAGACAACAGTAATATTGCCTTTCACTACACCCCTGAGAATCATTGTGGAAATTCTAGATAATACGGTCATATTAAATGAGGAAACTAAATTAATACAAGTTTGGAAGCAATAAATAATATGATTATTGATCACAATTCTTTAATCAGGAAATCTAAGGAATTAGTAAAATTATTTGTGGAACAAATAAGGATCTATTATATATATATATTATAGAATTTATAATTATAATTTATAATTGTCAGATTTGAGAGTAGCCACCAGTAGGTGAGTGGATAAACTGGAATACCCAGACCCTGAAATACTATTCAAAACTAAAAGGGAATGAGCCAGGACCGGTATATAACAGAATAGAAAAAGCCGACACCTGCGATTTCAATATCCCGTATGGGTGCTGGTTTGAGGCCAATTCTCCTCCCAACGCAGCTCAGTGCTGATGGTCCTGGAAGGCAGCAAAGACCTGCCCAAGTCCTTAGGCCCCTGCGCTGCTGTGGTAGACCTGGAAGAAGCTCCTGCTTCTTGATTCCCAGCTTACACCTAGCCCAATCTTGGCTGTTGTTGCCATTTGAGGAATAAATCAGCTGTTAGAATATTATCTCTCTCTCTCTGCTCTCTCCCCCAATTCTTTCAAACAAAGAAATGATTTTTTTTAAATCCATCAAGGCAGGAAGACATGTGAGAATGTCAGCTGTTACTAGTAGGTTGAAGAATCTTATTTCTACTGTGTGATATTCTCTTCTGGAGCAGCAAGAACAATGTCATCAGTAAGAAGCCCAATGGATGCCAGAGGTTAAGGGGTGAGGTGAGGAGATTAGAAAGTGGAGTACAGAGGAGTTCATAGTCACTGAAACAGACATATGATAAAGAATGGTGGGTACTGTACAACTGTACAGTTCTCACAATCCACAGAGTGTGCCACGCCAATAAAGACCTCTGGTGTAAGCTGTGCACTCAGAGTGATTATCTGTCAGTGTGGGTTTGTCGGCTGTGACAGATGCGCCACTGTAGTGCAAGAGGTTGGTAAGAGGGGAGAAGACACAAGGGAAATGTGGATTTTTTATATTCAGTCTTGCTGTGAATCTAAAAGCGGTTTAACAAATATATTGATGAAATTAATATTGAAAGATGGAAAACGGATTCAGGAAATAGGTTTCAGTCCATCGGAGGTCTCCAGAACCATCCAGAACAGAATGTGGACTTTCAAATGGGAGACATGGATCCTTGTGTTTAAACATTAGTGGCAATTGACAATTCTGACACAGAAGTGACACATAGAACATAATTAGATAAAGGCATAAAATCATTGATCATAGCCACATTCTTTAAAATTAGTAAGCAGAAGAAAGTATAAGCATGATAAGCAGAGATTTGTAGCATGTGTGAAAGCCCAATTCAACCCCAACGTATGAACACCACACTGTGGGAGATAACACATGTACATATACACGGGAGACAAGCCAGGGTTCAGAATGGACAGGATCAGAGCAGCCCAGAAATAACAGTTAAAATTTAAAAATACCAATAAATAAAAAGCAAATCAAAGTGTTAGGGCCCAGCACAATGATTCAGTTGGCCAACTCTCCTCCTGCACCCCCGGGATCCCATATGGGTGCCAGTTCGTGTTCTGGCTGCTACACTTCCCATCCAGCTCCCTGCTCATGGCCTGGGAAAGCAGTAGAGGATGGCCCAAAGCCTTTGGACTCTGCACCTGTGCGGGAACAGCTGGCTCCTGGCTTTGGATCAGCTCAGCTCTAGCCATTGTAACCACTTGGGGAATGAACCAGTGGATAGAAGAGCTTTCTCCTTGTCCCTCTTTCTCTCTGTAAGTCTGCATTTCCAATAAAAATAAATAAATCTTAAAAAAAGAATTGTTAGCAGTATAACGTGGGGTGCTGTTGTGGCATAGCATGCTAAGCTTGTGCTACCATCATCTCACGTCTGAGCACAGGCTCAAGTCACAGCTCCTCCACTTGCAATCTGCACCTGGCAAGCAGGGGCAGCCTCTCTAAGGAGTTTGGCCCTTATCACTCATGAGGGAGACCAGGGTGGGATATCCGGCTCTTCAGACTGATCCATTGCAGTCATCTGAGTGATGAACCAGTGGATGGAATCTCTCTCTCCTCTCTCTCCTCTCTCACCTTCTCTCTCTCTCTCTCTCTCTCTCTCTCTCTCTCTCTCTCTCTCTAATGCTGACTAACAAATAAATGCATCATCTTTTAAAAAAGCTAAACATACATCAGTGAGTTTTGGGACACCTAGTCTAGCGATCTAGCATATATGTAATTGAAATAGTAGAGAGGAAAAATACGTGTTTAAATAAATAATTGGCAAAAACACCCAAATTGGATGAAATTTATAAACTCACAAGTCATAAAAGATCAAGGAACTACCAACATGGGAAACATGAAGACAAAATTGGGTATCACAATTGAGGATTTTATAGCCACTGATAAGAATCATAACGTTAAATAAAGTCTCACAGCATGTGAAGATGTGACAAGTCTTCTCATGGCACCAGGGGACAACAGTGGCCGGGGACAGTGATGCTGAAGTACTAAGCTAAGAAATGCAGTGTACTTCACCACTTCAAATTTAGTGAACATACTTTGAGAGGCAACAATGAAATAAACATTTCTAAATATACAGAAAGCCTGAAGAAGGTTGCCATCAGCTGTCCTGTGCGACAAATTATTCTCCTTTGGGCAAAAGGTATAGGATACCAGATGGAAAACTAGGTCTATACAAAGGAATGAAACCACCTAGAAGTCAAAACTTAGATAAATGCGGGCCTAAAAAGTAACACTCTCATTTCATAGTGCTATCCCTGAACCAATAATGATAATAATAATAATGTGACCAAATAATAGAAGATCTCTTTCTTATTTCAAAAAAAATCTCTTTATTATTTAAAGCAAAATAGTAACAGCATTTAATGATTTATGAAAGCAGTGGATATGAAATCTAAGACAACAGAAGCAGAGAAAGTGAGGAGCGGAATACAGAAGTGTCTTGTTACAAATTCCTTACACTACGTGGGAAGTGGTGTGTGTGCACAGTAATGAGTAGTAAAAGGTGTAGAGGATGCTGGCTGTAAACCCCAAAGGATAGCTGCTGTAGTAAGTCAACCATTAGCTCCAAGATCCAGACCTTCTTCCTGAGGGCCAGCCCTGCTGGACAGAGTTTGAGCCTGCAGTCGCCTTTTAATCAATAGGATACAACACAAATCACATGGGCCCAGAGTGATGGCTCAATGGCTAAATCCTCACCTTGCAAGTGTCAGGATCCCATGAGTGCCAGTTTATGTATTGGCAGCTCCACTTCCCTTCCAGCTCCCTGTTTATGGCCTGGGAAAGCAGTAGGATATGTTCCAAAGCCTTGGGACCCTGTTCCCCTGTGGGAAACCCAGAGGAAGCAACTCCTGGCCCCTGGGTTCATATTGGCTCAGCTCTGGCTGTTGCAACCATTTGGGGAATGAGCCAATGGATGGAAGATCTTTCTCTCTGTCTCTTCTTCTTTATGTAAATCTGATCTGCCTTTCCAGAACAAAAATAAATAAACAAATCTTTAGAGAACAAAACTAAATAAACAAAAAATAAATCATGTTAGAATTCTAAAACTAAAACAGTATTTGAGTTGAAAAATTCTGCTTGGATCTGTGAGTACACTAGAGATAAAAGAGGGAAAAATCAACTAAATTGGTGAAGTTTACTTAGTCTTTAGACGGAAGCAACTTTGAACAAAAACCGAAAAGCTTCCTGAAGTCTGTGAAATAGACACGGACCAACTCCTTGGCTACCAAGTTTCAGAACAAAGAGATGCCTCAGCCCCCAGTCACATTGGGTGGTCTTCTCTCGTTGTCACCCAGGGCCCAAATAACACCTCACTTAACTCTGTACTCATTTTGAGCAATTCTTATTGATTAGACCTCATATCACATCTCATCTTTACCTTTTATTTTCTATTGTTCTGTTCCAATCTAAAGACAATTTCCTTAGCATTAAATTTCAATGAAAGAGTTGAAATTTTAGCTCTTTTATTACCAATGTCTAAAAATTTGTCTTATACCCAGCTTTTCCTATTCATGACACCTGCCTCTTACGGCTCTACCATTTTCTCAGAACTCTGAGCACTTAGCTCCTCTTCGACCCTTTTTTTCCCCTCACAGTCTCTTCCTCCCATCGCTGCTGCTTTCATTAGGCTAGCTTGTTCTTTTGCTCATCTTGCCTTTTTCTTTCCATGCCCCGGTTCTCCTCTGTGACTTGGCTGTCCTGCGTAACTGCCCATTAAAGGTTTCAAATGATGGCCGGGCTAATGGTTCCCATGGGATGTTCAGGTTTTTTTCTCCCCTGCACAGGTGTCCTAGCCAAGCTTCCTGCTCAGTAGGTCTGCTTGTGAGATCTTTCCAGACAGTGCAGGCTGTGCTGTGGTGAGGGCAAGAATGGCTTGCTACTATGCACACTAGGAAGCTTGGTGTACCCACAGACACCGGGTTTTCATGGGAATATACACACTGTCTCACCCAGAGAAAAAACGCCCTGACATCTTGTCCACAAAGAAGGAAAAAAGATACAGATGTGGTCCGTCCTCAGCTGCTCCTCAGCCACCCTCTTGTGCTTAGCCCCTTCCCACGCGCACCCTCCAACACCAGAGCCCAGCTCTGAGCCGGCTCCCCTGGGCTTCTGGGACCCATGCTCTACACACCCACCTTGGTGTCCTGTCTCCAGCTCATGGCTGCTCCCCTCAGCATGTCCACACCTTACTCACCCTAAGATTCTAGAAACCTCATGCTCTAACATTCACTTTCACTTCGCAAACTTGTTTCTTCCATTATTCCTTTACACACCTTTTTTTTTTTAAGATTTATCTATCTATTTGAAAGGCAGAGTTACAAAGGAAGGAAAGACACAGAGAGATATCTTCCATCTCCTAGTTCACTCCCCAGTGGCTGCAGTGGCCAGTCATCCAAGTGGGTGCAGGGGCTAAGCCCTTAGGCCATCCTCTGTTGCTTTCCCAGGCACTTTGGCAGGGAGCCGGATCAGAAGTGGAGCAGCCAGGTATGGAACATACGAAGTATGGCCAACATACGAGATGGTGGCAGTACAGGCGGAGGTGTCATTTACTATGCCACAAGGCCAGCCCCTGCTTTACAGGACTGTAAGGAGATCTCAGAAGGAACAGAGTACGAAACAAGCCGAGTCTACCTCCCTGAGCCAAATCCCTCAGCTTGTACATGAGGGTGACACAGTCAATAGTCACCCATGCCCCCGTGGCCTGGTATACGGTTCTCATATCTAGGTGACAGTTATTACACATCCTACACTTCTAGTTCTTTTGCATGTTTTTATCAGTTTTAAAGATTTTTGTTTTCCTCTACTTGACAGGCAGTGATGGAGAGAGAAAAACAGCGACAGAGCATTTGCATCTGTTTTTTCACTCCCACATACCAGCTGGGTTGGACCTGGCCTAATACAGGATCCTTGCAGTCCATGCTGGTCGCCCACACAGGTCACAGGAGCCCACGCTCTCACACCACCCCCTGCTGCCTCCCAGGACACATTAGGAAGAAGCTGAGTCCATGCTGGTCGCCCACACAGGTCACGGGAGCCCAAGCTCCTGCACTGTCCCCTGCTCCCTCCCTGGGTGCATTAAGAAGTTGAGTTGGAGCACAATCTCCAGGACTCTGTCCAGTTCTCCCATAAGGAACAGAGGCATGCCAAGTACAACATGACTGGCTGCACACAACACCCACTGGTCACATGATAATTTTTCTTTTTTCCTCCTAAAAGATGTCTGCAGACCATTTTGAGCACATTCAACTTGAGTGTTATTCACTTGATTGGAAGCAAAGTCATTTAGTGAATTAGTGACCAATGAGTCATGACTGAGACCACACTGGCCACCTCCTAGGTCCTGATGTGTGCTCACATACCACACAGTTCTAGGAATTAAAAGAGCTAATTCACATAAAACTCACAACAAAATCTGTCAAGAGTCACAATTCCTATTCCCCTTTTACTCAGAAGACATCCCTCCTTTAGCTGAAGCTAGAACAAACCCCAACAAGCGGTGTAAGAGCAAGCACCTCCTCCCCTTGGAGGGCCCAGCACTGCACACAGAGCAGGTGCAGCTGCACGTGTTCATTTCTGTTTCACATCAGCGGTTGGCCCAGAGGGTGGGGGCTGTGACCCAAATGAGGCTTCCTGAAAGTGGGCCCTCCACTGCCTCATCACTTCCTCATTCCTAATATGACTTTTTAGAGCTTGCTGAGAGGTTCCCTGACTCCTGGCTGCCTTTTCCTGAGCATCCGGAACACCCCAGTGGCACCAGCATTCCACAGGGACATTGGGGAGTGCCAGGCTGGGACAAGGGACATTGGGGAGTGCCAGGCTGAGACAAGGGACATTGGGGAGTGCCAGGCTGGGACAAGGGACATTGGGGAGTGCCAGGCTGAGACAAGGGACATTGGGGAGTGCCAGGCTGGGACAAGGGACATTGGGGAGTGCCAGGCTGAGACAAGGGACACTGGGGAGTGCCAGGCTGAGACAAGGGACATTGGGGAGTGCCAGGCTGGGACAAGGGACATTGGGGAGTGCCAGGCTGGGACAAGGGACATTGGGGAGTGCCAGGCTGAGACAACAAATTGGTACCATGCCTCTTTCACCATAGTCTTCTCTCTAGACAGACCTGCTGGTGGTCCTGCTCAGTCCATGTGGTGGGGGGGTCTGTAGACAGTCCTGCAGGGGGTCCAGCTTAGGTCATGGGGAAGTAAGCCTTCGCCTCCCCTCTATGGTCTTGGTATCTCTTTGTGTAAAGAAGAAAGAAAAGGAGAGACAAAGTGAAACCAAGCATCACCCACTGTTGTGGTTGATAGTGACCATGAATGGGAGGGCACAGCCCAGGCCCTCCAGGAGGTTACCGTTGTCTGTGTAAGCCTGTGCTTGCTACAAAGCACTTCTCATGGGACGTTACCCAGCCACAGAGTGTCTGAGCCGCCCAGGCTGACCCCTTTGTCTTCTCTTTTTCCTGATGTTTCTGCCCGAGATCCACACTTCCCCTGATCATTCTCTGTGTACTTTCCTCCCCTGTTATCCTTGTCTGAATCTTTCCAATTCTTCTCAGCCCTTCACCAAACACTCTCTAGAAGGCTGCATGAGCCAGAGCTACGTCAGACAGGCACCCGGAGCGCTTGAGCCGATCTTGGTCTTCCACATGCTGCAGGGGCCAGAGGACGTCCCAGGGATGTTAGCAAGAGGCTTAATCAGAGGTGGAGAAGATGGGACTCAACGTGGGGCCTGTATGGGATGCCAGCTGACTGCACCCCATCACAAGTCCCAAGTCTGTTCTTTATAAGTGAGCCCAGCAGTTGACCCTCCCGGATAGATCACCTAGTCTCACCAAGTCTCTGTTGCTGCATTTCTCCTGAGGGTGCTGTCAGGATAAATGGCCATCCTGGATGCCAGCTGGGTCAGTATGGCTGGAACGCTGCTATGCGTCCCACAGCTCCATCTGACACATGGGTGTTGTCCCCTCTGCCTTAGCAACCTCCAGAAACGCACACAGCTCCATCTGACACATGGGTGCTGTCAGAGCCAGCCTTAGCAACCTCCAGAAACGCACACAGCTCCATGTGTCACACATGGGTGCTGTCAGAGCCAGCCTTAGCAACCTCCAGAAACGCACACAGCTCCATGTGTCACACACGGGTGGTTTCCCACCTGCCTTGTGCTGTCAGAGCCAGCCTTTAGCAACCCCAGTAACAAACAGAACACAGCACCTCAGTCCCAGCCAGGGCCCTCTAAGCCTATTAGTTTGTAGCCCTCCTGCAAGGGCTTCTTGTGAGAAAGACTGTTCTGGCAGGGGAGGGGTGCTCTCCCCAGGGAGGGCTGTGGAGTGAAGACCTCTCTGTGCCTGTCGGGCTGCCTTTTGTGCGCCTGCTTGCCAATCTCTACCCCGTCCAATGAGGAGCTTGGAACTGCATGAATGGTGCAACATCCTGTTTTTTTCTTTCCTTTCTTCTTAAAATATACATAGTCACAATTAGGGCCTCTTAAGTGCCACCAACCTGCCAACCATTTACAACAAGCTATGTTGTTGTGCCAGTGGGACAAGGGCAAAGCAGAAAAGCTATGCATGTCAATACATCCTCTCTTTGTTTAAAAAAGAAAAGGCAGACTTACAAGAGGGGGCTGGAGAAGGATATCTTCCATCTATTGGTTCCCTCCTCAAATTGGCCCGACATCTGTTGCTGGGCCAGATTAAAGCCAGGAGAAGGAATTTTATCCTGATCTCCCACCAGTGTAGCAGGGGCCCTAGTACTTGGATCACTGATGCTTTTCTAGCTACACTAGCGAAGATCTGCATTGGAAGCAGAGCATCCAGCATTGCAGGCAGCAGCTTAACTCACCACACCATCTTGCTGTTCCTTTATAGTGTTTGTAGTTGTTTGTAGTGCCAGAGGAGTGGTGGAGAGAATAGAGACACAGCCTGTGATGCCAGCATTCAGAATGGGTGCCAGCTCACACCCTGGTTGCTCCACTTCCGATCCAGACCCAGGGGAAGCAGTCAACAACGGCTCCAATGCCCACACTTCTGCAGGAAGCTCCTGGATGGTGGCTTTGCACCGGCCCAGGTCCAGCTGTTGCAGCAATTAGAGGACTGAGCCAGCAGGCAGAAGACCCTTTGCCCACTTTCCCTGTCACTCTACCTGAAACAACACTGCAACGATCTAGTAGCTATTAGCCATGCAGTGTATGAGTCACAGCAGCCCGACTTTGCAGATTGCTCCAGTTTCACCTGTGAGAAGCTTGGCACTCCACACAGTGATGGCAGATGCCACCGAGCAGGGACTAAACCAGACCCGGCCTCAGCTATCTCCTAGCAGCGGGGCAGCCCCCTCTTCTGCTACAACGGAGACTGCGATGCTTCAAGCGGCATAATAAATGCTGGTTGAATCTGCCTGAATGTGGAAGGCATTCTGCCAGTGTTGGACTTGGGAACACTGTGAATACCAGGCTGCCCCCTCTCATGTCACTCATGTTAGCTTTCCTAAAAAATCTTTTTCACATTCTTGTACTTGTCACCTGCCCCAATTAATCCTTGAACCTCCTAGGAATTCTGCAGAAGGCCGGGCACACTAAAGGGTCCTCCTGCATACAGGGCACACATACTCCCAGAGGACCTTGCCCTTTGGTCTGGTGGAACTGTGTGCTGTCTTCCTGCTCACTGGCTGCACTTCAGGCCATTAAAGTCACCCTCTCTGGATCTAAGGCTACTACTGTCCAACATGGACATACACAGGTCACAGAACACAACGCCACAATTCTGGAATGCCAGCATTCTGATCGCCCTTTCACAATTGAGGAAACTAAGACCCAGAATCCCAAGGCTGCACACCTGACCAGAGGCAGTTCTGCCAATGGCTTCATGAAGTCCTCGTGTGCATGTGCAATGTGAATCCATGAGATCTGTGAGCCGCAAGGCCTTTTCATGATCTAGGGCACACCAGAATGCTTGCCCTAGGGATCAAGAAAGCAGTGCACACCGCAACGCGTGGAGTCACAGCCAGCGGGAAGTGGGCAAGGCCCCTGCTTGAGCACCTTCTCGCGCCAGCCTTGCTTTGTATTCAGCACCATGGTGGGACACATGCGCGGTGCAGACAGCCGGAACCGCACAGCTCACGGCCTGAGGCAGTGTCTAAGGCAGAGAGTGGGGAGGAAGCCAGAGCCGTGCTTGGGACACTGGCATGGGAGACCTGACTGCGCTCCTGGCTCCTGGCTCCTGGCTCTGCCCTGGGAGCCACTGAAGGCATCTGCGGAGTGACTCAACAGGTGGCAGTTCTGTGTGTCTTTCTGTATTTTAAATAAAGAAGTAAATAATTGAAAGATTAATTTATGTGTTTGAGTTACTGAGGAAGAGGGAAAGACAGGCAGAGAAAGAGAGGCTGGACGCAGCAGTCAGGAGTTCAGCAGGTTTCCTAAGTGGGTGCAGGAGCCCCAGCAGGGAGCTGCACTGGAGGCGAGGCGCTTGGGATTCCAACATGAACCCATATCTCTGGTCTGGTAAATAGTTTTGGAAAAGAAGCAGCACAAAACCCTCAGACACCAGACATGAGACGTCAGCGGGGGCTCAGATTTCAAGCTGGGATTTCAAACCTGGTGTCTCTGTCCTCCCTGGGAAACAGGACGTTAGAGGAGGCCCGCATTTCAGCAACCTGTGGCCAAGTTCGCACTGTGTGGATACAGCGGATTCTCCATAAAGCCCACTGAGGCTGGAAACCAGAGGCAATGTTTTGCGTTGCTTCTCCCTGATAATATTTTCCTAATATTAGCATAACCGGGCCAGGGGTTGTCCAGTGCGCAGCAGTCAGCTCAGATCCAAAGTGGATCTATCTCTTATTAGCTGGCCAAGAAGGCAGGTCCCTGGTCCCGACATTAGAGTTTTCCTCAGGGGAGTTTTTAGCGCACAGTTGGGGGAGCAGCGGGGGACGGGAATTCTCAGCCCAGGCTCCATATCTAGTAGTCAGATGGAAACTGAAACTGCGAAGTCTGAGTTCAGAAATGGGCTGGTGTATGTATGATTAAGAGAGAGAGAGAGAGAGAGAGAGAGAGAGAGAGAGAGAGAGAGAGAGAGAGAAGGCCCACAAGGCCGAGCCTGCAGAAAAAAAAAAAAAAAACACTCAGAGAAGTTTGCCTATCTCCGGCCCAGAGCCCCTCCCCTCGGGGCGCGCCCGCCCGGGGACGGTGACCCAGCGCCGCGCCCTCCCGGCTGCCTAGGGTCCGGAGCTCTCGCCGCCCGCGCCCGTCCCCGCTGCTGTGCACTTGGCCTGCGCCCGAGGCCGGCCCGGGGCCAAACAGCGACGATGAGCGGCCTCATCGACACCCCGGAGCCCCCGCGCCAAGGTGAGTACCCGCCCCAGGCAGGGGCCCTGGTGCCCAAAGGAGTTCACACCAAGGAGATGCTGGTCCTTTGCTGCCAGTTGGTGGGTGAGCCCTGAGCCTGCTGCAGCTCCCGCCAGCCCTGCCGGACCCCGGCCTGATCCTGGCACCAGAAGCGCGGATTCTGCGCCTGGGGAGCCCGGCAGCGCGCCAGTCAGCCCGCCAGCCCTAAGCGCGCCCCTGCTCACTTTGTTTCTCCGGGCGGGACCCGCCAGCCCTAAGCGCGCCCCTGCTCACTTTGTTTCTCCGGGCGGGAAACTTGGGAAGCACCAGGGCCCTGGCTCTGTCCCGTTAAGCGGACAACCGCGGTGCCCCCCCTCCCCGTTAGGCCAGGAGGCGCACACTCAGAACAACAAGTTGCTTGCTCTGCCGCAGCCCCGCGTGGCACTGACTCTGGGTGAACTCCAGGGCAGCGGAAACCGCTGCTCCGCGTGCCTGCCCGGGTGCAGAGTGGCGCGCAGGGTGGCGAGCCGCTAGGCTGGCCCGGCTGGGTCCGCACCTCCCTTGCTCTGTACCTTTTTCTTTGCCCTGAGAGCCAGCACACGTTTTCTTGCTGGCAGGAAGTCATCCGCCTCAAGCCGGACCTCCCCTCCTCCTCTGCTGTTGGTCGTGGAGGGTTGCAAACTAAGATTTTTTTTTTAATTGGTGTTTCTCCTTTTTATCTCTCACCCTGGCTAGGTTCGCTCACTGAAGGTTCTGAGAGAGTAAATAGCCACAAGTCTGTACTGTGTTGGCATTGCTTTAATAGGAACTGAGTATGATGTGAGGCACGAGCACTGTTAAGCTGTGAAATGGAAATGTTGGAGAGTTCTTGCCCTGGGCTGGGCTTGCTGGACAGGTGTGTGCATAGCGGGTACCTTATGTGTGTGCTCGAGTCAGCACTGTGCTGGGATGCAGGGCTGTGAGAACAGAGGAGGCAGCTGGGCTCTGAGAGGGCTGCACATGGAGTCTCCGCAAATATCTGACCCCTTTGTGTGCATTCTGCGAGGGACTGTGGGTCCCTGAGTTCGTGTGCTGGTGTGTTCACATGCGTGTCTGGGGGAGGAGGATGTGGGGGTGGGACGTGCCGAGTTAGGAGACAGAAGGCGCTGTGGTCCCTGAGGCCCTAGGGAAGTGCAGGCTGCATTCTTTCCCATGTCTGGAAGGGCTGGCTGCTCTCTGCTGCTTTCAGCCCCTGGCTGACAGCTGTGGCACCTCCCTTCCGCACTGGTGAGGATGCAGGCCCAGCTCTCACGCCATGCGGGACCAGCCTCCTCCGTGTGATTTACGGCAGGATGCCGGCTGTGGGCGAGCCGCGCGGGCGCTCCTGCTGCTAGCTGTGGCAGGATGTGTCTACACCCTGTCTGGGTGTGTTGACATAGCTTCTGCTCAGATCCAGAGGGCTGCATGGAGATGTGCGTGCGGCGGTGCTGGCCTGGCCCTTGGTTGCCCTGCCCTCAGCTGGAAGGGCTCAGGCCTCAGCAAGGAGAGGGCTGATTGAACTGCTTTATATAGAACTCGCTGCCTCTGGCAGGAGCGAAGGGAGCTGCATTCCGTGCCAAGTGAAATTCCATGTCAGCCGTTACTCAATCCCTCGAGATACCGGTGGTGTTGAGAGTCACATGGGGCTGGCATGGCGTGATGGCCGGAGCTTTCCAAGGGGGGCTAAGGTTGGGCGAGTATTCCTGCGGACTTGCAAGGTCTGCTGGCAAGCAGGAGTGCCGGGTCAGAGGTGCTCTGAGTTTGCAGCTGGAAGGCATAAGCCCTTCTACCAAGGGTAACAAAAGCCCCTCTCTGCAGCGGAGAGAGGTGGAAGACGCCTAGCCAGCCTGGCTCTGGGTGACTAAGTTCATGGAAAATGTGCAGGAAAAACTAGGCATAGATTTCAACAGCACCAAAATCAGCATTACTGTTTCTTAGGTAAGAGGGTTTGTGTATTGGTTTAACACACAAATGACAGAGACAGGGAGCTTCCATCCACTGATTTTCACCACCGACAGTGCACTGCACCAATCAGGCTGGGCCGGGCCAGAGTCAGGCTACACGCAGCTCCATCCACGCCTCCCATGGTGCCGGGCCCTAAGCACCCGGCCATCTGTCGCTGCTTTCCCAGCCTGCTTAGCAGGGAACTGGACTGGAAGGGGAAGAGCTCAGATGGCAACTGGCACTGTCCTGTGGGAGGGTGACCCACCGCCCCAGTCCCTGGATGCAACTCAGAGGTTAGGCCTTGGCAGCAGGGTTTTGCTGTTGATCACGGATCTGCGGTTGGAATTAGGTGAAGCTACAAATGAAGGGACTCTTATTCAACCAGCCCCCCGCCTATGCAGGTTGTGAACCAAATTTAGTTGGTTTTTCTTTTTTCATGCCAATGCAGCGCTGCCAGGGCAATCCTTGTCAATTGGGTTTTAGCTCATGTCTTTGTGTACTTCCAGGGTAAATTCCCAAATCACATCAAATTCTGGGAAACAAAGCTTCTGCATCTAAAATCTTAGTAGATACCAAGAAACTGCTCTCTTAAATGTCACCCCACTGTTTCTGTTGTCCTCAAACTATCTGTGAAATGCTCAGCTTTCCCTAATTCCACCCACACTGTTGTTATCTGTGCCAAAATGATGGGAAAACATGTTGTTGCTTCAGAGCGCACTTCAGCTGTGCCGAGCAAGGCCCGGCCTAGGATGTCCGGTCACTCTGGGCAGTGGGGAAGTGACTGCCTGTGGCCATTCGGCGTTTCCCGTCAGCTGCTCCTGTGCAGGAGGGGGCAGTGGCCCCGAGGACCCATGAAGTGCCCTGGCTGCATGGTGAGCTAGAGCAGGGAATATGGTCTGACTAGAGTCCTTCTCCAGCAACTGCCAGCTCTGGGAAGGAGCCTCAGTTTCCCCATCTGTCAGTGGGAACAAAGGCTCTCGCCCGGCCACCATGGGTTAGGGGTTGGTTGCTGAAAGAAAGGGTTAGAGAAACCCGGCCCATGTGTACAGTGACCTCAGCAGCAGCTCCATGCGTGCCTGGTGTGCTTTTGCACAGGCACGGGCAGTCATTCCCGTCCTGCTCCAGCTTAGTGAGAGGGACATGCGCTGCCCTGTGCGTGGGTGCAGGGGAGGCCCTGCCCGGGACTCCCACACTTGCCTGAGCGCCCTCAGTTCCACCGCTGCCTGCGGGGCCTCCGTCTGCTAGGGTCAGGCCTGCCCCACACTGGGATGCCGCCCTCCTCCTGCAGCCCGCCTGCCTAGCCATCTTCACCTGTCCTAGCTGGCTGTGTCTAACTTTGCGGGTAAGCCACCACCCTCATCCCCACACCCATTTGCCTTCCAATGTCTTGTTTTCATATTCCCATGCAAACAGACGACTTCCCCCAAACTCCAGAAACCGTCTACCCTGCCCAGGAGCACTGGGAAACTTGGGAGATTCCTGTGTGCGTCCGCTTCCCCAATCCCCTTCCCTTCACCTGCCTGTCACCAGGGACCCCGCACAGAGACATGCTGAGCAAGTCACCTTGAATTGATTGTACAGGTGAGCTGACTCTGGCCACACTGACCCACAGAGGGCAGCTCCCAGGCCAGAACCCAGAGTCCATACAGAGGCCAGCAGATAGTTAACGGAGGTGGGCAGACAGAACAGAGCCAACTCTGAGAACACACCCAAGCGGCCCCTGCAGCACTGAGTCCTAGTCCAAAACACCCTTCGTGACACTCCCACCATTCCATCTTCCTCTTCTTGACCTGGAGTTTCCTTCTGATCATGAGATAATCTGGTCTTCTCCAGGAAGGCTGGCTCTTGCCCGCGACAGTCATCAATTTTGGTTTCTGCACATTCTTCTAAACATTCTCTGTGCACAGAGAAGCATCGGCCGGGACATAGACGGCTGTCCACTCCCCCTGGGAAGGGTGGAGTCCAGCCCACTGACACTGGACGCCATCCACGGCAAGATGAAATTCCTCCACATGCCCGCTGGACAGTCTGAGGGTCACTGCCACCTCCACTTCCCAGAGACCTCAGGCACCCAGGATAGTGCCTGCTCCCTCGCCTGGATCCAGGACCCCTATTCTATCTCATGCTTAGACATCCTTATGCTTATCACTTCCAGGTCATAATTTTATAAAGTTGTATTTATTTGAAGGAATGGGAGGGAGGGAGATAGAGAGAGAACTGAGAGAGAAAGGGAGAGGTCTTCTGTCTACTGGTTTACTCTCCCAATGGCAAGAGACCGTGCTGGGAAGACTGAAGCCGAGAGGCAGGAGCATCTTCTAGGTCTCTGCGTGCGGGCAGAGTCAAGTGCTTGGGCCATCATCAGTGGAGAGCTGGGTTAGAAACCGAGTGGTGGGTGACGAACCAGCGCTCCCATGTTGGTTTCACTCCACCACAGCAATGCCAGCCCCTCAGCAGTAATTCCTCATGACCATCTGTGATTCCGTCTGCTGTTTCTGAGCAGCCAGAGAGCCCCTACCCATTAAAGCTACACACACTTCTCCTATTGCCCATGCTGTTTGGGGCCCAGCAGGCAAACCTGTCTCAGTCTACTTGTACGGGACAAACCTCAGGCAAGGTCATGCCAGCTATCTTGTTGCACTCCAGCACACTCTAACACTGAGCCTTATCTGCACTTTGCATGGGATGGCAGGAATGGGTGCGTCTCTTGCAGACAGTTGCCCCCTAAACTCCCACGGCCTCTGTTCCTGCCTGCAGAGTGCATGTCCATGAGGCGCTCAGGAACAGGCTCTAGCTGGCCCTAGGGCCCCAGCACGGCTGTTCTTGCTCGTGGTGTGGAGAATGGAGACTTCCCATTTTATCAGAGGCCCATGTGTGCATGTAGCCTCAGTGGTGTCAGAAGGAAGGGAGTTGGCTTCGCTGAGTCCAACCAACAGGACATTCCTGTCTGCCTGCCCAAGTCACAGGGCCCCACCAGGGGCTTCTCCTGTCTTCACCAGGGAGAACAGTCCATTGGCTGGCAACTTACATGTCTTTGACTAGGTAGTTCTTGCTCAGTGCTCTCGTGCAAACCTACACCCATTCTTGAGCTATTCTTGAGGCCAAGTTCACGTTCCCCTTCAATATTTTTTGAAACCCTTTTAGCACAAACTTGTATGCATTCATTTGGTGGTGCTAGAACTTAATAACATGAACTAGCAGGTGGCATTTGGAATTCAAAGTTTGGACTCTGATTTTTTAATCTGGGCCCACTGTGTACTAACTTTGACCCTGATTGAGTTGCCTCCTGGACCTTCTGTGTCCCAGACCACTGTCCGGGGCAGGGCAGCTGTGCAGGTGTGAGACAGTGCCTGTTAGATCCTACACTTGCCTGATTTCTTGCTGTGCTGCCACTGTCTTTAGAGTTTTGAGCAGGAGGCCCCCATTTACATTTTGCACTGGGAGCCCCCCAGGTTGATAGCTGCTCCTGATGTGGTAATTAGGGTTGCCAGTGATTGCCACCACAGGGTTTGTTCTCAGGACCAGATGTCTGGCCTTGTACAGAACCTGGCACATGTTCCTAAATAAGCTTCACCACCATATAGTTCACCTTGTCTCTGCCTGCCCCTGTGGCACTGAGGTTAGGTGCAAGGGCAGGCTTTAGGGTGCCCAGGGCTCTGCCCTCCACCCAGCACTGGTGCTTCCTCCTCCGTAGCTCAGGTGAGCTGTCCCGTGGTTTGTGATCACCCCCTCCCACTCTACTCTTCCAGGTGTGCATCAGAGCCATGGGCAGGGAGTGGGGCCAGTAGCCTGCGCCCACACCAACTCTGCAACCCGAGCAAACCTGTCAGTCTCTGCAGATCAGCTTTCTCATGTGACACCTGGGGAGGGGTTCTCTGATGTCCTTTCCTCAGCTGATGCTTAACAACAGGCATTGAGATGGCCTCGTACTCCACGCAGAAGAGCAAGATCTTAAAAAAACCACCATGAACAATAAGGAATGGGTGGGTGGATGAATGGCTGGAGAGAGGGACTGAGGGAGGGAGGGAGGGATGAGTTGATGATTTATGTACATATATGTGTAAGTATGTATGGATTGATGTGTGGATGGAGAGAGGGATGGATGGCCAGGTGGACTGAGGAAGGGATGGATGGATAGATAGATGAAAAGTGGGATACATGTATGTATGTATATATATATATGGATGGATTGATGGATGGATGGCTTTGAAGGTCCAGCCAGCACCAGCAGGCCTGTCAACACGGTGAAACTACAATCCCAGGTCTGCTACCTCTCTGCACTGATGTTCACATTCCCTGTGTCCTGTGGAGGCCACTGGCCCTGATTCACTCTCTCTCTCTGTCCTTGTCTTCTTGCACCTGCCCTTCCTGCGTCTACAATCTCCTTTGAGCAGTTCACACCCAAGACTTGCTGGGCTAATCCTTAAGGCTCTTCCTTAATCCCTCTGCCTGAGAAGAGCTCCTTTCCAGCTCACTCTTCTGGCCTCACATATTGTCAAAGGAGCAGGCTTTGTCCCCATGACTCATGCCTTGAGATTGACATGTGCTTTAAATCACACTCCTTCAACTTCTACAAAACTTTTTGTTTCAGTAAAGCTAAATATCAGCTATACTGGAAAGTTCTGAGTGATCCCCTTTTTTATATTTCACAATCATTTTTTTCCTTTCTCATAAATTCTACTTAACCCTAGCCCAGCACCCTCTGAAATGACTGTGTCTCCGATTCAGAGCAGACAGATCCAGGCTTGGTGTCCTGTAGCTTGTCTCACATTACCCTTGGAAGCCCCAGAGAGATATTTTTATCTGCCTTTTGCATGCCTTGCTGCTGAAACAGAGTAGGTGTGACTCCTGGAGGACCCCATGGGCCTCGCAAGCTCCCCTTTCCATAACCCATCAAGCACAGGGCATAGAGGGGCAGCTCACACCTGCCCACCTGTTTCAGAGCCACAATGTGAGAGGCTCACAAACATGCCTTAATTTCTCTTCCACTCAGAAAGAAGGACATGAAGCTTTAAGGTCAGAGAATGCATTTGTCTTGATCCCAACACAACCATAAGGATACTTGTTTCAATTGAGAGTGGTGGGGATTGTTGGAGAGAAAGGAAGAATTTGATTCTCCACCTAATGCTTCACTTTCCAATTCCCTGAAACATTCTGGGCTGGGCTAGACCAAAGTCAGGAGTCAGGAACTCATCTGGTTCTTCTCTGTGGATGGCAGGAAATCAACTATTGGAGCCCATGCCTGCTGCCTCCCAGGGCGCACGTGTGCAAGGAGCCGGGCTGGAGGTTGGAGCTAGAACTAAACACACTAGCACCAAGTAGGATGTTAACAGCCAAGGGGTGACTTAACGGGACAGAAAACCCACTGCAAAATATCGTTGTTGATACTTGATAGAAGCAGGGACTAAGACAAGCAAAGCACTCAAGTCTGTGGCAGAAACAGCGTGGCTCAGCACGTATGAGGCTGAGTGTCTGTCCCCCGACCACCAACTCTGCCCCAGATTTCCTTGCAGTCCTGGTCATCCTGGAGATCGGAAAAGAGTAGGAAGGAAATGCTTGGGGCACCCAGGCAGAGTCTCTCTCTCTCTCTCTCTTTCTCTGTCTCTCCCTTCCTCCCTCCTTCTCTTCTCCCCTCTCTCCCTTCACCCAGCCTCTCCCCTTCCCCTCTTCCCTTCATCTCATTACCATTCCATCCTCTTACGCCATCAGACACAGCTCTTCTTCATATAACAGAAGTGTATGTTTTCATTTCCTTGCTGCATTGCCCAAGAAACTGCTCCTGCAGGCACTGGGCAAGGGGAAGCTTATAGACAGGAGGTGACTTGGGGATACCCATGGTACTGGCAGGTGGCAACTGCAAGACAGAGAGACCTGTGTGGAAATTAGAGTCAGCAACCTCAGTGTTAAGGGTCTCTGGGTGTGGGGCAGAGCAGAAAACTTTGGACGCTTTCAGGTTGTCCCCATAGGGGCACAAAGGGATGGAGAGTGGGCTGCACTAAGTGGTAACTCCTCTGTTACACTTCATATCCAGCAAGGGGATATACATATGTAAACAGAAATACATGCATGCATCCATACATTCACACACACATATGAACATATAAAGCCACACACATACATGTACACACACACACACACACATCCCTGGAGAGGTTCTGTGGGTATTACTACAGAAGCTGAACACCAAAGCAATTGTCCCCAGGGCCTCGCTCTTCATCACTGGTGCTCTGCAGCCTGGAGACCCCGGGTGTCTCCCCCAGTGCCGCCATGCTAGGAAGGGCTGCCAGGCCCTGCCCCCACTGGTCGGGCTCCATGAAGCCACGAGGTTCCCCTGCCTCCCTTTATCCACCTTATCCAAGCCTGTTTGTGCTCCCACCATCCTCCAGGGCCAGGACCCACCTGGTGACCTAGCAGCTGCCAACTTTACAGGGCTGCGTATGGGCCAGCTTGTGGCTGCGTGCCTGCTGCCAGCCCAGGCAGCCCACTCTCCCCTCCAGGGAAAGCAGTGGGTAGCTGTTTTCAGGGTCACTGCAAGGACACCAGGAAAGAACAACGCCCCCACCAGCTGCTGGAATGCCTCCCGGTGTACCCCCACCTTCCCTGAGCTGGCAGCTCTGACTTGTGGTTAAACATAGCGACTGGGGCGCGTGGCTGGCCAATGGCTGCACTTTGCTGGGAATTTTCATGTTTGTCTCAACTCTCATTCAGGAGGTGTTGTTCACTGCTCCTCCTTCACAAGATGGTAAAGCAAGATGGAGAGCTCCCATGACCCGGCAACATTCACACAGCCAGGTTGGAGCACTGGGGCCAGATGGGAGCACTGGTTCCCCAAGCCTCTGAACGACCTGCTTGCATCCTCAGAAGTCATGCATCAGGCTGCTGCAAGGGAGGAGCTGGAGCTTGCAGCCCCCTCCCCCGCCCGCCTCCCCTGCACTCACGTGCATCCACACATATACATGCACATACAAAAGTGCACACACACCCCATTTCTTGACATCTTCTCCTTGCATTGCTCGGTGACTAACAGGTGTCAGTCCTGGGCCTGAAGCGCAGGGGAACTCCTTCAAAGGCTGGTTGGCCTGACAAGACAGCGGGCCTCTGGGCCCTAGATGCTAGTGACCTGCAAGAAATTACTGCCGACAGCATCTCCTGGCCTTGTACACCAGAGGCCCTGTGCTTGGACACCAGAGGCCCTGTGCTTGACACTGTCTGCATCTAGAAGATCTGCAGGATGCCAACTCTGTCTGTGTGCTCGACTCCCCAGAGGATGTACTGTGTGTAAGCACATCAGCCCAAGTCAGTGTGGGAATCAGAGCCCACCTAGCAAAGGGGAACACGCAGAGATGGAACGTTCAGGAAGGTGCTTCTCAATATTTTTGCTGAGTTTGCATGCCCTGTCCTCTCCCAAATGAATGTCCACACGTACCTGTATTAATAAAGACATTGGAGGCCCCTTCCCTGTGGCAGCTGACCTATGTCCACAGCCCCTCCCCAGTAGTAACTTCCTGGGTCAGGTCCCACATGAGACACTACAGATACCCTTCTTTCTTAGCCTGTCCCACGTGTCTCAAGTCCTTTCTTACTCAGGGTCCCTTTGGGTAGCAGGTGTCGTGGGCCCCTGAGCCTCTGGCGTGCAGTTTTGCAGTGGTGAAGTCAGCCCAGAGCCAATCATCCTATCAGGAATGTGGATTTTAGTAATTGATCTACTTCTTTGTTTGAAAGGCACAGAGACACAGAAGACATAGACAGAGTCAGCCCGCTCTTCCATCCACTGCTTCGTTCCCCAGATGCCCACAGCAACCCAGGCAGAGCCAGGCTGAGACCTGCGGCTCAGGAGTCAGTCTGTGTCTCCTACATGGGTGTGTGGGACTTCAGTGTTAGGTTCAGAGGCTCCCAGAACCGCTAGAGGCATAGGATTTTATTCATCAACGGAGAGTGTCAGGGATCACTCCCTGGTGGGAGACAGTACAGAACCATTTCCACGTGGTGGAAGCTCCTGCATATCGACCATGGCCACCCAGGCACTGCGGTTTATGCATCTTGGGCCCAGGGGATTGGAGCCCAGGGTTTACCCAGCCTGGGACCTGTAGCACAGGGAACTCATCCTGGAGAACTGAGAGAGGGTACTTCCTGTAGGGTGCAGAGGACATTCTGGGGAGGTAAAGCCAGGATAAGCCACCACGCACTCTCTCTGCCCAGCCCGATATCAAGTACTTAAGCCATCGCCCGAGCCTCCCAAGGTGTGCATTAGCAGGAAGCTGGGATTGGAAGTGGAGCTGGGACTCTGATCCTGACTCTTCTCTTTGGGAATGTAAGCGTCTCAAACAGCACCTTAATCATTGCAGTAAATGCCCACCCACACATAACGATTTCTTTCGAGTGATTTATTTATTGGTTATTTATTTATTTTGAAACTCACAGTTCCAGGAGATTGCCATCCTGTAGTTCACCCCCTAGATAGATGTAGCCACCATTCGCTGAAATCGCCAAGCCTCAAAGGAGAGTAGAGCACACATGAATCCCCTGACGTCGGTAGATAACTTTCCTGCACATGTCAAATGGCAGGGACTCTCTGCTCTGTTACGGATAAATTTGTCTCTGACATCTGAAGCTTGAGACAAGTTGTCAGGCCTGGCAATTGGAACAGCTGAGGCGGAGAGGCTGCAAGGATGGAGACCAGACTCAGGCACCCGCAGGCTGGCCTGTCAGGAAGCATTCCTGATTAGCTGACATCCTGGGTGGTAAGGTGAATGTTGTAGGTGGCTCCCATCTTCAGGATGCAAGAAACCATCGCCCCTGGTCCAGACCCTGCACACTGCCACCAGTCCCAGGTGCAGGAAGTGGGAGGAGGTTTCGAGGGAGAAGAAAGTCTCCCTTCACCGGAGGACTGAGAAGAAATTAGTTCAAAGAGCCCGGGTGCTTTTATTTCCACTGGGCCTGGGCAGTTAACCCCTGGGTCATTTCCTATTTAAGAATCCCAGAGCCCCTGAAAAGCTCTTTTGGAAGACACTATTTTAAGCAGTTCACTGGCATGAAATGATGTTTGTCACTCACAGAGGAGCCGAACAATGCTATGGAAAGTCAGGAGTCATCTGAGGGCAATGGAATTCACGGTGGTGTCCAGGGGTCAGAGGCCCCGGGGCTTCCCACCACGGGCCCTGGGGAGCCTCGCTGTGATGGTTTCTGCCTTCTTGGAGTCGGCCCTGTCTCGGAGGCACAGCTGTGTGCTGGCTGTGTATCTCCTTGGCCCTTCTTCCTGCTGTCCCAGGGCTGTGCAACAAGAGCAGGCACAGGGCTGGCTGCTCATTGCGCGTCCTCCTACACTGGGGGCCCGGGGGCTCTCCCACACGTCCTCCTCTGAGCTCCCCAAAGGGTGGAGCCCTCCTCCGAAGAAGCGACTGCTCATAATGTCTCCTGGGTGTAGCCCACAGTGCCTCGGCCACCAGGCACCCAGGCCTTTGGTTCACCCAGGCTGTGGCTGCTTGCACAGGTCCCTTCTGGGCCCCCCAACATCTGTGAGGCTCAAGCTACCCTGGAAAGGTGTTCTGTGGCAGAACCTTGGCATCCATACTGCAGCCAGAAAGGGGCACTCAGAATCCAGCCAGACCCAGCACCATGTACCCCAGCAGGTTCAAGTATGGCCCCAGCACCCCCGGGGGGGAGTGGCCTTGGGGCACTAGTGTAGCATCCCTTTGCCGCCTGATGCTGTGCCTTCCACCTTCTGGGGTGTTCAGGGAGGGCGTGAGACCAGGTGTGGACCTTGATGTGCCAGAGGGGCCAAGGCTGTGCACACACATGCATAGTGCCAGACCTGGGAGAACGAAGCAGCTCAGTGCTCTGTGCTGTGTCCCCAGGGGCACCGCCGCAAGGGGAAGGAGGTAGAATGCCTGTGCTAGCATGGAACAACCGCTAGGTAGATGTTAACCCGTGAGGCAGAAGACAGACCCCAGTGCAGGGACATATACCCGTGGTCTGCAGACTGAGGCGGAATGCTGTGTTGTCTTTCCTTATGGTGTATTGTTGGGACAAGGCGCTACCCATCTGTCTATCGGGGTTGGGAATGTCCATCCCACAGGGTATAGGACACTTGGTCTGGTCAGGCTTGGCCAAGGCAACTTGCAGGTGGAACTTGACATCCGATACCACTGCAGTAGGCCCATATTTAAGTTGATCTTCAAATGATGCTATAAATATCGCAAATGACCCTGGGTAGAGAAAACGGGTGTCTATCCCTGATGGCACCTGTGGATGCTTTCGGCTGTGACAGGAAAGTGGAGTCATTGCCACGGAAACCTGATCACCCTCAACACCTGACAGCCCCTCTGAGGTCATGCCACCTTAGGGCACATTTCCCAGGGCTGCCAGTCACCCCTTCCCTGCATGTCCTGGGGCTATAGGAGCAGAGCAGGAGAAGAAAGGCCCACACACACACCAATGCCAAGGCTTGGAGCTCTGTGACATTGCTGGAAGCATCCTCTGGAGGAAGCTTGCAAGGGCAACAGTGCCCTGCTGTGCCTGACTGTGAACACAGGCCCCTGGCAGGCCACAGAGCACACGGTGCCTCCAGAAGCAGCTGAAGGTGTCCGAGGATGCCAAGCCAGCCCCGCGCAGCGTCCCTGGCTGCAGTTGCCTGGCCTCCTTCTGCTTCCCCTCTTCTTCTTTGTCTTCCTTCTGCTTCTCCTTTGGGAGTGTGGTACCCTGCCAGCAGCTGACTCAGTGGAGAACAAGGGAAGGCTGTGGGCACAGGAGATCTCTGGAGAGGGGATATCTCGACCCCTCATCTTGCCCAGGCAGGGAAGTCTCTGCATGCTACTCAGCCTCTGCGTTCTTACCCACCCCCACCCTGCCCACACACAATGAAAGCACGGTGCAGACACTCGCACTGCCCCCATCCCAGAGATCAGTGGACTGAAGGCTACTGCCTCCTCCTTCTTAGCCACACTGACATCACACAGGAGCACTCCAGCTCAGATGCTCATTGGGATGTGCTCTGTGTTCCAAGGCCTGATCTGGAAGCTGTCTGGAAGGACAAGTGGCCAAGGCCCCTCACTCTCAGGTTCTGTGATGCCAGGATGAGCATCCACATACCATTCCAGTTGCTTCTCGCCTTCACGCAGCGCAGGAACTGCCTAGCCAGCTGGAGTGACTTCAGTAGCTCCAAGCACGTTCCCCTTTGTCTTTTATGGTCCCTTTTATTGTTCCTTGCTTCAGCAGCCTGGGCTCATGCAGAGCAGAGCAGGAGGGAAGGAGCCTTTGAGTCCTTCGATCTGTCCTCCTGGTGGCATGGTGTCCCTGAGCTGTCAGAATGTGGACGTGAGGCACCTGCTCAGAAGGCAACATTGAGCTCCTGAGGTCACTTGGTAGCCTGTGTGTTTCTGCAGACATAGGATGTGGGACGATGTCCTAGGGGCAGCAGGGCAGGTCTGCACTCAAGAGCTCTATAGCTGTGTCCCCCAGGCTACCTGCAGGCAGGTGATGCCTGCTTCCTGACCACCCTGATGCTTTAACTGCCATAATGTTAGAGAACATATGGCTAAATACACCAGCACTGCCCACTGTGCACGTGCGCACATACACACGCACACACAGAGATGCACATGGCACTACTTTATGTATTTCAGCTCGGCCCTCCCCTGAGCTCTAAGGCCCAGGTGATGCTAGTACTCCCAGCTGTTTTCCCCTATGTTGTTTGCATTGTCCTGAGTTGGGCCTTGGGTCCTTGAGTGGCCTCCGCAGGTAAGGCTGAGTCTGAGTGTACGCAGGCTGTGCTATGCCTGCAGGGGCCTTCTTTCTCTCCTCTTCTTCCAGCTCATACAAGAGGCTCCTCCACCCAGATGTGCCTCTGATAAGCCTTCCGGGGTGGAGGAAGTGGAGCTCAGTGCCTCGTATCAGGCATCCACAGGGGCCCCGTGGCCAGCACTGGACAGTTCTGATAGTGGGTACTAGGGCAGCCACCCATGGGTCACATCTCCCCAGCATCCCATGGTCCCAGCTCCTGCAAACAGGAGCTGTGGGACCTGGGGGGAGTTCTGTTAGGCATCGGAGCAGGACAGGCATGTGCTAGCCACAGGATCTGGTTGGGAATGTGGGTCTGACCGCTGACAGAAGGGACAGTGAAGGGGGCACTAGCGAGGCCTGGGGGCTCCCCACCTGTCAGATTCCACCTGCCAGCCCCTGCATGGACTTGCTACTGTCCCCAGTTTGAGGCCCTAAGACTCACAGGAGAAGGAAAATGTTAAAGTCTTCAGGTGAACGTGGCCGTGCCAGAACGGGAGCCAGGCTTGCTGCTGTCTCTCCCTGACACATACACACACGCTGCTTCCCACAGCACACGCCCCCTTCAGCAGCTCACCTGATGTTGCCTGCTCCACCTGCCACTCAACGGGCGAGGGCACATGAGGATCTGGGCTGTCTGGAGATGCCATGCCATGTGTGGGCACACTCTTCACTGTCTAAAATTCAAACTTACTTTGACTACGTGTGAAAGGTTTTTCACTTTTTATTTATTTATTTATTTATTTTATTTGAAAAGCTGACTTTACATTGAGAGGAGACACGGAGTTCTTCCATCTGCTGGTTCAGTTCCGAAATGACAGCTAGGACCAAAGCAAAGCTGATCACAAGTCAGGAGTTTTCTCCTGGGTCTTCCACAAGGGTGCAGGGGCCTAAGGACTTAGCTATCCTCTGCCACTTCCCCGGGCCATAAGCAGGGAACTGAATTGGAAATAACATGAACCAGTACATATGGGACAAGGCACTTGCAGGTGGAGGTTAGCCTGTACACCACCATGCCACCACCCCACACATGTTAATTATATTTTATCTCAGAGCTTGAGCCTAGGAGGATGGCACCTGTACAAGGGCCTTGGAACAGGTCCCAGGTGAGTCTAACATGCAGCCCGAATCCAGAATCAGGAGCAAAGCTCTCTGTGAGTGAGCTCACCCACTTGGGAGCCCCAGGCTGAGCTCAGATCCAGAGACCCCCAGGTGGCTGGATCATTTCTAGCCTTTGAGAGATAGCCCAGGACAAGGAAGGATTCAGGCACTGAGCCATCGCACCAGGCCTGCAAATTCTTCTTGTGTTTATCAGAGATGCTAGCACAGCAGTCCGACAGGAGACAGCCTGACGTCTGTGCTTACCCTGCCTCCGCTAAGATTGTGTGTCAATTTCAGTCCTGTCTAGGGGATGCTAATACCCTGGATGGGAACGCCCAGGCACAGCATCCTGTTTACGGCGCTGGGCCATGCCGGTCCACCCATTCCTGGGAATCCTTCACCTACCAACATCCGAAGTGGAACAGGGTCTTTCAAACGTCCTTTGGTTAGTCTTCAGGGCATTTGTCACTCTACAAAAGTGCTATTTAATTTAGATGGCCATTGATCTGTGTCATGTGCATTCATCTGAGAAGAAGCAAAGTTCTGCAGGCATGTACGTCTTTGCCTTTCAGAGACTCCTGTTGTGCAGAGAGCAGCAACCCTAGACAGGGCGCTGCAAAGACAGATAGGCACTTGTCGGGGTGATGACCTGGGGCATGCTGTGGAGTGTGGCCATCAGCTGTAGGAACAGCAGGACGATGGGCAGAGAGGTGGCGGGGCAGGGGCAGAGAAGGAGAGAAATGAGTCATCCTCCCCAGACAGAGAGGAGACAGGAACCAGGGCAGGCAGCTTCCTGGATGTGCCACACATGCAGAATGAGGAAGTAGACGCTTGGCCCCCTGAAGTTGCTTTCCTGCTTGGACAGCCAGGGGAACTGAGGCGAGCAGAGGGGAGCCAACCCACAGCAGGAAACGCTCCGAAAGCCTGGCTGTGCCAGAAGATAAGCAAGCACATCCTGCCTGCCCCATCACAGCTTGACTCTCGGACCTCCCACCCAGCCCCCACTTCTCTATGGAGCTCTCTGCCCCTGAGGCCCTGGGCGTGTGTGTGCGTGGGCGTGTGTGTGCGTGCGCGTGTGCGCTCATACGCAGGAGCCACCCTTAAGCATGCTTCTCCATGTTCAGAGAGGGCAGGTGCCAGGATCCCGTGTGGATGCCAAAACCCAAGGATGCTGAATTTCCTTCTGTAGCCACAGAGCATCTAACCTGCTCACCTTCTCTGCTTGCAGCATCTTACACATTGTCAGTGCTGTGCCAATAGCTGTGACACTGCATTGTTTAGAGGATAGTGACCAGATCAATGGGTGTGCTCAGTACGGCTGTCATTTTACTTAAATACTTTCCCTCTGAGGTTGGTTGAGTCTGCATGTGGACTGAGCATACAAAAGGCTGTGTGTGTGCAGATAATAAGAGCGTTGATGCGTCGGGCACCACCCCGCTGGGGACCATCTGTAGGGCTTTGTGTCTGTTGCTGCATGCATCCTTGTCCCCTTGTCTACAGTGGAGGAAATGGGGTGGCTGAGAAACAGGTGTGTAACCAGGACCAAAAGATGCAGGACTCACTGCCCATTTTCTGTGCAGCAAAACTCAACACTTCTTGTGCACCCCCTTCCATCCAAACCCCACATCGGAGCTCTTCTAGAATGATTCTGGAAAACAGCAAATGATTGGCATGCCTGTGTCATCCTCTTCACAATCCAATGCTCAGGTCCACATGCACTGGTCTTGCCCAGCACTCATCTGGCATAAAAGCCACATGGCAGAGCCATCACTGCAGCCATGGTGAGCACCTGTTGGGGAGGGACTGCCCTTGGGCTATGGGGTGCACAGCCTTCTGAGTCTGAGCCCCCTCACCACACACAGCCCACTGCACTGGAACACTGCGGAGCTCACGAACTTTGTCTGGAGTTGTCAGGGCCCTTCTGGCTTGGGTGGGGCATTCTGTGCAGGACCAGGAGATGTGAGGCCCTGCTCCCTGCTCCTGGAGCAACGGGAAGCTCGGGGGCAGTGTCTGCAGTGTCTGTGAGGCCCTGCTCCCTGCTCCTGGACTATCCTTCCTTGCCGTCCTTCACCACGGCACCTCAACCTTTCTCCCCATAACTCCATCCAGCTGCCTTGGAAAGTCCTGTTATCTGCCTTGACATGAGGCACTTAAACCCCTTCATCAGCACAGCTCCATTAGCGTGTTCTGTTGTCTTGATTTATTATTTATTTTGATTTGTGTTTGGTTAGTTAGAGAGAAGGAAAGAAAGTTTTCCTTCTATTGGTTCACTACCCAAATAGCTGTAACCCCCAGGAGTGGCCAGGCTAAATCCAGAAGTTTCTTTTAAGACTTTCATGTAGCTGGCAGGGGCCCAAGCACCTGAGCTGACCTCCCTGCTGTTCCAGGCCACCAGCAGAGCACTGGATCAGAAGTGGAGCAGCTGGGGCTTCAACAGGCACCCGTGTGGGATGCCTGGTGTCACGGGGGTACGCTGGTTTCTATTTCATTCAATTTCCAGTTGACATGTATTGATTGTATTTATGGACTGCCATAGGATATTTTGGTATGTGACCTCTTAGGGGATGACTAAATCAGAGTATTAGTCACTTTGAATGCTTACCATTAATTTCTGATGAGAAAATTTAGGATCTTACTTTAGCTTTTGTTTGGATAGGAACCTAAAAGTAAAAATAGGGATAAAATAGGCAAGTGGAGTTGCACTAGACTAAAAACCTTACACACACAATAATGGAAACACAAGTAACGCAGAGGTACAAATTATCAGGGGGTAAATGTTTACAAATCCTACCTGGAGTAGTAGGTTAACATGCATGGATACAAAGAATTTAAATCACTCAGTCACAAGAAAACACAGAAATCTGTCTTAAAAATTGGCAAAAGCAACATTTCTCAAATGAAGGAGCGTATGGACCTTGGAAAATGCCCATTGTCATTACTTATCAGGGAATACACTTTACAGTCACAGGTTATGCCCCCTCACACCTGTTAGAATGGTTGTCAGAATATGACAATGGCCAATGAAGAGACGACAAAAAGGGAACCCTTACATGCTGTGAATAGGAAACAATATTACAATTCCTTTAAAAAAATAAAAATAGGGTCTGATTCGATAGCCCAGTATCTAAAGTCATTGCCTTGCATGCTGCATGGTCCCATGTGTGCCGGTTCTAACCCTGGTGGCCCTGCTTCCCATCCAACTCCCTGCCTGTGGCCTGGGAAACCACAAGCCCAGAGCTTTGGGACTCTGCACCAGTGTGGGAGACCTGGAGAAGGCTCCCGACTCCTGGCTTTGAATCGGCTCAGCTCCGGCCATTGTGGCTATTTGGGGAGTGAATCAGCAGACAGAAGATCTTCCCTCTGCCTCTCCTCCTCCCTGTATATCTGAATTTCCAATAAGATCAATAAAATCTTTGAAAAAAACAGTGTTATGAAATGTTTTTAAATAAATTTAAGACAAGTAAAGATAGGGCACCGTGTAAGGCAGTGATCCCACATCTGGGTGCGCATCCCAGGGCAGTCAGATCAGTTGTCAGAGAGGATGTTCACTCATGTGCATTGTACCACTAGTTACTCTCGCTGCGAACTGGGAGAATTAAGTGGGTGAAGAACATGGGGGTGCACACACATGAGGGGGCACCGCTGAGCCATTACAAAGGCTGAGCTCTTGGCATTGGCGACACTGCGGATGGATCTGGAGACCGTTACTGTCAGTGCAACAGGCCGGGCACAGAAAGACAAGGAGCTGTCGGTCTCACTGGCATGTGGCGTCTTAAAATAGTTACTTCCTTAGGAGTTTGGGGAATAATGGTACCTACAGGCTGGGGAGACTGGGGGAAGACTGAAAATGAAGTTGTTATTATGTGCGTTTAGCGGTTCAGGGTGTTCTGTTGAGTGCCAGGGTAAACATAGTTGATGATACTCTATGCTTCTCTGAAAAACAATTTTGGTTTTTTACTATTTTCACTATAGCAAATGATTGGGATAAATTCTTGAGATAGTAAATCTACTTATCCTGATTTAAGCATCTTGCATTGTATACATTTATCAATAATCACATGACACCCCATCAATATGCATATTTTGTGCATTTAATAAAAATAGGAACACATTTTGAAAAGCACACAGAAATTCTACCCTCTGTGACAACGTGAGTGAATGTAGGGAATGTGATATGGAAGAAGTGGAGCACAGTGGTCACAAGCAGGTGCAGTCTAAGACAGACTCGGGAACGTCAAGAGCCAAAGATGCTCACCAAGGGCTGGGAGGGACTGGAGAGAAAGGAGCAGTGCCGGGCAACGGCCAGAGTCACAGCTGAACAAGAGAGAAGCGCACAGATGTTCCACTGCTCAGGGTTGTGATGCTCATGAGTGGCCATGCGCTGTGCATGCCGCAAGAGCCTCGCAGTGGGAGCTGGGACGGCAGGCGACACCAACGTTCTTCAGGCTCTCCTTCCTCACTGTCAGACCTGTTGGCTGGCTGCTGGGCCCCCAGAAACCCAGGGGACAGACTGGGACTAACTAAATCATTATTATTTACTCATACACCTCCACTGAGGGGCATTTAGCCATGTAATTAGGTACTGAATTATGTTGAGATACAATTACATGCCTTGTTAAGTGATTGAAGTGCTCCAGAGAAGTGATCAGTGCAATAGGCAGCGTGCTGGTGGGTATCAGGGCACGTGAGCATGACGCTGGCCACTAAGGGCTCATTGATCTGAACTTGAATCCCATGAGAGCAAGTGTGAGTGCACACAAAGGCATACAGGCACACTGCACTAGCAGAGGATACCTCCATGTACCCAGGATCCCACAACATCAGGAACTTAGTGAATGATTCATTTGCACATCAATGGAAGCTTCATGTAGCTTCCATTGTCACTTAGGGAAGATTAGCGAGGCTGATGCTCCAGCCTGTGAGAGACAGGTGCACAGGGGAACTCCCAGTTAGGACAGCAGAACAGAGCTGCCCTTGCCAGACAGCATTTTATCCACATCAAGTGTTTATTGGTCTTGAGTTGTGTCAGAAGCTTTGGCATAAAACAGAGCCCAGGTAGCTTGGAAATAACTAAGACAGACAACCATGAAACATTTTAATGATGCTAGCAGTAAGTTGTTGAGCAAACTACCATCTCCAGGTTACATGCAACCTTGGGATGTCATTATACAGTCAATTGACTAAAAACAGTTCTGAAAATTTTAAGGTTGCAAAAAAAAAAAAAAAAAGTGACAAACTGTCTGGCCAGAAAGGTTCCCTGCATTTTACAAAAGTTGAGGAGTTGCACACGGGTTGAGGGGACAGTAATCTAAACTTGGAGCTTCAGCAAGAGTTTGCAAAGGCTCAGAGTCTTCCCAGGAAGCCTCCTTCCAGCCACCAGCAACCCACCGACATTTACACACTTGTGTGCACACACACAGAGAACATCCATCAAAGCTGGTACAAGGACCATGAGAGTTTGAAGGTGCTGAACTAGGAGGTCATGGAAGTTACGATCAGACCCTCAGAAGGAGCGCCATCAGCTGTACATCCACACACACAGCTGTCCCCCGACACCGAGGTTCAGGGCAGGGACAGACAGCCTGCCTCTCAGGCCACCTCTAGCCTCAGTGCTGAACGGAAGCTTCCGGCGTAGCCACGGGCTCCCATCAGGGGATGGAGTGAGATGGAGAGAGGAACAGCTCAAGGAAACAAGAGCACAAAACACAGTCTAAGAGTGCCCAGACTGTGACAAATGCCATCAAACATACTTGCAAGTACCCTCAGCCTCCCTGGTCCCATCCCGCTCCTCTGCATAGCTATGCCTGATCCCCACATGCACACCACCCAAAGCTCCCCTCGCTGTGGGATATGGGTAGTCACCCCAGATCCCTGCAGCACAGATCCCCCAACCCTCAGAGACCCTCATCTTCCCCAAGACAGGCACTGTGCAGCCATATCTCTAGCATGGCTTCCCTGTGCTGTCGGCACACACACAGCTAACTCACCTCATTGCAGCAGCATGCTCTGCCCGCCACTGCCCTGTGCACTGGCACGACACGGCCAACTCCCAAGTCTCCTCCCCTGCCCACCTGCACCGCTGCCAGCTCCTGCTAGGCTACCTCCACATCTTCCCTCCAGACACTCACAGAACACCTCCAAGTTCAAAACCTGACCTATCCCACTGCCCCCACCACTTTGTTCCCTGCTTCCTCCACATGCAGCTCGTGTTCCATTGGCCATCGTATTAGTCCCTCCCTGGGTGTCATCAGTGCCTGCGGGAATACACAGGGAATCTTGGCCACACCATCCTACTTCTACATAAAAACAGACAAAAGCATGGAGCATAATCATAGTTGGAAGACCCACTGCGCTTTGAACAAGGAAGTAGGAGATGTGGGTGGGAAAGAGATCGAAGTTGTGCACAGGGCTCAAAAGAACAAGAGATGAACAGAGGAGACCAAGAGGATTAACTGAAGCTGCAGGTTTCACTATCGGCTGCCCTCCCATGAGACTGAGCCTCTCCCTGAGGAGCCGCACCCAGCTTAGAAAGTGAAACTTCTAAAGAGCCTTGAGACATAATCAAAGCCAGGAGCCCTAGAAAGCCAGCGGAGTGGGACACCAGGCTGTGTCTGAGGGCCCTACTGGCTAGAGGCAAAGAGACCCTAAGAACTCCAGAGAGGCAGGTTCTGAGCCGGTCGAAGCCAGCCCTCGCCCTGAACTCCAGAGAGGCAGGTGCTGAGCCGGTCGAAGCCAGCCCTCACCCTGAACTCCAGAGCTTGGCTGTGTTTCCACCTGCAGAACACAGGGTTGGAATGATCACGTGTGCTCTCAGGCCCAGCTCCTGTTGCTCTGTCTGTCATGCAGCCCGTAGTGATGGCGGGAGGAGACCTGTGCACTGGCTGCTCTGGCTCCTGGCTGCGTGTACATTTCTGCCTTGTGCATGAACAGGTCTACTTGAAGCATCCCCCAATGGGTTACCCAGAGGGCAGATGAAGGCGAGAATCATGGGGCAGTTCAGAGAGGGTGACAGGGTCCTGCTAACAGCCTCCCAGTGGCAGCTGGTGGGAGGCATAAGAGAGACAGCCTGGTGGGAGTCAAGGGAAGGCCTGCACAGCCCTCGTGGTCTGATTCGGCTGTGGGATAATGGCTAATACCAAAGCTCCAGTCATCGTTCCTGACTGCAAAATAACACCCGGTTATCAGAAATGGCTCGAAACATGCAAAAAACCATACGAGGGGGCACTTCAAGAAAGTTAATGGAAAATAGAAAAGATAAGCTTATTTTGATGCCCCAAAATACTAGAAATGTGTGCAAACTGAAAAAAATGATGAAAACTTTGTTTCCTGAGAAAATGCCTCACATAACTGAGGAAAAAGTTACATCTCTCTCTCTCTCTGTCCTCTGGTTTTCAAATAAATAAATCCTTTAAAAATATATTTAAAATATACAAGCAGAAGAGATTCCTTCCGAATCCAGGAGAGTGATAACAGTGCCGATTGGCAAGAACTCTGCAGGGAAGCTGGGTCCTCAGATTGGTGTCTGAACAGTTGGTGTCACTTCTGGCACCCACACAGCTCTTTAGGGAGGGACATCTTATCACTTGTGTGTTGTATGGGTTTGCAAATGTTTGAGGAAGCAGCGAACACTGTCCATGATCTGTGGTGCTGACTGAAGGACAGGGGATCCACTGTGCTGTCCACCGCAACCCAGCAGACCGACGGTACCAGAGTTTCTAGGGAGGCTGATTGGCAGAGAGACCAGAACAGCAGAGGGAGATCAGCCAGGCTCTCAAACATCTGCATGAACCAGAGCTTGTTGTGGAAATTGCTGCATCCTGGCCTAACTGTGGCTTCCAAGGTGGAGGCAGGGGCTGAGGGCTGGAGGATGGATAGAGATACCTGTTCTGACATGGATGACAGAGGGAAGGACCCAGGCTTCAGTATCAGCATGCAGGTTGTGAGCACTACAGGTTGATGGTTAGGGGGAGGAAAGCATGGCCAGGCTGTTTTATGGCAGTCAGACTAGCATAACAGTACCACACCGTGCTTCCACTGTTGACTGGGTGCTGCGTGCTGGGCTTCATGACCTTCTTGTTGACCTTGACACAGGCAAGCACATACTAATGAGGGTGGCTGAGGACGGCTGAGTTATCGTGGTCCCCACCTGACCTGTGGATTGAGTTTGCAAGGCCATGTGAGCATACCCATTTGAGCATACCCAAGTGAGCATGCCCACTTCTACATGGACAGGAAAGGTGGACCTCCATATCCTTTATCCAGCCGCTGCCTGAAGCCCAGCCTCTGACATGGTTACTAGACATCTGTAGTTGAACACAGGCTTTGGAGACCATCTTGCCCAAACCAGTAGCCTCATTTGCTACTCTCTCACGTTCCCCTCCCCCCATGCTTCTGTCCTGGGCTGGCATGGCCCACCCAGGCAATCCAGTCCTGAGGAAACTGGGGAACAGCAGGGACGAATGGAGATGAACTCTTTCTGGATGCATCCATAGATGCGTGTGTTTCTACTGGTTATACAGTCAGCTGCTGATGACAGGGGCTTGACCTCAAATATGAAAGCATGGCTGGGGTATAGGTAATAGAATGAATGGGCATAGTCATGAACTTGTCCATGGAACCCAGGAATTCTGGAAGGATTGCTGATGGCTGAGTCCCCGCCACCAAGTCCTACCCCTTGCAACTGTTTACTGGACACTTGACCACAAACGAACTTGAAAAAGCTCACAGAAATAGAAGTAAAATGTACTGTGGTTTATTATGGTACAAAATATTTTGGGGTTTTTTTTCGTAATACACTTTTTATCCCATCAACTCTTTGAGGACCCTTCATATACATACACTTCAAAATCCTTTCACCCAACTTAACTCATCCTCCAATTCCATTTTTCCACAAATATCTGAAGCACTCTCTCCAAGGCTGTCAGCAGCCGGCCTGGGGCAGACACCACCCAATTTCTTCCCTTCAAACCTGGGACTGAAAAGCACACGGCTAAGTCACAGTGACTGGCTTCCAGGGAAAATTGATGGATGATTAATAAGCCACTCATTTATTTCCTTGGGTGCTTATGTGCTAAGCTTGAATATGATATCCATTCAGGGAGCAAATAATGAATCATCCAAGGAAGGTTAATGTATTTGACCTTCCCTACCAAAAAAGAGAAGTTAGTCAATGAACTTCACCTGTCAACTGATGTATGCTTCACTTGCCAAGGACACTGAAGAATCTAGAGTGGAGGCAAAAAAAAACCAACCCAAAGCAAGGGGAACATGCCCTGGCTGCAGAGGTGACGGCTCTCCCAAATCTGACCTTCACAAGAGTTCTTCGTACACTGTCATTTTCAACCAACACCCAGCACTTGCACTCAGTAACAACGTCCTGGGCAGGCCATCCAGCCGTGGATGCTGCCGCCTCCCCATTGCTCTCATCAGCTTGAGCAGCCATGCAGCCCGTGGATGCCGTTGCCAAAGCCCAGCTGGGCCTTGTTGTGTTCTTGCTGAACATGTACCTAGCTGTGTTTTTGCCACGGGTGTGAATGGCTGTGTCCTTGCTGATGTGATGGCTTATTTAAGCACTTCTCTGTGATCACTGTGCTAACCCAGCTCCCTCACTCTGCTCTCCCTGTTCCGGGTCTCCAGGAAAGCCTGGGAGTTGTTACTCTTGTCCCCTGTTCTCTGCCTGATTGTGATCAGAAAGAGGTGTCTGGCAGCTATGCTGGAGACAATAAGCTCTCAGTGCTGTGATTCAAGTGATCATCTGAATGGGAAATGACCGTCATCCCTGCCTGCTACAGTAGGCATAGCTAATGTCACGGGGACATGTGGTTTTCCATGTTTGCACTGATATGTCTACAGTCTGGCTATGGTTTCTCATTCACCCTGCTGAGTAAGCAGATGTTCTGTGTAGACGCCCACTCTCCTTGTTATGCTGGCCCACCAGTCAGACCAGACACCTCTACAATGGACCCACTGTCTTTTAGCTGGATTTCCCCAGGAGAGCTGATGGAAATTCCTGTTTGGGGCAAGAGGTGACAGCACCAGTTAGGTACCAGCTGTTGGGTGAGCCCACATTTTGGAGCCTCTGTCTTCTGCCTGTGAAGTAGGTTAATGTCAGCCATCTAAAACAGAGTTGAAGTGAAGAGCACGAGGGACGGACAGTTGATGGAGCGCCAGGCAGATAAGGACACCCCCCAGTGGTCCGTGAGAAGCACAACAGGGCAGCAGCATGCAAACTCCAAATTCCCAGTGAGTGCCTAGCAGTGCAGGCACAGGGGCAGCTTGCTGACTCCCGGAGTGACCTGGCGCTTTTCATGGCGCTTCCTAGTCCCATCAGTGGTCCTGCCGAGCCTGGATCATGGCTGTGCACTATGCAAGGACCTGCCTGTTGCTGCCCATCTGAGCTTGTTCCCAGCACTGTTCACGCATGTGTAGATATGTGAGTTTGGGCTCAGGGCTGACTAAACATGCTGCATCTTCCTCTCTCACCTCAAGATTTTTTCTTTCTCTTGCAGAGGCAGACCCAGGGATGGCTTCCACCATAACGGACATCGCCATCATTGCAGGTGAGCTGGCATGGCAGGACCCTTGGAGCAGCCAGCAGAGCTCAAGGCTCAGGCAGGAGGTGGCTGCAGACAGTGCTTTTACACTCTCAGGGCTGACTGTGGACTTGGAAAGGAGGAGTCCAGCCCAGGGCAGACTATCCAGGTGAAGGAGGCGTGGCAGGAGCTCAGAGGACGTCCATCTGGTCTCTTGCACTGAGAGCTCCATCCCAGGGCTATCAACACGCAATGACTTGGGATGGACAGGAGCTGGCTCTGGCGAGAATAGATTTAAGTAGAGTGAGTGGGCAGCTGGACCGACCTGAACTGCCTTGTCTTCTGCTGCTTCTCCCTGAGCCACCCTGTGCCCTACTCTGAATCCGATGCCCCTCGCTGCTCCTATATCCTAAGGAAGGCTGGCACACCTTCACCTTGTGCTGGGCCCTGGGCTTGTAGGTGACTCCCCACTGGGACACAATACTTGTCTTTTCAACAAGTTCAGTCTCAGGAAGGAGTTGCTTGCCCTGTTTCCTTCCTTCTACCTTATTAGTGGCCGAGAGGAAGTCAACAATTGAAAATAAAATGGGACCCAGCATGGCAGCCTAGTGGCTAAATCCATGCGTTGCATCCACCAAGATCCTGTATGAATGCAGGTTCATAACCTGCTCCACTTTCCTTCCAGTTCCTTGCTTGTGGCCTGGGAAAGCAGTCAAGTATAGCTCAAAGCCCTGAGACCCTGCACCCACATGGAAACCCAGAAGAAGCTTCTGGCTTCTGGCTCCTGGTTTCGGATTGGCTCATCTCTAACCGTTGTAGCCATTTGGGATCCGCAGATGGAAGCTCTTTCTCTGTCTTTCCTTCTCTCTGTAAATCTGACTTTCCAATAAAAAAAATATTGTAAATAAAATAAAATAATAAAAATAGAAGACAAAGCAACAACAAACCATCAGTTTTTCTTTAGGATTTGAAGGGTAAGTGTGTTGGCTCAACTAGCTAATCCTTCACCTCCAAGCACTGGGATCTCATAGTGATGCCAGTCCCTGGCCCAGCTGCTCCACTTCCCATCCAGCTCCCTGCTTGTGGCCTGAGAAAGAAGCAGAGAGGGCCCAAAACCTTGGGACCCTGCATCCAAGTGGGACACCAACAGGGAGCTCCTGGCTCTGGCTGCTGGCTTCAGATCAGCTCTGCTCCGGCAGTTGTGGCCACTTGGAGAGTGATTCAGTGGACGGAAGAGCTCTGTCTGTCTTTCTCTCTGTAAATCTAGTTTGTATCCCAGCTGTTCCACTTTCTATCTCGCTCTTTGCTGGGAAGGCAACAGAAGACGACTCTGTAACACCCGTTAGAAAACCAGCTGGGGTTTCTGACTCCTGGCTTCAGCTTGGCTGAGCCCTGCCTATTGGAACCATCTGCAGATTGAAACAATGGATGCAGGATATTTCTCTCTCTCCCCCTTTCTCTCTCTCTCTGTCTCTCTCGTTCTCTCTCTCTCTCTCTCTCTCTCTCTCCCCCTGTCTCTCTGTAGCTCTTTAAAACAAATAGATCTTTAAAAACAGTTCATGAATGAATGGAATTAAAAGGTAACTTCACTTCAGTGAAAATAAATTTGAGATTCATTCAGTTGGTAGGATACAGACAGTTCATGAACAATGTGCATTATGAAGAATCAGAGCTAGCATTTCCAATTTCTTGACACCAAAATAAACTCAGCTTTTAATTCCATTTTCCAGGAAACTAGAGAAATCAATTCTTCCCAGGTTTCCAGGCCTTTCTAGTTTTGCACAGCATCCCATGTCACAGGAAACTTTGTTGGGGTGTCTTTGTTTGAAAGATGAAATTACTGGGTGTCTTGAGTCCCTGCCTTTGGAGCAGAAGTACATACCTGCTGAAGGGATGCGGAAAGGAGAGAGGGAGAAAGAATAAAGGCCTTTTAGATGGGGAAGAATGCACAGAGGTTGGGAGGAAAAAAACAAACAAGAGCGCTCCTAGATGGGATTGGCATGGATCCTGGCCCAGCCCCTGTGCGTCCACCCTCCTCCTGTCCCAGCTCCCAAATGATGCCTGTCCTTCGGCCCTGTCTCAAATCCTGAGTGATGCCTGTCCTTCGGCCGTCACACTTCCCCCCTCCTGTCCCAGCTCCCACTTCTCCCCTTCTGTCCCAGGTCCCGAGTGATGCCTGTCCTTCGGCCCTGTCTCAAGTCCTGAGTGATGCCTGTCCTTCGACCGTCACACTTCCCCCCTCCTGTCCCAGGTCCCGCTTCTCCCCTCCTGTCCCAGGTCCCGAGTGATGCCTGTCCTTTGGCCCTGTCTCAAGTCTTGAGTGATACCTGTCCTTCGGCCGTCACACTTCCCCCCTCCTGTCCCAGCCCTCGAATGATGCCTGTCCTTCGGCCGTCACACTTCCCCCCTCCTGTCCCAGGTCCCGAGTGATGCCTGTCCTTCGGCCCTCACTCTTCTTCCCTTCTGCAGGTGTGATCGCTGCTGTGGCCTTGGTCCTGGTCTGCCTCCTCTTCGTCATGCTGCACTACATGTACCGGCACAAGGGCACCTACCACACCAACGAGGCCAAGGGCACGGAGTTTGCCGAGAGCGCCGATGCAGCCCTGCAGGATGACCCTGCTCTCCAGGATGCTGGTGACAGCAGCAGGAAGGAGTATTTTATCTGAGGGACACCAGACCTCACCTCCCCAGGGCCTCCTCCCATTGCAGGATGGAAAATGCAAACCCCCAGCCGGCACCGCCCTGCAGGAGCTGCACTGCCAGGCAGTCCATGGAACACTGGCGTCTTCCTGAGACCCTGAATGCCCAGAGCCAGTTCTGGGAGAGCTCAAGCTGGTAGAGACAGAGTGTGGAGGCTAACCTTTTCTTTGCCAAGAAGAGTGACATTCTGGTCAGCCAGATGCCTTAGGAAGTTCTCCTGTTTTCTTGGTGTGCAAGCACCATTCTGGATACTCCAAGCCAGGACATGAGACCTTCATGCACAGACTCGGATGATGGAATCAAACGTCAGCGCTTGGCATTTGAACCGAGCAGCAGGTGCCTTGGGGGAATGGAACGGCTGTTTCCCATCAATGCAGCTCAAAATGCTTGGGAATAAATTCAAAATGCAACTGAGCCTTCAGAGTCCGCTAGCATAGCTGTAATTGTCGGAGAAGATGAAAGCCACCCTGGACCTGCTCCCCCACTGTTGATTGTGTGTTCCCTGACTGTGTGCCTGGGGAAGAGGAGGGAGGGAGTCGTGAGTGGTGTCGTTTGCCACACAGGCAGCAGCTGCAGGAAAGGACCGTTATCATGACTGTCCCTCTAGAAATGGGTTGTGGCAGCATTCAGATGGTAGTCGGAGCACTGGGCCCCGATGCAGTCTGGAGAAAGGGAGCTGTCCAGCAGCACCGAGGGAGCCCCATCCTTGTACACGCACAGTGGCAGTGGAACCGACAGCCAGCAGCACGGGCTGCAGAGACCCACTGGCTTGGGGTCTGGGATCATGTGTGGGTCATTTCCTTTACATCCCAGGGCCCAGGGTTCTCATAATTCATCTGAAATCCTCAATGCTCCGAATCTGAAACCACAAGCACCAAGTGTCACAGCTGACTCCACACTGCAGTCAGTGTCCTAGTGCATGTACACTTGAAGTGCTATATAAAGCTCTCTTCAGACTGTGTGGAAGGTGCCAGGGAAACGGAAGTGAATTTATGTTTAGACTTGTCTCTTAACCCAGCAAGAGCCCTCAGGGTATACATGCAAACATCCCCACATCCAAAGCCTAATGCCCTGCTGGTCCAAAATGTCTCAGATCACGGGTATTCAAGCCACAGTCATGACATCACAGCCTCAAGGGCTGGAACAAATGGGGCAACCATTCAGTGCTCTCTCCCAGTGTCGGTAACTGAGTGGTGTGGACACTGTGGGTGTCCTGATTAACAACCCCTGGTTGCACCACTTCTGCAGTAGCCAGGAATCACAGGATGGGCGGCATCGCCACTCTTCCGGGTGAGGCTGTGCAAGATGTCCATCCGATTATGGAGACTCTGCCGCCACCACCCACGAGACAGCAGAAAGCTCCCCGTCACCCTAGGAGGATCGTGTGGTTCCGGGCCCAGAGTGTACTGAGGGAGCAATGGCCACCAGCCGAAGTAGATGAGACCCTGGAAACTGAAGAGGGCTTGGCTAGCACATCCGCTCTTGCCCACAGAGGGCAGATGCCAAGAACCTCCATGGGAATGAGGCCTAGTGGAGATGGGCAACGATTGGCTTTCTATCACCTCACAACACCCAAGAGAACCACAAGAAGGGAATAGTTCCTTCGCTTCACTCTCTGTAACTCTTAGCTGCAAATAAATAAATCTTTAAAGTCAAATAAAGAGGGTTTCTTGTGAAATTAAATGTGGACGATGAGATGCTGACCTGGAGCCAGGCTAGCGGGACCAGGCACACTGTAGTATGAACACCATAAGGCTGGGTTGTCCAAGCTAATCCTGTCCAGATGCCCCAGGGACAGAGCGGTCTCAGACAAACTGCAAGAGTGATATAGTCACATACAAAAATAGGGAGAACCTTTTAGATACTGCATGCCCGTGTGAGTGTACACACACACCCACACACACACCCAGTGCAAGGCAATGCGTAAGATCCTTCAGCTCAGGGACAAGTTTGCTTGATGTTCACTTTCTCACCAAACAGTGCAATGGCATATACAGCAGCCGTACCACTAGTGCTGGGTGGGGTCAGCAGACCAAACATGGATGATGAAGTCCCCACACACTGCAAAGCAGAAAGGAGGAGAGGAGCAGAAAGAAGGACGTGATTCAAGAAGAATGGGTGAGGAGAAAGGACTGGAAACAATGGAAAAATGCGCGAGCAGCACCTGGAGGAGTCCCAGTGTTTTTGAACAGGTGACATCTCGGCCTTCTCCATAAAAACCTGGCTGGCAGATCTCTGCTCTTTAGATCTGCAGAAAATCTAAAGGCTCAGAAAGCTGTTATAGCTTGCTAAAGGTCACGCAGCTCCTATTGCCAGGTGAACATCTGAACCTGGGCCTGCCTGACCCCCTCCTTTTCAGCAGAGGGGAAGCTAATCAACAGGAACCCCTTGGACATCAGAGAGATGATAGAAGGACTCTGGAAGACACTCACCAGGGCCTGGACCTGTGCGCCCTGGGCCAGCCTTTCTGCCATCCCTCATGAAAACTAGCTTCATGTCAAGTGTTGAGAAGAACAAGTAGGGGTGCAGCCTTCCCGCCTTGGCTGATTGAATCGATGGCAGGAAGTTCTGTTGGTCCAGTCATGCCTCATTTGCACCTCAATACCCAAGGACTCGTGTTACCCTGGCCATTCTTGTCAATGTAAAATGACCAGCCAACTTACATCCCAGCAGAGCATCCACAGGCGTCCTTCAAGGAAGAGACAGGTGCTTCTCCACTTGCACTGCTCTCTGTAAGTCTACTGTGAGTGATGTCCACCGGTGAAACTGCATTTAATGAACACAACCTATGGAACATCTAATTAGCCTGTCTTAAGCGTGTGGAACACTTACATGAGCCTGTGTTTGCCAAAGATGTCTAATACAAAGGCTCTTATTACACAATGTTGGCTCTCTCATGTAACTGGTTGAATACTGTAGTGAAAGTGTAAAACAGAAAGGTTGTATAAATACACTTAAACATAATCGCAGAGTTGCAAAATCATTTAGGCAAACAATTCTAAGACGGGTAGTGTGTGTGTGTGTGTGTGTGTGTGTGTGTAAGACACAGCTGCAAGCCTCAGACACTTATCAGGTACTCATGTAAGAGTGAGGGTTGACTGAAGCTCAACGTGCCATTTGTTGCCTTAAGTGGCTGTGGCATAGCGGAGATGATTCAGTACCAAAATATTGCAATTGCTGTGAGATAAGGAACACAGATAGATTTGAAAATCAATGCAAGAGGGACCAGTTCTCCCTGGGGAGTGAGGTGAGCTCATGAAAGCCTTTGGAGAGGAAGGGAGGCCCCAGTCATCTGCACAGTACTGAGGTCTGGACCAGAGAGCCTCGGCCCCTGAGCGAGGACATCTGCACTTGGTCACAAGGTCAAAATGCATCTCTGAAGGAACAGGTAGGTATCATAAGGGCAAGGCAATGATCAACAGGAAAAACTATAGACGTGGAGAGTCACCTGGCACAATCCATCATGCCTGGTGGGAAGCCGACTTCACTAATTCTTCAACAGGAAGGGCAGAAAGCCAGGGCTTGGAGCTCACTGCTCAGCAGGCTGCAGAGAACTTTTTTGTTTCTTAATGAAAGGGATTCCAGGTAGTTTAGCCTTGTTTATATTTCTTGGAGGAGAGGCGCCTGGTCATTTTCCGTTGCTTGTCTGAAGATATTTGCTATCCTAGCAACTGGGGATGATTCGCCAAGAGGACTTACCTGGCCTGCAACGGCACCACAAATAGAACTACAGTCACTTGAATGTTCACAATTTAACAGGAAGCTGATGTTTTGGAAAAAGAATGGTTCTTAAACCTGAGATAAATAAAACTCTCAACCCAGGTCCTCACAGGCTCTGTGGTCCTGAAAAAAATGTTGTTCTGCACCCCACAGTCTACTCATCAACAGCATGAATACCCAGATATACCACTTCTGGTGTAGTTTGACTTGAAGAGCTCAGCCGGCAAGAGTCATGATTGGTGTGAGATAGAACTTACTTTCAGGTGAGCAAGCTGCTCTTAGAAGCAGTTCCTTGTTCTGTCTTCTCAAGCCCAAATGTCCTCAGGCCCTGCTGAGACACCCTGAGGCCGGGCAACTACTTCCTCCAGAGAAGAACCTCTGCTTCCCAGCTAATCCGGCTTCTGCTCTCTGTTCCTGAGGTCCTCGAGGAAATGTTAGGGCCAAAGGATGGGGGGCAGCAGAGTTCAGCATGCAACAAAGGAAGACACCAGCTTTCATCCACAACACACTGCACAACAGACTCGCACCCAGGCAGACAGAGCTGAGCAAGCTCTGCTCCCACCCTGGATGACACCCCAGGACAGGAGATGCAGTTCAAAGGTTCAGGTGCCAAAAGATCAGAGAAGGTATTGCATGTGGTCTCAGGGAAGGGGAGGATGAGGAAGGATTTCTGAGCTGTTTCCTGCAGGTGTCATCCCCTCCCAAACGCAGAGAAATGGAATTGAGGTTGGAAGTCACAGGTGTGCTCTTGTTCCTGGTGTACAGGGCATGTGTGGGAAGATTTGGCACAAACACTGCAAAGAATCAGGTCACCGGGTCAAGAAGACCTTGGACACTGTCCTCTGCAGCTTGGACATTGCTTTGTAGGTGGCAAAAGCCACGGGAGATATTTATGAACCAGAAGCAGAAAAGCTGGGGTCAGGTTTGCAAATCCCTTTAGCAAACAGTGTTGAAGACGAATGAGAAGAAATACTAGTGTGAGGAAGACAGCGCAGTCAGCCCCGAAGGCTGCATAAGGGGACGCAGCTTCGCACAGAAGGGAGGGAAATCCTCCCTGGATACAACAGTGAGTGCACCTTCCCGGTGCTGACTGTGGGCCGCCCTGCACACGGAATACCACAGCCCCTGTGGATCAAGCCTGTTGCACTGCACGACTAAGATCTTTGTGAAAGGAATCACACAGACACACCTGCAACTCCCTTGGGATGAGAGCAGCCAAGTTAGCACCCTAGAGGGGAAACAGAAACAAGAACCTTCCAAAGGGTTCTGCAATGCCAAGACAAGGCTGCCTGTAGCCCCAAGGGAATCAGAGATTCCATGATTCAAGAACTCTTTTCTAAGATGCATACTACAGGGTTCTGAGCAACACAGGTGGAGAGCAGAGTAAGCATGAAGCCCAGCCAACTCCCGTCTCCATGGAGGGAAACGCAGTGCGTGGTAGCCTGGAGAGCGAGCATATGTGTGCTAAGGTAGGCCTGTGCAGTGGGCAAGGGGTGGCTGCAGGGGCACAGGACACAGGGCATCCCAAAGTAACTGCTTGGCTAAGACTCAGCTCTGACACCTGCCTCAAGTCTGAACGTGAGCCTGGCCCATGTTGGAAGGAGCTCCAAGTCAGGAAAAGTACCCAGGGGTGTTTTAGATGAGTACATATCACGTGAAATTCTGGAGAGTGGACGAAGCGGAGGCCTGGAGGTCCTGTTCTCCTGGGGAGTGGACGAAGTGGAGGCCTGGAGGTCCTGTTCTCCTGGGGAGTGGACGAAGTGGAGGCCTGGAGGTCCTGTTCTCCTGGGGAGTGGACGAAGTGGAGGCCTGGAGGTCCTGTTCTCCTGGGGAGTGGACGAAGTAGAGGCCTGGAGGTCCTGTTCTTCTGAGGAGTGGACGAAGTGGAGGCCTGGAGGTCCTGTTCTTCTGGGGAGTGGACGAAGTGGAGGCCTGGAGGTCCTGAGAGAACAGGTTCTGCAGGTGAGAGATCTTCCGATAGTTTACAGGAAATGTGCATTATAAAGAGAGTATGCATGGATTTTAAATTCTGTGTACCAAAATAAATTTATCTTTCAAATTCCTTCTGTCCACAAATTTGGACACCACTCTTGTATATTACAGATACTGGGACCTGTGCAGCTTCAGACCCCTGGGCAATCCAGGCCCTGGGCATTGTCGGGTACCTGAGCACTCCTCAGCACCAGGTGGGGCACCTGTCACACCTGGTCAAGAAACGAGCTTCTTGGTGGCTTGCACTGATTGTCACTGGTTGAGGAGGACAGGTTGGCTCCTAGAAGAGGACATGCAGCAGTCAAGAAAGCTTCCCTTGCAGCTTCCACTTCCTCCTGAGGAGAAATGGAATGACAGTCTCTGTCCCTCGCTTCCTAAGGAAACTCTGGAAATGAGTCAAGGTCATGAGACACAAAGGAGTGCAGGAGACAGAACATTCCATTGCCCCCGCCCCTCAGCTGAAACGTCTCATCTGAAATATTTACTTTTTGGTTGCTTACAGAAAGAGAGATTTTTCCTCCTTGCTAACTGGTCAGGTTTTCCAGAAAAGACTGGTGGTTGCAAACAGCCAAGCTGAACTGGAATTCTTGGCAGGCAGCTGCAGCTGTCCTCTGGAGAGGCAGGAGGAAGTTCTCCAACTTGTTTATTTCTTTTTTTTCTTTTTTTTTTATTATTAATTTCATTGCATAATGTGACACATTTGTTTTTATGCACTGGAATTCCCCCCGCCCCTCCCCAAACCCTCCCCCCACCCCCACGGTGGATTGCTCCACATTGTTGCATTTCCATAGTTCAAATTCAGTTGAGATTCTTTCATTGGAGGTTTTGACCAATCATAAAGTCCAGCATCTTATTGTCCTGGTAAGTTTTCTTGGTGAGACCATCTCTGGTCTGAAGGTAGAACCAACAGAGTATCATCCCAATCAAGTAAAAAACCCAACATAATATTTACAACCATTTACAACATTATGGCATTAATTGACATGGTATTGATTAACCAATATGTTACTAGAGAAATGCGTGTTCTCGGCCACAGCCTGTGACTTCCTCATGGACATTTCAATTTTGGTTTATATTTAACCATGTTCTATATACCTTAAAATGGCTATATATTGCTATTCAGCTGTCTCTTGTCTATTTCAGTGTTAGTATTTAGCATTTTATAGCATTGAAGCATGATTTTGCTGAACCTGGTTGTTTTTCGGGTAGTCTAACTCTATAACTTTAACAGGACAAATGTCAACAGTTTAGGTGAATGTTTTTGGGAGGGGTGTGCAGAGAAATCTTCAACACCCCAGAGAGGAGTAACTGATCTTTGTGTCCCACCCAGTGAGTTATAAGTGCATCCCAGCTGGCCACTTCCTGTCTGTTTCTAAACTTTCCTAGTTGTTCTCTATTTATTCTAATTTGTTTGTTCATGTTTGTTTGTTGTGAGGGGTTTCTGGAATGGGAGGGAGGGCAGGGAGATCTTACATCACCCCAGTAGGTGTGAGGAAGACGGGGGAAGTATAACCCATCAGGATCATAACAGGTAACTCATAGACAGCAGACTGGAATCAGCATTAGACAACAGCAAAACTACAACAAAGACATGTGGAGGGAATCAGGAGCAATCCTAACAACCTCTTAACAGGAGGTCATACGCATAGAGCAGGAGGGGACCCCAGAGTGGAGCAGGGGGACAGGAGGAGGCTTGTATCCCAACCCTCAGGACTCCCAAAGCCTCACCAAGGACTATCAGTACGACCACCGAGGACTACATCCCTACTGCCAAGGAGACTACGGGGGAAAAGGAGTGCCTTCGGAGGCCGAGAACTCTGAGGTCACCCACCCCCATTTGGACCTACAATGTGGGATGGAAGAAGCCCAATTCCTGCCTTGAAGGATCCAGGTTCATCATAACGACAACCAGGATCCCTGAGCAGTCCGCAGAAACAGAAGAACAGTAAACTTCCTTCGGAACTAGGGAGAGGAGCTTTCTCTGGCCCTTGCCTGCTTCCAACTTTGGGTCCCCACCCTCTTTTGTAAGGACCAACTTGTTTATTTCAGCTGCTATGAACGAGTTGCTCCTTGGAAAGTGATTCCAACAGCAACAACAAAAAATGTGCAGTTGCATTGCTATTCCAAAAAAGACAATTCTATACAAGCTGTGTGTGTGTGTGTGTGTGTGTGTGTGTGTGTGTGTGTAATGGGGTACTTTGAAAAGTTCAAGGAGAAATGCATTGGAGTAGTAAGCTTATTTTCTTGAAGAAAAGGGTAAATTCATGTCCAATAGTTTCATAACAGATGTTTTCCATGGACTTTTGAAGCATTTTCATATATGTCTCAGTGCACCATTTTAGCATATTAAGGTAGATGTAGTTTAAAGCCACTAAAAGCAAGAAAGGGCCCAAATGGGGCTCCCACTGGCTGGTGGCTACAAGCATCCCCATTACAGAGCCCATAATATGTTTGGCAATGGTTCAAGAAGTTTGTGAATGTTCACATTCTTTGCCTCTGAACTCAGAACAACTTTTCCCTGAAATACGAACCAACATTGTAGTTTAAAGGAATAGTGCTCTTTACGGTAGGAAAAATACAGACCTGCTCAAGTGTGTATTATCAGGGAATGTTGAAATCATTACAATGCCCAGCTGAAGCTAATTATCCTGCAGCAAGAAAATGGTGTTATCAAGAATTTCTTAATGAGCTTGAGAAATGCTTGTAAAACAATGTTAAGTGAAAAATGCTGAACTACACGATATTCCCTCTGGAAAACTCAAGCCTGCTTCGAAAGTACAGAAATGATTAGAGAATTCCACGCGAAGGTTAACAGCAGCTTCTCAGGATGCTAAGGCCATTCCGGAAACCTTCCCAGGGAGTTAGGAAAGCTTTCCCAAGACCCCACGCTGTGTGCAGGCTGAGACTGGAGCTTGAGTGTGCTGCCTTCTGCTGCGGCCCCCAGGATCAGGCAGCGCTGTGCGTCCCCTCATCCTGTGGGCTACCGCCTGGCACAGGGTCTCCCTTGTAGCACTGCATAGTCCTTCATCCCAAAGACTCCATGGTTCCCACCAACAGCGCTCTGGTCACTTTGCAGGGACCTAGCCCTGCAGCCGAGGTTCTGCAGCAGCCAGCAGCCACATCAGAATCATTTCCTTCAGCTGCTTTCCCCCATCAAGTGCTTGTTCACCTACATTTTCTTCCAAAAATCTATCAGGGTACTAAAGAGGTTCATGGGAATTAAAACATGGTTTTTTTTTTCATTTAGTTATTTTTTAATTTTGGTGCAGTTTTGAGATCCACATGTAGTTTGGATTTTTTAATTTGATTTTTTGCATAATACACATTTCCCATGATTTTTTAAAGATTTTTTTAAATGTAGTTTATTGGAAATGAACATGACAATCACATTTCACCAAGGATACCACTATCTACTGTAGGAGTGTCTACTTCAAGCTCCAGCTCGGTTCCAGGTACCATGTTCCTGCTGCTGGACACCCTGGGAGGGACAGGACACACACTGAGCACCTGGTCACCTGCCACGCCCTGGAGGGACAGGACACACACTGAGCACCTGGTCACCTGCCATGCCCTGGAGAGACAGGACACACACTGAGCACCTGGTCACCTGTCACACCCTGGAGGGACAGGACACACACTGAGCACCTGGTCACCTGCCATGCCCTGGAGAGACAGGACACACACTGAGCACCTGGTCACCTGTCACACCCTGGAGGGACAGGACACACACTGAGCACCTGGTCACCTGTCACACCCTGGAGGGACAGGACACACACTGAGCACCTGGTCACCTGTCACACCCTGGAGGGACAGGACACACACTGAGCACCTGGTCACCTGCCACACCCTGGAGGGACAGGACACACACTGAGCACCTGGTCACCTGTCACACCCTGGGAGGGACAGGACACACACTGAGCACCTGGTCACCTGCCACACCCTGGGAAGGACAGGACACACATTGAGCACCTGATCTATATCCCACAAGTAGCATCTGGCATGTGGTCTTGTCTTCAGCCCGGCCCATCCCTGGCTGTTGCAGGCATTTAGGATGTGACCGTATGGAAACTCTTCCTCTATATTTCTGAAATAACAATAATTGCATAAATAATAAAGAATATTTACCTTTAAAGCAGTACGGAGTGAGGCCCGTGTGGCTCAGTACATGTAGCCATGGCTGCTATGCCTGCGAACCTTCCATTTATACAGGCTTTTTGGTGTGAGTCCCAGTTGTTGAGCCTCTAACCCAGCTCTCTTATAGTGTGCCTGGCAAAACAGCAAATGATGGACCAGGTCCTTTGTCTCTGCCACCAATGTGAGTTATTAGAATGACTGTCCTTGCTGCTGGCAGCCTGTTCTAGTCCCAGCTATTGGGACCATCTAGAAGACAAGCCAGTGGCATCTTGTCCTTTCTCTAATGCCTTACTCTTCAAATGACTAAAGATGCTTTTAAAAATGCTGGGTGTTTTGCAGTCCACCCATGAGGGAATGGTCTTTGGAACAGGCACATAAACAGTGAATCATCAGGACTGCCACCCAGCCGCTCTGCTCATAGACAAGCCACTGGGGTTTGGAAGCTCAGGGTGTGGAGCTGGTGAGAAAGCAGGGCTGCTGTGTTAGAAGATGCACAAGTTGTCTCCCTGAGCAGGAGGAGGAAACCAGGAAGACTCGGGATCACTTAGAATTATCTGCAGGAACAACAAAGGAACCCAAAAAATATTTGCAAGGGGCAAATGGAGAAAATGGTCAAACACAAATGTTTAACAAAGAGAATTTCTTTTTTTCTTTTTCTTTCTTTTTTTTAAATATTTATCCACTCTTATTGGAAATCAAATCAGATCTACAGAGAGGACAAACAGGCAGGTGCAGGGTCCTAAGGCCTTGGCCCCAGACCACCAGACCCAACAAAGCAAACTTCTAACAACATGGTGAAAGAATATTTCTAAAGAAATCAAGTTCTAATTTTAGAATTAATTCAGATAAAGGAAGATACTGATAGTTGGAAAGTAGGAAGTGAGAATAAATGGTAAACAGAAGTATATGTTTAAACCAATACTGGCTTATTAACAATGATTATTATCATTTATTTTAACATTAAATACGTTATGGTAAGGTAAAGCTTTGAAATCAGCACCATATTTTTAAAAATAAGTTAAATGCCTTTGACTCCTGTTTTTTTTTCCCCTGGGGGATGCAATAGTATCTATTAAAAATGTTGACTGGTGAGTTAAGCAAACATGTTAAATATAATTATGGAAAAATGTATATACTCTAAGCCTGAATCAAGAAGTAGAATTAGAAAGTACATTCAATTAATTCAAAATAAAGTAATACTGATAAACATAGACTAGAATGCACAATAATACAAATTATTAAAAACCAAGATACTCATTACCATAAATGAATAATTACAATCAGTAGGTTCCTCATTTAAAAGACAAAAATTCTCATACAAAAGAGAAGTTGTTGATCACAAGGGGCAGAATTAAATTGCATCAACACAGAATAGATAAAAGTAAAACTGGAAAAATCATGCTGATACGAATTTATCCAAAGCTAGAATAACAGTTATACACTTTTCTTTATCTAAAACTGTGGCTTCAGACTATATAAAGAAAATGTTATGGAATTATAAGGGAAAGAATACAAACCCACCATTGCGGACACAATTGACTTGGAAATAGATTAACAAGAGGAAAGGACAAAAGATGATCAGGCATGAAGAAACATGCAAGAAATAGAAACATAAAAGATTTGGAAAATCCACACTGAATTGCTCTTCTTGGTTCATTGGTTGTTTACTAGAGAAATCCATAATATATAAAAATTGTCTCCTGTCACCATCCTGTGCTACGGAATTCCAGATCTTCCTCCTGCCCACCTTCAGTCTAGCACCCAAGGGTTAGGCTTTTCCATCTCTCCTTCACATCCCTTCCCAGCATCTGGTAACCATGATTCATTTGTAGCTTTCATGAGATCATTGAGTTTTTAGACTCACATATGGGTGAGAGCATGTAATACTTTAACATAGTAGCCCGCAGTTTTCTCCATGCTATTGCAAATGACATGATTCCGTCTTTCTACATCTGAGTATTATTGCATTTTGTGCGCATTTTTCTCTTTGGAGGGAATTTATGAATGCATTAGAATTCCTGCGTCAGTCTTCATGTTAATGTGACATTAATACAAAAACAACAGATGCAGTGTAGTTTCTAGATAAAATTCTGAAAATATAATGATACTTCTCGCCTTCTTTCCTTCCTCTCTCCCTCCCGACTCCCTCCTTTCTTTTTCTTTCTTTCCTCATTTTCCCTTCTTCCTTCCCTTTCCTCTTTATAATTCTCTTTCTTTTTCTACAAGATATCTTTTATTTACATTAATTCAAAGGCTTAGTGCTCTGCTAAAGGAAAAGTTCAAAGCTAAAGGACAGCACATCAGCTGGAATGTTGCCAAGGGCTGTGGACACTCATCAAGCGGAAATGTGTCCATTTCACTCACACTTTGTCTACTCAGCAACACTTAGGTTGGCTCCACTTCCTGGTTTTAGGAACATGCTGCCATAAATGAGAATGCGGATGTATCCCTGCCCTTGGGTTTCATATCCCTTGGCTACGCACCCAGGAGAAGGATCGGCATGCTTAGTTGAGTTAGGAACTACTTTCCACAGTGGCTGTGGTAATCTATGTCCTCACCAACGATGTGCAGTCACCCCCTTCTCTCTCCATCTTCACAACACTCACCTTTTGTTTTTGTTATTCTGTCCAGTCTTACCAGAGAGAAGTTTTTATTTGCATATCTATGATAAAGGGATATTTAGCATTTTTCACATCTTTGGAAAATTTCATTTGATAAATGTGCTAAAATGTACGAATGCAATTTTAAAAATTGTGTTACTGTGGATTTTACTATTGATCTGTTCAAGTTCCTCATATATTCTCTGAAAAAGACACTAATCTTGACATAGCACACATCGGGTGGGTGGGCTGGTGGTCAAGCAAGTATATAAAGAGAAATAATTACTATAAAGGTAGGCAGAGAGAGAGAGAGAAAGAGAGTTTCATCTAACAGTACAGCAAAACTAATATACATGGGATATCTTAAAATATTTACATGTTAAGAAAAACAGAAGAAAAACTCAACTACTTTTAAAGAATGGGTGTTTTGGTATTGTACAGACTCTATTCTTGGGCCAAACTGTCATAAAGCTATAAAATGAAGTAAAGCCAATTTTGATATGCATGTATATTCAGAAACATGCATGTGTCAAAGAAGACTGCATAATGAAAAGCAGGAAATGTTTGAAACTGGAAGATAATAAAATAATATCAAACTGAAATGGAATGTCAATTTGATATATAAATGGAAATTTACAGACTTAAATATTAATATACACATTAGAAACAGCCAAGGCTATAATTTAATAAGCTAAGCATCTGATGTAAAAAAGAAAAATAGAATATACCCGGGAAAGCAGAAATAATGAAAACAAGCACATATAATAAAGAGAAAGATTGGTTCTTTGAAAAGGCCAAGTTTAAAACTTCAGGCAAAAATAATCAAGAAAAGCATGGGAGAAGACATGAATAAATAATTTGGGAGTAAAACAGGAAAGATCAATTTAAATGCTGTGGATACTAAAATAGTTATACAAGGACATTAAGAAACATCATTCCCAATAAATCTGAAGACAGATAAAATGTGCAAGGTTTTTTTTTTAAATGTCTATAATTTACCCACACTAAGGAAAAAATAAAAAGCAGAAATTCTGAGTGGTCCTATAGCCAATAAAGAAACTAGACAGAAGTTGAAGGTCTGTCTCTGTGTTTGCATTCCACAGAGAGCTGGGTCACTGTCCAAGAGACGAGCACCTCTAATTCCACAATGAGCTCAACGCACTAGCCTGGCGTAGCCCCAATCACAGCAGTGTCACAAGATACAACTGCAGGCCATTTATCCTTCTGCAATCTAAAAGTAAGAAATTCTTAAAACACTTGAGTGAATCAGAATCAATTCAGATTTGGGGTAGAAAAATGGCAACAAGGACCACCGCCATCTACTTAATTTCCTTGGTCAGTTTCATTTCCTATGTTAGTATGAATGTGATATTAGCAATTGTGCTAATTGTCCCACAGCTCTTTGGGAAGGTGGACAACACGGGTAACAGCCGTTTAGTTGTATAAGGCTTACTGGGACCCCATTTGTCAGTAACATGCTGTTTTGATGGATCCGTGTAGGCATGTCTTATCCATCTCTGCTATTATAGAAAAGCATGGAGTTTTGGTCAACCGCAGTTATCTCGGCTGGCCTACTATCCAGTGGGAAGGTTAATATGTTTATCGGTCATGCATCAAGGCCTTCACCTGTTATCTCTGCTCCCAGGTAATGAGCCTCCAGCTGGCTGCTGTGTTAGGACTTGCCATACACTTTCAGCATTTCATCCGTATATTCCATGTTTTTCTGTATGAATGTCATACTATCTCCAAGTACTGACTGTTGCTTGTTCTTACCTGATCATTAAAAATTTCCTTTTTGGGCCTAGCCCAGTAGCTTAGTGCCTAAAGTCCTGTCTTGCATGCATAAGGATCCCATACAGGCACCAGTTCATGTCCCTGCAACCCAGCTTCCCTTCCAGCTCCCTACCTGTGGCCTGGAAAATCAGTTGAGGACAATACAAAGCCTTGGGACCTTGAACCCATGTGGGAGACCCAGAAGAAGCTCCTGGCTCCAACCACTTGGGCAGTTAATCAACAGATGCAAGATCTTTCTGTCTGTCTCTCCTACTCTCTGCATATCTGAATTTCCAATAACATAAATAAATCTTTTAAAAAATTTCTTCCTTGCCACTTGGTGTCCTTTGGTACTTCCAGGACAAGGGTTTGTAGAGGATAGTGACAGAGGGACATTTTTATTTTGTCATTATTAACACGGATGTGCAATATTTGTAAGACAGGATGTATGAAGGAATTTTTTCCTCTTATTTCTAGCTTGTTAATGTTTGTGATGTTAAATTCCTGAAATAGTATATCTACATGCACTCCCCTCTTCAATATGTAATGATGTGACTCTCTATCAATGTTAAGTCAACTTCTAGAATAGATCCCATTGTGTCATCATGTGATTAAGCTCTCTTAATCACTGCTGCATATGCCATCGAGTGGTTTCTGTGTGTCCAGTGGGAGGCTGCTGTTAGTATCGCCAATGTCTTTGAGGTAGGATGAGCTCAGCTATGTGGTGCAGTAGGTTCTGTGCAATAGATGCCTTTTCCACTTACAGAGTGTTCAAATTATTATAAGTTTACCAAGACCTAACCCCAGTGAAATTGGAGAGCATCTGTAGTAGACACTCAGAAAATATAACATGACTTAATCCTTATGTCAGTGCCAGAAGACAAAGATAAATGCAAGTGAAGCTTTGGTTTATCTTAATTAGATCTTTGAGACTGGGGAGTACGCAAATGAACAAACCAAAGACACACCTGAGGTATCCACTAATAAACCTCTAGGGAACAACGGGCTGACTTGGAATGGGCTAGCTTCTTGCAAAGGCTCTCTTCTCGGCTTGCAGACAGTTGCTTCTTACAGTGTTTTAAATGATGGATGGAAGAGTCTGGGAAAGTGAGCTGGGACATCTTTTTAGGTACTTGATCACTTCATGAAGGCCCTACCCTGAAGACTTCACCTAAACCTGATCAGCTTTCACCATCCCTTCTACAAACAGCATCAAATTGAGAGGAGAACTTCAGTGCCTGAATCTGGAGTGTTAATAACTCATCCCTCCTCACCTCCCCAAGCACTATAAGCAGTTCCTCTGTTTTTATAATCAGGTGTATTCTAGATCCTGAATGTCCCAAAACCTCTCTTCTCCAAGGACGAGCCCTCTTCCTCCCATCTCCTGACACTGACACGGGATTCACTAAACGTGGGGACTCATTCATTGTGTGGCTCTAGCTGATTGGTCCAGGAGGAAGTGTCAGTCCCATGTGACCCAATCATAACAGCTCCAACTCCAGCCCTTGATATGCATGAGCTTTTCAGAAGAGCGAATTCGGCTCAAGGTAAGTTCAAGACCCTGAGGCTTTCTGTGGCATTTTTAAATTGCATTTATTTATAAGTCCTAGTTTTTCCATGTTAGTAGGCAATGAAAATCTAGCCAGATGACCTGGGCAGTGCAAGATCAAGTGAGGGGGCTTGGCCAAAGCTCTTGGAGGGCTTTGTGCCCACCACAGGTTGCGTAGAAAAAGCAAGAGTTCTCTAAACTAAACTGTGTGAAGGACTGGGGGATGCTGGGCCACGAATGCGAGACTCACTTGTCCCATCCTTGTGGGTAACACTGGCATGTAAGGGATGCGGCTCTGCAGCCTTCTTCTCAGATTCCCTAGGACAGAATTCCATCATCCACTCAGAGTTACATAGGATTTGGATCTCCCAGTGCTGCCCTCCAAAGGGATTCTTGAAACAATTAGTCCACATTTAAAAATGAAGAGACACAACATAAACTTATGTTTATCCCTTGCTGGCCACAACACACTGGAAGCACACAATGGGCTGCCACTTTGAGCCATGCCCCATCTGTCTGACCTCAGCCTTCTCCAGCCCCAGCCCTGGGACCTGACGCCAGACGTCAGCTGTCTGCTCATTGTCTCTGTCCTTAGGAAAGATAATGAGCTCGCTTTGCAGACCATGGGTTTTGGGAATTTTATTTCAGGGTGTCTGTTTGAGAGCAGTTTAGGGAATTCTATGAGAAGTCACTTTGTGGTAACGGCACCTGCTAGTCTCCCACCCTCTCCAGACACTGCAGGTACTGAGCTTGAAATGACTGGCTCCTCCCCACCCTGATGCCATTTCCTTCACAGTCTTTTATCATCAGCACATCTGCCTCCTCCTTCCCAACCTTCTGCTTCAAGTCGTCATGTTACTCTAACAAGTGTTCACGAAATGATCCCATCTCTTGATTTTCATGTACTTTTCTGTGCAGTAACCTCCACTAAACTCCCCCCCCATACCTCAAGATCTAATTTATGTAGTTGACCCTCAATATCTGTATTTTTGACTTCCTAGATTCAATCAAAAGTGAATTGAACATACTACCAAGTAGAAATTCGAGAAATCTCCAAAAAGCAAATGTTGAATTTTCTGTGCTATGCTAGATACATGCCCATGAAGTCCTGGTAGAAACCGAGATGGCAGTGGGAACATGACGGAATGACAGAGGTGGTAAACATTAGAGTAGATGTTGTGGCATAGTGAGTTAAGATGCCACTTGTCACTTCAGCATCACAATGCTGTTTTGAAACCTGCCTGACCCACTTTTAGCCAAGCTCTCTGCTATTCCACCTGAGAAGGTGATGGATGATGGTCTAGATGCTTAGATCCTATGTGGGAGGCCTGTGTAGAGTTCCTGGCTCCTGGTCTATGCCTGTTCAATTCCTAAGTGTACATAGGTTTGGAAACCTGGACGGAGGTGCTGGGTAGGTCAGGGGTAGACAGATGCAAGTGCCAATGACCCTGGGCTCTGGCAAGCCCACTTCCTCTCAGGCATCTCACTGCCAGCTTCTACAGAAGCAGGGGTGAACCTGCTTCCTGTGCACTGTTCAAAAGCAGCTAACTGGCAAAGTAAAAGTAGCTCAGCTGGCCCTGGCAGCAGCTGGCCGGAAAGAGCAGGCAGAAGTTGTGGGTACTCTGGTCATGGAATCTCAAGCCAGAGCAGTGAGCCTGAGTCTCTGAAGAGCACACAATGCCTGAGGGATGGCCACTTACCGAGCAACAAGAGGCACACAGAGCAAAAGGAGCGGCTTCTTCAAGAGGTCCATTCGCAGCAGGCTGGATTCAGTCCAAAACTAAGCCAATTGGGGCCCGGCGCGATAGCGTAATGGTTAAGGTCCTCGCCTTGAACGTTGGGATCCCATACGAGCGCCGGTTCAACCCCTGGTGGCTCTGCTTCCCATCCAGCTCCCTGTGTGTGGCCTGGGAAAGCAGTAGAAGACGGCCCAAGACTTTGGGACCCGGCACCCATGTGGGAGACCAGGAGGAGTCTCCTGGCTTCAGATTGGCTCAGCTCCAGATACTGCGGCCGCTTGGGGAGTGAACCATCTGATGGAAGATATTCTCTGTCTCTCCTCTCTGTATATCCTCCTTTCCAATTAAAAATAAATCTTTAAAAAAAAAAAACCTAAGCCAATGGAATCAAATCACCCGAAGTTCATTGTCAATCTCTACCACTCTGACGAGGGAAGAGGCAGTCTTTGTTTTCTCAACAGCTTTTGGCCACTGTGCCACTTCAAGCAGAAGCTCTTCAAGGGGCTGGTGGTCATATGGAAAAAGCTTCACTTCTCTTCCAAAAAAGAAGACAAGATGTATAATCACTGTCTGAGAGAGACGATCATATCCAGATGTGAAGATGCAATGCAGTGTGCATCTCTACTTCCCAATCCAAGATGGACTCCCAATGAAACTGGTAAATATATCTTGACATTAGGATGTTGCATTCTCTGACATACCCTCAATATCAGGATATGCTTACATAGCAGAATGATGAACTTATGCCTGTTTATGAAGGACTATGCTACTGTAATAATAATATAGGGGAAATCAGAGGGAGGAAGATTTGGGGAAATCCAAGACCCTATCCGATGGTAGAAGGAAGGAAGGAAGGAAGGAAGGAAGGAAGGAAGGAAGGAAGGAAGGAAGGAAGGAAGGAAGGAAAGAAGGAAGGAAGGAAGGAAGGAAAGAAGGAAGGAAGGAAGGAAGGAAGGAAGGAAAGAAGGAAGGAAGGAAGGAAGGAAGGAAGGAAGGAAGGAAGGAAGGAAAGAAGGAAGGAAGGAAGGAAGGAAGGAAGGAAGGAAGGAAGGAAGGAAGGAGGGAAGGAAGGAAGGAAAGAAGGAAGGAAAGGTAAGGAAGACAAGGAGAGCTATGTCTCCAGGGCCCAAGGTTGTTTTCAGAGAATAACAAGCGACTTTGAAGGGGAAGTTGGGGGTTGGAGGTGCCTTGACTGCCTCTTCCAGCTGGCCTGACAACGTCTTGGGACCCTGGAGACTCAAGGAAGAGATTTGTGAAAGTTGTGGGGACAAGACAACAGCAATGTAATAAGGCATGTAATGAAGTAAGAAACGCAATGTTGGGGCTGGCATTGTCACATAGCAGGTAAAACCACCAACTGCGCTGCCAACGTTGTACCCAGGCAACGGTTCCAGTCCTGGCAGCTGTACTTTTCATTGAGTTCCCTGCTTGTGCTCCTGGGAAAGCAACAGAAGATGGCCTGATTCCCTTGGGCCCTGCTATCCAAGGGGAGATCCAGACTGGCCCATCTCTGGTCATTACAGACATGTGGGGAAGGACCCAGCAAATGGAAGTTATCTCTCTCTCATTACCTCTGCCTTTCAAATAAATAAATGTCTTTTTTAAAAGGCTAATGTTAAGGAATACTAAAGCATCTCATTTTTTTGTCATAGATTGAGTGACTATGAAAGCAAATACATCTATACACTTGGTGTAAAATTTTAAGAGCAAAATTCTGAATGAGTTTAGACAAGAAATCAAGGCCTTGCTCCCTCAACCCTTTTTCTGAAGCTATGTCTCCTCTGCAGTGCCTGGGATCGTTCAGGCTGCTCCCTGAGCTAGTCTGTGCATACATACCTCACTAAGAGAGCTCCTTCTCATCTTACAGGCCAGGCCAAGTGATTCAGGCATCTTCACAGCACTTATGCACTGGGTGGACCGAAAAGGTGCCTGTCTCCACGTTCAGAGAGCAGTGGAAAGGAACACACAGTGCTGGACTGTGTGCCTGGAAACACCTGCAGTTACCATTCTACTCTCCTTAGAGCAGCCTCTTTGGGAATAGTCCAGAACCCCACAGGTGTTGGCCAACAGCTAAACATTTTCCATAAACACTGGTACAGATGACGCCACTGCGCTCCTTGCATGCTCTCCTGAGACGACAGGATTCTGTGCAAATTTCAGAAAACTGCTTGGGTGTGCCTATGGGCTGTGGGTCAACAGCTGACAGCAGGAAAATTCTGGTTCTGTGGCTAGCCCTGTGTGACTGGCAGGATTAGAACCCAGGATAGTGTGTGAAGAGGGCTTACCACACAGTCTAGCACGGAGCATCGTTCCAAAGTCGGCCTTGAGCCTGCAGCTCTTCCTTGCCCATGGGACTGCCCCCTGGTGTCCGACCATCTGTTCTGCTCCATGTGATGACTCACCGGGCATCAGGGCAGACAGAGGCATGAACCTCCATGATGGCGGGAGCGCCTGGGAGGGCCTTGACACGGATGGAGTTGTAAGGTCAGCGTGTGAGATGTCATAGGGAAGGGAGGAGGCAGGAGACTGGCGAGGGGCTGGGCTTATCCTGTGACACTAACCCACTTTCTCAGAAACTAATCCATTCCCCCTGAGCCTTACACTAATCCCTTTGCCAAGGGGAGTCAGGACCCAATCACCCACACATTAATCCCCGCATCTGAAAGGCCTGTCACTTCTCAATAGGGTGACATTGGTGACCAAGCTTTGACATAAGTCGCTATGGAGACAAAGTCCTTTACCATAGCACCGGATGAGCCTCTGCCTCCCTCAAGTCCCTTCCATGGGACCAGCTGGCCTCCCTAACCTTGGAGGGCTTTGCATTCAGTGCTCTGCTGGTGCCTCGCAAACCCTCAAGCCTGGCCACAAAGCAGAATACAGGTCTCAGTATCTTCACTCACAAAAGTACATTTTCAAATGGTCATGCACATTTCACTGTGAATCTCAACAGGAAGAGAATGACCCCTGAGGTACTGCATGGTGCAGCGGATAAGGCAGACATGGCCTATCCAGGACCCTCATCCCACCCCTAAGATGGGCTCAGTCCTCCCTCTGCTCCAAGGCTTGGTTGCCACATACCTACCAGCTCAGTTCACCTGCCCAGCCCTGGATGCAGGAGTCAGCTTGTCAGTGATGCTGGTAAGAACTCTGCTACGAACATTTAGGGAGTGTTTTTTCCTACCATTACAGGGTGGATAAGTAGGAAAGAACCATCTCCCTGCACCCTGAGGCTGGCATCACAGAAGGCAGGAGCCAGGAGGAAAATGAACTTTTTGGTCAAGGCTCATCACATATGTTCATCTTCTTAAAGCCCCTTTCAACCAAGTTATTCCTGAGCAATTCAAAACATTTCTAGAGCCATCCTCCTAATCTTTTTGTGTGTTTAAAGATGTATTTATTTGAAAGTCACAGCAACAGATTCACAGGGAGAGCCTTGTGAAATTAAATGTATTCCTACCCTTTCCAACCCCCATTTGCCACAGGAAGAATGACCACCACAAGCTCCTCATGGCCCTCTACTGGCCATCCCTGCAAACACCTGCTGAACCAAGGACTCTGATAGGCAGCACGTGGTCGCTGTTGCCAGGGGCTTGGCTTTGCATCCAAAGTCTGGCTAAAGCCCAGGAAGCCTCAGACAAAATCGCACTGGAATGGGTCATTTTCCACTCTTACGCAAGTGATGGAAATCACCCTTCTCCAGGCTTGCATCCGAAGTTCATCACGCCATTGGTGACTTAGGTTCGTGGGGTACCTGCACTGGCCTCCACATTCTAGCAGGTTAAATGGAGCACATCAGACACTTGCTGGAAAATCCCCGTTTCACGGATGAAAAACTGGAGCAGAACTTAAGTGACTCAGAACCAAGCGAATGCTAGGAAAAGAGAGAGAGCACCCATACCCAGGACACTGCCCTTGAGTATGCATGCCCTGTGGGGCTGGGGCGGGGACACAGCACACTGATCCTCTGCCCGTGTGGCACAGGCATCCCACATGGGAGCCAGCCCATGGTGGCACCAATTCCTGCCCAGCTCCTGCCTATGCATGTGCAAAGCAGCAAAGGATGGCCCAAGGCCTTGGGGCCTTGCAGCCATGTGGCAGACCAGGAAGAAGGTGCTGGCTCCCAGTTTTGGATCAGCTCAGCTCTGGCCTTTGTGGCCGTTGCAGAGTGAATGAGCAGACTATCTATCTCTCCTTCTCTCTCTGCAAAAATCTGCCTTTCAAATAAAAATAAATAAATCTTTAGAAATGTGGTGAGGGGCTCACCCTGAGCCCACAGGGCCTGGCAGAACCGAGTTCACTACACCACCAAGAAAAGGCAGGAGAAGGTGGGGGAAATGCCACCTCTATGGGCACCTGAAGGTGCCTTGCTGTAAATAGAAGCAGCAGCAGTGCCTGAAAAGCCTGCAGTCAGGCAGAGAAACAGCTGCTGAGACCTCACAAAGGCTTCTTGAGCTGCAGCAGGTGCCTTGCTGTGTGAGCTCAGTGTGCTGTGTGAGCTCACCCCTCTGGGCCACCTGCAGCAGCCTCGCTCCACCCTCTGTTTGGCATCTGTGTGCTCCCCACCAGTCCTCAGAAACACCCTCCTTCAACTCATTAGCAGCCTCCTTTTCAGCACACCCTATCTCTGAAAATATTTGTAACCAGCCATGCTTTGAGACGGTTGTCTCCAGCGGGCAAGAAATTTCAGCTCCCTGACACGAAACCCTTCCTTTTCGTACCCAGCTGGTCTATGTCCACCATGGAAAAAGATGAATGACTTCTGCCCTGATGTCTTCACATACTGACCAGCATTCCGCCAGTTTGTAGCACTTCCCAGAACTCCTTAAAAGCCTCTGTGTTTATGCCTCCCATAGAGAAGTCACACATGCTCTTCCCAGAATAAATCTTGTATTAACATTTTCGTGTCGTTTTTTTTTGGCAGAGCTTTCTATGTCCATCAATGTGAACACTTCCTAAGAGGAAAAAACAGGTTAACAAGTGCCCATGACGACCATGGCTTCCCTCTGCACAGGAAAGGAGCTGCCCCACATCCCCAGGACATGCCTCACAGCCTGCCCTGAGGAGAGGGAGACGACGGTGGGGCTGCAGAAGCCTTAGCAGGCCTGTACATGTTCAGCCGCTCTTTTTAAGCGCCTGCTTACTTCCAAGTCTCTTTCCTCCTGGGCTCTGTCACCTGTAAAGGTGGTCCCAGACTCAGCGAATGAAAATAGAGGTTTGCAGTGACATTTGACTATCAGATGCATATATACAGCCGCATGTTGTAGGTATGTATGTTCTTTGCTGTGTTTGGAGCATGCTTGTACCAAAGATTGCTCTGAGCTGCTCATTCATCTGAATGCTAGGTCTTGTCCCCTGTTCCTGGCCTATTTCCACCTGGATCTCACTCCCTGGCATCAGCAACTAGCAAGCCCAAAACTCTAAAAGGCTTGTGGGATGATTCCAATGAGTGGGATGTCTCCGGGTAAATTGAGGCCTCCCTAACTGTACCCCTGAGAACCACCACTATCAACGCAGGAGGAGGCCCCTGCCATGTGAATGTTTCAGAACTCCAGAGAAGCAGTCCAGTGCCCTTACACACTCGGCTGCCTATTCTGTGACGATAGCTCTGTCCTTTCTTTCTAGGACCAGCGCTGCCCAGACAGGGAGGGTCATGGCTCCCTTGCCTGGAAGGTTCACCGTGGCTGATGGGCACAGGCAATGGTGAAGCCAAGGGCTTGTCCACAGTCCTTGCACTTGGTCTTCCCCTGCACTGAGGACCAAGGAGCCAGAGATGGGCAGACATGGCCAGGGATGAACCAGAGATGGAAGCTCTCATTGCTTTTGTCTGCCCCTCTCCGCTCTTTTCTCCCAGCTTCCGATTCTCTCCATCTCCTGTACTGTCCAGCACTTTCAGCTTCTCTTTTTTTTTCACACGTTTCCTCTCCTTCTATCACTTCCTCCTTTTAATAGCTGTAACCTTCTTTCACCCCAGCGACAAAATATCCTAAGAGGCACATCCTGAGATGGCACTCAGCATGACATGACCCAAGGCTGCAGCAGCCGCCTTCGGAGAGGTTGGATCTTTCATTGTGTGGTTGAACACAGCCACTGCAGTTGTGTAGTTAAATGCTGGTGTTCAGGAGCAGGGGCCACAGCAGGATTCAAGTTGGCAGCTTGAGCCACCAAGACACAAACACTGAGAGAATAATACTAACACCAGAACAGAGTAGGAAGCTCTGAATCCCACATTCCCTCACAAACACCAATTCTCCAGCCACTCATGGGAAACTCTTTTTGAGAAATTAGAAATCAGTTGTAAGCGTTTGCACCCAGAACGATGCAAAACCTGAATCATTAAAGTCAGTATGGAGATGTGTGGCAACATTTCATCAGAGACCCTGCCTTTGGCATGGAACCACAGGATGAGGAAGAGGCTCACGGCTCCCAAGTTCTTGTGTGTGTGAGCAAGTATATGTGTGTATGAGTGCATACCTGTGTGTGTGTGTGTGTGTGCACCCACACATGGTCAGAAGCTTTGGTCAACTTTTCCAATGCCAGAGTAAGAGTGTATAAGGCTTCCTCACAGCTCAGTAACCTGAGGAGTAGGTAAGTGGGGGCTTGGCCTGGCAGATACCACAGCTCCCTGCTGTGCTAAGGGAGCAGTTAAAATCAGCAGGCAAAAACCCAGCTTCCAGCTCCCCTTGGTGAGGCACAGCCCCCTGGATGACACTCTAACCTGCTAAAGGGGATCACACAGCGCACTGCATCCTGATCCTGGTGGCCACAGTTCTGCTGGGTCCCCCACAGCCTAGAAGCCTGGACAAGAACACAGGCAGCCTTTGGACTCAGATACACTGCAGTTCAGCACAAAGCAACTTGACAAGACTCTGAGCCATCTGCTTCTTCCTGGGGAGACGAAGATTCCAGATACAAGCCCAGCTGACAGGTGGGGTCTTTTCCTGGACACAACCAGCTGAGAGGGCCTTATTCATCCAATGACCAGGTGGTGAGCCATGATCCAGTAGGATATAGGTACTCAGAAGCTGAGCTCTCTCTTCCTTCACTCCCACAACCTCATGAGGCTGTCCTGGTCACAGGGAGCTTTCTGATTGGCTGTCTCTTTGACATCAGAGGGCTCTGCAGCAATACAAACTGTCCAGTCAGCAGCTGCCTGGTCATAATATCCCAGAATCCTCCAGCCTCATCATTCTAGAGGAAGCCATGGTGACAGACAGGCTCCTCCGGCTGGTGGAGAAGGTGGTGAGTGGCTCAAGCTCTGCTCTCTGTGGTCTCTTCTCCCCACCGGCCCTGGCGGGAGATTGTTCAGACTCCAGGGAAGCTCAGAAATCGTGAATGTATGGGGCTGGATGTCACATTGGTGTGGGTGTGTAGTGGGTCAGATTCTCCTGGAAATGTAATGAACCCCAGGGTTTTTAAAACGTGGTTATTATGAATATTTCAATTTTCATTGATGACAATACTAGTATAACTCAAATGAGCCAAATTGATCATAATTCTTCTTTAGAGATGGTGTTTGTAAATGCAAGTGTCATGTAGAATGGCTAAATCAAGCTGATTTCCACATGTATCGCATTCATTTACTGTCCAGTCTCTCAGTTTTCTGTAGTAGAATATCATGTCATGAAATAGGGTCACCATATTGTAAAAGTGGTCATTTAATTGATTCTTTCTATGTAAATAGCAGTTGTTATCCTATAGCAAACAGGGCTTCAAATCTATCTTGCCATTTGTCTTCATTTTGCTTTGTGTTTCTGGAGGCATTAGTTACATTTGGTCTTATCCTTCATGTACTGGGTCGGTTTCTATGTTTTCATTTGAGACATGTCTTAGAGTGCTGATATTCCTTGATGTGTTATGGATATATTAATATTCCAGCAATGGATATGTTCCTAGGGTCTTCTGGTTTAGACTTTCATTTTATTTATAATAATTTAGGATGAATATTGTCATAGCTAAGTCCCACAAAGCCTTACTGGATCAGCTATGCAACCAAGTTAGCCTAAATGGAATAGGAATCCACGGGATATATTTTTCACAGTCATGATGATGCCCCAAGCATTAAGTGGGCTATTTGTCATGAAAATGTTGTGTTGGTTGGACTCATGACTAGAGAGCATCTGAGAAGGGGTGCAGTAAGGTGTCGGCATCAACAATAGCAGATACACAGGACAGGAAGAAAGGGTGGTTAGGACAGCTCCACCTTCAGAGCAGAAGACAGCAGCATCACGGAACAGGAAAAAGACACCCAGCAGTCTGTGTCAGGTCCTGAAGAAGACACCATCTGCAGTCAGACAGTTCAATACACGTTGAGAGCGTATCAGCTTTCCTCTCTTTGTGTTCGCCTACAATTTCACAGTGGTAAACGTGTACCCGTAACTGAAGCACCATTCTACTGTAATAATTTGGAGGGGTCACAAGAGAAAATGGGGAGGAGGAAAAGAAGGAAAAAGGGAACACTCTATACCTGCAAACTCTGTCATGGGGAATGTGCATGTGTGTGTATGTTCCAGATCGCAAGATGTACTACAGGGACACAGTAGTGTCGGTAATGGTACAAAAACAAAGAAAAAGACCAGTGTAACAGAATGGAAACCGAGAGGTGAGACCAAGATTAGTACATCCAACTATTCTTAGACAAGAGGACTGAAGATATCAGAGCTGATAATCATATACATGCATGACTGACTGATGGCCAATAGCCGAAATTTGTTAATAGCAAAACACTTTTCAAGATTGAATATCATGCAGTTGTAAGGAAGGATTGTTTGGAACAGGATGCAGTTTACCTGCTAGCTGCAAAGTGAGGGTCAATCATTAAAACAGGTGCAATCGCAGCAGGAGTGCCCAGGAGAGACAGAGAACTGAAAAGGGGGCTTTCAAACACAGGAAGAAGAAGAAAAATCTCAAAAACTGATTCTGGTGAAGCACCAGATGATCTGTTTGGCATAGAACTAAAAATAACTCTCCTGGTGATACTCACCAGAGCCCAGAGAATTATGCAGGGACAGTGTGAGATTTACAGCCAGGATAAAATGATACTAAAACACCCTGGCTAGGGCATGCAGGTCATTAAGGCAAAATGCAGGAGTGAGTGTTTACAGGAGCAGAAATGTGTTTGTTATGACTCTGGAGGCCAAGAAGTCCAGGATGGAAGTCCTGGCAGGTTTGATTGTCTGGAGGCTGAGTGGCCCCGTCACTTCTTAAAGCCCCAGGCCCATTGATAACTGTGATGCTGGCAACGCTTGAGTCTTAGAGGACACACATGCAAAAAAATCAATGAAACCGTGTTGTCTTATGAAAGTGTAAACAAAATTACAAAATTAACAAACCATAAATAAACCAAAAACAGAAATGAGAGATATTATAATTGGTACTGTGAAAATACAAAAGATCATAGATGCTATTATTTATTTGTAAAAAAAAAACTAGATAAATTCTCAGAAACTTAAAATCTATCAAGACTAAAACATGAAGAGATAGAAAATTTAAACAGAATTGTAACAAATCAGGAGATTAAATCAGTAATTAAAGCCCTCCTGACAAATAAAAGGCCAGAAGACTAGTGGTTGTGCTTTATGAAATTTACCAAATATTCAAGAATAATTAAGGCCAATCTTGTTAAACTCTCAAAAAACTGACCAGCAGGGACCATTTCCAAATTCATTTTGAGGACAGCATTATCCTGATACCAAAGGTATACGAACATACCTCCAGAAAAGAAAATTACAGCCCGATGTTCCCATTGGGAAAAACTCATAGAATAGAGACAAAACTCAACAAAACATTATAAAATAACACAATAACACATGAACGGGGTCATAAACTGTGACCAAGTAGGGTTTGCCCCTAGAACTCAAAATAATTTTAAAAAATCAGTTAACTTGATACGCAGGGAAAAAAAGTCCAACACACTTTTGTAGTAAAACATTTAAATAAATTAAGAATGGAAATAAATTACCTAAAATAATAAATGTGAAAAGCATGAGAGCATTACATTGTAAAAAACCTGAAAGTGTCTCCTGCAAGATCAGGAAGAAGACAGATTGTCTGCACCACCACTGCTGCTCAACGTAGTACTGGAAGGCACAGCCAGAACAATTGGACAAAAAGGGCATCCAAATTGAAAAGAAGAAGCAAATTTGTCTCTGACATGATGCTCCTGGCAACCTCAAATACAGGAGAGCAGTGTCCTGTGGATGCTGATGGGGGGCCTTGGGACAGAACCCAGAGGGACCCATGAGGGGCAGAGAAGCCAGAGGTGCTGCTGCCTTGACAGGTGCTGTACCCACCCGCAGCAGCCCAAGGGATGTGCAGCAGAATTCTGGAGAATCGGTGAGCTCTCCCGTCTTCCCCCTGTATGACTGAGGCAGAGCGTAGGTGGAGCTAATAGTAGAAGAGCTTCCCAAGTCACAGATGCTTCCAGAACGCATGGATGAGATGGGCTATGAGATGCTATGTGTAAGGTAAGGAGGGAGGGAAGAAAGAGAAGAGAGGGAGGGAAGGAGGGAGGAAAGAAGGAAGGAAGGAAGGAAAAAGGAAAGGAAGGGAGGGAGGGAGGAAAATGAAGGAAGGAAGGGAAAGAAGGAGGGATGGATGGAGGGAGGGAAGGAAGGAAAGAGTGAGAGAGGAAAGGAGAAAGGAAGGCTTTATTAGCTTGGTCAATACAAATGACTATCTCTTATTTCTTCTCTCATTGTCAGTAATGCCCTCTTTTTGGAGAAGTGACTAGCAATCGTTAGCAATAATTGTTTTTTTCAAAGTGTCCTAACCTGAAAAAATTACTTACAGGAGAAAAAATTTTTAATCTACCCACATTTTTTTAGGATTTATAATTTTTTAATTGGAAAGTCAGATATACAGAGAAGGAGAGAAAGACAGGAAGATCCTCCATGAGCTGGTTCCCTCCTCAAGCAACTGCGTTGATCAGAGCTGAGCTATTCTGAAGCACCAGCCTCTGAACAAAGTGTCCAGCCTGGGCTCCTGGGCTCCTGGGCTCCTGGGCTCCTGGGCTCCTGGGCTCCTGGGCTCAGGGAGAACATTTCCTTATATGCATGTGCAGACCCAGGCTGCCAGGACTGGGCAGTGGAGCTGCAGGGTGTGGGTACTGAGCTCTCTGATGTCACAATGTTCACTGGAAACACAAACACACAACATGCAAGCAGTTAAAGCTCACCTTAGGGGACTGACTGACCGTGTTTGCAGAGGCTGAAAACATTTGGTGTAATGGTCCATACTTTGTAAATAGAAATGTGTACGTATGTACACTCTGAGTGATAGACTTAAATATCTTCACACCAGACAATCCATAAGATCTACAAAAGTAAGAACCCGTGTCCACAGGAGAGCAGATGTGCTGCATACTGAAACAATGTGATTGGCTACAGCAAGATTAAGCAACCTGCAGCTCCCATAACAAATTGGGCTTTCAAGCAGCTGGAGCCACGGGCTGAAGTCAGCAATCCCAACAACCTTGCTGCTCCATCTTTGAACTATGAGCTGTCTGAACCAGACTGGGCAAACTGAAAGGATGGAGAATTGTGCCTTTAGTTCCTATTTTCGTTACAGACTCTGGTACCATAACCAAAGGGAACATGTCCTGATTGTACACTGACTTAGTCAACTCTCCTCTCCCCAGGTCACCAACAGAGCCTAATCATTGTTCTACTTCAGTAATTAGATAGTATTAAATGCATATTATCAAACTTATCTGCCCTTGGGGGGATGAAATTAAGTTCTTTGTCTCTATAATACTTGGTCAATAGCTGTTTGTTGAATGAACAAATGATAAGTAGAGGAATCAGGCCATCGTCTAGAATGGGAGTGTGGAAGCTAAATGGGAACCCAGAAAGGGAAAAAGCACCCCGTTAGAATGGAGTTAGGGCATCCAGAGATCCTGTTAGAACAGCCTTCAGGCACAGAGAGGCTGGCTTTCCGAGGGAGGAAATCAGAGTTCACTGGCTGAACTTGGTCTGTCTTCCACTGGACACTTCCCCTGATGTCCCATTCCCACCCACACTGTCCTGAGGACCTTCAGTGAGACACTGGACCCCAGGAAGTTCACAAGTAGGTGTTGTGGAAGCCTGATCTTCATGGTCTTGGAAGGAAGTCAAAAGAGAGAAGACATGGGTTAAATAGATATTCCTTTGACTAAAAAAGAACACAATGTGGTTTAAGCAGTAGACTCATTGATCAGACTCTTATAAGCACATTGGCAAGCTCCCCAAACCTGCATTGTGCCCATGTCCTGTGTTTCAGTTACCTTTTGCTTCAGAACAAGTCATTTCAAAAATGCTTGATGGCATACTACTTCTACTACTGCTATTACTACTACTAAGCTGTATCATTTGCTCAAAATTCTGAGTTAGTTATTTGGCCTGGGCCCACATTGGGGGTTGTTGTGCTTGCCTTGCCGGGATTCACACGTGTCATCAGGGGACTCAGTTAAGGTAGGATGGTCAAATCGCCTTGATTGTGTGTACAGACATTGGTGCTGGTTGAGGGACTGCAGCTGGCAATCCATGCTGACCTAACGGATGGGATAAATAACACGAGTCACAGAACGTAGAGCCTCGAGAGGCAGGGAGAACAGAAACAAGGACAGATTTTGTCTGGGACCTACAGAGCACAAATAGCAGAACAGCAGACGCTGGTTTCATGAAGACTAGCGATTTGGAGGGATTCAAACCTCCCAAGAAGGCAGATCCTGAGAGCACCAACTATTCCGAGAGGAAGAGTGTGACGCCACTTGTACTGTCTCTAGGACACAAAGAGCGGGGATGCATAGAATAATTTGAATCAGTGATTGAATACAAAATGCATAAAAATGTCGCTTGAGATGACAATAACATGTATGGAAGAAAGAGTTGTAGAAAACCTGAAAGCCTTATTCATTTCTGACGAGGGCACAAAATGGCTCAGCCTGTGCAAAAGCAACCATCTGGCTTCTGTAAACCAGTCTGCGGATGATTCCCTGAGGAGACCAGGACCCCAAGTGATGCGATCGCGCTGACAGAGAGCAGGACACAGAGGAGGCAAGGCGAGTGAAGCAATGGTGTGTATATACTAGGCAGGTTACCTAGGCAATCATGGAGAGCCCCTCTAAAGATAGCAAACAAGGGAATGAAGTAACAACCACCATAGCTGCAAAGGAGTAGACATGTTTTTCAGGAACGGATTCTAACAACCAGTTAGCTGAGGAAGGGGATACACTCGGCTACAGGCAACTAATGGGAAGGAGGCACAGGGAGGCACCTCTCATCCCCAGCCATGCTTGGCCAGTGAGGCGGCTGCAAGAAGTCGGCTTTCTGCTGGCAGATTGAGTCTGCTGAGAGTGTATGTGTTCTGGGATCCCAGGGCATCCGACAGACTGGTTCAGGGCTGCACACTCACACAGTTACGGAGGAAATCATTTGTGAATGAAACAGTTGTCTGTACTAAAAGGTGAGGAACCTGTCACCCAGGTCAGAGGGGCTGTGTTTGGCGCCTAGCTCCAGCTTTCTGCTAATAAATGTTAGATTCTGAGAGCTGCAAGTTCCTCCCATGCCTGTAGGAGACCTCAGCTCGAGTCACCAGCTTCCAGTTGTCTCCTGGCCCGGCCCCGGGAACCGTGAGCATTTGAAAAGTAAACCGATTCTTGGGTGTGTCTTTCTCTCTCTCTCAATAGTTTTTTTAATTGAAAAAGCAGCTGGCATCCCGAAATTCTACTACCAGGTATGCATCTGAAGAACTGAAATATCCATACTAGTGAAGATAGGAAAATGTTCACAGAATGATAACTCACATAGACCAAAGCTGGAAATGGCCTGAATGTCCATCTGTGGATGGATAGATAGGAAGTTGCAGCACACACATACCTAAACGAAATGCTATACAACGCAGTGCTGACATAACACTGTTTAGAAACTTGAAACGTGCATGAGTGAAAGCAGCCAGAGATGCATTGTTGATGTCAGGGTCTAGGCGTGCAGCACCCTGGGAGAAGCTGTTTCGTACGTAAGGAATTCTACTTGGTATCTTAGAATTAGATGCAGGTAAAGGTTATACAACCTTCAGAAAGTATTGTATACCACTAAAGTGTTCCCTTTAACTTTGTGTTCATTTAACTTCATGATAGTATCATACCAGTTGACTGTCTTAAACATTTACTTATTTGAAAAACAGAGAGAGAGAGAGAGAGAGCGCTTCCATCTGTCTTTGCACTCCCCAAATGATCTCAGCAGTGAGGATGAGGCAGAAGCCAGGAGAGAGGAGCTCCTCTCGGTCTCCCACTGGGGTGCAGGGGCCCAAGCATGTGGGGCATCCTCTGCTGCTTCCCAGGGGATTACCAGAGTTAGTTGGCTCAGAAGTGGGGTAGCTGTGGCTGCAGCCGGCACTCTAACACGGCATGTAGGCATCCCAAATATTGGCTTATCTCACTGTGCCACAACAGCATACCTCATACGTTTTTTGAAGGGAAGCAGGAGAGATCTTCTCCATAGAGAAGAGTTTCTTCGTAGTCTGACTGTGGTACTGTGGTGCATCAGTTACAGTCATTGCCTTCGACACCTGCAATCCACACTGGTGCCTTGTCTTAGTTGCTCCAATTTATGTCTTGGCAGCTCCAGTTCCAACCCAGCTCCCTGCCAATGGCTTGGGAAAACAGCAAAGGGTGGCCCATGTGTTTGAGACCCTGCTACTCAGGAGAGGCCTGGAAGAAACTCTTGGATCCTGGTTTCAGTCTGGCCCAGGCCTGGCCATTCCTTTCTCTTTATAAATCTTTCAAATAAATAAACACATCATTAAAAAAAATAGTTGCACTGTAAAAAGTTCCTTCTTCCAAGATTTAACAAACTTCTGCTTAGGGGCTATGTGAAAATCCAGAGAAACGGCCTGGATACCAACTTTCACCATGAAGGCGCCAATGCATTTCCTGACAAGTTCTCCAACAATTTAAAAAGCCTCTATGAGTCACTGTGTCCGCCTGTTCAGTTAGACTTTTCTCCAGTTGCCAGATTCGGAATTTTTCCCTATACCCTGGGATTAGCCCAGGCTCATGATATTGCTTCCCACTTCAGACTCAAATATTTTAATATGATTGAGCATTGCAGCTCAGTTCTCGGCTGGAGTGCCAGGGCACCTGCCACATTCACACCTGACATTTGGGGAAAAGAAGAAGAATTAATTTTCTTATATCACCGTCTCAATTCCCCACCAGCGGAAAAAAAAAATGAAATCAAGAAGGGAATCCGTTTTTAGGATTGTTTTAAGGAGAAATGAAGGCAGGCAGATGGTTTGGTAGCTGGTTTAGCTTGCAGTGCCCTGTGAGGACCCCGGCTTCTGCTCTCGGGTGGGGGGACACTCACTCGAGTGCCAGGAGACCCTAGGCCAGCACTTCCTCCCCCCGAAGTTGCTTCTCTCAGGAATCACATCGCTCTATACATGAGTTTGAGGACAGCTGACAGTGTGGTTTCATTTCTTTCAACTCATGAATACCATGTATCTTTCCATGTATCTAGACCTTATTGTTTTTAAAATATGCATAATTTTCTAGGGAAAAGCCTAGAAGTTTTGGTAGTTCATCTTAAGATGCTGAATTTTTATGATTTAAAACTTATCATTATTTAAAAGTTATTTCAATGTTCTTTTATCTCTGCAAGTCAATAGAAATGCTTTCTGAAAGCTTGCTAACCTCAGTTAATAATTCTAGTGTTCACTGAAGATTCCAGAGGCCTTCTTATACAGATGAAAGTTCCATTCTTATGTAAACTGCATACATTTTATTTCATTTTAGAGCTATCTTAGAACCAAGCAAGTTTCTTCCATTGCTTTAGATGGGAATTCTCTTTCCAGGAAGAAACCTGGGGCTCTGGTCTTCGAAATTTAACGAGCATCCTTCCACGCAGTGAGAATGTCATTGAGAACTTCCTGCACATGTGGAACGGGTGTCTTTGACACTGATGGTACCGGAATGGTGCAAGCACCCCAAACAGCTCAGTCTCGTGCAGTCACTTTGGGAATCTAGAGTTTTACCATCCACCTGTGATCCTTCTGAGACTAGCTGGAACCAGAATTAAGTAGAGGGAAACAGAATCTAATCTCATACCCATGAATATTTTCTAATTACAGTAAAAACTCTCTTGCGCGCGCGCGCTCTCTCTCTCTCTCTCTCTCTCACACACACACACACACACACACACACACACACACACACACATACACATACACACGATGGAGCATCAGTGGGCTGTGGTACTAACCTCCACTCACTGTCACCTGATACCCAACAAGAATGATTGCACTGAGGTGACCAAAGACATAGCCTGGGTTCCATCCAGCACCTTGGTACCTAGTCTACCCTTGAGCACCTGCTTCTTCATTCAGTGCCCTCATTACGGGCTCTGTGGCTCACTGGTACATCTTTGCTTGGAAAACAGCCCTAAAGAGCACTGGACTTCATCAGAGAGTGTGGGGTCCTCCAGCAAGCTCTGCACCATGCAGAGGCAACCTAGCGGTTGGCTGACTCCCAAGGCTGCCACGCCCTTTCTAAATCATGACTTCAGTCTTCGAGAGCCTCTCTGCTTCTGTCGCAACAGGAAACAGGAGTCTGGCATTTGGTCCAGTGGTTACAATGCTGGGTAAGAAGCTGCCATCCCATATAAGATGGCAGGGTTCTCAATTCCCAGCTCCATTCTTGACTGCAGTCCGATCCCTGCCAGTGTTGACTGGGAAATGCAGTGTGATGGCTTCAGTAGTCAGGCTCCTGTCACCCTCTCAGGAGATCTGGGCTGACTTCCCAGCCCCTATCTTCAGCCTCAGCCCAGGCATCATTAGGGACATTTGAAGAGTGAACTAGTGGATGCGATTTCTCTCTCGCGCTCTGCCTTTTAAGTACACATAACTACATAAAACATGAAATGTTTAAATGCCGGATGCCATTGCTTCCTGGTTGTAAAATGAAAATACGAGTCCTTCCATGCTCCCCATCGACTACCGTGGCACATCTTTAGGCTCACAACAGGGACTTACTCTACAATTATTTAGTGATCAACATAGATTAATTTGCACTGGCATTTCCACAGCAAAGCAAATACTTACTATGGCTCTCCTTCTCGTAGGATAGATTTAAAAAGTAAGGAATTAAGAAGCTAAGCTTGCTCAACAAGGGAGTCTCAGTGTCTCTGTCTTTAAAATGGTTGTGGTATGCACACAGTTCAAGTGTCTCTCCCGGTGGCCAGCAGAGACTGCGCACAGGCAAGCATGCCCACTGCTTGGGTGCCCATCAGAGCAGAAGGGACAGACCTGGAGCTCCAACTTGGCACCCTGACCTCTGGATTGCACTGAGATCTGCAGCTCTCCACCAGTGACTCCAAACACTCAGTGGTACTGAAGAGGTGTGTGGGAATTCTGTGGGCGTGTTTGAGGCCATTACCATGAAGAGTGGAACTTCTGTCACATATGGAAGGCTCTCAACTTAGCATTCATTTTGAGGAGTGGGCAAGCATGCCCATTATTTAATCTTTACATCATATAAATACGATGTATGTTTGTCCCTTCACACCATCACTGAAGACTTGCTGTTTCCTTGGGACCACCTTATCACAATGACCATATCCTGCTAGAGATCTGAGCCCTCTCCAGGCTAAACACCTGCACACAGCGTCGCCTGTGCCTGCCATAATGATCGCAGGAACATCTCTAGCCGGTTAAAGTCACACTTTTGCAGCCCTGACCTCAAAGTGTCAAGCATAAAGAAAATTCTCCAACTAAAGAATTTCTTTCTCTTCATTCACATTTATTAAGTTCTCGAAAACATCTACCTAATTTCATTATGTGCTCTAATAAAGTCAGACCTGAGTAATTGCCTATTATAAGTAATAGCACAAATATACTACTTCATTGCTCTTCCCCTTTCCTGTACTTGTAATAGGACATTATTAACTACCTTTAGCATTTGTGTACAAGCAAATCATGATTCCTGTCAGTTACATTTCTGTATAGAAAAGGCAGCATTGGCTGGTACCCAAGCAAGCAAGTGTGAATCTGCTCTCTGTGACACCAGCACCCACATGGTTGCCAGCCTGTCTCAGATGTTCTGCTTACAAAACAGTGCCCTGCTAATGTGCCTGGGAAAGCAGCAGAGGACGGCCAAGTGCCTGGACTCCTTCTACCAGTGTGGGAGCCCTGGAAGCAGCTCCTGAGTTGGACTTTGCATAGATCCAGCTCTGGCCAGTGATTGCTTTGGCAGGGTCAGACCAAATAATTTCACCAGTGGAACAATTTCACTGACTAGAATGTCAGAGGGTGAATGGATCCCTTTGGAGATCTGACATTTCTCTGTCTCCAGCTATTCCTCAATTACAATCTTCATTTACATCTTGCCTTTGGTATAGCCAGTGCATGTGTTCCAAAATGGGAAATTGCCAATGGGCTTTCTCACGTGGAACCCTTTCCCATCCTGTGTTAACTGTCCAGCCCTCACAGGCTGCATCTACAGCCCAGCCTTGTCCTTCCTCCCCTCTCATATCTCTCTCCTCCACTCTGACCAGCTTAACAGGTGTATCTAGTGTTGTCCCACCCAGCAAGGCCCCTGCCCCTGTTGTTTCAACACCTTTGATTTCTGTCCGTCTCCTTCTTCCCCTCCCACTCCATCCAGTTTAATTCCTATCCAATTGCCATGGTTTAAACATTTGACCCAATCATTCATGGGTTTGCATCCAAAGTCTTAATGTAATGGGATGCTTCATCCCGTTATGGTATTTGGATGTTGGTTCTTTGGGAGGTTGTCAGATCAGGTCATTGAGTATGACTAAATCTGAGTGTTTGTAATAGACCAGAGGTGTAGAATGTGAACATCCCCTGCATCTCACTGGGTGATGCCCCGGGTCAGCTCAGGACTCTGCCAGGAAAAGCATCAGGTCTGAGACTGAGCCAAAGGGGCCTGCCTGATGCTGTACTGCGAGCTCCTAGAACCATGAAGTGAAATAAGCCTTTCTGTCCTCGCTGTTGTCTGCCTCCAGTACTTCATCGCAGTAATAAAAACTAGTCAATGCACCAATTTCCAACTCTCAGCTCACTTTTTGAGAGATGCTTCCTTGAGGCCCCCTTTTCCATTCTTAAACAACTTGTATCTCTCCTGAGCTGTTCACTAACTCATGATTCCTCCATGCAACCCAGGAGAGCAGGCGCCAGGTCTACCTCACCCACAATGGTTTACACATGGGTAAGGGTGGACATGCCACACATGCCCAAAGCACACTAACAGGGGTGCCCAAGTGGCAATGTGATCTAGAAGGGGGATTGTGACAAGGGTAGGCTGTCCAGGGTGACTTGAGGGTGTTCCTGTGATCAATAAACTGCCCTTCCATGGGAAGCCCGACCCCTGGCCACTCCTCCTTGGAAGCTCCCACCTGCTTATCATTGCAGGGATCTATGACCTTTGGGGGTACATATGGGTGGAAGGGGGACACCACCAGGGAGCCCACCACAGAACACACTGTCCTAAGTAGTTGTGGGGTGCATATGGGTGGAAGGGGGAGCACCCCCAGGCAGGCTCACTGCAGACCCATAGTCCCGAGTGGCTACAGGGTGCATATGGGTGTGAGGAGGAGCACCACCATGCAGGCCCACTGAAAACCACAGTCGTAATAACTGTGTTTCCAAGCATAGAAAAGTTCCTGGCAACTGAGCCCGTTCCCACCCTCACTGTGACAGCCTTAATCACTGTGCATCAGGTTAATGCCATTACTTGGCCATCTGCTATTCTCATGTTTTCCAAGCATTATATAGATGAGCAAAAAGGAAGAAGTATGTTTATTGAGGCAAGTGATATGCAACAAATTTTTATTTTGATGTGTTATTCCCTCCTGTAAGAAAAAAAAGTGTGATTTTGCCCTTTCTGCTGATGGGCCAATATCCAGTTGTAATGAGAAACCAGAGCTCTGTCCAACTGGCCTCCTTTCTGCGTAAGGGCCAGCATGCAGACATCTGACAGATGGAAATTGATCTCTCCAGGTGTCTGTGCTCAGACCCAAGGCTGGCAAGCTTGACGCTGACTCAGCTTACACCGTTAAATGTTTAATGTGTGTCTGGCTCGTGCTGTCTCCTGAGACCCCAGCTGGGCTATCCATCATCACATTCCAGCCCCAGCCTCCCTCCATTAGAGAGGCATCACTGCACAGCAGAACACTTGAGGTGAGTAGATAAGACAGAATGACCCTATCAGACCAAGACTGTCCCTGAATAATATATTTTTGTAGCACTGTCTTTTCAAAAAAAAAGTTGGTTTATTTACTTGAAAGGCAGAGTTACAGAGTACCGGAGACCAGTTCTGGCTGCATTGAGAGTTTGCAAAGGATGCTTGGATCGGCAAGAAGATAAGACTAAGAGATGAGGTGTGGACCACTATAGCATGATGGTCATAACGAACAACTCAGAAAAGCTACCTTCTTTATTTCTACAAAAATCATTACAAGCTTTTGCACAATATCCAATTGTTTCATTTTTACTTCATTATATAGAATGATTACAAAAAATCCTAAAAACATTATTATTATTTTACTTCAGATAAAATCTTTTCAGCAAGCTATTACTCATTCAAACCTGCAGTGACCTGGCTGAAGCCAAGAACTCCACAGTTGGCAACGCATGAAGTTACACAATGACAAGTGGTTTACTTATATCCAAAATCAATTTTCACTAAACACAAACTAACTAATATTGCTTAAAATATCAAGAGTACAGAATTAAAAGGAAAACTCATAAATGAAAGGAATTTATAAAAGCATATAACAGATACTTTATTAAATCTTATGCATTTAAATCTCATTAAATCATGCATTAATTGCCATCACCTTCACCTAGTGCTGATTCAATTGTTTTTTGTTCTTTTGCTAAAGGCCAGTGAAAGGGATCAGGGCAACTCAGCCTTTCAACAGAGGGCCTTTAAAAGAAACTTCCTTTTATCTTTATAAACTGTTTTCTTTCCCTAAGTATGAGTGTCAATATAAGGTAGAAGTTTTTACAAACTGTTTTCTTTCCCAAAATATAAGTGCTGATATAAGGTAGAAATTTTAAGCCATTTGGGGGCAGTTCACATTTGTCTCGCTTGAAAAGCTGCTCCATATACTCCCTGCTTTCCATGGTGAGAAACCAAAATGTGTCATTTCATGTGTTGTAACAGTTCAAGGCACATGGTAAGCAAACTCTTTGAACCTCCATGATTGCCATCTGCTCCAAGATATTATCAAGCCTTTTCTTAAGGAAAACATTACTTATATTAGGACAAGCTTAGGACAAAGGTGGGAACATAGCAGGATGTTTTGAGACATTGTGAGCTCAACTGTAATTTGTATGCTTTTAGATGTGTGTCATTGCCTTGTGTTGCTAAAGATGCTTTATCATAACATGATTGATCAGTTTGAGATGTTATGCCAGTTACAGGAATCATTTCACATTTGCAGAAAAACAGCAACAACACCCTCAGGAGAATTCTATGAAACATCAGAGAGGTGATTAAGTGTCCATACAATGGGGTGAGGCAACAATGAGGTGACCAGAGACATTCTGCCAGGCTTTGCCACACAGTCAGAAACTCCTCATAGCCTTGCTAGCCGAGGAGCAGTGTCATCACACACCCATGCCATCCGACCCAACTGCATAGCTTCCAGCAACAGAGAAAGATGAACATTGGTTCTCACCCCCTTGAAATCCAACCAATCTGTGGCAGACTTTCAAGCTGATCATTTTGTGAGACCAGATCTCAAAAAATATATTCAAGTGTCAAAATATATTCAAGTAAATATATTCAAGTGTCACCCAGCAGAAAACTGAACATTTCCCACCTTTATAAGCTCTGGTGTCCCCTGCCCTTGGTGATGTACCTGCTCACACTACAGCTCAGTGCTCAGCAGGTGTCTGGGAGAAGCCGCCTGGCAGCCAGACGACAGGTGCAGGGCAAGGTGACCTGGGAAATAGGGCCTTGGGCAGCGACGTGGTAGCTCAGTGGCTAAATCCTCTCCTTGCATGCACTGGGATTCCATATGGACACTGGCTCACACCCCAGCTGTTCCACTTCCCATCCAGCTCCCCGCTGTGGCCTGCTAAAGCAATGAGGGATGGCCCAAGAGCTTGGGACCATGCAGTTGCATGGGAGACTCCGAAGAAGCTCCTGGCTCCTGGCTTCAAATCAGCTTAGCTCCAGCGTGGCAGCTACTTAGGGAGTGAACCAGAAGATAAAAGATCTGTTTCTCCTTCTCTCTTTAAATCTGCCTTTCAAAATAAGTAAATAAATAAATCTTTAAAAAGAAGAAACAGGGCCTTGCTTTCATAGTGTACAATATCTCCTTATCAAAAGGAACTCTGAAATGAACATTCTATTTTTAACCCCTGAAAGAACAGTATAAATTTGTCCCTAATAGCCTAGAATAAATGTGTTTACAGCACTAATGGAGCTTGTAGAGTTAAATACTGAAAGCAATTTCATAGTAAGATATACGCACTTCAGAGGTTCAATGTCTGAGCCAATACATAAAGGAAAAGCCACAAAGGTTTTTGTGTGCTGACATTCAGCATATGATCTCCAAACCAGCAAGTTATTAAATCTCTTAAAAAGTGCAAAAGTGAATAAGGATGCCGCAGGAGTAACTCCTAAGGAGAACAGGTGGGTAAAGCAAACAGCAGTGTGGGGGGGGGGGGGGGGAACATGCATTGATTGGCACACGCTGTTTCTGGTTAGAAAGGACTGTGAGTCATTTGCATTGTAAATAATCTCCTTTCTGCCCTGAGCTTGCCACTGAGGTGTCTCGGTGCTCACCTCTGTGTTCTGCGGCTGAGGTGAACACTTCCACTTCCTTGTTTACTCACTGCGTCCTGTTGAATAATTCACTGCTTGATGTAGGAGCTTCCAGGGGCTGCAGAGCAGAGCTGAGAGCTGTGAATCCCACGAGTGCCAATTTTTTGCCTTTAATTAAAGTTCTGCCCAGCATGGACCGTCATCGGCAGCCCAGGGAGCAGACCTTCTGCAGTGCTGTATGGAACACAACAGCTCACAAGCCACAGAGCTGGCATGAGGTACCCCCGCTCTGGCCTGTGCAGGCCTAGTGCGGCGTGAGATGCCTGAGAAACAAACAATTTGCAAGGACCCACACTGGAAGACAGAAAAGGCTGTCAAACAAACTAAACCCTTGCGTAGGTGAGGCAAGTCCCCAGCCTGGCTGGTGGGACATGCAAAGTGTAGAGTGGCAGTGACACTGCGAGACGCGTCTTACTGGGCGTGCCCTGGAACCTCTGCCTTTTTCACCTGGCCAGGTGTGTCAGCGTGTGAGTAAATGTATCTTTCAGGCACTTCCAGCAGCTGAGTTCAAAGCTGAATTTTTGAGCAAGCAAGCACCGAGTCCTGTGCTGGGGTGCACAGACAAGCCTCACACACGCTGAGCCCGTTCGCTGAGAGCATCGCCATCTAGTGGGAACAGAGGAGATGGACAGGCATCAAGCACCAGGTCAGTGTGGAGACGAGAGAGGCACAGGAGCCCTGCTTCCCACCAAGGCATCTTGCAGAGACAAGGTCTGAGTCGGGTGGAAGAGGCAGATGGAACCATTCCGGGCTCCGTTATGAGAACTGACCTGACCTGGGTATAGGGCGGGGCACGTGCATTTTTATGTCGTTGGAGGCCAGAGATCAAGGAGAGAGATGAGACTGACGATCTGCCTACCATCCAGGCTGAGAACTACATTAAGTCATACAGGAACATTCTACTGCAGGAACCCTGACGCTGGCTGGCTGAGCCTGGTGTCCCTGGGTCCGTGGACAGTCTGACTCAAGTCACCAAAGCAGAAGGTCTCCCCTAATGCGTCAACCCCCAGACTGGCCAAGCCACAGATGAAATCAACTTCCACGGAACCTGAATGAATGGGAAGGTCAGGTTGTCCCAGAGCAGGGACTCTCCTGTTCTGCCCAAAATTTGGGTTGTTCATCCTTCTCTCCATTTCCCCAAAAGGAATTTGTGGCTTCTTACCCAGGTGAATCTGCATGGGGGGAAGCAGGCAAGCCGTGAAAAGGCCACTTGATAGTGGCTGTCTGCTGGCATGAGCTCAACATGCCAGCCATCACTGTGGTTCTGCAATCAGAATAAGGGCTTGAGGAGACTGGCTGATCAGTGGAGTTTTAGCTCACAGTGGGCTCAGCTGGTCCCTGAAGCCTGCTGAAGTATGTCCCCAGATCCAGAACACATGGTTGGGAGACACATGCTCCGTAGTTGACCGGAATTCCACACTGCCACCATGAGCAGCGGAGTGAGGGCAAAGGCAGTGGGACAGGCTGAGAGGGAGCCCCGGAACTGCCACTGCCTAGGAAAAGAGGAGAGTGCGAGTCACTCCACTGGTCTGAGAGCAAGACTTCCAGCAAGCAGGTGCAGCTACACCTGCCTCAGCCCCACCCGACTCGGACACCAAGCCCATGGGAAAGAATAGGGAGGGGTGGCAAAAGAAGCAGGGGTTATCCCACACTTAGTCAGGGATGATTGATGGTAGTGCCTCTTCTAGATGTGGTTTCATGGCCGAGGCAGAGCATCCTGCAGCACCTGATACAGTGATAGAAGTGGTAAATGCTCTTGAACGGGGTTTTACTGTTATTCTTTAGCTACAAGAAAAGAGCATCACACACAGTTTGCTCTTGGCTACCAAGGCAGGAAGACATCACCACTGTGCTACCAGCGGCCTGTACAGTTCTCTTGTAGTGCCTCATCTTACTCTTCAGAGGCCATCGAGCTAGCTCATAGCATTGGTGGCTTCATGTCTTCTGAACTCCACTAGACGCACTGAATTGTGGTGGTGAGAGATCCCACATCCGCCCACTATTTACAAAAATCTCTCTAGGGTGTAGAGTGCATCAACAAAGCCACTCTAGAGTGAAGACTGCCTCCTTTTACCTGTTCTCTCTCTCAGCCAAACAAGGGCAATGCCCAGGACATTGAGGAGGACACGGATGGGGGGCAGTGTACTCCTCATCCAGAAGGGGAACTCGGGCACACTGACAGATGGATTAAGGATCCAGATCACCCTGCAAGCTGTGAGCTTCCTTGGGGACCTGCAGAGGAGACAGTTCTACAACAGGTGCACACCACTGTGCGAGCTGCTGGCACCTGAGCCATGGGATGCAGCCTGGAGTGTCAGCGGCAGGTCTGCACACTTGACCACATCACCAAGCAAATGAGGAAACCTCATGAGGAAACCTACCTATTATGAACTCCATGCTGTCTGAATCATCCAGCTATAGTACCACACACACACACACACACACACAAACACCCCATTCTCAATAGGAAGTGGTATAGACAAGATTCAGGACCCCATTTGCTCATACCCAGATCCCAGCCCTGCTCCAGCCGAAGGTTCTAGCTTGTGGAAGATGGGGTTTTAGAACCCTGATGTCACACCTAACACAGCAAACATTCAAACTCTAATATTACAAAAAAAAAGAAACTCCCGGCCCCTAAAAAAGAAACAGAAACAAGCAAACAAACAAAAACAGGCTCAGAGAAGCTCCTGGGAATGCTCGTCCTTCACGATCAAGCCCTCAGCGGGCTGAATTCACACTAAGTTGGCCTGGCTCACAATCACATGTGTGGACAGGGGACTTGAGTATCCTGTTAAGGGCAGATTAATCCGGTGGAATGGAGCTGTGGGCGCTTCTGGAAGTATGCACCGTGTTCCCTGAACGGTTGACTTAGTGCTGTGGCCAAGAAGCCCTCAGAAAGATGTATTCATTTGTTGGCATTTAGATTAATGAGCTCTAAGATGTGCTAACTGAATATAACTAAAATTAGCCTGCCTGACCCTTGCTGTCCTCGTGCCAGTGAGACTGTGAAAAGAATTTGTATCTCCGTGCAAACATGGGAGTACTCTGGAGTCTACCCAGTTTCAGGGCAACTATTTGCTGCCTTCAGTCAGGGGAAAAAAATGGTAAAAGCATTTATTATCTTCGTTTGAAAGCCTTTATTCAAGTTTCAGAAGCACTTTCCTGGCTTACTCTGCAGATTTGATAATGTGGCTGTTTTTGAAAGATTTCTGGGGAGGCAGCCACACAGGAGAAAAAGATCATCAAAAGGCAGTTGAAAGTTTTGAGCTAAATTGCTGAAGTGGTTGATAGCAGCTGCATCGTGAAGCGTCCCTGTGCCTAACAACAGGATGGGTTACCCATGGATGAGATGGTGCTGCCGCGGGGGGAGCACCAGCTGCTCCCTGGAAACCCCGCTAGAAGTCGGCAGAATCTGGCTGACATGGTTGGGGCTGCCGCATGCACACGGGAGCCCTGCGTGGAGGTTCTGCCACTTGGCTTCAGCCTGATCCAGCTTCAGTCTGGCCACTTTGGAGAGTGAATCAGCAGATAGAAGGCTCTCTCTCTCTCTCTCTCTCTCTCTCTCTCTCTCTCTCTCTCTCAAAAATAAATCTGGTGCTCAGCACCCAAGAGGAACTGTTCCAAGTGCAAAACTGTAAGTGAACCTCAGATTATTTATAATAACATACCGTGTAAAAGCAATGCAAAAATCGTTATTTTTTGTATTATTTAGGAAGTAAGAACAAAAGAAAATTTGTACACACTTAAGTACTTCTGGGTTTTTTTTTTCTCAATTTATATGCTGTATAAAATTGGGTCGTGGAACTTGCGGATCCAGAAGCCATCTGTGCACAATCCTTACCTGTCAACTACTCATTAACAAAGCTTGAAAAAAGCAAAATAAAACTGATTTGTTGTTTTTAAGTAACAGAAAGAAAGTCTCCTCTCTCCAAAAGCAAGAGACAGAGGAGTGGCATGATCGCGGGGAGGCTGTGAACCCTAACAAGACACCTCCCAGCACACTTTATCCAACTCCTCATGTCCGCCACCCAGCTGGCCAGGCTGCCACATTCCGGAAGTTCTCACAGCCACTCTCACACCCAGAGAGAAAGGGGCTGGGACCAAATAGCTGGGAGTCTCATCCTGCTCTTCTGACATTTGCTTATTTATTTTGAGGGAAAGAGTTTCCATCACCTGGCTCATACCACAAATACCTTCTCTGGGCACTCCCTGCTCTTACTGAGGCATAGTAGTGAGCCTGGATCCAGAGCTCCCACAGTAAGCGGAACCGCCCCATTCTGGTAACTCTGCTCACTGAGGCAGTCACTGGCCCAGGGCTTCCCCGAGACTCTTCCTCAAATGCTCAGGCTTCAGGGTTCCAGTAACAGAAACCCGCAGAAGACGTGTCATTGTGGTGGTGAGTAGAGCGAAGGGTTGGCCCTGACTCCTGAGCAGAGGCCAAGATGGGGAGATCCAACTGCACCAGCAACAGTCACACAGACACAGCCACGCACATGTCACACACACATGCATCGGACACACACCACACAGTGCACTTCACAAATGCATAGTGCACATGAACATCACACACGTTACAAGTGTTAGAAGTGTGTGCGCACACACACACACTCATGAAGGTGAAGTGACACAGCATGCCAGAACAAAGAACCCACCCAGCCAGGAAGAAAACACCCCTCAAGGACTGGAAAGAAATGTGGTTGCTGGAGGATCCCTTACCTACAGGACACCGAGGTATTGGCAGAGAGCACTAAGAGCGAAGGCCAGGGTGAACAATTGACAAGGGGAATTACAGAAACGTGAAGCATACTAATATTCAAACCACACCATTACAAACCCAATAATACATTAGAAGCAGCAGGAGACAGAACAAGTGCTCCTGAAAACAACGGCCAGCCTGCAGGACAGCACTTGGATGTTTGTTTAACAACACAGCGTTCAGTGTGTGCCCACACTGTTCCAAGCCCCAAACACCACCCTTGGAGGGACAACTTTAATGCATGCATACACATGAATTTCAATTTTTCCAACAAGCTAAAAAAAGGATTTATTTTTATTGCAAAGTCAGATTTACAGAGAGAAGGAGACACAGAGAGAAAGATCTTCCATCCACGGGTTCACTCCCGAAGTGGCCAGAGTGGCCCAGGAACTGAGCTGATCTGAAGCCAGGAGCAGGTACAGAGAGAGCAGCACCCAGGTAGGGTTCACCCTGAATTACAGCATAGCCAGATGTGTTAGAGGAGGACAGGGCAGAGAAGTTCAGGATGCTAGGAAGTACCATGCCCCCAAACCTCAGGTGGCTAAGGCAGAAAGGGGCTGCTGCTTGGGAGAGTGCAAAGCAGGTACAGGGGTCTTTTGGTGGCATAGCAGCACCGGCATGCTGTATGGGCATCAGTTAACGTGCCAGCTACTTCACTTTCAGCCCAGCTTTCTGCTGGGAAAGCTGGGGAAGATGGCCCAAGTGTTCAGGGTCCTGTAGCCGTATGGAGATCCAGATGAATCACCTGACTCCTGGCTTCGGCCATTTTGGCAATTTGAGGAGTGAACCAGTGGACCAGTGGCCAAAGGATCTCACTCTTCGTCTGTCTTCCCCGTCCTTCAGCCTGTGACTCTGTCTTTCAAGTTAGTTATTTTTGTTAATTTTGTTTTAAAGTAGGGAGAGACCTGAGGTTGTGAGGCAGCTGAGTGGCACCATGGGGGAGGAGAGGAGCCACAGTCGAGAGCTGAGGGAAGGATCTGGAAGAGGCTGTGGAGGAGGAGTGGAGGACATGAGTGTTGACCTTGGATACCCAGAGATGAAGGGATCAGGAGAGCAGGGCCGCATGTCCTGGGTGAGCCATCAAGCTGGAAGCTGATACCACAGACAGCAAACCTGGAGCAGGTGCATAGCAGCGAGCTGGGCAAGCAGCGGTTATGCCCTTTGATGGGCAGCAATACTTCAGAGGAGTAGACATCAGAGAAGGCATATGGTCAGATAATGGCAGTGTGGCAAGGAGGGCATTTCCTTCTCTACCCAAAACTCCTAGGGCACAGAAACAGCCCATGGCAGGAGGGGAGAGGCATTTCTACCAAGGACACAGTGTGATAACGTGTAAAAGATGGAGCACACCCTCGGCCAGGGAGGCTTGGCTAAGAGAAGCCTAGAGACCAGGCAGAGGGGTTCAGTGGACCAAACGGAGCACAGAAGAAGCCAGCAAGAGCTCTTGGCTGTACAGGCAAAGGTGGGTTTGGGCTCTAAGTGGCTCTAAGTGGCCAGAAGGAATGAGTGAGGGTCTGGAGGCTGAGCTAAACACAACATGTCCTCGGGTTTGGGGGTTAAGAGCTGTGCCTGGGGACCCTCAAACGCCTGGAGAGGAGCCAAGAGTTCTGGGCTCAGGACCGCAGGGGCACAGGGCTTCAGATCCCAGCTGCTTCGCTGGCTGCCGCTGTTCTGCCTCAGGTGCGGCTAATTCTCCATTTGGGTCCAAGTTCCTCTGCTGAGGACCAACTCTCAGGTATTTCAGGAAACCTCTGAAGACTTAGAGACAGAGGTCCCACAAAGCCCAAGCTGAGGCTGCATTGGAGCCCAATAGAGGCTTCTCCTCCATTGCACACACTTGTTGCGCCCACAGCTGTGTGCCCCATCCATCCCAGCTGTGCCCCATCCATCCCAGCTTGCAACAGCCACCTCCCCATGCCAGCCCCGAGCTGTAGATCTATAAAATACAGCTGACACATGTGTGTCCTGGGGACATGCAGGGCCGTGCATGGCAGCTCACAAGGCATACGGACTGTTTACACTTTACAAGAATGCACTAGGTGACTGACAAGGACCTAGGGCTACTATGGAAGTGGCACAGAGTTAGCAAGCAAGAAAGCTTCAAAGCCAGAGCAAGCTTCAGGAGCAGTAGGCAATTCCAGCTCTGAGTGAAAGCAGGAGACAGCCAGCTCTCAGCAGGTACCCTCCAGCCCTGCAGGTGCATCAGCTCTGGCAAGCCTGGGGCTCAGCCTAGGCTGAGAGACAGAAGACAGGACCCTGCTTCAAGGGCTCCCAAAGCTGACAACATGCAGGTGAGCCAAAGTCCCAGCAAATGCTCAGCCTGGAAATTACGAGACAGGGCAGGGCAGTCAAGCAGGCACACATCAGCACAAGGCAGTGAGTCCAGGATCAGCTGCAGAGCAACACCAGGACCTGGAGTTGGGACCCCAGTGCTGCAGGAAAAGCCAGCTCCCTGGAGTGTTTCTTCTGGGCAGGTGGGTATCAACACTGACCTTAGCAGGGCTGTGGGAAGGTTCAGAGAAACTATGGGCAGTATCTGCAACAGAGCCTGGCACACAGGGATGGTCAGAAAGCAGAACCATCGATCCATTGCTTTCAAATGCTCAGGCCCCAGAAACACAACCATGCAGCTGCATGAACTCAGTCACACACACACATACACTCACCTTCACACTGCACATCACAGACATCAGCAGAAGCCAGGTCCTAGGTCCAGCACCTGCTCTCGGTGGTCCCTGTGTTCCTGTCTGTCACGGACCTGGCCTAGTGGGTGGGAGGAGGGGGAGGCACAGCGTGACATCACAACAGTCCTCTTCAAATTCCTCTGCTGCTCCCTGGAGCACCTTAAGACTGAGGGCTGGGAGGCACTTCTTGGCCTCAGTGGCTGGGTGGGTTCCTGACCCCAGGTGGTCGGGCGTGTCCCTCCACACCTGTGCTGCACCAGGATGTTGGGAGACCACGGGGACAGAACATGCTCCACAACACAGGCAGAGCGGTCCCTGCTTCACAGCCGCTGGAGGCGGGCGAGAGATGCTCACTGCGCCCTTCTCAGGCCGTCTCGGGTGGAGCGCCCCTCTCCCGGCTCCATCCCGAGTCACAGAACCGCGTGGGCAGTACGGGGTTGAGCTTCTATAGCATTCGCGCCCCTACCGTTTGCAGGGAGGGCGCATCCCGGACAGATCTTCCTGTGCTGCCTAGCGCTCCGTAGCGTTGCCCCAGTCTGTCCGAGCCTCTGGGATGCGCGTGCCGCGCGCGTCCTCTAGCGTCCAGCAACTGGCAGCGCCTGGTCCCCACAAACAGGGACGGAAGCTGTGAGACAGAGAGAGAAGGAGAGAGAGCGAGAAGGAGAGAGAGAGAAGGAGAGAGAGAGAAGGAGAGAGAGAGAAGGAGAGAGAGAGAAGGAGAGAGAGAGAGAGGGAGAGAGAGAGAGAGAGAGAGAGAGAGAGAGAGAGAGAGAGAGAGAGAGAGAGAGAGAGAGTCTTTCCATCCCTTGATTTACTCCCCAAAAGGCCACAGCAGCTAGGTCTGTTGAGGATAGCAGCCAGGGGCATCTTCCAGGTCACTCACGTGAAGCCCAAGCAATTGAGCCATTCTGCTGTTTTTCTAGGCCATTACCAGAGACCTGGAAGTGAGGTGAAGCATCCGTAATTCACGCCTGCAACTGAAGAAACGACTACACCCAGAGTCCGTACCTCCCAAGGTGCCCTGTGAGACCAGCCAAGCCTGCAGAGGTCTTGGCCACAGCTTCAGGTGGGCGGCACAAGCACTGTCTAACCCATTTCCTAACTGGTTAAGAGACCAGCCATGGGGAACATCTTACCTGTGCTTTCCGCCCAACAAGGAGGGTTCAGGGAATGCTCACAATCCCAAGACCCTTCCTCAAACCTTTGGTGTTTCTCTCCCTCCCCCCTTTGGAAGGGCACCCCACCTCCTGGCTTTCTCTCAGGAGCTGTTTTCCCCTTCCCTCTTCCTTCCCTGCTCACCTGGTCCCATCACAAATAAACTTTTCTGTCTGCAGCATATCCCCTGCTTCTTATTTCTATAACGGAGGAAAGAGCTCACAGGGCTTTTCTGGTGACACCCTGCTCCCCTGCATGTCCTCCTGCTCCTCCAGTCCCGCCCCTCTAGAGTTTTTATGCTGCTCCCTCTCCTTGTCCCAGGAGTGGATCTGTGCTCACCCAGCCCAGTGTTCAGGCCTTCTCCCCTTCCCGACACTCCTTGTGAGAGTCCCTCCCTCTGCAGGAGACTGTGTGTCTCCTCCCAGACCTGATGGGGTGCATCTGACAGTAAGGCATCCACTAACACACACACACACACACACACACACACGTGTGTGTGCGACCCAGATCAGCATGTAGCCCTCACTGGGCCAGGTGTGGCAGAAGCACCCATGAAGGAGAGAGGGAGGTTTGCTTCCGCGCCTGCCTGGGGGTGATAGCCAGAACCCCTGGCTCCGGAGGCCAAGAGGGAGGAAGGGAGCTGGGACGGGGGAGTTTTGTCTGTCCTAGGCTCCTGAGTTGGGGCAGGGTTTAAAAACACCTGCCTGTTTCTCCCTTTGTCCTAGCCTCCCACCCCTCACAGTGCTGCTAGGAGCTGTGTTAACTAGCTTTGCAGGTCAGCCTAGGACTCCAGCCATGTGCTAACAGCTGGAGCTCCTTCCGCCGCCTCCCATGCCTGCCCCTCCCTGGTTCCCTTTGGTCTCAGGAGCCGCTAGCAAGTTTCCATACAGCCCAATTAAGGGGGCTCAGATGGTGTTGGATACAGGGGCGGGTGGCTGGAGGGGGTTGGCTGCTCCCTGTCAGTTCACAGCAGCCCTGCTGAGCCGAGCCAGCCTTGCACACCCACAGCTCTTCCCAGTTTTTGCTGCCAGTTCTACTTCCTCCCTGCTGTGCACTGCCCACCGCAGGTGCCCCAGCCCTGACTACCCTCCCTGAGGTTGCTCCGGAGGGGCGGGGCGTGCGGGGTGAAGGCCTTATTCCCTCCAACCAGGAGGGTGGAAGCAGCTGTCCCCAATCCCAGACACGCTCTGAGAGTGGGTCCTGCCAGGTAGACTGGAAGCTGAAGCCCAGAGGCCCAAGCAGGGACAGCCTTGTGCCCCTGCATTCACCCCCTAACCAAGCCTCCTCACGTGTGCCAGGCCTGAGAGAGCCTAGTCCCCAGGAGGAAATCCTCTCTCCTTCTAGGACGAAAGTTGTGCAGCCCAGCTGGGACTGAAGGTCAGGGCTGACTTCCCAGTGCCTCTCAGTTTCTGCTACCATCATGTTCCTGGGAGAGAGACCAGTTTCCTCCTAAAGGGCTCCTAGTGCTGTCCTTGGATTCCTCTGGCAAGCTGGCGAGGGACTGAGCCTTCCATGTGGGCAGCACCCTGCCTTCCCAAGTGTGCTTGACAAGGATGCCTCCCGCTTGCCCTCTCTTCCCCCTTGATTACACAGTGTATCTGTTCCCATCATGCATGGGGGCATTGTGTGTACTGCTCAGCCTCTATTCCAAGGCTGACTCTCCATCCTCTTTTCCCCCAGCTCAGCCGCATCTCCTGGTTCCTCCCGTCCTTCCCAAGACTGACTCTCCATTCTTCTCTTTTCCCCCAGCTCAGCCCCCCTCCCCCGGCTCCTTCCAAGCTCCCCAGAGGTGACTGCTCTCCCAGTTCTCCTAGGGTTTCCCAGACTGGCAGTCAGCCTGGCTGCTGTCAGACAGAGAGAGCCATTGCCGCATGGTGAAGGGAGTCCCCAAACACTCTGTTGAGCTGCTTTAGCCTGAATTGGCTCCTGGCTTACAGGGGACCAAGGGAGATTGGGGTGCCTGACTCAAGGGATGCAGGGCTGCCTTCCCAGGCACTGTTCGCTGGGATTTCCCTTTTTGGGACAGGTGTGGTTGCCACAACTCTGTCCCTTGCACCATTCACTTGCTACCCTATGGCACACCCAGCTGCCTTGTTCCCTGTGGGAGAAGGGAAGGCCCTTGGGGCTTACAGCTCAGATCCTGCCCCATTCCCATTATCAGGAGCAGCCAGGGCCCAGTCATGAGGAAGGCCTGTGGCTACTTTGAATTATAAACTGTCTTCTTAAAATCTGGTCTTGGGTCTGGATGTCCTGGTGGACCAGTGTGTGCTACAACATCCCAGGTCACGGATCCAACAATAATGACACTTGACGCCCTACAGCAGCCTGCACGGGGAGCTGTGAAATGGAGAAGTAGCCCTTGCACAGGGGAGAGGGCTTAATTTATAAGGTTCCCACCCTCATGTCCCACTTCTGCTGTCTGCTCTTAAACCAGCCTTGTTCTTTCTATCCAAGGAGAAACAGGATTCTAACTTGAGTGGAAGGTGGGGTAAGGACAGATGCAGTGATGCAAGGGGGTTGTTGGACAATGAAGGAGCTGGGGAGACTAAGTGTATGCCTTTCTTGGGAATGGTGGCTGTGGCTGTTAAGCATTAGCATGCAGAAGATGTCCCCATACCACATATCTCTGCAAAGACAGTCATGTCTGTTTCTGAGATGAGGAAACTGAGGCCAAGAGATGCCAAAGACTTCTACTGAGGTCACTGAGTGAGTGTGCGCTGGAAATGAGCCAAGCCCCAGGGCTGACCTGTTCACACTCAGACATTCCTGAGAAGCTGAGGTCGTACCACATCACCTCTTGGTGGTTTACCCCTCAAATGGCAACTGACTCCACCTCATGGGCCTTGATGCCGCACCCCCCACACACACACAGACAGCTGCTAGGAACAGCCACAGCCCTACCTTAGGGTTAACATCACAGTGAACTTCCATGGGTGATAACTCAGTTAATGGATGCTGAGCACCTAGTGTTTGCAGGTGGTGGGTTTGGACTTGCACAGATGTGGCTGCCTCACACTCCTGGACACAGGCTGGCTACTTCGCTGGTGCTACACACCAGGAAATGTGTTCTACAAAGGTAACATAAAGAACTATCTTGGGAAGAGAAGTTAAGGTCTCCTGTAGGCAACACTCAGACAAGCAGAGGGAAAGTGTGTATGCCTCCCCAAGAGTAGCAAGTAGACATAGAGGGCTGGAAGTTCACTAGCAGCACAGGGACTGAAATCTGGTGAGGAACTCAGGGCAGGTGGTAGATATGTGCCTGTTTGGCTTCCAAGACTGTTGGTACAAGCTGAAGTGCTCAGTCTCCTTGGTGATGACAACCGCTGACTGATGGACACTGCTTGCTTAGCAGGTGTTCTGGTTCAATCACTGTCTTCCTTATTGGCCACAGGAGTTGAGGATGAGTTCTAAAAAGTGCTGGGTCAAAGAAGAACAGATTCCACTTTGGATGAAGAAAACAAGGGTAGAACAATGACCCAGATGGCAGAGCATGTGATAAAAGCCATTTGCCTTCTCCCTGCATAATTCCTAGCAACCAGTACAGTACTAGGCACATTGTGGGCACCCAACAATGGATGGATGGATGGATGGATGGATGGATGGATAGATGGATGGATGGATTGGATTGGATTGGATGGATGGATGGACATTTGGCTAGGTGGACATACTTGATGCGCCCATGCAGTGTGGACCAACAGCGCCCACATCCAGACAGCTTCTGGACTATTCAGCAGTTTGAGAGGATTCGTCCTGACATCCAGAGCTGGGATCCTGCTTTGCAAGTCTTTGCTTTGTTAGATATCTGTGAATCTATGGCAGCATGGAGAACTCCAATGACCCACAGAGTCCTGCACACCCTCACTGATCCATCAGTCCTCACTAGCAAAGATTTCAGTGTGACTTCCAGTCCTCAGGCAGAGTGTAGCCTTCCGCCCTCACCCTTTTCTCTGCCCAGACTTCCTGGGCCATCTGTGGCTCCACCCTGGCGAAGGCCACTGCTGCATTCACTCTGTTCTTTGCAAGTGAATCTTATTGAGCTGAGAGGTCCACCAGTTTGGGCACTCTGACCCAGTCAGCACAATCAGCAAACTAATACTCACCACAGAAAGTGTGCTCACCACTTTCTTTTTTTTTTTTTTTCATGTTCCCTTTCTTTATTTTTTTTCTATTCATTTATTCATTAATTACATTGTATTACATGACACAATTTCATAGGTACTGGGATTCTCCCCCCTTCACCCCAAACCCTTCCCCCATGGTGAGTCCCCCCACCTTGATGCATAACCACAGCTCAAGTTCCATTGAGATTCCCTAATTAAAAGCTCACATCATACAGAGTCCAGTATCCCATTTGTCCAGTCAAGTTCAACGACCTCTTAGGGAGGCCCTCTCAGGTCTGAAGGCAGAGCCAGCAGAGCGTCACCTCAATCAATTAGAAGCTCCAACATACCATCAGCAACAATCCAGGTACGCTGAGACTGGTGCAGAGTCCACTGATTGACATAGTCCATCTTAGAGTTTCCCCTTGTCCAGTTTTTCACTGCAAACATATAGCTGAGGTGGTTGATTGATCTACTCCATCTTCTGTCTTTTCTTGGTTAATGTTTTGATTCCTCCATTTTGTTCAGGGGAATCCCCAAAGAAACTTTGAGGTGTTCCCAGTCCAGGCTCCTACATGCACTACTAGTAAGCACAGTGCCTGCCACAGTCCATCACTCCGATCAGCTGGTGGTTATAACCCCTGGGTTGGTTCTATTCTGAGCCCCGACCTCCACTGGAACCAATGAGTATTGCAGCTCGTCCCTCACTTAAACCAGTGGGAGGTGTGCTGGTTGGGTGCTGCATTCCCTATTGGCACAGGCCATTTCACCTTGGCATTTGGTGTTGTGTACTGTTTTTATCGCAACCAAACCTGGCCAGGCCCCCACACAGTTCCAGCGCTTGGATTTGCCAGTGGATGACGTGAACTGACTCAGCCTGGTCTGCCCCCAACCCGAGCCAAATGTATGCCAGTGGGTCACTTTCCAAAGCCTCTTCTGGGTTGTTTACCTCCATACTTCCTGCGTTTATTTCTAGGGTCAATGTCCTGTCAGAGGAACTGTTCAGATTCCTCCATCAGACCCCTTCCTGGTGTCAGGCTTCACGCATACCAGCAGGTCCTTTGGCCAGCACCGCTCTTCAACCCATTCTGGTTCCTGCTGTTGAGAGTTTCAGCCCAGCCACGGCTCATCCATACCCACATATAGCTCATATATGGCTCAGTTGGGATTGAAGCCTAGCCGAGTCCGTCCCACATCTACCCTGGTCCTCCAGAGCACCAAACTATGTTGCGGTCTAACCCGGCATGGTGCGTCAAGTCCGAATCCATGTTTGTGCCAAGGGATTACAACTGTGACCTGACCAGAACTCAGCTCCTTTCCAGTTCCTGCGCCCCTTAGTGGTAATCTCCACCCAGCCAAGGCCTCCCCCAAGCTCCACAACCAGGCCTGTTCCCAGCCAGTGTTAAGTATGCTAGAGGTTGCTCTGGGTCAGCCCAGCGGGCCCCATAGACTGTCATGCCTCCTGTATAGACTCCACCGGCCCTTCTAAACCATCCAGTGGGGTCAGAGTTTGCACAGGGATGGGTCCACACATACCTGACACATTATAGCCCCAAGTATGGTTCTCAAATGCCAGACAATGTCATAGTCTTGCCTTCTGTGACCCCTCTGCTGATCCCTCCTCCTATCAGGTAATGGGGTATCCTGCTGGACAAGCCTGTAATTTTGCTTTTGAAGGGACTGGTGATGGTAATCTGCACTATAAAGTGACTACAGGTTCTTCAGAGGAAGATTTACTGCCATTGAGAATCTTAAGGACTAATACACATTCTCAGAGAACTGTGGGTTCAGCATGGAGTGACTCATGTAGCATATCAAAGAAATCAAATTCCAGAATTTCCTGGCCGGGTGGCCAGCAGGCGCAGCCTGGTGCCAAATGGTGCACTGGCCGCCCGTGAGCCGCTCACCCCATGTACGTACGTACGTGGGGTAAGCCTGGCTGTGCTAGGCTCGACTTGTGGCGGGGCACCCGAGCACCCCGGGCAGCCCGAGGGTTGAGACGCTCAGGTGTGCTCACCACTTTCAATGGAGGCCTCCCTCCCACAGGATCTGCAGCTCCCTGGTTTTCCAGGGCAGGGCCTGCATGTGGCAGCATGCAGGAGACGAGGCACCTGGAAAGGGTTGTTGAGGAAGAAAATGGATGATCAGACTAGGGTAGTTGTACCACTACTGTCCTGGAAAGTATTCCTCTAGGGTAGTTTTTGTCCTGCTTAGAAGGCCCACATCTCATGCAGGAGGGCAATTCAAATCCTGGCTACCCAGCCCATCATCCAGTTTCCTCCCCACGCATCCTAGGAGGCAGTGGATGCTGACTCAGTGCTTGGGCTCCTGCATGATGTAATGCCTAGATAGAATTCCTGGCTGCCGGTTTGCACCTGGCCCAGAGTGACCTTTAAATGCTTTTGGAGGACCTGGCATGACAGCCTTCTCCTGAAATCTTTGCCTTGAACGTGCCAGGATTCCATATGGCTGCTGTTTCATATCCTAGCTCTTCCACAGCTCCCTGCTTGTGGCTTGGGAAACAATAGAGGATGGCCCAAAGCCTTGGAACCCTGCGCCCATGTGAGAGACCTGGAAGAAGTTCCCGGCTCCCAGCTTCAGATCAGCTCAGCTCTGGCCATTGCAGCCTTTGAGGAGTGAACCAGCAAGTGAAAGCTGTATCTTTCTGTCTCTGCTTCTCTCTGTGAATCTGCCTTCCCAAAGAAAATAAATAAATGTTTTAAAATGCATTTGGAGATTCTACCGTCTGACGTAAGATCTGTCTCTGCCTCTGCCTTTCAAGTAAAGCAATTTTAAGTGCACTTAACCAGTACTAAGGGATACCTGGATTCCATATTGAGTGCCTGGTTTTTATTATTGGCTCCAGTTCCCAGATCCAGCATCCTGCTACTGCAGACCCTGGAAAGCAGCAGATGGTGGGGCAAGTGCCTGGGTTTCTGCCACCCGGGTGAGACACCTGGAATGTACTATTAGCTCCTGACTCTTGCTCCAGGTGTTGAGTGAATCATTAGATGGGGATTCTCTATCTCCAGATCATTTTAAAAATTAATACAATGTTCTCAGTATTTTGTCTGCACTTTCTATTAAAAAAAAAGTCAATATGGATTCTATTGGCTTCTATCCTATAAAACAGAACAAAGATATAATGGCCCAATGTTTACATCTTTCCCTGTCTCAGCAGTGCTTTTCCAACCTGCAGCCAACCAAGCCCTGGTTCTTTGCCAACTACCCTTAGGTCATGTTAAACACAGCCTGGTTTTACAGCAGCCACTGAGGTGGGCCAGGCCACAACAGTCAGAGCATGACCAGGCACAGTCTTTCTGGCCCATACTGGCTCCAGCCGCTACAGGACAGCACTGCAGGGGCAAGCCAGACCTAAACTGGGAGAAATAATCCATCCTTTTCCAAGATATTATCGTTCCACATACGTAGTCCTTTTATGGTTTTGTGTATTCACGCAGCTTTGCGTCTGTTAGAAAACCCATGCATTTTACAGGAAACCTCTGGGTTGCAGACCTGGATGCCCATCCAACTAAATGTGACCCTGGACAGGCTCCTTCACCTCCCAGAGCTGTGGTTTCTTGGTCTGTAAAGTAAAGCGCACAGTGTGGGTGCAGAGCAAAGACCCAGGTGAGGCATCTCTGGCTCAGAAGGCATCTCATCTTGGCACCAGGTGCCTGCTGTGCCTGAGCAAAGTGGACCTTAGGAAGGTGAGATGGAATTGAGCCCAGGGCTTCTCTGCTGCTGAATAGATTCACAAGACAAATACACACACATGCAAACAAACACACATATGCATACAGATTCATTCACACACATGTGCATGCACAACACACACTCCAGAGCCCTGGCCCGCAGAGCACACATATCTGGATCATTCCATTTACCTGGGGTTCTTCTCCAAACCTTCCTCTCCATGGTGAATGTCTGCAGCATCTGCAGAGTCAATGGAGTGAGCCAGCTGTTATAGTTGAATATATGACAGAAATGCGTTCCTCCATCCCTGCCCCCTCCTGGCCCAGTGTTATTCAGGTGACCGCTCCTTTAAAAAGGGAAAGATTCATTCTCATGCCCCTGCCCATCCTTGTCACCTCTTCCGCTTCTTCCCTCCACTTCCTACTTCCTTCCTTCTTTGGGGACAGTCTTCATAGAATGGAGGCAGGACACCTGAGCGCGTCTGCCTCGGGGAACTCCATGTTGCAGATCAGGGGAAGTCCAGTGTTGAAACTCCACCCCTGAGGCCCCAGCACCCCTCCAGTGCCCTGAGTCTTGGACATCACCAGATGCACACCCAGCCTGGGCCAGCTGACCTGGAGCCCATCCTGCTTGGGGCGGCACAGCCAACAACTTCCCTGGGAAATGATCATGGCAGAACACCACGTTGCACCTCAGTCACTGTGTAACTTGGATCCCTCACCCCTTGACAGGACCATGCACAGTGGTGCCCTGCAGTTACTTTATGGTGGATGGGGCAACTCAAGAACCCGGAGGACTTTCTTTATTGCCCAGAAAGGGCCACATGACTTGGCTCACCTACCACTGGCAGCCACCCCAACCTGATGCCCCCTTCACCATGGCCTCTGCCAGCTCGGGTTCCTTGGTGTCCTCTGGACTATTTCAGTTCGTCCTACTTTACTTGCATGCTCTGGGCACAAGTGGGTGAGATTCTGTCACGCACCTCCCGCTCAGGGCTAACGTGCCCACTCCTGTTTGAGAGGCCTGCTGTCCATCTCACACTCCTGCTACGGACACCTCAGATTAATCCAGTCTCCCATCTGCTCACATTGCCTGTCTGTGTCCTCTGTTGGCAAGGGAAACAACAAACAAAAAGGCTCTTCAGACTGTGCTGGATTCCTCCCATCTCCACAATTCTTGTTCATTTGAAAGTCAAGATTATAGAGAAAGGCATCTTCTATCATCCGCTTGACTCCCCAGATGACCACAGTAGTCACAGTCAGAGAGTGCCCCTCCATCTGTGTCCTGTACATGTCAGGGGCTCAAGCAATTGGGCTGTGGAGCCCTTCTTGCGCTGCTATTTTCCAGGCACATTAGCAGGAAACTGCATCAGAAGTGTGACAATCAGGACTTGAACCAGTGCTAAAAGGATGTTGGTCTCGTAGGTGAGAGTTTAACTTGCTACACTACAATGCTGCCAAATCCTCTCTTTTTCATAATCTAGCATCAGCATCTTCAGGGTCAATATTCCTTGGAATTCTTAAAATTCCAAAATCCAGGAACTCCACAAGTCATTTCTCCCTGAATACACTCTGAACTGGGAGAACTTTTGGCTAAGAAGAGAGAGCAACAGAGATGTTGGATGACTCTGCAAATCTCCACAACCAATAGATCCAAGCTGGGCCAAAGCCAGCAGCCAGTAGCTTAATCTAGGTTTTCACCTTGAATGACTGAGATCCAACTACTTGAATCATCACCTTGGCTTTCTAAGGTGTGCATTTGTGGGAAGCTGGAATTGGGAGCTGAGTTAAAACTTAAACCCAGCCACTACCATATGGGATGAAGCATATTAACCATTAAGGCAAATGCTTTTCCCTTTTTTCGAGAGTTAAAAAATTGCAGGGAGCACAGTTTGGAAAACAGACTGTCAAGGTTTAAATAGCAATTCTACCATCCAACTGCTGAGTGAACACAGGCAAGTTGCGAGATCTTTTTGAGTCTAAGTCCACATATGAGGACACAGGTGTGACAAGCGTGGAGTCCGAGAGTCAAGTGGCCAGAGCACCAGACACTGATAGAGTCGTTAGTGTTGAGAAGTGCAACAGGCATCTCTGGGCCAACCGTTGTCAGCAGAGGCAAGTGGGAGTCCAAAGAAATGACACCTTGTGCAACGAGCACTGTCTCAAAGTGGAAAAGGAAACCCACGGAGTCCTTTGCTTGGCTGTCCTGGCACACAGCCTTTGTTCCTCCGGCACATGCAGGCAGTGTCATCACCCCTGCCCAGCACCCTGACAGTAAGGCCCATCTCACCATTGGAGGCTTGCTGCTCATCTTGTAAGGCTGACCTGACCACTGCACCTGCAGCCAGGAGCCTCTGAGGTGACTACTGGGAACCCAGATGTACTTGGAGACTAAGATGCACACCAGGTTTACCCGACATGGTGCAAAAGAGATATGAAATATCTCATAGTAGCTTTACCTCCAGAAGTAAAATTATACTTTGATACATTGGCTCAAAAAAACATATTATTAAGTTATTGTCACAAGTTTCCTTGGTACCCTCTGCTGAGCTCTATCTCTCCACATCACCTTAAGAGAAGCCTGGGGTCTGACATCCATCCCTGCCTCTGTGTGGGACCTGCAGCTGAAGATGAAACAAGGATGTAGTCTTCAGGGTGGAGCCTGTGATGTGGGATCACTCCACCTGCCTCCACTGTGGTCTACTATGCTCAGGTTGCTATTGCCACCACTTGGATACGTCCAGTGAAACAGAAGATGCAACCTGGTAGGGGCAGGGAAAGCCTGGGGTTCACAGAGAATGACCTCCAAGGCTAGGAATAGCTGCCCAAAGCAGACAGGGTGTTCACCACATGTGCCTCTCTTCTATGTCAGGTGATGGGCCACGTGGGTTGTAACCCCCGTCCCCCACCCGGAGAGCATGTGTTGATGGCTGTCCCATTTCTAAGGCTGCTCTCCTGTTCAGTCCCTACTCATGTCAGTGCATCACACTCACCGCACACCTACAGAATGACAAGTGGCAAAGAGAGGCACCAGTCCAGGGTCAGTTGGGAAATGTCCTGAATCAACTGTCAAGTATACCTCTGTAGGCCTTAAGCACCCAGGTTTCCCTGAATCACTGTCTCAAGAGGAGGTGATGAGGTGCCCAAACCCATGGCTAACCCCAAGCTAGCAGGATAAGGGAAGACCCTGGCAACAGAGCAAGAGGGATGAGAGCGCTTTGCGAGGTTCCTCTAGAGAATCATTCACTTGGAAGCATTGCTGATTTTCTTTTCTACTCTCCTTATGAGCTTATTCAATGGGGTTTCCTGAGAATCCCATGGAGATCTTGGCACGCACTCTCAAGGGATACAGAGGCCAAACCCAGACTCCCTACCAGCAGCACCTGGAGAACAGATGCTACTTCCTGTAGGCTGGTGCTGGGTCCATGTGAGGAGTCAGACAGAGCAGGGCCACTGTGGACATCTCTACCTGAGAGTACCCAGAGAACACCTGAGCAGAGCGTGCCCAGGCAGGCCGGACCCAGGGAAGGGGTCAAAGTGTATCAGTGCAGGAATGTAGCCAAGGGACTTGGCCCTGATGCTACCAGAGGGCACCAGCACCCTTTTTCTGCAATAAAGTCCCCTTGACAGGACCCAGATGGAGGCTGGAAAATGGTCCATGCAGCAGTCAAGGGACCACAGTGGAGTCAAGGGGCAGGGTAGTTGTGGGGAGGAGTAGGTCCAGCTGCCAGTGCAGAGGACACAAGGAGCAGGGGAGAGACTGAGGCCATGGCTAGGTAAGGGTGAGACAGAGGGTGGGAGTTGGAGGAACATGAGATTGATTTTCCTAGCCTGGGAAGAGCTGAGTGGCTCTACCTGTTGCTGTAACTGAACCAGTGCCAAGAAGTGAATCGATTTAGGACAGTGGGACAGCACTCACTGACACTAAACCCTCAAGGAGAAGGAAGAATAGGACCATCGAGAGCACTAGGGGATTAACACTGGGAAGTGGATTTATTTCACTGAGAAAGAAAAGGAGAGGGGAGAGGGGGAGGAAGGAGTGGAAAGTTGAAGAAGAGATGGCAAGAGGGAGGGATGAGAGTGGGAGAGAGAGAGAGTGGAATGTGAGTGAAGAAGAGGGAAACTGGAAAGGGGAAGAGGAAGAAATGGGGTGCAAAGCAGGGGAGGAAGAGAGGTAAAGGAAGATGGGAGTAGGGCAGAAGTGTAGGGGCCAAAGGAGGACTCAGTTGCATGTGTTTGTAGATTGAGGCCGAGACATTTGTGTGAGTCTCTTAATGAGTTACCAAAACAAGAGCATTGATGGTCATGAGGACACCCCATAACTCTGAGGGAGGCACAGGGGAGGTGCATCACTGTGCTACTCGCCTCCCCACCTCCTTGGCAGGGATTTGGGGCAAGGACACGTAGAGGTGATTGGAGCTTCCGTGTAAGACACTTGCTGCGTGTGTACACACAGCTGCCAATACCAGCTACAGAGCAAACTGCATTACACCTTTTGGGCAGGAACAGGGAGGAGAATGCCGTCACAGAGAGTTGGTGCTTCTTACCCGTGTCTGAGCAGGGCAGCATCCAGACGATCGCACAGTCCTGCCCGGCCTTGGGGCATGGCAGCTTCGGCACAGAAACTGCTGCAGAGTTAATCACCCAACACAGCAATGATATTCTGCAATTAAGTGAACTCAATCTAGTCTATAAAACAGAGCTAGCAGGACCACTTACTAAGTCGGGACAGTTTTATTTCCAAAATACTTACTCGTTCCCCATGCCTGATACTTTCCAGCTGACAGACCTGTTCTTTGCTGTAACGCAGCCCCTCTTTCATCCTTCCTCAAAAAATAAATTGCCTAAACAAATAAAAAAAATAGCTTGGATTGCAAATTGTGAAGTTTTCCAATCCTGTGGCAAGGAGCCTGTTCACAATATGCTATTTTAACGTAAGTCCATAAAGAAATATAGAAGGGCATTAATTTTGGGTCATCATTAGCATATACTGTACAAAAAGCTACAGGGTATTCAATTAATTTTACACCGTAATTATAGAGTGGGAGTTCTGCACATAAATCAACTCTTTTTTTTCTCCTTTAATCTAATAGAAAATGCCATTTTCAACCAGGGTTCCAATGGAGGATGAAGACTTACTGCCCAGCCTCGGGGATTGGCAGACTAACAGGTTGTTGGAGAGCTTCAATCCCAGAAGCACTTTGCAAATTTCTCACATCTGGGAAATCACAGTTACACTGCATACAGCCATTCCCATTTTTTTCCCAGCTGCCATCTGACATGAAGAGCTGGACACCTAAATGCCACGTAACAGGAAGGGTCACTCGTTCATCCCGCAAGATGTAACAGCTAAGAGGAGTTGCCTCATTTTGTAAGCAGCCGCTCAGATCTACACACGCAGGCAATCCCCACATTACTGCTGAAGAACACGGAGATGGAGCTCATGAGCGGCAGGAGGCGAAGTCAGGCCTTCGGGGACAGTGCTACAAAGGGGAGCAGTGAAGCTGAGTGTATTTATCTACATCGTGGTTTGGGGACCACCAGGCTAGGGAGACATTTCTCAAGGTTACTCTTCGCTTGTTTTTACACAGCCCATTTCCAGGTGCTCACAGAATACCTGAATGCCCAGTGGGCTGACTCAGTTTCTTTCTCATCTGACTCCAAACTGAATGCTGCACTTCTCTCTGAGTATAGTGCCAGACAGGAGCTCTCCCTTAATGAACCTTCCCTGTTTGCCTCTGAATACACGTTTCCATGAAAATGTCCCCAAATCTCCAAGGCTGTGACTGTGGTTGTGGCGTTCTTCTTTCAGTATGTGGGTGCCACCTTTCACTTCTGTGAGTCGCAGCTTCTCTGCTCCTAGTCCTCCCCGGGTTTCAGAAGCAGATGGTTGTCTAACTGGCTACTCAGTTACTGGCCCCTAGGGCAAGCTCTCCATTGACACTCAGGTGAATGTCCCATTAAGGCCAGGGCAGTTTGCCTGTGCTACCCCCTCTGGGAAAATTAATCTCAAAGAAGAGCAGGCCTTTGCTGTGGAGAGCCACACCTGGTGACATGTGCTGGAGCCGTAAACCAGGCTACGCTGGGTGCCCACTCTCTCTTTCTGTGTGTGGTGGAACCTATTTCCCTGGTGTTTTTGTCAGTTACTCAAGAGTACAACAAGCTACCAAGGAATGGGAGAGAGGCTGAGTTAGCTCACAGTTCTGGAGGCTGAGAGTCCAAACGGAGAGAGGCAGACTCTGGCAGATAGCAGAGAACATGAAGGAATGATTGATTGTGAGCCAAGCAGCAGAGAAGAATGGACCCAAACACAGGATTTGGTCATCCTCCAGTCAGAAACTTGAGAGGCCACATGGGAAATGTCTTCGAAGAATCCTTGAGCCTTCCCACAAGGCCCAGATCCTCACGGTTCCTCCACATTTCAGTAGCAAAGCCCTGGCAACCCAGTCATAGCATGGGATTTCCACCCAGTGCCTGTGGAAAAACGCTGCTCCTGACTCTAACATCCTCTCTCTGCCCATATAGTACCTGGGACCTGCCAAGGGGGCCCTTCCAGTAACTGCCGGGTTCCTTTCCCATGCTGAGACCCTGTCCACTCAGGGCAGTTCATGGCAGGATGGGAACCTACCCTACGCTGTAGACCACAGCCACTGGAGGGGCTTTCTGTGACTTCCCAAAGTCTGCCTAAGTCCTCTCCACCTCTTCATTCACCCAACAGATACCATTAAGTTCAAGGAGAAACAGAAGTGGCCACTGTCCTGCCCAAGGGTGCAGCTCCCACTCTGGTCAGTTATTCTTCCTCCAATCACCTGTGTACACCTACACACAAAGGCAAGCATGGGCCTGGACAAACGCCTGACCCAGGACTGCAAACAATGCACACAAAAATGCACAAGACACATGCATGCAGAAACACGCCATCAGAAATGTACCTCCATTCACACATGTATACATACATGCACACAAAGGCACAGAAATACACTCGTGTACACACAGGCACATGGATATGCTTGTGTACATGTGTGGACTTGCAAAAACAGAGCCTGTATACACATGCACACAGAAACACGTCTACAGAGATGTACCTCCATTCACACACGTATATATACATGCACACAAAGGCACAGAAATACACTCATGTACACACAGGCACATGGATATGCTTGTGTACATGTGTGGACTTGCAAAAACAGAGCCTGTATACACATGCACACTGCGATAGTTACACAGGACAGTCCCATGTCAAGATCGTCCTCCACTCTGCCACCTGATTCTTTCTGCTCCCTTCCCCCAGAGATTTATAAAATCTTTACTCCCTACCTGTGGGAATCCCCATCTATCCCTAGGGGGAATGAGTACCCACCACCACACTGACCCCATGTAGAAGACATAAGAAACCTGTGAGTAATTGTGTCCTTGAGTCCTGGACATGACCAGCTGGACACTGGGATTCCTAGTGATGGATGAAAAAAAAAATTAAACACTTATTGTTTCCAAGAGTGGAAGAGAACAGTTTTAGAACAGTCAGGCTTGGATGTATTCCAGCCAGCAGCCAAGGTTCTGGGTGCTGGTCTGCAGACTAGCTGAGACTGACACAATCCATTCATCCCAGGACCCTTTCCTCTGCCCTCTGCCTCCTACCCGGGACCTTAGCCTGGATGCTGCTTGGAAACCACAATCCTGAACTCCAATGCATCAACACCCCATCAATCTAAAGCAAACCCATGTGTGCTGCAATAGTCTGCACATACTGATGCACCTGGCCCAGAGTGCCAGGGCACTTGGTGGCAGCGAGACAGCCTGTGTGAGTCACCTGGTGTGTGAGTCCCCACCCAAGTGTGTCAGTCCTTGGGTATGTGATCATGCTCTGTGAGTCATCTGCTGTGAGTCCACCCTGGATTCTGTCCTCTGGGCCTCGCAATCCCACAGCAACCACCCAGCCTCTTGTTCAGTGCAAATATTTGTGTTCTGCCCCATGTCTCTCCACTGCACTGTCTTGGGAGCCATTCCTTGGTGCCTCTGGAGGATATATAGATCCCCTCATTCATACATGTTGAGTTTCCCAGGCCTGGACCATGGTGCCATATGGGGCAACCTTCAATAAAATAATCAGTTCATGCGTTCAATTGTCATGTGAAGGTTGGGGTGGTCTGAGGTTGAGCCCCAAGATTGAAGGACAGGCTGGCCTGAAGGTCTACATGCCAGTGTTCTCCATGAGTGCAGGCAGGAAGCAGCTTGTGCTCAGGAACCCACTGGGAGAGAGAAGGAACAAGGATGGGTCCCATGCATGCCCACATGCTGAGTGAAATGAACGGCAGTTGTGCCCAGGAAGAGGGTGTCCCCAGTCAGGTTCTGATTCTGTTCAGAAGTTGGGGGGGCACAGGCAGGATTCTGGGTCATCTCCCTTTTCAGTTATTCTCCTAGGACACATATGAGGAGGAGGAGGAGACAAGTGAGGTCCTTTTCCAGTGAGGAAGTTCCCACCCTTTCTCCTTCCTGATCATCCAGAACTTGTTTCACTGTAAAGAACTCCATGAACCAGTAGCCTACCAGAATCTTTCCTCTTCCCCCCCTCTCTCATGTGTATCTCCCTATCATCTGTCTGTTGATTTATCACCCATCCACCTCCTTCCCTCCAGCTCTATATCCCTCCTTCCATTCTAATTTCAGGCTGTCAGTCTTTTCCCTATGACCAACTTAAATGATGCATTGGTTATCAACTTGCTCCATTCAGAAACTAAAGCGTGAGTAACATAAGTAAGGCACAAGTCTTAGTTTCAGTTCCTCCTCCTGCTGCACTTCTCAGCGCTCATTTTCACTGTTTGCAGTTGAGATCCAGCTGTCTCATCCTCCTGGGTGCATTCTTGGAGTTTTCAACTTTTCGCTTTCATTTTCAACCAGCAGCAGGCAACACACATTACTAACATTTGGCTTCATGAACTCTTCCACTTGAATGAAGAATTCATTGCTCAGTCAGCTATTTTATTGTGGGCGGCATTATAACCAAACAGTTCACGCCGCATCTCACAGACATGCCTCCAGACTCCCAGGTAGATGGTGGGATGCTGCCCAGTGTTGGTGAAAATCCAGTGTGACTCTGAGAAAAAAAAGTAGCCCAGGTCATTCTGAGGTGCTTGCTAGATGTGCATCTATTGCCGTAACACAATGGCTGAGGCATCTATAAAGAAAAAGATTGGTCTACTTTGCCTCTTCAGTGTAAGGTTGTGGGTCTGTCTGCTGGCCAGGTCCCCTGTGGCTCAGAGTAGCTCATGGCAAGAAACAAGGAGCACGGCTGAATCTGTGTGTCTCCTTCTGCTAAGAAAGCCACTGTGGCACAATCACGGAGGTGTACCATAACTACTTGTACCAAACCAATTGCCTCCCCAAAGGTGCCACTTCTCAATACTGGAATTAGGTTGAGTATGCCACCTGACACTTGACAATAAGGATTAAATGTCATAATCCGAAGCCTTTGGGGACAGCAGACCACATTTAAACTATAACCGACTCTACAAGCTTGGAGTTCAGAGGAGTTAATGATGAAAATGTAGATCTGAGAATCACCATGCTCTTACCTATGTATGTACAGAGAAATAGGAATAAAAATAAATGATGCATGCATGCACCCTGGATTTTTTTTTTAACTTAGAATCTCTTAAATGAGACCTTTCCCAGGTTGGCATTGTGGCAGGGTGTGATAACTCATGGCCTGCAGCACCATCATCGTATGTGAGCACAGTTTGAATATTGGCTGTTCTGCTTCTGATCCATGTCCCTGCAAACACAGCTGGGAAAAGAGCCTAAGTGGCTCAAATGCTTGTGTCTCTGATACCCACCTGGGAGACCTGGTGGGATTCCAAGCTCCTGGTTTCTGCCTGGCCTAGCCTCAGCCACTGCAGCTATCTGAGGAGTGAGCCTGTGTTTAGTGGATGCACTCTCTCCCTTCCTCTCTCTGTCCCTCTCTCTATCCATTCCCACCTCCTCATCCTCTTGCTGTCCGTGACACTGTCAATCGATTAAATAAATACTTTTTTAAACATGCAACATTTTTCAAGCTAAACCCAATGCTTGAGAATCTGTTGCTCTGAAAACTCCTTCTGTGCTTCTCACCCCTGCCCTCCCACCATGACAGTCATTGCCTTCTGAACCTCCAGTCCCCAGGAGAAACCGTGCCTCCTGCAGTGTGCTGGAGAGAAACTGACTCCCCAGCTGCCCACGCTGTTCTGAGCCCACTTCAGGGCTGCCACGCTGCTTAACTATGCATTAAATGGGCCTGTGCCTCTTTCATTATAGTCACCTTGAAATATTAAAGAAGGTTATTAATTTAGGTTCATCTTGAACCAGTTCAAAGCCTAAGCACTAACGATTTGAGCCACTTGACAATATTTGAAACTTTCTTTTATACAAAGCTTTCTCTCTCCCTCAGTCCTCTGTCACCACTCCACAAGCATGGACTCTGAAAGGATGTTAGGAGCTGCCCTGCTTTCAGAAATCCTTAGAGTACATTCCAGAAGCCTACAGAGGTCTGGCCTCATTGTTTTCTCTCAGTACAGGCAAACAACCATTGTAAAATATTTGGGGTCGTCTGTTTCTAACAGGCATGAATGTTGTCTGTGCACATCGGCAACTTAGCAATGTGGAATTTAAATATTTCATCACCTGGGTAACTGCATTTAATGTATGAGTCCCAGCTTGAATTAAGTATTTATTGTGTATCCTTTGCTGAGTCCAATTTTTAAGACTAGGCAATTATCAAGTGTTCAAAGAGTGACACCAGGTCCCCAACTGCTGAAGGCTTGACTGATCAAAGGTGACTTAAAAGCAGCATAAAGCTGAAGAATGAAGCTGCTCACTGTTGGTGTAACTAACAGAGAGCTACTTCATTCAGCACTCTATGGCAACGGGGGCCATGATTTTTCAAAGATCAAAAAAAAAAAGTATTATGGGAACAATATGCAATTCTCTTGGCAAGACCCTGTTGCAAGGTCATAGGCCCTGGTGAAACACTGCATTGACGTACCCAGGGCCTGGATGGCTCTGCTACCTTGAATAGTGAGAAATTAACTTAGCCAGATGCTGGGAAAATAAAGAAGGAGCAGCCCATCGCATACCCAAACAAAACATATAATGCTCTCTGCATAAAAAAACACACTGATCAGATTCAAGCACTTTCCATTCTCTGTTTAAGCTGAATTTTCTTGACACTCTCTCTTCTCTTCCCCTCCTTTGGTCTCTTGTTGGGAGTGGTCCTCACCCTGTCTGATCTTCTCAATGCTTTCTTCACTTGTCTCATTTGTCATTGCCTGTCCTCAGAAAGCACCTACTGTCCCTCTCCCTGGGCCAGCATATCTCAGCCTATAAATTCACCACCCTATCACTCAGGGATTCTTACTTTCCTGGGCTCTTTTGACTATCAGTGGAAAATTTTGAGTGTGACATCTAGAAATGACTGCACAGATGCACTAACACACAGCTTTTGCATTCATTTTAGGGAAGGTGCTGATTGAGAGTCCCCCTCCCATCTGAATACCAGCAACTATTGGCTCCCTGCAAATGAGCAGGGAGTCATAGAGTGTCATGAACGCAGATTTTAGATTCCATCAGATCAATCCAGCACCCTTCGAGTGTGCTTGGGAGGCAGCACAGAGAGACTAAAATACTCAAGTCCCCATCACTCACAAGGGAGCCCCACATGGAGTTACCTGATCTTTATGCGAAGTCTCTAATTACCTCAATAGCCATGTGTGCTGTCCTTTTCTTCTGCCAGTGTTACAATTTTACATCTCACATTTAGTTCTTTTTTTAAAGATCCATTTATTTTTATTGGAAAGGCAAATATACAGAGAGGAGGAGCGACAGAGAGGAAGATCTTCTGTTTGCTCCCCAAGTGGCCTCAACGGCGAGAGTTGAGCCAATCCAAAGCCAGGAGCCTCTTCCAGGTCTCCCACACAGGTGCAGGGTCTCAGTGCTTTGGGCCGTCCTCAACTGCTTTCCCAGGCCACAAGCAGGGAGCTAGATGGGAAGTGGAGCCACCGGGATTAGAACCAGTGCCCATATGGGATCCCGGGGCTTGTTCAAGGCGAGGACTTTAGCCATTATGCTATCGTGCCGGGCCCTTCCCTGTAGTTCTTTAACACAGCTGTGTTCCTCAGTTGTGTGTGGGTTAACTTAGGCAACTTCCCCTGTATCATCTAACTTGCTGGTCTATGTGCACCTCTCAACAAATGTCACAAACACAGGTGTGTTCTCAACCACGTCCACTCATCCATTGGTCTCTTTGTCTGTGTTAGACAAGCAGATTCTGTTTTTACTATGACTTTCAAACATTTGTGAAAATGTGTATCATTAAAAGACTATGCAATGATTTCCATTTTTTATATCAATCTGAGGTTACCTATTAATTCCATTTACCTCCAACTGTTCTGAAGTACCCTTCTACAGTGACATGGCACTTTTAAATACACAGTATGGAACATTGTCCCCCCTTCTTCTCCCTTGCCTCAAACCATCATAATTATTTGTAAATATTTATGCTTCTATATGAGTAAAAGAATAATTCTTTTGAAAGCCTCACAATATCAAGTTAGTGTTTGCATTGGAAATGTATCGAAAGCACGGATTAAAGGAGTATTGAAATCTTTATGAAGTCAATTTATTCCATCAAGGACATTTACTCCAAATCTTTATTTTCTTTAATTAAGCTTTATAAATATCTCTAATTGATATTTTGTGTGATCTCTGTCAATTCTTAGCTACTTTATTAAACAACTGTGAATATGCTGTGTTCCATTATATCTGTGGATGGTTATTGATGCTGTGCCCAAATACCATTGATTTTAGTAAATATAGTTTATATGTAGTGTTATTTTATATGTAGACTTATTATATGTAGACTTATTTATTTTCTGTTGATTCTGCTGCGTTTCTTATTTAGAAAGCCATCTACATATGGAACTGTATACAATATTTCAAACTTTGGTCATTTTCTTGTCTGCAAGTATTTTTCAGATCCATTCATACTATGTAAAATTTAGCACTAAAATAAGTGATCCTCAATTTCAGAGTATCCAAAGATTCTTCATTAAGCGTGATGGTTGCTTTACGAATTCATTTGTAAAATCCATCAGGTTAAAGGAGTTCTATTCTAGTTGAATCTTACTCAAATATTTTCCAATGTTAGATGGCTGTTGAGCCATCAGAATGTATCGATTCAGAGTGACAGGCACATCAAGTGTCAACAGGGACATGGAACACCGTTCACTGTGAACCAACACCACCCTGTCCATAGACACTGTCACTTCCTGTCTCAGTCATCTCACAGACACTGTCACTTCCTATCTCAGTCAGCTCAGGCTGCCATGACAAAATATGCTCGGCTGGACAGTTTCAGCAGCAAACCTTTGGAACATACATTTGATCGGGCAATTATATCACCCACTTCATGTACATTTCACTACGTGAAAGTCTCTGGGTTCCATTCTCAGTTGCGGCTCTCAGCAGTGCAGATCCTGGCGAGCAGAGGTGAAGTGTGGCTCAAGAGATTGGGTCCTTGGAGGCATGTTCATATAGGTGTTGATTCATGTCCTAACTGCTCTCCTTCCAATCCAATGTGCCTGCAAAATCAATGGGAGGTAGCTCCAATGCTTATGGTCCTGCATCCACATCGAGACCTGGAAAAAGATCTGTAATCCTGGCTTCCACCTGACCCAGCTCTAGCCATGTGGTCATTTCTGGAGTCAGTCAACGGATGGGAGTTCTCATTCGCTCTCTCTTTTCTTCTTCTTCTTCTTCTTCTTCTTCTTCTTCTTCTTCTTCTCTTTAACTCTGTCTCTAGCCTGAACAAAACATTTTTAGGATTATTTATTTATTTATTGACAGATTTACAAAGAGAAGGAAAGATAGAGACAGATTTTCCATCTGCTGATTCACTCCCCAAGTAGCCGCAACAGCCAGAGCTGAGCCAATCCAAAGCCAGGAGCTAGGATCCAGAAGCTTCTTCCCAGTCTCCCACATGCAAGCAGGACCCCAAGGCTTTGGGCTGTCCTTGACTGCTTTCCCAGGACACAAACAAGGAGTTGGAAGGGAAGTGGAGCAGCCCGGATACAAACTGGTGCCCATATGGGATCCCAGCACATGCAAGGCAAAGACTTTAGCCACTAGGCAATCACACCGGCCCCTGAGTAAAACATTTTTTTAAAAAACTTGGGTCTCCACCATCTACAGGAGATAACTGAATTTTATTCTCAGTTCTTGGTTTCACCTTCATCCCACCTCAGGGCATAGAGTTTCTCTCTCTCTCTCTTTTTCTCTCTATCTCTGACTCTCAAATAAAGAAATAAGTTAAACACAAAAGATTTATACAATATTAACAGAAAGCAGAATATTGGGCTATACTGTTGTGATAATATGTGGGAAACCAGTGTGGGTAGGAATGGGGGTTTGGAAAGGGAAATCTTTGTGCCCATGGATCCACATTATGAAATAATTTTTAAAGTCTTTATTTTATTTTTTCACATTAAAATATTTTGTTTTGTTTTATTATACAGTTCCGTAGGCTCTGGGCTTACCTGTGCCCTTCCCCAAGGCCCCTCTTCTAACCCATTCATTTCCCCTCTAGTTTTACAATGGGTGTCCTTCATGAGCTGTCGTAAGTCCATCATGCTGTTATTGAAATGTCTCCCAATAATGTAGACATGAACAATGTCAAAGAGTCCATCATCCACTGTTAGGATAGTTGCAGTTCTTTCACTGGGAGTCCATCTTTGGTCTGTTTGCATAGAAACATATCGTACTTTGTCTCCAGAGCTGAACCAATCAGCCTCTGCTACACTTCCATTACACATATATCCCCTAAAATACAGAGCCAAGTGGCACAGTAGCACAGTCCTCAACAAGGTGAAAGGACTGAGTTTTCATCAACATGGAGTTAACATGTTACAAAAGTACTAATGTATCATAAGCATGATAAAATTTGGAACCAGAAATTGTTAAAAATAATAAAATAGCAATGGGGGAATCTCAACTGAACTTGAACTGTGGTTATGCAACAAGGTGGAGGAATCCACCATGGTGGGAGGGATTGGGGAGGGGTGGGGAGAATCCCAGTACCTATGAAACTGTGTCACATAATACAATGTAACTAATGAATTTAAAATAAAATTAAAAAAAAAAATAATAATAATAATAAAATAGAAAGTGATCAAAAGCACAATCAAAATAGAATAAAACAAAAACAATAGAAGCAAATTTTTGAAAGTGTCTTCAGAGGTGCTTGCTGCAGTTCTGGGGTATGGAGGCCTGGGATGGTTTTTCCAGCAGAGATCCTGGTGAGATCCACCACTCTGGTTCATAAATGATAGTCTCTTGGCTATGTCTGTGTGTGGAAGCAAGCCCCCTCAGCATCCTTACAAGGGTTCTCATCATATCCTTGGAGCTCCTGCACAGGGTCCTTGTCAATCCTAACTTCCTCCCAGTGGTCCCACCTGATGACACCCCCATGTTTAGGAAGTGGGTGCGGCCCACCCACAGTTCTCCACCTCTTCCATGCTCCTCTCCCCAGCTTCACTGTGCCTTCCACACCACCTGCGCACACCAGCACTCCTTTTCAGAGGATGAACCTCATGCATACAGGTCCACTTTGGCCAACAGAGAGCCAGGAGATGCACAGAGCATAAGCTGTGCACCCACTGGATGGCCCTCAGCCAAGGACTAACAGGTTTACAAAAGCCAGCAAACTTGCTCTGGTCAGGAACACTCCAAGATACAATTTGTGTCCCCAAGTTTTCTTACAAAATAATAAGGATTTGGCCTTCAATCCCACCTCATCTTGGCATCTGCCTCTTGCTTGCTGCCTCCCCCACTTTCTTATCTTTTTCTCCTGAGGGCATATCCTGCATAAATCTCATGGAGCTGAACACTTCTCTTGGCTCTGCTTCTGATCTAAGACAGTCACATTTGGGACATAATAACATCTATAAAAGCTGGAAATACACAACAGTCATAGTAACGGCTCCACTTCTGGGAACATACAGATGTTATATGTCGTTAGGACAAAGTTACCAACAACAGCAACATGCTTGATAGTTTCAAACCCCAAGCAACCCATATATGTGTTTCACATTCTATGAAGGGATAAATGAAGTTTGCTTTTCACACAAATCATCACACACAGTCACAAGAATGAACAACCATCTCCACCCTGCTAAATGGATAGCATTTCTGGGGTAATTATGTTATTATGCAGTTTTGTGGGCTTTAATGCTAAGAAGGGGAGATGCTTCCAAGCACAGAGGAAAAGGCAACCTTCCCTTGCCCCCACCATTCAAATAAAGAGGATCCACTTCTGATCACAGTATCACTTTTCCCCCACACAGATACTTAAGAGTCCAGTGCTTTTGTTGAATAATAGACCTGTGCTCTGCGGATCTGATGCTGGGATGGTGGCTGCTCTCAGCAGCGAATAATGACTGTGATAATCAGGTTGTAGATGCTGTCTGCTTCTATGCTTCCAGTAAGAGAAAATGAGCTATGCCCAGGAATACTTTATCTAAGCACGCCATTCATTACTATTTTACAGTGTTATTTATGTGTAAGCACAGACACAGAGAAAATGAGAGAGAGACAGAGAGAGAGAGACCGAGAGAGAGACAGACACAGACAGAAGAGAGTATTCCATCCATTGGTTCATTCCCCAAATAATTTGCTCTCCAACTGGTTGCAATGGAAGATTTTGGCCAAGTCGAAGCCAAGAGCCTGGGATTCCATGAGTCTTCTTTGTGGGTGTCAAGGACACAAGTACTTGGTCATCTTCTGCTGCATTGTCAAGTAAATTAGCAGGTGCTAGGATCAGAAACTGCACAGCCAGGCCTTGGACAGGCCCTCTCATGGGTCGCCAGCATCCGTGGTGCCAGTTTAACCTGCTGCACTATAATGCTGACCTCCCAGCAATAAATTATAAAATACAGGATACTGTACTGCATCAAAATTTTCTCTTCATCTACTGATACAATTTCATTGAGATTTTTCTTTTGAGTGTTGTGCCCTATTTACACTGTTAAGATAAACCTTCCTTTATGTTGAATGAGCAGGACATTGGATGCTAGATCTGGTTATAATGTTTATAAACAAAATAAACCCACAGATTTCTGGTTCTGTTCCCTTCTTCTATGGTTTGGCAGTTGTGGTCAAATTGGGAGCTGGGCAACTTGATATCCATTTCTACTTTCCTGGAATAACTGAGCTAAAAAGGGAATTTGCCCTTACTTGTCATTTAGTCGAATGCACTGATTCTCTGGTTTGTTTACATGTGAGAGGATTGTAATAACCCTTTCTCATTATTTTGTGTACTTGTGGTTTCTACTTGTTACTTCCTAGGTTCTTTTTTTTTTTTTTTTTTAAGAAATGTGTCATTGTGGTCAGAACATTTGAGTTTATTCAAATACTTATTTTTTCTCATAATTTCATGGTTTTTAATTTTCTTCTGTTTAAAACTCTTACCCTCCTGGGATTTATTTGGGGGCAAAGTGAGCTTACAATTCTAGCTTTATGTTTTTCCACATGACTACCGAGTTGTCCCACATCACTTGCTGAATAAAACATCTTTTCCTGGGGGAAGATGATTGATGTCGCAGGGGAGTTGTGACTGGCAAGTGCATTCATTGCTCACTCCAACATAAATGGGGTGAGATGCTGAGACAGAAGACTGTGCCCTCCTGCCACTTCCTCCACAACAAAAGAAGCCAACATCCAGATAAGCCTGCCCACCCGGGACCCCTAGTGGGCTGTCTCCTGAGACAGAGCCCTCACAGGAGACCCGCCATGTGGAATCCATCACACTGCAGGCAGCTCAGGAAAACCACAGACTGCAACATTTAAGACAGGAAGTTTTCAGAACAACAGAGCTGGTATGCTTTTGTTGTTTTCCTCTGAGCTTTGCTCTGCAATGTCATAAAAAATAAGCAGGTGATTTTCCCAAAGTCAGAAAGTGCCTGAGAAGTGTTTTCAGAAACTCAGGCTTGCAACTCTGCTAGGGAAAATCCCCAAGGCCCCAGGTAACCAGGTGCTTGTCTTTGGCTGCAGCCGAAAAACAGCAAGTCCCAGTGTGGGGAAATGGAGATGTCCCATTGGGATAATTTACATAACACGACTTTGAGGAGCCCCTGCCACTTAAGGTAAGTCAACAGAAGAATGACATTTCCTCAATGTTGTCCTTCAGGTCAAAACAAAAGTACTGGGTTGCTTCAGCCAAGCTAAGAGCCTCTCTGGAAACAGTTACGACACAGCCAGCACAACCAAGCAGCCCAAGAATTAACTTGCCCCTAATTTTAACGTTGAGGTCTCAGCTCCAGGAAGAGCTTAAGAATTATTGCTCCACCATGAGATGTTCATGTAAGTGTATTTCCACATTCAACCTGCATCGGATTATAAGTCCTTCTTCAATTCTTGCCTCTTCATTCTCCCTTAGGTAACAGGTGTCTTCCCTCAGTGAACCACAGCTTTGAAAATTATTCCTTATCACCTCCCTATTTGCTGCCTATGGTGTATTTTGTGCAGCAGCTCCACTGGGTGGAGATTCTGGTTTCTACACAACTGCAGTGGATAACTGGAATGGAGGAGATCTCTAGTTACAGTTGCGCCTTCCACCGGCTAGCACAGATGCAAATATTGCGACAAAACCTCAAGGAAAGTGGTTTCTTTAAAAAGATTTTTGGTAACTGTTAATTTTGTAAAAGTGTGTGTGTGTGTGTGTTTCACTGTATACATTTTCCGTGAACTTTTTGAATGTTAGGAAATTACACAACAAAAATCCAGATCATAAATGCCTGGATTGTTTATTTATTCATTCATTTACCCATGAGTATTCAACATCAAAGGGCATGCGTCCTCCATTGTTCATCAGGAGGACTTCAGGAGTTTTCCACCTCCTGACTCCCATCGTGTTTTCTTGATTTAAAGTTCTGGTTTGTCCTGTTTAGAGTCTCTGTTGAGCCTCTCTCTAGTTCTACTGCCCGGTGTCTCTTAGTAGTTCCTATACCTGTCATCACGAAACACTTGAATACAACTTGTCTTACGTCACTAACTCGTATCATTGCTCTTAATATTTTTTGTTTAGCAACCGTATCAAATATATGATTTAACAATATTTTCTCCCATTTTGAGGCTTGTCATTTTGCGTTTTTGATAATGCCCTTTGTTTTCTAATGAATTAATTAATATCATTTTATGATACAGCTCAATAGGCCGTGGAATTTCCCTTTCTCCTTCCCCAAGTCCCTTAGTTCCCCTATATTATTACTAATAATAATGTAAGTGTATTATTACATTTCAAAGATTAGGGTTTCACCTCCTTTCCCCTGTTTAGTAAATGAAAGTTGAATAAATAATTAACATTTTTGAGTAATAAGGTTGAGGTAAGTGAACATTTGTCCAAATAATGGACTCATCAGTAAAACATATAAACATGAGAGCGAGGGTATCTCAATCATGGAAGCCCCTGGTACAGAAATCCCAAAGCAGAAGCACAAAGGAGGCCAGAGGGGTTGAGCCGTGGGGACTAAGAGGTACAGTCGGACTAAGAGGTACAGTCCTGGGCGACAACATCAGAAATGCAGACACAGCTAGGTGAAAAAGGAGTGGTGATGCTGGGAGTATCCACTTGTGATGGAGCACCTGGGATGATAGAATAACTGGCTGTCTGAGACAATGAAAACTGTTTGTATCTGTGCTGCTGAACTGTGGCCAGGAGTAGGATATGAGTGAGAGAGATCCTCTAACACTCATCATGGAGAATTTGAAATGTGGGTTCAGGAAGACAACGACCGGAGATGTGTTAGATCTGAGAGGTGTGAAGAGAAGCATGGAGGAGAATGAAGAGGAACCCCAAGGCTACGTCCTTCAGAAACCACAGGTAAGGAAAACAGAAAAGCACCGGCTGTGGGGTGACCATCAAAGCCACAGGCCACATGCCCAGCTTGTGCTGCTTGTCTGTAGCACAGTGACAGGACAGCACAAGAACTCACAGCCTTGGCTGACATATCAAAGTCCACGAGGCTCAGAAAACAAAACCCAGTGTCACAACTCATTGACCTGAAAATGCCAACCTTTTCTGAAATCACACCAGCGTCTTTTATTCCACTTAGGATGAGCATCCAAATGTTCTGTTGGACAAATATCAGTGCGTGTCGTTACAGGGTGCTATAGTGCTCACAATCATGCTGGAGGCATTTAGTGTCTGTGCACTGAGGCCATCGTGGTGGTGTAAGAGGCTGAACCGCCAACTACAGCGCAAGCATCAGTGTTAGAGCATCAATTCTAGTTCTAGATGCTCAGCTCCTACCCAGCTCTTGCCCAACATGTCTGAGAAGACACCAGAAGATGACCTAAGAATTTCGGAACCTGTCACATGTGTAGGTGACCCAGATGGAGTTCTAGGCTTCTGGACTTGGCCTGGAGCAAGCCTAGACATTGTGGCTGTTTATGGGGGGAACCACTGGATAGATCTCTCTCTTTCACTCACTCGCTCTCCCCCTCCATCTCTGTTGTCCTGCCTTTGAAATAAGTTAGATAAATGTTAAAATAAAATAAAATATAAAGTCAATAAGAGTATTCTAAAATAAAATACAAAGTCTTCTATGAGTGATTGGATACAGTAAATCCAGTGTATATTGGAACTGGCATTGAGGTACTTAGGACTAAGTTACTGCCTCTGAGACCACATCCCACATGGAAACTGATTCAAGTTCTGGCTGCTCCAGAACTTGATGCCCTTGGGGATGATGCCCTTGGGGATGATGCCCCTGGGGAAGCAGCAGCAGGTGTTCCAAGTGCTTGGACCTCTGCCCCCATGTGGGAGACCAAGAAATCCTTGACTTCTGGCTTCAACCTGGCCAGTTCTGGCTGTTGTGTGTATTTTGGGTATGAATCAGCACGTAGAAGTGCTCTCTCTTTCTCTCTCTGTTTTTCTAATTCTGTCTTTCAAATAAAGAAATACTTTAAGAAGGAAAAGAAAATATGATGTATATACACAATGGAATAATATTTGGCACATTACAAAGAATGGACTCCAATCACTTGCATCAGCATGGGAGAGTCTGAAAGGCATTATGTCAAATGAAATTAACCAGGCACAGAAAAACAAATAACTGATGTTCTCACTTCTCCGTGGAATGTAAAGAGATTGCTGAGAGAATGGTGGTTCCCAGAGATTGGGGACAGTAAAACAAACAAACAAACAAAGACAAGACTAGGAGAAATTGTGGGATATGGACAAGTTGCAGTGAGAGAGCAGAAATATGTCCTGGTGTGCTATTGCACAATATGTTTACAGTGGTTAACCATATTTAGCTAATAAATTTTGAATTTTCTCCCCCTAAAAACTGGTTGAGTTTGGACAAGCTGACTGCCCTGTTTAACACTCCACATACTATATACCTGTACTGAAATTTGACTGTTCACCACAAAATGTTCAATTATTACATATGAAAGAGAAAGACATCAATTTCCTAGAGGACACAGCATCTTTCATCTGTGAATCATATGCCTCTTGTCAATACGGATCCAAGACAAGGGAAATACAAAATGAAATCTGTGTCTGAAACACATTGATGCCCATAGCTCCAGGTAAGGAACTGTGAGCGTGAAAGTAGCTGGACATACAAGTCAAGAGCTACAGGGAGAGGGAAGAGGCCCAAGGCTGTAGACAGAAATATGAGGACGTTGGCACAGTGCTGGCGCTTAGAGCCTGGAGAGGCTGGGACCCAGGGCTGAGACACAAATGTGAGGACGTTGGCACAAAGCTGGCGCTCAGAGCCTGGAGAGGCTGGGGCCCAAGGCTGTAGACAGAAATGTGAGGACGTTGGCACAGTGCTGGCGCTCAGAGCCTGGAGAGGCTGGGGCCCAAGGCTGTAGACAGAAATGTGAGGATGTTGGCACAGTGCTGGTGCTCAGAGCCTGGAGCCTGGACTTCCCCATCCGCAGGGAAGGCCAAGGCATGAGCGCAGGATTCAGATCCACTTGGAGGTGGTGCAGGTGAGGCCCAGACCTTGAAAACCTCGCTGACTGAAGACCCACATGAGCAGGTTTTAAGTCCCGGCATCAGATTGCCTGCTCTGATCCCAGCTGATCCAGCATCCTGCTACTGTGCATGTGAAGACCCAAGTCCTCAGGCCCCTACCACCTGCACTGGAGACCTGGATGAAGCTTCCACCTGGCCCAGCATACTGCTGCAGGCACATGGGGAGTGGACATTTACATGAAAGAAATCTAATATTCTGTGTGTGTGTGTGTCTCCCACTCTGCCTTTCCCACTCTTTCTCTCATGTAAACAAACAAGCTTTTAAAAAATAATTCTTTCCAATTTGGAGGGAAGAGTCTCTCAATACACTCTTGTGTTCTTGAAGGACAGTAACCGACATTTATGGAAGCCAGTTAGGTTGCTTTTATAAAAGATTTATTCATTTTTTATTGAAAAGGCAGACTTACAGAGAAAGAGAGAGACAGAGAGAAAGATCTTCCATTCATTGATCCACTCCCTAAGTGCTCTCAACGGTCAGAGCTAAGCCAATCCAATGCCAGCAGCCAGGAACTTCTTCCAGGTCTCCCATGCAGATGCAGGACCCTGAAGCTTTGGGACACCCTCTACTGCTTTCTCACACCACAAGTGTGAAGCTGAATGGGGAGTAGAATAGCCGGGACATGAGCTGGTGCCCATATGGGATCCTGGCATCTCTAGTTACTGAGCCACTGTGTCGGGTCCCAAGTTTGATTTTAAGCACTGATATGTAGACTCAACACTTCTATTGCCTCACCCAGATTCCCAATGCTGCAGAGCAGGGTGACCAACCCCTGGGAAGATGAGAAACAACAGAGGCTTCCCCAAGTTGGGTGATTCAAGTAAATTGGAGAGAGAGAGAGAGAGAGAGAGAGAGAGAGAGAGAGAGAGAGAGAGAGAGAGAGAGAGAGAGAGAGAGATCTTATGTCTTATGTTCACAATGGCCAGGGCTGGGTGATGCTGAAGCCAGGAGTCCAGAACTCTTCCAGGTGTCACACAGGGGTGGTGGTGATCTAGGCATTTGGGTCATTTTCCACTGCTTTCCTAAGAGCATTAGCAGTGAGATAGATTGAAACAGCCAGAACTGGAAGAACTCTGATGTGGGATTTACCTGCATCACCAGACTGGTCCTTCACTTCCACTCTTAACAACCATTTCTATTAACTGCATGTCTCCATGGTTCTGACACATGAGTCCTTTTTGCAAGGATATTAGTTCCCCTGAAAATGCACTCATTTCTTGCCAGATGGATGGGATTATAGGGTCCCTATCACCTAGGCAGACCTTGTCCTTCTCACAGCTCTGTGTTGCAGATCCTGGCAGTGTCTCGGGTGGACATCTCCACTCAGGGATTCATGTGCAATTCCCAGTGGCCAGCAGCTGCCTCCCTCTGTGTGGGGATTCGGGATGCCAGCACACAGAGCGCCTCCTAAACAATAACTCTTCCCCAACTACATGAATGGGTGTGTGTGCAGCCCATGCACTGGAGGTGGTGCCCCCACCATGTGACAGTGCCGAGTGGAGGACCATCAAGTATGAGAGGGGGCTCCCAGGGTGCAGTGCAAGCCAAAGAAGCCTCCGTGGAAGCAGCCAGCAGCTCTGGGTGCTCAGAGCAGCAGCATAAAGTGATTAACATTGTGCAGTGCTTCTGAGAGGTCTACCTATGCATTGGATATGCCATCACAGCACGGCAATGCTCTGCAGAATGGCTAACACACCTGGTACTCTCTGGGCCCTGGATACACTCCCACTCTTTAAAATATATATATATATTTTTTATTTATTTTATTTATTTTAAAGGTCAGAGAGGGAGGGAGGGAGGGAGGGAGAGAGAATCTTCCATTTGCTTATTCATTCCCCAAATAGCCACAACGGCTAGGGCTAGGTCAGGCTGAAGGCAGGAGCCCAGAATTCCTTCCATGTGTCCCACAGGGACAGCAGAGACCTAAGCACTTGGAATATCCTCCACTACCTTCCCAGGGAGTTAGCAGAGAATGAATCAGAGGTATATTGGTTCCTGAGGTCTCCAGGGAATGAATCCCAGAGCCCATGGTGCTATCTTTTGTTTCTTAATAAGGGTTTCCCTCCTTGCCAGGTTTGCGCTTCACCACCCAGGATTTCTATATGTGCACAAGAAAGAAAGACATGAGACATAGATTGGCAGTAGGCATGCTAGCAGCGTTTTATGAAGACAGGTAATGAAGAGAGAACACCTGATCAACCAGCCAGGTTCCCCTGTAAACACCTGACAGCCCGGTCTGCACTGGGACTGGCTTTGTGTGGATGTGAGGAGCGGGCTCTCTTTCTCCTGCTCCTATCCCTTTTCACTGGATACTGAGCTGTCTAGGTCCTAATCCCTTTTAGAACTTCCCAGTAGGTCAGTTCCCCTCAGCTGTCCCTCAAGAGGTGACTGACAGCCACTCAACCTTGTCGTGGAACCACTGCAAAGGCATTCGACCTGTAAACGCTGGTTTCCTCTCAAGGCTTGATTCCTTGCTGCAGTGCAAGAAATCTCCCTTTTTCTTCTGCCCCTTGCACACACAAAGACTCATGTCTGTCCTGCTTCCTTAACCAGATTGCTGGCCAAAGAATCAAATCTTTGTTTCAGCATTAGTTTCTGGACAACCCAACTGAAAACCATCGGTCGCTCCCTCTCTGACCTGATCAGAAGGCTGGGGCAGGAAGGGGAGGCTGCACTTCCTCTGTCCTCCCCTGTTCTGTCAGCCCAATGAGGAAGGCCCCATGAGGTGTGCCATATTCACTCTGGCAGCAGAATCTGGCAGGCACAGAATCTTCTCTGTCACCAGGACAGCTACACAGGGTTTTGTGAGTGATGCAGGAGTGCGGGCTGATGCAACAGCTCAGGTTTACAGCATCTGCCTCCTTCTTCATCCTAGCTCTCCCAAGTTACTGCACTGTCACCTTGCTGTTGGTCCCCACTCATCTGTAGTCCTGCTTTCAAACTGCGACCTGGAGCTTGACTCACCTGCGGAAGCTGAGTTGCCATTGATTGTTGATTGGCTTCTGCACGCTTTCATTTTTAACTTCTCTTTATACTGTCCACTCATTTGTTACATCATTGTTTTCTTTTTAAAATATTGTTTTAAAGGATGTTTACAGATACTGCATGCATTCATCCTCTGTAGTATCCTGTGCTGTAAGTATTTACTTCCTCGTCTCCCTTTTGCTGTTGGATGTCGTCTTCTGCTTGGTAATTCTGGGAAATTTATTTATTGTTCTTGGATCTAGTAATTTAGTTTATTTGATGTATGCAGGTTTGGATCATGTTGGATATTTTTGCAAGTAATAGAGACAGACAGAGTGAGAGAGTTGCTTAAATGTAGAGCTTTAAGACTTGCATTTTCTGTTTGATGATCTATATGGCTTACACGGGAATGATAGTGTTTCTTGCAGTTTTTGGTCTCAATTGTGATCAATCCATGTATTTTCATAAGCAGTTTCATTCATACAATATTATTTGGCTTACAACAGTTGTATCTGTTTATAAAAGGAGCAGGAGGTGGGGTGTAAGCCAAATCAAGATATGAACCCAGGTGCTCCAGAACGGTATGTGGGTATCCCAAGGAGCAGTTTCCACAAAGAGCCCAGTAACTGCTACTTCTACAATCTTTGGGAACAACTGCACATTTGGGTACTCTGATTTTGACCATTTGTTTGGTTCTGGAAAGGAAAATACACTGATTTTTTAGCATTTAAAATTATTTATATAATAATCAATTTCATGTATTTCACAGTGCAGACTTAGAAGAACAATGATACTTTCCACTCTACCCTCCTTTCTTCCCATGTTCCCCTGCCAACCTCATACATATATATATATAATTTATAGTATTATATATTATATATATAATAAAATATATAAAATGTGCATATATGTGTAATTTTTAAATTGCACACTTTCAATTTATTTCATAGCAGGCTTACCACTCTGTTAGTCAAAGAATTCAAAAAAAGATCCCAAAGAAAAAGGATAAAGGCTTTAAGAAAAATCAAATCTGCAAATGTCAGTTATGCTTAAATAGGTTATATTGTTTTCTTCTCAGGTCACATCATCAGCTTCTTTGTCCCCTTTGACTCACCTGTCCCTGGGACTTGTTCCATCTGAAATCTATCAGCCACCTAGGGTCTGCATGTTTGAAATCTGCTCAATGCATCGCTTATCTATTATTCATTAGCATTCTTCCATCTGAAAATGTTTATTATGTTTGTCATGTGCAACATTGCTTTGTAGAATTCATGTTTGATCTCCGTTAGCACTTATCCATCAAATATGTTGTCTGTCTCCACCAATTAGGCCATTGTATTTATGCCAAACAACTTTCTTTGAGAACCAAATAGTGAACTGGAAGCTGTTCAGGACTAATTTATTTTAAGGCCACTGAGGTCAATTTTATTAACAGTAAAGAGAAAGAGTTTTTCTTTGATCCTTTTTGACACAAGGGCATAAACTGTATGTAAAACCTTTGAGTTGTAAGAATGAGATTTTCTCTGTCACAATTAAAGCATGTACTATATTAAATTTGCTTTTGCTTTTTTTGTAAAAGTCACATTTGTTCATCCACAGCATGAGAACTCGGCATCACTTAAATCAGGTTTAGATGGATTTTTTAAACTTCCTTATTCTGGAAAGTGCATTGTCTATGAACATAACCAACTGGGTCCTGGACATGAAGAAAACAGTACTGTGAAGATCACCATTCTTGTGTGAACTTGACTTGGATTACAAAACACCCAAAAACCCAGCAATGCATTAATTTGGGTGTGTTTGCTGGGGTGCTTCCAAATGAGAATAGCACACAAACCTGGGAACCCTGAATGGGAAGAACTGGCTTATAAAGTGGGCACCATCCATGGACTTGAATCCAGAGAGACTAGATGGAAAAGAGATTCTGGGGATCTTTGAGAAAAAAAGAGAAAGAGCTTTGACATGCCGGACTCCCATGGGAGGTGAAGCTGCTGAAGTCTGTGGGCTCCAGGACTATAGCCGGGGTCCTCCCTGGCTCTGAGGGTGTGTGAGCTCCAGGACTACACCTGGGGTCCTTGCTGGCTCTCAGGAGCAGCTGCTGAAGTCTGTGGGCTCCAGGACTACACACGGGATCCTTGCTGGCTCTGAGGTGTGTGAGCTCCAGGACTACACCTGGGGTCCTTGCTGGCTCTCAGGAGCAGCTGCTGAAGTCTGTGGGCTCCAGGACTATAGCCGGGGTCCTCGCTGGCTCTGAGGTGTGTGAGCTCCAGGACTACACCTGGGGTTCTTGCTGGCTCTCAGGAGCAGCTGAGGTCTGTGGGCTCCAGGACTACACACGGGATCCTTGCTGGCTCTCAGGAGCTTTGTCTTTGAACTGAGACTGACTGGGCTTTCTTGTAGGGAGAATCTTGTCCTCATGCTGGGCCCTTGCTGGCTCGCAGACTGACTGGACTCTCAGGTAGGAGAACCTTGTGCTCACACTGGGTCCTTGCTGGCTCGCAGACTGACTGGACTGTCGGATAGGGAGACTGACTGGACTCTCGGGTAGGGGAACCTTGTGCTCACACTGGGTCCTTGCTGGCTCTCAGGAGCTTTGTCCTTTAACTGAGACTGACTGGGCTGTCAGGAGGGAGACAGTTGGGCTCAGATTGAATCTCACCACCTCACCATGAACATCCCAGGCTCTGCAGCCTGCAGACTTGTCATGGGATTCCTCAGCTGCCTTCCGCATGTGACACACACATCCTCACAAATTCTCCTTCATACACTCACGCGCACATCCTATCTAGTGCAACTACTTTGAAGAAACACTCTTATTTTCCACCACGCAACTCTGTTTGGGATTATACTTTCCAGTGAAAGAGAAGGGGCCACACCAAATCTCAAGAGAACTGGTCCCCGATGGGATGTTGAGGCACTAAATTGTTTGAAGGGTCTTATAAAGTGGCAGCAATAAGGAATAAACTGCTGTGCATTTCTTTTTGCTACCCAGTGAGCATCCAGCGGCCTCATCGTGAACATCACATTTTTCAATGCTTCACAGATCACGTCTCTGGCTACAAAAAGGAGAATGCATTATATTCAGGTATTTTGATTTTTAAAAAGGATACTGTACCTTTGATAAATGTTATCAATGTTATCAAAATGTGCCTTTGATAAATGTTATCACCTCAGCCATTTATTTCAAATTTTAGAAAATGATTTTGATGAGGTTGGAGCAGCGACATAGCAGGCTAAGCCTTTGCCTGCGGTGCCAGTATCCCATAAGGGCACCAGTTTGTGTCCCACCACTTCACTTCTGACCCAGCTTCTTGAAAATGACCTGGGGAGGCAGTGGAGGAGGGCCAAAATCCTAGGTTCCAGAAGAAAGTCCTGGCCCCTGGCTTCAGACTGATTGAGTTCTGGCTGTTGGAGGCATCTGCGGAGTGAACCAGTACCAACAAATGGAAGGTCACTCACTGTCTTTGTAACTCTACCTTTCAAAAACTAAATATCTTAAAAAAGAAATTCTGATTTCTAAAGAGATGCTTTCTTCAATGATACTGAATTTTAAAAAGTTATGTTACTTATGTATTGAAACTCAGTTATAGACAGAGACAGGAGAGAGAGAGAGAGTTTTATCCATTGGTTCCTTTCCCTAAATGCTCCAACATCCGAAAGTGGCCAAGAAAAAGCAAGGTGTCAGGATATCCGTTCAGATCTCCCAAAGGGGGAGTAAGGATCCAAATACTTGCATCATCCAGGCACATTAGGAGAGAGCTGAATTGGAAGCAGGATAGCAAGGTCTTGAGTTGGCTCATACAAGATGCTGGTGTCACAGGCAGCAGCTTAACCTGTTCTGCTCCAACCCGAGCTCCTCAAAGCTGACACTATGGCATGGAGTTTCCTTTTGGAGCATTGGACTGTTCAGACCCCAGAGTTCTGCCTCAAAAGATGGAAACTCCATTGCAATAGTTCTGCTTTACAACCATCTCTCTGTGCTCCACAGTTCGTGCAGCTTAGACACAGAATTTCCATCTGGCCTCAGAGCAGCTTTGTGAATCAATAATACCCCATTTAAGACCACTTCACAAGTGGAGAGATAGAGGACACAGAGGGGGGATGACATGGGCAGAAGGGGTGGTTGGCAGCAAAGCCATGGTGGGAGGTCAGCAGATAGATGCTCAGCTTAAGGTGTTTCTCATTTCCCTTTAGTGCTTCACCCAATAGGCTCTGCACACCTCACTTCCCTGTGAATGCCATCATATTTGCACTGTCATTGTCACATCTGCTCAACTAGACCTTACTGTGATATTTCTTTCTTTTCTGGTCAGCACACAAAGCAAAGCATGCAGATTTATAAGTAGAATTTCTCAACTTTGTGAGATTAAACCTAACGCCAAGCAGGTCCCCTGGGAAGCAGCTGCATTTCCCAGCTCTGCTGCCTCCACCTGCTGCATTTGTCTTCCACTCTCACAAGCTGGAAGAGCAATGGTCCTACAGAAAAAGCAGAACAATCCAACAAAGTGTGAGGAACAATTTTCCCTGCCTGAGGGACAGCCGACAACCTGAGCCTTGCAGATGCAGAAATGGAGAGGCACTGGCCATCCTTCACGTGGGAACTGCTCTGTAAGACTGCCTCACCGCAGGAACACCCTGCAGCGTGCTCAGAGCCCTCAGCTGCAGTCTCCTTATGGCTCAGCTTCTAGCTGTCTGCCCTCTCACCTTGCAAGGGCTTCTTCCAAGAGCTTTCTCCAATAAACCCTCAGAAGGTCATGTCTACCCCTCCTTTCTTTCCCATTAAACCAAACCAAACTAAGACACCACATATAAACAGGGAGAGAGTAATACAAACATCACAGCTACCATGAAGTGAACTATAATAATAAAAAACAAAGTTTTCGTTTAACTTCTTTAGGGCTGATCTTTGATCATTTGTTATCATTAGTTATGAGTTTTTGTGCATATGGAGGGTGATAAAATAAGTATATCCATACGCTCACTTTGGGATGCAGTTTAGCCATGTAGATTCTGATCCCAGAGAGAAAGCCTCACTGTTCTCCTCTCTGTTTCCACTTCCAGTGCTAACAGAACTTAAGCACTCCCCATAATGTGGGTGAGCTCACAGCACCCCTCACTTCCAAGGCCTGTGGTCTTCCTGAGGCTGCCACTCCGATGGCCCCAGGGACTCCCATGTCAAGATCAGCAGTGGATCCTCAGATGCTTTTGTTAATGCTTTCTGTGGTCTTCCAGCTGTGTTGCATGATGCAAAACCTGAATGGTTCCAACTGGTAACAGAACGAATTGTTACAGTTAACTATTCGCTGTGCTTCACGAGTCCTATTGCAGGAAACCGAATTTTCTTTGCATTCCTGACACCATGTCCTTTGAGTTTTGTTTTGCCAGCAGGTCACCTTGCTCTGTGATGATAAACAAGAGTAAGTCAAGGAATGAAAACACCAGTGTGTGCTGAGCCTGTACTTGTCATGTGTTGGAGACCACGGTCCAGACAAATGAGACCATCATTCTCAAAACAGGGTGGGGGATGTCAACCTGCACTGGCAGCTGTGCTATTATTCCCTGACGCCTCCCAGAGCTCTCCCATGCACTCCCTGGCTCTCCCTGTCTGTTACCACCATGACTGGTCTCTGCTCCCATGACACCTCAGGCTCAGCTCTGCTTCTGGGTTCACACAGGGTATGGAATGACCACGTGCACTGGCAGCTGAGCCCTTCCCTGACGCCTCCCAGAGCTTTCCCATGCACTTGCTGGCTCCTCATGTCTCTAACACACCTGGCCTCTGCTCCCATGACACTTCAGGTTCAGTTCTGCATCTGGACCTCTTGGCCTGCAGCTCTGGAAGCCTACAAAGACTTTCTGACATACTTGTTGACAGCCCAGATACTTTCTTTACTAAAGTGTGAGCTGGAGTCTGGCGTTCGGCCTCTTGTTAAGATGCTGGTTGGGATGCCTGCCATTGCACATCTTAGTGCCTGAGTTTGAATCTCAGCACTGGATCTCGATGTTAGTTCCCTGTCAGTGTAGACAAGGTAAAGGCAGCAGGTGCTGGCTCATGTGGTTGGGTTCCTGTGCAATATCCTGACTCAAATCCTTCCTCCCAACTTTAGCCCAGCCTAGTCTTAATCATTGTGGGCATTTGGGCAACAAGCCAACATGTGAGAGTTCTGTTCTCTGAGTGTCTCGCAGTCTCTCTGCCTCTGGAGTAAATTAAAAACAAAAACAAACAAATAAAATAAAATAATTTAAAACTTAAAAAGGAAAAAACACAAAAAGTGTGCATAAAATGTTAAGGTAATAATATCATGAGCCTGGTGAAATGGCTCTTTTGGCTAAGCCTATTCCATCAAGCACTGTGATCCCATAGGGGCACTGGTTTGTGTCTCAGCTGCTCTGCTTCCCATCCAGCTCCCTATTTGGAGCCTGGGAAAGCAGAGGAAGACAGCCCAGGGCTTTGGGACCCTGCACACAGGTGGGAGATCTGGAGAGGCTTCTGGTCCCTGGGTTTGGATCAGCTCAACTCTGGCCATTGCTGCCACTTGGGGAGTGAACCAGTCGATGGAAAAATCTTTCTCTTTGTCTCTCCTTTTCTCTCTAGATTTGCCTTTCCAATAAAAATGAAGAAATTGTTTAAAAAATAGAATGTCATTTAATTCATCATATCGTGATCATAATAACTTGAAGACTGCTTTCTTACACTTCCATGAATGTGTGGTATCTTTCCAATTTTCAAAAAATGAAAAAAAATTTACTTAACTAAAGAAGAGAAAGAACATCTAGCCGCCTCGTTAATCTGATGCTTGAGAGACACTGTTTTTCAGTCAGTCATGCATTTGCCTGAGCACCGTCAAAATGAAGCATGTGGTCATTGCCCTGAGGAGATATCCGAAGTCGTAAATTTTTGTCCTTCTGGGATTCTACTTCCATGCTCACTTGTATTTTATTCCATATCACAATTTAATGAGAACAACAATTTACAGAATACGGACATGAAAAATAAGATGGAGACCATCCATTTTCTTTTTTTATGATTAAATCATAATTTTTTTATTCATTAATTACATTGTATTATGTGTCACAGTTTCATAGGTACTGGGATTCTCCCCACCCCTCCCCAAACCCTCCCACCATGGTGGATTCCTCCACCTTGTTGCATAACCACAGTTCAAGTTCAGATGAGATTCCCCCATTGCAAGCATATACCAAACATAGAGTCCAGCATCTTATTGTCCAGTCAAGTTCAACGGCTTCTTAGGTATACCCTCTCTGGTTTGAAGACAGAGCCAGCAGAGTATCATCCCGATCAATTAAAAGCTCCAACATACCATCAGTAAAAATTTACATCATTACGGAATTAATTGACATAGTAATGAGTAGCCAATATGTTAAAAATAAATACTAGTTCTTAACCACCTTCTGTGACCACCTCATTGACATTTCAATTTTAGTTTATACACAACATATAACATACATAACATAACATGTTATACATAACATCATATCATCTTAAATTAAGGCAAACATGTGGTATTTAACCTTTTGGGATTGGCTCATTTCCCTTAGCATTATGGTTTCCAGTTTGGCCCATTTGGCCACAAAGAACTGCATTTTGTTTTGTTTAATAGCTGAGTAGTATTCCATGGAGTAGATGAACCATAGCTTTCTTATCCAATCCTCTGCTGATGGGCATTTTGGCTGCTTCCATGTTTTTGCAATTACTGACTGTGCTGCTATGAACATAGGAGTGCATGTTGGTTTCTCATAAAACAAGTGTTCTGGATATATTCCCAGGAGTGCTATTGCTGGATCATAGGGTATGTTGAATTTGAGTTGTTTGAATGTTCTCCATACTGATTTCCATAGAGGCTGTACCAGCCTGCAGCCCCACCAGCAGTGGAGTAGGGTTCCCTTATCCCCGCATCCTCACCAGCAAGTGTCGTTGGTGCTTTTATTATATATTTTAAAAGAACAGCCATGACATATCACAATAGATGAGTGGAGAGTATGAAGAGCAGTTTAAAAAAAAGGGTGGGGAGGAGGTATTGAAGTCCATCAGCATCCACAAGATGGAAACTCAGCAATCATAGGTTCTGTCAAGCTCCAGATCACAGTGTGATTAGGAGGCATGCTGATGGATGAGTGGGACCCACAGGAAGGTGATGGTGTGTGAACATTGGAGTGCCAATGCCAGCTTGAACGTAGATGCTCTGAACCTGAGCTCCACCCTCGCCCTTTACTCTTGCTTCATTCTTACAACTCTGTGTTTCTGTCCTGGTGAAAAGGAGGATTCTGATTGGCTGCATCTGTTTGACATCATAGGGCTTGGTGGCCATCCAACTGTCCAATCAACAGCAGCTTGGTCATAATATCCCAGAATCCTCCAGCCTCAGCATTCTGGAAAAACCATGGTGACAACAGGCTCCTCTGGCTGGTGGAGAAAGTTGGCGAGTGGCTCAAGCTGTGTTTTCTGTGGTCTTTTGTCTCCACAGGCCCTGGCAGGAGGATGTTCAGACTCCATGGAAGCCAGAAAATTGTGAGTGTGTGGGACTGGGAACCACTTGGGTGTGGGTGTGTGGCGGGTCAGAATCTGCTGGAAATGCAATGAACCCTAGGACTTTTTAAACATGGTTACTATTAAGGTGTTTCACTTTGGCATTAATGAAACTACTTGTGTAACTCAAATGAGCTCAATTGATCAGAGTTCTTCATTCAAGATGGTGTTTTGAATTACAAACACAATGTAGAATAGCCAAGTCAAGTTAATTTCCATAGGTAGTTCACACTCTGTACTTTTACCCTTGATCTTAGCCAAAAGGCCGAGAAGCGATTCACACTATGTCATTTTAATATCCAGTCTCTAAGTAAGTTTTCCATGGTAGAGTACAGTGTCAAGAAATAGGGTCATCGTATTGTGAAAGGCGTCACTTCAATTGATTCCTGCCTTGTAAAGGAAGGCTGCCATCCTCTGACACTCATGGCTTCACAACCATCTGGTCCATTTGCTTAATCTTTCTATGCGTTTTTGGTGGCAATGGTCATGCTTGTCCTTGTCTTTCCTTTGGCATCTGCCTTATAGTGCTGATATTCTGTATCATGTGCTGGAGATAGTAATACCTTGGCAGTAGATGCATTGCTAGCACTTTCTAGCTTTAGAGTTTCATTTTCATCCTCTTTAGAGTAGCTTAGAAAGAAAATTGCCATAGCAAGTCTCACACGGACTTACTGAGCAGCTGTGGAATGAAGTTAGCCTAAATGGTAAGGGAATCCTAGGGGAGAGGTTTGCGCAGAGTTGTAGGTGCCCCATGTATGGAATGGGCTATTTGTTAAGTGAAAGTAAACCATGAAACACACAGATATGTAGACAATTTTTGAGTATCTTCTGTTCTTTTCATCACCTTCTGTGAGTGTATAGGATGGACCTCCACAGAAAAGCATGTCACATGCCACTGACTTATTTACACTCATGAGTTGTTCCTGAGTTTTTACAGTTGCTGAATCCATCACTTGTAGCCCTAGCACAAGGACAGGTAAGAAAGTGAATGGCAGGGACTGGTTGTTCCATCTTCAACAGGCTATGTGGGGGTGTGCATTTCCTCACCACTGTGCAGTGACCAAGACAAACACCTAGAATACCTTGCTCTCTACAAACCAGTATTAATCACCTAGTTGAATGGTTCTTTAACTTTTCTGTTCTCTCAGTGTTACATGGTGCATTATGGTGCAGTGTGTTAAGCTGCTCCTTGGGAAGCTGACATTCTGAATTTCGAGTGCCTGGATGGAGTGCCAGTTACCTGTACTTCTCACCCAGCTTCCAGGAGGGCAGTGTTTTTGGCTCAAGTACTTGAATTCTGGTCACTCAAGTGGGATCCTGGTTTCTTGTTTGGCCTAGCCTCTATGGCTAAGGCAGATGGAGAGTGAAGCGGCAGATGGAAGATCTCTTTGCCTCTCTCTCTGTAGAGGGGTGTGTGTGTGTGTGTGTGTGTGTGTGTGTGTGGTGTTTTGGGAGAAATTTGGGATCAGTCAGGCAAATCCCAGAACCTATGGAACTAAATAAAAAAATAAGAAAATGGGAGAAAATAACCATTAAAAATTATCAGATGGGATCTTTTTGTTTGTACCTATTGGAATGTGTGCACATGTTTCCATAACCTGTATGTTCTATCTTTCAAATCAATAAATCATTACAGAAAACTGAAAAAGGGATTAGGGATCTTAAGATACATGATGTTCAGCTGCTGTCTAGTGCAAAAATAGACTCTAGTGTTCAAATTTCATTATCAGGTACTAATCAGCAAGTCTTCTGAACATATTACCTCTTTATAAAGATTTTGTGATTTGTAAATCTTACCATAAAACTGCTAATACATAATATAAGCTGTCAGTTATAAAATATTTACAAAAATAGGGCCTGCTACAGTGGCTAAATTTCTTGCCTGACATGTGCCAGGATCCCACATGCGTGCTGGTTCATATCCTGGCTACTCCACTTCCCCATTGAGCTCTCTGCTTGTTACCTGGGAAAGCAGTGGATGATGGCCCAATACCTTGGGACCCTGCACCCTTGTGGGAGACCTGGAAAAGTTGCCTGGCTCCTGGATTTGGTTCAGCTCACTTACAGCCAGCAGATAGAGAATCTTCCTCCTCTCTGTGTATCTGACTTTCCAATAAAAATAAAATAAATCTTTTTTTAAAAAATACAAAAATAGGAAGCTTCAAAGTTACATGTACATAAAAAAAAATCACCCTTTTTCTCTTGGCATCACAATGCCTCGAGTGTGCCTCTTTGGAGTGGGAGATGCAAAGCCTTCTGTACTTTAGGGAGTCCCAATGTGCATTGACGGTGCTGACCTGAAACTGGGAGTCCCTCTTTAAGGAACAAAGATTTTATGGCTTAGAAACTAGAGGCAGAACTGCTGTTGGTTTCACGTGGAGGAAGAGAGTGTGAGTCTCTGACCTATCCATTTCCATTCTCGGAACCTCTTCCTTCATGCAAGGAATCCTAACAGATCCATTTATTTATTTAATGAGAGAGAGGGAGACATATCTCCCTTTCTTCTTTCACTTTGCAAATGGCTGCTACAACTAGGCTGCAGAAACCAGACAAGCCAGGCCAGGCTACGTCCAGGAGTCCGGAACTCCCTTCAGGTGTCCTAAACGGTGGCAGGTACTCAAGCACATGGACCATCATTACAAAATCTACATAGAAAGAAAATATATTCAGAACATTTACTGAGAAGTACCTAATAATGACATGTGAGCACTGAAGTCTGTTTTTGCACTAGACTGCGATTGTGGGTATGTTAATGTACCTTCTCGGGCGATGCATCAATACAGATCCATATAGAAAGCAGGCACAGGTGCCAGAATTGCCGCTCCGGTAGGGTAGGCCAGGGTGGCAACCTACTTCCCCACAGTACCAGCCAAGGCATTTACTTCTTGATGGACAGTTCATTAATCTTGAACTTGCAGGGAACATGAAATCGTTCCAGGCGCAACAATAATTATGGGTATTTCAGGAATATTGGAAACATGGACTATGAATCTGATATTAAGAAAGATCAAATTTTTATTTGTTTACCCAACTGATAATATATATAAATAATTTAACTTTAGTTTGAAAATTTGAGTAAAATATTTATGTTCTTTGTACTTATCTATAAACATGATACATCAAAAGTGGCATTTTGACATTTTGCTATTTCTTCTTCATGTACCGCACAAAAAATGCACAGGACACAAAATATAAAAGATTAGTAGGATATAATGGGGACTGTTGAGTAATGATTCAATATTTTTATCAACCTAGGTCATAAAACATAAAAATGGATTTAATTTCAATTTGGTTCATTGTGTAGAACATTTATATTTCATATACTTGTCTATATGTTGACACGATAAAAGTGATGACATGGGACTAGCTCAAGTTTGTACATTCTATGGGGAAACTTTATTAAGAATATTTTGAAAAACTAAAAAAATAGCAATTATATTTTAAATAAAGAGCCAGCAGCAGGGCAGAGAAATTATCTGGGTGATTGAAGAGTTACAGAGCGAATAAGGGAGATCACAAGTTAGGACTTCTGTTTGTCTAAAACAGACAGGCGGTGCATCTGATGTCATCTCCATGCAAATGACTGCACAGAACGTGCAAGAAGTCAGGTGAATGTCCTGAGTCAGTTCCCAGCTTGGCTCTGTAGAGACTAAATTATACACGAAGGTGATGGTGCCTGGAGTGAGGGACCTACAGCCTGCTCAAAGAGAATGGGAAACTAAAAAGACCCAGAGCCATGAGATGCTGTGGTTTGTTTAAATACAGCAACAACGAGCACATGTAAATTTGAGTAACTGAAGAGTGTATGGTTTTAAAAAGTCAAAGTAATTGGGCTAGATCCTGTTTTGGTTCTTACGTGCAAAGAATTTAGAAGTCATCACTCCCCCTATTACAGGATGAACTGAAAGCTAATGATTTTTACAGATCCATTAGAGAAGAGAAATTTTAGTACAAACTGCAAACATGGATATCTGACGAGACAAGTGATCCAGAGTGTCATGGCCCAGATTTGTTCACCTTAAACAGAAGCTACTGAAGACATCAACTGGTAGACATGTTTACAAACTTTTGTAATGTGCTGAGAGGAAAAGAGCTGGTTTTGTCTACACATTCCACATGTGGGGTTTGAATGCACAGGATTCCCTCACATTGAGCAATTCTCCAGGCATCTGGTCTACATCTCACTATCCTACAACTTAATTCAGTTATGACACTTGCCATCCAGAGCGAGCTCAGATTCCAGGGATCAACGACTCTCGCTGAATACTCAGATGCTTGGTACAAATCTGAGCTGGTGTCCAACCTGTATGATCAAGTAGTCATGAGTCAGGGATTTCTATGACCGCTGTCTGTTTCAATAATTTGCTGGCAGAGCTCACACAAGTCAGGAAGTCACTTTACTTGTCATTAGCACTTCAAAATAAAAGATGCAGTTCAGAAACAAGGAGGCATGCCAGTTTGCATATGGAAATGTCATGTCTCCTTGAGGCATTGCCAATTTCCAACATCAGGTGTGGATGTGGGTGGATGTGCCCCCAGTCCAGAAGCCCTCCTTTGTTCGAGGTTTTTCAGAAATTTCTCTGTGTAGTGTAATTGTTTAAACCAATAGCCATTGGTGATTGAATTGCATCTCCAGTCCTCCCTTCTCTGGAGCTTGGGGATGGGACTCGAAAATTGAATACTCCAATCAGTTGGTTCCTCTGATAATACTCCACCATGCTGTGTGACAAGAGTTCTTTGCCTGGAGGACTTGGTCCACAAAAATAATTATCATGACAGCCAAGATTGGCCAAGTTCCATCTGCCAGGTGGTTATAGCACTGGGCATCACTTCCGTCTTTATACATTAGTGCATTGGCAGGAACTCAGGATTACCCCAGAAAGTTGTAGCACTGGGCCAGCACAAGTGAGATTCTCTCTCTCTCTCTCTCTCTCTCTCTCTCTCTCTCTCTCTCTGTCCATTCTTCCTAGTAATAAAATAAATAAACATTTTTTAAAACAGAGAGAAGTAAGACAAGAAAAACAATCCCCGTTCTGATAGATTACATTTGGATGGATCAGAATAAAGTTAGGTTTAGCTTAAAATATATAGTGAGTTATATGTTGGAATATTTGTGGATATATATTTATAGATTTACAAATATTCTAATATGTACCCAAATATAAGGGTCTATAAACATTGTGCCATGTAACGACTGCATAGGTATGGAACTACATAAGTATATATAGATATGTCTTGCTAGCTAGGTTGGCTAGAAGGACCTAGGGAATAGCAGCTAGTATAAAGTAGATTATTTGTCATGCCTTGCTCTAGCCCAGCAGCTGATGGTTGGTCTGGAGTACCATCTGAGCTCCTTTAGTGCTGCTGTGACGTAATATTAGAGACTGGGTAAAGCATCTATTATGCTTCTCCTTGCTGTGTGTATCTTCATATGGTGAAAGTGCAGAGGGCACCACCAGCAAGAAGCCTTTCTACACATGCATTAACCTGTTCGTGAGAGTGGAGCCGCTAAGATCTACACACCTTCTATTAGATCCCACCTCCGAACACTGTTATTTTTGGGATTCTGTTTCCAACACATAAATACTTAAGGGCCCAAGATCCAAGCATCACTCATGTTCAGTGACTGGGTTTTAACCGCTGCCCAAACATCTTTGACGAGCACCATGGGGGAATTAAGCCTGACCACGGTGCCTCCATCAGGTTCCCTTTGAACACAGAGACTGCCCTGAAGAGTGAAGACAACAGCAACTCTTGTTGATTGTGCATGCTGTGGCTAGTCATCACCAGATCCTGCAAGCCTGGGAGAGACTCTGTGATGGGGATATGACCAAGGTCTGTACACTGGTTAGCTCCTGATAGGGAGAAGAAGGCAAACATTCTCTGCCTGCTGATGACAATGATGCATCGGCTGCCAACAATCAAAGCAGGCTTGTCTGGATTCATCTGGAAATTCTTTTTTTTTTTCTTCTCCCTTTCTTCTGGCTAAATCTAAGTGCATTTTTGTTACCATAAATTGAAAAGGCCAATAAGTTGTGATAGGGGAAAAAGGAGGGTCAGGGAAGAGTACCACTGCAATGATATTGGTTCTTAGAGTGAGATGACAAGTTTATTACAGGGTTTTCACCAGAAACGACCTTTTAGGACTGCTTTATTACACAAGGGGGTTTCAAAGGTTTGTATCAAAATGAAATTAGAAGGTTATTTGGGGTGATGGGAGCGGAGTGCAGTAGCTCAACTGGCTAGTCCTACCCTGCAAGTGAAGATATCCCATGGGTGCCTGATTCGTGTCCTGGCTGCTTCACTCTGATCCAGCTCGCTGCTTATGGCCTGGGAAGGCAGTGGAGGAGGGTGTAAGTTCTTAGAACCCTGAGCCCACATGTGCGATGCAGCAGAGGCTCTTGGCCCCTGTCTAGGATCAGCTCAGTGCCAGCTGTTGAGATCATCTGGGGAATGAACCAGCAGATGAAGATGTTTCTCTGTGTCTCCTGCTCTCTAACTGCACCTTTTCATTAAAAATTAAGATTTTTTAAAAATTTTATTTGGGTACAAATCCGAATTCAGGCATTTGATGATGAAGAAAGTTGCTCTGTATAGTGTACCAGAAGTGATCTGTGAAGGGACGAGTACAGGGAAATGTAACAGGTGAGAATACTCCACCTAGAGAGCTGGAATCATGTGATGAGATTGGGGTGGGTACTGAAGGGAAAGCAGCAGGATTTCCCTGTGGCTGCGTTGTGTTTGACAGAGGTTCCCAGGATGTTGGACCAGACTACTTCCTAATCAACTGGCAGAACTAAGTGACATTTCTGCAGGAGGGGGACCAGTGGAACAACACAGAGGAAGGTGAGACAAAATTTTGATGTTACTAAACTTGGAAAGTTCATGTGGAAGGATTTTATCTGCATGTCATTCTGCACCTCATCTCTTACTCCAAGCATCTCAGTTTTGTTCTCTGTGGACTTCTGTTATTTTTAAGCACATACAATGTTGCAATGATTTGTCAAAGACCCATGAAACATACTCCATGCTTCATGGCCCAGAATGTTCTTTATTTTCATTGTTCATTTAGGTTTGTAAATCGGATTCAACAGATGTTTTATTGGTACATTGAACTCACTTTTTGGAGTTCTTTGGGGCATCAGAATTCATATTTCCCTTTTTGTTCATTTAAAAATTTTCACACTTTTTCTCCTTCTGGTTTTCTATCTGGTAGAAAATTTTTCCTTAAACATTTACTTATTTACTTGAAAATGGAGTGCCAGAAGAGAGGAAGGGTTGAGGTGAGTGGGAGAGAGAGAGATTCATTCATTCATTCTATATGCTGATTCACTTCCGGAGTCACTTTAGCATCCAGGTCCGGTGCAGGCTGAAGCCAGAGACCAAGAATTACAGGATAGTCTTTCCCAAGAGTGACAGGGACACAAGCAATTGGACTATCTTGCATTTCCTTCCCAGGAGAATTAGCAGGTAGTCAGATCGCAAAGAGTAGCTGGGACTGCAACACTCACTGTGATATGGCATGCCATCATCCCAAGAAGTGGCTTTAATTCTGATTGGCTATGTATCTATTGTATGTTTTTCCTCAGTGGATATTCCACTTAATTCCTCCCTGTTGATATGTTATACTTGGCATAGTTGATGTTTCCTCCACAAAAATGTTAGTCAAGCATGTTAGCTTGCATTCTGCCCCACTTTGCGCCACTTTGTCCTATCACGTCATGAGGTCAGTGACATCTTCCAGACTTTTACTTAGTTTATTTCAAAAATTTAATTACTGTTTTTGCTACTTTTTCATTTTTTTCTTGGGAAGGCAAGTTTACAGGGGGATACAGAGAGAAAGACTCTCCATCTGTTGCTTCACTCCACAGTGGCCACAATAACCAGTGCTGAGTTGATCTGAAGCCACAAGCCAGGAGCTTCTTCTGGGTCTATCATGTTCAGGGTCCCAAGGCTTTGCACCATCCTCTACTGCTTTCCCAGGCCACAGTTAGGGAGCTGGATGGGAAGTGGAGCAGCCGGGATATGAACTAGTGCCCACATGGGATCCCAATGCATGCAAGGTGTGGATTTAGCCACCAGGCTGTCAGGCTGAGCCATAATTTATTTATTATTATAGTTTCATAACATCCATTCATAGTGTTGAAGTTTCTCTAAAGCAAAGTTGCATATTATAAACAATTTCAGATGTTAAATTCCAGAAAATATATTCATTGTGCCTTTCCATTTAAGTGATTTTCCCATTGAATGTGTTATTCCAGGCTGCAAGTTATTTTAACTGTGAAGATAGTATTACATTTTGCTCCACATTAAATGTTGTTTATGAGACATTTGACTAAAACTAGTTATTAAACTTAATGAGATATCTTTTCCTTCCTGATTAATTTTACAATTCTTTGTATTTAATCTTGCATTTCGTACCATATGCCTGGAATTGACATCTTGTGACACATTTCAAATTAAAGCATCTTAGAAGTTTTTAATTTATAAATGCTTTATTTCTAATTCAAATATGATTCCTGGTATTAGCTTGAGCTGTCATAACATAAAACCATATATTTGGTGACTTAAGCAGTGGGAATTCATCTTCTCGGGTTTGAAGGTTCCAGTTTAAGTTCCAAGTCTTTCAGGATTGGTCTCTGCTGTGACCTGTCTCTCTTGCTTGCAGACTCCACTTAGGTTGTGTGTCCTTGGGTGGAGAGAGCGGGACGAGGGGTGGAGGGGTTGGTGACAGTCACTTGGTTGCTCCCTTTACTTATAGATGGATGAGTATCTTAGCATATGAATCCAAATTAAGCGATTCTCAGATGTGTTTGTAAGTGATATGAACCAAGCAAAGTAAGGGGTGGGGGTAGAGCAATCCAATTTCTGATTGCCTTGGAGATGGAGGGGATAATCCAATAAATCTGTCACTGCTTCAAACATACACTCCACTTACAGGTTTCTGCCTCAAAAATTGATATTAGGTGAGTGTTTTCCAAGGGGCAGTATGCTGACCCAAGTTGTGTGGGCAGAACGCTGAGAAGTAGAGCATGCTCAGAGCTTGTTGCTGCAGTAGAGAGGGCCGTCCCCTCTCTGAGCAGGTGCCCTGATTTTGAGCTTTGCAGCAACGCCCAGACAGGTGATGCTGCCCTACGAGGCCTCAGCAACGGAAATGTATTGGAATGAGAGTTTCTCCAGGGCGTCTCCCGCCCTTAGCTGTTTTCTTGCAGAGCACAGCATTGGTATTTTGATTGGTGTCCTCTGCTTCCCTGTAGTTTGCACAGGTTTGAATAGGTGGTAGCGGCACCCACTCTACATTTCCCTTGCGTTCTGTAATTTAATGTTATCGATTTAAAAATCTTGCCAGTGTGTCATGTTGACTCTCTTCCTTCATCCACAGCTCATCTCAACTTCTCTGATTACTGTACTCAGTACAACACACCTCATCTCTCCTCTCTTTACTGTACTCAGTACACCTGCACCTCATTTCTCCTCTATTTACTCTACTCAAAATATTTACAGCTCATCTCTCCCTTAACTGCATGCATTACACCTACACCTCATCTCTCCTTGTGTGTTTACTATACTCAGTACACCTGCTCCTCATGTCTCCTCTACTTACTGTATTCAAAATATCTACACCTCATCTCTCCATTTACTGTGTGCATCACACGCACATCTCACCTCTCCTTTTTTTACTGTACTGAGTACACCACACCTCATTTCTCCTTCTTTGTCTATTGTATTCAGTACATGTGTACCTCATCTCTCATATTTACAATACCCAGTAAAGCACACCTTATCTCTCCTCTTTTTACTGTACTAAGTACACCAGACCTCATTTCTCCTGTTTGCTGTACTCAGCACACCTGTACCTCATCTCTCCTTCTTTTTACTGTATTCAGTACATGTCATATCTCTTGTTTACTATACCCAGTAAAGCACACCTCATCTCTCCTTCTCTTTTTATTGTACACCCACACCTCATCTGTCATCTGTTTACTCAGTACATCCACTTATCACCCCTCCTGTTTACTGTACACAGTAAATCCTCACCTCATCTCTCCTTCTATGTTTACTGTATTCTGAACAACACACCTCAGCTCTCCTTCTGTGTTTACTGTGCTCAGTATACCTACTTATCATTTCTCCCCTGATTACTGTGCTCAGTACACCCGCATCTCATCTCTAATCTATTTACTGTACTCAGTACACCCACACCTCATCTCTCAAACCTTTTCTGTACTCAGTACACCTATTCTTTCCTCTCTGTTTCACTCTACTCGGTGAACATTCGTGATGAGATTTACTTTTCATTACTCAGGAGCCAAGGTCGCATGATTTTGAAGAGCTTATAGTCCAGCTGTAGGCACAGAGGATTGTCAGGGGAAATAATACATGAGAAGAGGGAAGTGTTTTATTTAACATTAGATTTGTTTAAAGCCATGGTTCTAACTTAATTGAAAGCACTTTGGGGACAACTGAACTGTTGACCTATTCTCCCTTCAGAGTAATTGAGCACCACAGAGAGGTAGAAGAGTGGTGGTCACTGGGCAGAATCCCCTGGTCATAGATGTCAAAGGAGAAGTCATGTAACATAATGAAACGTAGCCTGTATCTTGAGTGTGGCAGAGGTCTCTCCATATTGGATTCACTTCCAAGCAAAGTGTTTGTAAAATTCCTTATAACATAGGTCTAAAAAAAAAAGCCCTTCTTAAATATGGGTGTCCATCTTTTCTCAAACATGATCTATAATCAACATCTTATTTCTAAGGCGTGGTGAAATTATATAGAAGAAGGATATGAAAAATCTACTCAATGCAGTAATTCAAAGAACAAAATGTGCAAGTTTTTTTGATAGTACTGCTGCATTGCTGTGAAATAGGTGTAACATCACCTGGGATCTCTGTTTCAGTAGAGAGAATAAAAGTTAATTCTTAAAAAAAAAAAACAAAAACACAAAAGTTAATTCTTCATCAGGAAAGAATCCAGACCACGATGTTGACAGCCTTTGCTGCCAAAAGTCAGTGGCCCTTTGTGGAGAACGGAACCGCGCCCCAAGATGGCGCTTGTGATTGCTTTCTCACGACACAGAGGTAGTAACAAGTTTAAGGAAGTTGCAGAGGATTGGTTCAAGGTCACATGAAGTCAGCGTGGGGCGCGCGTGATCAGAGTAGTGATTGGTGTGTTCACTGCGTGCCTGGGTGATCTTTAAGTGGATTGGCTGGAAAAGAGGATATTCTGTGAGGATTTGGGGAAGGGAAGGCTCTCGCTCTCGCTCTCTCTCGCTCGCTCGCTCTCTTTCTCTCTCGCTCGCTCTCTCACGCACTCTTTGATGCTCAAGGATAATATGCTGTGGCTACTCCCTTTTGCTTTGCGCATGGATTTTCTGTTCTTTTACTTTATGTATGCTACTTAATTAATAAAGCTTTGTGAAGAGATCCCGTTGTATCGGAGTCTTGCTCGCTGGATGAGGACCCCGATAGCCCTTAGCATCCTTGTCCAAAAAACAGTGAGTTCTCATATACTTTAAATTAAGATTTATGTATTTGAAAGGCAGAATTACATAAAGCAGGAGAGACAGATGGGCAGAGAGAGAGAGAGAGAGAGAGAGAGAGAGAGAGAGAGAGAGCGCTTCCATCTACTTACTCACTTTCCAGATGGCTTCACCAACTAGATCTAGGCCAGGCTGAAGCCAGGTGAATGGACACAGGTTGCTTCATGGGTGGCAAGTTCCAAGCACCTTGGCCATCTTCATATGATTGTCCTGGTGCATCCCCAGGGAGCCTAATCAGGAGTAGAGGGACCAAGATTAGAACCTGTGCTCATGTGGGATGCTAACGATGCAGGCAGTTGCCTAGGTCACTGTGTCACATGGCAGTCCCAGTGTCTTCCTCCTTAACCCTCTCTACATTCTGTGTCAGCCCTCACTCACGTAATTGCCATCGTAGTACTTTGAATTTTGTTGTTTAAAATTGGCTGGCACCATACCTTTTTCAGTGTGAGGCAGGTGCCCTTAGGCAAGTATTTTTGTTTTCTGGCTTGTTGATGCAACTACCCTCTCTTAGCCCTACCAGAGCAAGAAGCTATATTACAAGTGTTGGAAGGTACAATACGTATTTAACCAGTGATGATGATGATGATGATGATAGAGCAGAATAATTAAGGGGTGGAGGAACTAACATAAAAGGTAATCTGGTTTCAAATGTCTGCCCTATCACTTGAATGTGTAACCTCAGGGAAGTCACTTAATGCTCAATGACTCAGTTTTTTCATTTGCACAATGGATGATGTGGCAAGATGATTGCAGGAACATGTCTGTTGGGGATATTAAATAATTCAATACCTATCATGGGCTTATAAAGTATAAACATTATGAGGAAGATGTAAAAAAAGGAAAATTAGATTAATTTCATTATGTTCACTGGTTTCCTAATTAAATATGAATGTAGGGATAAGGGATTGTGTTTCTCTCATCGTCAGTTGTAAAACTGTTTGACAGCTGCCAGCTTTCTTTTTTCTCTTTTTTCTTTTCTTTTATTTTTTATTGCATTTTATTTTATAACATCGTTTCATAGGCTCTGATGTTCCCCCATCCCCTCCCTATGCCCCCCCATGGTGGATTGTGCCACCTTATTGCAGTATTACAGTTCAAATCCAGTCTTGTTTCTTTCATTGCAAGCATGTGCCATGCATAGAGTCCAGCATCTTATTGTCCAGCTCAACTCAACAGTTCCTTGGGGAGACCAACTCTGGTCTACAGGCATAGCTGGCAGAATATCGTTCCCATCAATTAAAAGCCATAACATAACATCAGCAACAGTTTCCAACATTATGGGGTTAATTGACATTGTATTTAGTGACTGATATGTTAGAAAATGCAGGTTCTTAACCACATCCTGTGACTACTTCATTAACATTTCAATTTCAGTTTGTATACAACTGGCTTCTATCTATCTTAAAATGACTATAGGATACTATTCAAACAGAAGAACAATAAACTCCCTTCGGGACTAGGGAGAGGAGCTTTCTCTGGTCCTTAGTTCCAACTCTGGATCCCCACCCTCTCTTGCAATGATCATCAGGGTCGCCCTGAAGCCCCCCCCCCAAACAAAACAAAACAAACAACAACAAGAAATTAGAATAGACATAGAACAACAAGGAAAGCTTAGAACTAGACAGGAAACGATCAGTGGGGACTCACACTTACTAGGTAGGACATGAAAATAAATTACTTCTAACTAGGGTATGGAGGATTTCTCTGCACACCCCTCCCAACAATGTTCTGTGCCTCAACTGGTAACATATGCCTTGTTAAAGCTATAAGCCAATTTAGACTATCCTAAAATCTGCCAAGTTCAGTAAAAATTATGCTTCAACACAATAAACTGCTGCCAGCTTTCTTAAAATAAGTGTACAAATAGCTGTTAGGACTCTGTTTCCTTAATATATAATGAAAAAGAGAAAAAGGCAAGAAGAACAAATGTAACATCCTCACATTTCAGCCATTAAGAAAAAGAATGAGCACTTGCAATGAGGCTGAGTTGCTTGTGTCTCTTCTGGTGGATACATGATGCTGACAGTCAGGAACACCCCGAATCTGTGACACTGATCCTCCTGGGAGCATCCACCAGAGTGAGGACTGGACTAACAGGGAGCAAGGGACTGAGGAAGGATGCTTTCAGAGGATAAACATGGTCAATTCTCTGACATCTTCAATTAGCTGGATTTGCTTTTCATTGTTTTCAAAGAAACCATTCTCTCCCCTTCCTGCTCTGAGGAACAAAAACATGTTTACGCTCATTGTTCACATCCTGATTTCCTTTAAACTATGGTGTGAGTTAAATTTTCTTTTTATTCCTTTGAATGCTTTATTCTTGGCTTTTAAATTACTTGGGTTTTAAAATAAAGTGTATGCTTCGCACATGTAATCAGTATAAGAAAGTTCCATCTGATTATGAAAAAGAATATCTAAAAGCAGGTTCAAATGTGGAGGCACAAGGTAGATAAATAAGGACATGGGCCCTGGGAGTAAATAGAAATCCTCTCTTGAATTCCTTCAGAAGTTATACTGGGCGCTGTGTGGTGTTTCTCATCCTGACCTCTGCTCACCTGAATTATATGGAACAATGAGCTGCTGTGAGGATTAGGCCAAGTACCTCACAAAACGCTGCCTGTGATTGTACCTGCCATTTAAGAAGTGCTTACAGACATCTTTGCCCTTCCTTTTGCTGCCATCATAGTTATGCTCAGTGCATGTATAAGTACTAGGTGCCAAGAAAAGCTGAAATCTCACTTGTTTAAAGTATATGTTAATGTTTCAAGTGCATGCATTGCAACAATTTTCTATGTTTACAAGTGAGCAGTGGTGTAACTTCTACTTACCTGGCACTCAATTTCCCTTAAAGTACATTGAAAATATGGTAGAGTGTTTGGCTTGGAATTTAAGACGTTTGTTTCCCAAACTCTAGTGTCTAGTTCAAATCCCAGCACTGCTGAATTTGAGCTCAGCCCCTGCAGATGTGTGTCCTGGGCACAGTGATGAAGACGCAGATGCTTCAACGCCAGACAAACATAGAAGAGATCCAAACTGAGTTCCTGGATTCCAGACTTTAACCTAGTCCTGCTTTGTGATTTGCGAACATGAACCAACAGGAGTTAGAGAGCTAAAGAAATTGGATCTGTAATAACTTCTTGAACTTGAATCCAACCTGTGGTTACTGATGCAGGATCTATAGTGTGCAAACATGACCCATCCCTCTGTCCCAACCAACATGAATCCATCCTCGCTCAATGTCTACCTTCCTAAGAGACAAGTAGAAGAATCAAAGGAGATGCTGCAAATGTCATAAAAAGGAACTTGCAAACATTCAGGAAATCTTTTCACTACAAACTAGGCTCTTTGAGAAATGTATTCCTAGAGCATCTGGCCAGCAGGCATCCTATCAAAGGGGTCATAGCTTATATCTGGGGGTTTGTAAGAGAATTCAAGGAGAAGTATTTAGGAGTGTACAGCATTCATTATGCTATTGAAATAAGGCATTGGTTAATGCTACATGGCTCATTCTGCAGAAAATTTGCTTCTCTTGCACTTGGTATTCACCTCTTGCAGGCCTCGTAGTGTCTTGTCCTTAAATACGAAGTAGAAGCAGTGGTCAAGTCTGTCACTGATGGGAACCTTGCCAATGGGCTTCTCATTAAACATTTGACTTGTCTCAACACTAGTCATACTGATTACTCTTTAAAACAAGGAAAACTTTTTTTTTCATTTGAAAGTGCAGTTATATAAAAGAGACACAGAGATGGATCTCTTGCATCTGTGGTTCACATCTCAATTGCTACACACCAGTAGCTGAGTCAATGTGAACTGAGGGTAAGGAGCCAGACCAGGTGTTGAACAGCCGGTCTTGAACCAGTGCCCACATATTACAGAGTTCCTCAGGCACAACCTTTACCATACTATGCTATAGGAGCACAACTGCTCAAATTCGTAGCCAAAGAACTGATTACAGAGAGGATGCATGGAAGCCTCACCAGTATGTAGCCGGAGATAGTTGAAATCCCATGGGTAAGGCTGCAGGAGCAGCTACTATGGAAAATGAATAGGCAAGAAATTCCCTAGTCCTTGGGTTTAGATAATAGATCAAAGAGAGGTGCTTCTTCCCCTAGGGAGGGGAGCAAGAATTAACAGACTGAGGAAAGGAACTTTTAGTTGTATGAATTTTTCTTAAGAGATTCCCTCTTGCTCTTGAAAGATAAATTACTCAAAGCATCAGTCCTGAAGCCCATATGCTCACCTGTCTAAAAGGTTTGATGCTGTTAATAAGCTTTGACTATTGACCATCAGTCATTTGTCCACATGTATTATTAGTAGCTCCATGCACCAAGCCCATCACTACCAGACAACCAAAAGGTTTCACAGTGCTTACCCCATGCACATTCCCATAGTTAAAAAGCTATTGGCACAAGATGGTATCCAGTGGATGACTCATCCCAGTGTCAAGAAACTTGCTGTGGACAGCCATCATGCATGAAGCCAGTGTGCATCTGAACAATGGTTGTAACACTTGATACTTAACCTCCAGTGGCCATTGCCACATCCCAGGAGTCTGTTGTCAATCAATTCTCATATCTCTGGGATATATCTCCTGCAGTCTACAAGGCGAGGTGGTGGCTATGTTTCACCAGATACCACAAAAGAATCAATCCCCACAATAGACTAACGATCAAAGTTTGGAGTTTAGCATGACAAATGTAACACACATCAGTTGACATGTTTGTGACTGCAATATTAGTGTGTAGAATAATGTTGGGAGAATTATGAGGACACTTTAAAACAGCTATGATGGAATGCTTTGCAAATAACAAAGATGGCATTTCAAAAAGTTAATGTAATAAAATGAATATTTATTAATCAAAATTAAAAAGTGAAAGCAGAGTTCATTTATATTTTTCCAGTCACAACAGGGAAAGCAAGTACAGAATGTATTTAAAAGATTTTAGAAACACAGAGCCAGATTATGATATACAGAGATATTCCTTATGGCACTTGCTGAGACATTTTTCTTGTACTCTTAATTTTATTTATTTAAACAAAACAATATTGTTTACTTAGTTAAGATGAATGCACACACATATGGAACTCCATATATTTTGGGGATGGTCAAAGGCTGGAGGAAGGTGGGTGAGACAAATTTTTCTGGTTTTTTTTTTTTTTTGCTTTTATTTGCTTTTGTGTCCTCAGAGGGGAAAGAAGAGGGGCTACTCCTTACTGACAGACTACATCAGTCCCTGGGGATGGGGGACAGTCACTTGACGACCCTTAGAGACCCTGATGAATGGCAGAATGTCTGACAGTGTTACTTGAATGACTTTGATAGTTCTCAGATGTTGCCTTTACTGTTTCAGGATTGGGAAAATATCTTTCCAAGGCCTAAAGCCTGAACAAGCCCACATTAGTGTACTCACAGACTCAAATACTTGCTGCAAAGCTTGATCAGGAGAGTTTTCCAGTTAGTTCTGCTTTCCATCCTCTGATGAGAAACTCGACATCCTCTGCTAGCCTAGATAACCTGGCTGTAACCTGCATAGGCATAAGCAACTATGGAGACCCAGTACCAATATGTGCACTCAAGGTAGGATCTCACATGTTATCATTTTCTCTGTGGTCAGGTTTGGAGTTCAGCAATCAACTGAACAGTACCCCAGCAGACCTCATTTCCTATGATCTCAGATTTGACACTTGTGTACACCAGCCAGTGCGGGATCAGCTTCAGTCAGTCAGCCACGCCTCCCAACACACTTACTGGTAAATGCAACTGCCTGGTCAGATCTGCATCCACTCCCATCTCTCAGTTGAATCAACAAGGGCTATAGCCTAACTCCTACTGAGAATTTAAAGGAGTTTTTCCACAGCCATCATACATTTACAGTGTTTTCTATCTGTAGTCTTGTTACTGCTCATTTCATGCACCATGTAACATCTGGAGAGAGCAGGCTTATCGTACTAGATTTTCCCTTGTACATGGTTTTGAGTTTCTCAAGTCTGTAAACTCTGCAGAAGACTCCCTTCAGAAAAGGGATATTTCAATCAATACAGTGATTTGTTCTCCTTTCTATGCATTTGTTGGTGTCTGTTAAATTGCAATAATGGCATTTTTTAAAATATTGTACTCAAAATTGTTTCTCTTATGTTTGAATTTTTCACACTTGCTCTGACACAAAAAGCAAACATGTTTTATTGCACTCGATATATAAGATTTCATACTTGTGAATTTACTGCAATGTGATGAGAGTGGTTGGCTGATAAAAGGCGTTTTATAAATAGTCTTATTTATATTGAAACAGGTTGTTCTCTGAGCGAGTCATCTCAAGCATCAAGAGGCTTGACTTCCACCTCTATACTTTCCCATGTTCACTATATTCACAAGCTAACTTCCCTGTGTAAATTCTCTGACGAGCCATGATACTTGATCTCTGGCTAAATACTTTTCCACACCCACTACATTTATAAGGTTTTTTCCCTGTGTGGATTCTCTGATGAGTCATGAGGTTTGACCTGCATCTAAATGTTTTCCCACACTCATTACATTTATGAAGCTTCACCCCTGTGTGAATATTATGAGTCACAAGGCTTGACCTTTGACTAAATGCTCACCCACACTCACTACATGCATGTGGCTTTACCCCGGTATGAATTGTTTGATGTCTAATAAGATTTGAACTGGGAAAAGGCTTTTCCACAATCTTTACATTTATAAGACTTCTGTCCTATGTGCTTTCTCATATGTCTAACAAGCTATGACTTTACAAAAAAGGCTTTTCTGCATTCATTACATTTATAAGGTTTCTCCCCTGTGTGGATTTTCTGATGAGCATTGAGATTTGACTTAGTGGTAAATTTTTTTCCACACTCACTACATTTATAAGGTTTCTCCCCGGTGTGGATTCTCTAATGGGTCTTGAGACTTGATTTTTTGCTAAATTCTTTTCCACACTCACTACATTTATGAGGTTTTTCCCCATTGTGGATTCTCTGATGAACCACAAGACTTGATCTGTGGCTAAATACTTTTCCACACCCACTACATTTATAAGGTTTCTCCCCGGTGTGGATTTTTTGATGAGCATTGAGACTTGACTTATCAGTAAATTCTTTTCCACATTCACTACATTTATAAGGTTTCTTCCCTGTGTGAATTCTCTGATGAGTCACGAGGCTTGACCTGCATCTAAATGTTTTCCCACATTCACTACATGCATGTGGCTTTACCCCAGTGTGAATTGTTTCATGTCTAATAAGATTTGACCTCTGCGAAAAGTGTTTTCCACAATCTTTACATTTATAAGGTTTTTCCCCTGTGTGGGTGTTCTGATGTCTAGTGAGAACTGACTTTCGAAAAAATGCTTTTCCACACTCACTACATTCAAAAGATTTCTCACCTATGTGGATTCTCTGATGTCCAGTGAGAACTGACTTTTTTAAAAAGGCTTTTCCACACTCACTACATTTATAAGGTTTCTTCCCTGTGTGGATTCTCTGATGTATACCGAGAACTGACTTGCTATGAAAGGCTTTTCCACACTCATTACATTTAAATGGTTTTTCACATGTGTGTGTTCTCTGATGTATAGTGAGGTAGGATTTGGAGGAAAAGGCTTTCTCACACACATTGCATTCGTAAGTTTTCTTCTCTTTGTGAATTCTCTGATGTGCATGGAGGACTGACTGTTCATGAAAGGCTTTTCCAGGCTCATTACATTCAAATGGATTTTTTGCAGTGCAAAATATCTGATCTCGAGTGAGTTCTGACTTGTGGTATTTGTGTTTTCCACATCCATTGCACAAAGAGAAATTTTCCCCTATGTCACTATTTTGTTTGGTGGGAAGGCAAGATTGAGAGCTCAAAGAGTTGTTAGTATTGCCACATGTATACTGACCTTTTGCTGTGTGCACTACCTGATTTAGTTTAAGATCTGCTTTGTAAAGAAAAGATTTTTCATTCTTACAACACTCATGGAATTTCTCTCCTAAGCGGGATTGCTGATGCTTGCCAATGCAAGGATTGTTATGGAACATTTTCTTTCCTGTCTGAATTGTTGCTCCCACAGTGACAGGTGCCTCATCACACGAGTCTTTCTCGTAAACTCCTTCATGGATTGAGAATATCTTGTTAGTGCTGCATTCCCACTGTGTTCAAGAGGCTGCTGACGAGTGTGTACCTTGGCATGCTGAATAAGAACCTCCTTTCCCTGAAGGTTGTTCTTAGGCACATTAAAGGCTTCCTGTTTTCTCCCAAATGCCATCTCATCAGGTTTCCTGGGAAAAAAAGTTGAAATCAGTCATATTACCTCAAGTTTCTTTTTTGGTCAGTTTCACATTCATATAATCATTTTCACTATGGCCAAAGGATAAAGTAAGCATTATTGTAAATTTAACTGGTTTTTGCTGAGTTATTGTATATGTATATGATTACAACTTGCCTGACATGTTTGTCTTCGTTTTCCTGATCAGCTCCAATCAGCGCATTCTTTCTGTATGAATCTGGAAATAAGGGATAAGAGCAACTCTATGCATGAATCATGTGTAAGAATTTTTCAATTGATTATGTAAAACAAATGACATTTCTTGCTGATCTAGTGGAATCAGATTTGTGTTTGTTTGTTTCCACATTCTCTTTCCTTCTGCATCAGAAGTGAGGGGGGTAAGAAATAGAAGCCCCAGTCAGCTTCCCATCCATCCCAGGGTCTTCAATTTGGGGCAGGCTCCAAGTGCTGAAAGCGGTTTTGATACTTCAACAGTTCTGATTTGCTGCAAATCTCACCATTGCAAACAGAACGATAACTCTCCAGAATGCACTGGCTGACATAGTCCACCTTAGAATCCCTGTTGTGGCATCAGATTTTAACATCAGTATATTCATTTATGAGCATTACATATTTTTTTTAAAAATATTTTAATACAATAAATAGTTTTTCTACTACTCAATATATTAATAATTACTTGAAATTTTGAATGTTATCTTGGTGGAGATAGGACAGAAAAAGGGTTATAGAAATGCAAATCAATGCTTGAGATGCCTTACCTTAGATAACAGTGTCAGATTGAGTCTCTGCTGCTCTGCTACAAATGTAATTTCCTGAAAATGTACACTGGGAGGAAGTGGATGATGATTCAAAGGCTTGGAATCATATGACACACATGAATGATCAAGAAATAGCTCTCAATTATTGGATTCATGATGTCTTATTCTAACTGTTGAATTCATTTGTAGAATAAACCTACTGTATCCCTACCAGTCCTGCTCCCAGCACTAGATCGTGCACTTTTCAGGGGATCCTGCAGTTCAGCCTGGCATGATTCAGACCTAGCAGTTGCCACTAGGTACTGTGGAATAATGTGGCCATTGTGTATGGTAGTTGGTGTGGCAGAGTAGCCCAGCCTTGCTGACCACAATTTCCTAGCCTATATACTAGTCTAAAGATCTTCCAGGCCTGCCCAGATCTGATGCTAACCAATGGAAGCAAAGGCATATAAGGGGGTCCCAAAGGCTCTCCAACCAGGCCCACAAATGGCCGTGCATCTTCTACATTGTGGTATGTGCTGTGGCAGACCCCACAATCCCAGCTCTCATGCTCCAAAGCAGGAACTGTGACTTATCACAGAAGTTCTCCATATTCCCCAAGCAGGCCTTCTGCAAGTCTCAGATCTCACACAGGCCAGCAGATGCCATGGCCTTGCTTCACAGGAAATGTCATCCTTCCTGGCCTTTGCATGTACCAGCAGGTGCTGCAGCCTAGCGCAGCTGGGAATCCTCCTAGCTCTTGTGAATCCTCCTAGCTGGGAATCCTCCTAGCTCTAGCTGAGTTATACAGTCAAGCCTGCCACCAACACCACCTTTCACGAAAACCAGTAGATGCCGCAGTACCACAGAATTAAGCTCACAAGTTCCCCACAATGTCTGCAAGATCCAGTTCTCTTATTTTCTATTGGGTGTTGACCCCCAGACTCAGCTTTCACATATAGTTGTGGATGATGTACTTGGCTCACTCCATATCTTTCATGTGACAGGTGTCTTGACCTGATCCAAACATACCCTCCACTTTCCCCCCAACTAAACTGCATTATCTCAGCTGCCTCATGTACACATGGGCACAGTTGCCTGGTCTCTGGAAACTCACAGCAGTCACTTCTTACCTATCAAACGTCCCTTCAGCAGCCCCCACTCCTCAGACTCCTCTCCCTGGTCAATTTGCACTTCCCCTGCTGTGTGGCAGGATGTGGCATGCCTGAGGCTGAGATGGCATTCCTCAGCTGCATCCCACAGCTTCTACTGCACAGATTCCTGCATATCTTTAGAAAATTTAAAAATAATATAGACAATGATACTGCCACACTGGTACAGCTGACTAAATTTGGCATTAACCAGGTCCAGAATGCACACCAATGATTGACTTCATTTCTCTCAGCAGTGTAACACTTGCCTAGCTAGATGGGATGTAATTATATTTTTAAAAAGATAGAGTAATTAAAAGAGAAAACCAAAATGCCTGTAATATTGATATTCCATACTTTGATACTGGTTTGATGCACTTGATTGACCTTACTGTTCACATACAAGAGAAAGTACTAGGAGATACCCACAGAATTTGAACCTGTGACATCCATGTGGAAAATATGGTGGAATCAAAAAATTCTATCCTTAGCCTAGCATAACCCCGAACATTATGGACATTTAGAAAAGAAGTCAGAAAATTTAAGATCTCTATTTTTGCCTGCCCTACAACTCCATATATCAAGTAAATCTGTTTTGGGGAAAAGAAAAGGTAGACTTTGAAGCACAGATGTCCTTTTCATGCAATCATCAGCCATGCCACATGAATCTGTACAAATATTTGGCCAAGGAATATGAAACAGCACCCACAGAAAACATTAACACTGAAGGCAGAGGCTTAGTATATAACACTGACCCTTAGTATATATACTAAGTAGATAACACTTAGTATACATGTTTAGTATGTAACACTGGCCCTGCTGAATTTGGCTGTAGAAATCAAAATCCACTAACGCCCCAAGTGAGACTATGACCACCCATTTCCATATCACTTTTCCAAGTCTGAATGTCACAAAATAGGTTTTCTCCCAGATATCTTCATTTTCTTCTTAATTTCATTGTTTTAAGGAGACAAATATTGAGACACAATGATAGAAACATATAGAAGCTTCTCCTGGGCCTGGTGGGGTGGCCTAGCAGCTAAAGTCCTCGCCTTGAACACTCCGGGATCCCATATGAACGCAGGTTCTAATCCCGGCAGCTCCACTTCCCATCCAGCTACATGCTTGTGGCCTGGGAAAGCAGTTGAGGACGGCCCAAAGCTTTGGGACCCTGCACCCGTGTGGGAGACCTGGAAGAGCTCCTGGCTCCTGGCTTCGGGTTGACCCAGCTCCAGCCGTTGCACTCACTTGGGGAGTGAAACATCAGATGGAAGATTTTCCTCCCTGTCTCTCCTCCTCTCTGTACATCTGACTTTGTAATAAAAATAAATAAATCTTTAAAAAAAAAAGAAGCTTCTCCTGATCTGCTTTTTAATGCCTGCAAGGTTTATCACTTGCTTTATTTACTATTTCATCTGAGATAGAGCAGCAGAATTACATAACCAATAATGGGATGGAGGGAGAAAGTAAGAGTGTTCCTGATCACTGATTTTGTCCTTAAATCTGTGCAATGGCAATGGCCACTATCCAAAATCAGGAATGAAAACTCAAACTTTTCAAGTAAAAGAAGGCAGTGCTTCTATGTGGCCGACTAATAAGCTTGGAAATAATGAATATCTCAAAAAAGAATGTAGCAAGAATGAATTAGAATCTGTGGGGTATATCTAACCTAGGAAATAAGTTTTGAGACCAAAGAATGTTTTAGCATTTTGCTTAAATCTAATAAAATATTCTCAAGATGAAAAAGTGTAAGAATATATTCCTTAATAGTAGAAATCCTTATCTATTATGTTTCTTCATGTATGTGTATCTAAACTATCTGTCTACAATATTTTTTTGCAGATTAAAATGACATACATGACACAAGGTTTGCTTAGGGGTGAGAACTGAAAAACAATCAGTGAGAAGTCCAACCAATATTTGATGAGCTATTTGTCAGTCCCTAGGCCAGTTATATGGACTTACGTGAACGTGGTTGGTTTAGAGATTTTTCCATTGTCCATGGCAATGCTCCTTGCTCCAACTTGAAGATCACATCAGGCTTGGTAATTGAATATCCTGTTAAGGGCAAATAAAACTAAATTTTGTGAAAAACTAACTACCAGATTTAAAGGAAAAAAGCTTGGTCACAGGTTCTTTGCCATTAAAGGACTAATAGGAATTATTTCCTGGAGAGTCAATATTCACATTCTTTATAGCCTCAAAGACTAGTCTCATCAAGCAATAAACTTATAAATTATTCCTTGATCAACTAAGAAGAAAGCACTCTGTTTGGGCATGACAGATTTCACTCACCCACGGACAGCAGATTGCTATAGGTCTCAAGCATCACATCCCTGTACAGGGTCCTCTGGGCACTGTCCATGTGCTGCCATTCCTCCAGGGACAATTCCACAGCCACATCTTCAAATGACACCAACACCTATAATAACAAATTATAACTCATCAAATTAAAAAATAATATAAATACAAAAAATAAAGTAAAATAGAAAAAAATTACAGCTTGTTTCCAGATGACTAAACAGACAGAAGGAGAGGGCATTCTCCTGTGCATATTTAATTTTTGTCTCTCGTGGTATAGATTACTTGGCTATCTATATGGAAACACAGGGCAAAGTCAAAATGCAAATACTTATTAATTTTGTAATTCCAAAACTATAAGTTCCTTAGCATTAGGTAAGTGATACTTTTATTTAATGATTCTGAAATGCTTTTACTGTGTAATCTACAGATATAGGTACAAACACACGATCTATATAACATGCTAGATAAGGAACACGCTTTTACTAGTGGTCTGGATAGTTAGAAAAAAATGATTCATCAAGATAATTGGCTCAAACATTCTGAGATTTTTTTTAAAATCTTACATAGTAATAGTATTAAATTTTAATTTTCTTGTCACAACTTGGAAAAATGGAATATTGGAAATGTTGTTAAAACTAAACTTGAATAAATGAGTAAATATTTCCTAATGCTCTTATTGGAATTAACTAAGCATCTCATAAATGTTTATACATTTTTAGCTTTTCTTTTACCTTTGAGGATGTACATATTAGAATTATTCCTCATTGTTTTACTTTTTTCCCCAGTGAACTTTTGTTGATATGCATGTATTGCATCCCTAGAAAAAGAATCCCAGGATTTTCCCTCCTGTGTGTTGTCCTTTTGCTTCTTCATGATCTATGATGTCAGCTGTGACTGTCAATACAATGAAACCAAACTGGCAAAATGGGAACACATTATTCTTCCAATTTTCTAGATCTTTCAGCTTCCTCTCAAGTCTAGGGATGATCACTCCACACTTGCTTCACCTGAATGTGAGGTTCACAATTTTCCCAGCTCTGTGATCATCAATGATTTCAAACTCTTCATTGTACCCATGCTTCATCACCTTGCTAAAAGGAGCAAATGATGTCCTGGGAACACTGCCTGATGAGAACCTATTCACCTTGCTTCTTGGCATTCCTGATGTTCTCCAGCTCATTGGCCAAAGTTCATCCAGACCAGTAGAGACGCATGAAAAGACAGTGGGAAAAGCTTGTTTTACTTTTCCTGGAATGACATTCAAATTAAATGAAACCTTTGATGACTACATAGTGAACTATAAACACAGTAGGGAAGCAAACTGCTTCCTTAATTTTCCATCTTTTTGTAACAAGTAGCCGAGTCTCAACCAATCACAGGCTGCCAACTGTCACAAAATAAAGCATATACCAAGCTGAAGACAATCAAGTGGTTTCTGCACATATCTCCTTTTGTATCACTTTAACAAGAACTACTTACCTGGCATTTCTTTAATTTTTATATTTATATTGCTTGTTTCACCATAAAAAACAGAATTAACATAGCCAATATGTACCACTTTAGGAACATAATGGAGCCAACATATTATCTCTTTGTGTCTTAAACTTTGGAGGTAACATGTTATAAAGTTACATGACAATCAATATCTTTATGGTTCACTAAGCAAAGAGTTCAAAAGAAAGTAATACAACCATAGTTTAGCAGTGATATAGGAAAAAACTGCAAAATATTATCAAATGCAAACTTATCAGCTTCAAGCACAGTTCAAAACTATCAAAAATCATTAAGCTCATAAGACTGTAGTAGAATATCATTTTTCATTTATCTGAGAAAGATATAAAAAAAGTGGCAAAACAATATTTGCATAGATAATGACATCCACAGAAACACACTGTTTCTTCTTTTTGTGCTGATTTTCATGTTTCAAGCCATTCTCTGTAAGGAAGAACATTTGGTGATTGTAAGTCTGTGTTGTTCTTACATCATTCAACATCTTGCCCTATGGGTCCCCTCTAACTGTAATGTAAGGTATCAATTATTTTTTCCACAGTTGACTAATATCAGCTTGCATGCACTTGCTACATTCTCTTTTTTGCCCTTTGTCTACTGAAAAAATAGCCATTCTCACAGGGCTGGGGTGACAGCTCCTTGTGATTCTGATTTATATTTCTTTACTAGTTTCTGAGGCTGAGCTTCATAAACACATGTTTTGACAACCATCTATTTAGGTTCTCTGACTTTTTTCTTTAACAAGTTGGGGATTTTTATGTTGATAAGGTGACATGAAGTCAAATGACAAAACTGATTATTCAAACACACATGGCACTTGTTGTGTTACATGTGACAATGGTTAACTGTAGCATAGAAACTTACTCAGAGTTTAAAAGGTTGAACACGACAATGAGATTTAACTTTCATCAAGCAGAGGATCCAAAGCTGTGCAGTGGAAAAACACTCCATTGATAGGAGACACTGATGAAAGCCCTGCAGATCCAGTGATGTGCGGGATGGTAGTGAATGACATGGAGTCAGTCCACATTTCAGTATGTGAGAATAAAATGTTTCTCAAACTTAGTGTAAGGAAAATTATAATCCTAATAACACAAGAAGCCCATGCTATAAATCACAAGCTGTACAGGATCAAAGCTGAAAGTTCCTAAGGAAGACTGATATTTATTCTGATGTGGGATTTTCTGTCTCTGGTTTTGAAAATTAATTTGAAATGTAGACAGAGAAAGAGAGAGAGAGAGAGAGAGAGAGAGTGTGTGTGTGTGTGTGTGAGAGAGAGAGAGAGAGAGAGAGAGAGAGAGATAATATGATCTTCCATCATATGAAGTGAGAACTCTAGAATAAATTGAGTTTCTGATTCCTAGTTTAAGTCTAACATATTCTCATATATTGCAAGTATTGGAAAATAAGCCAATAATCTATATCTATACATCATAATCTCTAATTTTCTTCAAAGTATATAAACAAATGTCATGTAATTTTCAAATCTACCCATAAAAAGTTGAATTGACACCATACTTACCAACAATGAATTTAGTCTTCAACACATAACAGTTATATTTTTCCTAGTTTGTGATAACTAATATACCAATATATAAAAATGTAATGTATGTGTAAGAATGGACCTCTGGAATTTATTCATAGTATACAACTTTTAATTACACTCTTGAGGAATGATAAGCTTTTGTTGTTTGTTATTATTTTCTACATTCTATGTCCTGACATCTTTATCTAATGGAGTGTTAACATTGAGTGTGAAATGAAATCAAAGTATGTAAGTGTAAGACCTAGAACAACGGGGTTGGTGTGATAGCCTAGTGACTACATCCATACATGTGCTGGGATCCTATGTAGGTACCAGTTCACATGCCAGATGCTCCACTTCCCATCCATCTCATGCTTGTGGCCTGGGGAAACAGTCTAGCATGTCCAAAACCTTGGGACCCTGCACCTGCGTTGGAGGCCTTGAGGAGGCTCTCGGCCCCTGGCTACAGCCAGCTCAGCTCAGCTCAGCTCAGCTCAGCTCCAACCAGCTCAGCTCCAGCCACTGTGGAGACATAGGTTGTGAGCCAGCGAGTGGAAGATCTCTCTCTCACATTCTCTCTATAAATTTGATTTTCCAATAAAATAAATAATTTTAAAAGCTAAAATAAACCAGAAGGAAGGAGAAAGCTGTGGGAATAAAAGCAGGAAGGAGGTTAGAATTGAGTAGCATCATTAAACTACAATCTGCATACTGATACATGTAAAATTAGTCCACTTTATACAAATGTGGCTTATAAATTTATCCACTTTATACAAATATACGTGTGTATATGTATACATGTATGTACTAGAAAAGCACATATTTCATAATAGATTATAAGTATGACATAATTATAAATGATAATGTGCCTAAAAATGGAGACTCCAAATACATAAAAACAAATTGAGTAAAACCAAAGTGAAACTTAAAAAGCACTAGAAAATTTATACTTATTTTATAGCCAGCCCCCTGATTTTTGCCTGGGAAAGCACAAGAAAGTGCCTCAAGGCCTTGGGCCACCATACCCATGTGAGAGAAATAGCAGCTCACGGCTCCTGACTTTGGATCACTTCAGCTCTTGCTGTCTCAGTAAATTGGGAAAGTGAACCTACAGATGGTTCATCTCTCTCTCTCTCTCTCTTTCTCTCTTTCTCTGTTTCCTCTCTCTCCCTTCATAATTTTGCCTTGCAAATATATAATAGGCATTCAGCACAGAGTCAGCATGGTAATTTAATAGATGAAGCCACTGGCATGCCTTATGGACAATTGGCTCACGGCCTTCTGATTCAACTCCCTGCTGATGGGACTGGAAGGAACTGACATGATTCAAACTCCTGGCTCATGGGTTCAGACTGGCTCACTTTCTGCCATTTGGCTATTTGGGGAGTTAACCAGGAGATGGAAAATCTCTTTGTCTCTCCCTGTCTCTCAGCAGCTCTGCCTTTAAAATTGACAGACAAATCTTTTAAAAGAATCTGCAAACGGAAATGCTTCTGAAATATCAGATTAAGCTACCTGCTGTTCCACTTCCAATCCTACACTCAACCTACCAGCCAAGGAAAATAGTCCAAGTATCTGTGTACAAGACTTAAATGGGAAACCCAGATGAACCTCCTGGTCTCTATCTTTGACTTGGTCCAGTCCTGACATTTGTGACCAATTGGAAAATACACAAACAGATAGCAACATGCCTGTCTCTCCTCTTTTGGTAATCCTGGCTAAAAACAAATAAAAATAAAACTTTTTTAAAAAAGAATTTGTAGCAGATTCTGTTTTCCGTATTTTCTTGTAGCAACTCATGATTATAGTACAGTCCACAAATGTTATAAGGATCAAAGCTAGTTCTGCAACTCAAAAAAAGCAAAAATTAAAAATCCAATAATATTTTGTACACTAGGTAAATCTAAAAATTGCAAAATGCTGTTTATGTCCATTGTTTATTTCCAGATTATATAATGAAAATGATACTAAACCACTTTCAATATACCATCTATAAAAGAGTAAAGACCATGTGAGGCTTGATATTACATGAGAATTAAATTCTTAGTTTAAATTTAAATAATGTAATCAACATGTCTTGATTATTACATTGGAAATCCTGAAAAGAAATTTCAGAGAGAATCAAGATGGTGGAAAAGGGTAAGGACACACTTAAACGCATGGGATAACATTTAATCAGGATGAAGCAAAGAGGACATATTTCAGGAAATAGGAAAGGACAGAACAACAGCAGAGGGGTACCTGGAGACTGACAGACACAGAAAAGCAGCAGGCACAGCAGTGTGGTGTTGCAGTGACTGATTTTCCAGTGGCATTCAGCAAAGGTGATTTGAACTCCACCAGCAACCAGGTGGGAAGAGACTGTCACTGCGAACTTGGGAGGTGAACCTGGACAAAGAACTGTCTGTCCTGCTGGTCCATTTGGTTTGACCAGGAGAAGAGACAGAGGAGCAGATCTCAGATGGGCAGTGCAAGAACAGAGTGGATTTCATAGCCCAATCAACCCCCTAGAGCTGAATTGGGTGCCATTTTGCGTAAGGAGGAAAGGGCAAGGGAAAGGACTGAGCATCCGCTATTTGGGGAGTTGGGAGTTGAGCTGGGAGCCGAGCTCATTTCTGGGAGTGAGCTGGGAGTGAGCTCATTTCTGACTCAGTGAACTGCCACAACGTGGTATTCCATGGGTTCCACCCGGGGCAGGTGTAGGTAGCCCTTGGATCTGATGGACAGCGGATAAAGAACTGTAGTGGTGATACATAAGGAGCCATTTTGCACACTGTGGCAATAGCTTTGGGACTGCAGGGGACAACAGTGAACTGCACATGTGCTGAGCTCAGGAGAACTTGCTAAGATCCGTGGATTACAGTGGTCCCGCAGGAAAATAATACCTACTGTGGCTTCGTACGGGTCAAAATAGGTCCATGTGGCACCCAGACCTAAAGTCCAACAGGTTCCGACAGGATCAACGCCACCAATGGCTTAACTATATAGAACACCTGGTGTCTCTAATCCTGGGACCTGCTCCAACCAGAAGTGGGAGAAAGGTTGCAGAGACAATGGTGCAGCCTCAGCACAGTATCATAGGAGGTGGAGAGTGGTAAGCCAAGAGCTGGGGCTATGGAGACCACGGTGGAAATCTGACATAAGAACCTAGACCCGGAACTCGCTGGAGGTTGTGGCACAAGTGGCTGCAAGAAAAAAGTTGTGTACCAATCGCAATAAATAAAATCGCATTGTAGACCTGTGGGTGACAAAGCTTAGAAACCTGCCCCAAGCAAAAGACTAAGATAACCAGAAGTACAATGACCAAGAGCAAAAGAAGAGACAAAGGAACAATGAATAATACCAAAAACTCCCCTGCAAAGGAGCAAAACCCTATGCCAACCTCAGAGTTAACTGAGGAAGACATCGAGAAAATGGGGCACACAGAATCCATAAGACTCATTTTAAAGATTCTGATCAACAATGAGAAGCTCATGCAAGAGTTCAAAGAATTTAAAGAAGCAGTAAAGCAAATCAAGGCTGGTATATCAGAAATTAAGAACACAGTAGAGCAAATTAAAAGTACAGTGGAGAGTCTCCAAAATAGAGTGAAGCAAGCAGAAAAAGGAACCTCAGAATTGGAAGATATTTCCTGTCACCAGGGGAAAGCAAACAAAAAGCTGGAAGCAGAGCTGGATCAGGCCAAAAAAAGTATTCAAGAACTGAAAGACACTATTAAGAGGCCAAATATATGTTATGGGAGTCCCAGAAGGTGCAGAAAGAGAAGCTGAGTTTGCAAATGTATTTAATGAAATAATAAAGAAAAATTTCCCTCATCTGGAGAAAGAATTGGGAAACAAGATCCAGGAGGGGCACAAAACTCCCAACAGGCTTGATCAAAAGTGATCTTCACCACAATACATCATCATCAAGCTCTCTTCAATTGAACATAAGGAAAAGATCCTTAAATGTGCATGTGAAAAAAAAATCAATTGACATATAAAGGAAGGCCAATTAAACTCACAGGAGATCTCTCACAGGAAACTCTACAGGCAAGAAGAGAATGGAGTGACATACTCCAGATTCTAAAAGAAAAAAAATTGTCGGCTTGGGATAACATATCCAGCAAAGCTTTCTTTTGTCTTTGAAAATGAAATCAAATTCTTCCACAGTAAAGAAAAGCTAAAAGAATTTGCCTCTTCCAAACCTGCCCTACAAATGATACTTCAAAATGTTCTCTACACAAAGAAGAGGAATAGCACCTACCAAAACCAATGGCAAATGGGAAGAACATCCCAGTAAAATGACAAAAGTCTAAACCAATGAACAACCCATTCCTAAAATGATAGGACCAAAGTAACACCCATGTATATTAAACTCTGAATGTAAATGGCTTAAGCTCAATCAAACGTCATAGATTAGTAGACTGGATTAAAAAACAAAACCCATCTGTTTATTGTCTGGAGGAGACACACTTCAACAAAGATCAGCGGAAAATATATCACATGGGTTTTGTTGTTTTCTGTTGGTTTCATCTCTTTAAAACACTTCTGATTAAATCATTCAATGACTCGTAGATTATGCAGTGGCATCATTTTCTTCAAGAAGGTTCCTGATTTTCATTTCTTCAGCTACACATTAGTCATTTAATAGCATGTTATTTAACTTCCTGGTGTTGTTAATTTCTTTTTTCTCCCTGATGTTGATTTTGTTTTGTGGCTCTTCAGTTAAGGGGATGTATAGTAGCTGTGTAATGGAGACTGTCATATCTAGTAACACGTCATTTAACTTCATGGCATTGTAAATTTCTATCTTTCTTTCTATTGTTGATATTATATTGTGACTTTTCATTTAAGGGGATGTACAGTAGCTGTGAAAGGGAGACTAACATCCAGATGTGAGGATGCAGTGTAGTATGCATTTCTGCTTCCAGACAAGGAAGGACTTACAATAAAACTGTTTACTATATCTTGACAATAGGATGCTGGACTCTGCCGTTTTCCATGCTCTCAATGATGGACATATGACTGAATGTGAAGAACTATACTTTAGTAATGATATAGAGGAACTAGGTGGGGGGAGGGAATTAGGGAGGGCATAAGGGAATATGGATCTGTATCATAAAATGATAACAATAATAATAAAATGTTAAAAAAATGAAGAAAGAAATTTCAATCAGGTTTGGCATCTCTAATGGCTTAGTCACTATCTATCTATATAGATAGATATAGATATTTAGTCAGTATATATATATCCTATATATATATATATATATATATATATATATATATCCTTGCTTAGCACATATTTGCTTTACAACTGTAAGTGAAAAAAGAAAAAATATATAACGCTACTAAAATACACTGTAAAACAAGTTACTTACTGAAGGTGTGTTCATATTCTCTGGCCTAGGAAACATGCAGTGGACTTCAGGACTTTACCTGGAACATAAGGTGAGTGGAGTTATGAAAACTTGTCTGGAAAACTCAAGGGAACTCCTCAACATCAGAATGAGTGAAACAAAGAAAAATCTCATAACTGGATGAAATGTCAGGCAACAGCTTGGAAACTACTAAAACGCTGGAAGGATTGAGACAAGCTAAAAAAAAAAAAAAAGCATTCAGGATGCAGGGACATTATTAAAAGGCTGAACATAAAAGTTATGGGAATTCCAGAAGGCTCAAGAGGGAAACCAGGGTTTAGAAGATGTAGTTAATGAAATAATAAAGGAAAACTTCCTTAATAGGAGTTGGGAAACAAAATAGAAGAGAGTTCTAGAACTCTCAATGGGATTGACCAAATGTAATCTTCACTTTAATAGACCATAATCAAGTTTTTTCAGTTGAATATATGATCCTTATATATGCAAAATTAAAGAAAATCAGTTATCTTATAGAGGCATCTCAATCAGACTCACAGCGGATCTCTCAGAGAAAACTCCACAAGTCAGAAGAGAATAGAATGGCATCATACAGATTCTAAAAGAAAAACTGTCAGCCACGAATAACTTACCCAAAAAGCTTTCCTTTGTCTTTGAAAATAACAGAAAACTCTTCCACAAGCATAGAAGGAACACTCTACAACACAATCAAACCAATATTTTAAAAAATGAAATAAAATTAAATAAAATTCTAATGGCCAGGCATGGTAGTCTAGTGGCTAAGGTCCTCACCATGAACATGCTGGTATACCATATGAGTACCAGTTCTAATTCCAGTCACCCCACATTCCATCCAGCTCCCTGTTTAATGGCCTGGAAATGCAGTCTAGGATGGCCCAATACCTTGGGACTCTGTACCTGTGTGGGAGACCCAGAAGAGGTTCTGAGCTCCTGGCTTCAGATTGATTCAGTTTAGCCATTACACACTTTTGGGGTGTGTACCATCAGATGGAAGATTTTCCTCTCTATCTCTCTTCCTCTTTATATCAGACTTTGCAATAAAAATAAATAAATTTTTTAAAAATTCAAAACAATTAGCATACTAAAGAAGAAAAACTGGAATCATTTCCACTAAGCTGTGGAATTAAAACAAGGATGCTGACTTTCACCATTACTACTCAAATAAAATATGAGAAGTCCTTGCTAGAGTATTAGATAAGAAGGAAATTAAAGAAATTTATATCGGAAATCAGGAGAACAAAAAGATTAGTAAAAATTTTGGAACTTACAAGAGAATTTGGCAGGGTATCAAATTTAAAATTAATGAATAAAAATCAATGCTGTTAGCACAGACATGCAACTCCACTGCTGAGAAAGAAATTGTAAATGCATTCTCCCTTAAAGTAGAACAGAAGAAACTCAAATACCTTGGCATTAACCAAATCAAAGATAGAATATTTCTATGATGATATTTAGAAAACATTTAAAGAAGAAATAGAACACATTAATGGATGGAAAAACCCACCATGTTTTTAATTATACAGGATCAACATCATAGAAATGTCAATATTACCAAAAGTCATATACAGATTCAATACAATTCTAATCAAAATCCCAACAACGTTCTTCTCAGAAAGAGAAAAGATGATACCAAAGTTCATCTGCAAACACAAGAGATTAGGAATGGCCAAAGGTATATGAAGAATAGAAATCAAGCTGGACAAATCACCCGTTCCACACTGCAAGACATGCCACAGAGCAGTGATCATCAAAACAGTGTGGTACCAGTACAGAAACAGAGAAGTTTAAATGAAAAGAATGAACATCCCAGAAAGGAACACACACATGCATAGCTAACAAATCTTTACAAGAGAACTAAAAATAACCCAGTGGACAAGTCTGGTTTCTTCAAAAAATTGCAATGGGGACAATTGGAGAGCAGTTTGTAATGTAAGAAGCAAGACCACTAAATTTTGTTTATATCAAAATCAGCTCTAAATGGGTCAAGGACCTAAGTTTCCACCGATAAAACATCAACTACTAGGAAACACACAGACACACACACACACACACACACACAATCTCCACTGTGTAGACAATGGGTTTCTTTGGGGATCACCACAACTGAATCACTGGATCAGAACTCCAACATGTGGAGAGTCACAGGATCTGTGCATGTGTCAGAGTGGAGCCTCCTCTGTGCCTTAGATGGAGCAGTGGACAGCATACAGAGATGCACATGGAGGACAAATCTGTCCATTGGAACATGCAGAGGACATCTGGTTTCATACCAGAGGAGGGAAGGCAGAACAAACTGGCCGACTACCCCAGCCAAGGGTTGGCAGCAAATCCCTGGGTGAATGGGGATTCTAAGTTGGTCTATGCCAGCCAATGAATCTTGGAAATATTCCCCATCCTCGGATTTTATTTCAGAACCAGCAAAATTTTAAAAATCACTTGAACAGAGACCGTTGAGCATGCTCTACAGCAGACAACGGAATAACAGAGTGGTCGTTCCCAAACCTGGGTAGTGAGGCAGTTGGGAGCACTCCTCCCCTGATCTCTCACCTTCTCCCATATACAGGAAGAATAAAAAAAACCACAAGGCAAAACATATTCTCAAACACTTTCTCCTAACAATTGTCCCTGCCCACCCAAATCAATGATGTAAGCATCATAAATAAAAGTTTTAAAGGAATGGAAAAAAAATGACAGTTCTTGAAAAGTCACTCAAAATTCATGCAAAGCAAAAATAAACCATTGGAACTGCATTAAACTGACTTGCTGTGGTACAACAAAGTTAATGATCAATAAAGTGAAGAAGTAACCAACAGAATAAGAGAAAATCCTTGTACACTACACAACCGATACAAGACAAATATCCATAGTTAATATATATAAAAATTCAGGCCTCAGCACAGTAGCCTAATTGCTAGAAGTCCTTACCTAGCACATGCAACATTCCCACATGGGCACAGGTTCTAATCCAGGGGGGCCCACTTTCCCTCCAGCTCCTTGCTTATGTACTGGGAAAGCAGTCGAGGATGGCCCAAAGCCTTAGGACCCTGCACACAAATGGGAGACCTGGAAGAGGATCCAGGATCCTGGCTTCACATTGGCTCAGCTCCGGCCACTGTGGCTACTTGGGGAGTGAATCAATGGATGGAAGGTTATCCTCTCTGTCTCTCCTCCCCTCTATATATCCAAAAATAACTTTTTTAAAAGGTTTAAGAAACTCAACCAAGAAGAAATGAGCAAAGAAAAGGAATAAATATTTTCTTCAAAAAAATTTCAAATAGGTAACAGACAAAATGAAAGGCTCAGCAGCCTAACGTGATAGCCTAGTGGATAATGTCCTCCCCTTGCACATACTGGGATCCCATGTGGGTACTGGTTAAATTCTTGGCTGCTGTAATTCCCATCCTGGGTCCTATTGTGGGATGGGTATGCAGCTGAGGATGTACCAAAGCCTTTGGACCCTACACCCATGTGGGAGACCTGGAGGAAGCTCTTTGCTCCTGGCTTCAGATCTGGAGAACTCTGGCCATTGTGGCCACTTGTGGAGTGAAGCAATAAATGAAAGATCTTTCTCTATGGCTCTGATTCTTTCTGTAATTCTGACTTTTCAAATAAATAAATAATTAAACAAAAAGAAGAAGAAAGAAAAATTGTTAAGGTTCTCAGCTATCAGGGAAATACAAATGAGAACCACACTGAAATTTCATCTAAGTCCTGCAAGAGTGGTCGACATTCAGAAATCTACAAAAAGTTTCCCTCTTTGACTGTTTGTAGGAACATGTAGGCTGGTATAACCACTATGGAAGTCAGTATGAGGAGTGCTAATAAAACTGAAAATTAACCTGCCCTATGATTCAGCTATCCAGCTTCTGGGAATATATCCAGAGGATATGAAATCTGCATTTCACAAAGTGACCTATGATCCTGTATTTGTAGCAGCACAATACACTATAGCAAAGACATGTAAAAAACCAAGATGCCCATCCAAAGAGGAGTGGATTAAGAAACCATGCTGCATCTACTCTATGGAGCTTTGAAGAAGAATAAAATTCTACCATTTGCAACTAAAATGTGATAACCATAGATCATTATGCACAATGAAATTAATCAATCTCAAAAGGACAAATATCATATGTTCTCTCTGATACAAGGCAACCTTCACGCAGAATGCAAGATCAGTAAATATATAGGTCAACACACATATACAAGTAGTCATTTAGAAGAACTGCATATTAAACACTATCATATTGAGAAGTTAAAATACAATGCAGTATGTACATCTACTTCCAAATTAAAGATGAACTCCAAATAAGACTGTTAAATTTATCTTGACAATAGGATGCTGCACTTTCTGAAATTGTCTATAACTACAATGTCAAGATAGATTTCAATAGCAGAATGATGGACTTATGTCCCTTTTTGAAGGAATATGCTATAATAATAACATTGGTGAAAATCAGTAAGGCAAGAGAATTACATCAGAAACATCTTAGAACCTATGGAACTGTATTTAAAATATATTTAAATAGAAATAATCAAATGCATTCTTTTTATTAATTATTTATTTATTTTTATTGTTAACTCAGATATACAGAGAGGAGGAGAGACAGAGAAGAAGATCTTCCATCCGATGATTCACTCCCCAAGTAACCGCAATGGCTGGTACTGTGCCATCCAAAGCCAGGAGCTCTTCCGGGTCTCCCACGCTGGTGCAGAGTCCCAAGGCTTTGGGCCATCCTCGACTGCTTTCCCAGGCCACAAACAGAGAGCTGGATGGGAAGCAGCTCTGCTGAGATTAGAACTGGTGCCCATGTGGGATCCCAGAGTGTTCAAGGCAAAGAGCGTAGCTGTTAGGCCACCATGCTGGGCCCAATCCAATGCGTTCTTCACAAGTTCCGGAATCTTTCTTAAATGAAATAATTCATTGGAAATTTATAAAATAAATTCAATTTTTTCAGTTGTGAAAACCATCATCACTTTTCATATGTTTTTGTCTTCTAGAAACTGCTGTGGTTGGCCATAACGGTTAGGTTTGGGACAAACATATAGTGGGTTTTGGTTTTGAACAACACAACCCACAGTGCCTGGTATAAATCAGAACTCTTGGCCTGACACAATGGCTCAAGTGCTAAAACCTTACCTAACAAGTGCTGGGATCCCTCAGAAGTGGATCAAATCCTGACTGCTCTGATTCTGACTCCAATTCAGTTCCCTGCTTATAACCTGGGAGAGCAGCCAAGGATGGCCCAAGTACCCGTGTCTCAAGAACCATGTGGGAAATCTGCAGGAAGCCCCTGGCTCCTGACTTTGGATCAGCTCAGCTCTGGCCATTATGGCTATTTCGGAGAATAAATCAGCAGGTTTGCACACAAGGACACATTAGCTAAGAGAAAATGAAATCCAATGATAACTTCCTTGGATGACTCACATTGTCTTTGTGCTTTGGAGGCTTTGAGGATGTGATTAGAATGTAAATTGACTTTTTCATGTTATAAATACCACCTCCAAATTCACCGAACATCTAATATGCATGTGTGTGCATGCATTGATAGACACACCTATGATAAATTTCGAAACATAAATTGTGATACAGTGATGTAAGATTCATCCTTTTGGAACTGTTACAGCCCAGGTTTCATTTAATTCTAAGTACTAGTTTTTAGTCACAGTGATTTAATGTACGCAAGGACATAGGAAATCATCATTCATGTTGACTATTGCTTAACTTCTCATAGTGCAGAGTTTACATTTTAGAAAGTATAGGTATTAGACAGCATATACACTTTTGTTAATTCTTTCTACTTCACATTGTGTTCATGGATTACTGATTACTTGCATACAATAATCAAGCAATTTCATAATTGTTTATATATGTCTTTTGAGCTGTTATATTTATGTGTGTGTGTTCATGCATAAGTTAATGCTGACAGAAACAATGCATTTCTAATGCATCCCAGCCTTGGACATTGTGACAACTTGTGGTGTGAACAAGAAGATGGAAACTGTCTTTCCAACTCTCCCTCTTTCTCTGTAACTTTGCCTTTCAAACTAAAAAAAAAAAAAATAATGGAGTGGCTCACTGGGGACCATCAACATTAACTATCAACCAACAACCTGGAATGATGGTGAATTTTTGGATACTTACAAGCCTACCAAACTAAGTCGAAAAGATACTAAAAACCTGACAAGTCAATGGTAATACAATGAATCAGGAATAAAACTTTCCAAACAGAATGTTAGTATCTGGGCTCAGCTCATGGTTTGGATCCTGAATCCAAGTCCCTGTTGAGGTAGATCTGGGGAAGCAGCTGTGATGGCTTAAGGCACTGGGTTCTGCTATCCACAGACAAAGCCTAGTTTGAGCTCTGCTCCCAGCCTCAGCCTGACCCGCCCCTGGAAGTTCTGGGCATTTAGCAAGTAAACCAGTGAATCAGAGTTCTGATTTTATCACTGTCTATCACAGCCTATCTAAAAAACTGTGGAAGAATTAATCAGACAAAAAGTACAACATGGTTTGGGAGGTCAGATCACAGAAAGAAACTAGCGGCTAGCATCAAATGCTGATAAAACCACTCACGTTTTTCATTCCCATGTCATTTAAGAGTTGAATCTTCATTAAAAATGTTAATACCAATAATGAGCAGAATTATTACAACTTCCAATATTTAAAACTGAATTTATTCGCAGGATATGTGGAAATAATTTGAATCATATCATACTTACTTTTTCATGAAATAGTATAGTGTTATTCAAAATTGGGTTTAGATTATTTGCAATATACACTGAAGACTCTAGGGAAACTATGCAAGCAAAAATTGAGGTGGCACATATCCTTGACATCTTAATAAAGCAGAGAACATGCAATCTCATAAGATCCCAAATTTAAATGAGCAAGTGTGGACACGGCAGAGTGGTTGGGCGAGTGCTCAGGAGACCATAATCCTGCACTGCAGTTTGGTGTTTACATTGTGATTCTACGACCAATTCCATCTTGCTGTTAATCTCTCCCTGGACGTAAGCAGGGAATTTCTCAAATGTGTGAGTCTACGTAACTGCTGTCATAGACACAGACTTACTTCCTGGCTCCTGTATTTGCCCAGGCCTTGTCAAAATCTTGCAAGAACTGAAGGAGTTCATTAGCAGGTGACAGATCATTTTGTCTCTACTCCTTTTTGTTAGATTTATTTATTTTAATGGGAAAGGAAGATTTACAGTAAGAGGGAGTGATGGATCACTCTGCGATTGACCACAATGGTTGGAGCTGGCCACTTTGAAGCCAGAAGTCAGGAGATTCTTCTGGGTCTCCCACATGAGTACAGTGTACCAAGGCTTTGGGACATCCTCTAATGCTTTTCCAGGCCACCAGCAGGGAGCTGGATCAGAAGTGGAACAACTGGGACATGAACTGACACCCATATGGGATCACAGCACATACAATGGAAGGACTTTAGCCTCTAGGCTACCTAACCTGGCTCAGTCTCTATACTTTCTGTAAGTAAAATAGATGAACAATTTTAAAAAATCATAATAGAGAAAAAAAGATTTCTGAAAACAAGAAACTGGCCTGGATGCCTATTGCACCTTGTCACGCACACTTCTGATGACCACATGCTTTAGCCAGTGACCATGGTAGAGCACCAAGTTATGAAAAAATAAATCTTATAGAACAGCAAGTTAGAGGACATACTCACCCACTGGCAGTTATCAGCATAAACAGCCTAAGGCAATAGTGTAAGGACCTACTGTGGTAACTACCAGTGAGCAATATTATCACACAGAGATATTAGCTCACACCAGAAAAAAATACTAATCAAATCAAGTGCTAAGAATCACAAAATGAAGAAGTGCACATGCATAAAATGGCAACATATTAAACTTTCTACCCTACCACCACTTCCTACAGCATCACAATGTATCCTCAGTTTATAACATAAGAATATCGTTCCATATGTAAAACACTTGCTAGGAATGAGCTTATGAGAAATACAAAGCAAAACACAAAATACATTGTCTCCAGGATCAAAAATTAAAGTAGAGGCCAACACTACAGTGTAACCTGTAAAGTTGCCAGTTGAGGCACCAGCATCCCACATGGAACCCACTTCCAGTACAGCTCTGTTAGTGGCCTGGACAAAGCAGTGGAAGATGGCCCAATGCATGGGCCCTGCCTACCCACACGAAGACCTGCACACACCTCTAGGATGCTGGCTTTACCTTGACCCAGCACTGACCATTTCAGCATCTGGGAACTGAGCTAGATGACAGAAGTTCTCTCTCTCTCTCTCTCTCTCTCAAATTCAGTAAGTGGCACAAATAAATCAACAGACATTTTTAAAGTAGTATATATTTACTTAAAAGGCAGAAAGAAAAAAAATGGATCTTGGACCTGCTGTGCCAGGACAAAGCTAAGAAGTGTGAGATGTTTTTGCAAGTGGAGCAGCCAGTTCTCTAAGTAGCACACACATGCAGGTAGAGGTTGGAGCTGTGTGCTACCACATCAGCTGAAGAAATACATTTTATGCAATCAGAAACATCAAACAGAACTAGGACCGATCAACTGTGGGGTCAGACGTATACTACATCAAGATCTGAACTGACAAACTTCGTGTGTGTGTGTGTTTTACCCGAATGTTCATTTTATGGTGTGAATCATGGCAGAAAATTAAAAAAAAATGAAGAGCTTTATTTTCTGAGATCATTGAATGAACTCAGGTTCCATGAATGACAGAGATAAAAAAAAAGTAACATCAAAATCATGGAACATAGTACCTGCAGAAGTGAACAAATTGTAAATAAAGGCAGCCTGTTTTGCACAGACGTGAGAGAGATTGAGCTCTGAGAAGCAGCCTGCTTACAGTTCACAAGCAAATCCACTCTGAGCCTACCCAGGTTTCCAGGCCTGAGGATCACTCTCACTGAGGAGAAATGGCCTGAGGTGCGGAGGGCATGGTTGTGAAATCACTCCAGTGATGGAGGGAATCCTAAGCAGCCAGGAAATAATTAATTCTCAGAAGTTGACACCTTTCTCTTTCTAGTCCCACCAGCCTGCACTGTCTCCTCAGCCTCTCTGCTCTCTTCTGCAACCACTCACTCCAAACCAAGTAAAGGCTGTTATCACTTCCCACCTCAAATGCATTATGTTTGCTTACTATGAATTTTTCCCTAAGGAATAGTGATGAAATTATTAAGCTGCCTCATCACCTGCAGTTAGTAGAGGCCTCGCATTCAAGGCTCAGGTTCTATACACAGAGCTAAAGGCTCATGTTAATAGATAACAAGTGTCAGCTCTTTCTGTAGTTTTTGTCCCTTTTAGGAAGTTATCTAGGGAACCGGCCCAGAGCTATCTCCTTAGCATTAGCTTACCAATTGTCTGGTGGGGCTTGCTACGTAAGGGGAACAGGTGGAACCATGTGAGAAATAATCAGGACAAATTTCAGCTAACTACAGCCTTAAAGGTGTATTTCTCGTGTTCTTCTGTAAAACCCACTTTGGTCCTGCTTGTACTCCCTTTTGTCCATAAGGTTGCTGTGCCATTCCAGGCCTCTGCCAGTCAGAAGGTCATCAAATACTACCCCTCATCATCAGAGCAAATTCGTGAAGTAAGCAACACTGCCCTTGCTGCTCTGCTATCAGCACCAAGAAAACTCCCACAGACCCTTGGGAGGAGCTCTGCTGAGGTTGGAGCTGAGGACTTCACAGTCTGTCTCTCAATGCAAGAAAATCAGGCCCAACATGAAGTTCTAACTCTGCCAGAGGACTCCTGCATCCTCACAGCACAATGCTGGAGAGTGAGGACACCAAGGTCTGGCTACTGCCCCCTCCCGGCCTGGGGGCCTGAGGAGATGCTCTCACACACTCACCACTTCCCAGCGTCTAAGAAGTTCTGGCGTCCTCCACAGGGCTCCTGCGCTGGAAGCAGCTCACAGGGCAGCAATCAATGGCTGAGCCACCTGGAGCCTCTGAGGGGCTGAACCAAGAAGCTGAGTATGCTGTGTTATGAAAAATCTCGCAAGGTTCTGCATGGTTTCCCAAGAGTGCCTGATTGGACCTTAGTCCAGACTGTGGCTATGTGACGTCAGGGGACAGTTACCCAACGAGAATCAACACTAGGTAAGAGGGTGGTCACTTGGAGTGTTGAAGGGAGGATGAGTGAGGGGCGGGATTTCATCTCAGGTCTGAAGCAGCCTTAAGTTTCGCACCAGGAACCTATTGACAGCAGGTGTTGCGGCCACTTCTCAGATAATCCCACCTCCTAGTCTCTCTTGGCTCCTCTCTTGTGGATGATTTGGGGATCAAAGTCTTGAAACCCCCAAATTTGTGATATGTCATCAAGAGTAACAATTTACTGAATGGTCACTGAATTCCTGTACTTTTCTTCTTGTACTGAGTTTTTAAATTATAGAATTGAAGAATGCTTGATATAAATCTTTTTAACCTCATTTCTTAGTGCTGTTGATTTATTCCAATATCTGTATTTTCTACTTCCATATTCTTCCCTAGCTGTTACTTTCTCACAATATATATTTTATTTTTTGATACAGTTCCATAAGGTCAGGGTTTCCCTCCCTCCTCCTCTATTCCCCTCCTCCCACTAATTTCCAGTGTATTATTACAATGGTACTGTCCTTCACAAACACTCACAAGTCCATCGCTCTGTTATTTGTTTCCTGACTTTATTGGTACAGACAGTGGCAGAATGCCCACCATCTGTATCTGCTGCTTATTGGTACATTTTAATTTGATTGTGTACCTTGATCTTCACATAAATCTTGTTAGATTCTCTCATCAGTTTAAGCTTGATTTTACGTTGTGTTGTACTATCTGTATAAATAATAGTGCCATTAGAATAGATTGATAGTTTATGCATAGTTTACTACTACGCATGTATTATAAATATTTGGAATGCTAGTTTAAAAGCTTAGTTTTATTTTCAGAAAATAGTTTGTGTTTGTATTTCCTATGTTCTGAAATATTTGTGTTTTAATAGTTTGGCAACCACACTTTGGTAGCTTTTGGTTTCTGTTTTGAAAGAACTTACTCCTAAGTATTTCAGAACTTTTATAAAATTCTCTTATAATCTTGTAAAAATTTATAAATGTCATTTATATTTCTGAAACCAATTATTTTTGTGGAATTTCTTTTTTTTTTTAAAGATTTATTATTATTGGAAAGCCAGATATACAGAGAGGAGGAGAGACAGAGAGGAAGATCTTCCATCCGATATTTCACTCCCCAAGTGAGCTTCAATGGGCCAGTGCTGAGCCAATCCGATGCCAAGAGCCAGGAACCTCTTCCGGGTCTCCCAGTAGGTGCAGGATCCCAAAGCCTTGGGTCGTCCTCGACTGCTTTCCCAGGCCACAAGCAGGGAGCTGGATGGGAAGTGGAGCTGCCGGGATTAGAACCGGCGCCCATAAGGGATCCCGGGGCTTTCAAGGCGAGGACTTTAGCCATTCAGCCACGCCACCGGGCCCGGGATTTCTCATTCTTACTGACTTCTAATACTTTTTAATAATATTGTAAATTTGAGTTACCACAATGAGCGCCTCTCAGTGTTCACAAATACTCACTTGCGACTGTAAGTGGACTTAACTCTATTCCCATCTAGTGTGTCAGTTTGTGTGGCTTCTTCTGTATTTCTATCTGTGCTGCTTCCTCATTTCTCCAGCCCCATATGCCACACAGCTATGCCTGACTTTCTGTATTTCTGATCCTGCTCTTGAAACTATAGGTTATCTGTAGGTAATCAACACCTCTCATGCTTGGAACCCGTGTTCATCATTACCTTTTTGACATTTTAGAAATCTATCATTTAAACCAGCTCATTCTCCAAGACCCAACAGTAAGGGGCAGAATGGGTGCAGGCCAGCTGAGCACAGCCACTATTCCTTGCAGGTAAAGATGTGGACTCACTCAACCTGAGCCAAGGATACACTTGCTGGTATGTGCAAGATCTGCCACTAGGAGGAGACCACATAGAGGAATTTGGAAAACTGTTGTTGCACCACAGTCCCTGCCAGTAAGTGCAAGAATCAAAGCAAAGACCAGCCCAGACCATGCCAGGAGCCAGTGGCCACTGGCATACATGTGGGTCAGGTCTGTGGACAGACCGTGCTGAGTCAGCTCCTAACATCCACTGGCAGATCTGAGAACCAGGACAGAGTGCTGGAGGTGCCAGGTGAGGCAGCAACCCAGCCAGTTCACATTAGCGCCAGCACAGGCATCCGGCTGGATCAGGTGAGGCTACAGCTCCTACCAGCAGGAGTTGGAACTGGGACAGGCTGGACTGAGCCAGGCTTCACAAAGTGATATAGGAAGCTGAGGTAAAGCAAGCTATGCTAGCCTGGGGCCAGTGGGTGCTGGGTTCATGAACTCTAGGGGTGGGGGATCTGGCAGGGCTCAGGTCATCTGGCGTGGGTCGCTGTCCCCACCTGTGAGGTGGTTGCCTGGTTTGGGATTAGTGTTAATGCTAGGATTAGAGTTAAGTCTATGATTATGATTGGTGCTAGTGTTATGGTTAATCCTAGGGTTTGGACTAATGCAGTGGTTACACTTAGAACTAAGATTAAAATTGGGGCTGTGGCAGGGGTTAGCGTAAAGGTATAGGACTAGGATTAGTGTTAGGGATAAGAATACAGTTAGTATTAGAGGGTTAGGACTAGAGTTATGCTTCAGGATTCAGTTTGTGTGAGGGTTAGAGTTTATTTCATGCTTAGAGTTAGAGCAGGGGTAGGGCTATGGTTAGAATCAGAGATTGGGTTAAGCTTGAGATTGGTTTTAGGAATATCATTAGGAGTAGGATTGAGGTTAAAGTTAGCCTAGGGCTAGGATAATGCAAAGGCCGTGGTAGACTTAGTTTTAGGTTTTTTTTTTAAAGATTTATTTATTTTATTGCAAAGTCAGATATACACAGAGGAGGAGAGACAGAGAGGAAGATCTTCCATCCGATGATTCACTCCCCAAGTGAGCCGCAACGGCCGGTGCTGCGCCGATCCGAAGCTGGGAACCTGGAACCTCCTCCGGGCCTCCCACGAGGGTGCAGTATCCCAATGCATTGGGCAGTCCTCGACTGCTTTCCCAGGCCACAAGCAGGGAGCTGGATGGGAAGTGGAGCTGCCAGGATTAGAACCGGCGCCCATATGGGATCCCGGGGCTTTCAAGGCGAGGACTTTAGCCGCTAGGCCACGCCGCCGGGCCCAGATTTAGTTTTAGGTTTAGGCTTATGTTTAAGGTTACCATAGGCTAGGAATAGGATGAGGGGAAGGACAGGGACTGGTTTAGGCCTAGGATTTGGGTTAGGTTTAGGTTTAAGGGTAGGTTTAAGATTAGGATTAAGTTTAGAGTTAGGTATGGGTCTAGGGTCAGAGTTCAGGTTAGGTTTCCAAGGAGGTTTTGGATTAGAGTTAGGGCTAGGGATACAGTCAGGACTGTGACATCACTTGTTATTCTGGTTGTGGTTAGGGTTAGTGTTATAATTCTGTTCAGTGTTATGCCTACTCTTCGAGTTAGGGATAGGACTACTCCTGACATTTGGGCTTGAATTAAGGTCAACATTAGGGTTCAGTTCAAGGCAGGGGTTAGTGTTAGTGCAAGGATTAAGATTAGTGTTAAACCAGATTGTGGATAATGTTGGGGGATATTTATTCTAAAACAGCGTGTTGGTAGTACTGTTCTCTGTGAGCTCATCTGATCACATTTATGGGTTCACATTGACTATAAAAATATTGATATTTACCTGCTTATCAAACCAATTACTGAAATAATTTCATGAGGATAAATTCTTCCTTGATAATCAAATGATCAAATTGTCTGCATAAATTTGACATCATATATATTGCATTGTATGTAATTGATATAAAAGCATAACTGATAAAAATTACTGGGTATTTAAACACTTTGTCAATACGGAATGACAGAAAGTTTGCAGCAATGCTTATGACCTGTATCTATGTTTTGCCTAAGCAATAAATAACTTTTGCATTTTCTTCCTGTTCCTGTGTCCGTATTTTGTGTTGAACTTTTGTGCAACCTAATTTGTTTCATTGGTATTTTCATATATATCTTCATAATTATTTTATTGCATTTCATTTTATGACATCATCATAGGCTCTGAGGTTCCCAAAACCCTTTCCTGCACCATCCTCCCATGGTGGGTTACTCCACCTTATTGCAGTATTACAGTTCAAATCCAGTCTTGTTTCTTTCATTGCAAGCATGTACCATGCATATTGTCCAGCACCTTATTGTCCAGATCAATTCAACAGTTTCTTTTTTTTTTTTGAGCATTTTTAAACTTTTTCTTGTTTTATTAATTAGGTTGCGTTATGTTCCACAGTTTCATAGGCTCTGGGATTCCCCCAAACCCTCTCCGTGCCTTCTCCCCATGGTGGGTTCCTCCACCTAGTTACAATATTACAGTTCAAATTCAGTCAAGATTCTTTCATTGCAAACATATACCATGCATAGAGTTCAGCATCTTATTGTATAGATCAATTCAACAGTTTCTTGAGGAGACCATCTTTGGTCTAAAAGCAGAGCTGGCAGAATCGTGTTCCGACCAATTCATATTTCTACACATAGTTTTGCTTTGTTATAATATGCAGTTCCATTTTAATCACAAGGTTTGTAAAAAATGCTTCACATTTTGGGGATGTTAGGAACTCATTTAATCATCAAACCTAGTGCATGTACACACACACACACATATTATCATTTAGTCTCTCTACTAGTAACTAGAAATGTGAACACATATTTGATTTTGAAATCTTTAGCTAATCATTCTTATGTTTCAAAATAACACAAGGAAATTTAATCTAGAAGTGATAGTACACCTCTAGACTGACATGCAGTTACTTTTCAAGGGATTTGATTATGATTTCATTCTGTGAGGAAAAGATTGTGGAGTTTTATTATGATTTCATACCATCAACAAGTGGATAGGTTTTCCAACATGTTTGCCTTTACTACTGTCACTATTTTGTCATGCAGACTTTTCTTAATATGACTAGTCTTCTGGAAATGTATAATTAGAAGTTCCTGTAAGGACCGATTTTGGCTGCAATGTGGCAAGCTGTTCAGTCTGCATTGCATTTCTGCCCTGGACTCTCCCTCTAGCACTCCCTGATTTCATTCACTCTGTTCTTATCACAGGATGAAGCCAGCACTGGTAAAGGTAGACCAGGAGGACCACATCAATCAGAAGCAGGCCAGCTGGGCATGGTGTTGAAGAAGGCCAACTTTGTAGATGGAGGTACTGAAGACCTTGTAGGTGAAGGCCTCCAAGTGCAGGTGTGCACTGGCTTCATGGTGTAGTTCATAGCCAGCTGGAACACCATGAAGTGGAAGAAAAAGGCAGAAATGTCATCAACAAAGCTGCTGGTCAACCAGTTGTACCAGCTATAATGCTTGACATTGAGCAGTAAGCAGAGGGCTCAGCCCACATACAGAGGAAACAGCAGATAAAACAAGTACTTCAAAGCCTGTGTGTCACGCTCCTCCATCATTCTCTCAGACTCATTTAGGTGTGAAACTCAGAAGTGGGCCACTGGTCTCACCACCTGATGTTCATTTCAAAGCTGTCTTCTCTTTGTCTGCTCCAACGCCTGTGGACCCACACCAGCAGGTTCGGCTGCTCCACCATAGGAACACGAAGATGACAACGATGCTGAAGCAGCACTAGAGCACTGCCTTGGATGTACTGATCATGCTTGTTTCCTTTCTTCTGGAAACTGGCGTTATACTTAAAGAACAGCAAGGAAAAAGCAGTTGATATGTCATGACAAGGAGGATCAGTGCCAGGAAGTACAAGTTACTGGCCACAAAAATGAACTTCATCTTGTCCCTCTCATTCTCTGAAAATCCACACTGCTGCAGGGAGTGCACGGCATCCAGCATGTGGATGCAGAAGCTCAGGCGACCCAGCCAGATCTCATCCTAGCTCATGCTGGGTGGTTTATGACCATCAGGCCCTTCATGCTGCTGCTTAGCTGGTCCGTGAAGAGAATGGGGAGGTAATGCACCCTCTACCCACGCTGGATAATAATCATGTCCAGCACAGGTCAGCAGGCAGAGAGGAATGAAGTCATCTGACAAGGTCACCATCAATTTGGTCCTCTAAGTAGACAAGGGCTTGGTCCAGAGAACCCGGCATCTTCCTCTCTGTTCTCTCCTTCAGTGCAGCAGACTGCCTCCTCTGGCCTGAGTACCACGTAGGTGCTCAGGGAGCTGAGCAGGTGCACTTCCTCTTTGCTGTCATGTTAGGGCATCACACCACTGTGATACAGAAAGATGTAATACTACAGCAAATCTTTTTCCTCAACTTCTTGGAAAGGTAAGCATTCACCATCCTTTCAAATTTGGACTCCATGTCAAAGTATTTCTTTTTTTTTTTTAGATTTATTATTATTGGAAAGCCGGATATACAGACAGGAGGAGAGACAGAGAGGAAGATCTTCCATCTGATGTTTCACTCCCCAAGTGAGCCGCAACAGGCCAGTGCGCGCCAATCCGATGCCAGGAGCCAGGAAACTCTTCCAGGTCTCCCACACGGGTACAGGGTCCCAAAGCTTTGGGCCGTCCTCAACTGCTTTCCCAGGCCACAAGCAGGGAGCTGGATGGGAAGTGGAGCTGCCAGGATTAGAACCGGCACCCATATGGGATCCCGGGGTGTTCAAGGTAAAGACTTTAGCCACTAGGCCACGCCGCCGGGCCCCAAAGTATATCTTCATTCAATCAGCAAGATGGCAGCATAAGGTACAGACATTTGATAAGATGGAGAATCTTTAGACAGGGTGAAGTACAATACGTAGTTTACAGGGAAAAAAAGGTTCAGGCAGTAATCAGGTGGTACCTGGAGATACCCTGGACACAGAGAAGCTGCACTGATGGGACAGCAGTGTTGCAGTGGACCAAATAACCCAGCAGAGTTCTGCAAATGGTAACTCAGAACCTGGCAGTCCAGGCTCAGGTGATCCAGGCTCCGGCAATCTGTGTCCGGTGCCAGCCAGACATCCAGCAGTGGCCTCCACACAGCTCTTGTGACTGCCAGTTGGAAGCCTGGGTCCACTTGAGGAGCTCAGGAGGTGCGTGCAGTCTGGAACCTGCTAGCACCTGCAATTCTCTAGCAGTGTCCTGCCTGGTGCCATCTCGGGTAGCAGAGCAGCAAGTGTGGACCCCAAGTAAGGTTCAGAGTGGGCTTGTTAGTAGCTAATTGCACTGAGCTGAGCCCACAGCACCAGCCTTGCAGCCTGCAGGGTCTTTGTAGTCCCTGGAGCTGACGGCCTACAGCCCCCTGATCTTTGTTGGTGCCCCTATGGGCACCATCTTGGACACTGAGGCAAGTGCTCCAAACACTGATAAACTGCAAGAGGAGGAGTGGTTAACTGCATATGCACTAATTTAGCAGCTCTCAGATATCAGTGTCAAGGGACAAGACACTGTTACACTGAAGGGAGGACAGCTGAGCTGCCCAAGAACTAAGCTGGGGACAAAATCACCACCATCTTAAAGCACTGCTCAAGCTCTGCAGAAAAAACAGCCCCGAAAAGGCACGCCACCAACTCCACCCAAAATAACCCCAGGAAGTACTCAGTCTTATCGGCCAACAGGGAGTGACAAGACCAGTGCTGCTTACAAAATCAGTGCTGCCGAGAAAGCAATTATTCAGGACAATTATGTTTTCCAAATCCAGGGCAATGATTAAAAATTTAAAAAAATCAGCCTGTAGACCTGTAAGAAATACACCTTAGAGATGATTTCATGAACCAGGTTGGCAACTACAAAAGGTAAAAGAAGAGACAAAGGCACTATAAATGTTACTGAAGACTCTCCAGCAAAGAAGCAAAAGCTTCGCCCGCTCTCAGAGTTAACTGAGGAAGGCATTGAGAAAATGGGGGACACAGAACTCAGAAAACTTGTCTAAGGCTGCTTATCAACAATGAGAAGCACAAACAAGAGTTCCAAGAAGAAATAGCAATAATAAATCAAATCGAGGGTGATATATCAGAAATTAAGATCACAGTAGAGCAAATTAAAAATGCAGTGGAGAGTACCAACAATAGAATGAATGAGGCAGAAGAAAGAATTTGGGAATCAGAAGATATGTCCTGTCACCATGAAGACACAAACAAAAAGCTGTGTCAAGCTAAAAAAAGCATCCAAGAATTAAAAGATATGATTAAAAGGTCCAATGTAAGAGTCATGGGAGTTCCAGAAGGTGCAGAAAAGGTTGGGATTAAAGGTGTATTCAGTGAAATAATAAAGGAAAACTTCCCTAATCTGGCAAAGAATTGCACAACAATATATAGGAGGGCTACAGAACTCCCAACAGGTTTGATCAAAAACGAACTTCACCACAACACATGATCATCAAGCTCTCTTCAGTTGAACAAAAAGAAAAAAAAATCCTTAAATGTGCACGTGACAAAAATGAAGTGATATATCAAGGAATCCCAGTCAAACTCACAGCTGACCTTCCAGAGGAAACACTACAGGCCAGAAGAGAATGGACTGACATATTCCAGGTTCTAAATTCATGACTTCTTTATGGTTTCTTATGCTGTACGAAGCAGAACTGACTCACAGTGACAGATACAGCATGGCTCACGGAGCTAGGTACCATCTGAATAGTCACTGCAAGTTGGCAACCCCTGTTCACGCAAGATATTACCACAGAGAGGTGTTTTATGAAGGTCGGTAAGTGAGATGGGATTGGCATCCCACATAAAAGAAACTTGAATTCCGATGCAATATAAATTGATATACTGATCAACAGGCTTGCTCCCATCATCAGACTATTTTCCTAGGTATGATGATAAAAGCTCTTATCCATGATCAGCTCTTCAGTGAGTTTGGAAGTTGCTAAAATGCCAAAGTTCATCAGACCAGTAGCCATATTATGCACCACTCTACCCTACATGAGGTACTGGCTTCTAGTCTAGGCCTGGACATTGTCACTCTGATGTCATGGGAGGAGATTCTAACATCCCTAGCCCTTCCTTTCCTTCCTAGGCCTGTTTTCTACATTTCAGTGTAAATTTCTCTAACCTGTGGAGAATCATCGAAAACAAAGGCCAGAAATGTGCTTAGCATTCAGTTAGCTGCAGAGAGACAAGGCACACAATGAGGTGGCAGGAGGAGGAGTGAGAGAGGTGTTCACAGAATAGTGTGCTAGTGAATGTCAGGAAATGGACAGAGAGCAGTTCTGGGGCCCTGACAAAGCCCTTGCCTGAGGCTGCAGGGAGACAGGAGCTCCAAGTCCTCTCCTATATTTTTCTTAACTTCCCTAAATTAGGCCAATAAGTAACAGTGCAAGAATATGCAGGGGGGTTAGGGGCTAAGACATCCCTACAGGTTAGCTAATTTCTCAAAAACATATGGCAGCTTTTTTTATTATTAATTATTTTGCATTATGTGACAGTTTCATAGGCTCTGGGAATCCCTCCACCCCTCCCCCCCGGTGGATTCCTCCACCTTGATACAGTATCACAGTTCAAATTCAATCAAGATTCTTTCCTTGCAAACATATACCAAGCATAGAGTCCAGCTACTTATTGTCCAGATGGGTTGAACAGTTTCTTGGGTAGACCATTTCTGGTCCGAAGTTAGAGCTGGTAAAATATCATCCCAGTCAATTAAGAGTCCCAATATAACATCAACAGCAATTTGCAACATTATGGAATTGACATGGTTTTGAGTAACCAGTATGTTAAAAAAAAAAAAAAGCAAGTTCTTAACCACAACCTATGATTGACATTTCAATTTTAGTTTATATACAGGACCGGCTGCTATATACCTTAAAATGGCTATAAGGTACCATTCAGCTGTTTCGTGTCTATTTCATTTTAGTATTTAGCCATTTGTTGTGTTGAAGTATCAATTTGCTGATCTTGGCAGATTTTAGGATAATCTAGATTGGCTTGTAACTCTAACAAGACATTTGTCGACATTTAAGGTGCAGAATATTTTTTTGGGGGGGGGAGGAGGATGTGCAGGGAAATCCTCAACACCATGGTGAAGAGTGACTAATCTTCATGTCCCACCCAGCAAGGCATGAGCCAATCCACGCCAGCTCTTTCCTGTCAGATTCCAGGCTCTACTTTTTGTTGTTTGTGTATTTATTTTAGGTTTTTTTAGTTTGTATGATTGTTTGTTTGCTATGAGGGGTTTTCGAAGCAATCCCGATGGTCATTACAAGGGAGGGTGGGGGTCCAGAGTTGGAGCCAGGCTCGGACCAGAGAAAGCTCTCCTCCCTGGTCCCGGAGGACGTTTATCGTTCTTCTGTGCCTGCGGACCGCTCAGGGCTTCTGGTTGTCTTTCCAATGACGTTGGTTTCTGCGCGGTAGTGTTTGGACTTCTTCCATCCCCTGCGGAAGCTCCGGTTGGGGGTGCGTGACCTCAGAGTACTCGGCCTCCGAGTGCATCCAATTCCCTGTGGCCTCCTTAGCAGTGGAGTCCTTGTTGCTCATATTAATAGTTTGTGGTGAAGGTCTGGGAGTCTTCATGGTTGGGATCCAAGCTTCCTCCATGCCACCTGCTCCACTCTGGAGTGCCACCCTGCTCCACGCACATGACCTCCTGTTAAGAGGTTGTCAGGATCGCACCCGATTCCCGCCCCCCCATGCATTGGTATAGTAGTTTTACTGTTGTTTAGTGCCGCTTTGAGTCTGTTGTCTATGAATTACCAGATTTGATCTTGATAGGTTATATTGTAAGAACTAATAATTTCTTAAGAATAAGAGGTAAAACCCAACCTTTTGAAAGAGTAATTAGATAAGAAAAGAAAATTGTGCATGTCAAAACAGTGGAAATGGAGATTTGGGGTTAGTTCTAGTTCTTCATTTACAGGAGCTAGAGAGCTAAAGAAACTGGATCTGCAACCTCTTGAAACTGACTCCAACCTGTGGTTACTGAAGCAGGATCTATAGTCTGCAAACATGATCCATTGCTCTGTCCCAAACAAAATGAATCCCATCCTTGCTGCCTTGTCTACCTTCCTAAGAGGCAAGTAGAGGAATCAAAGGAGACTCTGGAAATGTTTTAAAAAGGAACTTGCAAACATTAAGGAAATCTTTTTTACTCCAAACAAGGTTCTTTGAGAAATGTATTCTTAGAGTACCTGGCCAGCAGGTATCCTATCAAAGTGTTCAAAGCTTATATCTGGGGGCATGCAAGATAATTCAAGAAGTATTTAGGAGTGTACAACATTCATTCTGCTGTTGAAATACAGCGTTGGTTAATGCTGCATGGTGCATTCTGCAATAAATTTTCTTCGCTTGCACTTGGCATTCACCTTTTGCAGGCTTCATAGAGTATTGAGATTAAGCATGAAGTCGTAGCAGTGGTCGAGACTGTCACAGATTGGAACCTTAGCAATGGGCTTTTCACTAAACATTTGACTGGCCTAAACTCTAGTCATAGTGCCCACTCTTTTTTAAAAAAAGGATTTTTTTTCCATCTGAAAGGTATATTTATAGAGAGGAGGCATGGATAGAAAAGTATCTTCAATCCATGGTTCATATCTCAATTGCTACACACCAGTAACTGAGCCAATGTGAATCAGGCCAAGGAGTTAGATGAGAAGTTGAACAGCTGGACTTGAACCAGTGCCCACATAGGATACCAGTGCCTCAGGCAAAAGCTTTACCCTACCATGCTGTAGGAGGACAAGTGATCAAATCTGTAGGAAAACAACGGATTAATGAGAGACACTGGGGAGACTCACCAGCATGCAGGAAAAGCCAGTTCCAATTCTGTGGTGAAGGTCCCAGGATCAGCTGATATGGAAATGAACAGGCAAGAAACTCCCTTGTCCCTGGGTTAGATAAGAGATCCAAGAGAGGTGCTTCCTCACTCAGGCAGGGGAATAGGAATTAATGGACTGAGGACAGGGACTTCTAGATGAACCAATTGTTTCTTAGGAAACTCCCTCTTGCTGATGAAAGATAAATTCCTCAAAGCATAATCCCTGAAGCCTACATGATCACCTGTCTTCAAAAGGTCTGATGCTGCTAATAAACTTCAGCTATTGACCATCAGCCATTTGTCTATGTGTTATTACGGCTGTATGCACGAAGTTCATCACTGCCAGACAGCCAACACTATGCCACAGTGCTTGCCCCATGCTCATTCCCATAGTTAAAAAGCTTCTGGCACAGGGTAGTACCCAACATGACTCATCCCAGTGGCAACAAACTTTCTGTAGGCAAGCATCATACACCAAACCAGTGTGCATAGGAGCAGCAGTTGTTGCAACTTATACTTAAACTCCGGTGACTATTACCACAACCCATAAGTCTGTTGTCAGTCAATTCTTACATCTCTGGGATATAACTTTAAAGTTATACAAGGCACGATGGTGGCCTCGTTTCACCAGATACTGCAAGAGGTTCACTCCCCACATTAGACAAAAGAGCTACCATTCAAAGTTGTGAGTTCAACATTACGATTGTCACATGCATCAGTTGACATGTCTGTGAATGCAACATCTGTGTGTAGAATAATATGGCAGCATCATGAGGATACTTTAAAACAGCTATGTCAGATAACTTTGTAAATGACAAAGATGGTATTTCAAACAACTGGATGTAATAAAATGAATGTTTATTTATAAAAGTAAAAAGTGAAAGCAGAGTACATTTACATTGTTCCACTCACAACATGCAAGAACGGAATGAATCTCAACGATTTTAGGAACACGGTGCCTGATAGTGATATTCCTTATGACATTTGCTGAGATTATTCTCAAGTTCTTGATTTTATTTCTGTAGGAAAATTATATTGTTTACTTAGTTAGGAGAGAAGCACACACATACAGAACTCCAAGCATTGTGGGGATTGTCAAGAACCACAGGAAGGTGGGTGGGACAAATGCTCCATTCTTTTTGCTTTTGTATTTTGTGTGTATGTGACCACAGAGGCAAAAGGGGAGGCGCTGCTCCTTCCTGCCAGACTACATCAGTACCTGAGGATTGGGGACAGCCACTTGATGATGCCTCAGGCTCCAATGCATGGCAGAATGTCTGAGAGTATTACTTGAGTGATTCTGATAGTTCTCAGACTTTGCTTCTTTGTATAAGACTTGGTAAAATATCTGCCCAAGGTGTAAAGGCTGACCAAGTTCACCACAGTGCATCCACAGACTCAGAAATTGACTGAAAAGCTTGGTCGGGAGAGTTGTCCAGCTTGTTCTGCTTTCCATCCTCTGCTAGTGAAGATAACCTGGCTGTCACTGCATAGGCATCAGCAACTATGAAGAACCACTCCCAATGTGTGCACTCAAGGTAGGACCACATAGCTTATGACGTTTTTCTGTGTCTAGATTTTGAGTTCAGCAATCAACTGAGGAGGCCCCATTAGAGCTCACTTGCTATGACCTCAGATTTGGCACTTGTGCGCACCAGCCAGTGCAGGGTCAGCGTCAGTCTGTCAGCCACGCCAGCCAATGCACTTTTTGGTGAATGCAGCTGCTTAATTCTTGTTGAAATTATCAAGGTGTTTTTCCACATCCATTGTACATTTACAGGGTTTTCTAACTGTAGTATTGCTACTGCTCATTTCATGCACTATGTAACTTTTGATAGAGAGCAGGCTTATCATTCTTAATTGTTCTTTAGACATGATGTAGAACTTCTCAGGTCTGTAAACTCCACAGAAGACTGACTTCAGAAAAGAGATATTTCAATCAATACAGTGATTTACGTTCCTTTCTGTGAATCTCTTCATGTCTATTACATTGTAGTAATGACAATATTTTAATTGCACTCAAAACCTCCTTTATGGGTGAATATTTTCACACGTGTTCAGGCATGAAAAAGTAAACATGTGTTTTACACCAAATATATAAGTTTCAACTTGTGAATTTGTTGATTTGCGATGAGAGTTGCCTCTGGGCAAAAGGCATTTTTAAACGACTTATATTCAAAAGGTTTGTTCCCTGTTTGAATTATCTCCTGTGTCAAGAGGCTTGACTTCCACCTGTATACTTTCCCACATTCACCACATTCATAAGGTTTCACCCCTTGTGTGAATTTTCTGATGGCTCATGAGGTTTGACCTCGACAGAAATGCTCTCTGACACTCATTAAATTCCTAAGGCTACACCCCATTGTGAATTGTCTGATGAGTCCTGAGGTTTGGCCTCCTGCTAAAGGCTTTCCCACACTCATTACATTCATAGCGTTTCAGTCCAGTGTGAACTGTCTGATGACGCATGAGGTCTGATCTCCTGCTAAATGCTTTCCCACACTCATTACATTCATACTGTTTCAGTCCAGTGTGAACTCTCTGATGACGCATGAGGTCTGATCTCCACCTAAATGTTTTCCCACACTCATTACATTCATAGCGTTTCAGTCCAGTGTGAACTGTCTGATGACGCATGAGGTGTGACTTCCTGCTAAATGTTTTCCCACACTCTTTACATTCATGAGCTCTCACACCTGTGTGAATTATCTGATGACACATGAGGTTTGACCTCGTACTAAAGGCTTTCCCACACTCATTACATTCATGAGGCTTCACACCTGTGTGGATTTTCTGATGACACATGAGGTTTGAACGCCTGCTAAATGTTTTCCCACACTCATTACATTCATAAGGCTTCACACCTGTGTGAATTATCTGATGACACATGAGGTTTGACCTCCTGCTAAATGTTTTCCCACACTCTTTACATTCATGAGCTCTCACACCTGTGTGAATTATCTGATGACGCATTAGGTGTGACCTCCTGCGAAAGGCTTTACCACACTCATTACATTCATGAGGCTTCACACCTGTGTGAATTTTCTGATGACACATGAGGTTTGACCTCCTGCTAAAGGCTTTTCCACACTCATTACATTCATGAGGCTTCACACCTGTGTGAATTCTCTGATGACACATGAGGTTTGAACGCCTGCTAAATGTTTTCCCACACTCTTTACATTCATGAGGCTTCACACCTGTGTGAATTCTCTGATGTTTGCTAAGACTAGACCTCAGGTAAAATACTATTCCACACACTTTACATTCACTTTTCTCTCTTGTGTGGATTCTCTTATGTTTAATGAGGTGTGACTTCTGGTGAAAAGCCTTTCTGCACTCATTACATTGATAAGGTTTCTCCCTTGTGTGGATTCTCTGATGCCTAATGAGATATGACCTCTGGCTAAATACTTTTCCACATACATTACATTTGCAAGTTTTTTCACCAGTGTGGATTCTCTGATGTGAAATGAGGTAGGACTTGGAGGAAAATACTTTCTCACACATGCTGCGTTCATAACTTTTCTTGCCTTTGTGTACTCTCTGATGTGCATCGAGGATTGAGTTTCCATGAAAGCCGTTTCCAGGCTCATTGCTTTCATATGGCTTTTCTGCAGTGCAAAATAACTGATCTCTAATGAGTTCTGACTTCTGATCAAGGTGTTTTTCACATCCATTGCAAAAATAGAGATTTTCACCTATGTCATTTTTCTGTTTGGTGGGAATGCAAGATTGAGAGCTCAAAGAGTTTTTACAGTTGACACATGTATACTGGTTTTTTGCTGCGTGCATTATATGACTTAGTTTAAGATCTCTTTCGTATATAAAGGACCTTTCGTTCTTACAATGCTCATGGGATTTCTCTCTCAAGTGTGATTGCTGATGCTTGCCAAAGGAAGAATTGCTATGGAACTTTTCCTTTCCAACCTGAATTGTCCCCACACTAGCAGGTGGCTTGTCACAGGAATGTTTGTGGTTAACTCCTTCACACATAGAGAATAGCTTGTTCCTGCTGCAAGTCTTCCCTTTTCCACTGTGCTCTAGACACTGCTGAGCATTGTGCACTTTGGCATGCTCACTAAGATGCTCACTGAGATGCTCCCTGCACTGAAGGTTGTCCTCAGGCGTATTAAAGCCTTCATGTGTTTTCTGAAATGCCATCTCTTCAGCTTTCCTGGGAAAAACAGTTAGAAATAAATTATATTCCTCAAGGGTTTTTTTCATACAATCTCCAATTTATATGTTCAGTATCATATGGCCAAAGCTTAAAGTACACAACTTTGTCAATGCAACTGTCTTTTGTTAATATATGTTATATATGTAATATATAATTTGACATATATAATATATAAGGATATAATTAAAACTTGCCTGAAGGATTTTTCTTGACTTTGATTATTGGCACCAAGGAGCTCCTCCTTTTTGTAAGAATCTGAAAACAAGGGATCAGAACAACTCTATGCATGGATAACGTGTAAGTATTTTTCAAGTGTTCATGTAAACAAATGGCAATTCTTGACCATCTAACCAAAATCAGGAATGAGAATTCAGACTCATCAAAGTAAAAGAAAGCTGTAGATTTCTCAAGATGGCCAACAGTGGTACACTGAAGTGAGTGAAATAAGAAAGAATAGTGTACCAGTAAGATCTCATTTGTATTTGAGAATGAAATTAAACACTGCTATAGCAATGAGAAACTAGAAGAATATGCCAGCATGAAACCAGCTCTAGAAAATCTCCTTTGACATGTCCTAAACCTAGAAAGAAACGATGCAGACCATATGCAAAGATGGTAAATGGGAAGACCCCCTCACTGAAGTCCACAAAAGGAAAGAAAATTAAACAGATATCAACACATGCAAATACACACACACACACACACACACACACACACATACACACAGGCAGGTCAACATCACAACCTCTCAGTATTCACTCTAGACACAAATGGCCTAAATTTATTAATCAAAAGACATAGACTAATTGAATCAACAAACAGGACCCAATTATCTAAGAAACTGAAAGTGAAGGGATGGAAAATGATATTTCACATCAATGGATGAGAACAAAATGGCTGGTGTAGCTTTTATGATTTCTGATGATAGAGATTTCAACATGACAAATACCCAAAGAGGCAGAGATGGGCACGTCATAATGTTGAAGGGAAACATCCATCAGGAAGTGATTACCATTATAAATGGGTATGTGCCAAACACAAGGACATACAGCAGCTATGTGAAGCAATTACTGAAGGTCCTGGCAGGGGGCAGGCACATAGATGCAAAGATGACTATCTTTGGAGACCACAACACCACATTTACACCAATAGATCAACAAGACAGAAACTCAATAGAGAAACAAAAGCACTCACACAGAGAATAGAACAAATGAACCTACTAGATATTTAGAACCTTACACTCTACGGACACACAATATACACTTTTCTCATCAGTGCATGGCACCTTCTGCAGAATTAACCACATGATAGGGCATGAAACAAGTCTCACTAACATCAAAATAATTAGAATCGTACCATGCACCTTCTCTTGATTTCTTCTACCTGATTTCCAGTTTCACACCATGGAATGAAACTGGAAATCAGTAAATCAAAATGCCCCAGGAAATACATAACATAGCGATAAACACTGCAACCATTAAGAACATAATTAGAAATTACTACAAACAACTGTACTTCAACAAATCAGAGGTCCACCAGGAAATGGAAAGGTTCTTGGACTCCCACCACCTACCAAAACTTAGCCAGCAGGTAACAGAATACTGGAATAAACCTAAAACAGAGGCAGAGATTGTATCTGTGATTAAAGATCTCCTAAAAAAGAAAAAAAACAGACCCAGATGGCTTCACTGAAGAATTCTATAAAACATTCTAAGCAGAGCTAACTTCAATCCTCTACAAACTCTTCAAAATGATACAAAAGGAAGCAACCCTTCCAAACTCTTTCTATTAAGCCAACATCACCTTAATAACAAAACCGGATTGAGAATTAACAGAGAAGGAAAACTACAGACCGATCTCCCTGGTGAATATTGATGCTGAGATTCTCACGAAATTCTAGCCAATAGAATTAAAAAAAAAAATCAGACAAATCATTCATCTGGATCAAGTAGAATTCATCCTGGGAATGCAAGGATGGTTCAACATTCGTAAACCCATAAAAGTAATACAACACATCCAACAACTGAAGCACACACCAAAAAAAACCCCATACAATATTATCAAAAGATGCTGAAAAAGCTTTTGGCAAAATCCAACACCACTTCATGCTAGAAACGCTAACCAAGGGAAGCATAGAAGGAACAATCCACAACATAATCAGAAAAACCCAATGCCAGCATCATACTGAATGGGGATAAATTTGGAACCCTTCCCACTGAGATCTAGAACAAGACAAAATGTCCACTATCACCACTGCTATTCAACATATTATTAGAAGTACTTGCAAAGGCTGTAAGACAAGAAAAAGAAATCAAGAGAATTCAAATGGAAAACAAAGCAGTCAAGCTATCACTATTAGCAGATGGCATGGTCATATACATAGAAGAACAAAGAGACTCAATACAGAGACTGCTAGAACTTACACAAGAGTTTGGTAGAGTGGCAGGGTACAAAATAAATGAACAAAAATCAACAGCAATAGTGTATGCTAACAGCCCCAAGATGGAAAAAGAGCTAACCAGCAAGGTACCTTGCACAATGACAAAGAAGAAAACGAAGTGTCTAGGAATAAACCTAACCAAAAATTGTAGAAGAACTCTTTGAAGAAAACTACAAAAAACAAACCAAAACAAAACTCAAAACATAAAAGGAAGAAGATTTCAGAAATTGGAGACACATACCATATTCCTGGATGGGTAAAATCAATATCATCAAAATGTCCATGCTACCAAAAGTAATATACATATTCAACGCAATCCCAATCAAATTGACCAAAACATTCTTTATACAACTGGAAAAAAATGATACAAGGGTACATGTGGAAACACAAAAAAACTGCAAATAGCTTGAACCATCCTGAAGAATTAGAAGTTAACAGAGGAAATCACAGTCTCAGACCTCTGGATATGCTACAGGGCTGTGGTTATTAAAACAACCAGGTACTGGCACAAAGATAGAGAGGAGGATCAATGGAGTAAAATAGAAGCAACAGAAGAGAACCCACACAGATAGAGCCAAATAATCTTTGACAAAAAAAAGATGACAATAAGGGAAATTGGAAGGTGTCTTCCATAAAGTCTGTTGGGACAATTGGTTCATAGCCTGCAGAAACAAGAAGTTAGACCCACATATTTCACCATACACTAAGATCAAATCTAAATGGATAAAGATCTAAACCTACATCCAGAAACCTTCAAAACTTTGGAAGAGAATGTTGGAAACACCCTGCAACATTTAGGTGTAGTCCCTGACTTTCTAAAACAATTACCAATGGTATAGCAATCAAGATCAAAAGAAACAAATGGGACTACATCAAACTAAGAAGCTTCTATACAACAAAAGAAACAATCAACAAAGTAAAAAAAAAAAAACAATCCACAGAATGGGAGAAGATCTTTGCACACTACATATGAGATAAGGGACCAATCTGCAGAATATATACAGAATAACCAAAACAAACAAACCACTCAAGAAATGGAAACAGGAAATGGGCAGACATTTTACAAAGGAACAAAGCCAAATGGCAAACAAACATATGAAAAAATGCTCAAGCTCTCTGGCAATAAGGGAAATCCAAATGAAGACATCACTGAGGGACCACCTAACGCCAGTGAGAATGGCTCACATATGAAAAACCAACAACAATACCTGCTGACAAGGATGTGGGGAAAAGGGAACCCTTCTCCACTGCTGGTAGGAATGCAGGCTGGTGCAGCCTCTATGCAAATCAGTGTGAGAACACTTAAACAAATGAAACTTTACATACCATATGATCCAGCAAAAGCACTTCTAGGAATATCCCAAACACCTGTTGCACGAGAAACCAACATGCACCCCTATGTTCATAGCAGCTCAATCAATAATTGCAAAACCTTGGAAGCAACCAAAATGGCCATCAACAGATGTCTTGATAAGAAAGCCATGGTTCATCTACTCCATGGAATACTACTCAGCTATCTAAAAAAAGATGAAATGCATTTCTTCATGGTCAAATGGTTCCATCTGGAATCCATTATGCTAATGGAAATGAGCCAACCCCAAAAGGCTAGATACCACATGTTTGCCTTAATTTAAGATGAAATGATGTCAATAGTGAAAATAGTACCTGTAAATTGTAAAATTATTACACCATCAAACAGCCTGTATCACACAAAATAAGATATTGTGATGATCCAAAGAACCAATAATCAATGAGAGACAACTACCTGTGAACTACATTAGAGAACTGAAAAGCATAATATGCTTTTAACACCCTATGTTATTCAGCAATGGGTCGTGAGAGCAGAGAAATCTTATACCTTTGAGTTTCTGAGGAAGAAGTCAAGTATTATCTGTCAAGATTGCAACAGGTAACTTATAGACAGCACACTCAAATCTGCATTAGACATCAGCAAAAATTATAAAGACATACAGTGGGACCCAAGAGCATTCTGACAGCCTCTTAACAGGAGGTCCTATGCACAGAGCAGTTGGGGACCCCAGAGAGTAACAGGAGAACAGGAGGAGGCTTGTATCCTAATCCCAGAAATAACCAGTACCTCACCAAGGACTCTCAGGATGGGCACCAAGGACTCTATCCCAACTGCCAAGGAGATCATAGGGAACTGAAGTGCCCTCATAGGCTGAGACCTCTGAGGTCAACCATTTTTTATCAGATCTCCCACGTGGGATGGAAGAAGCCCAGAACCCTCCTCATGGGGCCTAATGTCATAGGAACAACAGCCAGGAGCCCTGAGAGGTCCTCAGAAACAGAAGAACAGTCAACATCCTCCGGGACTCAGGAGAGGAGCTTTCTGTGCTCCTCTCCTTACTTAGTTCCAACTTTGACTCCCAGCCCTCTCTAGAAATCACCATCAGAGTGCTCCGTAGCCCCCAAAATAAGATCACATAAACAGGCAGAGACCAGTAAGGAAAGCTTAAAACAGACAGGAAAATGTCAAATTGGACTACAGTATACCTTACTTGGTAGGAAACAAAGATACTCCTTACTAAGGTATTGAAGATTTCTCTGTGCACCCATTCTAAAACTGTGCTGTTTCTCAACCATTAAAATATGGCTTGTTAGTTATAAGCCTATTTGGATTATCCTAAAATTTGTGAAGTTCAGTAAATTCACGCTTGAATTCTATAAGCTGCTAAACATAAAAATGAAAATAGACAAGACAGCTGATTAGCATCCTATAACCATTTTCAGGTTTATAGCAGCAGGTTGTATCTATGCTGAAATTGAAATGTCAAGGAATTAGTTACAGGATATGGTTAAAAACTTGTGTTTTCTAGCATATTGGTCACTAAATACCATGTTAAGTAACCTCATGATGTTGTTAATTTTCATGTTTCTTCCTGTTGTTGGATTTGTATAGTGGCTTTTCATTGGAGGGGATGATATTCTGCCAGTTCTACTTTTAGACCAAGGATGGTCTCCCAATGAAATTGTTGAATTTATCTGGAAAATGACATGTTGGACCCTCTGCATGGTCCATGACCTCAATGAAGGAATCATGACTGGTTGTGATCTGTACTACTGTAACAATATGTAGGAATTCAATATGGGCAGAGGGTTTGTGGAGGGGAGAATCACAGAGCCTATGGAACTGTGACAAAAAAGGAAATTAAAAAAAAAACAATTAGTGAGAAGTCCAACCGATATTTACTGAGGTAAGTGTCAGCCCCCATGCCCTGTTATGTGCTGAGTTACCTGAAAGTGACTGGTTTAGAGATTTTTCCACTGTCCATGGCAATACTCCTTGCTCCAACTTGAAGATCACATCAGGCTTGGTAATTGAATAGCCTGTTAAGGGAAAATAATACTAGATTTTGTAAAAAATAAATAAATAAATAAATAACCTCAGATTTAAAGGTGAAAAGCTTAATCACAGGTTCTTTGCCATAAAGGACAACTATGATTTATTTCCTGTAGGCTTGATATTCATATTCTTAATAAGCTCAAATACTAGTCTCATCAAGCAGTAAACTTTACAAATTATTTTTTGATCAAGTAAGAAGAAAGTATTCTCCTTGGGCATGACAGATTTCACTCACCCACGGACAGCAGATTGCTATAGGTCTCAAGCATCACATCCCTGTACAGGGTCCTCTGGGCACTGTCCATGTGCCGCCATTCCTCCAGGGACAAGTCCACAGCCACATCTTCAAATGACAGCAACACCTATAATAGCAAGTGGATAACTCAGCAAATCAATAAAATACATAGCAAAAATAAATATAATAGGAAAATATAGTTCAGCTCCAGATAACTAAACAGAAAGAATGAGAGTGAATTCTTCTGTGAATAATTTGATTTTCATCTTTTGTGGCACAACCTACTTTGCATTCTGTATGGTAACATAGGACAAAATTGAAATGCAAATATCTTATGCTTTATTAATTTTGCAATTCCAAATCTAGAACACAATTTCATTATCATTAGGTAACTCATACTTTTATTTAATGATTCTGAAATGCTTGTACTGTGTAATTTAGAGGTGTAGGTATGAACACATGATCTATATAACATGCTAGGTAAGGAAGACACATGTTTGATATTACGATAGTAAGAAAAATGAATGATTCATGAAGATTATTTGCTCAAATATTCTGAGATTTAAAAATTATAAAGTAATATTAATAAATTTCAAATTTCTTTCTCCAACTTGGGCAGATGGAATATTGGAAATATTGTTTAAACTAAACTTGCATAAATGAATAAATATTATCTAAGGCTCATATTGGAATTAATGATCTCATAACTGTTTATAATTTTTTTATTTTTTCTTTAACCTTTGAGGATATACAGATTAGAATTCTTTCTACTTGTTTTACTTTTTTTCCCCACAGAGCTTTTATGGGTATGCATGTGTTGCATCCCTAGAGAAAGAATCCCAGGAATTTCCTTCCTATATGTTGTTTTGCTTCATCATGTTCTATGATGTCAGCTGAGGTTGTCACTACAATGAAACAAAACTGGCAGGATGGAAGCAGAATACTCTTCCAATTTTCTAGATCTTTCAGCTGCCTCTCAAGTCTGGGGATGATCACTCCACACTTGCGTAACCTGAGTGTGAGGTTCACAATCTTCCCAGTTCTGTGATCATCAATGATCTCATACTCATCCTTGTGCCCATGCTTCATCATCACGGTGAGGAAGCAGATGATGACCTGGGAACAATGCCTGACGAGAACATATTCACCATACTTCTTGGCATTGTGGAGGCTTTCCAGGACTTTTTCTGTCTTTTTGAAACAATTAACCAAGTCTCAGCTAGTCATAGCCTGCCAATTGTCGGAAAATAAGGCAGATACCCAGCTGTAGCCCATCAAGTTGTTTCTGCACATATTTCGTTTTTTATCATTTAAAAAATAAGTGCTTACCTGGCTTTTATTTTATTTACATATTTGTTTGTTTGGAGAATAACACAATATATAGCAACATGCCTGTCTGTATATGTCTCCTCTTTTGGTGTTTCAACTTATAAACAAATGAAAAACAAAGCTTAAAAAAATGTTTATGTTGCAGATTCTGTTTTCCATACATTCCTGTAGCAGATCATGAATATAATACAGCCCAAAATGCTATAAGGAACAACACTATTTCAGCAGTTCCAAAAAAAGCAAACATTGAAAAATTAATATTTTTTACACTAGATAAAACTTACAATGGCAAAAAAATGTTTATGTCCAGTGTTTATTTCCAGATGATATAATGAAAGTGATACTAATCATCTTTCATTATGTCATCTAAAAAATAATGAAGACCATGCCATTCCTGATATTACAGAAATAAATTCTTAATTTCAATTTAAATAATACAATCAGATGTCTTGATTTTTGCATCGGAAATCCAGGAAAGAAATTTTCAATCAGGTCTGACATCTCTAATGATTTAGTCCTATAAATAAACCACATATGTGATAAAACAGGCTATATATGTGTGTGTGTGTGTATACATTATGTATATATTATATATAATTATACACATACACATATACACATATTATATGTATGTGTGTTATATATATTACGTATATTTTAGATGTATGTGTGTATCACATATACATTATACATAGATATTATATATACATCATACACCTATGCATGTACTATGTATCCATGTATGTCTTACATATGTACAATATATATAAACATATGTTATATTATATACATATACTGTATTACATATTGTATGTTCATTTATGATATAGTATGTGTTTATATATAATATGTATGTATATGTGTATATATCTATAATATATGCATATATAGTAATATGTTTAATGTGTATTAATATGTATATGTATATAGTATAGATATAAAATATATAACCTTGTTTATCGCATTTGCTTTTCAATCTTAAGTTAAAAACAAACTTAAATGTCCTAAAATACACTGTAAAAGCTAAGAAATAAACAAGCCACTTACTGAAGGTGTGTTCATTTTCTCTGGCCTGGGAATCATGCAGTGGACTTAGGACTGTACCTGGAAGTTAAGGTGAAGGGAGATATATAAACTAGTCTGGAAAATTCAGGGGAACTCCTCAACATCAAAATGAGTAAACCCCACTCCCCAATATTGAATGAAATCTCCTGCAACAATCTCCTACAAAGCAGAGAAGAGCTGAGTCATGGTAAGAAAAGCATTCAGAAATGGAGGTGGGCAATTAAAAGGGTGAACATAAGAGTTCTGGGAGTTCCAGAAGGCTCAGAAAGGGAACCTGCATTTAAAGATGTATTCAATGAAATACAAAGGGAAACTTTGCTAATAGGGAGAAAGGATTGGGCAACAAAATACAGGAGAAGTATAGAACTTCCAATAGGATTGAACAAAAATATTCCTCACCATGATACATCATAATCAAGTTTTCTTCAGTTGAATACAAGATGTTTAAATATGCAAAATTAAAAATCAATTAACTTATATAGGCATGTCAATCAGACTCACAGCTGACCTCACAGAAAAAAACCTCCACAAGTCAGAAGAGAATAGAGTGACGTCATACAGATTCTAAAAGGATAAACTGTCAGCCAGGAATAACTTAGCTTAGCCAACACAGCTTTCCTTTCTCCGTGAAACTGAAAAAAAATTCTTCCACAGTCATAGAAGGAAAATTATACAACACAACCAAAGCATATCTTAAAAAAATCCGAATCAATCAATACAGTAAAGAGGAAAAACTGGAAGTTTTTACACTAAGCTGTGCAACTAAAACAAGCTGTCCACTTTCACCATAGCGATTCAAATAAATTATGGACTGTCCTTGCTAGAGCTATTAGTTAAGAAAAAAAACAAAGAAATTTAAATCGGAAATGAAGAGAACAAAATTATTAATAAATAGATAATTGGAAATCACAAGAGAATCTGGCAGGATAGCAGCATATGAAATGGTGAATATACATCAATCACGTTAGCATATACATATAACTCCAGTGCTGTGGAAGAAATTGTAAATACAGTCTCCCTTAAAATAGAAGACAGGACTCTTAAATTCTTTGGAATTAAAAAAAATGCAAGGTAGAATTCCTCCATGATGATATTTAGCAAACATTACAAAAAGAATTAGAAGAAGGCATTAAAAGATTGCGAAACCCACTGTGTTCCTGAATAGACAGGATCAACATCATCTAAATGTCCGTATTACTAATAGTTGTATCCAGATTTTATGTAATCCCAATCAAAATCCCAACAACATTCTTCTCAGAAAAAGATGATAAAGTAGTGCATCTGCAAACACAAGAGACTGAATGGCCAAATCTACCCCGAAGAATAAAAATCAAGCTGGAGGAATCATAATTTCACAGCTCAAGACATACTAAAGCAGAGTGGTCACCAAAACAGTGTGGTGACTGTACCGGTACAGAAACAGATCAATGGAACAAAATGAAAGCCCACACACGCACAGCTAACAAGTCTTTGCTAAAGAACTAAAATTTACCCAGCAGAAAAAACCTGGTTTCTTCAACAGATGCTGCTGGCATAGCATCTGGCAATTGGATAGCAGCCTACACTATATGAAGCAAGACCCCTAAATTTTGTTTATGCCAAAATCATCACTACGTGGATTAAGGACCTAAGTCTCCACACATAAACTATCAACTACTAGAGAAAAAAAAAAGCAAGTACTCTCCAGTTACAGACAGTAGACCAGAACTCCAACCATGGGGAGAGTCACAGTATCTGTGGTCTGACCATGGAATGCACGTGTCAGAGCAGGGCCTCCTCTTCAGCGTGGATGGAGTAGTGGATGACATACAAAGATGCAACGGAGGATATGTCAGTCCATTGGAGCCTGCAAAGGACATATGGTACCATACCAGAAGAGGGAGGCCAGAACAAACTGGCAAACTACCTCAATCTAATGTTGGCAGCAAATCCCAAGTTGGACTATGCCAGCCAATGGATCTTGGAAAGAATTTCTCATCCTTGGATTTCATTTCAGAACCACCATTTAAAATCCACTTGAGCAGAACCCTTGGAGCATGCTCCACAACAGAAACTGGGATAAAACTGAATGACCGTTCCCCACTCCTGGGTGCTGAGGCAGTTGGGAGGTTAGGTGTGGCTTCTCCCTTTATCTCTCTTCTCACAGAAACAGGAAGAAGAAAAAAATGAGGAAAAAATAGTCTCAACTTGTTTCTCCTAATCATTAGCCCTTCCCAGCCTAAGCAACTATATGAACATCATCAATAAAAATTATTTTAAAGGAATGGAAAAGAAGACTTCTCTTGGAAACTCACCCAAAATACAGACAAAGCAAAAATAAACATTTGGGACTTTATCAAACTAAACTGATCTGTACAGCAAAGGAAATAATAAAGTGAAGAAGCTACCAGCAGAATAAAACAAAATCTTTGCACAATTCACAACAAATAAAGGACTAATCCCCAAGCTTATAAAAAATATTCAGGCCTCAGCGCAGTAATGTACTGGCTAGATGTCTTCACCTAGCTCATGCCGAGATCTCACACGCATGCCGGTTTTAATTCCAGTGGCCACAATTCCTATCCAGCTCCTTGCTTGTGTACTGGGAAACAGTCAAGGATGGAACAAAACCTTAGAAGCCTGCACACACGTAGGAGACCTGGGAGAGGCTCCAGGCTTCTGGCTCCTTGCTCCTGGTTTCAGACTGACTCTGCTCCTACCACTTTGGCCACTTGTGGAGTAAATCAATGGATGGAAGATTATCCTCTCTGTCTCTGCTCCTCTGTGAATGAATATGTGACTTTCCAATTAAAAATTAATTTTTAAAAGATCTAAGAAACTCAACCACAGCAAAACAAACAACCCTGTGAGGAAATTGCAGGGCCCTGCCCCCCAAGGGTTAACCTCACCAGATATGCCTGCTGCACTAATCTTGCTTTTTCTCATATCAGTTGTGCTTGAGAAAGCTTGAGAAACTGCGGGCCAATCAATAGGGCACAACGTCCCCCGCATGACTGATGGGTTCATGTTGGCCTAACCGCAAGCTTCCTGATACATGCAAGACATACAATGGCCAAAGAGCTGGGAAAAACTCCCCAAGAGGAACTAGTCAGGGTTTATTAAGACAGCCTGGATTTCCAATAAATGGCATTCTTACACAAATGACCCAGTGTGTGTGTGTGTGTGTGTGTGTGTGTGATTTTCTTTTCCTTTTCTTTTTTTATTTTTAACCCTAGTCCCTCTGCTTGGCTCGGGGTACATGGCGACGTGGGCGTTGCCGGCAGAAATGAGTAGAGAAAATTAATAGGCACTTGTTCAAAAAAATTTAAATGGGTAATAGACATATGAAAAAATGTTCAGAGGCTCAATATGGTAGCTTAATGGTCAAAGTTCTCACCTTACATGTGCTGGGCTCCCATATGAATGCTGTTTCAATAAGCAGCAGCTCCACTTCCCATCCAGCTTCCTGCTTGTGGCAATGGGTAAACAGTTGAAGATGGGGACCCTGCACTCATTATGTAGACCAGGGGCAAGTCCTTGCTTCCTGCCTTAAGGTCAGCTGAGTCCTGGCCATTGTGGTCACCAACAAATGGAAGATCTTTTTCTTTGTCTCTGCTTCTTTCTGTAATTCTGACTTTCCAGATAAATAGATAAAATATACATTTTTTAAAAAGACGAAAGAAGGAAAAATGCTCAGGTTTCCTGGCTATCAGGGAAATACAAATGAAAACCACACTGAAGTTTCACCTAAGTACAGTGAGATTGGCCTACATTCACAACTCCACTAACAACACCTGCTGGTGTGGATGTGTATAAAAAGGTGCCTTCCTTCAGTGTTTGTGGGAACATGTAGGCTGGTATAACCACCATGAAGGTCGGTATTAAGAATGCTAAGAGAACTAAAAATAAACCTGCCCTATGACTCCGCTATTCAGCTTTTGGGAATGTATCCAGAGGAAATGAACTCTGCATATGACAAAGTGACATATAATCCTGTATTTATAGCAGCACAATACACTATAGCAAAGACATGGAAAAACACAAGGTGCCCACTCAAAGAGGAGAAGATTAAGAAACTGTGGTACATCTACTCTATGGAATACTATTCAGGATTTAAAAACAATAAAATTCTACCATTTGCAATCAAATGGTGAAACCCATAGATCAATATGCACAGTGAAATAAGTCAATCCAAAAGGACAAATATTAATGTTCTCTTTGATACAAAGCATCCTTAATGCAGAATACAAGATCAATAAATATATAGGTCAGCACACCTATACATATAGACGTTTAGAGGAACTGTATCACTATCACATCGAGATGTGAAGATACAATACAGTATGCATCTCTACTTCCAAATCAAAGATGGACTGCAAATGAAATTATTTATATCTTAAAAATAGGATGCTGGACTTTATGACATTGTCTATAACTACAATGCCAGGATAGATTTAAGTAACATAATGATGGGCTTATGTCCATTTTTGAAGGAATATACTATTGTAATATCATTGGAGAAATCAGGGAGGGAAAAGAATTGCATAGGAAAAAAACCTCAGATCATATGGAACTGTATTTTAAAATATATTTTTAAAAGGAAATAATTCAACGCATTCTTTCCAATTTTCAACTATCTAACTTTCTTAAATGAAATAACTCACCAGAAATTTATAAATTAAATTCTTTGTTTTTCAGTTAAGAAAACAATCGTCACTTTTTCACAAATTTCTAGCTTCTACAAACTGCTGTGTTTAGCCATAGCAGTTAGGTTTTTGACAAACCTATAGTGGGTTTTGATTTGGAACAAACACAACCCACAGTGCCTGGTGTAAAGCAGAGCTTTGGGCCTCACAAAACTGACAGAACTGACCCAGCAAAGCAACAACCCACACGTACGTAAGCTGATTGGCACGAGGGACGGTTTTGGACCTCGTACTAGCAAACTCATGCAACAATCAGGTCTGGGATCATCTCCGATGAAGTTTCTTTGGAGATCCCTCCTACTGAACTGCTGATCTCAGAATCCCAGCCATGAAGAGACTGTCAGCCAGTGGACTCTGAATAGGTTTCGTTGTGATTGGAACGGCGAGATTGGCAGCAATCCAGAACTGATGAACTATCAAAACTGCTTGAGCAGGACCCTCAGAGCACGCCTCATGTTGGGGATCTGGGATGGGTGGATGGCTGGGAGGGGCTTTTCCCTTTGTTTCTCCCCTGAATCCAGATACAGGGAAAAATGATAATATTAGTGTGGAGACAATGGTATTACTCACTTTCACCCTGTAGCCCTTGACCCTTTGTACCCTAATCAACTAAGTACAATTAAAAAAAAAATAGAAAAAGAAAAAAACTGATCAGTTGTGAAAACTTTACCCAACAAGTGCTGGGATTCCCCCAGCATATGACTGCTCTAATTCTAACTCCGATTTAGTTTTTTGCTTATGAGCTGGGAGAGCTGCAAAGGATGACCTAGTACCTGCAACCATCTGGAGGAAGCTCCTCTTTCCTGACTTTGGATCAGCTCAGCTCTGGCCATTATGGCTATTTGGGAGAGTAAATCAGCAGATGGAAGATATCTCTCTCTCTCTCTCTCTCTCTCTCTCTCTCTCTCTCTCTCTCTTCCTCCCTCCCTAGACTCTCTTACTTGCCACTTTTTTAAAATAAATTTTTCATATAAAAAAGAAAAAGTAATAAATCCATGCTCCACTCCTGTTTAACTAAAATTTCATCAACATGTCCATCCTGGGATATCATTGAAGATGCAGAGTTCAAATATACCACCTAGAGCTATGTTAGAGACTAAATTTAGTACATAGCTTCTTTCTCTGAACAATTATCTAATTTGAAGTACAGAGGTGATCTTCTAACTGGTGGCCATATTCACTAAATACCTAAAAGAGCCAAAATAAGCCAGGCAAATTTAGAAATGAGAAATTCTGTCCATGCTAAAATGTGAATGGTTTAAACTCTAAGTATGTGGGCCACTTTGCTGTCTCTCCAGCAATATTAGCAGGAAGCTGTCAAGACATAGAAGTCCTTACCTGGTATTCTTCAAAGGAAGCAAGGGCATCCACATTACCTATGGAACCTGCTGTGCTGCTATACCTGCATCTTTAGCTTCCAGCTTCAACATACAATATTGTGTTACAAGATGTTGGGTAGAATCAAGAAGGTGGAATAGGATATGGATACATTTAAATAGATGGAGAATCATTACCCATGGTCAAGCAGAGAGAACACATTGCAGGAAACAGAAGAGGACTGGACAGTGGCAGATGGGCACCTGTAAACCAAAGGACACAGAAAAATAATGGAAACAACGGTGAGAGGTTGCAGTGACCAGATAACCCAGTTGCAGTCACCAATGGTGGACTGAGCTCCATAACTGCCAGAGTTCCATCAGTAGCCAGTGGGAAAATCAGTTCACCACAAGCTCAGGAGAACTGCCAGTACCACTGATTTGTTTGAGCAGGAACAGAGACAGAGCAGTATAATCCAAGCAGCTGGTGCAGAAACAAGAGGGACGTCAGAGCACAGACCCCCACCATAAACGTATTGGGCATCATTTTCTGCAGGGAGGCAAAGGCTATGGGGCAGGACTGCATATGCACTAAGCTGGAAGAAAACTCATTTCTGGCTCTGTGCACTTAAACGATGTGCAGTCTTATAGGTTCCATCTAAAATAGTGCCCAGTAGCCCCTAGACCTAAGGGATAGCAAATCTAGAGGCAAATGAGAAGAACATCCCATTCATACTAACTCTAAATATAAATGTTTAAACCCATCGATAAGATGTCCCAGTAGCCCCTAGACATAATGGACAGCAGACCCAGACCTCCACCAGTGATACATCACATGCCGTTTTGTACAGTGTGGCAAAGACTTTGAGAATGCATGGGCAGCAATGAGCTGCTTTGCATGTGCTGAACTGGGAGCAAACCCACGTCCAGGTCAGTGCATTGCACTGACCCCACATTGAAAATAACACGGACTTTGGCTTCATGAAACTCAAAATACTTCTGAGTAGCCCTCAGACACAACAGCCAGTTGGTTGTGACAACATCAGCACAACCCACAACCCCGTTATTTAGGCCACCTGGTGTCTCCCTAATCATGGGGAATCCTCAAAACGGAAGTGGGAGAACAGTTGTACAGAAAAGAGGGCAGTCATAGCACAGGATTGCAGGAGGGAGATGGTGAACAAGGAGCTGTGGCTGCAGAGACTATGGTGGATGTTTAACGTAAGGGCCATATCGGAAGCTCCCTGGAAGGAGTGGCAAGTGACTTCGGAAAACTGTTATAAACACAATCAGTAAAATCGAACTGTAGACCTGTGGAAGATGCAACTTAGTAACACACCAAAGGAGAAGAATCTGATAACCAGAAGTACAACCTCCAAATGCAATTGAAGAGACAGAGGCATAATGCATTTTACAAGAAGACTTCCCTGCAAAGCAACAAAAGCCCTTGCCAACTTCACAGTGGAGAATCGCTTCTCAGTCTTTTGGCTAAGATCAAGTACAGAGTTAACTGAGGAATACATCAAGGAAATGGGGATACAGAATTCAAAAAAGCTGATTATAAAACTTCTTATACATAACAAGAAACACATACTGGAATTCAAGGAATACATATAACACAGGAAATAGCAACACTGAAACAAAATCAAGCCAAATTAGTAGAAATTAAGGAGAGAATGGAGCAAATTAAAACTTCAGTGGCAAATCTCAGCATAGAATGAATAAGTCAGAAGAAACAATCTCAGAATTGGAAGATATTTCTTGCCACAATGGGGGACAAATTGCAAAAGCTAGAAAAGGAACTAAGGTACACTAAGAAAAGTACCAAAAAACTAAGGGACACTATTAAAATGCCAAATATAATACCTTTGGCAGTTCCAGAAGGCACAGAACGGAAATCTGGTTTTAAAAATGGATTTAATAAAATAATAAAGGAAAACTTTTCTAATGCAGGAAACAACATCCTGGAGGGCACAGAAATCCTAAAAAAATTTGACCAAAAGCAATCTTCACCACGACTCATGATAATCAAGCTCTCTTCACTTGAACATAAGTAAAAGGTACATAAATGCTCATGTAAAGAAAAAAATCAGTTGGCCTATAAAGGAATGGAAATTAAATTCACAGCTGATTCTTAGGTAACTCTACAGGCCAGGGGAGAATGGAGTGACATATTCCCTAATCTCAAAGGAAAAAATGTTAGCTTACGATAATGTTCCCTGTAAAGCTTTCCCTTGTCTTTTGAAATGAAATAAAATTCTTCCACAGTAAAGAAAAATTAAAAGAATATGCCTCTTCCAAACCTGTAATACAAAGGATACTTAAAGATGATCTCTTGAGAGAGAAAAGGAATAGCACCCACAAAAACCAAAGGCAAATGCAAAGAAAATCCCAGTCATATTAACCATAACCATAAATGGTTTAAAGCCACCAATAAAATGACATAGAGTAGTAGACTGAGAAAAGCCAGTTGCAGGGTCCCAATTTTTGGGCCATCCTCTACTGCTTTCTCAGGCCACAAACAGAGAGCGGGATGCGACGTGAGGCTGTTGGGACATGAACCAATGTCCATATGGGATCCAGGCATGTACAAGCTGAGGACTTTTAGCCAGTAGGTTACTAGGCTGAGCCCCCAAATCAGTTCTTTTTCTCATTAAACTCCTCACTGCCTCATAGGCCATACGTAGCATCATTTTCTTTAAGAAGCTACTTGATTTTCTTTTTCGTTTTTTCAGTGACACAATAGTCATTCTATAGCATGTCATTAACTTCATGGCATTGTAAACTTTTATTTTTCTTACTGTTGTTGATTTTGTTTTGTGGCTTTTTAGTTAAGGGGATGTATAGTGATTGTGTGATGTAGATGATGATATCCAGATGTGAGGATGTGGTGCAGTATGCATCTCTACTTCCAGATCAAAGATGGACTCCCAATGAAACTCTTACATACATATTGACAACAGGAATCTGGACTCTCTGCCATCATCCATGCTTGCAATGATGGAATTGCAACTATTTATGAGTAACTGTACTACTGTTAATAGCATAGGAGAAATCAATGGGTGGTGGGAGAGAGAGAATTTGAGAATGGGATCATGCAAATCCCAAAGCCTAAGGAACTATATAGTAGTAATAATAATAATAATAATAATAATAATAATAATAATAAGTAGTAGCAGTAATTGAGCAGAAAAAAAGAAGTTAGGTAGTGAAAACCAGCATATGAACATCTTCTGTCACTCCCCATGCTCTCTGTCATCACCTCTAAAATAAACAAAACATCAAATTTGGGGCCTGTATCCTGTGGCTAGGCATCACCTGCAGTGCCGGCATTCCATATGGCTACTGGGGTTGACTTGCAGCTGTTCCAGTTACAATCCAGCCCCCTGCTAATGGCCCAGCACAGCAGCAAAGGCTGGGGCAAGTTCTTGGGGCCGTCTACCCACATGTGGGGGAGCCAACAGAAGCTCCAGCCTCCTGACTAGGACTAGCCCAGCTTCAGCTAATGAGGACATTTTGGGAGTGAACTAGCACAACAAAGATTCCTCTCATATCTCTCTGTAACTCTGCTCTTTAAATAAAAGAAAATTTCAAAAACCAATACTTCTTGTTTTAAAAAAGCAACAGTGCCCTCTGGATTTCCAAAGAAGAATACCACTAAGACTTCCAATCCAAAGTCACTGCTTATATCCAGCTTCTATATGATTCATCCATAGTGACCACTGCATATGGAGAGGAGGGAATTCTCATGTCCTCATGCTGTATAGAGCTTCATAGTTCTTACAGCCCCTGGGAACATACCTCTCAGCTCCACTCAGCCAGAGCATGGTTCTGGCCACAGGGAAATGAGGGCAGGAAAAGCAGTGATGTCACCTTCTGCTGGCAGTCAGCGGGAGGTGGAGTCCTGTGTTCTTACTTGTAATTGCCTAGAGTACAGTTTCCCCTTGACCTGGCCATGATCAGGGAGGGACAAAACAGGTATAGGTTCAAATAACACTGAGTCTCCCCACCTTTACCAAATCTTGAATTTTCTGCATATAAGCCTTCATTTGCTCTGTCTTTGGCACCATTGGAATACACTTCATGAGAATTTTCTTTATTTGAAATATTTTTCATCTGGCCAGCAAATTGGTTCAACAGACTACTCCTCCAACTCTTATCACTGAAATATATTTTGAGTCACTCACATCTCAGCTGTTTTATCTCCAACAAATTCCTTGTTTCTAACCTGAAAAAGCGGTGGCTTTGCGATGCAGGTTGAACCACTTGCAATAATGGCATCTCATTATCAGAGCATGTTTTAGTGGCAGTCACTGCTTCTGATCAGCATCCTGATAACACAGCCAGAATGGCAGTGAAAGATGCCAAAGATAGCACTCCTGAGAACCACATGGGAGACCCAAATGGGACTCTTCTTCCTGGCTTTATTTCCTGGCCAAACCTGGAATTGGAGACACTGGGATCAAATGGGAGTGCCCTGGTGAGCTGGGGAATCTTTCAGTCCTTTCAATACTCTTCAGAGTGCCTGCGTTCTGAGAATTTATATGTCCCAAGTTTCCACACAAGAAGGACACATTAGGTAAAAGAAAATGAAGTCCAATGACGCCTCCCCTTGATTACCCACATTATTATTGTGCCTTGGAGGCTTTGAGGATATGATTAGAATGTAAATTTTCTTTTTGATCTGATATATATTACCTCCACATTCACTGAACAGGTAGTGTGTGTGTGTGTGTGTGTGTGTGTGTGTGTGTGCATGCATTGACAAACACCCCTCTAATAAATTTGGACTTGCATCTTGTATGTGTTGACTAAACAGCACAAACCCTGCATTGATTTACCATTGAATTAATTTGGCAGGGAATGTAAGAAAATAAAATGCATTAGCAAAAATTGTGCTATGGCGATATAAGATTTATGCTTTTGGAACTGTGTCATCCAAAGTTTCATTTAGTCCTAAGTATCTGTATCAAGTAACAGTAATTAATGTACACAAGGACATAGGAAATCATTCCTCATGCGAACTGTTGTTTACCTTCTCATATTGCAGTTTACATTTTAGAAACTATAAATATTAGACAACATATACACCTTTTAAAAACCTATCCAGTTCACATAGTGCTTGTGGATTAATGATTGCTGCATACCATCATCAAGCAATGTCATAACGATGTATACATGTGTATTGAGGTATGAGAGTTATGTGTGTGTTCAGCATAAGATAATTCTGACAGAGACAATATGGAAAATGAAACTGAGAAATCAACACTCATGTCAAAAAAACAAATCCCCTTTATAGATTGTGGTCTCTGGGGCAGATCACATGGTCCCATCTATCTGCTATTGTTGTACCCAAATAATACAAATTGGTGGGCTGTGGGGTAATGAAAAAGTCTTAACATAAAGCACATCAGGGACCTGTTTCCTGATGAATTATCTGTCTATGTGACCCATCAGATGTCATGTAGGATGTCAGTCCTGGAGCCTACAAACCCCCAGTCAAGCACACAAGGCATATATCACAAAGCCAGATAACACTGAGGTTCCTCACCACAGCCAGAAATGAGTCTCAAACATTAAATGATGAAGTCACATCTCCAATGTGACTTCACTTGAAGACAGCAAATTTAAGAAGGTAATTAACAGTAAATGATGTATTAACTGTGACTCCTTGTTCAAAAAGACTTAAGTTCCAATAGAAAGGATGCCCAATGGAGAGAAGAAATACTCTGTAAAACCTTACAGAAATATTGTGGTTGTGAGCTATAGGAGAGGTGTGAGGAGACACCAAACCTGATAAAATTTTGCTCTTAAATTTTCAATCACTAGAACTCTATGAAATAAATTAATACAATTCAGGGACATATTCTACAGTATTATATTATGGCAACCCAAACAAGGTACTGAACTAAAATTTTACCTACATTTCCTGTAGCCAAAAATATGAAACCTGCAAGTTTCACAGACATATAGAAACCAAAGTCTATGATTTTAGATGGCCAAAATGTAAACAAAGTAAAATACAAAATAAGGAAACTAACTAATCTCCATGACCCCCAAAATAAGAAGCCAAATGCAGCAGCACTAAAAGAAAACTCTGAAGATGAATGAGGAAATCAAGAAAAATTATATGAAGCAATATTTAAAATGAATGAGATACCAATTTTTGAAGGAAAAAAAAATGAAAAATCCTGTACCCAGGTTAGGAAAGCAGTCGACTCAAGGAAGCAGACAGCAAAAGAAAAAAAAAAACATTGTAGTTAAGATTACAGAAGTACAATAGATCAGGATTGTCTATGAAGTAGTTGGTTTCTTGGAACCAGGAGTTTCTTCCAAGTCTCCCATGCGGGTGCAGGGTCTCAAGGCTTTGGACTATCCTCTACAACTTTCCCAGGCCACAAGCAGGGAGCTGGATGGGAAGCAGAGTAACTGGGACAAAAACCAGAGCACATATGGGTTCCCAGCACATATAAGAGAAAGACGTTAGCCTGTAGGGCACCATACCTGGCTTAGTCTCTATACGTTTTATAAGTAACATAGATGGACAATTTTTGAAAGCATAATAGGAGAGATAAAGAAAGATTTTTGAAAATAAAACACTGGCATGGATGTCTGGTGTAGCTTCTAAAACACACTTTTGAGGACCACATGCTTCTGCATAGTGACCCCAGTAGAGCACCAAGCTATGGAAATGTTAATCTTATAGAACAACTAGTAGAAGGTACATACACACCCACTAGAAACAAACCAATGCTACAGTGTAAGTACCTAACTGTGGTAACCACTAATGAGCAATATTATCACACAGAGACATCAGTTCATACTACACAAAATAACAATAGTCTAAAAAAGTGCTAAGAATCACAAAATAGAGAAGTGCACATGCATAAAATGGCAAGATACTGATCCTTCTACCCAGCAATACTTCCTACAGCATCAAAATTTATCCTCAGGTTGTAGCATAAGATCATTGTTCCATATGCAATGCACTTGCTATGAATTAGCACATGAGAAACAAAAAGCAAAACACAAAATACATTGTCACCAGGATCAAAAACTCAAGCAACGGCCAACATTTCAGTGTAACTTGTAAAGCTGCCAGTTGAGGCACCAGCATCCCATATGAAACCAGCTGTTCCACTTCCAGTTCCAGCTCTGTTAGTGGCCTGGATGAAGCAGTGAAAGATGGCCCAATGCATGGGCCCTGACTACCCACACGGAAGACCTGCAGGAAGCTCCAGGATGCTGGCTACACCTTGACCCATCACCAACCATTTTGGCATCTGGGATAGAGCTATTGGATAAAAGTTCTCTGTTTCTCACTCTGTAACTCACACAGATAAATAAACAGACATTCTGGAGCAGGATATATTTATTTGAAAGGCAGTGAGATAAAGAGACCTTCCACCTGCTGTGCCAAGCCAAAGCCAAGAACCTTGAGCTTTTTCTGGTGTTGCCACATGGGTGCAGGGACACATGAACTTGGGGACACCTTATGCTGTTTTCTTGGCTGTATCATCAGGGAGCAGAGTTGGAAGTGGAGCAGCCAGTTCTCCAAGCAGAACACACATGCAGGTAGAAGTTGGAGCTCTGTGCTACCACATCAGCTGAAGAAGTATATTTTAAGCAATCAAAAACAGCAAAAGTAACTGGGACTGACCCCTTGTGGGGATGGAAGTATACTACATCAAGATCTGAACTGACAAAGGCTTACTTTTCCACTTGAGTGTTCACTTTATGGTGTTTGCTATGCTAATGAAACTTGGCAGAAAATTTTTAAAAAGGCAAGAGCATCCTGTTCTGTCTGAGATCATTGAATGAACTCTAAAACAAATCAATGATGTAACATCTAAATCATGGAACATAGATCCTACAGAAATAAGCAAATTGAAAATAAAAGCAGCACATTTTTACACAAAGACTTGAGAGAGATTGAGCTCTGGGAAGCAGCCTGCTTACAGTTCACAAGCAAATCCACTCTGAGCCCACCCAGGTTTCCAGGCCTGAGGATCACTCTCACTGAGGACAAATGGCCTGAGGTGCGGAGGGTGTGGCTGTGAAATCACTCCAGTGATGGAGGGAATCCTAAGCAGCCAGGAAATAATTAATTCTCACAACTTGACACCTTTCTCTTTCTAGTCCCACCAGCCTGCACTGTCTCCTCAGCCTCTCTGCTCTCTTCTGCAACCACTCACTCCAAACCAAGTAAAGGCTGTTATCACTTCCCACCTCAAATGCATTGTTTGCTTACTATCTATTTTTCACCATGGCATAGTTAAAAATCTATTAAGTTGTTTTATCACTTGGAATTAGTAGCTGCCTCATGTTCAAGGCTCAGGTTCTATACACAGAGCTAAAGGCTCATGTGAATAGATAACAGGTGTCAGCTCTTTCTGCGGCTTTTTGTCCCTTTTAAGAGGTTATTTAGGGAACCGGCCCAGAGCTATCTCCTTAGTATTAACTTACCAATTGTCTGGTGGGGCTTGTTATGTAATGGGAACAGGTGGAGCCCTGTAAGAAGTAATCAGGATAAATCAACCAGGTAAATAATGCCTTAAAGGTGTAGCTCTCACATTCTGCAAAGGCACTTTGGTTCAACCTGCACTCCCGTTTGTCCACAAGGCTGCTGTGCCACTCCAGGCCTCTGACAACCAGAAGGTCATTAAATGCTGCCGCTCAGCCTCTGAGCAAATACATGAGGTATGCAACACTGCCGTTACTGGTCTGCTATTGGCAACTAGAAAACTGTCATAGGTCCTTGGGAGGATTTCTGGTGAGGATTGAGCTGTGAACTTAACACCCTGTTTCTCAACATAAGGAAATCAGGCTCAACATGAAGTTCTAACTCCCAGAGTACTTCCGCATCCTCACAGCACAATGATGGAGATTGAGGACACCAAGGCCTGGCTACTGAATGCCTGTCTGCCCTGTGGACCTGAGGAGATTCTCTCACACACTCACCACTTCCCAGCGTCTAAGGAGTTGGGCGTCCTTCCCAGGGCTCCTGCGCGGGAGGCAGCTTACAAGGCAGCAATGGCTGAGCCACCTGGGGCCTCTGAGGAGCAGAACCAAGGTGAGTATGGTGGCTGTGGTCTCACAAAGATCACGCCTTGTTCTGCAGGGTCTCCCAAGAATGCCTGGTTGGATTTTGCTCAGACAGTGGGTACATGTGAGGTGAGAGGACCAGGTAGGAGGGTGGTCACTTGGAGTGTTGAAGGGAGGAATGACTGAGTGGAGGGACCTCACTATAGGGCCGAAGCCACCGAAACTTTTGCACCTGGAACTATTTGACAACAGGGCTTGCAATCATTTCTCAGATATCCCACCTCCTTGCCTTTCTTGGTTCCTCTTTTCTGGATGATTGGGGGTTCGAAGTCTTGAAACCCCGAAATTTGTGATAATCTTTAAGATTAACAGTTTACTGAATGTTCACTGGATTCTGGAACTTTACTTCTTTGCCCTGAGTTTTTAAAAATACAGAATCCAAGCGCATTTTCCCTTAAATTCCTTGAATGCCTGCTTTATGTGCTTCTTGTTGTTGATAAGAAGCTTTATAAGAAGTGTTTTGAATTCTTTATCACCCAGCTCCTCAATGTCTTCGTCAGTTAACTCTGAGGTTGCCAAAGGGTTTTGCTCCTTTGTAGGGGAGTCTTTAGTAATAATCGTTGTGCCTCTATCTTATATTTTACTTGTGCTCATTGTACTTCTGGTGATCAGATTCTTCTCCTTGGGGCAGGCTTTATAAGCTGTGTCACCCACAGGTCTACAATGTGATTTTATTTATTGCAGTTGGTACATGGCTCTTTGCAGTAATTTGTGCCACTCTGTGCAGTGAGTGTCTGCCGGAGTCCAACTCCAGCTGACTTTGAACTCAAGAAGGTGCATGGAATAGGTGTAGAGAAAACAAATGGACCACTACAATTTCAGGATCATAATGGACAATGCAGTAAAGCTGTCTGCTTCATTTATACAGAAGCCTTCACAAAGGCTGGCATAGACTTTTCACACCTGGTCAAGTGGGCTTTCCTAAGGATAGTTCTGTCAATTGTTTCACCTTGAGTCATTAAATCTGCCATCCTAATCCTGTGGTCATGAAGTTCTCAATAGATGGCACATATCAATCAGTAACACATTCTTACTACAATCCTTATTCTGCAACTTAGTCTGGTCAAGTCGGCTTTCCTAAGGATAGTTCTGTCAATTGTTTCACCTTGAGTCATTAAATCTGCCATCCTAATCCTGTGGTCATGAAGTTCTCAATAGATGGCACATATCAATCAGTAACACATTCTTACTACAATCCTTATTCTGCAACTTAGTCTTGAATCAGTTAAGGGAGGGAATGCATCACAGAAGGAGGGAGCTAAAGCTTAAGAGAGGCAAGAATAGATTCCCATTACACCTGGGGACTTAACACCCTTGATTAGCATATGGTCAATGGGGGCAGCTGAGACAGCATGAATAATAAAAGGCCCTTTTGTTAAGACATTATCAGGACCCAGCACATTAGTGTAGTGGTTAAAGTTCTCACCTTGCACTTGCTGGAATCCCATATGGTCATGGGTTGTAATCCCAGTGGCCCCTCTTCCTATCCAGCTCTCTGCTTGTGGCCTGGGAAAGCAGTCAAGGACGGCCCAAAGCCTTGGGACACTGCACCCTCATGGGAGACCCAGAAGAACTCCTGGCTCCTGGCTTCAGATTGGCTCAGATCCAGCTGTTGTGGTCTCTTGGGAAGTGAACCATCAGATGGAAGATCTTCCTCTCTGTTTCTCCTCCTCTCTGTATATCTGCCTTTCCAACAGAAATAAATAAATGTTTAAAAAAAAGGACATTATCAGCAACATCAACTTCCAAGCTCACATTGATAGTAAAGACCAACTCCGCAGAGGCAGACAATGGCTAAATAGATTACAGAAATTTCAGTGGGGTTGTTGATGTTCATACAAAGGGAGGTGGAGCTGCATTCAGGTGGTTGTAGAGACGTCCACTGGGCCCTGCCATGCAGCAGGAAATTCCTTGTGTCCCTGCCTGCAATGGAACAGTACTCTTCACACCTGCGTGTCTTCCACACCCATGGCACCAACCCCAGCATTACCTGTCCTAGAACTTTAGATGCACATCAAGGATGTCAAAACTTATAAATATATAGTTGAGATAGAATATATAACAGAACTTAAATTAGATTTAAGTAATCATTTAAATATAAAATAAGCACATAACATTTATCAATCCAAAGCAATCTGAACATACTGAGAGGCAGAAAACACAAAGATCACCTCAATTCTGAATCTTATCATATTCTGGGGCAATTCAACAAAGTCAGGTCTGGAGTTTGCTGGAGCTAACTAGGAAATTTTGATTGTTAATTAAATTAAAAACAGTTAAGAGATGTTATAACCTGTGCTATTAAAACTTGCTATAACAGAGGATCAGATTTTAATTCCATGAATCAATGATGAATATTTAAGATAACTCCACAAACAGTATTTTCAAGACTATATATCTAAATGTAAAGACTAGCAGATAAAAGCACATGGGTGCATCTCATATGTGGAAAGATTTTAACAGTGGATTAGAGTTACCTTTATACCAATTTATATTTGGTGTAAATGTTACATTTTTAAAGGAATGCCTTAAAAATACCTTAAGTATTATATTCATAAAATTCAAAAAGTCAAGATAAAAATTTAATAGGGTTTAAAAAGAGATGTTGATTTTGCATAAACATTGTTTATAAAGTACAAGAGGCTAGACATTTTTCTGTGGGCCCATTTAGTTTATCTCCTACCCTGCCACTCTTGGCTAAAATGGTTGGTGTTGGGTGAGGCTTGACAAAGGGGAAAAATAAAACCTCCTGGAGAAACTGCACCTGTGGGATGAGTAGCCTAATGAGAGGAGCAGAAGGAGGTAAAAGGGCATGGTACTACCTGGTGGAGAGAAGAGTTTAACCCTGAAGTTGCTGTGCAGGAGCAGGGACTTCTGTAGAGGATGCTTGCCACTGCAAAATGGCAGGGGGTGGAAATGTAAACCAGACAAGAATGTCTCATTAGTTGATCTGGAATCCAAGTCAGCAAGTCCAAGCCCTGTGGGAAAATGCAAGCATTTCTTCCTCCAGAGGTTAAGAGGAAATTGGGTCCTTTTCATTGGCCAGTAAGGACATTTTCAAAATCTATGATTAGAGAAGCTACTCTGTTAGATGATTCATCTGTAAAGACTAAACAAGCAGGTTGGGACACAAGGGTCAAGGAACAAATCTTTTGAAATATAATTGGATGACTTCTAACAAAATGTAAAGGGGGATTTTTACGTAAGTGGTATGAAATTGGACCCACAAGGATTAAGAGTGTTATCTGCCATGACTCATCCTCAGATATTAAATAAGTAAGCTGCTTAGAGCTAAGGAATAATTATTTTATTTACATCTTTGCAAAAAAGCTCCTTGTTCCTATGACATCTCTTTATAATTAAGGTGGAGACCAAAGAACAATAAGGAGTAATAACCTTTTTATGCATGGAAGGGAGGTGTAGCCAGTCTTAAGGCACTTGTTGCCACAAGTAAAAAGTTGGGGTATGAACCGTAGGTAGTATACTAATTTGCAAAAGAAGATACCAACTTTTAATTAGCATTTCCACAATCAATACCAGGTTTTAAGTCTGTTACTCTTCTATAGGCACAGCTTGAGTAGGATATTTGTTCAATCCTATTGGAAGTTCTATACTTCTCCCGTATTTTGTTGCCCAATCCTTTCTCCCTATTAGCAAAGTTTCCCTTTGTATTTCATTGAATACATCTTTAAATGCAGGTTCCCTTTCTGAGCCTTCTGGAACTCCCAGAACTCTTATGTTCACCCTTTTAATTGCCCACCTCCATTTCTGAATGCTTTTCTTACCATGACTCAGCTCTTCTCTATGCTTTGTAGTTGTTTTCACATTGTTGCAGGAGATTTCATTCAATATTGGGGAGTGGGGTTTACTCATTTTGATGTTGAGGAGTTCCCCTGAATTTTCCAGACTAGTTTATATATCTCCCTTCACCTTAACTTCCAGGTACAGTCCTAAGTCCACTGCATGATTCCCAGGCCAGAGAAAATGAACACACCTTCAGTAAGTAGCTTGTTTATTTCTTAGCTTGTTTTACAGTGTATTTTAGGACATTTAAGTTTGTTTTTAACTTAAGATTGAAAAGCAAATGTGATAAACAAGGTTATATATTTTATATCTATACTATATACATATACATATTAATACACATTAAACATATTACTATATATGCATATATTATAGATATATACACATATACATACATATTATATATAAACGCATACTATATCATAAATGAACATACAATATGTAATACAGTATATGTATATAATATAACATATGTTTATATATATTGTACATATGTAAGACATACATGGATACATAGTACATGCATAGGTGTATGATGTATATATAATATCTATGTATAATGTATATGTGATACACACATACATATAAAATATACGTAATATATATAACACACATACATATGATATGTGTGTATGTGTATAATTATATATAATATATACAATGTATACACACACATATATAGCCTGTTTTATCACATATGTGGTTTATTTATAGGACTAAATCATTAGAGATGTCAGACCTGATTGAAAATTTCTTTCCTGGATTTCCGATGCAAAAATCAAGACATCTGATTGTATTATTTAAATTGAAATTAAGAATTTATTTCTGTAATATCAGGAATGGCATGGTCTTCATTATTTTTTAGATGACATAATGAAAGATGATTAGTATCACTTTCATTATATCATCTGGAAATAAACACTGGACATAAACAGTTTTTTGCCATTGTAAGTTTTATCTAGTGTAAAAAATATTAACTTTTCAATGTTTGCTTTTTTTGGAACTGCTGAAATAGTGTTGTTCCTTATAGCATTTTGGGCTGTATTATATTCATGATCTGCTACAGGAATGTATGGAAAGCAGAATCTGCAACATAAACATTTTTTAAAGCTTTGTTTTTCATTTGTTTATAAGTTGAAACACCAAAAGAGGAGACATATACAGACAGGCATGTTGCTATATATTGTGTTATTCTCCAAACAAACAAATATGTAAATAAAATAAAAGCCAGGTAAGCATTTATTTTTTAAATGATAAAAAAAGAAATATGTGCAGAAACAACTTGATGGGCTACAGCTGGGTATCTGCCTTATTTTCCGACAATTGGCAGGCTATGACTAGCTGAGACTTGGTTAATTGTTTCAAAAAGACAGAAAAAGTCCTGAAAAGCCTCCACAATGCCAAGAAGTATGGTGAATATGTTCTCGTCAGGCATTGTTCCCAGGTCATCTTCTGCTTCCTCACCGTGATGATGAAGCATGGGCACAAGGATGAGTATGAGATCATTGATGATCACAGAACTGGGAAGATTGTGAACCTCACACTCAGGTTACACAAGTGTGGAGTGATCATCCCCAGACTTGAGAGGCAGCTGAAAGATCTAGAAAATTGGAAGAGTATTCTGCTTCCATCCTGCCAGTTTTGTTTCATTGTAGTGACAACCTCAGCTGACATCGTAGAACATGATGAAGCAAAACAACATATAGGAAGGAAATTCCTGGGATTCTTTCTCTAGGGATGCAACACATGCATACCCATAAAAGCTCCCTGGGGAAAAAAAGTAAAACAAGTAGAAAGAATTCTAATCTGTATATCCTCAAAGGTTAAAGAAAAAATAAAAAAATTATAAACAGTTATGAGATCATTAATTCCAATATGAGCCTTAGATAATATTTATTCATTTATGCAAGTTTAGTTTAAACAATATTTCCAATATTCCATCTGCCCAAGTTGGAGAAAGAAATTTGAAATTTATTAATATTACTTTATAATTTTTAAATCTCAGAATATTTGAGCAAATAATCTTCATGAATCATTCATTTTTCTTACTATCGTAATATCAAACATGTGTCTTCCTTACCTAGCATGTTATATAGATCATGTGTTCATACCTACACCTCTAAATTACACAGTACAAGCATTTCAGAATCATTAAATAAAAGTATGAGTTACCTAATGATAATGAAATTGTGTTCTAGATTTGGAATTGCAAAATTAATAAAGCATAAGATATTTGCATTTCAATTTTGTCTTATGTTACCATACAGAATGCAAAGTAGGTTGTGCCACAAAAGATGAAAATCAAATTATTCACAGAAGAATCCACTCTCATTCTTTCTGTTTAGTTATCTGGAGCTGAACTATATTTTCCTATTATATTTATTTTTGCTATGTATTTTATTGATTTGCTGAGTTATCCACTTGCTATTATAGGTGTTGCTGTCATTTGAAGATGTGGCTGTGGACTTGTCCCTGGAGGAATGGCAGCACATGGACAGTGCCCAGAGGACCCTGTACAGGGATGTGATGCTTGAGACCTATAGCAATCTGCTGTCCGTGGGTGAGTGAAATCTGTCATGCCCAAGCAGAATACTTTCTTCTTACTTGATCAAAAAATAATTTGTAAAGTTTACTGCTTGATGAGACTAGTATTTGAGCTTATTAAGAATATGAATATCAACCCTACAGGAAATAAATCATAGTTGTCCTTTATGGCAAAGAACCTGTGATTAAGCTTTTCACCTTTAAATCTGAGGTTATTTATTTATTTATTTTTTTTTTTTTTACAAAATCTAGTATTATTTTCCCTTAACAGGCTATTCAATTACCAAGCCTGATGTGATCTTCAAGTTGGAGCAAGGAGTATTGCCATGGACAGTGGAAAAATCTCTAAACCAGCCACTTTCAGGTAAGTCAGCACATAACAGGGCACGGGGACTGACAATTACCTCAGTAAATATTGGTTGGACTTCTCACTAATTGTTTTTTTTTAATTTCCTTTTTTGTCACAGCTCCATAGGCTCTGTGATTCTCCCCTCCACAAACCCTCTGCCCATATTGAATTCCTACATATTGTTACAGTAGTACAGATCACAACCAGTCATGATTCCTTCATTGAGGTCATGGACCATGCAGAGGGTCCAACATGTCATTTTCCAGATAAATTCAACAATTTCATTGGGAGACCATCCTTGGTCTAAAAGTAGAACTGGCAGAATATCATCCCCTCCAATGAAAAGCCACTATACAATCCAACAACAGGAAGAAACATGAAAATTAACAACATTATGAGGTTACTTAACATGGTATTTAGTGACCAATATGCTACAAAACGCAAGTTTTTAACTATATCCTGTAACTAATTCCTTAACATTTCAATTTCAGCATAGATACAACCTGCTGCTATAAACCTGAAAATGGTTATAGGATGCTAATCAGCTGTCTTGTCTATTTTCATTTTTATGTTTAGCAGCTTATAGAATTCAAGCGTGAATTTACTGAACTTCACAAATTTTAGGATAATTCAAATAGGCTTATAACTAACAAGCCATATTTTAACGGTTGAGAAACAGAACAGTTTTAGAATGGGTGCGCAGAGAAATCTTCAATACCTTAGTAAGGAGTATCTTTGTTTCCTACCAAGTAAGGTATACTGTAGTCCAAGTTGACATTTTCCTGTCTGTTTTAAGCTTTCCTTACTGGTCTCTGCCTGTCTATCTGATCTTATTTTGGGGGCTACGGAGCACCCTGATGGTGATTTCTAGAGAGGGCTGGGAGTCAAAGTTGGAACTAAGTAAGGAGAGGAGCACAGAAAGCTCCTCTCCTGAGTCCCGGAGGATGTTGACTGTTCTTCTGTTTCTGAGGACCTCTCAGGGCTCCTGGCTGTTGTTCCTATGACATTAGACCCCATGAGGAGGGTTCTGGGCTTCTTCCATCCCACGTGGGAGATCTGATAAAAAATGGTTGACCTCAGAGGTCTCAGCCTATGAGGGCACTTTAGTTCCCTATGATCTCCTTGGCAGTTGGGATAGAGTCCTTGGTGCCCATCCTGAGAGTCCTTGGTGAGGTACTGGTTATTTCTGGGATTAGGATACAAACCTCCTCCTGTTCTCCTGTTACTCTCTGGGGTCCCCAACTGCTCTGTGCATAGGACCTCCTGTTAAGAGGCTGTCAGAATGCTCTTGGGTTCCACTGTATGTCTTTATAGTTTTTGCTGATGTCTAATGCAGATTTGAGTGTGCTGTCTATAAGTTACCTGTTGCAATCTTGACAGATAATACTTGACTTCTTCCTCAGAAACTCAAAGGTATAAGATTTCTCTGCTCTCACGACCCATTGCTGAATAACATAGGGTGTTAAAAGCATATTATGCTTTTCAGTTCTCTAATGTAGTTCACAGGTAGTTGTCTCTCATTGATTATTGGTTCTTTGGATCATCACAATATCTTATTTTGTGTGATACAGGCTGTTTGATGGTGTAATAATTTTACAATTTACAGGTACTATTTTCACTATTGACATCATTTCATCTTAAATTAAGGCAAACATGTGGTATCTAGCCTTTTGGGGTTGGCTCATTTCCATTAGCATAATGGATTCCAGATGGAACCATTTGACCATGAAGAAATGCATTTCATCTTTTTTTAGATAGCTGAGTAGTATTTCATGGAGTAGATGAACCATGGCTTTCTTATCAAGTCATCTGTTGATGGGCATTTTGGTTGCTTCCAAGGTTTTGCAATTATTGGTTGTGCCACTATGAACATAGGGGTGCATGTTGGTTTCTCGTGCAACAGGTGTTTAGGATATTCCTAGAAGTGCTTTTGCTGGATCATATGGTATGTAAAGTTTCATTTGTTTAAGTGTTCTCACACTGATTTGCATAGAGGCTGCACCAGCCTGCATTCCCACCAGCAGTGGAGAAGGGTTCCCTTTTCCCCACATCCTTGTCAGCAGGTATTGTTGTTGGTTTTTCATATGTGAGCCATTCTCACTGGCGTTAGGTGGTCCCTCAGTGATGTCTTCATTTGGATTTCCCTTATTGCCAGAGAGCTTGAGCATTTTTTCATATGTTTGTTTGCCATTTGGGCTTTGTTCCTTTGTAAAATGTCTGCCCATTTCCTGTTTCCATTTCTTGAGTGGTTTGTTTGTTTTGGTTATTCTGTATATATTCTGCAGATTGGTCCCTTATCTCATATGTAGTGTGCAAAGATCTTCTCCCATTCTGTGGATTGTTTTTTTTTTTACTTTGTTGATTGTTTCTTTTGTTGTATAGAAGCTTCTTAGTTTGATGTAGTCCCATTTGTTTCTTTTGATCTTGATTGCTATACCATTGGTAATTGTTTTAGAAAGTCAGGGACTACACCTAAATGTTGCAGGGTGTTTCCAACATTCTCTTCCAAAGTTTTGAAGGTTTCTGGATGTAGGTTTAGATCTTTATCCATTTAGATTTGATCTTAGTGTATGGTGAAATATGTGGGTCTAACTTCTTGTTTCTGCAGGCTATGAACCAATTGTCCCAACAGACTTTATGGAAGACACCTTCCAATTTCCCTTATTGTCATCTTTTTTTTGTCAAAGATTATTTGGCTCTATCTGTGTGGGTTCCCTTCTGTTGCTTCTATTCTACTCCATTGATCCTCCTCTCTATCTTTGTGCCAGTACCTGGTTGTTTTAATAACCACAGCCCTGTAGCATATCCAGAGGTCTGAGACTATGATTTCCCCTGTTAACTTCCAATTCTTCAGGATGGTTCAAGCTATTTGCAGTTTTTTTGTGTTTCCACATGTACCCTTGTATCATTTTTTTCCAGTTGTATAAAGAATGTTTTGGTCAATTTGATTGGGATTGCGTTGAATATGTATATTACTTTTGGTAGCATGGACATTTTGATGATATTGATTTTACCCATCCAGGAATATGGTATGTGTCTCCAATTTCTGAAATCTTCTTCCTTTTATGTTTTGAGTTTTGTTTTGGTTTGTTTTTTGTAGTTTTCTTCAAAGAGTTCTTCTACAATTTTTGGTTAGGTTTATTCCTAGACACTTCGTTTTCTTCTTTGTCATTGTGCAAGGTACCTTGCTGGTTAGCGCTTTTTCCATCTTGGGGCTGTTAGCATACACTATTGCTGTTGATTTTTGTTCATTTATTTTGTACCCTGCCACTCTACCAAACTCTTGTGTAAGTTCTAGCAGTCTCTGTATTGAGTCTCTTTGTTCTTCTATGTATATGACCATGCCATCTGCTAATAGTGATAGCTTGACTGCTTTGTTTTCCATTTGAATTCTCTTGATTTCTTTTTCTTGTCTTACAGCCTTTGCAAGTACTTCTAATAATATGTTGAATAGCAGTGGTGTTAGTGGACATTTTGTCTTGTTTTAGATCTCAGTGGGAAGGGTTCCAAATTTTCCCCATTCAGTATGATGCTGGCATTGGGTTTTTCATATATTGCTTTGATTGTTCCTTCTATGCTTACCTTGGTTAGCGTTTCTAGTATGAAGTGGTGTTGGATTTTGCCAAAAGCTTTTTCAGCATCTTTTGATAATATTGTATGGGGTTTTTTTTGGTGTGTGCTTCAGTTGTTGGATGTGTTGTATTACTTTTATGGGTTTACGAATGTTGAACCATCCTTGCATTCCCAGGATGAATCCTACTTGATCCAGATGAATGATTTGTCTGATTTTTTTTTAATTCTATTGGCTAGAATTTCGTGAGAATCTCAGCATCAATATTCACCAGGGAGATCGGTCTGTAGTTTTCCTTCTCTGTTAATTTCAATCCGGTTTTGTTATTAAGGTGATGTTGGCTTAATAGAAAGAGTTTGGAAGGGTTGCTTCCTTTTGTATCATTTTGAAGAGTTTGTAGAGGATTGAAGTTAGCTCTGCTTAGAATGTTTTATAGAATTCTTCAGTGAAGCCATCTGGGTCTGTTTTTTTTTTTTTTTTAGGAGATCTTTAATCACAGATTCAATCTCTGCCTCTGTCTTAGGTTTATTCCAGTATTCTGTTACCTGCTGGCTAAGTTTTGGTAGGTGGTGGGAGTCCAAGAACCTTTCCATTTCCTGGTGGACCTCTGATTTGTTGAAGTACAGTTGTTTGTAGTAATTTCTAATTATGTTCTTAATGGTTGCAGTGTTTATCGCTATGTTATGTATTTCCTGGGGCATTCTGATTTACTGATTTTCAGTTTCATTCCATGGTGTGAAACTGGAAATCAGGTAGAAGAAATCAAGAGAAGGTGCATGGTACGATTCTAATTATTTTGATGTTAGTGAGACTTGTTTCGTGCCCTATCATGTGGTTGATCCTGCAGAAGGTGCCATGCACTGATGAGAAAAGTGTATATTGTGTGTCCGTAGAGTGTAAGGTTCTAAATATCTAGTAGGTTCATTTGTTCTATTCTCTGTGTGAGTGCTCTTGTTTCTCTATTGAGTTTCTGTCTTGTTGATCTATTGGTGTAAATGTGGTGTTGTGGTCTCCAAAGATAGTCATCTTTGCATCTATGTGCCTGCCCCCTGCCAGGACCTTCAATAATTGCTTCACATAGCTGTATGTCCTTGTGTTTGGTGCATACCCATTTATAATGGTAATCACTTCCTGATGGATGTTTCCCTTCAACATTATGACGTGCCCATCTCTGCCCCTTTGGATATTTGTCATGTTGAAATCTCTATCATCAGAAATCATAAAAGCTACACCAGCCATTTTGTTCTCATCCATTGATGTGAAATATCTTTTTCCATCCCTTCACTTTCAGTTTCTTAGATAATTGGGTCCTGTTTGTTGATTCAATTAGTCTATGTCTTTTGATTAATAAAAGTAGGCCATTTGTGTCTAGAGTGAATACTGAGAGGTTGTGATGTTGACCTGCCTGTGTGTGTGTGTGTGTGTGTGTGTGTGTGTGTGTGTGTGTGTGTATTTGCCTGTGTTGATATCTGTTTAATTTTCTTTCCTTTTGTGGACTTCAGTGAGGGGGTCTTCCCATTTACCATCTTTGCATATGGTCTGCATCGTTTCCTTCTAGGTTTAGGACATGTCAAAGGAGATTTTCTAGAGCTGGTTTCATGCTGGCATATTCTTCTAGTTTCTCATTGCTATAGCAGTGTTTAATTTCATTCTCAAATACAAATGAGATCTTACTGGGTACACTATTCTTTCTTATTTCACTCACTTCAGTGTACCACTGTTGGCCATCTTGAGAAATCTACAGCTTTCTTTTACTTTGATGAGTCTGAATTCTCATTCCTGATTTTGGTTAGATGGTCAAGAATTGCCATTTGTTTACATGAACACTTGAAAAATACTTACACGTTATTCATGCATAGAGTTGTTCTGATCCCTTGTTTTCAGATTCTTACAAAAAGGAGGAGCTCCTTGGTGCCAATAATGAAAGTCAAGAAAAACCCTTCAGGCAAGTTTTAATTATATCCTTACATATTATATATGTCAAATTATATATTACATATATAACATATTAACAAAAGACAGTTGCATTGACAAAGTTGTGTACTTTAAGCTTTGGCCATATGAAACCGAACATATAAATTGGAGATTGTATGAAAAAAACCCTTGAGGAATATAATTTATTTCTAACTGTTTTTCCCAGGAAAGCTGAAGAGATGGCATTTCAGAAAACACATGAAGGCTTTAATACGCCTGAGGACAACCTCCAGTGCAGGGAGCATCTCAGTGAGCATCTTAGTGAGCATGCCAAAGTGCACAATGCTCAGCAGTGTCTAGAGCACAGTGGAAAAGGGAAGACTTGCAGCAGGAACAAGCTATTCTCTATGTGTGAAGGAGTTAACCACAAACATTCCTGTGACAAGCCACCTGCTAGTGTGGGGACAATTCAGGTTGGAAAGGAAAAGTTCCATAGCAATTCTTCCTTTGGCAAGCATCAGCAATCACACTTGAGAGAGAAATCCCATGAGCATTGTAAGAACGAAAGGTCCTTTATATACGAAAGAGATCTTAAACTAAGTCATATAATGCACGCAGCAAAAAACCAGTATACATGTGTCAACTGTAAAAACTCTTTGAGCTCTCAATCTTGCATTCCCACCAAACAGAAAAATGACATAGGTGAAAATCTCTATTTTTGCAATGGATGTGAAAAACACCTTGATCAGAAGTCAGAACTCATTAGAGATCAGTTATTTTGCACTGCAGAAAAGCCATATGAAAGCAATGAGCCTGGAAACGGCTTTCATGGAAACTCAATCCTCCATGCACATCAGAGAGTACACAAAGGCAAGAAAAGTTATGAATGCAGCATGTGTGAGAAAGTATTTTCCTCCAAGTCCTACCTCATTTCACATCAGAGAATCCACACTGGTGAAAAAACTTGCAAATGTAATGTATGTGGAAAAGTATTTAGCCAGAGGTCATATCTCATTAGGCATCAGAGAATCCACACAAGGGAGAAACCTTATCAATGTAATGAGTGCAGAAAGGCTTTTCACCAGAAGTCACACCTCATTAAACATAAGAGAATCCACACAAGAGAGAAAAGTGAATGTAAAGTGTGTAGAATAGTATTTTGCCTGAGGTCTAGTCTTAGCAAACATCAGAGAATTCACACAGGTGTGAGAGCTCATGAATGTAAAGAGTGCGGGAAAACATTTAGCAGGCGTTCAAACCTCATGTGTCATCAGAGAATTCACACAGGTGTGAAGCCTCATGAATGTAATGAGTGTGGGAAAGCCTTTAGCAGGAGGTCAAACCTCATGTGTCATCAGAAAATTCACACAGGTGTGAAGCCTCATGAATGTAATGAGTGTGGGAAAGCATTTAGCAGGCGTTCAAACCTAATCCATCATCAGAGAATTCACACAGGTGTGAGAGCTCATGAATGTAAAGAGTGTGGGAAAACATTTAGCAGGAGGTCAAACCTCATGTGTCATCAGATAATTCACACAGGTGTGAAGCCTCATGAATGTAATGTGTGTGGGAAAGCATTTAGCAGGCGTTCAAACCTCATGCGTCATCAGAGAATTCACACAGGTTTGAAGTCTCATGAATGTAATGAGTGTGGGAAAACATTTAGCAGGAGGTCAAACCTCATATGTCATCAGACAATTCACACAGGTGTGAAGATTCATGAATGTAATGAGTGTGAGAAAGCATTTAGGTGGAGATCAGACCTCATGCGTCATCAGACAGTTCACACTGGACTGAAACGCTATGAATGTAATGAGTGTGGGAAAGCCTTTAGCAGGAGGCCAAACCTCAGGACTCATCAGACAATTCACAATGGGGTGTAGCCTTAGGAATTTAATGAGTGTCAGAGAGCATTTCTGTCGAGGTCAAACCTCATGAGCCATCAGAAAATTCACACAAGGGGTGAAACCTTATGAATGTGGTGAATGTGGGAAAGTATACAGGTGGAAGTCAAGCCTCTTGACACAGGAGATAATTCAAACAGGGAACAAACCTTTTGAATATAAGTCGTTTAAAAATGCCTTTTACCCAGAGGCAACTCTCATCACAAATGAGCAAATTCACAAGTTGAAACTTATATATTTGGTGTGAAACACATGTTTACTTTTTCATGCCTGAACACGTGTGAAAGTATTCACCCATAAAGGAGGTTTTGAGTGCAATTAAAATATTGTCATTACTACAATGTAACAGACATGAAGAGATTCACAGAAAGGAACGTAAATCACTGTATTGATTGAAATATCTCTTTTCTGAAGTCAGTCTTCTGTGGAGTTTACAGACCTGAGAAGTTCTACATCATGTCTAAAGAACAATTAAGAATGATAAGCCTGCTCTCTATCAAAAGTTACACAGTGCATGAAATGAGCAGTAGCAATACTACAGTTAGAAAACCCTGTAAATGTACAATGGATGTGGAAAAACACCTTGATAATTTCAACAAGAATTAAGCAGCTGCATTCACCAAAAAGTGCATTGGCTGGCGTGGCTGACAGACTGACGCTGACCCTGCACTGGCTGGTGCGCACAAGTGCCAAATCTGAGGTCATAGCAAGTGAGCTCTAATGGGACCTCCTCAGTTGATTGCTGAACTCAAAATCTAGACACAGAAAAACGTCATAAGCTATGTGGTCCTACCTTGAGTGCACACATTGGGAGTGGTTCTTCATAGTTGCTGATGCCTATGCAGTGACAGCCAGGTTATCTTCACTAGCAGAGGATGGAAAGCAGAACAAGCTGGACAACTCTCCCGACCAAGCTTTTCAGTCAATTTCTGAGTCTGTGGATGCACTGTGGTGAACTTGGTCAGCCTTTACACCTTGGGCAGATATTTTACCAAGTCTTATACAAAGAAGCAAAGTCTGAGAACTATCAGAATCACTCAAGTAACACTCTCAGACATTCTGCCATGCATTGGAGTCTGAGGCATCATCAAGTGGCTGTCCCCAATCCTCAGGTACTGATGTAGTCTGGCAGGAAGGAGCAGCGCCTCCCCTTTCGCCTCTGTGGTCACATACACACAAAATACAAAAGCAAAAAGAATGGAGCATTTGTCCCACCCACCTTCCTGTGGTTCTTGACAATCCCCACAATGCTTGGAGTTCTGTATGTGTGTGCTTCTCTCCTAACTAAGTAAACAATATAATTTTCCTACAGAAATAAAATCAAGAACTTGAGAATAATCTCAGCAAATGTCATAAGGAATATCACTATCAGGCACCGTGTTCCTAAAATCATTGAGATTCATTCCGTTCTTGCATGTTGTGAGTGGAACAATGTAAATGTACTCTGCTTTCACTTTTTACTTTTATAAATAAACATTCATTTTATTACATCCAGTTGTTTGAAATACCATCTTTGTCATTTACAAAGTTATCTGACATAGCTGTTTTAAAGTATCCTCATGATGCTGCCATATTATTCTACACACAGATGTTGCATTCACAGACATGTCAACTGATGCATGTGACAATCGTAATGTTGAATTCACAACTTTGAATGGTAGCTCTTTTGTCTAATGTGGGGAGTGAACCTCTTGCAGTATCTGGTGAAACGAGGCCACCATCGTGCCTTGTATAACTTTAAAGTTATATCCCAGAGATGTAAGAATTGACTGACAACAGACTTATGGGTTGTGGTAATAGTCACCAGAGTTCAAGTATAAGTTGCAACAACTGCTGCTCCTATGCACACTGGTTTGGTGTATGATGCTTGCCTACAGAAAGTTTGTTGCCACTGGGATGAGTCATCTTGGATACTACCCTGTGCCAGAAGCTTTTTAACTATGGGAATGAGCATGGGGCAAGCACTGTGGCATAGTGTTGGCTGTCTGGCAGTGATGAACTTCGTGCATACAGCCAGTAATAACACATAGACAAATGGCTGATGGTCAATAGCTGAAGTTTATTAGCAGCATCAGACCTTTTGAAGACAGGTGATCATGTAGGCTTCAGGGATTATGCTTTGAGGAATTTATCTTTCATCAGCAAGAGGGAGTTTCCTAAGAAACAATTGGTTCATCTAGAAGTCCCTGTCCTCAGTCCATTAATTCCTATTCCCCTGCCTGAGTGAGGAAGCACCTCTCTTGGATCTCTTATCTAACCCAGGGACAAGGGAGTTTCTTGCCTGTTCATTTCCATATCAGCTGATCCTGGGACCTTCACCACAGAATTGGAACTAGCTTTGGCTGCATGCTGGTGAGTCTCCCCAGTGTCTCTCATTAATCCATTGTTTTCCTACAGATTTGATCAGTTGTCCTCCTACAGCATGGTAGGGTAAAGCTTTTGCCTGAGGCACTGGTATGCTATGTGGGCACTGGTTCAAGTCCAGCTGTTCAACTTCTCATCTAACTCCTTGGCCTGATTCACATTGGCTCAGCTACTGGTGTGTAGCAATTGAGATATGAACCATGGATTGAAGATACTTTTCTATCCATGCCTCCTCTCTATAAATATACCTTTCAGATGGAAAAAAAATCCTTTTTTTTAAAAGAGTGGGCACTATGACTAGTGTTTAGGCCAGTCAAATGTTTAGTGAGAAGCCCATTGCTAAGGTTCCGATCTGTGACAGTCTCGACCACTGCTACGACTTCATGCTTAATCTCAATACTCTATGAAGCCTGCAAAAGGTGAATGCCAAGTGCAAGCGAAGAAAATTTATTGCAGAATGCACCATGCAGCATTAACCAATGCTTTATTTCAACAGCAGAATGAATGTTGTACACTCCTAAATACTTCTTGAATTATCTTGCATGCCCCCAGATATAAGCTTTGAACACTTTGATAGGATACCTGCTGGCCAGGTACTCTAGGAATACATTTCTCATAGAGCCTTGTTTGGAGTAAAAAAGACTTCCTTAATGTTTGCAAGTTCCTTTTTAAAACATTTCCAGAGTCTCCTTTGATTCCTCTACTTGCCTCTTAGGAAGGTAGACAAGGCAGCAAGGATGGGATTCATTTTGTTTGGGACAGAGCAATGGATCATGTTTGCAGACTATACATCCTGCTTCAGTAACCACAGGTTGGAGTCAGTTTCAAGAGGTTGCAGATCCAGTTTCTTTAGCTCTCTAGCTCCTGTAAATGAACAACTAGAACTAACTCCAAATCTCCATTTCCACTGTTTCGACATGCACAATTTTCTTATCTAATTACTCTTTCAAATGGTTGGGTTTTACCTCTTATTCTTAAGAAATTATTAGTTCTTACAATATAACCTATCAAGATCAAATCTGGTAATTCATAGACAACAGACTCAAAGCGGCACTAAACAACAGTAAAACTACTATACCAATGCATGGGGGGGTGGGAATCGGGTGCGATCCTGACAACCTCTTAACAGGAGGTCATGTGCGTGGAGCAGGGGGCACTCCAGAGTGGAGCAGGTGGTAAGGAGGAAGCTTGGATCCCAACCACGAAGACTCCCAGACCTTCACCACAAACTACTAATATGAGCAACAAGGACTATACCCCAACTGCCAAGGAGGCCACAGGGAATTGGATGCCCTCGGGGGCTAAGTACTCTGAGGTCACCCACCCCCAACCGGAGCTTCCGCAGGGGATGGAAGAAGTCCAAACACTACCGCGCAGAAACCAACGTCATCGGAAAGACAACCAGAAGCCCTGAGCGGTCCGCAGACACAGAAGAACAATAAATGTCCTTCGGGACCAGGGAGGAGAGCTTTCTCTGGTCCGAGCCTGGCTCCACCTCTGGACCCCTGCCCTCCCTCGCAGTGACCATCGGGATTGCTTCGAAAAACCCTCACAGCAAACAAACAATCATACAAACTAAAAAAAAAAACCTATAATAAATAGGCAAACAACAAAAAGTAGAGCTTGAAATCTGACAGGAAAGAGCTGGCGTGGATTGGCTCATGCCTTGCTGGGTGGGACAGAAAGATTAGTCACTCCTCACCATGGTGTTGAGGATTTTCCTGCACACCCCCCCCCAAAAAAAAAATGTTCTGCACCTTAAATGTTGACAAATATCTTGTTAGAGTTACAAGCCAGTCTAGATTATCCCAAAATCTGCCAAGATCAACAAAATTATACTTCAACACAACAAATGGCTAAATACTAAAATGAAATAGACATGAGACAGCTGAATGGTACCCTATCGCCTTTTTAGGTATATAGCAGCCAGTCCGGTCCTGTATATAAACTAAAATTGAAATGTCAATGAGCTAATCATAGGTTGTGTTTAGGACTTGTTTTTTTTTTTTTTTAACATACTGGTTACTCAAAACCATGTCAATTCCATAATATTGCAAATTGCTGTTGATGTTATATTGGGACTCTTAATTGACTGGGATGATATTATACCAGCTCTGACTTCGGACCAGAAATGGTCTCCCCAAGAAACTGTTCAACCCATCTGGACAATAAGTAGCTGGACTCCATGCTTAGTATATGTTTGCAAGGAAAGAATCTTGATTGAATTTGAACTGTAATGCTGCATCAAGGTGGAGGAATCCACCGGGGATGGGGGGGAGGGGAGGGGGGGAGGGATTCCCAGAGCCTATGAAACTGTCACATAATACAAAATATTAATAAAAATATAAAATAATAAAATAATAATAATAATGAAGGATATAAAAAGCACATGAGGAGCAGCCTCCTTCCTGAGGAATTCCTGAGGGGTTCATGTGACCTGTCAGGTGTCATGTAGGCTGTCAGTCCTGGAGTTCCAACAGCCCTCCAACCAAGCAAGCAAGGCAGATACCACAGAAACAGAAAACACTGAGGTTTCTCACTATGGCCAGAAATGTGTCTCAAACTTTAAATGATGAGCTGCTGATCTCCAATGTGACTTTTCTTGGAGATCAGCGAGTCTGGGAGGGGTTCAGGCCTTGGGGGTAGAGGCAGCTTGCAGCCCCCTGCAGTGTGGCAGCTGAGGGGGGTGCCCCTGCCAGACTGGACCCAATTCTGGGGAATCAGGCCAAAGCCACTGCCGAAAGGCAGTGAACAGTTCCTTGGCTTTGGGCGTCCAATGCAGCCAATGGTACCAGGCTTTGCCTGCTTGCTGCCCAGGATTGAGATCTGGGGTTTTTAGGATATGAAATTGCTACCTTGAGACACCCATGAATAAGGCCAGTTTTAGTGTAGGTGAGAGATGAATTCTGGGTGATTCCCAGTAACAGGGTCATGAAGTTTTAGGGCAAGCATGGGGACTGAGACCTGATGGTTAGGAGGGGAATGTCCATAAGATCCTTTTGGGCCAGGCTGATTAACCAGCCAAATTAGGAATCCTGAGATGGACTGTTAGCATAGAGCATCACCAACTGCCACACCAGTCCACACCAAAGCTATGGATGGGGGCCTGTCTGGCAGGGCTAGGTACCATTATTTGACTGGGTGGTGGAATAGTGGACAGGTCACATATGGCAGTGTCAAGACACTAATCAGCACATGAGAGAACTTGGTCCAGGGGTAAACTCTGTGGGGGAAGTGTGGGCCCAACCCTGTAGAAATACAAGTCCCACAGGTTAGCTCGTGAGCTGGGCAGGTCAAGGCAGCACCACCTAAGGTGAATCCTAAAATAGGATGTGGGGTGGGCCAAGCTGCAATTGGAAGGGAGCAGACCGGGCAGGGCCAAGCAAACTTCAACTCACAGAAAAGAATATAAATCAGGATGGAGCACATGTCATTCCGACCTAGGCTGTTACACCAATTGGTCTACATGAGGCAGGGATACTATGGCACAGCATTGAAGGCAAAGGCTGAGACAGATGAGGGGCTGAGCCAACTGGGTCAGAGCAACCACTGGCACGCGCACAATCTAGGGCTGGGAAGAAACTCAGTTGGGGAGCTGTGAGAGTACACCCTTACTGGGTTGGGGTTCCCATGGGAGGGTATGGGGGCTGGAGTTGGGGCTGTGTTCTGGTCTGGATATGACTGCAATCTCCCTAGGCACAAGTGTGGACTGGGCGCACCAAGCTGGGCTAGACGCCAGCACCATCTGGCCCTCTGGAGAACCTGGGTAGATATAGGACAAACTAGGTTGGGTCTCTGCCCCTACTGAGCCATGTGTGAGCAGTATCTGAGTATGGACAAGCCTTTGCTGGGCTGAAACAGCCAACACCAAGAACTGGAATGGATTGAAGGCCAGCAATGAGAGCTGGCCCATGGAACCACCAGTACGCGCAAGACCTGGCATAGGGAGAGGTTCTGAAAGAGGAGCTTGGGAAACTCCTCTTTCGGAACACATTCCCTAAAGGTGAGCATGAGAACCACAATAAGGAGCAACCCAGACCAGGCCAGAGGAAGCCATCATACATATGGCTTAGGTGAGGGGCAGACCAGGCTGAACCCATTCACATAAACCACTGGCAAATCCGAGCACCAGAACAGAGTGTGAGTCAGACCAGGTTCAGTCGCAACACATACCAGTGCACATTAAGGAATGCCAAGGTGAGGTGAGCCATACCAGATGTGGTTGCAGCGCCTAAACAGCACACATGAGAACTGGGGGGAAGGAGGTAAAGCTGGCAGGGGAATGTGGGCTCCCGTGCTGAACAACCACTCCCACTGGAGAGCATGAGTTGGGATGGGGGCAAACCAGACCAGGCAGGGCTACAACACTCGTGAGCTTCATGTGAGCTAGATTAGGGAAGGGCCAGATTGGGCTCACTGTACTGACTGGTGCAAGCAAATTAAAGTGGGTGAGGGGGGTGAGGGTTGGTTGGGCTCTGCCGGGGCAACAGATGGTAAAGGCTGGCACTGGGGGCTAATTCTGTCAAGTTAAATGCCAGAACCACCTGGAGAGTACATGATGTGGAAGTTGGAGTGGCCTAGTAGGGAGACAGTGGGCACCTCCCTCGTGGGTTATCACTCCCACTGGACAGCACAAAAATCAGGACAGGCACAGAGGTGGCTAGACAGAAATGCACCTGCCAGTATGTGTGTGGGCTGGATAGTAGATTGGTTGGGTTGAACTAGGCTTCAATGCCCATTGACAAGTGCAAGAGCTAAATGGAATGTGGGACAGACTGAACAAGCCTGCGGTACATACTGGCATGCATGGGAACCAGGGTAGGGAGCAGGCCTAGTGGGGGTTATGGGGAGTCGCCCCAACTAGGCTGCAGCTCCCACTGGTTTGCGTGAGGACCAGATATGAAGTGGGCAGGATCGAGCTGGACTACAACACCCATCAGTCCAAGTGAAAGACAGGGCTGCAAACAGAACTGACCAAGCAATTGAAATGACCAGCATATGCATAAGCTGGCTGGAGTGATGGATGCTGCTGGACCCTGTATTGGTAAGCACACACAAGAATCAGGTTTGGGATCATCTCAGATGAAGTTTCTTTGGAGATCACTCCTACTGAACTGCTGATCTCAAAACCCCAATGATGAAAAGACTATGTCAGCCAGTGGATTCTGAATAGGTTTCATCGTAATTGGACCAGCAAGATTGGCAGCAATTCAGGCCTGTTGAACTATCAAAGCTGCTTGAGCAGGACCCTTGGAGTGCGCCTCACATCGGGGACCTGGGATGGGTGGGAGGATGGGTGGGGCTTTTCCCTTTGTTTCTCCCCTGACCTGACGGGGATGGAGGAAAACTGATGATATTAGTGTGGAAATAATGGTATTACCCACTTTCCTGTAGCCATTGACCCTTTGTACCCTAATCAACTAAGTAAGATTCTAAATAAATAAATAAATAAATAAATAAATAAATAAATAAATGAAATTTTTTAAAAGGAGGTAAATAAAAGCAAGTGATGTAGTAACTGTGAATGCTTGTTTAAATGACTTAAGCTCCTTTAGAAAGGATACCCATGGACAGAGGAAACACTGTGTAAGGGTACGAAGATACTGTGGCTTTGAGTAAGAGAGAGAGGTGTAAGGAGACACCAAACCTGATATAATTTTGCTCTTAAATTTTCAATCACTAGAACCCTACGAAATAAATTACTATAATTCAGGCACATATTCTACAGCATTTTATTATGGCAACCCAAACAAGGTACTGCACTGAAATTTTACCTACATTTCCGGTAGCCAAAGAGAAGAAATTGCAATTTTCAAAGACACACAGAAATCAAATGCTATGATTTCAGATGGCCAAAATCTGAACAAAGAAAAATACAAAATCAGCAAACTAACTACTCATTTCCAACACCCAGAAAAATAAGAAGCCTAACCAGCAGCAGTAAAAGAAAACTGTAAAGATCAATGAAGAAATCAATAAAAACTATATAAAACAATATTGAAAATGATGGAAATATTGATTTTTGAAAGGACTGAAATGAAAAATCCTTTATCCAGGTTAGGAAAGAAGTAGACTCAAGCAAGAAAATAAAAAAAGAAAATAACACATTGCAATGAAATTATGGAAGTACAATAGTTCATGATTTTCTGTGAAATAGTGGGTTTTAGGAGAAAGAGAGAGACATCTCTCTGCAAATGGCTACAATGGCTGCAGCTGGCCAGTCTGAAGCCAGGAACCAGGAGCTTCTTCTGGGTCTCCCATGTGGGTACACTATCCCATTGCTTTGGGCTGTCCCCTATTGCTTTCCTAGGCCACAAGCAGGGAGCTGGATCAAAAGTGGAGCAACTGGGACATGAACTGGCACCCATATGGGATCACAGCACATGCAAGAGAAAGACTTTAGCCTCTATTCCAACACACCTGGCACAGTCTCTATACTCTTTATAAGTAAAATAAATGAATAATTTTTAAAAACATAATGGGAGAGAAAAAGAAAGAATTTGAAAACAAGACACTAGCTTGGATGTCTGGTGGAGCTTCTTACACACACATTTTAGGACCACATGCATCTTATCTGTCCTTGACCCTAGAAGAGCACCAAGTTATAGAAAGGTAAAGCTTATAGAAAAGCAAGTTAAAGGACATACACACTCACTAGAAGTTATCAGTATAAATAGCATGATGTAATAGTGTAAGAACCTAACTGTGTTAACCACTAGTGAGCAATATTATCACACAGAGATATCAGTTCACACACAAAAAAATAGTCAAACCAAGTGCTAAGAATCACTTATAAAGAAATAAAGAAGTGCATATACATAAAATGGCAACATGCTGAACTTTCTACCCTACTACCACTTCCTCCAGCATCACAATGTATCCTCAGTTTGTAACATAAGAATATCGTTCCATATGTAAAACACTTGCTAGGAATGAGCTTATGAGAAATACAAAGCAAAACACAAAATACATTGTCTCCAGGATCAAAAATTAAAGCAAAGGCCAACACTACAGTGTAACCTGTAAAGCTGCCAGTTGAGGCACCAGCATCCCACATGGAACCAGCTGTTCCACTTCCAGTACAGCTGTAAGTGGCCTGGACTAATCAGTGGAAGATGGCCCAATGCATGGGCCCTGACTACCCACACGGAAGACCTGCAAGAAGCTCTGGGATCCTGGCTCCACCTTGGTCCAATACCGACCATTTCAGCATCAGGGGAGTGAGATAATAGATACAAGTTCTCTGTCTCTCTCACTTACTCTTTAACTCTCACAGATAAAGAATTACAAATTTTAAAGCTGTATATATTTACTTGCAAGGCAGAAAAAAAAAAGAGAGATTCCACCTGATTTGCCAGGCCAAAGTCAAGAATCTTGATTATTCTTTGAGAGCTGCCAGATGGGTGCAGGAACCCAATCACATGAGACACCCTAAGGGGTTTTCTCAGCTTTCTGATCAGGGAAGAGCGCTGGAGTGGAGCAGCCAGTTCTCCAGCCATCACACCCATGCAGGTAGAGGTCGGACCTGTGTGTTACCACATCAGCTGAAGAAATACATTTTAAGCAATAAAACCATTCACTGGAACTAGGACTGACCACCTGTGGGGACAGAAGTATACTACATCAAGATCTGAACTGACAAAGACTTTTTTTTTACCTGTGTGTTCATTTTATGGTGTTTGCAATGTTAATGAATCAAGGCAGAAAATTTAGAAAGGCAAGAGCTTTCTTTTCTGTCTGAGATCACTGAATGAATGCAGGTTCCACCACTGAGATTAAAGAAGTAACATTTAAAACACGGCATATAGAACCTAGAGAAGTGAGCAAACTGAAAATAAATGCAGCATGTTTTTGCACAAAGACTTGAGAGAGATGGAGCTCTGGGAAGCAGCCTGCTTACAGTTCACAAGGGGATCCACTCTGAAGCTTACCCAGGTTTTCAGGCCTTGGGGATCACTCTCACTGAGGATATATGTCCTGAGGTGGGGAGGGACCAGTGGGGAACCCACTCCAGTGATGGAGAGAATCCTAAGCAGCCAGAGAATAATTAATTCTCAGAAGTTGACACCTTTCTCTTTCTAGTCCCACCAGCCTGCACTGTCTCCTCAGCCTCTCTGCTCTCTTCTGCAACCACTCACTCCAAGGTTGTTTTCCCTTCCAACCTCAAATGTCTTCTGTTTGCTCACTAACAGTTTACAACATTGGACAGTTAGAAAATTATTAATTGTTTCATCACCTGGAGTTAATACAGGCCTCACATTCAGGGCTGAATCTGCATACCACTGAAGGCAAATGTTAACAGAAAACATGTGTCTGCTCTTTCTGGACATTTTTGTCCCTTTTAAGAAGTTATTGGGCCCGGTGGCGTGGCCTAGCGGCTAAAGTCCTCGCCTTGAAAGTCCCGGGATCCCATATGGGCGCCGGTTCTTATCCCGGCAGCTCCACTTCCCATCCAGCTCCCTGCTTGTGGCCTGGGAAAGCAGTTGAGGACGGCCCAAAGCTTTGGGACCCTGCACCCGCGTGGGAGACCTGGAAGAGGTTCCTGGTTCCCGGCATCGGATCAGCGCAGCACCGGCAGGTTGCAGTTCACTTGGGGAGTGAATCATCGGATGGAAGATCTTCCTCTCTGTCTCTCCTCCTCTCTGTATATCCGGCTTTCCAATAATAATAATAAAATCTTATTTAAAAAAAAGTTATCTAGGGAACCTGCCCAGAGCTATCTCCTTAGCCTTAGCTTACTTTCTTTGCTGGTGGGTTCTTGCTATGCAGTGGCAACAGGTGGAAACATGTAAGAAGTAATTAAGACAACTCAATTCAAGTAATTAGTGTCTTAAAGGTGTACTACTTGTGTTCTTCTATACAAACCACTTTAGACCCATCTGTAATCACTTTTTGTCCATTAGGTTGGTATGCCACCCCAGGCCACTGTTAACCAGAAGGTCACCAAATGCTGCCCCTCATCCTCAGAGCAAATACGTAAGGTAAGCAACACTGCCCTTGCTGCTCTGCTATCAGCACCAAGAAAACTCCCACAGACCCTTGGGAGGGCTCTGCTGAGGACTGACCTGAGGACTTCACACTCTGTTTCTCAACGCCAGAAAATCAGGACCAACATGAAGTTCTGATTCTCCCAGAGGACTCCCGCATCCTCACAATGCTGGAGAGTGAGGACACCAAGGCCTGGCTACTGGCTCCCCTCCCGCCCTGGGCCTGAGGAGACGCTCTCACACACTCACCACTTCCCAGCGTCTAAGGGGCCTGTAGTCCTTCCCAGGGCTCCTGCGCTGGAGGCAGCTCACAAGGCAGCAACTGCTGAACCACCTGTGGCCTCTGAGCAGCAGAGCCAAGAAGGTGAGTATGGCCGTGCTATCATTAAAGATCTCGCCTTACTCATCAGGGTTTCCCAGGATTTCCTGATTGGAGCTTTTGCAAAGACTGTGGTTAATTGTGACGTCAGAGGACATGCACCCAATCAGAGGGTGGTCACTTGGAGTGTTGAAGAGAGGATGAGTGAGGGGCGGGAGTTCATCTCAGGTCTCAAGCCGCCTTAACTTTCACACGTGGAACCATTCCAAGGCTGGGGCTGCTGTCACTTCTAGATAATCCCACCTCCTGGCCTCTCTTGGCTCCTATCTTGTGGATGATTTGGGGATTCAAAGTCTTGAAACTCAAAAATGTATAATGATGTTCAAGACTAACTATTTACTGAATGTTCACAGGGTTCTGGGAGTTTTCTTCTTTGCACTGATTTTTTATAATATACAATTGAAAAATATCAAAATATCCAAGCTAAGATTTCTGAAGGAAGACTGATATTTACTCTGTCAGTTTTTCTGCCTCCATTTTTGAAAATTATTTTGAGATACAGACAGACAGCGAGATAGAGTATGATCTTTCATCATCTGAACTGAGAACTAGAATAATCTGAGTTTCTGTTTCCTAGTTTAAATCCAACACATTCTCATATATTGCAATCATTTGGAAAATAAGCCAATAATCTATACCTTTACAATCATAATCTTTCTCCTAAGTAAATAAACAAAAGTCATATACTTTACAAATCTTCCCATAAAAAGTTGAATTGATACCACACTTACCAGTAAAGAATTTAGTCTTCAACACATGACAGTTATACTTTTTCCTAATCTGTGATAACTAATACAACTATATATAAAAAAGCAATCTACCTGTAAGAATGGCACTCTGGAATTTATTATAGTATACAGATTTGATTATACTCGTGAGGATTGATAAGCTTTTGTCTTTGTTATTATATTCTACATTCTATGTCCTGACATATTTATGTAATGGAGTGTTAACATTGAGTGTGAAATGAAATCAAAGTATGTAAGTGTCAAAACTAGAGCACTGGATCTGGCGTGACAGCCTGGTGACTAAATCCTTGCATGTGCTGGGAACTTATATAGGAGCCAGTTCACATGCCAGATGCTCCACTTCCCATCCAGCTCCATGCTTGTGTCCTAGGAAAACAGTCTATGATGGTCCAAAACTTTGGTACCCTGCATTGTGTTGGAAGCCTGAAGGAGGCTCCTGGCCCCTGGCGCCAGATCAGCTCATCTCCACCATTGTGGAGACATAGACTGTGAGCCAGCGAGTGAAAGATCTTTGTCTCTCAAACTCTCTCTGTAAATTTGATTTTCCAATAAAAAATAAATAATTTTTTAAAAGCTAGAATAAACAAAAATGAAGGAGAAAGCTGTGGGAATAAAAGCAGGAAGGAGGTTAGAATTGAGTAGCATCATTAAACTACAATCTGCATACTGATACATGTAAAATTAGTCCAATTTATACAAATGTGCTTTATAAATTTATCCACTTTATACAAATATACGTGTGTATATGTATACATGTATGTACTAGAAAAGCACATATTTCATCATAATAGATTATAAATATGACATAATTATAAATGATAATGTGCCTAAAAATGGAGACTCCAAATACATAAAAACAAATTGAGCACAACCAAAGTGAAACTTAAAAAGCACTAGAAAATTTATACTTATTTTATAGTAACAGAAGAAAAAACTGATAAAAATCAATGAGAAGGGCCTGGCGTGATGGCATAGTGGTTAAGGTCCTCACCTTGCACGTGCCAGGATCCCATATGGGCACCAGTTCTAACCCCAGCGACCCCGCTCCCATCCAGCTCCCTGCCTGTGGCCTGGGAAAGCAGTCGAGGACGGCCCAAAGCTTTGGGACCCTGCCTCTGCACAGGAGACCCGGAAGAGGCTCCTGGCTTCGGATTTGCTCAGCTCCAGCCGTTGCGGCTAAGTTGGGGAGTGAATCATCGGATGGAAGCTCTTCCTTTTTGTCTCTTCTCTCTGTATATCTGCCTTTCCAATAAAAATAAAATAAATCTTTTTAAAAATCAATGAGGAATACAAGAGAATATTTATACACCACTCTGTGATAAAATATATGCTGAATCAAAAATAAAACTATCAGAGCCAATGTGTAGTGGAGGCCAACCCTTTACCCATGATGGCAGCATCAAGTATGGATTCCAGCTCATGTCCTGATTACACCAGAGACAGCACCCTGACTTTTTCCTGGGAAAGCCACAGGGAAGGACAGAAGGCCTTGGGCCACCACATCCATGTGGGAGACATAGAAACCCCTGGCTCCTGGCTTTGAATGGCTTCAGCTCTTGCTGTTGCATTAAATTGGGAAGTGAACCTACAGATAGGACCTCTTTCTCTCTCTCTCTCTCTCCTATTTTCTACTCTCCTCTCTCCTCTCTCCCTTTATGTATAACTTTGCCTTGAAAATTAAAAAACAAGAAGCATTCAGCATGGGGTCAGCATGGTAATTTAGCAGGTGAAGCCCCTGGCATCCCACATGGACAACTGGTTCATGACCTGGATGTTCCTCTTCTGATTCCTGCTGATGGGACTGGAAGGCACAGACCTGAATCAAACTCCTGGCTCATGGGTTCAGAATGGTTTACTTTTCACCATTTTGGCCATTAACCAGGGGAGTTAACCGGGAGATAGAAAATCTTTGTCTCTCCCTGTCTCTCAGCATATCTGCCTTTAAAATTGGTAAACAAATCTTTTAAAAGAATCTGCAAATGGAAATGCTTTATCAGATTAAGCTAACTCTTGTTCCACTTCCAATCCTGCTCTCAACCTACAAGCCATGGAAAATAGTAGAAAATAGTCCAGGTATTTATGCACAAGACTTAAATAGGAAACCCAGATGAACCTCCTGGTCCCTCTCTTTGACTTGGTCCAGTCCTGACATTTGTGACCATTTGGAAAATACACAAACAGGTAGCAACATGCCTGTCTCTATATCTCTCCTCTTTTGGTAATTCAGCCTATAAACAAATAAAAATAAAACTTTTTATAAAAAAGATTAGGTAGCAGATTCTGTTTTCCATACATTCTTGCAACAACTCATGAATATAGTGCCGTCCACAAATATTATAAGAAACATAGCTAGAGTCACAGGATCTGTGGTCTGACCATGGAATGCATGTATCAGAGCAGGGCCTCCTCTTTGGCTTGGATGGAGCAGTGGATGACATGCAAAGATGCAATGGAGGATATGACAGCCCATTAGAACCTGCAGAAAACATCTGGTACCATACCAGAGGCGGGAGGGCAGAACAAACTGGCCAACTACCCCAGTCAAGTGTTGGCAGCAAATTCCAGGGTGAATGGGGATTCTAAATTTGTCTATGCCAGCCAATGGATCTTGGAAAGATTTCTCATCCGTGGATTTTATTTCAGAACCATCAATATTTAAAAATCACTTGAGCAGAAACCATTGAGCATACTCCACAGCGGACAATGGGATAACAGAGTGGTCGTTCACCAATCCTGGGTAGCAAGGCAGTTGGGTGCTTGAGTGTCACTTCTCCCCTTATCTCACCCTTTCTCCCAAATACAAGAAGAAAAATAATACACGAGATAAAAAATGGCCTCAAATACTTTCTCCTAACCACTGGCCCTTCCTACCCTAATCAATTATGTAATCATCATCAATAAAAAAAATTGTCTCAAAGGAATGAAAAAAATGACTTCTCTTGAAAAGTCACTCAAAATACAGGCAAAGCAAAAATAAATAATTGGGACTGTATCAAACTGACTAGCTTCTGTACAACAAAGGCAATGATCAATAAAGTGAAGAAGCAACCAACAGAATAAGAGAAAATCTCTGCACTACATGACCAATATAACACTAATATCCATGATTTATAAAAAAGAAGAAGAAGAAGAAGAAGAAGAAGAAGAAGAATTATTATTATTATTATTATTATTATTATTATTATTATTTCAGGCCTCAGCACAGCAGCCTAGTGGGTAGAAGTCCTTATCTGGCACACATTGGAATCGCATATGGGCACAGGTCCTTGTGGCCCTTCTCGGGCCTGGAATCGGCCACTTTCCCACTGTGCCCTTCTCTTCTGAAACTAGGGCATCTGGTAGGGATGCAGGGAGCTAGAGGGAAAGCCTGCACCCACCCACCTGCATGCTGGACACATCCTAGTTGCTGCTTCCCGGCAATGTGGGGCCTCGGAGCCAACACACACTAGCACTCAATAAACATGACTTCCACATGCAAAAGCCCTGGAGATTGGTCCGGAAGCCCCCACAAGGGTCTACAGGATCAGGCAGTAGTCAAGGTTTGGTCTGGAGGACCCTGAGCCTCAGCCCCCAGGATGGACAGGGAGGGGCATCTGTGAGCTGCAGAGGACTCCTCCAGCACGAGCCCACACTGCCACGACTACATAGGCTAGAGAGCTAGACACAGTAGAGGAAGGGCACAGTGCACTAGGAGATGCTGCATGAACAGTTCAGCTGGTCACTGGCTCAGTGGGTTTCCCCTTGTCAGCCAGGTGACACACTGGCCAAGGGCAGATGCTCCTCCCACCGCCGTATCAAATTCCCAGAATTTTGGTTAGGGGCTCCCCCTTGTCCCCTTCATCAAGCAATCAGAAGGCAGACCCTGGCCAATCATTGTTCCAGCTGGACTCAGGCCTGGTTCCACCTACAGTGGGTACTGGGAGCCTGGGTCGGTGGGCAGGGGGCAGCCTGGACTGCCCACCACACTTCCTGCCTTAATGAGGTCTGCAAGGTGCAGGTGCAGACAGGGCACAGATCACACTGGGCAGGTTTCCAGCTGCCGAGTCCAGGGCTGCTGAGGTTAGACTGGAATCTCAGGGAACCTGGACCTGGCTGTGTAACTGGGGGTGGGGGGGAGAGGGCGGGGACACCATGGACAGCTTCTCCTCAGGATCCAGAATAGCCTGAGACAAGACGGCCATGCCCCAGACACACCTGCCTCCCCTCTGCTCCCTTTCCCAGGCCAGCAGAGAAACCACAAACCCAGCAGCTCCCTCCCTCTGGACCAACAGTATCTGCACTACCTGTGCTCTAGCTCTGACCATATGTTCCTGTCCTGAATGTGGTTCCTCCTGGACCTCACACCAGAGGGTGCCCTCCCTTTCCTCTTCTGCCAAGGCTTCCTCCCCTCACCCCTGTCCCCTCTCCTCCCCTCCCCCGTCTCCTATCCTCCCCTCCCCCTGTCTCCTCTCCTCCCCTGCCCCTGTCTCCCCTCCTCCCCTCACCCTGTCTCCTCTCCTCCCCTCCCCCATCTCCTCTCCTCCCCTCCCCCTGTCTCCTCTCCTCCCCTCACCCATCTCCCCTCCTCCCCTCACCCTGTCTCTTCTCCTCCCCTGCCCCTGTCTCCTCTCCTCCCCTGCCCCTGTCTCCTCTCCTCCCCTGCCTCTGTCTCCTCTCCTCCCCTGCCCCTGTCTCCTCTCCTCCCCTGCCCCTCTCCTCTCCTCCCCTGCCTCTGTCTCCTCTCCTCCCCTCACTCTGTCTCCTCTCCTCCCCTGCCCCTATTTCTTCTCCTCCCTTCACCCCGTCTCCTCTCCTCCCTTTCCCCATTTCCCCTCTTCCCCTCACCCCTGTCTTCTCTCCTCCCCTGCCCCTGTCTCCTCTCCTCCCATCCCCATCTCCTCTCCTCCCCTGCCCCGTCTCTTCTCTCTACCCCTCACCCCTGTCTTCTCTCCTCCCCTGCCCTGTCTCTCCTCTCCTCCCCTCACCCCTGTCTTCTCTCCTCCCCTTCTCCTTTTCCCTTCTCCCTCTCTCCCTGTCTCTCCCCTCCCCTTCTCCCTGCTCCCTCTCTCCCCCTTCTCCTTTCCTTTCTCCTCCCTCTCCCTCCCCTTCTTCCCACTTCTCCCTTCCTCTCCCTCTCCTCTTCTCTTCCCCTTCCTTCTGCTCCAAGAGCTCCACCAGGAAAGAATCACATGGAAAACCCATCTTCAGACACAAGCACTCGTGGGTCCCATGTCTACATAGCTGTGCCACTGGACTTTGCAGCTTGTCCTTACACAGAGGGATCCCTTAGCAACATCACCAACTCCCTGGTTCCCTCCACCTTCCTGGCTCTGGGCATTCTGTGTCCGGGGCACACTTTGTGTCCAAGGACTGGCAAGGTACTTGCCCTCCACAGTTGGGACTCACAGGTGTGACCTACCATGCCATCTAAAGGGTGAGAACTCTTCATTAAAATGTCAAAATCACCCATTACAAATGCTGAGAACATGAGCTAGTGTCTGACACACTGTAATACTACAGGAGGGTACTTCCAAAACTGAGGAATTAAAGGACAACTTTTGGTGCAAAAAAAATTAAAATTTTAAAATCTGTGTATAGTTTTCTCATAACACATTTTCCACAAACTTTTGGTAGAGACCTTATGCGAGTACAAAGGTTGACATTCTTCTTTTTTTAGAAATGGTTTATTTGTTTCTTATTTGACAGAATGAGCATCAGAGAGACAGAGAGGGAAATCTTCCACCTCTTGCTCACCCCTTGAGTGACTATGATGACCAGGGCTGGGGCTAGAACCTGCAGCTCCACCAGGGTCTTGCACATGGAGGCAGGAACTCAAGTACTGGAGTTACCCCTGCTGCCTCCCCAACTCACTAGTGGGGAGCTGGATCGGAAGCAGAGCAGTCGGGACCTGAACTGTGCACGGTGACGGGTAGGAGAGGCCTGGCCTAGGCCAACCCTCTCGGGGAGGAAGAAGGCGACCTCCTCGGTAAATGACCCTGGGAAAGCCGGGTCCCGGGGCAGCAGTCAGGGCCTTACCTTGCACCGCATCAGCCCAGAGTGGACTTCAGGCCCAGAGCCCGGACAAGAAAGAGTCAAGAAAATGTTCAGGAACATCAGTCAGGGTGGAGACTCTGAGTTGGACCCGGACACAGGCAGCAAAAGCAAAAACTGACAAGTGGGACGATATTCCACTGGCAGCTTCTCTGGGGGAAGACACACTCAGGGGTGCTTTCTAGCATGCAATTTATCCAAACAGCTGGAGAGCAAAGGAACAGCCCAGTTCAAACAGGGAGCCACAACTCAGAACCCTGGTCAGGATGGCCGTCACCAAAACCACAGAACCCACTGAGTGCTGGCAAGGGTGTGAAGAAGGGGTCCTCAGCACAGTGTTACTAGAGCTGGCAGTTACAGGCCTCTCTGGAGGGTCCAGAGAACTGGCAGCAGAGTCAGCCATGATCAGCCATCCCGCCTGGAGCCTGCACCAAGGAGCTGAGCCAGTCTGTAGAGCAGACACTGCACTCCATGTTGCTCACAGCACTGTCCACTGTGGCCAGCACAGGGAAACAACCCAAAGGCCCACAGCCAGGTGAGTGGACCAAGCTCTGGTTTACAGTAGAATGCTACTCAGCCTGGAAAAAAAGTGAAATCCTGATGATGCTGTGTCGGGGAAGAACTGTGGGCCATCATGTGATGGAGTCAGGCACCAAGATGTCACTCCTTCCTCATGCGCATAGCTGCTTGTCTGGACAGAAAGGTTCTCAGGGCCAGAGGAAGCTATGGGGGAGAGCGATGGGGGCAAGTGGGGTACCAGACAGGGTCAGGGGGAATGCTGGATAGGGGCAGAGAAGGGGGCAGAAACCTGTGTAGCAAACACTAAGCCACCGAGAAGTATGGTCATCTCCTGATTGCTAGGGAGAGTGCTTCAAAGACTCAGTGAGGATGTCAAAGGTATGGATGCTCCTAACCTGAACTCCTAATCCTAACTCCAAATCTAAACTGAAAAAGAACCTGAAACCTAACCCCCAGCCATAAACCTAACCCATATCCTATCCCATATCCTAACCGGTACCCATACCCTAAACAATACCCTAACCAGAACCCTAACCTTAGCCCCAACCTTAACCCTAATGCAAACACATAACCCTAACAAGAACCCCTAACCTTAAACCGAACCAGAATCCAAAACCTAACCCTAACACTAAGTCTAACCCGTACCCATACCCTGTACCTATACCCTAACCCTAACCTATAACCTAACCTATACCCATACCAGTACCCTAACCCTAACCACTAAGCCTAATCCTAGCCCTAACCCTAGCCATAACCTTTACTGTAACCCTGACCCTAACCCATACACTGACCCTTACCTGTACCATAACCATACCCGTACCCTAATCCGTACCCTTACCAGTACCCTAATCCTAACCCATTTCCTTACCTGTACCCCAAGCTGTACCCTAACCCTAACCCTAACCCTAACCCTGAAGTACTGCACATGCTCAATAAAACAAATAAATGTGGAAGATGCATGTGCAGTGAAGCGACAGAACTGTGCATGTGCGAAATGCTAAAACTGGGGAATACCGCATTCTTCCCCGCCCGGCACAAAGGCTCCTTCCGCCGGAGTGCAGATGGGGGATGGACACTTGGTTCCTCCTCTTCCTGCCTCCTTCGTCCTCCTTCCAGCAATGGCGGCCTCCATGACTGACGGAATGTGTTGCCTTTGGTGCAGCGGGGAGCCTAGCCGCATGTTTTATGTTTTCCTGTTTCTTCTTTGTGTTGCTGCTTGTGGTATTCCTTGGGGTTTCTATTTTTGTGTTCTTTTTTGTACCCGCCGCAGAGTGAGCTGGAAAGAGAGGGCACAATCTGGGAATGAAGAAGCGAGGTCAGGCCGGCAGGCCCGGCAGGGAACGGGGAAGGGCTGGAAAGGCCAGGGGAGGCCGGGGAAGGACGGGCATTGCCGGGAAGGATGGGGGAGGCCGGGGAAGGACGGGCATTGCCGGGAAGGATGGGGGACGATGGGGGAGGACGGGGAAGGCCGGAAAGGCCGGGCGAGGACTGCGAAGGACTGACGAGGAGGGGGAGGAAGGGCAAGGATGGACAAGGCTGGGGAAGAAGGACAAGGACGGGGAAAGCTGGGCAAGGATGGGGAAGGACAGGGGAGGACAGGCGAGGCTGGGGAAGGACTAACGGGGATGAGGGAGGAAGGGCAAGGACGGACAAGGCCGGGGAAGGACAGACAAGGACGCGGGTGGCTGGGCAAAGATAACAGAGGATGGGCAAGGCTGGGGAAGGACAGGGGAGGATGGGGAAAGCTGGGCGAGGATGGAGAAGGACGGAGGAGGATGGGCAAGGCTGGGGAAGGACAGCGAAGGACAGGCGAGGATGAGGAAGGCTGGGCAAGGCCGGGAAGGACAGGCGAGGATGAGGAAGGCCGGGCAAGGACAGTGGAGGATGGGGAAGGATGGTGGTGCAGCAGGTGGAGAAACCGGAGAGAAAAAAGACAAAAGAAATGGCGACTCCTCAGTGGCTTCAGTCAGCTGGGCTGTGCACGTTTTTGGCAGCGGGAAATTTTCAAAGATATCAAAAAGCCTGGTTTTTATGTGAAATTATCAAATTGCATATTGCTTTTCATTTGTGAAATGATCAAATTGGTTTTGGCATAAAGCGCTTAGTGTAGGAGGAGGGAGGGAGGGCACAGAAGGCTTCATGGATGCCTGTCTGTGGCACAGACAGAGCTGAGGCCCCATGAATACTGATACCTGTTTTCCCCAGGAGTGTGGAGCCATCCTATGTAAACATACCATGCTATGTAAACATAGAAGGCGGAGGAGGACGAGGAAGAGGATCACGAGGAGCTGGTGGAGGGCCACGAGGAGGACGAGCAGGAGGAGGAGGTGGCAGACCACGAAGACGAGGAGGAAGAGGAGAAGGAGACATTCAAGAAACTGCCATTTGACTCTGGTGCAGTAAGTCAATACCTAAAGAAAAATAATTCCTGGCTGAGACTCATTGAGGCTTGTGTATGCGATGAAGGCGCTCTCCAAGAGCCACTGAGCACTGCTCATAAGTAGATGATGAGTGAAGTCCCTGCTTGCAGAGTGAATGTGTTTAGGAAGAGGGAGAGGGGAGAGTTAACAGAATGCCTCCTGAATCATAAGGAATAAATGCTAAAGTCCCGAATGCTTGATTCATGACCGTGCTGTGGGAAATAGAGGCGAGGTCTCATTAGCAATGATGCATCTTCTCTCCAGGTATGTGAAGCCTTCATTCGTCCACACGAGAAGAGGAGGTGACATCAGAGCAAGTGATCCCATCAGGCTGTCTGAGCCAACCATCCATCCATCCATCCATCCATCCATGTATTAATAAAGGTCTGTGTTTATGTGAGAATCTGACAGTTCTGGAGTCTTCCATCCCTCGCACCTCATGATGAGGATTCCTCACAGATGTCCCCTTAACCACACTCACCTCACACAGAGAGACCAAGGCTGCCAGGCTGTCCTGTGAGTCCCAGAGCTTAGAATAGCATTGCCTGTTCATGTCCTGGGATTCTGTATCCCAGAGCATGGCAACTGTCTGCCAGAGTGTCTGTGTGCACAGGTGTGTGTGTGTGTGTGTGCGTGTGTGCATATCGGTGGCTGTGTATGTGTGTATGCATGTGCCCAGCTTCCCCCAGCTGGTGTGCTCTGACTATGTAAACACAGACACACACATGCTCACACACTTACAGGTCCTGGGTTCAGCAACTCTCTCCTGCAAGGGCAGGCCTCTTTTGGCCAGTGTTGAGGGCTCAAGGGGGACTGGCCCCAGGTAAAGGTGTAGTGTTTAGAGGAGTGGTTAACCCTTCCTCAGCTAGAAGCTGGTGGCTAGGCATTTTCCCAAGTTGTCTGTGGGGGTCTGCTTTGCTTTCCTCCAAGAAGGCACAGAATGAGTCACTAGTTCCCTCTCTTCCTTCCCACTCCATCTGCCATGATCCTCATTCTAAAAATAGATTTTCCCCTCCCCTCTCACCTGGCCTTCCAATGTACCAGGGATTCTCAGGGAAATTGGCTGTGTGATGAGACCCAGGGTGAGGAAGAACGGAGTAAGGGACAAGCAAGCAGGGGGAGGGGCGGCTGTCCATTCCTGCTTTGCACAGATGGCTGTTAGCATCCCTACCCCACCCCGTGAGATGAAAAAGTGTAATCCTTGTTAATTACCTTTGCCTACATGCCATGGATGAAACTTCAGAGATGTGTCTATACAGGGAAGAAACTGTTTACAAAACTCAAAAGTGTGACATACTGCTCTAGTTCAGTACTAAAAAGTTCAACACACTTGCCCTCCTTTGCAGTTCCCTGGCTGGGGCAGCTGATTTGAGTGAGGTTCAGATATTGCTGTGGGTATAGCTAATGGCTTCTACCCTTAGCTCACATGGGAGGAGGGAAAGGCCAGAATTCCTTGTCCTATGGGTCCCTCAGGAGACTGCATTTTGGCTCCTGGCCAGTTCTGCACAATGTCAACTTTGAATATTTGAATTCCCAGAGTCTAACAAGTTTCTAAATAAATAAACTCATTATGTGTCTGTATTTAAAATTATTTCACCTCTCTCATAAAAGCTGTAGCATCCTATTACATTGGCCTTGCAAGCTGATTTTTTAAAATAAGCAAACAAACAGCTGAAGGCATTTTAGTAGCCAGATTTCCACACATGTATACATATCGCAAAGTCATTCTCTCATGTGTGGCTGGGTGGGAGGATCCTAGGCTATTCGGTGTGGCCTTATAATGAATTGTATTTTAAAAAAAAAAAAAAAAAAAACCCTACAACCAGAAAGTCAGTGAAATATTAACCACATTGAAAGGAAAGCTTGACTCCAACTTAAGGGCCTTTATGTAGGTGATAATTTTGTCTGTTGAATCTCTCGGGAGCCAGAGAGCTTCATGGCTATGTCCTAGAGGGACATCAGTGTACAGTCAATAGAGGCAGGTACAGAACTCTGCCAGATGGAATTTTGTTTGGGCATTTCCCATCCCCACCCCCACTCTCTCTGATGTATCTGTCTATATCTATAATTTGGAAGGAGTAAATACACGGATGTTATCCTCATATTTCAGTTTGGTGAAAAAGTCCGTGTGTCCTATGGTGTTAACAATTTCTCAACATTTTAACTTTTGTGTTTTTATGCGGATAAGAACAGTTATTCTAAGAAGTACATATTTAATTTAAAAATAAGGCAAGGGCCCGGTGGCATGGCCTAGCCGCTAAAGTCCTCACCTTGAACACCCCGGGATCCCATATGGGCACCAGTTCTAATCCCGGCAGCTCCACTTCCCATCCAGCTCCCTACTTGTGGCCTGGGAAGGCAGTCGAGGACTGCCCTATGCATTGGGACCCTGCACCCACATGGGAGACCCGGAAGAGGTTCCAGGTTCCCGGCTTCGGATCAGCGCTGCTCCAGCCGTTGCGGCTCACTTGGGGAGTGAATCATCGGATGGAAGATCTTCCTCTCTGTCTTTCCTCCTCTCTGTCTTTCCTCCTCTCTGTATATCTGACTTTGTAATAAAATAAATAAATCTTTCAAAATAAATAAATAAATAAGGCAAGTTCTAGTTCTCTTGAAAGCATGAACCCCATCTGGAATTAGAAAAGAAAGTGGAATTTACTCTCATTAATGTGTAGAAAGTGTGTTCTTTAAAAGAATGGGATTTGAAAGGGCACAAAGCAGAACCCATAACATTTCACTGGTAATGTGGAGAACACAAAGAAAAAAAAAAACAAGACAAAAAAAAACTTATGCAAACCCTAAAATAGATTACAATGACCTTAGTCACTTAATTTTTCAAAAATAATATCTATGATTAAAGTGTGGAGGAGGTGTGTTGTGCTTGGAATGATACTCTTGCCTTATTATAAAGATTGTTTTGAGGATAGAGAACTGCTTCATTATAAATAAAAGTGCAAGTAAATTCTTAATTAAATGCCTGACTTCAAAACTGTTCATTCTTAAATTCCTAATCTTTGATTTTTGGTATTGTTCTTACTCATTAGCAAACGTGTTTCAGCTTATACATTCAGGCAATCCTTTCCTACCAACTTCTGTAATAATTCTGAGGCAGGAGATTTTTATTAATTCTTTTAGTAAATGCCTGCGTGGGGGTCAATGACCTGTGACAGGAAGAGCAGGAGCTCCCTAAACCGTACTCAAGAACCTGCCTTGTTCAAATGACAGTCTTTGGAGGTAGCACTTGGCGGGCTTCGGGCATGGGCAGGCTTATAAAACGAGTGTCAATGAAGTACTACTGTGATTAGGCATGGACAGAGCTCATTCCCTGCTCTGAATATGCACATCAGAATTTGAATGTGAATCCATGCTCACTGATTAAATAGTCATCTTCAAGTGCCTGAATGCCTCTGGTCCTCCATATCTCTACTTGTGAACTGGAAGTAATAATACTTCCCTTCGTTTGTTGCTGTTCAGGTTAATCTGGGAAATGTGTGCAAAGCAGCTAAGTCACATGCAATCACTCAATAAATCTTAGTTCCCTTCTGATTTATCAGTTAAGTTTTTTGAAGAGGAAACATCCTTTTCTCTCTCCTGCTTCTTTTTCTTTCTTTCTTTCTCTTTCTTTCTTTCTCTCTTTTTTTTCAGACAGTTTTTGCATGTCTATGGTGGGCATTTTGTATGATTCTCAATAAATTATGCCTTCAGGATGAAGAGAAGTCGTATCTAAAATTGACCTCATTGTAACTGTCTATACCAAGCCAGACAGGCAGCATGTTTATTCTATACACTTGAGAGTCTTTTTTTTTTAATGGAGGTGGGATGGAGAGGAAGGGGGACTTATCTAAATAAGATGATTGAGATTTTAGCTTTCTTCTTAGGTTTTGGCATTGTGGTAGCCACACAGCTGAATTTAATTTTCCATACTCCCCACTTTTTAGATCCAGAATGAAAGTTTGGCTTTTCATGGAGTGAACTTGTCAGTTACTTCCCTCTCCTGGCCAAGGCACTGCTCTCTGAAAGCAGAGGATGCAGCACCCTCACAGAGCTCTTAAACTGAAGTGCCTCTGGGGAGTTAGAGGTATGCTATGTGAGTCAGGCAAGTGGGTGTAAGTACTAGGCCCTCTCCTGTTTTACATTTAGTTCCTTGGCATCCAGATTTTGTATTTCAGACCAAGAGGGAGAGGTTGGGATACAGCAAACTCACAGCCCATGGTTTCTCTGAAGGTGGCCATCGCTGCTCAGCTCCAGCTCATTGCTGCCCTTTGCATGAGAGGGCCCAGAACTTTCTATGTGATTTTTTTTTCTGCTTTAAAATGTAGGCCCATCATTTTCTTCAAGAAGGTTCTTTATTTTCATTTCTTCAGCTACACGTTAGTCATTTAGTAGCATGTTATTTAATTTCATGGTGTTGTCAATTTCTTTTTCTTCCTGTTGTTGATTTTCTTCTGTGACTTTTCATTTAAGGGGATGTACAGTCGCTGTGTAATGGAGACTGTCATATCTAGTAACATGTCATTTAATTTCATGGCATTGTAAATTTCTGTTTTTCTTTCTATTGTTGATTTTGCATTATGATTTTTCATTTAAGGGGATGTACAGTAGCTGTGAAATGGAGACTAACATCCAGATGTGGGGATACAATGTAGTATGCATTTCTGCTTCCAGACAAAGATGGACTTACAATGAAACTGTTTACTATTTCTTGACAATAAGATGCTGGACTCTGCCATTGACCATGCCCACAATGATGGACATATGACTGTGTATGAAGAACTTTATTTTAGTAATGATACAGAGAAACTAGGTGGGGGGAAGGATTTGGGGAGAGGATAAGGGAAATGCCAGGAACCTATGGAACTGTATCATAAAATAATAATAATAATAATAAAATGTTAAAAAAAAATGTAGGCCCAACCAAACATCTCTGAATGCAGTACGTATTTTGTGAGCCTTAATTTTTCAATATCTGGATTAGCTGATTTCTAAGCCTCTTTATTCTTGAAAGTTGCAGTACTCTACAATATTCATGTTTCCTGAATTTTATCTTGTGTTTTTAAGATCTGTATCTTCCTCCGTACCCTAAAGGTAATGTGTATACGTGTATGTGTGTGTGAGTGTGCGTGTGCGTGTTGATAGATGGAAGTGCTTATTACAGAATCTGATATCTGGCCATTTATCTGGAAAAAGAGTAGTTGATGGTCATGTTGTGTCTTTCTTTCTCTACATTCTGCCTCATCATTAATTGGCTTAAGAAAATAAATGGAACCATCCCCTTCTCCTCTTGCAGACACTGGCTGCTGATAACCATCCTCCAGCTGTGAGTGATTATTACGTTTCAGTGGCTGCTGGTTGAGGACTCCCCTTCACCAAGACCAGCCTGGTGGGGACTTCTTGTTCTGTTCTTAGGAATGCTCTTCAGTCCCTGGAAATGAGGGTGGGGGCTGACAAGCACAGCTATTCTACTTCAGTGCTGACTGTAGACTTCACTTGTGGCAGGGGCCATGAAATGAACTAGTAGTAAAACAGTTTATGAGATGACCGAAGGAATGGAATTTGGATTTGGCTTGGGTCATGATTTGTGAATTTCTTTTGGATTTCAGACCCCTGGGAGACTCTGATGAAAGGTTTGAAATCTCTTTCCAGAAACTGCTTAAATGCATAGGATTTTTTCATTTAATTTCAGCAGTTCATAGACTTCTCAATTCCAGAGATATTTATTTACATTTTCAGACTTGACTTACCCTAGAGTGTTTATTTTGTAACATCATAATGTTCTTATCAAATTTCTCATTATGTTAGAAGTGTGTGCTTTTCTGATCACAGAACTTCCACACAATAAAAAATGAAACAGAATGTATCCTACAGAAAACGGAAGTTCTTTTCTTTCTCTTGTTAAACTCTATTTGCAGATGAGCAAAATCCATCCTTTATTTAAAAGCTCTTGCAGTTTTTCACCCCATACATACCAGGGTACTTCAAATTGTTTATAGAAAATGAAATTAAAAGGTATATTTCTTTTGGTGCCAAAAAAGTGAAATCCAAGATGTTCATGTAAATATGTGTACTAGGAAGAAGCTATGCATGGATTTCAACATGATTTTCATCAAAATAAACATGTCTTTCAGTTCAGTTTCTTCACATTTTGAAATAACTAGCACATTCATGCTTACTGAGTTACAATGCTTTAGAGTAACTTTCTTTTTTTATTTTTTTATTTATTTATTATTTTTAATTCATTAATTGCATTGTATTATGTGACACAGTTTCATAGGTACTGGGATTCTCCCCACCCCTCCCCAAGCCCTCCCCCCATGGTGGATTCCTCCACCTTGTTGCATAACCACTGCTCAAGTTCAGTTCAGACATCTTCCTCTCGCCATTGCTTATAAATCTAACCTATTCTTTTTTTCATTTTTTAATTACATTTGATTGTATGACACAGTTTCATAGGCTCTTGGATTCCCCCAACCCCTCCGTGTACCCTCCCCCCATGGTGTATTTCTCCACCTACTTGCAGTATCACAGTTCAAATCCAATCCTCATTCTTTCATTGCAGCCATATACTTTACATAGTATCCAGCATCTTATTGTCCAGATAAGTTCAACAGTTTCTTAAGCAGACCATCTCTGGTCTGAAGGCAGAGCTGGCAGAATATCATCCTGACCAAATAAAAGCCTGGACTCATATATACCTTACCAGGTAGGACACAAGCATAAGTTACTCCTCACTAGGGTATTGAAGATTTCTCTGCACACCCCTCCTAAAACTGTTCTGAGCCTTAACTATTGGCATATGCCTTGTTAGAGTTATAAGCCAGTAAGGACTATCCCAAAATCCACCAAGTTCAGTAAAATTAACCTATTCTTTTTTACAGGTAGCAGATCTCCCATGGTTTGAATAGAACATGGTTTTCAATTGAGCCCATCCCCTATGGATCACATTTGAGCAGGACAGAAAAGCTCCCCAAAGCAGGATTCTAAGGAAATGAAAATGAAGTCTACAATTAAAGGAAGCTCACAGTTCAGGGCGCAGTGTGCTGGCCCCTGAGCTGTGGGGCAGAGGGCTCTCAGGAGATCCCAGCAGGGTGCCTCGGCCTGTCAAGATAGATCAGATTTCCAGGCATCTCTCCAGCTGGAGGGACCCAGGCTCCGGCCCAGAGCCATGTAAGATCTGTGTAAGAGCCACTGAGATCTGTGCTAGTTCAAGCTTCCTGGGCTCTTCTGAACCTGAAAATGGCCTTGTTGCCATTTCTTTCTGATACTTTGAACAGGTTGTAGCTAAAACCAACCCCAATAGCCCCAACTGGAGAAGAATAAGTAAGTCTCAGGTCAAGTTTCAGGTCTCAAGTTTCTTCCTTCCTCCTTCTCCTTTTTCTCCTCCTTCTTCTTTTCTTTCAAGGAGAGTTCCTTGTCTTATGGGGCATCACTATCATCCTCCCCATAATGTATACATACCTGAAGCCAAATGCTGCAACTAGATGAATGTAGAAGTTTATCTGAAGTGAAGCAAAATGTTTTTGATGCTCTTAAAAACCCCCACATAATTTCTAATGCAGGAATTGGAAAGACAATTTGTAAAGAAAAATGTTTCTCCCTGGGTAACCAGACTATGGGAAAATTTTTATAATGGACACCATCTCTTACTTTTAACCATAGCATAAAAATATGACAGTATAAAGTTACACAGTGAAACCCGTCAGATGCAAAATTCCAGTTTTTGATTATAACTTATAAACCAGGATAGACAAATTTCTGAAAAGCAGTTTTCTTTGGCAATGATGTTGTTGATTAAATATTAAAAATTCAGAAAAAAAATAGTTTAGTCCATTCCTTTACATGGAAGATTACATAAATGAGGTAGCTGCATTCTGGTTCTACTGGGAACTACTTTGTTTATTATAGCTCATCGGATTATATTAGTCTAGAAACATAGTGAACATTTTAGACTGTATTTGAAAAGGTAATATTCAAAGAACAAAAATGTAATCATGTAAATGTTTTAGAAATTAATTTACCTAATTTACCTTGTAATCTTGATTCCTTGTAGTACAATATTTGTCCTAAGCTCACATTTTTTTCCCTGTGGATGCATAAAGTTTGTTCTGTGGGGCCATTACTCAATTCAATGTTATTCAAAGTGTACTTCAAGTTAACTCAAATTGAGTCGGAAAACGACTATTGAATGCTTAATAATATATAAGGCAGGACAAACAAAATCGTACAACAGCCAGTTTCGCAAATATAGTGGACCTCATCATTTAACAGACATTTATAATACTTTTCTAATGGAAACAAAGATCATCATGTACCTGTGGCTGGTTGTTCATGACTGTAAAGCTGTTCTTGGAGTTTGAAATGCTGAATCCTCTGCCTACTTGCCCCAATATTTGTTCTCCGGCTTTTTTGTTAACCTTATGAAGTCACACACCCAACATGTGTCAGTGCTATTCTATGCATTTAGGATCTTCCACCTGCAAATAATACCACATTCCATTTCTTTTAATACCTGTCAGATGTGGAGGTCATTGCTGCCACACTAAATTATCTGTATGTTATTGCTGCTTTGGTTCTCAATCAAGATACTTGGAAACAGGAGAGTGGCCGTTTATCCTGGTGTGTGAAACACCCTTGTCCCACACTGGAGCACCTAGGGTTGATGCCTGGGCCTACTGGCCATTCCAGCTTCCTTCTAATGCACACTCTGGAGACGGCACTGATGGCAGCCTGGATCAAGGGCCTGGCTTCAGGCTTAGGCGGGGCACAGACCTGGCCATTGCAGGCATTGGGAATGAATCAGCAGACAGGGCTACTGATATTGTCTCTATCTCCCTCAAAAGAAATACTTGAAAACAAAACCAAGGGGTCAGTGCTGTGTTGCAGCAGGTTAAGGTGCTACCTGCGATGCCAGCATCCCATGGAGATACTGGTTTGAATCCCAGCTGTTCCACTCCCAGTCCAGCTTTCTGCCAATGGAACTGGGAAAGCAGTAGAGGATAGCCTAAGTACCTCAGCCCCTGAACCCATGTGAAAGACCTGGATGAAGCTCCTGGCTTCAGCCTGGCCTACCCCTCACCATTGTTGCCATCTGAGGATGGAAGATCTCTCTCTCTCTCTCTCAGCCTCCTCTCTATTTCTCCTTCTCTTTCTGTAACTTTCCATTTCAAATAACAAATAAATCTTTTTTTTAAAAAAAAAGAGCCCTTTGTATCACCCATCCATTCACTCAATAGGTGTGTATTCCATGTTTATAACTGTAGATCAAGGGAAAGCACCAGCAAGCAGCATGGACAAGGCTGTTGCCCATACGGAGTTCACGTTCTGGAGGAGACCAGGGTATAGGGCTGTATACTACAAGATTTGTTGTGGTATGTTTGAAGGAAGAAAAACAGAATCACTTCCTAGAGAGCCCGAAATGACCGTATTGTGGAAGAGCAATTGAAGATTGAAGATACTTTGAGAAGATGACATGTGAGCAGACAGCTAAGTGAAGAGAACATTTAGTAAATGTTTGGAGTGACACACATCCCCGGAGCTTAGAGAATGGCAGGAATAGCCACCTGCCTTATTTTTTTATCTTTGGACAGAAGCAGATATTGGACAAAGGTTATGAACAACATTTATTTCAGTTGTGGCAAGTACATTTTTGAATATCGTATCTACAATGGACTGACTCCAAAACTTAGGAACCAGGATAAAGATGCTTGTGTCAGGCCCGGCAGTGTGGCCTAGCAGCTAAAGTCCTTGCCTTGAATGCCCTGGGATCCCATATGGGCGCCAGTTCTAATCCCGGCAGCCCCGCTTCCCATCCAGCTCCCTGCTTGTGGCCTGGGAAAGCAGTCGAGGATGGCCCAATGCATTGGGACCCTGCACCCGTGTGGGAGACCTGGAAGAGGTTCCTGGTTCCCGGCATCAGATCAGCGCTGCACCAGCCCTTGCGGCTCACTTGGGGAGTGAATCATCGGACGGAAGATCTTCCTCTCTGTCTCTCCTCTTCTCTGTATATCTGACTTTCCAGTGAAAATAAATAAATCTTTTAAAAAAAAGATGCTTGTGTCTCCTTTTATAGATAGCTGTAGGAAGTGGGACTTCTGTGTTTGGTCTATAAACATTGGATTAGTGGCAGCCGCAGAATAACATATTAAATTTTTAGACCTGTAAGTCAGTCTAGTTAAACAAATATTTATTGAATATGCATCAAACAATCCAAGCCAAGTTCTGTGTTAAGCACTGTGCACACAAAGAGAGATAAAGTATGTTTCCTGCCCTGGAGGACCTTCTAGTTTAGTGGGAAAGAGGCCTGTGACCAGATGCTGTTGGTCCAGAAAGAGTTTATGATTCAAATTTGAGGGTAAAAGATTGTGTGTGTTTAATAATGTGCTTAAAGATATGTTTCTAAATGCATCTTCTGAGATTTCCATTGTCTAATACAAAGGTAATTCGTACATTAAATGGACAAGTGTTTTCTGAAAAGTCTGTCCATGACATTAGTTTGTTGTTAAGGAAATGCTGGTTGTAACAGCGGAGTAAGATAACAGGTGCATTCCCCACAGCCTTGAGTCCTCAGATAGGTCAACTATTCTTCTGTCCTCACCAGTTTAGTCTACTGTATTCTCTGTGTAGTTAGAATAAGGTTTCCCATCACAGTTCAAGAAGTTCTTTTTGGAGGGTCACCCAAAATTTTCCCTATTTCCTTGCCACTTGGTGCCTTGTCAGAGAGTAAACAACTGATCAAAATGACCAAAGTGAAGCTTCCATGGCATAACAAGGCACATCACATTTTAGGTTTGATTTTTATCCAGTAGAAGACTCCTAAACACACGTGAACTTGAGTGGCTTGTCTCTCAGGCTGTCACGTGATTTTATTGTTTGCAAAACAGAAGCAAGCAAAAAAAAAAAAAAAACCCAAGGCATTGCCTGCCTTCTCTCCCAATTCTATGCCAGCCTTCCTGCTAAACCGTGTGTGCATCCACGCCAACATTCCAGCCCGAGCCCAAACCCGAACATGGACCCTAAAACCGAACACTAATCCTAACCCAAACCCAAACCTGAACACAAACCCTAAAGCCAAACACTAATCTGAACCAGAAACTGAACCCCAAATCGCTATCCCAAACCCAAACCCAGAACCCAAACCCGAACCCAAAACAAAATCCCTATTGCAAACCCAAACCCCAAACCAGAAAACAGACCCTAAAACTGAACACTAGTCCGAACGCACACCCGAACCCCGAAGCCCAACCCCGAACTCAGACCCTAAAACCGAACACTAATCTGAACCCGAACCCGAGCCCCAAACCCCTATCTGGAATCCGAACGCTGAACCCGAACCCGAACCCGGACCCTAAAACCTAACACTAATCCAAACCCGAACATTGAACCCCTATCCCAAACACGAACCCAAACTTGGACCCGAACCCTGAAACTGAACACTAATCTGAACCCGAAGCCAGAACCCGAACCAAAACCCCTATCCCGTACATGAAACCCAAACCTGGACCCTAACCCTAAAACCGAACACTAATCCTAACCCGAACTCGAACCCGACCCAAAACCACTATCCCAAACCCGAACCCTGAACCTGAACCCGGACCCTAAAACCGAACACTAATAAGAACTCGAACCCAAACCCCAAACCCCGAACCTGGGCCCTAACCCTAAATCCGAACCCTAACCTGACCCCATCCGGAAACCCTGGCTTTCCTTCCTTGTCTTGATCACAGTCGCCAGCAGGGGGCAGCGTTGCCTTGAGGACACTCATCCTGCAGAAGCAGAGTGGCTGTTCAGGGAAGCTTTGTTCCTAACTATGCATAATGGGTAGCATGGCAAGGATTCTCTGAGAGAAGGCCACGGACCTGGGGTGATTCCTGGACTGCGCACTGGCCACCTCGGGCATCTGGAAGCCCAGAGGCAGTACTCTAAGGGTCTTGTGCAGGCACAGACCAATGGTCTTCTGCTCTAGTGCACCTGCCTGCAGATGGCAGGGTCGCAGGTCACCCGGTACTCCAGGGTGGAGGAATGCCCCACATATGGCTTTCCATCAGCTCACCCCTCAGAAAGGCCCGAGAACGCTGCCAGAGGCCTGAGTGCAGCCCTGCAAGCCAGGGGTCCCTGCTTCAGCTCACCACTGCCTCACAGAGCCCAGGGTGGCCAGCTGGGGTTACCCCTCACACTGCGGTCTCCTCAGTTAGTTTTCTGAAGAAGAGAACTTGACAGGCCTGACACCCATGCAGAGTCCACCCCTGCATCCCAGCGGTGCAGAGACATGTGACACATGGCTCCCACGGCTGCAGAGTAGCAGATATGGGACTTTGAGTGCTGTGGTAGAGCCGGTAAGCCATCTTGTGGTGCGGGTTGGAGTCCCCACTGCTCCACTTCCCATTCAGCTCCCTGCTAATGTACCTGCGAACGCAGTGGAGGAGGGAAATAGTGCCCATGCCCCTGCACCCAGTGGGAGACAGGGAAGAAGCTCCTGGCTCCCAGCTCTGGATGGGCTCAGCTGTGCACATAAGCCACATGAGCCCCACCAGCTCCACAGACAGGCTGTCACCCCTCAGGACTGCGACCCTGGTGTCCCAGTTCCCCCTGCAGTTCTCCCTGCTCTCACCTGGAGCCCTGCCCTCCCATCTCTTGTCCTTCACTCAGCCACCTGGACACCTTTGCCCTATCCAGTCATCTCACCTCCCCACCCCCTGACTCCTGCCTTGATCTGAGGCCAGGGCCTCTCCCCGACCTGGGCTCACTCCTGCAAGTTTTAGCTTTGTCCCAGTGTGAGGGATGCCATCCATGAGTTTTTACAGGCAAGCCAGGTGCTCACAACAAAGGGGAAGGACACGTCCTGCAGGGACAACACTAACCTGCCTGTGTCCCCCAGGGGGCGAGCCAACTCCACTAGGGAGGGCCCAGTCCTTCCCTGGGGCTCCGGAGGGTGAAGAGTGTTGGGGGGAGGCGGGTCAGGGTCTCAGACCCCTGGCCAGCCAGACCCCAGCAGAATGGATGGCCCTGACTGGATGTTGGACCCTCCCCTCCACTCAGCTGTTTGCCCTTTGGTGGACACACCCAGATGCCTTGGACAGTGCCCTCTGGCAGGCTCAGCAACATTCCAGGGGTCCTAGGTCAGCGGATGCCGGAACTGTTCACAACTGACACAGCCCAGTTGGGAAAGTGTCCTCCCCAACCCCTTGCTCCACGCAGATGCATGGGGACACCCTCACAGTGCTGCGGAGGGCTCCTGGGCTCAGTGGGTGTCTGCCACAGGTGCGGGTGCTGTCTGGGCTCAGAGCTCTCCTGGCAGCAAGTTGATCACCATCTTTTGTGGAAAGCCTGTTCTGTGATTCCCTGGAACCTGAAGCCACCTGTTCTCTCAACACATCCTTCACTTTGTTCTGGGATCAAAATAGCACTCCTGTGCGGGGGTTCACGGTGGCTTCTTTGTTAAGATTTTGTTTTACCTATTTGAAAGACAGAGAGGAGTGACAGAGAGATCTTCCACCTGCTGGTTCATTCCACAAATGTCCACAACAGCTGGAGCTGTGCTGATTTGAAGCCAGGAGACTTGAATGGCAGCCAGGTGCAGGGGCCCAAAGACTCAGGCTGTCCTCCCTCCATCCATTGCTCTCCCAGGCCATCAGCAGGGAATTGCATGGGAAGTGGAGCAGCTGGACATGAACCTGCAACCACATGAAATGCCAGAAGCTTTGTCCATTGCACCAACCCACCACAATTCTGACCAGCCACCTCATGGAGGCCTCTGTCTGTCTGGGCCAGGGTCAGTCAGCCTCCCAGGCCCTCGAGAGCCAAGTGGGGTGGGCACTCACCAATGTGCCACTGGGGTCCAGGCAGTCCTGCTTCAGGCACGTTTGGGGCTGAGGTTTGCTCTCTCCAGGGACACAGGCACATGCCCAGCCAGCCCCTCAGGGGACCCTTGTTGTCCTCATCACCTACCCCACATTCACTATGCTCCTGATGGTACCTCGCTCGCCCCCCAAGTATGACCTGTCTGTCTGTCTGGGAGCCCACCCTGCCTGTGGGCATTGAGGAGGCAGCTCCTGTTGGGTGCCTGTCTGCCGTGTCTGCACCCTGCCTGCGAAGCCCTCTCTGGGCCTCCTCAGGACTCCCCAGGAAGAACCTGAAGCTTCCCTCTGGCCATGGCTCAGCCCAGCCAGCCCATTTTCCAACAACAGACTTGAGCACTGGCCAGACAGACAGATGTTGCCACTCCCCTGTGTTGCCCTACAGGAAATGCTCTGGGACTCACAGGACAGCTTGGCAGCCTTGGTCTGTGTGAGTTGAGTGTGGTTAAGGGGACCTCCGTGATGAATCATCCTCATCATGATGTGGGAAGGAGGGGAGACTCCAGACTTGTCAGGTTCTCACACAAACACAGACCTTTATTAACACATGGATGAGTGGATGGATGGTTGGTTGGTTCAGACAGTTTGATAGGATCGCTCGCTCTGATGTCACCTCCTCCTTTCTCGTGTGGATGACTGAATGCTTCACACACCTGGAGAGAGGATGCATCATTGTGAACGAGGCCTCGGCTCTATTTGCCACACACAGCAAGGTCATGAATCAAGCTTTTGGGAGCTTAGCATTCATTCCTTAGGATTCAGGAGCCATTTTGTTTAACTCTCTGTCTTCCTACACACATTCACTCTGCAAGCAGAGACTTCACTCATCATCTACTTATGAACAGTGCTCAGTGGCTCTTGGACAGCACCTTCATTGACTTACTATAGCAGCGTCAAGCAACAGGTTCTTGGATGTCTCTGTCATCTCCTCGTCCTCCTCCTGCTCCTACTCCTCCTCCTGGTGGTCCTCCCTCTCCTGCTCCTCCTTGTAGTCTTCCACCTCCTCCTCGTGGTGCTCCAGCTCCTGGAGGAGGTGGAGGAGGACCATGTCCTCGTGGTGCTCCAGCTCCTCCTATTCCTCCTCCACCTCTTGCTCCTCGTCCTACTCCTCGTGGTCTTCCACCTCCTCCTCCTGCTTCTTCTATGTTTACGTAGCATGGTGTGTTTATGTACAATGGCTCCACACTCCTGGGGAAAATAGGTATCAGTGTTCATGGGGCCTCAGCTCTGTCTGTGCCACAGAAATGCATTCATGAAGCCTTCTGTGACCCTCCTTCACTCCCTCTTCCTACACCAAGCGCTTTATGCCAATACCCAATTTGATAATTTCATGTTGCACCGCCTTCTTTCCCTGTCCCCTGCCTGGCCTGCCGGCCTTACCTCGCTTCTTCATTCCTGGATCATGCCCTCCTCGATTGTGCCCTCCTCTCTTTCCATCTCGCTCTGTGGCAGGTGCAAAACACAACACAAAAATAGTAACCCCAAAGAGTAGCACAAACAGAAACCAAGAGAACAAGATAAAACGTGCGGATAAGCTCCCCGTCAGTTGTAGAGGCCACCACAGTTGGAAAGGAGGAGGGAGAAGGAAGTAGGGAGAAGAGGAACTCAAGTGTCTGTCCTCCCTCCATCCACCCTCCGCCAGAAGGAACCTCTGTGCCTGGGAAGAATGTGACAACATGCGCGGTCCAGCTGACTGAAGCTGTCGGGGGCCTGCTGTTTCTTTTGTGCTTTTTTTTCCCTCTGGTTTCTCCGTATGCTGCACCACCGTCCTTCACCATCCTTCTTTGTCCTCCCCTGGCCTCGCCCAGCCTCGCCCGGCCTTTCCCGTCCTTTCCTGTTCCCTCTCCAGCCTGCCAGCCTTACCTCGCTTCTTCTTCATTCCCAGATTGCTGTGCCCTCCTCTCTTTCCTTCTCGCTATGTTGCGGGCGCAAAACACAATACAAAAATAGCCACCCCAAAGAGTAGCAGAAACAGCAACAAAGACAGCAACATAAAACACGTCACTAGGGTCCCCATCAGTCATGGAGGCTGCCATAGCCGGAAGAAGGGAGGAGGAAGTAGGAAGAGGAGGAACGCCAGTGTCCGGCCCACATCCGCTCTCTGCCGGAAGGAACCTCTGTGGCGGGCGGGGAGGAATGCAAAGAGAAAGACAATGAGAGGACCCAGCTAAGCTGTGTTAGGGGACTCATGAGTGGTCTCCAAGGACTCGCTTTGCAGTGAGACCTGTGTTGGGGACCAGGATAGGGTGTCAGGGGAGAAGGTGGCAGATAGGTCAGATCCAAGTGGATGATTGTTCTCTGACAGTCACTGATGAATGACTTGGGGAGAAAGAGAGAGACAAACTTGAGTATCAGATTCTGTAGGACAAATAGGAGCCCTGGGACACAATCATCTCTAGGGACTCTCAGTGCCCATGTGGAGATGACTGAATCAGACAGATGATCCAGTCTGTGGAGCTCATGGTGGTCCTGAGAATACCTTGATCCCCGTGGGTGGGTGGGTCGGTGGGTAGGACCTCGCCCCAGGTCTGAGAACCACCTGCAGCAGCTGATGAGCATCTCTGAGGGCAGCCAGGCCCACATGCCTGCCTCACTCGGTTTCCGTTCTGAATTCTCTGTGGATGAGAACACAGTGAGCTCTCTGGTGTGAATTTCAACTCTGCAGTTGTTTCAAAATGACATTCAATGAAGAAATTATGAACTTTCCCATAGATGATGAGGATGTGAAAGCAAGAGCAAATCTGCATAGGACAAAAAACTGTGTCTCTGGGCTCTCTCCCACCTCCAGCTAGACCCAGAGAAATCCATCTCACGTGGTTTGCAGATCTAGAAAACGTGAAACGTCCAATAATAGCTCTCCTGGAAGAAAAACACCATTTCCTTTGCTTTTTCCTGTCAGGGTAGTATAGTGTTTGGCGTGAACTCTTTCGCCTGTCCTGACTTCCCAGAAACAAGTAGAGACCATGTCATTTTCAGGCACCCACCCCGGTGGACTGAAGCACCCGCCGTTTCCTGGATGCATTTTCAGTGTTTTCATTTTTTTTTTTTTTTTCCTTTTTTCCCTCTGGGTGATCACTCCACCTTGGAGTGAGGGAGCATCCCCTCCCTGGGGCGGCTGTCACCAGGAAGACAAAGGGCCAAGCCTCCACACTAGGAATGAAGAGACACCAGCAGCTCACAGAGCAGAGCAGCAGCACAGCAGAATGGCAGCTCGGCAGCGCAGAGGTGGGCGGATCGAATCCCAGCAGTGGCAGCAGGAATCCAGGTAAGCAGGTGATCCAGGGGTTGGAGAGGGGAGGGGAGCGGGTGTGGTGGGGGGCAGGTATGCAGGGCAGATGGGGGCGGGTAGGCAGGTGGGTCAAGAGAAGAGTGGTTAGGATTAGGATTAGGGTTAGGGTTAGGGTTAGGGTTCGGCCCTCTCCTGCCAGTGTGTCCTGGCTAATGAACCAAACACTATGAGTGAAGTGAAACACATCTGAAGGTGGCTTTGTTATGGACTACACTGGGGTGCACCAGTGACACCCAAGAGGAGGAAAGGCCTGCCTGCCTTCCAAGTAACAGGATGTTCTCTGTCATAGCAAGTGGTTTTGCTACCACTCCTCCCCCACCCCGCCCCTCCAACACGAGGGAAGGAGGGAAGAAAGCTGTGTTTAAGTGATGGCGGGTGGATCTTGTGTGCATCTTGCTAGTCACCTCCCCCATCCACATCTCCTTTCCCAGGCCAGAGCCAGAGCAAGAGCCAGCATACAGGGATGTGTAAGGAGAAGCATGGGAGAGCGCACGCGCACCCTGCCTCCTTGTCAGAACGAGCCTCTGTGTGTGTGTGCTCCCAAGAAAGCAGCAGCCTTTCCTTTGGAAGCCACTGGCCTGTGGGACTCAACCTCTTACTCACTTCCAAGAGGCCTCATTCATTGCCTTCATTAACATGCAGATGGTTCTTCCCTGTTGTCTGCCAAATGCTTCACTTTCTCTCCACTCCACCCAGAGCCATCCTGCCCTCAGGCGTTTGTCAGTGAAAGGATCTGCCTCTCTGGGGCAAAGGTCAGCCACAGTCGGTCACTCCCCTTCGCTCTGGAACTGCAAAGTGGGATCTGGCCGCTGCTTTCCGACTCGCATGGGGCAGACCATGAGTAGTTCTCAGGAACGGCTCCCTTCTGATGTGGCCTTTCGATTGGCATATTGCGTCACTCTTCCATCCATCACCTTAACTATGTGAACACACGTTATTAACCTGTGGGTGTACCTCTGTCACTCAAGCAGATCAGCTCAACATCAAGCATCCCTCCCTCTCAGTAGAACAATCTAGCTGAACCTATTACTCCAAACACAGGTAAGCGAACTTCTTACCTGTCCTTGTGTATGTGCGTATGTGCGTATGGGGGCAGAGGGGAGCAGGCAGGGGAGGGGCTTAAGCTGATCGTGGTTGCAGGAATATAGTAGGCCTGTGCCCTGTGCCCTGTGCCCTGTGCCAGGCCCAGTTCTCTGCTTGGATCGGTGTTGTTCTGACCAACCAACCGGCCGACGTACCAGGACACAGCAGTCTAGTGCCTTGGGTAGTCTTGAGCCTGCTCTGAACGCTGAGCTGCTACTGTCGGTTTCACTGAGCCTCTTACATCTCACATTCAGTGTCTGAGAAAAACATTTTTGTTGTTGTTGTTAAATAGTTATTCATCCATCCACCCATCCATTCATCCATCCATTTTATTTGTATTGGAAAGGCAGATATACAGAGAGGAGAGACAGAAATATCTCCTGCCTGCTGGCTGGTTCACTCCCCAAGTGGCCACAATGGTTAGGGCTGAGCAGCTCCAAAGCCAGGAGCTTCTTCCGAGTCTCCCACATAGGCAGGTGCAGAGTCCCAAGGCTTTGGGCCATCCTCGACTGCTTTCCCATGCCACGGGCAGGGAGCTGGATGGAAGTGGAGCAGCCAGGACATGAACCGGCGCCCATATGGGATCCTGGCGCATACAGGGCAAGAACTTTAGCCACTAGGCAACCGCATGCCTGGCCCAAACAACAACTCTTGCCTTCTCCTCGTCTTCTTGTCTGGTCCGGGGAGATGCATGCTGTCGACATGTCTGGCCCAGGCCTTGTATGTTTGGCACATACGGCCTGATGATCTATGGGTAACTTGGTGTTTTAGTCCAGGCAGGCCTTAATGTGCTCTCCGACGGGAGCTACAGCCTAGCTGACAGGGGGAGTGCCTGTCAGCCTGCCTGCCGTTCCCCTAGCAGGCTGGCGGGCTCCCAGCCCCAGACCTTGGGACCGTCTGGGGGATACTGCAGTCAGGCCTGCCTGATGTGATTTCCACCCAGTCAGTCCCGGCGCTTTGCTGACAGCTGGGTGTTGCGGCCTAACCCAGCTGGCCCACCCACAACGCACCCACCCATTTTGGCTCTCTTTTTGCGTGACTGCGTGCAGTGCCCTAGCTTGATTCCGGCTTGCGCTCCCTCTCCCCCATCCCCACCCCTGGTTCTTGCGTGCACCAGTGGGTTCTGTGGCACAATCTGAGGCGGCCCACCCCCAATCCCAGCTATTGCCATTGGGCTGGGGTACAGCATCCTAGCCTAGCATATTCCACCCCCAGCCCTCCTGTGAACTGGTGGGTGCTAGCCAGTTCAAAGTTCAACCCAGCCTGGCTTGTGCCCCAACTCGGCCTGGCCTGGCTTGGCTATTTATATGTGTATTTTGGAAGGCAGCTCTCCTTTGCGCTCACATCAATGCCCCCCAAAACGTGGGTAGAAGCTGGCACAGTGGTTGCTGTAACAGACTGTCCCTCTGCCTGACAGTGCCAGCACACCACATGGGATGCTGCTCCACTGCCCGATCCAGCACCCTGCTTGTAACCTGTGAAAGCAGCGTGGGTTGGACCCAGTTCTTGAGCCTCTGTGCACCCACATGGCAGACCTGGGAGCAGTTCTTGGCTGCCAGCTTCAGGCTGGCCTGGCTATGCTGGAGCCATTTAGGGAGGGAGTGGATCACTGGATGGGTTTTCTCTGTCTCTCTGTTACTCAGGCTTCCCAACTACAATAAATTTACAATAAATAGATACATAAATAAGACAAAAGCAAAAGCATTGTTAGAAAGCCTCACAGTGAGAATGGAGCCTGCAGAGTCTCCATTCACAGGCAGCTGGAGTTGTCAACTGCAGCCAGGAATTCAACGTGGATACTCCTTTCTTGGCACTGGCATGTGAGTCATCTTAATGACTAGTCAAGAAGGGCATCCCACTAGCACTTCTTTTCGGTATAGTAGAGGTTTTCATCTGTATGTTGGAGAGACAGAGTTGCAGACTAGGAGGGAGGTGAGGGAAGAAATGCCAGCCTTGTGGGGCATTTGATAGGGCCCCAGCATGGTAGCCTAGCAGCTAAAATCCTTGCCTTGAACACCCAGGATCCCATATGGGCACCAGTTCTAATCCCAGCTGCCCTGCCTTCCATATCCAGCTCCCTACTCAGATATGGCCTGGGAAAGCAGTCGAAGACGGTCCAAAGCCTTGGGACCCCGCACCCATGTGGGAGACCTGGAAAAGGCTCCTGGCCTTGGACTGGTTTAGCTCTGGCTGTTGCAGTCACTTGGGGAGTGGACATTCAGATGGAGGATTTTCCTCTCTGTCTCTCCACCTCTGTGTATATCTGACTTTCCACTAAAAATAAATAAATCTAAAAAAAAAAAAAAACAAATGGTTTATTTCAAAAATTAATTAATTAATTAATTAATTCAGTAGCTGGGTGGGGATGCCAGCATTGCTGGTGGAGGAGGGTGGGTTGATTCTGGAATTCCCTGACCCGGGTTATTTATCCTTCCATCTTTTTTGGCCTCTTGACCCTGAGGACGCTTCCCCTCCCCCCACCCTCCTCCCTCAGCCTGCTGATATCCATGTCTCTCCAGCCCGGCCCGAAGTCTGAACTCCATTCAGCGGCCACTGTAGTGGATACGGGCGGTGAAGGATACTGAGATGGAGCCGGTGGCCACAAGCCATAGTCAGGAGGACCGTGTGTGTGTGTGTGTGTGTGTGTGTGTGTGTGTGTGTGTGTAGGGTTGTTGATCAGGCAGTTCTGCTTGCTGTGTGTGGAGCGCGGCTGGACTTTTTCCTGGGGAAGCAGCTGGTGCTTGCGTGTGGCTGGCCCATCTGGATGGGACTGACTGCGGTCGCCCTCCCCGTCTCTGGAGAAAGAACCCTCTCTCTGTCTCCCTCCATTAAGGAAAGCTCCCTCAACCTGGGTGGAAAAAAGAAGGAAACAGAAGCTTCAGACGGCGGAAGTCGCAGTGCATTGTGGGCTCGCCTGAGTGAATCAAAGTGGCGCAGGGCCCCTGACAGTCTGGGCCGAGAGCGGTCAGCATTCGCATCACGCTAGGCGTCCGGGCCTCCTGGCCTCCGGTGGGGATCGGGCGGCCAAAGCTCGGTGGGCTTCCGACAGGCGGAGCGCACTGCAGCACTGCATGGCCCCAGACATGGCTCCAAACAAGATCCCACCGCGGTGGCTCAACTGTCCACGGCGCGGCCAGCTGGTTGCAGGAAGATTCTTACCTCTGAAGACAATGTTAGGACCAAGAAACGATAGTCAAGTTGCTGAAGAAAATCAATTCCATCCCAGCATGCTCTCAAATTCTCTCAAGAGTCGAAAGGCTAAAATGAGCTTATTGGTAGACCTGACAAATACTTCAAGATTCTATGATAGAAATGACATAAAGAAGGAGAAGGAATTACGTATATAAAACTTGAGTGTAAAGGACATGGTGAATGCCCTACAACCGAGATTACGAATACATTTATTCATCTGTGCGAGCGGTTTAATGACAGAACTCCACCCGAACTTATCGGTGTTCATTGTACCCATGGTTTCAATTGCACTGGCTTCCTCATATGTGCCTTTTTGGTGGAGAAAACGGATTGGAGTATTGAAGCAGCAGTTGCTACTTTTGCCCAAGCCACACCACCAGGAATCTAGAAGGGCGATTATTTGATGGACACATAAAGATTAAACTATGAATTGGAAACATTGCAAGAAATGAAGACATGGGCTAGAAGCATGGCCCCCATGATGAGCGGTTTGAGCAGCAGACACACTGTGTAAAATATTCCTACAGGGATTGCAGGCCCTGGCCCCTCTCAGGTCCTGGGTGGAGCCGTTTCTTTGGCACTCAGCAGAGTGACTTCCATATATGAAACTTGAGAGTACTATTACTCCCGGCTCATAGTCTAGCAAGAAGAAAAAGGTGAAGACGTCATCTATAGCTGCCTTAATGATAAACAAAACATGCGTGGAGATTAGGGGACTTTAGAATGACTTCATTCTTCAAGGCCACTTTATAACATCTTACTGAAATACAGTATGGATACCAAGGAAATGCACATAAAAGTACAGAAAAACAAAAAATGTGTCCCTGAGCGCACTCATAACCAGTGTTCCGATGAAGAGCAGAGCATGACGAGCACCAGAGGAGCCCTCAGCACTCAGGTGGGAGTCAGGAGGAGGCTGGTCAGCATCTACGAGAGAGCGCTCTCTAACACATTTATTCTTACAAGGGAAGTTATTGGAAAGCGTTATTTTCAGGAATTTACGTTTTAATCACAACATAAAAACGAAAAATGTATGTAATGGCAAAAACACCATTGGTGAAAGTTTTATTTTATTTTTTTTTAAAAACCACCTTTTTAAATTTATTTTTATTACATAGTCAGATAAAACGGGGCTTTCTGAATGCTGAATATGTGTTGCGGACCACACTCCAAACGCTACGTTTTAAGGAACCATTCATTCATGTATTGCCTGTATCGTACCTATTGCTTACTTTATTTGGGAAACTGAACAACTATCAGAAAGCACATGATTAATACATATTTTTTGAGAGATCGAGACAGACTGGGAAGGCTGGTATTAAGTGTAGTGGGTCAGACTCCTGCCTTCAGCGCCAGCACCCCACATGGGCACCCATTTGAGTCATGGATACTCCACCCTTTATCAGCTCCTTGCTCACACACCTGAGAATCACTTGGACCCCTGCTCCCACAGAGCAGACCTGGAAGAAACTTCTGGCTTTTGGCCTTGGACCAGCCCACCACCAGCCGTTGCAGCCATTTGTGCAGTGAACTCCCAGAGAAAGAGCTCTCTGCTGCTCCTTCTCTTTAGTTCTGCCTTTCAAATAAGTAAACCTTTTAATGAAAATAGAGACAGACTAAACATACACAACCTTGGATTTCATGGATTTAAATATGTTGAGTGATACCTTTTGTAAGCATTCTAAGACATAAGTTACTTTAAATTTCCTTTCTTTTTTTTTTTCTTTCTTTGTATTTTTATCATTGTTATTCTTTTCCATGATAAGGTTTTTTTTTTTATTCATTGATTACATTGTATTATGTGATACAGTTTCGTTGAAACTGGGAGTCACCCCACCCCTCCCTCCCCCCTCCCCCCATGTGGAATATTCCACCTTGCTGCATATCCACTGATCAAGTACAGTTGAGATTCCCTCTTTCTATAATTTGGTTGTACTTCCACCATATTCCAAGAGATCTCTGTGACTACACTAGGAAAAAACAAATATAATGAAGAAAATATTAAACTCTTATGAATAGGGCAGAGATTTTCAGAGACTCACAGAAACATAATTTTCCCAGAGCACAGGCAGCTTTGTCTTCTGAGAACATAAAGTCTATTGTCTCGTCTTGGAAGCACTAATTCTTTTTTTTTTTTTTTTTTTAAGATTTATTTTATTTTATTACAAAGTCAGATATACGGAGAGGAGGAGAGACGGAGAGGAAGATCTTCCATCCGATATTTCATTCCCCAAGTGAGTCACAACGGCTGGAGCGCGCCAATCCGAAGCCGGGAACCTGGAATCTCTTCCGGGTCTCCCACGCGGGTGCAGGGTCCCAAAGCCTTGGGCCGTTCTCGACTGCTTTCCCAGGCCACAAGCAGGGAGCTGGATGGGAAGTGGAGCTGCTGGGATTAGAACCGGCGCCCATATGGGATCCCAGGGCTTTCAAGGCAAGGACTTTAGCCGCTAGGCCATGCCGCCGGGCCCAGCAGCACTAATTCTTAACAACACCAGTAGCTTTTTATGAAACGAATACTGAAGTTACAGATTAGTTCCTATGTTTTAGGGGAAGCAAGTCATACATGTTTTGGTGGTGCTGGTCTATTTGGATGATCTCAAATCACACATGAAGAGATTACCTTGTGTAGCACAGATCTGAATGACCTTCTAAAAGCTTGAGCTGCTTTTTGGTTGAGAAGAACCGCTTTTTTCTTTAATCCTTGACGCAGAAAATGACACAGCCTGTGGGCCTGGTGAGATTTGAAGATAAATCAGGCAGCACCAGGAACTTTGCCGTAGCCAAGGCAACTTGCTGTTATGATGCAAGGTTCCAAGGCTCTGCCATAACTGACAGTCTGTCATACTGGCTTCTCATATTTAAGTCCCTTTTAATTTTTAAAGATAGGTAATTATCAATTCACATGTAATCTGGGAAACCACCAAGTTTTTTTTTTAATTCAGTTTTACAAACTGGGATATAATGTTATATCCATATATTTCAACTCACTCTCTATTTCTCTGGGAAATACGTGGGGCCTTGTAAGTTCATAAAAGAATGAGTTTTCTTTTACTTGTTACAGTCTAACATTAGGGAGTATTGCTGATCTAGCCTTTTCCTGGCTTGTAAATGGCCATCTTCTGTGCCTTCACATGGCAGCCAAGGAGAAAGAGGTGAGGGCTCAAACAGGGACATATGTGGGGACACAAAAGTGGCCATCTACTTGTGTTTATTACTGTCAACACTGAACTTTCCCCCCGAGTACCAAATGGAAGAAATAGTATAAAGTGATGCTCCACCTAGAAATAGTTTCCCCCTCAGGTTTCTGCATGAGTGATCAAATGTCATTTATTAGCTGGACTGAAACCTCTTTTATTTACCATGTGTGTCACATAAGAAAAAATAGTGTTTTCTAGAAATATCTCTAAGTCTTGGTTTGTAAAATAAAGGAAATACCTCTGAGGATTCTCCCATAATTGCAAATACATAAATAAATATACAATAAAATAACATCACAGAAAAGGCAGTATGGATACAGTCTTGGCATAACAACCTAAATCACCATGTTTGCCAACAGCACTCCATATCAATGTGCTATTGATGGGTGTGAGCAAGATCATGCCAGACATGTCTAAGGCTTATTAAGTGGTCTTTATTAACCAAACTAGGTGGTAACAGGGCCCACTAGAAACACCAAATCACAAGTCCATATGGCAATCCATCAATTGTAACACCAAGGAACAAATGGTCATTACTCTCAAGTCCATCCATTAAGCTGAAGACCTATGTCGCAGCCTCCCCAACAATATAAGTTATCCTAAGAGACATGCAGTGAAAAACCTGCACACACTTCATTGCTAGCTTCATTGTCCTATCCAAGCATTAAACAGAGGGTAAGGAATACAGATACACAGGGGCCATGCTCAGGGGATACCTGTCCTTAGAGGTCCTGGGGAGGCCAAGAGTCGGAGTGCCAGAGCAACAGACACACACGACCAATAGGGTGAGCCCCTCCCTATCATGAGCCTTTATAGGGGCTTGTGAGGGGACTGATTATATAACAATGCAGTAACGCCCCCCTCAGGTGATAGGTGAGACACAGGTGGGCAGGAGGGGACACCTAGGAGGCAGGGCAGTGACTTCCAAGCTTATGACCCTGAACTAGCTGCCTACCTTACCACAGTGTCAGTTTTAGTCCTGGCTGTTCCATTTCCAATCTCTGCTAACATACGTGAGGAGGCACTGAAGGCTGAGCCAGATCCTTGGACCTTCTCCCGTGTGGGAAACCAGGATGGAGTTCCTGGTTCCTGCCTGCCTTCTGGCCCAGCTCTGCTTATTGAAGCCATTTGAGAAGTGAATCAGCAGTTGAAAGATCCTATTCTTATTTATTTATCTATTTCCTTATTTATTTTAGTTCCATAGGCTTTGGGTTTTCCTTTCCCCTCTTCCCCAAACCCCCTTCCCATTCTCTCTTTGATGCTCCCTTTCTCTTTCATATTTGAAAGACACACATGATGGTTGCCGCACTTACAAGGAGTGGGTGGACGCCACAATGACTTCAACCAGAGATCTGGCACACCCCAAAGGCAGCCAAGGCCACATATGGGCAAGCGATGAACAAAGACCAACATTCCTTGCCCTAGCAGAACCCACACAGGTCCAATGCCAGCACCCACATCAGAAGGGGTATAAGCCTTTGTCTTCACTACTCAGCAAGTAGGGACCTGTGCTCCCTGAGGACCCATGCCTGGGATGCTGAGAAATCAGCCCTGGGCTGGCAGGAGTCCAGGAAGAAGCTGTCAGGTGTCTAGGAAGACACTCTTCTTGTTTCATAGGAACACTTACCAGGCCCCGGGGGCAGATGGAGAGTCTCGGACAGGAAGGTTGCACCCTGACAGCCATTCTCCATGGGTAATGAGGTCTGCAGTGGCTGCCATGGCCTCCTCCAGCTGTAGCAGCAGCTCTGGAGGCTGTGGTGAGAATGCACCAGTGTCCAGTCTCTGGAAGTCAGGTTGTGCAACGACAGAGACCAGCACCTCTATAAGGTGGCTGATGTCAAACGCAGCCTTCCGGTGGCCCATCCTTCTGCCCCTATCTCAGAACAAGGTGCCTCCTTTCAGTGAAGACCTTGAGGAAATGGTAAAACTCTTCAATTTCATGATGATCTGAACCAGAATGAGAGGCCAGTTAGCCATGTGGTCACTGCTAAAGACAGCACAGGATCCCAGCACAGGCCCAATGAGCAGCGGCACTGAGAGGTAAGGGAGCAACCCATGGGTTCCAAGCCACAGAGCCTGTGAGCCTCCTGAGACAGGCAGCTGGCCCTGACACTCAGCTGGCCCTGGATTAACCCTCACACATGGCTGATGACTGCCTGCCTGTTGGGCTTTACAGGCACATCCTCCCCAGAATGGTGGGCTACTGACATGGACCCCTCTCGTACCTGAGTCAAGCCCTGCAAGCTACAGCCCCTCCCATGGTCCCAGTCCAGCCCAGCAACCTCGGGCCTGACATGAGCCCTTCCCTCACACCTGTCCAGTTCCAGCAACCCTTAGCCATGAAAGCCCCTTCTATGATCCTAGTCCAGCCACAGAAAGCCTTGGCCCAGTCCCCTGGATCCCCTGGTGGTGGTGCTAGGTTGGCATCAAATCCCTCCACTTACTGATCTCCAGCTGCATGGCACAGAGCTCCTGTTGCAGAAAGTGCCACATGAAAGCCAGGTTGCAGCCATTGACTCAGTTGTGCTTGGTGGAGATGGTGTCATCCTGGAGGGGCCAAGGCAGTGATCCAAAAGCCTGCTATAGGTGCCCCAGGTGCCAGCTCAGCTGGGGGAGGGGTATGGGCCACATCGGAACATATCCAGAAGCTAAGATCATCTCAGTCCATAGCCTCCCAGATAAGCCCAGGGTAGGAGGAGGGCCCAGGGGTGGCTTGGTGGTACCACTCATTGTCTCTGGTACCCTGCCCCCTGTCCTGGTTCTTCAGGGAGCCACTAAGAGATGTGACAGGGACTTTAGCTAGCAAGAGCAAGGAGTGCAGGTTGTGGGGGGTTGGGCAGATAGGGCAGGTTTAGGGTTAGTGATAGGGCAGGGTGAAGGTTAGTGATAGGGTTAAGGATAGAGCAGGGTTAGGATTAGGGTTAGTGATAAGGCAGGGTGCAGCTGCCTCACCAGGTTGTCTACCTGATGGTGCCACCTGCTGGACACAAATACCATTGATCCGGACTACTGTGTCATCTTGAGGGTGATGACCCTATGATCACCCTGTCTCAGTGCTGATGCATGGGGTGGAAGTAAGCATCCCAGAGCATGGAGTAGGGGAGGCTACATCACAGGGCAGGACAATGTGGCCCTCCCACAGAGACTCAGTTTGTTAGAGTCACTATACGGACCATCTGTGGGTATTACTACACTCTATGGACATCACATCCATGTTACAGCCAGCATACAGACCAGCTGTGGGTTACCATTCTGTGTGTAAGTCACATCAATATATCGCACCAAAAACTGAAAGTTTTCAAAAATGTGCTCGCAACAGTACCAATTCACTTAATTTTCAGATTTATTATATTTTATTTGAAAGGCAGAGTTATAGAAAGAACGAGACAGAGAGATCTACCTGCTGGCTCACTCCCCAAATGGCCGAGCTGAGGTGATCTTAAGCCAGGACCCAAATGGCCAGTTGCTTTATGCACATGGGTCTCCCACATGGGTTTAGGAGATCAATGCTTGAGCCACCCTGTACTGCTTCTGCAGGCACTTCAGCAGGGAGCTGGATCAAAAACAGCTGCTGGGACACAAACCAGCACCTACATGGATGCCAAGGCTGAAGGCAGTGGTCTAGTGCACTACAGCCACAGCACCTGGCCCACCATCAATTTAGCTTTAGGAAGAATGGAAGTGTTTAGTTTTAAAAGACAGATGGATTTGAATGGCTGAGCAAGAGATACCCCAACAACAGCTGGTGTACTCTCCGGATTACCACTGTTGGGGCTGGGCCAGAGTTAGGGTTAGGGTCAGAGGGGTCTCCAGTTCTGGTACAGGCACAGGCTCTAGGACCACTTTATACTGCCTTCCCAGGCCACAACAGGAAGCCCCAGGAGTGACTACAACAGAAAGGCTGAAGCAGACACTTTCGTGTCCAGGATCAGCTACACCATCACACGCTTCCTGGAGCACAGTCCAGGTGGGAAGGTTCCCAAACAGGCAAGCCACCTCTGGCTTCCCTTCCTGCTTTCTTTCTTTCTCTTGCTGCTGCTGCTGGGACTCAGCTCGCAATGTGCCCCATCCTGGAGTACATAGGAAATGAATGAAATTCAGTCCTGGGCTGAAGACTACTCAAGGTCACAGTTCAGAAATGAAAATGGAAAAGAGGCGGGCTCCCGGACACAGCTTTCTGGTGTTCTGGTGTTTTGGGGCGCTCACTATCATGCATCTTTCCCATAATTGAATCAGTTACTTTGCAACATAAGCTTTAAACATTAATAAACATTACATAGATGTAAAAATTCTCCTGGGCAGACACATGGTAAAGGACAATGCCAGCAGGTGGACGCCAGCAGGTGCCCTACTGAAAACCACTGTCCACATTCTGTCCAGCTCATAGTCTTACAATACCATATTCCTGTTTCTATGAATTCAGACATAATGACATTTTACAACATCATTCAAAGCATATTAACTGTTAGCATTAGAAAATAGCACCATCCTAGGGACGTACAGCTGAGTACACTGGCTCCCTGGGTGAAGGGATGCTCAGGGGACTTCTTTTATTGACCCACATGGGTGCATGCTGCTGGGCCATGTGGCTCCCTTTGGAAGGGCCTGGGTTCCCAAGGCAATGGGCAAAGCCCCTTGGGCCACCCAGCAGTGTACCCTGGAAGTTTGAGGGGTCTGGATTTACAGAAGGATGACAGGATCACACAGGTGGTAGCAAGTGGATCACACAGGTGGTATGCCCAAGTTAGGAATTACACCTGAGGGACTTCCATGGAAAAGTCCATGACATGAGTATGTAAGTAGGGAGCTAACACCAAATTGATTTGGAGGGGAGAACAAGAATAAGAGAAGTGTGTCTGACAGCAGAATCTGTGCAGGAAATGTGTGCTCACCCTTATGGAACAATCTCTGCTGCCATGTCCAAGTACTGCGCATGGGTACAGGCCTGGCTGGGGAGCTAAGGGGATGCCCCAGCTTGGTTGGAGTTCCCACTGGTGAGGACAAGAATAGGATTGGGGGCAGCAAGCTGGGTTGGACATGGCTACAACCTCCACTGGTGTGGATGTGTACTGGGTCTTGGCAGTGACAGATTGGGCTAGACTCCAGAACCAACTGGTGCGCATGAGAGCTAGGTTGGGTATAGAATGGGTTAGGGTAGGTCTTGACTTCAGCTGAACCATGTGAGAGCTGTGTCTGGGTGTGGACCAGGTATCACTGGGCTGAAACACACAACAACCAGAATGTGTTTAGGCCAATTGAGCAAGGCCACTGTTCATGCAAGGACAGGAGATGAACAAAGTCAACCTGGGCCAAAGACCTACTGATGTGCACCAGGTTTGTAAGTCCCAGGGACAGGGGATCTGGTGAGGCTCAGGTTGCATGGCCCAGGTCATGTGGCCTGCCTTCTAGGTGGGTATTGGGTTCTTGAGCCCCAGGGGTTGGGTATCAGGTGGAACTCAGGTCACTTGGCTCGTGTCTTTGGGCCCACCTGTGAGGGGTTGCTAGGTTAATGATCCTCATGGGTGGGGAATCCAGTGGGACAAATGTTGCCTGGCTCAGGTCTCTTGCCCACCTGCAAGGTGGGTGCTGGGCTTGTGAGTCCCAGGTTTGGGGGATCCGGAGGGGCTTGGGTCACCTGGCTTGGGTCCTTTGATCCGCCTACTAGGTGAGTGCAGGTACATGAACCCCAGGGGCAGGGAGTCTTGTAGGGTTCAGGTTACCTGGCCCAGGTCCTGGGACCTGCCTTTTAGGTGGGTGCCGGGTTCGTGCATCCCAGGGATGGGGGATTTTTCCGGGCTTGGGTCACCTGTGAGGGGAGTGCCAGGTTAGTGAGCCTCAGGAGTGGGGGAATCCGGTGAGGCTTGGGTCATCTGGCCCAGGTCCTGGGGCTCATCTATTAGGTCGGTGTCAGGTTCATGAGCCCTGGGGACAGGGGATCCAGAGGGACCTGGGTTGCCTAGCCTGGGTCTTGGGGCCTACCTGCAAGGTGGGTGCCAGATTCGTGAGCTCCAGGGGTGGGGAAATCCAGCGAGGCTTGGGAGGCCTGGCCTGGGTCCTTGGGCTCACCTGCAAGAATATGTCCTACCTAGTGAAAAAGGCAGAGCAGTGGACACCAGCCATGTTATAAAAAAAGAATATGGCAGCTCATTTGGTGCCATAGCAGAAGAAGGAGAACAGAACAAACTGAACAACTACCCCAGTCAAACGATGGCAGGAAAAAAACTCAGCGAATGGGGACTTGACGCTTACTATGTTAGCTGATGGACATTAGGACGGTGGCATCATCCTTGGATCAGTGAAATCAACAGAATTTTAGAACTATCCACACCACTTGGTCAGAACCCTCGGAATAAGTACACATTGTGACTCTGGGTTGATATGAGGTGGCGGTTCCTCATCCCTGGGTACTGGGACATTTAGAAAGTCATGTGTGGTTTCCCCCTTTGTTTCTCTCCTTCCTGTGGAAACAAGAAGAAATAGCAAATCTGGAAACAATGAGTTCACCCAATTTCCCCTGCACTTTGATCCTTTCCACCCTGGTCAACCATGTAACCATTATAAAAAAATAAATTTTTTAAAAAACATGCAAGTCAAAATATAGCACTATCCTGTTTCTATTTTTTTTTTAAAAAAAGATTTATTTATTTTTATTGCAAAGTCAGATATACAGAGAGGACGAGAAACAGAGAGGAAGATCTTCCATGCAATGATTCACTCCCCAAGTGACTGCAATGGCCAGTGCTGTGCCGATCTGAAGCCAGGAGCCAGGAACCTCCTCCAGGTCTCCCACATGGGTGCAGGGTCCCAAGGTTTTGGGTCATCCTCATCTGCTTTCCCAGGCCCCAAGCAGGGAGCTGGATGGGAAGCGGGGCTGCCGGGATTAGAACCGGTGCCCATATGGGATCCTGGCATGTTCAAGGCAAGGACTTTAGCCGCTAGGCCATCATGCTCAGCCCCTGTTTCTGCTTCTAAAACTGATGAACAGACTTTGCTAGGAGCAATATCGAAACTCAGGAGAAGTCTTACCATGCGTATTTGCAGACCTGTGTACAGACACATAAACACATAACTTTTTTTAATTTCAATTTTGAATTTTATAGTACAATTTTGTAGAGACTGAGATTCCGCCTCCCCCACCCCAAACAATACATAACTTTTTAAATAGGTTTATTTATTTCTATTAGAAAGTCAGGTTTACAGAGAGAAGGAGATACAGAGAGTAAGACATTCCATCTGCTGGTTCACTCCCCATATGATCTCAATGGTAAGAGCTGAGCTGATTCACAGCCAGGAGCCAGGAACTTCTGTGTCTCCCATGTAGGTATAGGGACCCAAGAATTTGGAGCATCTTATACTACTTTTCCAGGCCACAAACAGGGAGCTGGATGGCAAGTGGAGCAGCCACGACATGAATGGGCACCCATATTGGATTCTGGTGCATGCAAGGTAGGGACTTTAGCCACTAGGCTGCCTCACTGGCCCCTAAATACAGAAGTTTTAACCATTGAGGCCTGGCATAGACATTTTCATAAGATTTACTTAAATTGATCAGGGTGGGAAAGATTGAGGGTTTAGGGTTAAATGAGTGAGACCATTGTTTGCAGATTTTCTTTTTATTCCTCCTGTATCTGGGGAAGGACTTGGGGGATAAAGGGAGAAGCTGCACTCAGTTTCCAATTGCCATCAGTATCCGGGGTTGGAGATTGGCCACCCAATATCATCCCAGGGTCCCCGATATGGAGTATGCCCCAAGGATTCTACTGAAGCAGTTTTGATAGTTCTGAAATGTCCACCTTGCCAATCCAAGGATGAGGAAATCCTTCCAAGGTCCATTGCTGACGTAATTCACATTAGAGTCCCCATTAGCCCAGATATTTACAGTCAACGCTTGGCTGTGGTAGTGTCCAATTTGTTCTACCCTACATCCTCTGCTATGGTAGCAGATGTCCTCTGCAAACCCCCGTGGACTGCCATATCCTCCATGTGCTTCTGGGCATGCTGTCCATTGCATCTTAGCCATTGAGGATGAGCAGTTCTGGCACATGCACTCATTAGTGAGTCCACCAATCCTCCAATTCTCCTCATGGTTGGAGTTATCAGTCCAACGGTTCAGTTGGGAGGAGCCCAAAGAGACCTCACCTGAGGTGATGCAAGACCTACTCTTGTGTGTGCTTGCCAGTATGGGGTCTGTCTGTCACCAACATCAGCCTGCACACACACTGGTAGTTGCAGTCACTGGGGTCAGTTTTGTCTCCAGCCCCATATCATATGCAAACCAACAGATACTGCGGCCAAGACCAACCCAGCCTATTACACACTTGGCCCTCAAGTACACCAGCGGGAGCAGTAGCCTAGTCGGAGAGACACCTAATAACCCCCACCTGGACCACCCCCATCCGATTCCTGTGCTTGCCAATATGTGCAGAAGAACGGTTCAGTCTGTCCCACATTCCATTCAGCTCTCCTACATATAAATGGAAACTGGAGCGTAGTTCAACCCAACCGACCCCACTATCTAACCCACACTGATGCCAGTGACTGCCACCACCTGTTTAGCCAGGCTTTTCTTCAGTCCCAGTTCTCATACTCACCAATAGGAGTTGCAGCCCATCAGAGAGGTGCCCACAACCTCCCAGCTGGACCTGCTCCCATTCCCAGATCACTCGCCAGGTGACAGCAGTCTAGTTTGACATGATCTGCTCCCAGTCCCAGCACTGACCAGATGATGCCATGGCAAAGACCGACCAGCCCCCACTCAGTTGGGCCCATGAATGTGCCAGCAGGCACAGTTAACCCAGCTGGGCTCTCTCCCTAACCCAATTCACACGCAGGCCAACAGGTGTTTCAGCCCTTCCCAGCTCAGTCTGCCCCCAGTCCCAGCCCCTATGCTCACCTGTGGGATGAGTGGCCTAGCAGGGAAGCCCACGCTGCCCCCAGCCAGGCTTGTAACCTCCCCTCTGGACTCTATTATGTACTGGTAGGTGCACAGCCCAGCCTGGCATGGTCTTCCTTACCCCAGCACTAACCAGCAGGCACTGCAATCTGGCCTGCCCTGGCCTGTGCCCAATTCCAGCTCCAACTGGTGGGTGCCACAGCTCAGCCCAGCCCAGCCCAGCCAGCCACCAGTCCTGACCCTAATGTGAACTGGCTGGCATTGTGCCCCAACCTGTGTTGTCCTGTATCCTGTCCTGGTTCTCATATCTGCCAGTGGGCACCATGAACTGGCCCAATCTGGTCTGTACCCCAGACCTGACCACATATATACCAATTGGTACTGTAAACTGGCTTGATCTGGGATGCTCCCAGCTTTGGTTCTTGCACTCATCTGTGGGTACTGCGTTCTGACAGAGGAGTTCCCCAAGTTCCGCTATCAGATCTTTTCCCAGTGGCAGATCTTGTACACACTAGTAGATTCCAGGCCCAGACTGAGACTTGTCTACCTCCTGTCCTGGAAGGAACAGTGGCCCTGCCCAACTGGCCCACACCTATTCTGGTTGTTGCTGTTGTGTGTTATAGCCAAGCCACATCTGACCCATGCCCAGAAACAGCTCTCACATGGTTCAGTGGGAGCTGAGACCTAACCAAGCCTGTCCTATACCCACCCTGGCTCTCACAAGCATCAGTGAGTACTGGAGTCTAGCCCAGTCTGGCACACTGCAGACCCACTCTACACCCACGCTGAGGAACACTACATTCACATTCAGCGCAGATTGCCACTCCCATTCCAGCTCTTGCACTCACCAGTGGGAACCACAGCCCAGCCAGGGTGTCTCCTTAGCTCCCCAACCAGGCCTGTTTCCAGCAAGCCACAGATATTGCACATGCCAGTGGTTGCTCTGACCCAGTTCAACATAGCCCACCTCCTGTCTTGTCCTTTGCAATTGGATGCTGTAGCCTGGCCTATTGTGGTCTGCTCCCAGTCCCAGCTATCACTGGTGGATGCTGCAGCTTAGCCCTGCCCAGTTCACTCCCATCCCTGGCTCATGCAAAATGGCAGGTGTGATATCCTAGACTGGCATGGTCCACACTCCATCCTGACATCCGCATATGCCAGTGTGCTAAGGTTTGACCCTACCCTGCCTGTTTGGCCTCCACTTCCTAGAATCAACACTCACACTTGCCAACAGGTGAAATTACCTTGCCTGGCCTGACCAGCACCCAGGCCTGAATCACATACTCATCAGTGGGAACTATGGCCCACCAGGGAGTTTCCCCAAGTTCACATACCAGGTTCATTTCCAAACCCAGATCTTACACATGCCAGCAGGTGCTAGGCCCTTATCAGCATAGTCTATTCCCTCCACCCCAGCCTATGTATGAGCTGGTGGATGTTGCGGCCTAGCCCACCCCACACCTTATTCTTGGGTGTGCCTGCAGGTGCTAGCCTGGGCTAGCCTGACCTGTACCCAACTCCAGCACCCATGAGTATTGGACAGTTGCATGGTCATGCCTAGCTCAGCCTATCAGCCCCCAGCTCTTACGCAAACCAGCAGAAATTTCAGATCACACGGGTGGGTCCACATATCCCCCACAGAATCTGCCCATGGACCTGGTTCTCTTATGTGCTGGTTAGTGCCATGGCTCAGCCTAACGTGACCCATCCTCTGTTCTGACTCTCACTGGCAGGCACTAATGATCCTGCACTACCAGGCATGCCCCCAGCCATAGCTTTAGTGTGCACCAGTAAGTGATAGTCAATGGTGTTTAATGCTAACTCAGTCCCAACTCAGGTGTTCCACCTGGGCGGGCATATCAGTCTGACTTAGAAACATTCTCCAGTTCCTCCCTCTAAATTGCTTAATCTCAGCTCCCATCACTCACCTGCAAGTACAGTGGCCTTCTTGGTGGAAATCCCCCAGAAGACATTCCTCACATGCATCATACTCCCTCAATGGTTCTCCTTCACATCCCCATACCCCTTCCCAGATCATCCATAGTCCTTGTGCCTGACATGTTGACCTGTCCACCAGAGACCCAAGATCATAGCTGGGTTCCCAGATCTTGTGCTCTGGCACACATGCAGGTCTGGGACCTTTCCTCTCCACTAACCTGGGACACAAGTACATATATGAGACCCCAGGCATGGCACATGAGTGCACCACACTAGCCTGGGTCCTCCCCCTGCCACCACCACCCTTGGAACAAACACATGCATGATCTCAGACCTGCTCTGACATCTCCCAATGCAACTCCCTGGAACCCAGAGCTCTCAGAAAAGAGCAAAGCTGCTGGTGGAAATAAGCTACCAGCAGCTCTGGCTCTACAAAAGCAGGAGGTTTAGGGACAGTTTTGTGCACCAAGTGTCTTGGGTACCAGCATGGTCCTGTGCAACAAGGCCATTGGGTACAGATACTGCCTCATGAAACTTTGGCCTTTGTATGGACAGATGGCATAATGTATGAGGAACAACTGGAACAACTGGAACAACTGGAACAACTGGAATGGTCTGGAACAACTGTGGCCTTTTTGTGCATGGATGGCCTCATGTGACAGAGAACTGTGGGTGCAGGATGGCTTTGTGCAGCATTTCCCTTTCATTGCAGAGATGTCCTTGTCCGACAGGAGCCTATTGGTGCAGAGATGGCCTTGTGTGACACTGGCCTTTGCAGGTTCAGTTAATGTGACAAGAACCTATTTGTACAGGGCTGGCTTCATGTTGCAGGAACCTATATGGGCTGAGATGGCTAACAGGGGCCTTTGGGTGCAAGAATCGCCTCATGTGACAGGGACATCTGGGTGCAGAGCATTCTCATTTGCCATTGGCCTTTTTTGTAGGGATGGCTTTGTGTGACAGAGGTCTGTTTGTGCAGGATGACATCATGAGACATTGTCCTTTGAGTGAAGGATGGCCTGTGTGACAGGCCTGAATACAAGTCAGCCACAAATGAGTTGAACCTGTAATTCAAGAGATGGCCTCACAGGACCAGTCCCTGTGTTTGCAGAGACTTCTTGAAAGACAAGAGTCTGTGGTTTCAGGAATGGTCTTAGGCAACAGGGGTCCTTGGGTGCACGAATGGCTCTGTGAAACAGGGGCCTTTGTGTGCAGAAATGGCTTAATACAGGAGGGATCTGTGAGTATGGGGAAGCTTCATGCAACTTGGGTTTGTGATGCAGGATGGCCACACCGGACCAGGGATTACCTGGAAGACACAAAACTGGTTCAGTGCAACAAGTGCCTTGGGTGCATCCATGGGTTTAAGTGAGGGTGTCTTTTGTGTGTAGGGACAGCCTTGTGCTACAGGAATCTCATGAGAAAGAGAGAGACCTGTGGTTGTAGGAGGGCCTCGAGTAGCTGGGGTATCGGAGTGCAAGGATGCTCTCTTGTAACAATGGCCTGTGCATGAAGTGATGGTCTTGTGTGAAAGGAATCTGTGGATGCAGGAAATCCTTGCACATCTAAAGCTTAGGGATGCACAGATGGCTTCTCCAAACAGAGGCCTTTTGTTTCAGGCATGGCATCGGGTGAGAGGCATCTGTGCAAGACAGACCTGTACAACATTCGTTTTTGGTTGTAGGGATTATCTCAACAACTAAAGCCTTTGTGCAGGATAACATCACATTACAGGGGCCTTTCTGTTCAGGGAAGGCTTCATGTGACAGCAGCCTGTGGGTGCTGGCAGGACTTCATGCTCCTTTGGCTGTGGGTGCAGGGATGGCCTTGTTTGACATAGACCCACGTGTGCAGGAGTGCTTCATGTTAGTTGGGCTTATAATGCAGGATGCCTTCAGGACCAGTCCCTGTTTTTGCCAGCACTGCCTTGAAGACAAGCATCTGTGGTTAAGGGATGGCTAGTGTGACAGAGGACTTGGGCTGTAGGCATCTCTTCATGCAACAGTGATCTGTGGTACAGGGCAATGGATCATGGATGGCCTTTAGAGCCAGAGGCCTGTTCATGGTATCGACATGCAAAAAGCATCTGTGCGTGCAGGAGGAGCTGGGCCAACAGAAGCCATTAGGTGCATGGATGGCCTCTTGTGACAGGGACTTATGGGTGCAGGTTGCACTCATGTGACATTGGCCTCTGGCTACAGGCATGGCCTTGTGCAGCATTGGCCTTTGGCTATGGGGATGGCCTTGTACAACAGTGCCTGTGAATGAGGACAGCCTTGTGTGACATTGGCCTTTGGGTGCAGGACAGCCTCATGCAACAGGGACCTGTGGGTGCAGGACATCCTTGTGCAACATTGACCTTTAGATAAAGGGATGGCCTTCACGATTGCCCAAGATTTCCCAGCTCAGACAGCTGTCCTCCATCTATACCTAGGTAGTACTAAGTCATTCAATAGAGTAGCTTCATTCTTCCTCTAGAACAATGCATGTCCCACCTAAGGGTTAATTAAGGCTCCCCAAGTCCTGTGGTCCCAGGTGGAAGGCCACAGCTAACTGGGAAGTTTCTGTTTCAGGCCACAAGCAGGCAGTCATGTAAAAGTGCTGACCAGAATCCTTGCCAGTTAAGCTACACATTATTAAGACATCCCTTTCCGAGACTGGCAGCAATTCACAACTGTTGAGCTATCAAAACCACCTGAGCAAAACCCTCGGAGCGTGTACCACATTGGGGATCTGGGATGGGTGGGAGGCTGGGTGGGGCTTCTCCCTTTATCTCCCCCTTTACCCAAGATACAGAAAAAAAGAGTGTATGAAAATAAGTTTTACCCACTTTCCTGTAGCCCCTGAACCTTTATGCCCTAATTAACCATGTAAAGATTGCCAAAAATAAATTAATTTTTTTAAAAAAAAGACATCCCTTTCAAGTACAGCTTGGGCATCTAGGGCCCTGATCTATACTTAATTCACAGTGTTTTAACATTCCAAATTCCATTAATGCTGGTGCTCACAAAGTTTTGTATTTACTAAGGTCAACCTAATCTGGGAGCTTGCTTGTTCCTTCTTTCAGTTCTGCCTGCCTCTTCTTCAATATTTTCTCCTCTCCACCCCCACTTCTCCTTTTCTTTGTTCTCATCCTCTCCTTTTGCTACAAAGAATGTGGATGAAATACACGGATGTGTTTTTGTCACCAAACTCTAAGCACCAGACAAGTGAATTTGGCTTTCACTCTCCCTTTAACTCCCATCCCTGGGCTAATTTCTGGTAATGTGGTCCAGCTGTGGAAGACAGTGCTGTTTTCTCTCTCTTGCTTTCTTTTCCTTTCCTTGTTCATTTCTCTTCTCCCCCATCCCCACTTTTCTTTCTTCCTTTTTAATGTTTCACATCCTTAAAAAGAACCCCGACCAATGCAAAAGTTATGAAACTTCCAACGTCTCCATTAGCACCCCCACCCCTGTTCCGTCCTCACCCTTCACAGGAGCAGAGCTGGTGGTCCTCCCCTTCCCCCGTCCTCTGACTGAGGGAGCCTGTGCTGGAGGCAGCCATGTGGTGCCGTGCTCGACTCTCGGCCCCATTGCTCATCCCTCTCCAATGACCTCTCCTGTGCCAGAACGAAATGTCTCCACCCAGCTTCACTTAAAGCGCAGCCTGGAGATGCCTGCAGCCAGATGTGTGCCAAATGCCTGAGTGGCAGCCGTGGCCTGATGGAAGTTAGAGCAAGCAGGAACCTGAGCACCTGTACCGGTCAGAGGGCCTATTCTGTCTGTTCCCATGGCCACACACAAAGTGCGGGCAGTGCTGGGGATGTGGGCTGGTGTGTAGATGGCTCCACACCTAGCATGGATCCAGCACAGCAGAAAGGGTGGGCCAATGTCCTGTAGATATAGATCTGGGAGAATTCACAGGGCATGGGCCATGGTGGCTCTGGCTTCACATCCTACTTCTGCCTCAATTTGTGGCACTGAACACACTGGCAGGCACAGCAGTGCCTTCTTCACTTTGCCAATGGTGTTCAAAGCAGATCCTGTATGCACTGGCTCCCTGCTGAAGCACCAGTTCCACCAGGAGCATCTAGAAACAGAACAAGGCCAGCACCTAGGGCCTCAACTACCTGTTGTGTGGTAGCCTCCCAGGGCTCAGCCAGCTGAATGAAGAGGGCACCCTGGGCTCGGATAACCATGGAAGAGTAACACCACGTCCCATTGTTCTGCAGCAGCAGCCATGAGAGAGGAGATGGTGAAATGGATGGTGAACCTGATGGCTGATGTGCAGATATTTGGTGGTGTTAGCACAGGTATTTATCTTCCCTCCAGCAACATAGACCTGATTGTGGTTGGAAAGTGGGCGTGTCCTCGTTTGCAGCTGTTGGAGCAGTCATTTGCAGAAGCACAACATGGTAGAGACATGTTCCATCAAGGTCCTTTGCAAAAGCACAATATTGATAATTAAACTTACAGTGCATGTGGCTGAAGTTCAAGTGGATAGCAGCTTTAAGATCGATGGGCGGCAGAGGCCGTCAAGGACTACACGAAGCTTTAATTGGTTTTAGTAGTGAAACAGTTCCTGCATTGGACGGATCTGAATGCGTTTTGACAGGAGTCAGCTCGTACAGCCTCATTCCAATGGCCGTTAGCTTTCTCCAGCTGCATCCACGAATTAATGCCCAGAGACCTAATGAGAACCTGGGAATGCTTCTCGTAGAACTTTCTGAATCCTATGGAAGAAATCTTAATTACTTGAAAATTAGTGTTAGGATAAAAGAAGGAGATGCCTGTTATCATCAAGATCTTGAAAGCCATGACCGGTGGGTGCAACCAGGATGCTGTGCTAAGGAGTCCCTCCTGCTGGAAATGTTGGTAGGAACTCCTACAGCTCATGCAGGTGAAGTGTGCAATTCACCTACATCCTGCTCTGTAATTTTTCCTTGCGGGTACCTGGGGAGGGAAGGGGCAGAGAGTTTTGTGGGAACCTGACAAAAGTTTTATTTCCAGGGTTTCTGTTTTCATATGTTAGGCAAAGCAACAGTTCAAACTTAGTTCAAACAGGTTAAACTTCTGCAAAACATTAGTTACCATCATCAGGTTAAATTACGATAGTTTAAACTTAGGCTATGTCACTAGGATTAATCGAAATAGTTCAAATTCAGAATTTTGTCACAAGAATTAATTGGCTAGTCATTTACATTTCCCATATGGGCAGGAAAGTTAACAAAGGTATTCTAATCTGGGGTATAGTTTTGTTCTTGGCTAATCTATTAACTTGAGTACCGATGCATATTGGGAAAGCGTGAAAGTACCTCCAAGGTGTCACTGGGGGAAGAGTGACTCTGGGCAAGGAGGCCCTCCGCCTCCTCTTTCCTGGAGTCTCTGTTCAACAGATTCCCATGGGCCTCTGCCCTCCCAGCTAACCTGTAATTCCACAGTTCTCAGACATGTCATGTCACCACTTACCTATTTAGAAAGTACTTTAGGAAGGATCATGGGTCATTAAGGACGTGGTCGTCTACCACAGGTGGGGCAAGGCCCAGAACTGGAAGCAAGGTCACCCTCCACACAGGTGCCTGTCTGTCCAACCCCGGCTTCTCTCTTCAACTCGTCTGCACCTTTTTATGTTGTCACTCTCTGGAAACAACATTGACTAAGACATACTACCTTTTACTACATCTACTGCTTATCACTTCAGTAAACAAGCATCGACTTCTCTGATGGCCAAATTAACCACTGTCTAGCTGATGCCTCATAGCAAACCTCAGTCCATGCCTTCCAAACATCAGACCAGGTTCACCACACCTCTACTGACCCTTGCGGTGGCTGCAGTTCCGTGTAGATAAGCTACTGTCAAAGGGACTGCCTCACTGAATGTCCATCACTCATCATCCCTGGCCATCTCCTCCACTTCCTCCACCCTGTGGTCCAGCGTGCATCTGTTTTGTAAATGGCATAACAGCATGAAATTATCCATGAAAGGCTCTCCTGGCTATTTGGAAGCTCTGGGCAGCAGAGGCAGGGGGTCCCCTGTGGGCAACTGGAGACACAACAGTTCATCTGGAGGAAGAAAACACACACACACACACACACACACACGATAGCCTGCCTATGCGCCTGAGCAGACAGCGGCTCTGCTATACCCTGTACCCTATCCTGCCCAATGACCTCGGTGCCCATGGGGAACCAGAGCAGTGCCAGCAGGTGAACCTGTGTCTGGTGCACGTCTGTGTGATGGTGGTGTTGGATCCAAGAACAACTTGTGCTCACCTGTGAAGCCTTACAAGGCATGGACAGTATCTACTCTCATGTTTGGTTTGAAACTTTGGAACTGTTTTTCTGTGTAAATATTGAGAATTACAATTTGTGCAATAACTTAGATTTTTAAATATACGTTCATATTTTCACGTTATATTTAAGAAAGTGGTTTTTTTCTTTTAAAAGAAGTCAAGCTCAGGTCCTTTGCCAAGTTGCATTTTCTAAGATGGGTTCATTGTGTGAGCTGTAGTCAAATGGGCACTGTCAGAGGTTCTTGGAGGCTTCTGTTTCACTATTTTACTTTTGGTCAGACGTGAAGCTAACTGCCTGGAGGCTTCTGGAGGCTTCAGCCCCAGAGCTTGGGACAGGGTGTCCAGCTCTCATCCTGTTCTGACTGCAGTTCTAGCATTTTGACTTTATTCTTTCAACCTTGACAGAAAATCCAGCATTGAAAATGCCAGAAGTATAATTTTTTTAAGCCTTATTTATTTTTTATTGAAAAGTCAGATACAGCAATCCAGTCAACTGTAACCCCAAGAGGAACAAATGGTCATTACCCTGAAGTCCATCCGTTAAGCTGAAGACCTATACCTCAGTTTCCCCACCTGGGCACACTTACAAATCTGCAGACATTCACCCTTCCCCGGCTTCTCTGTCCATATTTCATTACTGTCAGGTCTCACCTCTCCTGGAACTCTCGAAAGCACACACATAAGAAATACAAAGCATTAACATCTTCACTGTCCTGCCCAAGCAGTGAACAGAGGGTGAGGACTACAGACATGCGGGGCCCATGCTTAGGCGCTACCCGTCCTCAGACTGTCCGTGGGAAGCCAGAGAGCAAGCAGGTACTGGGGAGTGCCAGAGCGATGAGACACACAACCAAGAGTGAGCCCCTCCCTACCATGGGCCTTTATAGGGGCTTGTGAGGGGGGTGGTTATACAACCATGCAATACTGCTCCCTCTCAGGCTCCAGGTGGTGATAGCTGAGCATCACAGCTGGGCAGAGGGGAACACCTAGGTGGTGATGGGGGAGTGGCTTCCAAGTTTGTGCCTCTGAACTAGCTGCCTACCTCACTACAGACAATTACCGTTAAGTGTTAAAAAAGTTTTTAGGGCCCGGCGGCGTGGCCTAGTGGCTAAAGTCCTCACCTTGAACACCCCGGGATCCCATATGGGCACCAGTTCTAATCCCGGCAGCTCTACTTCCCATCCAGCTCCCTGCTTGTGGCCTGGGAAAGCAGTTGAGGACGGCCCAATGCATTGGGACCCTGCACCCGCGTGGGAGACCCGGAAGAGGTTCCAGGTTCCCGGCTTCGGACCAGCGCGCATCGGCCCGTTGCGGCTCACTTGGGGAGTGAATCATCGGATGGAAGATCTTCCTCTCTGTCTCTCCTCCTCTCTGTATATCTGGCTGTAATAAAATGAATAAATCTTTAAAAAAAAAGTTTTTAGTAAAATTAAGCTTCTAATAGAAAAATTAAGCTTTCTAATAGAAAATAGTGATTTCCTTATAATTAAGATAGGATATAATGCATCTGTAATGACCAGTATTGCTAATATAGAACCCTAGACAAGATGTCTTCTCACTTTGTCTCTTACTGTGAATGCATAATCAGGTATTGGGTCGGAAGTTATCCCACCACCTTGAACAGAGGAGTTCCACATGAGATAATGCAAAGGCGAAGGAACTTTATCGCTAGCACGCTAGGGTCCAATTCTCATCCGACATAGTGGAGTCTTGACAAGGATCCCGACCATACATTTCACATAGTTCATATAGGGTTTTGGCTGCATTTCTAGGAATGGGCCATTGATTCTACAGACATTGGCAAGATTGTAATTGGTCAGTTTGTATCACCTATGGCCATTCTGGTGGCCAGTCTCTCTTGTCCGTGCCCATCCCAGTGGTCAGACTCTATCACCATGACCACTTGATGACTAGGGACCTTCCAAGTCTCCTCTGATTGGTCAACTCTGTCTAGGGTGTGTGGTGGCCCACTTTGGGGAATCTGTTGCCTCAATTCTAGGGACTGAAACTTAGCCCTAACCTGTCTGAGACCTGCTCAAGGACTGTCATGGCCTTACCTGGGTTCTCCTCACAGCAAGCGAAGCTCTCATTACAGCAGCCAGAATTAGTGGTTAGCTTAGCCATTGATCAGTCAGCATCACTCATCCTGTATTCTGATTACCATTACTTATCCAACCCTCTGCTAACTGCTATCACTTAACACTTACATATGTGCTTTAATTACCTTATTACTGTTACTTTAATACCTCATTACGATTACTTTATACCTTTAATACCTTATTACTATTACTATAATTACCTTATTACTATTACTTATCACTTAATGCTATCCCTAATGTTTTCTTCTAACACTTGCATATTTTTGCCATTAACTTGATTTTCTTTATTGCCAGACATTCATTTATTTAACTATTTCTTAATACTGCTCCCTAATACTATTCCTTGTTAATATCATCCTAGTACTATTTATCTATTGCTTAGCACACTATTTTCTTAATTCACACAGGAAATTAAACACAATAAAGAAACTGTATGCATAGTGGCCAAGTTTGAAGAACTATCAATTTATATTAATAGACCTTTTATGTATGGAGGTAATCCAATAGAAACTGAAACCAAAAACGATGAGATACGCAAGCAAGTTACTATGTACTCATAAGAAAGATAGGGAACATTAAAATACAAAATACAGACCAGGAAATTAACACCAATAAGAAATACGAGCTGAAAAAATAAATGTACACTGTATTTTCAAATATTCTTCAGTTCTGTATTTTACAAAGCCAGCCGGGCAGCGCAGAGGTGTGGGGTGTCAGCGGCCCAGAGCGTGCTGTCAGCCTCCCCGGGCCGCCACCTCGGCCCTTCCCTCCGCCATCCGTCAGCCACCCCGGGCCGCCATCTCGGCCCTTCCCTCCGCCATCCGTCAGCCACCCCGGGCCGCCATCTCGGCCCTTCCCGCCGCCATCCGTCAGCCACCCCGGGCCGTCATCTCGGCCCTTCCCTCCGCCAGGCCGTCAGCCGGCGTCACAACGAAGATGGCGGCGGCATCCGGCGAATGCCAGTCCCCGAGGCCCGCAGGCTCTGCGCCCGCCCCGGCTCCCGAGTCCTGAGGGACGGACGTCCGGGGCTGTCCTCACCCGGCGGCGGCCTGCCGAGGGCAGAGGCGGCAGGGGAGAGAAGGGACAGGCGGGAGGAGGAAAAGACGGGAAGCGCGCAGGCGCGGCCGGAGGCGAGGCGGGCGAAGTGACGCAGCCGAGCGCCGGGGAAAGGGCGGATACAAAGGAGCAAGAATCTTCTTCCGGAGTTGGCGAACTGAGCTCAGGAGAGCGGCCAGCTGGCGGACGTCTCTGAGCCGACAGCGTCCCCTGCTGCGGGGAGGCTGGAGCTGCAGAGCAGGCCGCTTCCGCGCTGAGGCAAGCCTCGCTCCCCCTCCCGCCCTCACACCGGTGCGATTCTGATTGGCCGCGCGTCCTCTAACGGTACGTGAACGGGCCAATCACGCGCGCCCAGGAAGCCCTACGGAAGCACGCGAGTGTTGTTTTCTGGTGGCGGCAAACTCTTCCCGGTTCTGCAGTGAGAGTAGCCCGAGACAGTGCAGCCGCTGCCGCCCCGAGACCTGCTCTGCCCGTGAGAGGCTCCGGGCTCTGCATCGCCTGCTGCGGTGACCGTGACCGTCCTCTGCCCAGGAGAGAAGCCCGGGACAGTGCAGCCCCTGCCGCCTGCTGTCCGTGCCCGTCCTCTGCCCGTGAGAGAGGCTCCGGGCTCTGCATCGCCTGCTGCGGTGACCGTCCTGCAGCGCAGGAGCCCTGGGGAGGACGCCCGACTCCTTAGGCGCTGGGAAGTGGTGAGTGTGAGAGCGACTCCTCGGGCCCAGGGCGGGAGGGGCAGTAGCCAGGCCTTGGTGTCCTCACCGTGAGGAGCGATTCGAAGGTCATCACGGAGACTGATACCCTGGACCCCGCGCCATTCCTTCTTCCTCACAGCTCACGAAATTCGCGCCGGCCTAGCCATGCACCAATCAGATGGAAGCCCGCATTCCACCTGAGACCCCCACCCCGAACCTCCAGCCCCTTCCCCAACCCCGCCCACTCACCCATCATCCATCCCCCTGGGTGATCCCCTGGGGCCTGCCCTCCAGCCCTCCCAGTCCCCGTCCCCACACCCTGCGGGCCCACCTGCAGAAAAGGCCCCAGGTGCTTCCTTCTGCACCCGCATGTGAGACATGGAGGAGGTTCCTGGTTCCTGGCTTCGGATCGGTGCGCACCGACCATTGTGGCTCACTTGGGGAGTGAATCATCGGACGGAGTATCTTCCTCTCTGTCTCTCCTCCTCTCTGTATATCTGACTTTGTAATAAAATAAATAAATCTTTAAGAATATATATACATTTATTTATTTTCCAGTGAAAGTTGCAAATTAGAAGAGGCAAAGATGATCCATCCAGTGCTTCACTCCCCAGGTGGCCAAAATGACCAGTGCTGGACCGAGCTGAATCCAGGAGCTTGTAGCTTCCTCCAGGTCTTCCCTGTGGGTTAGAGGTGCCACTGGCTTTCCCAGCTGGCTCACTGAGAGCTGGGTTGGGAATGAAACAGCTGATTCCATATGGGATACTGGTGTTGTAATTGATAGCTTTTCATATTATACCACAATGCTGGCTTTGGCTTTATTTTTTTATATTGATGACAATATTTTTCTTGCTTGTTATTTCTCATGCTGATTCATAGCAAGTGTTTTACATATGGGACAGTAGTCTCATTACAAATCGTGGATAAATTCTGATGCTCTATAAAGCATCAGTAAGGTAGAAGGATTGGAGTTTCACAGTTCCTTCTTGCACATTTATTTTGTGATTCTCTAGGAGTTGGTTTCAGGTATTTTTTTCATCTAGTATTAACTGAATTCTCTGTGTGTTGTTTCTTTTTCTCATAGTTTTTAACAATATTTATTATTCAGGTATTTTATTTATAAAAGTCATGGAGACAGAGTGATCTGTCATTTTCTGGTTAACCCCTTACATTCTTGCAAAATCGTGCCAAGGCCTGGCCAAAAATAGGAGGCAGGAACTCCGTGTGTGTCCAGGAGAGCAGTTGCAAAGACTCACTTGCGAAATTCCCTGATGGCTTCCAGGGAGCGCGTTAGCAGCAAGGCGCAGTTTGTTGTGGAGTCATGAGACAGACACAGCAAGTCCAGTGTAGAATCAGGGTCTTCTGAGCTTTTCTCAACCACTCCACCAGATTCCCACACCCCATTTTAATTGAGCATCTTACAGGATTCTGTTGTTTGTCATTTATTAAGGTATAAAGGATATGTGTCTCCTAAATTTTTATTTGTATAGTTTACGTAGAGTCTGCAATGCTTATTGCCTATAATCTAAACCCAATTTTAAATAACACTGTGCTATTCCTTGAGAAGCTCAGGTATGTTCTGGTCCCAATTTTTTTTCAGCTATTCTGTATATATTTCTGTCATTCCTTTTAGTTAGTGTAAATTGAAACAATGTTGTTCATTGTTGGTAATATCATTTTGAATAAAGATGTATGTATTAAATGATATGTGGGGCCTGGTGCGATAGTATAGGTTAAGGTCCTCACCTTGAATGCACTGGGATCCCATATGGGCACCGGTTCTAATCCCGGCAGCCCCACTTGCTATCCAGCTCCCTGCTTGTGGCCTAGGAATGCAGTCGAGGACGGCCCAAAGCCTTGGGACACTGCACCTGTGTGGGAGACCCAGAAGGGAGGAAGTTCTGGCTCCTGGCTTCAGATTGGCTCAGCTCCGGCTGGGAGTGAATCATCGGACAGAAGATCTTCCTCTCTGTCTCTCCTCCTCTCTGAATATCCACCTTTCAAATAAAAATAAATAAATCTTTAAAAAATCTTTAAAAAATGAATAGAGAATAGAGAAAGTGAATGTCTGTACCCTCATTTGATGCCAAACACTCATTTTGAATGACCTGACAGCTAAAATCATGTTGAACTTTTTACCTGATTAATTTCTGAATTATTTGTTTAAGAGAATGTGAGAGAAAATCGGAATTCCAATTCACTGGTTTGCTTCTTAAGTGTCCGCAACTGCCAAGTATGTCTCAGGGCTTAGGCTGGGAGCTGAGAACCCAATGCGGGTTCTCCTTGTGGGCAGCAGAAACGCAGTGCCCAAGGCCATCACTGCTTCCCTAGGTCTGCTTTAATAGGAAGCTGGAGTCAAGATCAGAACTAGGAATGCGACCCTGGTACTCTAATGTAAGCTACAAGTTTCTTACCTGCTGGGCTAAACACTCATGGTTCTGTTTTTTTTGTCATTACTGTTAACTGACATACATTAATTAAAATTTGCATACCGTACCTGTAATTTGACAGCAATATAAACATGAATGAAACAGGGTAAGACAGTGTGGGTCTGGTGGAGTGGATGCCTGTCACTGCAGAGCAGCTGATTCAGGTCCTGGCTACTCCACCCTTTCAGTCCAGCTTGCTACTACTGCATCTGAGAAGCAGCTGGTGGTGGCATAAGCGCTTGCCCATCTCCCACCCCTATACGAGACGCGAGAGGAATTGTGGGACTTGGAGTCAGTCTGACACAGCCACAGCTGTGAAAGCCATTCAGAAATAAACCAGTGAATGAAACATCTGTTTTTCTGTCCTTCTTCCTTTCAAGTGAATAGAGACATTGTAACTAAAGAATGTAACTCTTTCCACCTAAGTTCAAGGTTAGTTTTCCAACAGTGACATTTACAAAATACCAGGTTACACCATTGTAAATCAAGTACGAGATGCGTGAGGGGTTCAATGGGAAAAGCAATCCTGAGTTTTGATTGGAAGATTTTTGTGACAGGTGTTGTGAGGTCACATGTTACTTTGCTGCAAGTAATGGAAGGACTGCTTATGGTCTTACGTTCATTTTCTGATCTTGTTCCCTGCTAATGTGCTTGGAAGATAGCAGAAACTGTCCGGATTTTTTGGACACCTGCACCCCTGTGGAGGATCTGAATGGAGTTCCAGGCTCCTGGTTCGGGCCTGCGCCTTGCTGCCTCTTGTGGCCACATGGGGAGTGAACAAATGGAGGGAAGCTCTCTGGCTGGCTGGCTTTGATTCTTGCTCTAATGCTCACTTTTAATTAAATAAACAGACTGTTTTTTAAAAAATTAAAAAGGGCCTGGAGTGATAGTCTAGTGGCTAAAATCCTTGCCTTGCATGAGACATATAAATAAATATAAAGAAAAAGAAAAAAAAGCAATAGAGAATTAAAAGAGCACGAACCATATTTTATACTCTGTACATGGGAACTGTTAAATTTCTTTGAGATAGTCCACTGTTACCGTGAAGGGGTGATTTCTAATTTTTGAAAATTCTGGTCAATTTTGATCAGTGTGTCTATGAATGCTATCATAAGGTACAGTGCAGTATTTGAATGCATATACAACATAAGCGGAGTAAGCCGGGTAGCCAGGCTTTCCATTTGCCTTTACTGTTACGGCATAGCAGGGCCTTCGTTGCACTTTCTTAAGTTGGTCTTATTGTGAACTGAAATCGCCACGCACTGATGGAACACTGGATCTTCTTCCTTCTGTCACATGTCACCTCTTCCATCACCTTCCTATCCCCTGTCCTCATCCTGCTAAATGATAATATGCTAGGTTTATTTCTACATTCACCTTATTTCAGTTTCTAATACCTTTTTTTTTTTTTTTAAGATTTACTTATTTTTATTGAAAAGTCAAATTTACAGAGAGAGGGAGAGAAAGATCTTTCATCTGCTACTTCGGTATCCACGTGGCTACAACTGCCAGGCTGCGCTGATCCAGAGCCAGCAGCCAGGAGCCAGGGACTTCTTCTCTTCTGATTCTCCCAGGTGGGTGCAGGGTCCCAAGGCCTTGGGCTATCCTCAGCTGCTGGCTGAGCATACAAGCAAGTAGCTCGATGAGCAGTGGGGCAGCTGGGACATGAGCCAACACCTAAATGGGATCCACTGTGCAAGATTAGGACATCAGACCCTAGGCTACCGCACTGAACCCTATTATATCCAGTTGCATCTATTTTGCAGCAAATAATAATATTTCATTCTTTGTAATGACTGAATGCCGTCTTGGCAGTCATTAGGTTTCACTACTAATACATTCAGGAGAAACAATATCTAAAAACAAAAAGGCTTGATTAACTTCATTTCTGCTTCAGTGCCTTTGGCTTCCTTCCCTTGCCTACCTCCTTTGGGAAAATATTAAATTGCATAACAGTGAAAGGTTGGCATTCTTATTTTGTAGCATATTTTAGAGCTTCTGATTTTTCGGCATTCAGTTGTATGATGGTTATAGGATCGTTGTCTGTAGATACTTTACTGAGGCATATTTATACCTCAGTTGTGGTATATTAGGGTATATCTATAAATATTTGTAGATTTGCACAACTTACATATATGTATTACAAATTGTTGAATTTTATTGAAAGTTTTCTATAAGACTGTTTGAATGATGCTTATCTTTCATCCTACTTATGTGAAATACTATGGAAAGTTATTTCAGAAAAAGCATTAAGAAGTAATTCCACTGTGTTTTTCAATTTAAAATACAGTCAGCTGTAGGTTAAAATCTCCCAACAGCTGATTGAGTCTAGTTTTGGAATCTAAGTATTGTTGGGTGCAGAATAAATTGGGAACTCTTTTTTCCTTTCATATTTTTACATTAGTTCTAGCATCTTTGGTGTTAATTTGATAGAATTTATCAGTGAAGACATCTGCTATTGACCTTTTGTTTGGTCAGGCTTTTTTTTTTAAGATTTATATATCTTTATTGAAAAGTAAGACTTTTTTTTTTTTTAAAGATCTATTCATTTTATTACAGCCAGATATACAGAGAGGAGGAGAGACAGAGAGGAAGATCTTCCGTCCGATGATTCACTCCCCAAGTGAGCCGCAACGGGCCGATGCGCTCCGATCTGAAGCCGGGAACCTGGAACCTCTTCCAGGTCTCCCAAGCAGGTGCAGGATCCCAATGCATTGGGCCGTCCTCAGCTGCTTTCCCAGGCCCCAAGCAGGGAGCTGGATGGGAAGTGGAGCTGCCGGGATCAGAACCAGTGCCCATATGGGATCCCGGGGCTTTCAAGGTGAGGACTTTAGCCACTAGGCCACGCCGCCGGGCCCGAAAAGTAAGATTTATAGAGAGGAGGAAAAACAGAAAGATCATCTGTCCACTGATGCCCAGTGACCAGAGCTGAGCCAATTTGAAGCCAGGAGCCTGGAGCTTCTTTTGGGTCTCCACTTGGGTGTAGGGTCCCAAGTCTTTGGGCTGTCTTCAGCTGCTTTCCCAGGCCACAAGCAGGGAGCTGGATGGGAAATGGAGCAGCTGGGATTTGAACTGGTGCCCATATGGGATCCCAGTGCATTCAAGGTGAGGACTTTAGCCACTAGGCTACTGCACTGCCCCCTTCTCAGATTTTTAATGTCTGCGATTCAGTTTGGTAGGCTCCAGCATTCAACCGTTTCTAACAACTTGTGTGTTTATAATTACTGTTAGCAGTCCCTGGTGATCCATTGCATTTCTCTCAAATCTTGAAAAAAGTTGTTTATTTTTATTGGAAAGGCAGACATACAGAGAGAAGGAGATACAGAAATATATTCCATCCACTGGTTCACTCCCCAAATAGCCGCAGTGGCTGGAGCTGAGCCGATCCAAAGCCAGGAGCCAGAATCTTCTTCTAGGTGTTCCATGCAGGTTCAGGGTTCCAAGGCTTTGGGTCATCCTATACTTTATCCTATACTATGCTTTCTCAGCACACAAGCAGGGAGCTGGAAGGGAAGTGGAGCAGCCGGGATAGAACTGCATCTATATGGGATCCTGATGTGTGCAAGGAGAGGACTTCAGATACTCGGCTACCACACCAGGCCCAATGATGGAAAATTTCAGAGCGATATGATAATAGGCTTGGTTTCTCCCGAGGTCTCTTCTCTTTGGCTAACGCACAGCCTCCATCTTTTTGCACCTTCACATGGTGTTTCCTCTCTCCTGTACAACCTTTTTCAAACTGGGCTTCACAGTTTTCATATTATTTCCAATTCGAGGCTTGGCCGGGTCCAGTGCAGGAGCAAGAAATCCCACTGGGGCTCCCATGTAGGTATCAGGGGTTCAGTTGACATCATCACTGCCATTTCAGGGGTCTCATCAGGAAGCTGATCAGGAGCAGAGTGGCTGGTGTAGAAACTGGTGCTCTGTTAACAGGATGACAGCATTACAAGTGCTGGCTCAACCTGTTTTGTCTCTGTGACAACCCTGACTAAATATTTAAAGAAAGAAAAGTCTCACGAAGCTTCTCAAAATGGTGTCAAAGAGAGAGCAAATAGGGACATATTCGAAGAAAATTCAAGATTCAACAAAGGCAGGGAGACTCGGTATTATTTGAACCTGGAACTGATTTCTGTGTGCCCAGTGATGACCAGGTCAAAGGAAACCTCTAGCCTCGGCCATCACAAGTGAGAACACAGGACTCCACCTCTGCTGGCTGCCAGCAGGTGACGTCACTGCTTTTTCTGTCCTCAGTTCCCTGCGGCCAGAACCACGCTGTGGCTGAGTAGAGCGGAGCTATGGGCCGGGCCTGCAGGGGTGATGAGGCTCTGTATGAGCATGAGGACACGTGGATCCCACCTTGTCCATCTGCAGTGCCGCTGTGGGCGACTGTAGGGGAGACGCACATTTGCAGTGGCTCTGCATGGGAAGTATTAAAGGTATTAGTAGAAGTCCACAGAGGACTCGGCTTCTTTTCTTAATTTCTTTGTATGTTTTTTTTTTTTTTTTTGAATAAACATTCTTTTAAAATTTATTTGCAAGACAGCATTACAGAAAAAGACACAAAGACATAGAGGGATCTGCCTTCTGCTGGTTCACTCCCAAATGGCCTCATTAGCTGCAGGAGGGCTGGCCCTAGTTAGGAGCGTGGAGCTTCTCCTGGTCCTCCCACATGGGTAGAGGGGCCCGAGGACTTAGACCATCCTTTATGCTTTCCTAGGCCATTAGGGAGCTGGATTGTAAGTGGAGCAGCTGGGACTCGAGCCAGCACCCATGTGGGATGCCAGCACTGCAGGTGCTCAGCTACTAACTGCTGGTCCTATCGTTGTATGTTTTTGTTTTAGAGGCAAGGACAAAGCGCATGGAGAGAGAGTATAAAGAGTGCCAGATCAGGATTTGGGTACTTCTAATTAGCAGCCTCCTCCTGCTGATGTTTCTGGATAGACAGCAAAAAGCTACTTGAATTTTTTTATAAAGTCATTTATTTTTATTACAGCCAGATATACAGAGAGGAGGAGAGACAGAGAGGAAGATCTTCCGTCCGATGATTCACTCACCAAGTGAGCCGCAACAGCTGGTGCACGCCGATCCGAAGCCAAGAACCTGGAACCTCTTCCAGGTCTCCCACGAGGGTGCAGGGTCCCAAAGCTTTGGGCCATCTGGACTGCTTTCCCAGGCCGCAAGCAGGGAACTGATGGGAAGTGGAGCTGCCAGGATCAGAACCGACGCCCATATGGGATCCTGGCATGTTCAAGGGGAGTACTTTAGCTGCTAGGCCAGCGTGCCAGGCCCCCTACTTGAATTTTTAACTGTCCATATGGGAGTAAGCATGGATGGAATTCCTCATTTCTATCTTTGGCTTGGCTTAGCTTGGCTCTTGTAAGTGTGTGTGGAGCATGAACCAGTAGATGTAAGTTGTTTTTGCATTTTAAATTAATGAAATAATTGTTAATAGTTGGAAGCTATGTCTTAAATCTAAGAATCCAACATAGCTGAAGCTGTCTACTTGAACTTGGTATTTCAGTGATGTTCCTCGTGGACTTGTGCAGTCAGCTATAATTGAATCTGGCATGAGGGTTGCATCTCAGCCAGGCACTCTGGGTTGTGTTTATGCAAAACAGAAACTGAATCACTATGGCAACAGTTTTTAGAAGTTAAAAGTGTTTGAAAATTGATGGTGGTGATGATCAGAGTTTTAAAAAATGAGTTAAATTTGCAAATTTTCTGGTGAGTTCTACTTATATCGTTTTTGACATTATAAAAGGATGCGGTGAATTATTTCAAAAATTTCAAGTGATAGGTTATATTTTAATATCTCTAACTCCAATCAGCATTAAATGTGATTTCCTGTATAGGCTATGTTGCGTATTTATATTTTGATGTGAGTATAAATGTAACAGTAAGGGAAGGTCACACATAAATTACATGAATTACAATGATTGTTTCAGAGCTAAGAGCTTTTGGAGAAAGGCGACATTAATGTGCATGTGTTTTTAAGAATGGGATTATAAAATGAATTAATTTTTTGAAGGTACATGACAATATTTTTAGTAGTAATGAATCAAGAAGACTAACCTTTGGGCCTGGCACTGTGGTACAGTGTGTTAGATCGCTACTGGTCATACTGCATAGAATATTGCAGTGCCAGATTGATTCATGGCTGCTCCTTATTCAGATTCCTGCTAATGTGCTTGGCAAGGCAGTGGAATTTGGCCCAGAGATTTGGATCCTTGCCCTCCATGTGGATGAAGAGAGAATTCATTGCTACCGCTTTCTGGTCCATTGATCTTGTCTCTGCTTCTGTACCAGTACCAGGCTGTATTGATTCCACTGCACTGTAGTCTGTCTTGATCTGGAATTGTGATTCCAGCTTCATTTTGTTATTCTGGATAGCTTTGACTATTTGTGCTCTTCTCTGATTCCAGATGGATTTTTTTATGATCTTTTCTAGCTCTGAGAAGAATGTTTTCAGGATTTTGATTCATATCACCCTCAATTTGTATATTACTTTCAGTAGTATGGATTGTTAATTTTTTTTAGATTTATTTATTTAATAAATATTTTTTATTTTTCTAATTTTTACATGGTTGACTAGGTCACAGAGGGTCAAGGTCTTTAGGAAAGTTGGTAAGACCATTGTTTCCACATTATTTTTTCTGTGTCTGTGGTAAGGGGGGAATTAAAGGGAGAAGCCCCCCCAGTCTCCCACCCATTACAGGTCCCTGATGTGGGGTCCTGTCCAAGTGGTTTTGATAGTTCACCAGTTCTGAATTGCTGCCAATCTCGCCATTCCAAGCACAATGAAATCTCTCCAGAATGCACTGGCTTACATAGCTCGCCTTAGAGTTTCTGTCTGCTCAGATTTTCACTGCCGACACATGGCTGGGATAGCAGATCATTCATTTCTAAGCTCCGTTGCGGTACTAGGTGTCCTGTGCAGCCTCCAGTGGACTGCCCTAACCTCCCTGTGCACCTGGGTATGCTGTCTACTGCAGAGGCTCAGCTTTGATGCATGCACTCCATGCTCACACCATGGAACATGCACTTCTCTTCTTGGTTGGGATTCTGGGATCAGCAATTCAGTTGAGGGAATTCCCAAAGAAACTTCATCCTAGGTGTTCCCAGACCAGATTCTTGGTGTACATGCCAGTACAGGGTTTGGCACAGTCTGTTGCCCCAATCAGCTTATGCAAATGCTGGTGGTTGCAATTGCTGGGTCAGTTCTGTTTCCAGCCCTGTCTTCCACGTGAACCAATGGGTGTTGCAGGCCAGAACGATTCTGCCCAGCACACACTCGGCCCTCACATAAACCAGTGGGAGCTGCAGCCTAGTTGGAGCGACCCATAATAACACCCACCAAGCCTGCCCATTGCTCTGTATCCCAGGCTTGCCCATAGGTAAAACTGACTTGTCCAGTCTGTCCCGCATCCCATTCAGCTCTCCAACATGTCAATGGGCATTGAAACCTAGTTCAACCCAGCCCACATACATGCTGGCAGGTGCTGTTCTGTCTAGCTACCGCTGCCCCTGTCTTGGTTTTCATGCTCTCCAGTGGGAGTAATAACCCCAGAGGGAGGTGCCCTTTATTTCCCTACTGCACCACTCCTATTCCTGGATCATGCACTTTCCAGGTGGTACTGCAGTTGAGCTTCATAGAGTTTGCCCCCACTGCCAGCCTCTGCCAGCTGATGCTGTGGCAAAGGCCAGCCAACCCTCACCCACTCTGATTTATGCTTGCCCCAATAGGAACAGTCACCCCAGCCTGGCTTTTCCCTGATCTAGCTCACACGAGGCCCACAGGTGTTGTAGCCCATCCTGGTCTGGTCTGTGGCATTCCAACTCACACTCTCCAGTGGGAGTGGCTGTCCTGGAGTGGAGCCCTCCACATTGCCCCTCCTGGCTTTGCCTCCTCCCCACTTGGTTCTCATGTGTACTGGATGGGTGCTGCAGTCCATTCTGTCTAGCACATCCTAACCTCGGCATTTGCCAGTGGTGTTGTAGACTGGCCCGCCTGGCCCAGCCCAGCAGTCACCCAATCCCAGCTGTAATGTGTACTGGTATATGTTACAACTGGACCTGGCTCGACCCACACTCTGTTCTGGTGCCCAGATTTGCCAGCAGGTGATGTGAACTGGTTCAGCCTGGTCTGCCCCTGACCTACGCCAAATGTATGTCGGTGGGTACTATTACCTGGCCTGGCCTGGGCTGCCCCTATTGTGGTGATTGTGCTCACCTGCAGGGACTGAGTCCTGACAGGAGTTTCCCAAGCTTCTCCATCAGAACTCCCCCCAACGCCAGATCTTGCACATAGTGGTGAGTCCATGGGCCAGCCCTACTTAGTCCACCTCCTGACCTGGCAGGAACAGTGGCCTTTCTTGACTGGCCTTCAACCAATTCTGATTCTTAGGTTAGATGTTTCAGCCCAGCCAAAGGTCATCCATGACCAGACACAGCTCATGAATGGCTCAGTAGAGGCAGAGACCTAGCCTAGTCTTTCCTACCCCTACCCTGGTTCTCATGAGCACCAGATGGTGCTGGAGTCTAGCCTGGCTCAGTGCACCCCAGACCCAGTTCACACTTGTTCTATTGGACACTGCAGCCATCTTCAGATCAGAATGCAGCTCCCACTTGGGTCCCCATACTCACCAGTGGGAGCCACAACCCAGCCAGTGTGTCGGCTTAGCTCCCAACCAGGCTTGTTCCCAGCCATAGATCATGTGTGTGCTGGTGATTGCTCAGACCCAGCTTGGCACAGCCCCTCACCTGTCTTGTCCTTTTCCTTAGATGCTGTGGCCTAGCATTCCTGATTCATGCAGACCAGTAGTGTAAGAGCCTAGCTTGGCATGACCTGTGCTCCATCCTGATTTCTGTTCTTGCTTGTGAACTAAGGTTTGCTTGGCCCTGCCTAGTCTGCCCCCTTCTATAACCAACCCACACGTTAGCCATCTGTTGGAGTTACTTTTACCCATCTTTCTTGACCCCCAGGCCTGGGGCTGTGATCATCAGTGAGAGTTGTGAACCACTAGGGGAGTTTCCCAAGTTCCCTCACTTGACTCATTCCCACCAGATCTCATACATGGCAGTGGGTGTTAGGCCAGTGCCCGGCATAGTCTGCCCTTCCATCTTGGTCTTGCATGAGCTGGTTAACATTGCAGCCCGACCCACCCCACATCCTGTATTAGGATGCACATCTGGGTGCTGCTACATTGGCCTGCTCAGTCTGTTGTTGGATCCTTTACCTGTGAGTGATTGCAAGTTCCATGGTCACACCTAGCTCAGTCCATCACCACCCCGACTCTTGAGCTAACCTGTGCGACTAGTATTTCCACAGGGTTTGGCTTACACATTCCCCACAGAATCTACCCTTGGACCTGGTTCTCTTGTGTGCTGGTTAGTGTCATGGCCCTGCCAAATGTGACCCGTCCCCTGATCCAACATTCTGTCGGGTACTAGGATCTAGTCCTACTAGACATGCCCCCAACCTTAGCTTTCACGTGGACTGGCGTGTGTTGGTCAGCATTGTTCAGTGATAGCAAGTCCTACACAGGACTCACAGTAGGCTGGTGTATCAATCTGACCCATACAGATTGTCTGATCTTTTCCCTCTATACCACCAGGTCTCAGTACCCTTGTTACTCTGCTGCTGGGAGTCCATTGGGAGTAATTTCTCACCCAGACACGCAGTGGCCTTATGGACGTAACTGGGCAGCAATTCCACACCCCCAAGGCCGCAGAGCTCGCTGCTGGGCAGCTGGCAGGTGGGGCCTGGAGCGAAATGGCACACTGGCTGTGCAGGCCCGGCTCACCACATGGTCAAGGTGGCTGGAGCTAGGGTCCCAAGCATGGAGTCCAACCCGGCCTGGGTGCTCCCAGCAGCCGAAGTTCTCTCTACCCAGATCCCAAGGTCATACTCCTCAACATTTATTTCTTTTTTCTTGGAAAGCCTGATATACAGAGAAGAGGAGAGACAGAAAGGAAGATCTGTCCGATAATTCAATCCCCAAGTAGCCGCAATGGCCACAACTGAGTTTATCTGAAACCATATGGGATCCTGGCATGTACAAGACAAGGACTTGAGCCATAGTCTGCTATACCTGGCCCAGTACTGTGGAGATCTTCATGATCTTGATCTTGCAGGTCAAGGAAAAGATACATTTCTCCATCTTGTAATGTCTTCCTCTATTTCTTCTTTAAATGTTTTGTAATTTTCATTGTAGAAATGTTCCACATCTTTCGTTAGGGTAATCAATTCCAATGTATTCAAGGTTCCTCTCCACTATTTTAAAGGGGACTGTACTTGCAAGTTCACTCTCAGCCATGGGTTTTGTATATACTAGGGTAACTCGTTTATGTTCATTAATATTGTATCCTGTTGGCCCCGGCATGGTGGCCTAGTAGCTAAAGTCCTTGCCTTGAACGCAGCGGGATCCCATATGGGCGCTGGTTCTAATCCCTATGGCCCACTTCCCATCCAGCTCCCTGCCTGTGGCCTGGGAAAGCAGTCGAGGATGGCCCAAAGCCTTTGGGACTTGCATCTGAGTGGAAGACCCAAAAGAGGCTCCAGGCTCCTGGTTGCGGCTCACTTGGGGAGTGAAACATCGGATGGAAGATCTTCCTCTCTGTATATCCAGCTTTCCAGTAATAATAAAATCTTTAAAAAAATATTGTATCCTGTTACCATGCCAGATTCTCTCATGAGCTTCAATACTCTTTTTTTTTTTTTAAGATTTATTTATTTTTATTACAAAGTCAGATATACAGAGAGGAGGAGAGACAGAGAGGAAGATCTTCTGCCCGATGATTCACTCCCCGAGTGAGCAGCAACTGCTGGTGCTGCGCCGATCTGATGCCGGGAACCAGGAACCTCTTCCAGGTCTCCCACTTGGGTGCGCCCATATGGGATCCCAGGGTGTTCAAGGCGAGGACGTTAGCTGCTAGGCCACGCCGCCGGGCCCGAGCTTCAATACTCTTTATAGGCTTATATCTCTGCTTGTATAGACTGCTATCATTGTGTTCACTGATATTTTTTTTTGTTTGTTTCCTGTTTGAATTCCTTTGTTTTTCTTGCCTAATAGCTCCGGCCGGGATTTCTAATGCTATATGGAATAGAAGTAATGAAAATGGCCATCCTAGTCTAGATCCGTATCTTAGCAGAAAAGCTTTCAGCCTTTCTCCATGTAGTGTGATGCTGACATTGGGCTTTCGTTTATTGTTTTGATTGTGTTGTAGAATGTTCTTTTCAGGCAGTGTCTTGCTTACGGCTTTAGGATGAAGTTATGTTGGATTTTATCAGATGCCTTCTCTGCATTGATTGAGATGGCAATATGGTCTTCACTCTTCAATTTCTTGATGTGGTGAGTTGTTATAAATCAGAACACAGAGTTTTCAGCCTTTCTAGGGGAAAAAAAATGAGTTTTGTTCTGGAGCAAGGTGGCAACTATCTTACAGGATAGTGCACCAAGGGGGAGGCAAAACAGTTTTCCTAGTCAAAGTGAATATACAGTCATGCTACGTAAACAACACCAGAGTCCTCACTGGTTGCTAGCTGTTAGTTCTGTTGCAACAACATCTCAAGCAAAGTGAAAGTTACGGAAGTCAGCAGACAATTACATTTTATAAACTGGGCCTGGCGTGGTAACCTAGTGGCTAAAGTCCTTGCCCTGTATATGCTGAGACCCCATATGTGTTCCAGTTATAATCCTGGTGGCTCCACTTCCCATCCAGCTCCCTGCTTGTGGCCTGGGAAAGCAGTTGAGGATGGTCCAAAGTCTTGGGACCTTGTCACCCTTGTGGGAGATTTGGAGGAAGCTCCTGGCTCCTGGCTTCAAATTGGCTCAGCTCCGGCCATTGTGACCACTTAGTGAATCACTGGATGGGAGATCTTTCCTCTGTCTAGAGCCTCACCTGAACTGGCACCTTTACAGAGTTCATGGTTGGTCCTGTTGTTGTTATCTTCTAGCTGATCATTTGAAGCATAATATGTTGAACCACCCTGTGATGTGCGCAGTTAACTTGAATGTGGAGAAACTTTTGACTACATAAAGATAGCAAAAACATACAAAAAAAAGTATAAATGATTAAAATAATCCTCTTCCTCAATACTTATTGTTATTAAGAGACCAAGAGTTGAAACATCCTCATTTATATCTTTCAATAACTGATTGCCAGATATGAGACTTAATTAGGTTTGAAAGGCTGTCATAATAGTAGATTGAAGCTCCTTTATTTCAGATAACACATTACCATGATCAGTCAAATGTCTTTTAATCCTTTCTCAGTCAAATTGTGTGCTGCTGCAAACCACAGGAGTCATGCGTACAGTAGAATAATTCCAGTTACATCTTAGGGATAGTTGCTGGTTAATGAATTTTATTTGGTCTCCCAGCCTAACAGTTGATTTCAAACTGGCTGTCTCAGCATATAATTGACTATCAGTTTGTCTCTGGGTAAACCCATAAATCTTCTGAATCTTTTCACCATTTTTGCACAAAACATAACAATCTGAGCTCCCTGATGCAAGACCACTCCAGCCACAGATGTGGCAACAGTGATTACAATGACCCGCAGTATGGCTGCTGTAAACCGAGTAGCCTATTTTTTAAGCTGTTGAATCAAGGTATGAAGAACGAACCCAGATGCTGACTCTTCCCATTCTCTTTCTAGTCTAACAAGTATCCTCAACCCCACTTGAGCCCTGAGAAAGTATACAGACGCCCAGGGGGAAATTCACAGTATTATTTGTCAGTAAACATGTATACAAAGAACAATTTATGCATGACAGAGAATCCAGATTGATTCCAATGTACAGACCCCACCATGAACACAAAGGGTAGTCTAACACAAGCTTGAGTATAAACAGTTAAAATTTTTGTAAATGACACTGACAGGTTTCCAGTTTGGTTGCAGACAGTCCCTATCCAAGTCTCCATGGGTTCCAGAGCATTGACTAATTTCCAAATGTGGTCCTGACTAGAGTATCCAGGAATATAAGGGAAAGGACCAGCCATGCCACCTCCATGCCAAACAATGGAATCAGATGAACTAACATAAATCTCAATGGTTTCATTAATCTGAGTCAATCACAATAAACTTCCATTGGACTGGCTATGGGCAGAGCCCACAGGGCTTTGATCAATGACGTTTTCATAGGAAATATTAAATGTCTTCCTTATTTCTGGTCCCACACAAGATACCCAAAATAGCCATGATACAATGGAATCAGAAACTGGCGTGTGACAGTCATGCCTGATAGCCCTGCGTATTAACTATAGACTCAAGAAAAGCTACCCCAGATAACAAAAAACAATTGTTTCCCTATGACCTTGTTGATTTCATTTTTTAGTACAGTAAGTTAAGCTCTTTGCTCTGGGTACAATCAGTGAGAATGTGACCCTATGCAAATGGGAGTCCCTTCTGACCCCAACTCGTAGTTCTGTGTAACTGCATCCCTTCTTTATTAGAGGTCCCTTGTCATCAAAAGGCTCAGGAACCCAAGTCAAATCAGTGACATATACCAGAACAGAGCTGTTTAGCGGGGGATGAGGAGTGTAGGTCCAGTAAGTATGATTACTACCCCAGCTCACAGCTAAAGCAGAGGGCAGAGTGGTGATGACAACCATGGCTACAAACATTGTCTCTGGAGACAGACATTTCGGGTAGCTTCACGTGAGAGCTTCTGAAGTTGACCCCATGTGAGCAGTTTGGCAGTTGTCACTGTGATAAATGGCGCCTTGGCTGTCAGCTACATCCTTTGAAACTCCTGTTTCTTAAGGAAGATCCTTTTTCTTCAGGGACAGGGATGTTTCCATGGGAACTGCTGCCCTTCTGAAGCCAGATGAGCAACAGAGAAACCTGCAGTTATTGAGAGGCTCGATCAGGAAATCCTGTGGCTATAAGAGCATAGCCTCTGCCCCGGGACAGTAGTGTCCCAGTCAGTGGGTTGTCTTGCCAAGGCAGTGATCTATAAGGCTATATTAGAGAATATTTGTTAACAGGAGTATTAAAGTCTTCTTGAGTGAAATTTTTAAAATTTAGTGTTAAAAATGCTAGGCATAGGGTGTTTCTGGGGGTATTTTAAGTTATTTTTTACCAGCCTTTTTTAGTATGTGATGTGATGTGTACATTCAATAATAGTTTGTTCTTGAAGGTTATAAAGAATGCTTGTAATGCATAGTATGGGTTACTCTAAAATGGTTTGAGATTTTTGTTTAGTATATGTAGATTTGTTTGTATTAATAGTTGAGGGAATTTTTACGATCGGAAAATAGGTGAAAAGGAAAGATTTAATAGATAAAAGTGTATTTCTAACTCATCGGTTGTGTCTAGAGGAATTTACAGATGCTGTGAGGTAACGGCCCTGAGGAGATAATTGATACCTGTTCTTTTATACGTGTTCAGGCATTACAACAGAAAGCATTATTCATTGTTTCTATAGGGTAGGGAGATCCTGAGAGGCCTTTGTTTAGAGGTTTAAGAGAGCATAGAGGAAAAATGAAGAAAAAGTCTGAGTCACAAGGTTATTTATTCTAAGGAACAATATTAAATGAAAACTGTTAAACAACAGTTTTAGCAAACATTTACCCAAAGATTTGATGTTTGCTATAAATTTAAGAGTATAAGTTAATGATTAAACTGAATTGTACATTATGGACGCTAGTCAGAAAATAACATGAGTAACTTGTTAGATTGGCAAACTTGAGCATAAATGTATTAATGACTTAAAATATTTTAAAAACAGTTTTTATTAAACATTTAAATTATATGAACCAGAGATAATTTGTGTTGACTTTGTGATTTTTTTTTTAGGGAAGGACAATAAATTAATTTTAGCATCAGTTTAGGATCTTTAGATTTATGGTGGTTTTTAGTAACATGAATTTATTAATTTTTTCAAGATGGCTTACAAATATAGCTAGAGTCAGATTTTAAGCAGTTGTGGCTGGAACCATACAACTCATTAATGAATGACACAGCTCTTCTCTTAACTTTGTCCAATTTATACTTAACTGTATCAGAATGACTTAGGAAACATATATAACATCTGTTCTTCAAACAAATTTTTTTGTGTTATAGAAAACTCCAAAAATTGGTTCACAATAGGTGAAAGGTATAATTTTTTTGAAAGGCATAATATTTTTTGACCAGCAAGCACAGACCATAATGTGTGTTAACAATTTAAAATATTTCTAAAAATAACTGACTGGAAAAGAGTAACACAAAACTGAAATTTCTTATGAAGCCAGTTTTAATTGAATCTCAAGGAGTCTAGAGACCAAGTAGTGTTACTGTAAAGCAACCCCCTTTTTTGTTTTGTAAAATACACGGTAGAGGACTGTAAGAATAGAGTTGGATTAGCGGTTGTTCTCTCCACCACACCTGTAGAGTTCAGCACCGCCCCAACTCCAGTGCTTCACAGTAGAGGCAAGGGAAGCCTGAAGAGGTGAGGACCCTTCCTTGCATTGCCTGAACAACCTTTTTTCCCTTTTTTCTTTTTTGGTAGAGAATTATTGTTTTCTTTTACAAAGTATAAATTTTTTTTTAAGATTTATTTTCTTTTCATTACCAAGTCAGATAAACAGAGAGGAGGAGAGACAGAGAGGAAGATCTTCCGTCCGATGATTCACCCCCCAAGTGAGCCGCAACGGGCCGGTGCTGCGCCAATCTGAAGCCGGGAACCAGGAACCTTTCTGGGTATCCCATGCAGGTGCAGAATCCCAAGGCTTTGGGCCGTCCTCCACTGCTTTCCCAGGCCACAAGCAGGGAGCTGGATGGGAAGCAAGGCTGTCGGGATTAGAACCTGCAACTGTATGGGATCCTGGCGCATTTAAGGTGAGAATTTTAGCCACTAGGCCATCATGCCAGACTCAGAGATAAATATTTTCTGAATATAAACTTAATACCTAGCCTCTTGTACTGCATGAACAATGTTTGTGCATAATTAAATATAACACTGAAAGCATTCTTTAAAAAGATGAAATATTTATATCAAGGATAAACTGGTAAGAGTTAAAATCTAATCAACTCTTTAACTGCTTCAATGTATGAGATGTTAGTTAATATAATAAGATGCAAAATGGTTACAAACATGGAAATGTGTTCTTGATGAGGAAGACTGTAAAAGAAAAATTTATGTGATATAATTGATTATAGTATTTTACCATTTACAACATTTTCTAAACATTGATCATTGATACATGTGATAGAAGTCTGATCCTCTGTTAAAGGCCTCAGGGTCTCCTACATGGGTGCAGGATCCCAAAGCATTGGGCTGTCCTCAACTGCCTTCCCAGGCCACAAGCAGGGAGCTGGATGGGAAGTGGAGCTGCCAGGATTAGAACCAGTGCCCATATGGGATCCTGGCATGTTCAAGGGGAGTACTTTAGCTGCTAGACTTCCGTGCCGGGCCCAAAATGCATGTTATTGTAACATCTTTTAAATGGCTAAAGGGCTTTTACCCAATTAATAATAAAATATTCTACCTAGCTCCAGTAAACTCTAGCTCTGTTGAATTGTCTCAAAATATGAGACAGGTGAATGTACTACGCCTTATATCCAAGTGCTTTTTATATAAAAGTAATCTTTGTGTTTTGTGCCTTTCATTAGGTTTTTTTTACAGTTTATTATTATATCCTTTTATGATACAGTTCCATATTATGTTATCCCCTTCCAATTCCCCCCCACCCACCTAGTTCCTCTATATCATTACTAACATATAGTTCTTCATACACAGTCATATGTCCATCATTGTGGGCATGGACAATGGCAGAGAGTCTTAATTGTTTTTAGCTTATCTCCTATCCCAGTGAGTGCATGATGGGTGGGGAAGAGACAAAGGTAAGAGATGGGGAAGGAGAGTGCAGTGAGGGACAGACCAAGGAAGCAGTGAGTGAGAGCAGAAGAATGGGAAGGTATAGAGGTGGGTATTGGGAGTGCCGGGCCGCAGGCTTGGCAGATGGAGATGTACGTGGACAGTGGGGATAAGTACCACGGCATTGGTGGATAGAGCTGTCAGGTACCGTGTCATAAAGGACAGAGGATTGGCAGAGGTGTTCAAGACCTAGGAGTGGCAGGTATTTAAGGTGGCACATCTGTCTTCGTGGCCACTGTTCCAATCAGTCCTTACAATAAAGTAATGAATAGATAGAAATGTTTCCAAAGGTATAGAATATCTAAAAGCATTGCTTATTGAACAGAGTGAATGATGATTCTTTACAAGCAGCCGGTTTATCCTGTAGGCACAAGGACAACTGACTTTAATGATGTGGTTTAAATGAGATTTTTATAATGGGTAAATGCAAGGATGAACGTGGGTCCCAGTCATGTGAGGTGTTCAAACTGTAGATAACTTACAGTGCCATGAGCAAGACCTGAGATACATAAAAGCAGGCATAGCCAGAGGCACATAGGGCTGGATACAGTAGGAGACAGAAAAGACTTGTTAGTACAAGTTTCTGAAACACAAGAATACAGAGCGTGCCAGAAACACTGCACAGTCGATGGGGCCCTGTGTTCATTTATAGTGAGTTCATTTATTGCCTCAGGTGTTTGAGTATACTGAAAATCAGCTATTGTGGCAATCCATTAACAGCTACCCAGGAATGGGACAAGGCCACCCAGTGTCCTCCAAAGATCCGTCTCATCTACTTTCTTCCATTCCTCAAGCTCCCCACTCTAATTGGTAGTCCTCATGGACATGCATCCCTCTCGTATGTAAATGTCACCAAGAATAAGATTTACTTGTCATCTGTAATACACTGTTCTTGCCCAGGAAAATTGATTGTCTTTGTTTCTCTAGCCGCTGTGTCTGGTTCCGGTCTTGATGTTTCTTCCACAATACAAAATAATAAGGAAACTTGGGAAGCAAAACCAATTCTTAACTCCCTCTATCCACCTTTTCTTCCAGGTGTATCCCAGAAACCCACTGCATGCTTCCAAATCTAGAGAATAGAAACACACGTTCAGTAAGTTATATGTTTATGTCTCAGCTTGTTTTACGTTGTGTTGTAGGAGCTTTATGATGCTTTTCTTAAACTGAAACAAAGAAGTAAATGTGAGAGAAAGAAGGTAAGATTGTCAGAACTAGACATTGGAGCAGTTAAATCTGATTCAAACTTTCCCAGTTTTTTGATTATATAACTAAGACGTATTCATTGTGTGATTCAAACTGGAACTAAGAATGTATTAATTATATTGGGATATCAAGTTTGAAATGGTAAGAGTTTCCAAATATAAAAATAGTTATCAAGTTTTCAGTTTTGCTTTTTTGGAATTGCTGAAATGGTGCCTCGTAGCATTTGGAGGTTTTTATTTATTTTAACAACTGATTTAAGACGTGTCTGCTATTTGCTGATTGATTTTTCCCAATGGTCAGGATTGGACCATGTCAAAGAGAAGAACCAGGAGGTCCAGATGTGTCTCCTAGATGAATCTCTCACCCCAGTGCTTGAGCCATCTTTGCTGTTTCCACTGCACATTAGCTTAAAGCTAGATTGGAAATGGGGAAGGTGTTAGCTTAACTTGATGCGCCACAATGCCATTTCCTTTTGCAGGGTGTTTTTCTTTCTATCTTTTTTTCTTTCTTTCAGATTTATTAGTTTGAAAAACAGAGCTACTAAGAAAGAGAGAGAGATGGACAGAGATCTTTGGTCTGCTGGTTCACTCGTCAAATAACCAGAATGTCCAGAGATGAGCAAGTCTTAAATCATGGGCCAGGAGTTTTGTCCAGGTCTCCAACTTGGTTATAGGAGCCCAAGTATTTAAGCCATCCTCCAATTCCTTTCTTAGCCTGGTATCAGGGAGTTGGGCCAGGATAGAAATCAATGTCCCTGTGGTATGTCAGTTTCTTTATCTGCTAAAGCAAAGGACTGACTCCTGCTGAGTATGCTTTGGTTTTTATTGAAAATGCAGAGTTGCGGAGAAAAGATGAAAGAGACTGAGTGAGCTAGAGATCTCATAGGTAGTTCTTAAAAATTTGCCATTAGGGAAATGTAAGTTGAAATCACAATGAAATATCACCCCTACCCTGTCCAAATGATTATTGTTACTTGGAAGAAAGGGTAACAAATGCAGGTGAATATGTGGAGAATGAGACCTTTTATACAATATTGATGGGGTTATAAATTAATTCAGTCACTGTGTAAAACTTCTGAAATGGTTATGCTGTATGATTGAGCCATCTACCAGTTGTATGCCCTGAAAGTATGAACACATTGTATGAAAGAGATCTCTGTAGCCATCTTGTTCACTGTAGCAGTGTTCATAATACAGAGTATGTGGAATGATGTGAGGTGTCCATCATTAGATGAAGGAATAAAGAAAATGTGCATATCTACAATAGACTATTATTCAGCTATGAAAACAGAATTCAATGGATTACATGAGAATGAGTGTAACTAGAAGGTAAGGGGTTAAGTAAAATATGGTAGTTACAGGTCACATATACTAAAATTGGAACGATATGGAGAAGATTAGCATGGCCGCTGCGCAAGGATGACACGCAAATTTGAGAAGCGTTCCATATTTTAAAAAATAAATAAATAAATGTCACTTACTCTATTATTACATAGAGAAGCTTGAAGAATCAAAAGCAACAAAAACAAAAGGAAGAAACACTTGTGTTTATCAGTATTGGTGCAAATGCAGTCTTCTCAAACACATGGTGAAGCATGATATTAAAATAAATAAGTAAATAAATAAGCAGCTAGACAGCAAAAGAGATAACTGGTTAATTTTAAGGGGCTTCCCAAGCACAGAAGCACGTTGTTTTCTAACAGCATGGCGTTTGCCTTGTATGTATATTTTCTGTACAATTGGCAGCCTATGACTGGCTGAGACTTAGCTACTTGTTACAAGAAGGCAGTTCTGAATGAGGTTGTAATTTGTTTCCCTATGAAGTTTGAAGTTCACTGTAATTAAAATTTTAGCTTAATTTAAGTGTTTTTTTCATAAAAGGTAAAACAAATGGAAAGCATAAAGGATTTTAATATATGTATGCTCCAAAGTAAAAAAAAAATCACATATGTATTTAAATCCAGAATAAGCTGTAGGAACTATTCACTCATTTTCTCAATATTCTATCCAGTATTAAGCATGTGTCTTTCTTATCTAACGTGTTCTTTAGCATGTTATGTTCATATTTATATCTACAGATTACACAGTGAACTCATAGTTATTAGAAGGAATTCCATTATAACTTCAGAATCGCAAATACAGTGTAGGGCAAGATGTTTTTGTTTTTACTTTATGTTGCCATATAGATTGTAAATTAGTCTGTGTCTTTAGAAGATGCAAATTAAATATGCAAAGAATAGTTGTCCTACCTAAGCTGGAGTTTTAGTAATATCCCTCAGAAGACTGAACGTGACACATCCATGGATACAGATTCTGTTCTCAATGTATGCTTTTCAACAGAGAACAGACTCACTTCCTAATCCTATGCCTTAAGTGAGTGATCCATAAAACTTTCCCCTTCTTTATAGTGGAGAAATTGGCAGAGAAGCCCCCAATATACCAATCTGATAAGAAGAAAATCTACAGAAAGAGAGCATGGGGCAACATGCCAGTTGGAAAACACTCAGCTTACTATTACAGGCACTGAGTTTGTATTTTTGCTCACTGTTTTTTTTTTTTTTTTTTTTTTTATAATCTATTTTATTGTGTTGTTGTTGACAATCTTTACATCGTTAATTACAGTTAAAGAAAGAAGAAAAAAAAAAGGTTCAGGGGGATAGGGAAGTGGGTAATACTATTATGTCCATATTGTTTCCATCTTGTATCTCAGGTAAAGGGGGGTATTGAGGGAGAAGCCCCACCTGGATTCCCGCCCACCCCGAGTCCCGGATGTGGGGCATGCTCTGAGATATGTGCTCGAGTGGTGTTAATAGTTCTCCAGTTATGAATCGCTGCCAGTTTCGCTCGATGAGGTCGTCCACTGATTGATATGGTCCATCATAAAGTCGATGTTTGCCCCATTTTTCGCTGCCAACATATAGCTGTGATGAATGATTGATCTGCTCTGTCTTCTGTATGTTCTAGCAAGCACAGGGCCCGGCACAGTCCATCACCCCGATCAGCTGGTGGTTTCAATTGCTGGGTTGGTTCTGTTTTCAGTCCCAAGTTGCACTGGAACCAATGGGTGTTGCAGTCCAGTCTGGTTCTGCCCAGCACGTACTCGGCCCTCACACTAACCAGTGGGAGCTGCAGCCTAGTTGGGGCAACCCACGATAACCCACACCAGGCCCACCCCCTACCCTGGTTTGCCAGTATGTGTAGCAGTAGACCAGTCTGTCCCCCATCCCATTTGGCTCTGGCACTTGTCAATGGGTATTAAAGCTTAGTTCTGTCTAACCAACTCAACCATCCAGCCCTCACGGGTGTTGTTGAGTGCCTCTCTATCTAGCCATCCCAGCGCCCATCCTAGTTTTCATGCCCTCCCACGGGACTAGTGACCCAAGAAGGGGGAACCCACTTATTCCCTCCCAGGTCTCTCTGTCCCGGTTTATGCACTCTTTAGGTGGTTCTGTGATTTGGCTTGACAGAATTAGTTCCCAGTGCCAGCTTCTGCGGCTAAGCCCAAACATCCCTCACCCACTCTAATTTATGCTTGCACCAGCAGGAATAATCAGCCCAGCCTGGCTTTTCCCTGATCTAATCCACATGCAGCGCACAGGTGTTGTAGCCTTGCATAGTCTAGTCTGTCTCTATCCCAGCCCACGCTCTCAGGTGGGAGTAGCTGTCCAGCGAGGGGACCAGCCCCTAAATCCCCCCGCCAGTTTTGCCCCTCCCTTCCTTCCTGGATCTCACGTGTGCTGGTTGGGTGCTGCAATCAAATCCAGTACAGGCAACCACGCCCTGGCATCCCATAATGTGTACTGGTTTTGTCGCGACCAAACCCGGCTAATCCCACAGTCTGATCTGGTGATCAGATTTGCCAGTGGGTGATATGGACCGATTGAGTCTGGTCTGCTCCTGACCCATGCTGAATGTGTGCCAGTGGGAAACTTTCCATGGCCTATTCTGGACTGTTTCCTATCATGCTTCTTGCGCTTACCTGCAGGGACTGTGTCCTGCCAGAGGAGTTGCCCAGGCTCCTCCATCAGAACCCCTCCCAATGGCAGGTTTTGCGCATGCCAGGGGGTCCTTGAGCCAACCCAACTCAGTTCACCTCCTGTCCTAGCAGGAACAGTGGCTTTTCTTGGCTGGCTTTCACCCCATTCTGGTTCTTGTTGTTGGATGTTTCAGCCCAGCCATGGCTCGTCCATACCCACATACAGCTCATATATGGCTCAGTAGGGGGTTGAGACTCAGCCTAGTCAGTCCCACATCTACCCTCTGGTTCTCCATGACACCAGATGATGTTGGGGTCTGAACTGGCCCGGTGCATCCAATCCCAGCCCACACTAGTGCCTCGGGTGACTGCAACTGTTTCCTAGATAGAACGCAGCTCCAATTCTAGCACATACGCCCCTTGGTGGGAACCTCAACCTAGTTAGGGTGTCCCGTTACCTCCCCGATTGGGCTTGTTCCTAGCTGTAAATCATGCACCTGCCCGTGGTTGCTCTGAGGACCAGTAGGTGCAAGTGCCTAGCTTGGTATGAACTGTGTTCCATGCTGGTTTCTGGTTTTGCTTGTAAACAAAGGTTTGCTCAGTCCTGCCCAGTACATTACGTTCCATTACCAATTTACACATTTTGGAGCTACTATGCCCTGCTTGTCCGACCCCCAGATCTGGACGGCGTGTTCACCAGCGAGAGCTATGACTCGCCAGGGGAGCTTCCCAAGTACCTCCACTTGATCCACTCCCAAACCCAGTTCACATACATGCCATTGGTTTTTAGGCCAGTGCCCGGTGTACTCTGGCCTCCCATTTGGCCTTGTATGAGCTAGTGAATGTTGCAGCCCGGCCCACCCCACACCCTATTCAGGATGCACATTTGGGTGCTGCTGCCTTGCCCAGTCCAGTCTATGGCGGATCCCTTTACCTGTGATTGATGGCAGGCTCCTTGGTCACACCTAGCTTAGTCCATAACCACCTAAAATTTAGGTTTACCAGTGGGGCCAAACTTTCTACAGGGTGTGGAACACACATCCTGCACAGAGTCCACCCCAGGATAAGGTTCTAGAGTGCTAGTTAAAATTATGGCCCTGCCTAATGTGACCAGTCTCCTGAACCAACATCATGTCAGGCAAAAAAATATCCTGCTAGACAATCCGGGGCTTATCTTTTGCATTATAGGTGTTCAAAGCTCAGCATTATTGAGTGATTAGACGTTCTCCAAAAGAAGAGTTACTGGTGTTGGGAATCTTTAGGATTGACTCAGAACCCAGAAACAGTGGGGTCACCCTAGAGCTATCTAAGCAGCAATTCGGACATCCATTACCCCAGAGCTTCCCGGCCGGGCGGCCCTGGATGAGGCCGAGGACTCGTTCACTGCCTTGCGGCAGTGTCTTTGGCGTGAGCCCCCAGCATTGGGTCCGAACCGGCAGGGGCACCCCCCCACAGCCGCCACACTGTGAGGAGCGGCAGTTGCCCCCGAATCCCAAGGCCCGAACCCTTTGCTCAGTGTTAAAATGCTTATTTATTTTAATTTAATTGAAAAGCAGAGGGGCAATAACAGGGACAAACTAAGAGTGCTGTCTTCTACTTGCATGTTTATTCTAACGATGCCTTCAGCATTTAATCAAAATCAGAGTCATTAGAGGAAAGAATCTGCTACAGAATAATAAGGGATAGTCTGTTGTAGTTTGGGAATTGCAAAAGTAATGCAGAATGAGTATTTTCATTTTGCCTTTACTCTATAATGCCATATAGATTATTAATCAAGCTGCATCCCTAGAAGTTGCAAATCAAACCTACATAGAAGAATGTACTGTCAGTCTCTCTATTTGATGATCCAGAACTGAGCAGACATGTGCTATTGCAGGTGTTGCTGTCATTTGAAGATGTGGCTGTGGACTTGTCCCTGGAGGAATGGCAGAACATGGACAGTGCCCAGAGGACCCTGTACAGGGATGTGATGCTTGAGACCTATAGCAATCTGCTGTCCGTGGGTGAGTGAAATCTGTCATGCCCAAGCAGAATACTTTCTTTATACTTGACAAATTAGAGTTTATACAGTTTAGTACCTAGTAGGACTAATGTTTGAGGCTTTAACGAATCTTAATATCTACTCTTCAGATGATGATTCATATTAGCCATTTTGTGACACAGATTCTAGATCCAATCTTTTCTTCTTTAAGCTCCAAGATAGTGATTTCACAAAGTGTCTATTATTCCCAATTAACAGGGTACTACATAAAAAAACCTGATGTGATCTTCAACTTGGAGCAAGAATCACTACCATGGACTGTGGAAAAATCTGTAAACCAGCAGCTTCCAGGTAGGGCAGTACATACTGGGAAGGCAAGTTGATACGTGTATCAGTAAATATTCACTGGAATTCATGCTGATCTTTTTTTTTTTCTTAATTTAATTGTATTTTTGTTGACAATCTTTACATCGTTAATTACGGTTAAAAAAAAAGGTTCAGGGGGTATAGGGAAGTGGATAATACTATTATGTCCATATTGTTTCCATCATGTATCTGAGGTAAAGGGGGATATTGAGGGAGAAGCCCCACCCGGTTTCCTGCCCACCCCAAGTCCCGGATGTGGGGCATGCTCTGAGATATTTGCTCAAGTGGTTTTAATAGTTCTCCAGTTATGAATCACTGCCATTTTCGCTCGATGAGGTCGTCCACTGATTGATATGGTCCATCATAAAGTCTCCGTTTACCCCATATTTCGCTGCCAACATATAGCTGAGATGAATGATTGACCTGCTCTGTCTTCTGTCTTTTCTTGGTTAGAATTCTGAGTCCAGCAGTTCGATTAGGGAGATCTCCAAAGATACTTTGAGGTATTCCCAGACCAGATTCTTGTATGTTCTAGCAAGCAAAGGGCCCGGCACAATCCATCACCATGATCAGCTGGTGGTTTCTATTGCTGGGTTGGTTCTGTTTTCAGTCCTGACTTCCACTGGAACCAATGGGTGTTGCAGTCCAGCCTGGTCCTGCCCAGCACATACTCGGCCTTTACATCAACCACTGAGAGCTGCAGCCTAGTCGGGGCGACCCACAACCCCCACCAGGCCCACCCCCTACCCTGGTTTGCCAGTATGTGTAGCAGACTAGTCCAGTCTTTCCCACATCCCATTTGGCTCTTGTACTTGTCAGTGGGTACTAAAGCTTAGTTCCATCTACCCAACTCAAGTATCCAGACCTCACGGATGTTGTTGAGTGCCTCTCTGTCTAGCCACCCCAGCCCCTGTCCTAGTTTTCATGCCCTCCCGCGGGAGTAGTGACCCAAGAGGGGGGAACCCACTATTTCCCTGCCAGGTCTCTCTCAGTCCTGGTCTATGCACTCTTCAGGTGGTTCTGTGATTTGACTTGACAGAATTAGTCCCCAGTGCCAGGTTCTGCCAGTTGATGCTGCGGCTAAGCCCAAACATCCCTCACCCACTCGAATTTATGCTTGCACCAGCAGGAATAATCCACCCAGCCTGGCTTTTCCCTGGTCTAATCCACATGCAGCGCACAGGTGTTGCAGCCCTGCTTAGTCTGGTCTGTCCCCATCCCAGCCCAAGCTCTCCAGTGGGAGTAGCTGTCCAGCGAGGGGACCAACCCCTTAGTCCCCCTGTCAGCTCTGCCCCTCCCTTCCTGGATCTTGCACGTGCTGGTTGGGTGCTGCAATCAAATCCAGTACAGTCAACCTAACCCTGGCATTCCATAATGTGCACTGGTTTCGTTGCGACCAATCCCGGCCCGACCCACACTCTGTTCTGGTGATCAGATTTGCCAGTGGATGACATGAACCGATTCAGCCTGGTCTGCCCCCAACCCATGCCAAATGTATGCCAGTGGGAAACTTTCCATGGCCTATTCTGGGCTGTTTCCTATCATGCTTCTTGCGCTTACCTGCAGGGACTGTGTCCTGCCAGAGGAGTTGCCCAGGCTCCTCCATCAGAACCCCTCCCAATGCCAGATTTTGTGCATACCAGGGGGTCCTTGAGCCAACCCTACTCTGTTCACCTCCTGTCCTAGCAGGAACAGTGGCTTTTCTTGGCTGGCTTTCACCGCATTCTGGTTCTTGTTGTTGGATGTTTCAGCCCAGCCATGGCTCGTCCATACCCACATACAGCTCACATATGGCTCAGTAGGGGGTTGAGACCCAGCCTAGTCAGTCCCACATCTACCCTGGTTCTCCATAACACCAGATGATGTTGGGGTCTGAACTGGCCCGGTGCATCCAATCCCAGCCCACACTAGTGCCAAGGGAGATTGCAACTGTTTCCTAGATAAAACGCAACCCCCATTCCAGCACATGCGCCCCTTGGTGGGAACCTCAACCCAGTTAGGGTGTCCCCTTACCTCCCCAATTGGGCCTGCTCCTAGCCGTAAATCACGCACCTGCCTGTGGTTGCTCTGAGGACCAGTAGGTACAAGAGCCTGGCTCGGTATGACCTGTGCTCCATGCTGATTTCTAGTTTTGCTTGTAGGCTAAGGTTTGCTCAGTCCTGCCCAGTACATTACGTTCCATTACCAGTTTACACGTTTTTGAGCTGCTATGCCCTGCTTGTCCGACCCCTAGATCTTGACCACATGTTCACCAGCAAGAGCTATGACTCACCAGGGTAGTTTCCCAAGTTCCTCCTCTTGATCCACCCCCAGACCCCGTTTACATGCATGCCATTGGGTTTTCGGCCAGTGCTCGGCGTACTCTGGCCTCCCATTTGACCTTGTATGAGATGGTGAATGTTGCAGCCCGGCCCACCCCACACCCTATTCAGGATGCACATTTGGGTGCTGCTGCCTTGCCCAGTCCAGTCTGTTGCAGGTCCCTTTACGTGATTAATGGCAGGCTCCTTGGTCACACCTAGCTTAGTCCATAACCACCCAAACTTTTAGGTTTACCAGTGGGGCTAAACTTTCTACAGGGTGTGGCCCACACATCCTGCACAGAATCCACCCAAGGATTAGGTTCTAGAGTGCTAGTTAATATTATGGCCCTGCCTAATGTGACCAGTCTCCTGAACCATCATCATCTCAGGCAAAACAATATCCTGCTAGACAAGCCTGAGCCTTATCTTTCGCATGATAGGTGTTCACAGATAGGTGTTAAGTGATTAGTAGTTCTTCAAAGGAAGAGTTACTGGCATTTGGAATCTTTAGGATTGACTCAGATCCCAGAAACAGTGGGGTCAGCCTGGAGCTACATAAGCAGCGATTCAGACAACCAATACCCCAGAGCTCTCTGACCGGGCGGCCAGCAGGCCTAGCCTGGTGCCAAATGGCGCACTGGCCACCCGGGGACAGCTCAGTACGTGCACATGGTGGCTGGGATCGGAATCTGAACAAGACGCTCCCTCCTGCTGCCCCCAGCAGCTTCCCGGCTGCTTAAGTTTAAACCCACAGGCCCAAGGTTGCGCCCCACCCCAATCCCGTCCACCGCCCAATGAGGGCAGTGGGTTGCCCCTGGACCCACCCAGGCCCAGAGACTGCTCCCCCTCAGTGTACTCACCCCGAAAGGAAGCAGCCCCTGAATCCAGGTGGGCCCAGGCCCAGCTCACCATGAGCACATGGTGGCTGGGATCGGGATCCGAGCAAGACGCTCCCTCCTGCAGCCCCCGTGCTGATCCTTTTTTAAATGTTTCTTCCAAAATCAGCTTATGTCATGCATGAGACAAAGGCACTCTGAAATCTCCATGTGTGCAGTTCTATTCTAACAATGCCTTCAAATGTTAAAATTTATCAACCTGAAACCAAAAATGTAGAACTAAATATTGATCTTTTACGTGGTCCCAGCAAGACAAAACAAACTGGAACTGTTATGGGATGTTATGGGATGTTAGTTTGTATTTCTGTACGATATTGTCTATCCTACCCCCATCAACTTAAAATACAAAATTCCAAGTAATTGAAAATGGAAAAAGAAACCCTATTTATTGTATTAATGTATTAACTTAAAAAGTGTAATGATCATAAATGCGTGCATTTTATGAATATCAAAATCTGCTATATCTAGAATGGTAAGAAATGCAATTGTTTTACTTCAGCATTTGAAAAGACATACTTAGATGTGATTCACGGATGCTCTTTTTCCTCATTTCAGATCCTTACACAAAGAATGAGTTGCTTGGAACCAATCAGGAAAATCAAGAAACCACTTTCAGGCAAGTTGTAATCACAAAAGTTGTATAACTTCAAAAAGAGTTGCATTGCCAAAGATGATTAATTTAAGCTCTGACCATGATTGAAATATGCTATGAAAAGGAAATTGTATAAAAACGAAACTAGAAATATAATTTCTTTTTTTATTTTTATTATGTGCAGAGTTCCCAGGTGAATGTAGAAAGCAGAGGGAGTGGAAAAGAACCACCTGGGAGAGAGAGGAGATGGGGTACCTGTTGAGTGGAAAGAAGGAAATACACCAACATTTTTCAGAAGGGTCTTGGGTTTTCTAAGTGTTCCATGACTCCTCCTTGTCTGAGCAGGAACCTGTGTAGTTTCAAATGTACCACTCCTGTTCTATGGCTGTTCAGGTCTCAGATTTTGGAAGCCACATCGGTGATAGAATCGAGACAGGAGACAAAATGAAGCAACTGGTCTTTTCTCAGTTCATCTCAAGAGTGTAGAGGGGGTCATCAAAGTTCCACATGAATCATTTCAAATGATCAAACCCAAGCAGAATACTTGTGGGGTGCCATGAGTCAGCCCTCCTTCACTAAGGATAAACCAACATGAAACATGAGAAAGGAGCCTGGCACTTGGGCGCCATACCACGTGGTCAGCATTCAGAATCCACCTTGAGAGTTTCCAGTCATGCAAAAAAGTAGCCTCTGACAGGGACTGGCAGTCCTCTACCAGGTTTCTTCCAAACACGCACCCAGAGCCTTACTCCCAAAGGGAAATTGAGACGATAGGAAAAGAATAGGTAGTTGGGGATTAGAGACTCTTAATTACTACACAGCTATGATTCCTATTTTCATCCCCCTAAAAAAAAGCATCCCCTTTGCAGTTTCAGCCAGAGTTAGGTGGTGGACAGTGGATGGGGTGGAGGGATCCATGTGTATGCAGAGCCATGGGGTATCAAGAGTCATTTTCAAGGTTCAGTCCCACTTGAGGGAAAGCATACCAACACGGTAAATTCTCTACTGAGCCCAGCCACATGACTGGCATAAGAAGCCTTTTTCATGCCCTGTGTTGGGCACCAGAGAAAATGTTACCAGGACATCTCAGTGGCTCCTTGCTCAGTTTAGTATAGGAACAGTAACTGGGACTCAGTTGCTTACGGAAGGTTTGCTTCTGAAGTGATCAGGTGAACTTAGAAAGAAGAGGGGAGGTGGAAAGTGTGTCCCAGGAAAGATCTCAAAGATGTGGTACCTTTTGAAAAGAGAGAAAAGGACAGCATTTCTTATTTCAAAATGTGTTTTTTTCCTAGGAAGCCTGATGAAATGTCTCTTGGGAAAAGGCATGTCTCTAATGTACCTGAGAACAAATTCCAATGTGGGGAAAATCTCAGTCAGCATGACAAGGCATACACTTGTAAGCCGTCTTTTGAACACAATGGGAAACAAAAGCCTTTCAGCAGGAAGATGTTCGTTACGTGTGAGAAAATTTGTATCAAAGACCCATGTAATGACCCTATCATTGTAGGAGAAACCAATCAGGTTGACAAGAAAATGTTCCATAGCATTCCTTATTTTGGCAAGCATCAGCAAACACACTCAGGAAAGAAACTCCATGAACTTTTCAAATTCACTAGAAATAAGGCGCTTCCCACCAAGGAGAAACGATATGAATGTAATGAACTTGTAAAATCCTCTTGCGCTCAATCTGGTCTCCTAACACATCAGAGAATTCATACAGGGGGGAAACCTTATAAGTGCAGTGAGTGTGGAAAAGCCTTTTGCAAGCCATCACTTCTCATTAGACATCAGCGAATCCACACAGGAGAAAAACCTTATGGATGTAATGAGTGTGGAAAAGCGTTTTACACACAGTCAACTCTTGGTAGACATCAGAGAATCCACACAGGGCAAAAAGCTTATAAATGTAGTGAGTGTGGGAAAGCTTTTATTGTAAAGCAATGCCTAATTGCACATCAGAGAATCCACACGGGGGAAAAAACCTTATGAATGTAGTGAGTGTGGAAAAGCTTTTCGTGTACGGTCAAACCTAATCGTACATCACACAATTCACACAGGAAAAAAACCTTATAAATGTAGTGAGTGTGGGAAAGCCTTTTGCTGGCCATCACTTCTCATTAGACATCAGAGAATCCACACAGGGGAAAGTCTTTATGAATGTAGTGAGTGTGGAAAAGGTTTTTATTACAAGTCACAACTAATCAGACATCACAGAATTCACACAGGAGAAAAACCTTATAAATGTAGTGAATGTGGGAAAGCCTTTTGCTTGCGATCAGTTCTCATTAGCCATCAGAGAATCCACACAGTAGAAAACCCTTATAAGTGTAGTGATTGTGGAAAAGCTTTTTGTCACAAGCCATCCCTAATTCTGCATCAGAGAATCCACACACGGGAAAATCCTTATCAATGTAGTGAGTGTGGAAAAGGTTTTTGTTTCAAGTCACACCTAATCGTACATCAGAGAAGCCACACAGGGGAAAAACCTTATGAATGTAGTGAGTGTGGAAAAGCTTTTCATCAAAAGTCATACCTAATAATAACACATCAGAGAATTCACAGAGGGGACAAACCTTATAAGTGTAGTGATTGTGGAAAGCTGTTTTGTTATAAGCGATCCCTATTTCAGCATCGGAGTATTCACACAGGGGAAAGACCTCATAAATGTTGTGAGTGTGGAAAAGGTTTTTGTTTGAAGTCACAGCTAATCGTACATCAGCGAAGCCACACAGGGGAAAAACCTTATGATTGTAATGAATGTGGGAAAGCTTTTTGTCGCAAGACATACCTACTTCAGCATCAGAAAATCCACACAGGGGTAAAAGCTTATGAATGTAATGAGTGTGGAAAAGGCTTTTACCACCATTCAGGGCTCATTAGTCATCAGAGAATTCATACAGGGGAAAAACCTTATAAATGTAATGAATGTGGAAAAGCTTTTGGTTGGAAGTCACACCTAATTGATCATCAGAGAATCCACACAGGGGAAAAACCTTATAAATGTAATGAGTGTGGAAAAGCTTTTTGTCAGAAGTCACACCTAATTGCACATCAGAGAATCCACACAGGGGAAAAAGCTTACAAATGTTGTGCGTGTGGGAAAGCTTTTACTCGGAAGGGATCCCTAATTACACATCAGAGAATCCACACGAGAAAAACCTTAGGAATGTAGTGAGTGTGGAAAAGTCTTTTGCCATAAAAAAGACCTAATGAATCATCATAAGAATCCACACAAGAGAAAAACTTTTTCAATATGACAAGTATGGGAAATCGTTTGGCTAGCAGTTATTACATAAGCTAAGTGACATGCCTGATTAAGTGTTGAAAAACTCATACACCAAAACATTGATTTCACTAGAAAGCAAAAACTGACATGTGGTTACAGTTCAGTAACATATCCACAGGACAGAACAAAAATATTACATTGACTGAAATCAGTTTTCTGAAGTCAAAGCTCTGCAGATTCCATGAAGATAGGAAAAACAAAGGTATGTAAACAGAAAAGCTAGCTACTATAAAGCTGCTGTCACAGTCTAAAACAAGCATTAGTAAGATTACAGATAGGACACAATGTAAAATTGCAGTGGGATAAGAAAAAACACTTTGAAAGTCTCAACAATTGCCAAATAATAAACATGAGGAGTGTCATTTCAGAACAAGGCTATGTGTTGCTAAAAGATTTGAGATGGAATCTGTACTTGATCTCATTTTGTTGTAAATAAGTTCTGCTTTTACATTTTGATTTTGAAAAAATATATTATGCATATAACGCTTGTTTTGAATTCCATATAGCTTTTATGCAGTTATCTACTATAGCATTTTTTACAGTTTTAATTTGCCAATATTCTATTACAGACTAATATGGGACTCACAAAAATCAACTGATGTATATGGCAATTCTAATACTAATCACCCAGTTTTGAAGGATGGATATTTTGTTCAGAGGCAGGAGTGATTCATTTGTGACATCTTGCAAACTGGATCACTTTTGGCCCTTGTCTAATCATTTTATACATTTAGAGGCATGTGCAAGAGGCACAAGTATTGTTTGGCATCAGATTTTGGGATGTGGTAATGGCCACTGGAGTTTAAATATCAGCTGCCACAACTACTGTCACATTCACGCTGATTTCATGCACCATGGCTTCGCACAGCAATTTTCTTGCAAATGGACTTCAACCTGTGCCTAAACTCTTTCAACTATGAGAATGAACATCAGATCCAGCCCTGTGGCATATTAGGGTAAGCTTCTGGTTACCCTACTGTGATAACCTAGGGCGCCAACTGGTTCCTCTCCTACCTGATTCACTTCTGATCTATCTCCTGGCTTCTGGCTTCACACCAGCTCAACTACTGTTGCAATCATTTGGGATTTGAATCAATGGAATACAGATGCATCTCTGCTTCTGTCTCTATTATTATTCCATGTTCAAATGAACTAAAAATGTTATTTTAAGCATGGGCATCATGACTGATGTTGAGGTATGTCAAATATTTAGTATTAAGCTCATTGGCATGGCCCCATCTGTGACAGCAGTGACTACTTCTGTTACTTAATATTTAGAGACATGACCCTATCAAGTTTCATAATGCTGAGCATCAAGTACGAGAGAGGCATCTTTTTCTGTAGAATGTCTCATGTAACATATTATCAATGCCTTAAATTTCAGAATGATTTCCACCAGCATTCTCATGTGAGCCCCTAGCTGTGATCCATCTGATATTGATATTGACCAGATCCTGGTCAAGGTCCTCCCTAGGAACACACCTCAGAAAGACTATTTTGCATTGAGATTTATTTAATGTTTTGCAGTTCCCCTTTTCAAACATTCCCAGTCCCTTTGACAGCATTCTAATGTCCTTGGGTTCTTATTGCCTCCTAGGAAGGTGAAATAGGGGAGATGAAGGGATTTGTGAGTTTTGAGATAAAATAGTATTTACGTATTCAGGTTATAGATCCTGCTTTAGTAACCATGGGTTGGAACAAGTTTCAAAATAATGGATCCACTTTTTACATCTTTCCACCCCATGTATGAGCAACAGGTACTTACTCCAAATCTCCCTATTTTGTCTTTTTTTCATGTGCAATTTTTGTTATCTAATTTGTTCCAAACTTTTTCTGCTGCTTCACTCCCCAAGTGGCTACATTATCTGGCCATGGTTGAGCCAATCAAAAGCCCAGAGCCAGGAGCTTCTTTTGGGTCTCCTGTGAGGGTACAGGGTCCCAAAACCTTACGCCATCCTTGGCTGCTTTTGCAGGCCACAAGCAGGGACTGATAGGGAAGTGGGGCAGGAGGGATACAAACTGGCACCCATATGGGATCCCAGTATGAAAGTCAAGAACTTTAGTCACTTGACTACTGTGTAGGACCCATAAAATAAAAACATTTCCCTGTTTGTTCACTTAATTCCTCCAAACATCAAATTTTTAAAAAACATTTACAAATAAAGCTCAATATTTTTATGTTTTCATCTTAATTTGGGCATGTTGCGTTATTTTTAATTTTTTATTTGAAAGATTAACAGTATGTGCAGAGAGATCCTCCATTAATCAATTCACTCTCCAAATGGCTGCCATGGCCATCGCTGATTCAGTTGAAAACAACAGCCACCTCCAGCTTTCCCATGTATGTGCTGCGGCCTAAATTTTACAACCATCTGCTTCTTTCCAAGGTTATAAGTAGTGAATTAAAAATGTTGTATATGGTGGGCCCCAGGAAGGGGTGTCCTGCTCGGATCCCGACTCCAGCCACCATGTGCACGTGGTGAGCTGTCCCCGGGCCTGCTTGGAATTGGGGACTCTGCCTGCTGGCCGCCCAGCCACAGACCTCTGGGGTATTGGTTGTCTGATTCACTGCTTAGGTAGCTCCAGGTTGATCCCACTGTTTCTGGGATCTTAGTCAATCCTAAACATTCCCAATGGTGGTAACTCTTCATTTGAAGAAATTGGTAACGGAACGGAATATACTGGGCAGGACTGAGCAAACCTTAGCCTACAAGCAAAACTAGAAACATCGAGCACAGGTCATGCCGAGTCATGCTCTTGCACCTACTGGTCTACTTGAATCAAGGACACTAAGCCACAGTGTCTAAGGCAGAGGCCAGGACAAGTGAGGGACTGAGACAAGCTGAGTCAGAGCAACCACTGGCGCATGATCTACGGCTAGGAGCAGGCCCAGCTGGGGAGCTAAGGGGACCCTCACTGGGTTGAGGTTCCCACCAAGGGGCACGTGTGCTGGAATGGGGGCTGTGTTCTCACTAGGAAACAGTTGCAATCTTCCTTGGCACTAGTGTGGGCTGGGATTGGATGCACCGGACCAGGCTAGGCCCCCAACGTGATCTAGTGTTAAGGAGAACCAGGGTAGATGTGGGACTGACTAGGCTGGGTCTCAACCCCCTACTGAGCCATGTGTGAGCTGTATGTGGGTATGGACGAGCCATGGCTGGGCTGAAATATCCAATAACAAGAACCAGAATGCGGTGAAAGCCAGCCAAGAAAAGCCACTGTTCCTGCTAGGACAGGAGGTGAACTGCGTAGGGTTGGCTCAAGGACCCCCTGGTATGCACAAAATCTGGCATTGGGAGGGGTTCTGATGGAGGAGCCTGGGCAACTCCTCTGGCAGGACACAGTCCCTGCAGGTAAGCGCAAGAAGCATGATAGGAAACAGCCCAGAATAGGCCATGGAAAGTTTCCCATTGGCACACATTTGGCATGGGTTGGGGACAGACCAGGCTGAATCGGTCTGCACCAGCTTCATTGTACCTGGATTGTTGCTGATGATATGTTGGAGCTTCTAATTGATCGAGGTGACGCTCTGCTGGCTCTGCCTTCAAACCTGAGAGGGCCTCCCTAAGAGGCCGTTGAACTTGACTGGACAAGTGGGATGCTGGACTTTGTATGGTGTGAGCTTTTAATTAGGGAATCTCAACGGAACTTGAGCTGTGATTTTGCATCAAGGTAAAGGAACTCACCATGGGGGAAGGGTTTGGGGTGAAGGGGGGAGAATCCCAGTACCTATGAAATTGTGTCATGTAATACAATGTAATTAATGAATAAATGAGTAGGAAAAAATTCTCAGGCCAAACTAACTGGTATGCTATAGGTGGAACTTACTTAGGGGCCCCAGCATTACAATTTAGGTCTACCATTTCCAGAGTTGTGTTTTGGTGCAATGTGATGCTGTCTGGCATGGACCCATAAGGTCCCTGAATTGCCATCTTCCAGACCAGTGCTTCTGCATGGTGCAGTGACAGCCTAGTACTATTGAGGCCCCGGCCTGGCCCCTTCCAGCCTACAAATTTAAATAATCAGTATATGGTCAGCCTAGGACCTCAACTCAAGCATTAAGCCTGCCTGCTCCCAGACTGGTGCTTTGGTGTGCCATGAGTTTGGCCTGCCTAAGTCCCGGCAACAGGCTTTTGCTACCCACTCTCATCATTTTGGGAAACTGTGTACACCACCTCCCTATTACTTGTCAGGCTTTTTGATATACTCACTGGCAGATTGTTGCCTCAGTACAGGTCCAGCCATTTTCTAGAATGCCATCATTAAGCCCCTGGCTGGCAGCTCTCAGACTGACATGGTATCATACCACAAGCACAGCCTGCCTAGAACACAAGAGTCAGATCCCCGGCTGACCACTCTGGTGAAAATATATTATTAAGCCTGTTAAGTACACATGCTTACTTTGGACAGAGGATCTACATACTTAGACACTTGCAATAGAGCATTTACAGAGAGAAATACCATGCATCCACTGGTTCACTCCTCAGTGGCTGCAGTGACCAGAGCTGAGCCAATCTGAAGCCTGAAACAAGGAGCTTCCTCTGGCTCTCTTACGTGGATGCAAGTTTCCAAGACTTTGGACTGTCCTCGACTGCTTTCCCAGGCCACAGGTAGGGACCTGGTTGGGAAGTGAAGTAGCCAGGATAGGGTCCTGTGTCCATATGGCATCCCAGAGCATGCAAGATGAGAACTTTAGTCACTAGGTTATCATGTTGAACTGGAGAGGAAGATTTTTACTGAGAGGAAAGTTAGAAAAAAGAAAGGTCTTCTAGCTGCTGGGTCATTCCCCAAATGGTTACAATTTCCAGAGTTGGGTTGTTATGAAACTGAGAGCCAGGAGCTTCTTCCAGGCCTCCAACATGAGTACCAGGACCTAAGGCTGTGGGCCCTCCTGCCCTATTTTCCAGGACATAAGCAGGGAACTGGATCAGTAGTGGAGCAACTGCTCAAGCCAGCACCTGTATGGGATTCTAGCACTCTCAAGAAGAGGTTTAGTCTGGAATACTACCATGCAAGCGCCTCCACAGGCTTTTTTCAAGACCTCTTTTAGCAGAGTAAGGGTTCACTGAATTCTTTTACTTCTGTTCCTGTGTATCCGTTAGTCTAACTCTAGCTAAGTTCTCTCATCTGTTAGTACTATGGCAGGCACTAGTGCCTGAGGAGATGTGTCCCTGAGCAGCAGGAAAGCTAGTGATGCTGAATTAACTCTGGGCCCAGACTACCTGGATCTCGTTTCTGGAATGTTTGCCAAACTCAAAACTGAGCTCTTCTTTTCAGAGATGCTCCTGCACTTAATGCTTCATAGCAAATGCTATTTCAAAAAAAAAAAAAAAACTTTGGGGAAGTGTTTTTCTTTAATATACTTTAGAGGCAGAGTGACAGGGAGAAAAATCTCCAATTTTCTCTTTTCACTAATTCTCTAAATACTTACAACAGCCAGGGCCAGTGCAAAGTCAGGAAGCATGGGCTCAGCCCTGGCGCCCCAGGTGGGTGAGAGAAGCTCAGTACTGTTTTCTTCTCAAGTTCTTGTGTGGGTTAGGTAACACCTGTGCTTATTCTTGCATAATAGGAGCTGAGGCTGAGAAAAGAGTGATTTGCTCCTAGATCCTACACAAGAAAGGAGGCTGAGTCACAAAGGCAATCTAATTCTTGGATGTTATGCCTTGTTCCTCAGCTTACCTCCCTGGCCAGTTGGTTACAGGGGGTGATTTTATTAAATCCAAGTAGCTCCTGTTACCCACCATTAATCCCATGCTCATTTCTTCCATCGGTTCCTTAAGCTCTGACGTCTGCAGTAATGTCTACGATATTATCTGGTATGGAACTAAGTCTTCATTGGCTGATGGATGGATGAGGGATGGATGCCTTTTAGTTTTAGTCACAATGTGTGTCTTCCTGAGGATGAGTGAGGGCCCTTGGAAAAGGAAACCTTTGTGGAACTGGAAGCTATCTGTATTTGAACTCCATACCTTATTCTGAACGCTCATGTCCTTCCAATCAATCAGATATTTCTTCCCAGCTCAGTTCAATATCTTTTCTGCCTTCATGGGGGTTTTATTCCCCTGAACACTAAGGCTTCTAAAATACTTGGGATGGCATTGTACTTAGATTTGGTTGAATCTTGTTGATAAGTATTGGGTCCCTACTGTTTTCCCAATATCATGTTGGTATTGTGTAGCACAGAGGATAGTGGTTGTTCAATTGGGCCCTAAGGGAGAAAGTATAACAAGGCTGAAGGTGATATAAAAAAAAAAAAAGTGCTGGTTAATAACATTGAATCAAGTTTAGCTAATATCTAATAGCTGTTAAATTCAGAATGTGCTTGACAGATGGTGGTCACTGGGAATCAAGGAAGAGAAGGACTGTGGCATTTAAATGTCCCTTTTTGAACTGTGTAGACAGGCATTCAACCATCTAGTGAGTTGTCATGTCAGCAGAAACCTGAAGGCATGAGGCTGCTGTGAGGGTGGCCTCAGAGGGAATTTCCACATCCAATGGGATGAGTCCTTGACGCCCACAAGGCTCTTTCCAAATTGCAGAATGTTGTGCATCAGCTCAGTTACCACCCTGCCTGTGAGCCCATCAAGACTGTCTCTCAGAGTTGTTCATGTGTTGTGAACAACCACAGGAAATGATTATTCTTTTTTTTTAAGATTTATTTTTATTGGAAAGTCACATATACAGAGAGGAGGAGAGACAAAGATCTTCCATCCTCTGATTCACTCCCAAAATGGCTGAAATGGCTGGAGCTGAGCCAACCTGAAGGAGCTCAGGCACTTCTTCCAGGTTTCCCACACGTGTGCAGGGTCCCAACGCTTTGGGCCATCCTCTACTGTTTTCCTAGGCCACAACCAGGGAACTAGATGGGAAGTGGGCCACCGGCACCCTGTTTGTCCCACATCTCATTCAGCGCTCATACATGTCAATGGGCCTTGAAGCCTAGTTTAACCCAACCAGCTCCACTATCCAGCCTACACACTTGCTGGCAAGTGCCACTCTCTGTTTAGCCATGCCTGTCCCTAGTCCTGGTTCTCATGCTCACCAGTCAGAGTAGCAACCCAAGATGGAAGTGTCCACTGTTTCCTTACTGGACCCACTCCCTCTCCCAGAATTTGCACTCTCCAGGTGGTTCTGCTCTTTAGCCTGACAGAATTTTCCCCGTGTCAGCATCTGCCAGCTGATCATGTCGCAAAGCCCAACAAACCCACACCCACTCTAGCTTATGATTGAACCAAAAGGAACAGTCAACCCAGCCTGACTTTCCCTTGATCCAGCTCACATGAGGCCCACAGTTGTTACAACTGCCCAGCCCCCATCCTAACTTTCATGCTCGACAGTGGGAGTGGTGGTCCAGCAGGAGAGTTCCATGCAGCCCTAATACCAGGTTCACCCTTTCCCCCTGGGTCTCATGTGCGCTGGTTAGGTGGTGCAGCTCAGTCCGGCATGGTCTGCCTCACCTTGGCATTTTCAGTGGGTGTTGTAGCCTTGCGTGGCCCAGCCCAATCCCAGTTCCAGCTCACACTGATTGGTGCTACAGCCTTAGCCCAACCCAGCGAGCTCCCGATCCCAGCTCTCATGTGAATTGGCTTGTGTTGAAGCCTAAGCTGGCTTAACCCACACTCCATGCTGGTGGTCAGACTTGGCATTGGGTAATATGAGCTGGCCCAGCCTGGTTCACCCCAAACCTTGCCAAATGTATGTCTGTGGCTACAATTACCTGGCCTGGTCCAAGCTGCTCTCTTTCTTGGTTCAAGCTGCTCTCAAGAGCAGGGAGTGTGTCCAGACAGAGGAATTCTCCAAGCTCCTCCATCAGAACCTCTCCCAATGCAAGATATCATACCCATCAGTGGGTCCATGGGCCAACCCTTTTTAGTCCATCTCTTGGCCCAGCAGGAACAGTGTCCTTTCCTGACCGACCTTCAATCCATTCTAGTTTTTACTTTTGGATATTACAACCCAGCTAAACCTGGTCCACACCCAGACAAAGTTCACAAGTGGCTCAGCAGGGGCAGAAACCTAGCCAAACCAATCCTACAGCTACCCTGGTTCTCACAAGCACCTATGGGTGCTGGAGTCTAGCCCAGTCTGGTGCACCCAGACCCAGTCCACATTTGTGCTGAAAGACAATGTAGCTGTGTCTAGACAAAACAGCAGTCCCCACTATGACCCTCACACTCAGCCAGTGCATTCCCTTAGCTCCCCAATCAGGCCTGTTCCCAGTCATAGATTTTGCTCATGCCAGTGGTTGCTCTTACCCAGCTTGGCATAGTCCCTTCCCTGTCTTTCCCTTTGCCTTTGGATGCTGTAGCGTGGTCTAACCAGGCCTGCCCCCAGTCCCAGCTCTCACTGGTGGGTGCTGCAACCTGGCCCTGCTCAGTCCGCTCTCATCCCTGGCCCATGCAAAATGATAGGTATGACAGTCTAGCCTGTAATGACCTGTGCTTCAGCCTGGTTTCTGCACTTGCTGGTGTTGGTAAGTTTTGGTTGGCCCTGCACAGGCTACCCCTTTACAAAACCAGGCCACACATTTTCCAGCAGTTGGAACTACTTTGCCAAACCTGTCTGATGCCTAGGCCTGGACCAGGTGCTCACCAGCAGGAGTTATGACCTACTAGGGGATCTTCTCACATTCCCTCACTTGGCCCACTCCCAGATGCAGATCTCATGCATGCCAGTGGGCGCATGAGTGGGTGCATTCTTTAAGAATGAAGAAGGCAGTAAGAGGGTAGAGGGCGGGCCTGGTGGGGGTTATTGTGGGTTGCTCCAACTTAGGCTGCAGCTCCCACTGGTTTATGAGAGGGCCGAGTATGTGTTGGGCAGAACCAGGCTGGACTGCAACACCCATTGAGTCCAGTGGAAGTCGAGGCTGAAACCAGAACCAACCCAGCAATTGAAACCACCAGCTGATCGTGGTGATGGACTGTGCCTTAATGTGGGGAAATAATTACGAAACAACACACAGGAGGGACACAGAGCTCCCAATGGGATCAACCAAAAATGCACTTTCACCATGACACATGATAATCAAACTCTCTTCAAACATAAGGAAAAGATCCTTAAATACGTTCATAAAAAAATCAAGTAACATTTAGAGGTACCCCAATCAGACTCACATCAGACCTTTCACTTTTCAGGCCAGAAGGAAATGGAGTGACACATTCTACATTATAAAAGCAAAAAACAAAAAAAGTCAGTCCAGAATAACCTACCAAGCAAAGCTTTCCTTTGATAATTATATAATTTTCCACAGTAAAGAAACGCTCAAAGAGTATGTTTCTTACAGACCTGACAAATAAATTCCACTTACAGATGTTCTTTGACAGGGAAATGTAATAGCACCCACCAAAAATCAAAGGTAAACATTAATAACATCCCAGTAAAGTAACAACAATGCCCTGTCACGGTAGCCTAGTGGCTAATGTCCTAGCCTTGCATGCGCCGGGATCCTCTATGGACATTGGTTCATATCCTGGCTGCTCTGCTTCCTATCCAGCTCCCTGGTTGTGGCCTGGGCAAGCAGTAGAAATGGCGAAAGCCTTGGGACCCTATACCTGTGTAGGAGACTGGGAAAAGCTCCTGGCTCCTGGCTTTGGATTTGCTCAGCTCCGGTCATTGTGGTCACTTGGGGAGTGAACCAGTGGATGGAAGATCTTTCTCTCTGTCCTATCTTTAAATCTTTCAAATAAAAAGAAATGACAGGACCAAATTACCACCCCTTCATATTAACCCTGAATGTAAATTGCTTACATGTCATAGATTAGTGGACTGGATCCAAAAAACAAAACCTATCTATCTGTTGCCTTCAGGAGACAAAGTTCACCAATAAAGACCAGCAGAAACTATATCTCACAGATTTTAATGTTTTTGTTTTTATTTTAATTTCTTCAAAACAGGTTTTTTCTCATATTCTTCACTGATCCATTGGTCATAAAGTAGCTTAATTTTCTGCAAGAAGGTTCTTCTCTTTTTCATTTCCTTGGTGACACACTAGTTATTCAGTGACATGTTACTTAACTTTATGACATTGTAAGTTTCTCTTTTTTTCCTGTTATTGATTTTGTTTTGTGGTTTTTCCATTTAGGCAATTGTGTAATAGACTATCATATAATAGAGACAATCATATCCAGATAATACAATGCAGTATGCTTCTCTACTTCCAGAACAAAGATGAACTCCCAATGAAACTGTTTACTATATCTTAACAATAGGATACTGGACTCTGTGCCATTGCACAGGCCGACAATGATGGACTTATGACTGTTTATGAAGGACTATTCTATTGTAATAATATGGAAAATATCAGTGTAGAGGTTGGTATTTGGAGAGGGGTAAGGAAGATCCCAGATCCTATAGAACTGTATCATGAAATAAAAATCATTAATAATGAGAAAAAAGAAAGTGGAAGGATGGAAAAAGATATTCCAGGCTAAGGGAAGGGAAAAATGAGCTGATATATCTATTCTTATATTAGATAATATAGACCTTGAATTTTATAATGACCAAGGGCAAAAGGAGAAACAAAGAGATAATCAATAAGCTTACTAATACCTCCCCTGCAAAGTATCTAAATCCTACATCAACCTAAAAGTTAACTGAGGAAGACATAAAGGATTTGCCAGCTAAGTATAAAAAAAAAGTTATAAATCATTAAAACAACACAAAGCACATACCAGAGTTCAAAGAATATGCTACAGAGGAGAGCAGCATTAAACCAAAATCAAGCTGAATTACTAGAAATAAAAACATGATACAGCAAATTTAAAACCCAGTGGATCACTTCTCTGCCTTTTGGCTAAGATCAAGTGTAAAGCTCAGTGGAAAGCCTCAACATTAGAGTGAATGAGATAAGAGAAAAGAAAATCTCAAAATTGGAAGACACTTGCAATTTCTCCGAAACACTCAGAAAATTGGAAGAGAAACTGAGTCAAGCTGAGAAAAGCATCCAATAGCAAAGAGACATAACTAAAAGGTCAAAATTAAGAGTTAGAGGAGTGTATTAAGCTGTGAAGAGAGAAGCTGTATTCAAAGATATATTCAATGAAATAAGCTGGAGAACATTCCAATAAAATGACAAAAGAAAACTAATTCACACAATGAACCACAATTGCTAAATGACAGGAACAAATCACTATGGATCGATATTAATGCTGTATGTAAATGGCTTAAACTAATTAAATGCCAAAGATTAGTAGACTGGATCAAAAAACAAAACCCATCTATTGTTTCCTACAGGAGATGCAAGCGCCAACAATGATACATGAAAAACAAAGTGAAAGAATGGAAAAGCTTATTAGAGGGTAATGGAAAGGAAAAATGATCTGGTATAGCCATTTTATATCAACATAGACCTCAAAATGAAAAGCATTGAAATAGATGAAAAAGGAAACTAAATAACAATTAGGTGATCCATTCAACAAGAAAATTATCATAATAGCTATATATGCATCAAGTGTCAGGGCACCCAGCCATGTGAAATAATATAATTGAAGGAAGAAATAGGCTGCATTACAGTAATAGTGAAGGATCTTAATACCATACAATACAAACTTCAACGAACAGATCAACAAGACAGAAACTTAGCAAAGAAAGAACAAAGTTCACCAAGATAACAGCATGAATAGATTTCATGTCTACAAGACCTTTCACCCTACAGTGAATATATGTTCTTTTCGTCGGTACATGGAACTGATTCCAGGACTGACCATATTATAGGCCACAAAAATAAATCTCAACAATTTTTAATGAGTCAAAATCATATCATGAATCTTTTCAGACAATCTTGGAGTGTAATTGGATTTCTGAGGAACGCCCATCAACAAAGTCACTGTACTCGTATGTAAGGGGGTGGGGCTGTGACTCAGTGGTTTGGAAAGGGGAAGCCACAGAGTTTTTATGGGTCAGACTAGTGCACCAGCCCACGTAGGACATCTCCGATGGGCTAGTTAGAATGAATGACAGCCAACCACCTCCCCTCAGTGCATACTAAAGCTAAGGCTGGGAGCCTGCCTGACTCATTAGTACCCACTAGTGAGAGTTGGCACAGAGGATGGGTAATGCTAGGCTGGGTCATGACACTAACCAGCATGTGAACAAACCAGGTCTGGGGACAGATACTGTGGGGAATATATGGGCCCACCCCTGTAGAACTTCAATGTCCACTGGCTTGCTTAAGTCAATCCTGTCCCTCCAGGGTGGGAACAAATGAGCTAGTCATGACCATGGGGCCTTCTGACACTCAGGGGCACTGGGATTGGGAATAGCCCAGACAGGTCCATGCTATAGCACCTGCAGGTGCACCCAAGTATAGGGTGTGGGGTGAGCCAGACTGCATCATCCACCAGTTCAAAAATGACTGTAACAAAGGGGCAGGCTGGGGGGGGAAATCCCAGTACCTATGAAATTGTGTCATGTAATGCAATGTAATTAATGAATAAATGAATATTAAAGGAAAAAAAAAAACCAAAGGGGCAGGCTGTGCCGGGGAAGGGCCTAGAACCCAATGGCATGTGTGAGATCTGGGTCTGAGGTGGAGCCTGTTGAGGGAACTTGGAAAATGTCCCTGGTGGGGCGTAGCTCCTTCTGGTGAGCATGTGAATCAGGCCTGGATGTTGGTTGGGCCAGGCAAGGTAGCTCCACTCATTGGCAAGCATGGAGGTTGGCTCTGCAGAAGGATGGAATGGGCTGGGCTAGATCAACCTTAGCTCACTGGCTGGAGTGTGGGTAGTGCTGGACTAGGCTATCACACCTACCAGTTTGTATGAGACAGGGCTGGGAACAGACTGGGCAGGGCTAGGCTGTAGCAACCAACAGTAAGAGTTGGGACCAGAGGCAGGCCAGGAGTTCAGGCTGATAACGAAGGCCAAGACAGGGAATGGGCTATGACAAGTTGAATCAGAGCAGCCACTGGTATGCTCAAAATCTGTGGCTGGTAACAGTCCTGGTTGGGGAGATAAGAGGAACGCAGCTAGGTTGTGATTCCCACTGATGAGTGCAAAAACCAGAATGGAGGGCAGTGTTATGGGCTGAACATGGTTGCAGTACCCTTGGCATGGGTGTCTATTGGATGTGGGGTGTGCCAGACTTGACTAGGCTCCAGAAACTGCTGGCGCTCATGAGAGCCAGGGTGGCTGTAGAACAGCCTGGGCTAGTTCTTGGCACCTGTTGAACTATGTGAGTGCTGTATCTGGGTGTGGAAAAGATGGTTCTTACCCAATAGTAAGAACCATGAGTATGGCCTAGTTAGGCAAGGTCATTATTCAAGGCCATAGTGATGGACTATGGCAGATCTGAGAGCCAGGACAGGATGCAGGAGAAGGCAAGTTAGGCCACAACACTGGCTAGCTCACATTAGGGCTGGGACTGGAGACTGGCTGAGTTGAGTTGAGTTCAGCAGTGGAACCCTCAGCATGAGCTACAACCAGGGTCAGGATGGGCAGGGACAGGATATAGCACCTTCTGGCAAATGTCGAGGTAAGGCAGGCCATGCCAGTCTGGGCCATAAGACCCACCAGCACACAGGACACCTGGGAGTGGGGGTTGAGCCCAGTAGGTGGGCTCTGGGGGGGTCCTCTACTCCTGGGCACTGCATGAGTACTGGAACTTGGAAGCGGGTTGCAGAGCAGGCAGGTAACACTACAGCTGTTGGCCTGCATGTGAGTTGGGTTAGGGAGAGTCAGGCAAGGCTAACTGACTGTACTCACCAGTGCATGCACAAGTCAGAGTAGGTGCATGCTGGTTGAGCTTTGCCTCATCATCAGCTGGAATAATCTACAACCAGGGCAAGTCTTGGCAAGCAAGATTGTAGAACCACCTGACAAGGGCAAGTTCAGGGGATGTAAGTAGGTTTGTCAGGGAAACTGTAGGGACCTCTCTGATGGGCTCGCTGATGTGGGGATCCTCCGAAGTGAACTGCCAGACTCAGAACTCCAACTATGGGGAAAATTGTAAGAACTGTGGTCTGAGAGTGGAGTGCATGTGTCAGAACTGGACCTCTTCAGTGGCTAGATGGAATGCCCAGATGCACATGGAGGATATGAAAGTCCATTGGAGGGCCCAGCAGCGTGGCATAGTGGCTAAAGTCCTTGCCTTGAACGCCCCGGGATCCCATATGGGCACCTTTTCTAATACTGGCAGCCCTGCTTCCCATCCAGCTCCCTGCCTGTGGCCTGGAAAAGCAGTCGAGGACGGCCCAAAGCCTTGGGTCCCTGCACCCACATGGGAGACCCGGAAAAGTTCCTGGTTCCTGGCTTCGGATAGGCGCAGCACCAGCCGTTGCAGCTCACTTGGGGAGTGAATCACTGGATGGAAGATCTTTCTCTCTGTCTCTCCTCCTCTCTGTATATCTGACTTTGTAATAAATATCAATCTTACAAAAAAAAAAGTCCTCTGGGGCCTCTGGAGGACCTCTGGTACCATTGCAGAGAAGGAGAGCAGAACAAATTGCTCAACTATTCTTGCAAAGCATTGACTGCAAGTATCTGGGCAAATGGAGACTGCCAGACATGCTACTGGGATGGACTGTGTCAGTAGATGGACTAGGAAGATTTGGAATGGTCTCACCCTGCTCAACAATGTATAACATCATCAAAAACAAAAAATTCTAAAAAGGGGAGAATATAAACTTAACATAGACCAAAACAACAAAACATGAAATATATGAATCAAAGTGCTGGTTATTTGAGAAAAATTAACAAAATAGATTCCCTGCCTACATGATTAATGAAAATAAAAACAAGACAAAGATATGATTCAATGGATTGAGAGAGGAAAAAATGAAATATAACAATATATACTGCAGACATATGTATAATCAGGGACTATTATAAGCAACTATATGCCAACAAATAAAAAGACCTAGAAGAGATAGATGTTTTGGACACAATCTGTTAAAACTGAATGAAGAGTATAGACATTTTAATGATATTGATTTTACCTATGCAGGAGCATGGCATGTTACTCCATCTTTTGAGGTCTTGTTCAATTTCTTTTTTAAGTAGTTTGTAGTTTTCTTCAAATAAGTCTCCTACATTTTTGGTTAGATTTATTCCCAGATATTTCATACTTTTCTCTGTTATTTTGAATGGTATCTTGCTGGTTAAGTCTTTTTCCATCTTGGGGCTGTTCGCATACACTATGGCTGTTGATTTTTGTTCACTAATTTTGTACCCTGCCACTCTACCAAACTCTCGTACAAGTTCTAGCAGTCTCTGTATTGAGTGTCTTGGCTCTTCTACATAAAGAATCATATCATCTGCGTAGAGTGAGAGCTTGACTTCTTCATTTCCCATTTGGATTCCTCTGATTTCTTTTTCTTGTCTTATGGCCTCAACGAGTACCTCTAGGACTATGTTGAATACCAGTGGAGAAAGTGGACATCCCTGTCTTGTTCCAGATCTCAGTGGGAAGGGTTCCAGTTTTTCTCCATTCAGTATGATGCTGGCGTTGGGTTTTTCATATATGGCTTTAATTATGTTGTGGATTTTTCCATCTATGCCTACCTTGGTTAGGGTTTTTAGTAGGAAGTGATGTTGGATTTTGTCGAAAGCTTTTTCTGCATCTATTGATACAATCATGTGATTCTTGTTTTTCACTTTTTGGGAAAAAAAGAAAGAAGGAGAAAAAGAGAGAAAGAGGGAAAGACAAAGAGAAAGAAAGAGAGAGAAAGAAGGAAAGTCAGGACTAACTTTTCACAAATCGCCAACAAAACCAAACATCTTAACAACTAATTCTATCTTCCCAAAATTGGTTCAGTTAATGGTACCAATCCATGTAAGGGGTATAAAGATTTAAATACATCACAAACCTGCAGGGTATTCATTTGCTTTATCTGTTTGAGATAGTTGGATATGAATTTTGTTTCGTTCTCTTTTTAGGGATTTTAAATGAGCACTTAACTTTGAAGAACAGAAAAGAGAAAAAGCAACGTTACAATATTGACTAACATCCAATCCTTTATCATTTCAATCAAATTGTCACCTAGAAGGCTAAAGTTTGCAATAAGTTTCCATTTCTAAAAGCTACCAAAGTCACCAATAGTTATTAAAATAATTTTTTAAAGATTTTATTATTATTGGAAAGCCGGATATACAGAGAGGAGGAGAGACAGAGAGGAAGATCTTCCATCCGATGTTTCACTCCTCAAGTGAGCCACAAAGGGGCCGGTGCGCGCTGATCCGAAGCCGGGAACCTGGAACCTCTTCCAGGTCTCCCATGCAGGTGCAGGGTCCCAATGCATTGGGCCGTCCTCAACTGCTTTCCCAGGCCACAAGCAGGGAGCTGGATGGGAAGTGGAGCTGCCGAGATTAGAACCGGCGCCCATATGGGATCCCGGGGCTTTCAAGGCGAGGACTTTAGCCGCTAGGCCATGCTGCCGGGCCCATTAAAATAATTTTAAAACAGGGATAAGAAGTGGTAGGTTGGTATAATGGTAAACATATTACTTGGGATGACTTCTTCCTATGTTGGTGTGACTGAGTGCAAGCCCTAGCTCTACTTCTCATCCAGCTTCCTGCTACTGCGCACCCTGGGAGGCAGCAGTAACGGCTCACGTACATGTGCCCTGTGACCCATCCAGGGAGCTGGCTTCCTGCCACCTGGCTTCAACCAGGCCTGGTTGCTGTTGAAAGAATTTGGGGATTGAACCATTCAACATGTGATCTGTTTCTATCTTTCGCTCGCTCTCCCTCCCTTCCACTTTTCAAATACATAACCACAAAAAAGGAAAAAAGTGAAGCGAGGAGTGCTTTATTCACTGGAAGCTTCACTAGTATCTATTTTCACTTTCAATGCAGGTTTCGATTAAACTACCTTCAAACTACATTACCAATGCTTCACGGATGTGAAACAATCACAGTTCAATTAATATGGTGGAAAACAGAGGGAATAAACTAGAAGAAATGAGCTCACTATTCACTTACTAAGACTACACCGAAGCGTGAAGAAGGGACATATAAAATATACTAAACACTTTGAATACATTCCTTATCTTAAAAATACAAGTACAGAACCTAAAAAACTTGAGGAAAATTCTAAAAATTCACTAAAAATTTCTAAAATTAGCAAAAGAAAAAGTTAAAAGTAATGTACAAAATTCTGATCATCTCTGAACTACTTATACAAAAGCAATAGAATTTGGGCCCGGTGCGATGGCCTAGTGGCTAAAGTCCTCGCCTTGAAAGCCCTGGGATCCCATATGGGTGCCGGTTCTAATGCTGGAAGCTCCACTTCCCATCCAGCTCCCTGCTTGTGGCCTGGGAAAGCAGTCGAGGACGGTCCAGGGATTTGGGACCCTGCGCCCGTGTGGGAGACCCGGAAGAGGTTCCAGGTTCCCAGCTTCGGATTGGCGCAGCACCTGCCGTTGCGCCCACTTTGGGAGTGAATAATCGGACGGAGGATCTTCCTCTCTGTCTCTCCTCTTTGTATATCTGACTTTGTAATCAAATAAATAAATCTTTTAAAAAAAATCAATAGAATTAGCATTCAAGTAGTTGTGTGGACATGAGAGTTTCACCATGTTTTATTTATCCCTTCGCCATATTATTAAAATTTACATAATAACACAAACCTCATCAGCATGAGTCATTTTCTTCATAGCTCCTTTGCATTTATTATCTACAGTGAAAATACAAAAAAATAATGTTTGGGGAAAATAGTAATGACATCATAACAAATATACAAACATTTTACCAAATAAAAAGTTTCACTCAACTGAAGACTTATAGTCCCTCTCTTTGCTGTGGCGAAGATTTGTTAGAACGGGCCCGGCAGCGTGGCCTAGCAGCTTAAGTCCTCGCCTTGAACGTGCCAGGATCCCATATGGGCGCCGGTTCTAATCCCAGCAGCTCCACTTCCCATCCAGCTCCCTGCCTGTGGCCTGGGAAAGCAGTTGAGGATGGCCCAATGCCTTGGGACCCTGCACCCGCGTGGGAGACCTGGAAGAGGTTCCAGGTTCCCAGCTTCGGATTGGCGCAGCACCAGCCATTGCAGCTCACTTGGGGAGTGAAACATCGGATGGAAGATCTTCCTCTCTGTGTCTCCTCCTCTCTGTATATCTGACTTTGTAATAAAATAAATAAATCTTTTAAAAAAAAAAAAAAGATTTGTTAGAACACGGCATTGCCCTGACCTGCTCCCAGGATGTTAAGTAATGAAGTGCCTGGGAGTACCACATCCTCTAACAAGGTTCTTCACTGCTAACTCCAACAACAGCCTCTCACAAGGATTCAGTATTCACCTAAATACAGATCACAGTCTTCACTATTCTAGGATTCTCAAAGCTTCCAAAATATGTGTGAAATTGCAACCTAACATAGCAAGCATTCATAACATCTATAATGGAAAAGGCATTATCTCTGGGGACAGCACTGTGACAACAGGCATCCCACATGGGTGTCAGCTCATGTCCTAGTTGCTCGACTTTCAATCTAGCTCCTGGCTGATTCACCTGGGAAAAGCACTGGAAGATGGCCCATGTGTTTAGGACCCTGCCACTCACATGGAAGACCCAGATAAAGCTACTGGCTTTGGCCTGGCCCACCACTGGTCATTGTGTCCATCTCAGGAATGAACTTGCAGGTGGTAGGTTTGTCTTTGCAAGTTTCTCTCTCTCGATCCCTCCAACTGAACTGCTGATCTCAGAACCCCAACCATAAAGAGACTATGTCAGCCACTGGATTCTGAGTAGATTTTTTTGGAACGGCGAGATTGGCAGCATCTCAGAACTATCAAAACTGCTTGAGCAGAACCCTTGGAGCGTGCCTCACACTGGGGACCTGGGATGGGTGGGAGGCTAGGTGGGGCTCCTTCCTTTGTGTTTCCCCTGACCCCAGATACAGGGGAAAAGTGATGATATTAGTGTGGAAGCAATAGTATTACCCATTTTCCTGTAGCCCTTGACCCTTTGTATCCTAATCAACTGAGTAAAATTATTAAATTTTAAAAAAAGTTTCTCTCTCTCCTTCTCTCTCTCTCTCTCTTTGTAGCTCTGACTTTCAAAATAAATAAATACTAAAGACAGAAAAAAGTGAAAAGATTCATTTCTTGCATGAAGGAATGGAAAATAACAAATGAAACTTTACCAGAATCTTCCAAATCCACAGGTTTTTTTCCCTGCGGTTTCAGTTATCTGTTATCAACCACAGTTCAAACTTATTAATTGGAAAATCCCAAAAACAAATCATTTCTGATTCTTAAATTGTGCATTGTTCTGACTAACTTGATGAACTCTCATGCCATACTGCTACTTTCTGTATAAGATGCAAATCATTTCTTTGTCTAATATACCCAAACTGCATCTGCTGTCCACCCATTAGTGTTTCAGTAGTCAGCTCACCTATGACATTGCCATACCACACAGGGGAGACGACAAATACGTTTTATTACAAAATATTATAAATATTCTGTCTTATTTGTTACTGGTGTTAACCTCTCACTTTCCCTCACTCATAAGTCAAGCTTCATTGTGAGCTGTATACTTACAGGAAACAGACAGAATATATTTATCACTATCAGGCCCAAAGTCCTGGAATGTTCTCTTTCCCAGAAGAGAGATTTACTATATAAACAGATCCTAAAAAGTAATTTTTGGACATAATAATGCTATCACAAAAAAATTTAAATACATGTTCCACTCCCTACCCAATGTCCTGCTGAGGTACCCGGGAGGCAACAAAGGATCACTTCGGTTCTTGAGATCCTGCCAACCTGGATCAAGTTCCTGACTCCAGGCTTCAGTCTGACCAAGCCCAGCTGATACAGGCATCTGAAGAGTAAATCAAAATAAATGATCTCTCAATACCCATCTCTCCCTTTGTTTGTTACCTTCATTGTCAATAAATAAATAAATACTTAACAATAAAAAAACACATCTTTCGTCATGCATGCATTTATTACTTGTGCTGTGATTCAGGAGAAAAAGCCTGAACGTTAGAAGACCTGCCAATGGAGAAACTAGCCGTAAGGAACATGAGACCCCTCTACACTACGTGTAGATTTCCTGTAAATCTACGATAATTTAAAAACATAGTGTTTCCAGAGGTTTCCTTGCTTGGATGGCAGAGCTACAGAGTGAAGCAGAGAGGGACCGCACTTTCCCTGCTGGATCCTGCCCGATGCACCTGCAGCTGGTGCGGGGCCAAGCGGAAGCTCAGGGCGCTATCCGGTCGCCTGTGAGGCAGCAGGAACACAGGGCATTTCATCTCCTGTCTTCCACTGCCTTTACAGGTACGTTAGCTGGAAGCTGGCTAGGAAGTTAGGCAGCCAGGACTCAAATATTCATATCAATGCCACAATTGCAGGTGGCATCTTCAAGCACTGTGCCACAATATCCATAAATGTCTTTTTTTTTTTTAAGTCAACAGAATTGGTTTAAGAATACAGTGAGTGGCTTTACCTAACCCAATTTTGGCAAGTCCAGATTGCAATGGGCAATGGCAAAGTGCTATAACAATATAACTTTAAAAATCTTGAATTATGAATTACTGATTTATATAGCACCCGTTTTCTGAACTTGTGACCTTCTGTTTAGTCCACAGCAGAGAAAGCCAAGCACTGTGATAATCCCAGTGTAATTTTCCAAAGCGCTATACGGAAGGCGTGTATCAGCTGTAAGGGGTACAGTAGAGAAGGAGGCTCCAGGTCCATGAGGAGTTGGAGGGATTTACTGGGGACGTGCCGGCTGAAGGTAAAGGGAGACTGCGACATCATGTTACAGACATGCCAAAGCTCAGTGTATCAAGAACATGGTCTACAGGGAAACAACCGACAGAAGAACTAGTCATAATTTTATCAAAAATGATTTATCAATACTAGGGGAGCACCATTTTCAGAGTCACTCTTGATGCCCAGTTCCACACTGTCATCATCGGTTACATCTTCTCCAAAGACAGCAGACCGATCTTTCATCTTCAGCGAGTGCTCGGTCAGAGGCTTGATGTACACCGAAGAAAACAAAGACAGAGAGTAATGACTTACACTACTGCATTTATTATTTCTTCCCTCTTCTGATTGATTTACTTATTCACCTGAAAGTAAAGGGACAAATAGAGAAGAGGCAGATAGAGACAGGCAGAAGCTCACCTCCATTCATGGGTTAGCTCCTCCAAATGACCACAGCATCTGACACCGGGAGCCAGGACCTCCATCTGGGTCTCCCTTGTGGGTAATTGGGCCATCTTCTGCTGCCTTCCAGGTACATTGGCAAGGAGCTATGAGATGCCAATGTGTGTGGCAGCTTAGCCTACAGTATCACACCTCCAGCCCAACTTTACAACCTGTGGATGCTCAGCTACAATTCTAAAATGAATCTGCTAGGGTGGGTGTTTAGCCGTTTGAGATTCCCATATTCCCCATCTGAATGCCTGAGTTCCCATCCTGACTCTGCCTCCCGACTCCACAGGAACTTGGCATGCTGACTAGGCCAGCACAGACTGATCCTAACAATTCTGAGAATCCGTTGTCATGGGGACCAAGCACCTGTGTCTCAGGGCATAACCATCTCAAAACCACAAAGCTCATAAAATTATCTAGCTTAGTTCACACTCTATATCTTAACTCTTTATTCTAATTCTTAAACTATAAACTTATTTTAATTCATAATCTAACTATTCTAATTCTTAACTACAAATTTATTCTAATTCATAATCTTATTCTAGTTTATCTATATCTTGATCGATGGGGTTCAACGGATTAAGGCACCTATTGGGTGCAGTCCTAGAGTGCAGTCTCCCACACATTCACATGAATATGCATTCACATACTAACATGCAACATACTATACACACATGCTTCATACATGTACATGAATGTGTGCATCTCATACATGGGTGCATGTACACACAGTATGCACATGCCACATAAACCGCACTTCATACTCATGTGTGGCCCATACATGACATGTTTCGTGCATGTATGTTATGTGTGTAGACGTTTGGTCAAATACATGTGTCATATGCACATGCATGTGTCGTGTGTACATATATGTACATATGTGTGTATTGTGCACATGCATCTACACACCACATACATACATACACCGTGCATAAGCATGCACCATGTGCACACACTACCCACACATATAGGCACACTACACACACATACATGTCATCCATCTGTGTATTTGCATTTGCACTCACATATATACATACACTTATGCAAATAGATATGCGCACACAGCATGTGAAACATTGACCTTTCCAACCTCTTCTGCATACTATGGTCATTGCTGCACCCACAAACTGGACCACCAACAGAACCACAAGAAAACTATGTGAGGACCCATCGCAAGGGATCATTGACTACTGACTTCAAAGTACAAGGATCCCATATGGGCACCGGTTCATTTCCTACTTCGCCATTTCCAACTTGTGGCCTGGAAAAGCAACAACAGATGGCTCAAGTCCTTGGGACACTGGCACCCTCACGGGAGACCAGAAGAAGCTCCTGGTTCCTAGCTACAAACTGATTGAACTCCAGTCAGTGCAGACATTTCGGGAGTGAACCAGCAGATGGAAGATCCTTCTCTCTGTCTCTCCTTCTCTCTCTGTAGATCTGCTTTTCCAATAAGAATAAAATAAATTTAAAAAAAATCATTTTGTGGGCCCAGCACAATAGCCTAGTGGCTAAAGTCCTCACTTTGCACACACAAGGATCCCATATGGGTGCCGGTTCTAATCCCGGAAGCCCCGCTTCCCCTCTAGCTCCCTGCTTGTGGTCTGGGAAAGCAGTCGAGGACGACCCAAAGCCTTGGGACCCTGCACCTGCTTGAGAAGCCCGGAAGTTCCTGGCTCCTGGCTTCAGATTCTCTCAGCTCCAGACACTGCAGGTACTTGGGGAGTGAATCAGTGGATGGAAGATCTTTCTGTCTCTCCTCTCTCTAAATGACTTTTCCATAAAAAATAAATAAATCTTTTTTAAAAGAAAGTATTTTATAAATAAAAAATATTTTAAAATATTGCTTTCATTGGCAGGGCAGATTCACAGAAGAAGAGACAGAGAAAAGGATTCTCTGGTTCTGCTTGCTCACTCCCCAAATGGCCACAACGGCCGGAGCTGAGCCAGTCCAAAGCCAAGAGCCAGGAGCTTCCTCTGGGTCTCCCACACGGTGCAGCGTCCCAAGGCTTTGGGCCGTCCTCCTCTGCTTTCCCAGGCCACTAGCAGGGTGCTGGATGGGAAGTGGGGCACATAGGACACAAACCAGTGCCCATATGGGATACAAGCGGTGGCAAGGCTAGGATTTAGCCACTAGACTGTTGCACTGGGCCCTAAGCAAATAAATCTGTAAGAAAAAAAAGAAAGAAAGAAAGCTGTGTGAAATCCTTAATATACCAGTGAGATCTGTCCTTGGTCTTCATCTATATAGAACAGAATATACATTGAATATTCAACACCAATGCCATATAGTCACTTACATAATCATGATTAATTAGATAAAATGATTAATATGGGTTGTCTAATGTATAACATCAATGACAATAATAAACAGAATAGTAAAAATAACATCTGTCGGGGCTGGCATTGTGCCATAACTGGTAAATGTCTGCTGGTTCCTGTCCCAAAAGCTTCACTTGCAATCTAGGTCCCTGTTCATGGCCTTGGGAAGCAGCCAAGATGGTCTCAGTGCTCCCCATGTGGGAGCCCTGGGTTACGCTCCTGGCTCCAATCTGGCCCAGCCCTGACCACTACAACCGTCAGAGCAGTAAACCAGCAAACGAAAGATGTGTGTGTGTGTGTGTAATGCTCTTTCAAAATTTTTTTTAAGATTTATTTATTTTTATTACAAAGTCAGAGAGAGAGAGAGAGAGGAGGAGAGACAGGAAGATCTTCCATCCGATGATTCACTCCCCAAGTGGCCACAATGGCCGGAGATGAGCCAATCCGAAGCCAGGAGCCAGGAACTTCTTCCAGGTCTCCAAGGCAGGTGCAGAGTCCCAAGTCTTTGGGCCGTCCCTCGACTGCTTTCCCAGGCCACAAGCAGGGAGCTGGATGAGAAGTGAGGCTGCTGGGATTAGAACCGGCGCCCATATGGGATCCTGGCACATTAAGGTTAAGACTTTAGTCACTAGGCCACCACACAGGGCCAAACCTTATTTTTTTTTTTAATATGGAATATGTCACTCCATTCTTTTCTGGCCTGTAGTGTTTCCTCTGAGAGGTCAGCTGTGAGTCTAACTAGGGTCCTTCCATATGTTAATTGATTTTTTCACATGCATGATTAAGGATCTTTTCATTATGTTTGAAGAGAATTTGATTGTGAAATCTGGTCCCAATTTGGAGTCACTTTGGCTCAGGCCTGCATAAGTTTGCTAAACTGCTCTTGATGATTCTGTGAAAAAAAAAAAATTTTTTTTGCCAGTTTCCAGCTTTTTGGGCCAGAACACTTTGCTAGCATGCCCTGCTAGCAACCCTCGATTCCAGGACTCAATATTGATTGTATGACTTATTCACTCATTATTCCTATGACTGCCTCCTGTGGCTGCTCAAGCCCACCTATTGTCCCCATGGCAACTTCCTGTGACTGCTCAACTCACCTGGTTCCCGTAGCTGTATAACTCGCTCTTTCTATAAAAACCCATCTACCTCTCACCTCGGGGTGACTCTGAAGGGAAGGAGAGCTGACCCGGCTGATTGGTCTGTTTACCTGCTCCTCAATAAACTTTGTTGTTTAGCAGAGTTACCTGCACTGCACTGCTTGGGAAGAGGCTGATTGGATGCAGCAGATTATACTGTGTGATGGTGAAGATCACTTTTAGTCAACCATATTGGGAGTTCTGTACCCCTCCTGTATGTTATTTCCCAATTCTGTCTCCATATTAGGGAAGTTTTCATTTATTATGTCATCAAATACATCTTTCAACCCAGCTTTTCCTTCTGCACCTTTTGGAACTCCCATAACTTTTTATTTTTTAAAACATGCATTTATTTTAATTGCAAAGTCAGATATACAGAGAGGAGGAGAGACAGAGAGGAAGAGGAAGATCTTCTGTCTGATGATTCACTCTCCAAGTGACCACAATGGCCAGAGCTGAGCCAATCCGAAGCCAAATGCCAGGAGCCAGGAGTTCTTCCCGGTTTCCCACACAGGTGCAGGGTCCCAAGGCTTTGGGCCGTCCCTCGACTGCTTTCCCAGGCCACAAGCAGGGAGCTGGATGGGAAGTGGGGCTGCTGGGATTAGAACCAGCGCCCATGAGTTCCTGGCACCTTCAAGACAAGTACTTCAGTCACTAGGCCACCACACAGGGCCCACTCCCCTAACTCTTATAATTGACCTCAAGTGTCCTTGATTCAGTTTTCCAAGTTGTGTTGCCCATAGGTCTACATGTCAATTTTACTGATTGGATTCAGCACCTATTTCTTCATTTGTACTCACTTATGCCACTTCTTCCCGTGAGTTTCAGTCCCTGGCACATGTGCTAGGCTTCCCCCTATGGTCTCTGTAGTCCCGGCTCCTGGTTCATCACTCTCCATTTCCTGTGACCCCATGCTGTGGCCCACACCATTGCCTGCGCAGTCCTTCTCCCACTGTCGTTCTAGCAGTATCCAGGATTAGACAAACACCAGCTGTTCAACATCATCAGATTGTCGTCACTGCTGGTCTTGATAGAAACTGCTGGCTATTAGTCCTGAGGACCACACAGACCTATATTAGGTGGAACTTATAAGATGCCAAGATGCAGGGGTAGGGTCTTGGGCTTGTGGACAGCCAGAGTACCAACTGGCGCTAGGCTCCACACGCTGGCTGCCCAGCAGGGAGCTTTGGGGTCTTGGAATTACTGCCTAGGGACATTCAGAGATAAGGCCACAGCACATCTAGGCAATGAGTGAATCCTGAGGCACACCCAACGGCAGGATCGCTGTACTTGCAGCTAAATGAGGAGACTGAGACCTGGTGGTTTGGAGGGAAGAGAACTGAAGCTATTTTTGCTCAGACTGATGCACCAGCCCACATGGGAGTCCTGGTTTGGGCTTAGCATGGAACACGGCTGACAACCACATGCCAGCGCACACATAAGCTATGGTTTGGGGCCTGTCTGGCAGAGAAAAATCCCAATACCTGACAGTGAGTGTCAGATCAGGGGATGGTTCACATTAGGCTGAGCCATGACACCAACTAGCACACAAGAGAACCAAATCCAGGGGTGGATTCTGTGGGGCATGTTTGGGCCCAACCCTATGGAACTAGAAGTCCCACTGGTTAGCTTGAGAGTTGGGACGGTGATGGGTTGAGCTAGGTGTGACCATGGAACTCACCAATGCTCACTGGTACTGAGGCTGGGAATAAGCGGGACAGGTCTAGGCTGCAGCACCCTCATGAGCATCCTAAAACAGGTGTAGGTTTTACCAGGCCGCACCAGTTCATACAAAGGCTGGGACAGATGGGGCAGGCCATGTCACGTAAAGACCAACCACCCGCTGGCATGCATGAGATTTAGGTCTTGGAGTGGGCCGAGCGGGGAAACCTGGGAAACTCCCCTAGTGGGTCATAGCTCCCGCTGATGAGCACATGGTCCAGGTCTGGGCGTTAGGCAGGCTGGGCAGGGTAGATCCATTCATTGGCAAGTGTGTCAGTTGGTTTGCAGGAGGCAGACCAGGTAGGGCTGAGCAAACCATAGGCCACTGGCAAGTGCAGAAACCAGGATGGAGTGCCCATCATGCCAGGGTAGGATGCCACACTTACTGGTTTGCATGAGTCAGGGATGAAAGCGGACTGTGCAGGACAGGTTGCAGTACCTGCTAGCAAGAGTTTGAACTGGGGGCTGGCTGAGCCAGGCCAGGCTGTAGCATCCAAAGGCAAAGGCCAAGACAGGGGAGGGGATATGCCAAGCTGAGTCAGAGCAACCACTAACACGCACGAGATCAGTGGTTGGGATCAGACCTGGTTGGGAAGCTAAGGGGATGCCCTGGCTGGGTTATGGGTCCCACTGGTGAACACAGGGGCCAGAGTGAGGGCTGTTGCCCAGTCAGGATATGGATACAGTCTCCCTCGGCACAGGTGAGGACTTAGTCTGGGACATGCAAGACTGGGCTAGATTCCAGCCACCACTGGAGCTTGTGAGAACCAGGATGGGAGCAGAATGGGCTGGGCTAGGTCTCTATCCCTGTTGAGCCATGTGTGAGCTGTGTCTGGGTAGTACCAGGCTAGGCTGGGCTGTAGCACCCAACAGCAAGAACCAGAATAGGTAAGGGCTGGTCAGAAATGGCCACTGTTCTGCTAAGACAGAAGGTGAACTGAGTAGGGCTGGACCACAGACCCACCAGTGTGTGAGATCTGGTATTGGGAGAGGTTCTCATAGAGGAGCTTGGCAACTCCTCTGCTGGGACACAGTCCCTGCAGGTGAGCACAAGAACCACGATAGGGAGCAGCCCAGATCAGGCCATGTTATGGTATACCCATGGGTTTACCTTTGGCTCAGGTCTGGGGCAAGCCAGACTGGACCAGTTCATATTACCCACTGGTAAAATCTGAGAGTCAGAATGGTATATAAGTCATGCCAGGTCAGGCTGCAATACCAGCCAGTTCACACTAAGGCCAGGATTTGGTGCTGCCTGGGCTGACTAGGCTGTAGTCCTCACAGGTGTGAGCTGGAACTGGGGGCAGACCGGGCCAGGTCAGGCCAGGCTACAGCACCCACTGGCAAATTCCAAGGTGAGGCGGGTCATACATATCAGGCAGCACTGTAGCACCCAACCAGCACATGAGACCTGGGGAAGAGTGGGTGAATCCGGTAGGGTGGCTTCAGGGAGATCCCCTACTGGGCCACTATTCCCACTGGTAAGTGTAAGAGCTGGGATCGGGGACAGACCAGATCAGACAGGGCTACAACACCTGTTGGCTTCATGTGAGCTTGACAAGGGAAAAGCCAGGCTGGGCAAACTGTACCTACTGCAACATGCATAAGCCAGAGGGGATGAGGGTTGGTTGGGCTTTGCTGCAGCATCAGCTATCAGATGCTGGCACAGGGGGGAAACTATGTGGAGCTCAACTGCAGAATCACCTGGAAAGTGCATTATCCAGGAGTGGGAGTGGGTTCAGTAGAGAAATAGTGGGCACCTCCCTCTTGAGTTGCCACCCTGACTGGCGAGAATGAGAAGCAGGACAGGGACAGGTACGGTTAAACAGAAAGTGGCACCTGCCAGCACATGTGCAGGCTGGATAGTAGGGCTGGTTGGGTTGAACTAGGCTTCAAAGCCCTTTGACACATATGAGAGCTGAACTGGGATGTGGAACAGACTGGACAAGTCTGCTGTACATACTCACGAACACGGGAACCAGGGCAGGAGGCTGGCCTGGTGGTGTTACTGTGGGTTGCTCCGATTAGGCTGCAGCTCCCACTGGTTTACATGCAGGCTGAGTGTGCGGTGGGCAGGATCGGGTTGGACTGCAACACCCATTACTTTGCGTAGAAGACATGGCCGGAGACAAGTGACCCAGCAACTGCAACAAACAGTGTGCACATAGGCTGATTTGGTAAACAAACTTTGCCAGACCCTGTACTGTGTACACTGTCATGCACACACAGAATCAGGTCTAGGATTGTCTCAGATGAGTTTGTTTGGGAACCTCCCCAACTGAACCGCTGGACTCCAAACTCCAACCATGAAGATAAGTGCAGGTTCCATAGTCTGACCATGGAATGCATGTGTCAGAACTGGGCCTCCTCAGTGGTTTAGATGGAGCAGTGGACAGCTTATCCAGATGCAAATGCAGGATTTGGCAGTACACTGGAGCCTGCAGAGGACACCTGGTACCATAAGAGAGGACAGAGGACAGAACAAATCAATGAACTGTCCCAGCCAAGTGTTGGCAGTGAATCTAGGCAAGTGGAGGCGATAAGGAGGACTCTGTCAGCTAGTGGATTCTGGAGAAATTTCATCGTGATTGGAATGGCGAGCCTGGCAGCAATCCAGAACTGTTGAAATATTAAAACCAGGGCCCAGCGGCGTGCCCTAGTAGCTAAAGTCCTCGCCTTGAATGCACCGGGATCCCATATGGGCGCCGGTTCTAATCCCGGCAGCTCCACTTCCCATCCAGCTCCCTGCTTGTGGCCTGGGAAAGCAGGAGAGGACAGCCCAATGCATTGGGACCCTGCAACCCATGTGGGAGACCTGGAAGAGGTTCCTGGTTCCCGGCTTCAGATTGGCATGCACCGGCCCGTTGCGGCTCACTTGGGGAGTCAAACATCGGACGAAAGATCTTCCTCTCTCTGTCTCTCCTCCTCTCTGTACATCTGACTTTGTAATAAAATAAATAAATCTTAAAAAAAAAAAAAGAAATATCAAAACCACTTAAGCAGGACCCTTGGAGCATGCCCCACATCGGGGACCTGGGATGGGTGGGAAACTGGGTAGGGCTTCTCCCTTTGTCTCTTCCATTCCCCAGATACAGAAAGGAAAAAAGAAAATGTGGAAACAACAGTCTTACCCACTGTCCTATAGCTCTTGACCCTTTGAGCCCTAATCAACTATGTAAAGATCATCAAAATAATAAAAAAAATTTTAAGTGTGAATGGTTCTACATGGAGACACAAACTCTAATATGGTAATGAAGACTTCAATGTCCCACTTTTATCAATGGACAGAGCAAAAAGAGAGAAAATCAGCTACGAAGTAACAGATCTAATCTACTACAGGCCAAATGGATCTAAATTATATCTACAAAATACTTCATCCCACAGATGCAGAATGCATATTCTTTCCATCAGTGCATGGAACATACTTTAGGATACACTATGTGTTAGACAGTAAAGCAAGTACCTGCAAATTTAAAACAAATGGAAATCACACGGTGTACCTTTTTAGAATGAAACTGTAAATCAATAACCCAATAAACTCTAGAAAAGACACAATGTAGAGAGAGACAGAACAGCATATTTAGATTGAACAGCGGGTCATAGGAAAAAAGGGGGGAAATGAAAAATTCCAGGAAATGAATGAAGATAACAGCACAACATACCCAAACTTCCAGGATATATCAAAACCAATGTGAAGAGGGAAGTTTATGACAATGAACGCCTACGTCAAGAAATTGGAAAAGCATCAAATAAATGATCTATCATCTCAAGGGTCAAGAAAAACAATAAGTCAAACCCAAGAGTAGCAGGAAGAATTAAAATCAGAGAAGAAATAAACATAATTGAAACAATGTACAAGATAAATGAATTGAAAAACTGTGGGTTTTATTTTGGTATTTTTATGTGTTTGTTTCTTTTTGAAAAAGATTAACAAAATGGACAGACGGTTAACCCAAACCAGAAAGACGGAAGAGATCCTAATCCATAAAATCAACAATGAAAGGGGACGTATCACAGTGGATGCCACATACATACACAAAAATCAAAAATGATTATTACAAATAGCTATGTGTCAGCAAATGGGAAAATCTGGAAGAAAGTGATACATTTCTGGACACATACAATCTACCCAAGTTGAGCAATGAGGACATAGACAGTCTAAATAGACCAGTTTCTAACAGACTGAATCAGCAATAAAGACTATGACTGGGTAGTTTCACTGCTGAATTCTACCAAACTTTTCAAGAGCTAATTCCACTTCTCAAACTATTCAAAATAATTGAAAGGCAGAGGATCCTCCCAAACTCCTTCCTGAGGTCAATATCGCCTTAATTCCAAAACCAGAGAGACAAAAATGAAAGAAAACTATAGACCAAAATCTCTGAAAATAGATACAGGGCCCTGTGTGATGAGCTAGCGGCTTAAGTCTTCGCCTTGAACGTGCCAGGATCCCATATGGACGCTGATTCTTATCCAGGAAGCCCCACTTCCCATCCAGCTCCGTTTGTGCCTGGGAAAGCAGTCGAGGACGACCCAAAGCCTTGGGACCCTGCACCTGCATTGGAGACCTGGAAGAAGTTCCTGGCTCCTGGCTTCAGATCGGCACAGCTCCAGCTGTTGCAGTCACTTGGGGTGTGAATCATCAAATGGAAGATCTTCCTCTCTGTCTCTCCTCCTCTCTGTATATCTGACTTTGAAATAAAAGTAAATAAACAAACAAAAAGAAACTACACACGTGGGAGGCCCATGCATTGCTAAAGTCCTCACCCTTAACCCCCCTGGGCAGAGGAGGCACAACTAGGCCCAGGCACCAATGGCACCAGGCAAAACCCTTGGGACGCTCAGTGGCACACTCCGGGAACTTGAAGCATAGACTTAGAGAGGACCTGACAGACGGTGCAGGGTGGGGTGAGTGAGGACCTGAGGGTTCATGTCCAGGTGAGGAATGACTACTGAGGGACTTCCACCAACAAGGCCACTGTATTTTCTGATACACGAGGGAGCTGAGACCCAGCTGTTTGAAGTGGGAAATGGGAGGAATTTTATGGGTCAGACTGAGGTAGCACCACACATGGGAGACCTGAGCTGGGGTAGTTAAACGTCAACCACTCACTGGCACACACTAAACCTAAGGCTGGGGCCTACCTGGTGGGGTTAGATCACAGCACACACCAGTGAGATTTGGAAAATGGGACACGTAATGTTAGGCTGGCTCATGACACTAACTAGCACATGAGAGAATCAGATCGGGAGGCAGAATCTGGGGAGCGGTACGTGGGCTCACCCCTATGGAACTACAATCTTCAAGGGTACGCACAAGACCTGTGGCTGGGAACTGGCCTGGTTGGGGTTCCCACTGGTGAGCACTGGGGCTGGAATGGCGGTGGTAGTCTGGAAATGACTAACGTCTCCATAGGCATGGGTGTGGACGGAGTCTGGGGAGCACCACACTGGGCCAGATTCCAGCACCCAATGGTACTTGTGAGAGCCAGGATGGATATAGAATGGGCTAAGCTAGGTCTCAGCTCCTGCTGAACCACGTGACAGCTGTGGTTGGGAGTGGAAGAGGTTCTGCTGGGCTGCAGCTCCCAAGAGTAACCACCAGAATGGGTGTGGGCCAGCTGAGTAACAACACTGTAACTGCCAGGACAAGAGGAAGACTAAGTTAGGCTGGGCCAAGGACCCACCAGTGTGCAGAAGATCTGCCACTGGGAGAAGATCTGACAGAGGAGCTTGGGGAACTCCTTTGTCAGGATGCAGTCCCTGCAGCTGAGTGCAAGAACCAAGGCAAGGAGCAGCCCAAACCATGCCAGGTTACTGTGCCTGCCAGCACACGATTCATGTTTGGGACTAGGCCAGGGTGGCCAGTTCATAACTTCCACTAGCAGATCTAAGAACCAGGACATGGTGCAGGATGCACCTAGTTGAACTACAACTCTAGCCATTCCAAATTAGGGCCGGCACTGTGTACAGGCTCAGCTGGGCTATGCTCCATTACCCACCAACAGGAGATGGAAATGGAAAGACGTGGGACTGAACTAGGCTGCAACACTCGCTAGTGGATGCCGAGGTGAGACAAGCCATGCCAATCTGGGCGTGCTGGGTGCCAGGTCCATGAGTCCCCAGCGCAGGGGAACCAGTGGGGCCCAGTCACTGGGCCCAGGCCCTTGGGTCTGCTGCAAGAACTGGTCCTCCTGGCCGAGCTGAAACACCCAACAGTAAGAAACAGAATGGGTTGAAGGCCAGTCAGGGAAGACCACTGTTCCTGCCAGGAAAGGAGGTGGACTAAGTAGGGCTGGCCCATGGACCCACTAGTATGCATGAGATCTGGCATTGATTGTGAGAGGTGCTGATGGAAGAGCTTAGCAACTCCTCTGTCAGGACACAGTTCCTGCAGGTGAGCGCAAGAACCACGATAGGGAGCAGCTCAGACCAGGCCAGGGAAAGGGATCCACTGGCATACATTGGGCATAGGTCAGGGGCAGACCAGGCTGAACCAGTTCATATCACCCACTGGCAAATCCGAGAACCAGAACAGAGTGTAGGTCATGCCATGCTCAGTTGCAACACATACCAGTACACGTTACTGCCTGTTTCAGCCTGGTTGAGATTGGGTGCCTGCTGAGCTGGGCTAGACTGTAACCCTCACCAGCGTCAGAATTGGAGATAGGCCGGGCTGGGCCTGGCTACATCTACTGGCAAATGCTGAGGCAAAGGGGGCCGCAGCACCCAACCAGCACATGTAGAAGCCAGTGGAGGGGGCAAAGCCAGTAGGGGGAATGTAGCGGGCTACCCTGCTGAAACACCACCCCCATTGGAGAGTGGGAGTTGGGATGGAGGCAGACCAGATAGGGCAGGGCTACAACACCTGTGCACCTCATGTGGACTAGATCAGGGAAAAGGTAGGATGAGCTGACTGTTCCTACTGGGTCAAGCGTAAATCAGTGTGGGTGAGAGGTGGCTGGGATCTGATGCAGCATCAGCTGGCAGAGGCTGGCACTGGAGGCTAATTCTGTCAAGTTACACTGCAGAACCACCTGGAGAGTGCATGATCCAGGAGTGGGAGTGGGCCCAATAGGGAAACAGTGGGCACCTCCCTCTGGGGTTATCACTCTCACTAGAGCGCATGAAAACCAGGACTGGGGCTGACCCAGCTTGACAAAATGGCTCCCACCACATGTATGGGCTGGATAATGGAGCTGGTCGAGTTGAACTAGGCTTCAAAGCCCTTTGACATGTACGAGAGCTGATGGGATGTGGGACAGACTGGACAAGTCTGCTGAACATACTTTCCAAGCACAAGAACCAGGGCAGGGGGCAGGTCTGGTGGGAGTTATTACAGGTGACTCCGACTAGGCTGCAGCTCCCACTGGTTATGTGAGGACTGAGTGTGTGCTGGGCAGTACCAGGTTGGAATGCAACACCCACTAGTTCATGTGGAAGACAAGGCTGGAAACAGATGAGCCAGCAATTGCAACCACCAGCATATACATAAGCTGACCGGGGTGACGGACTGTGCTGGACCCTGTACTGGCAAGCACACACAAGAATCGGGTCTGGCACCACTTCAGATGAAGTTTCTCTGAGGATCCCCCCAATCGAACTGCCGGACTAAAAATCCCAACCATGAAGACAAGTGCAGGTTACATGATCTGACCATGGAGTGCATGTGTCAAAGCCGAGCCGCCTCAGAGGCTCAGACGGAGCAGTGGACAGCATACCCAGGTGCACATGGACGATATGGCATCCAATCAGAACCTACAGAGGACACCTGGCACCACAACAGAGGATGGAACAAATCAATCAACTGCCCCAGCCATGTGTAGGCCATGAAAATCTGGGCAAAGGCTCTAAAGTGGACTATGTGAGCCAGTGGATTCTGGAGAGATTCCATCATGCTTGGAATGGCGAGATTGGCAGCAATTTATAACTGTTGAACTATCAAAACAAACTGAGCAGGACCCTCAGAGCATGCCCCACATCGGGGACCTGGAAGGTGGGAGTCTGGGTGGGGCTTCTCCCTTTATCTCCCCCCTCACCCCAGATACAGAAAAATTAATAATAATAATAATAATAATGTGGAAACAATGGACCTACCCACTTTATGTAGCCCTTGACCCTCTGTGCCCTAATCAATTACGTAAAGTTTGTCAAAATAAAAGCAATTTAAAATAAAGTTGAATAAATAAAATAAAAAGTAAATAAATAAAGTCCTCACCTTGCATGCACTAGGATCCTACATGGGCACTGGTCCATAACCCAGCTGCTCTACTTTCCATCCAGCTCCCTGCTTGTGGCCTGGGAAAGCAGTTGAGAACAGCCCAAAGCCTTGGGACCCTGCACCTGCGTGGAAGACCTGGAAGAAGCTCCTGACTCCTGGCTTTGAATCAGCTCAGCTCAGCTCCAGCTGTTACTGCCACTTAGGGAGTGAATCAGCGGATGGAAGATCTGTCTTTCCTTCCCTCTGTAAATCTGACTTTCCAATAGACAGACACACAAATAAATAAAACTACACACGGGATCATGGTCAGACAATGATGTTTAATAGTACACAGTCATGGGATCATCCGAGATTTTGATGTTTAATACTAAACAGCCATGGATCAACCAATACTGTAATGCTTAATATTACACTACCCTGGATCTTCACCAGAGTGTGTGTTTGTTTGTTTGCTGAATGACACAGTTCCATAGGCTCTGGGATATCTTCTTCCCTATTCCACAAATGCCCTCCCCCCACTGATTTCCCCTATATTATTCCCATAGGCTAGCATAAACAGTCTTAAGTCCATCATCTTGCTACTTAAATGTATCCTGACACTGTAGGTATAAACAGTGGCAAAGAGTTCAGCTTCCATCGTCATGATACATTCAACAGTTTCATCAATGAAGAGTCCATCCTGATTTGGAAGTAGAGATGCTTACTACACTGTATCTTCATATCTGTTACGGTGGAGTTGTTTCAGGATTCATTTATTATTTTTATTGGAAAATAATATGCAGGCCTACAGAGCGAAGGAGAGACAGAGCGAAAGATTCGTGCCCTAGTTCACTCTCCAAGTGGCTGCCATGGCTGGAGCTGAGCCAACCCAAAGCCAGAAACCAGTAGCCTCTTCTGGTCTCCCACAAGGGTGCAGGGTCCAAAGGGTTAGGCCATCCTGTACTGCCTTCCCAGACCACAAGCACAGAGCTGGATATGAAGTGGATCCCAGTGTATGCAAGGTGAAGACTAGCCACTAGGCTACTGCACTGGGCCCTGGATATGGTAGTTTCTATTACATAATACTCATTCCCATTAAATGAAAAGCCATAAAGCAAAATCAACAACAGGAAGAAAAATAAAGTTTACAACAACATAATTTAAATAACATGCCACTGAATGATCAATGTTACTGAAGAAATGGGAAAAAAAAATCAAAAACCTGCCTGATATAAATTATGCTACTGTATGACCCATGTGTCACTGAGTAAGAAAAAAGCCTTTTGAAGAAATTAATCAGACCAGAGAGGGTATACCTAAGAAGCTGTTGAACTTGACTGGACAATAAGATGCTGGACTCTATGTTTGGTATACGCTTGCAATGGGGAAATCTCAACTGAACTTGAACTGTGGTTATGCAACAAGGTGGAGGAATCCACCATGGTGGGAGGGTTTGGGGAGGGGTGGGGAGAACCCAAGTATCTACGTAACTGTGTCACATAATACAATGTAATTAATGAAGTTAAATAATAAATAATTTTAAAAATTTAAAAAAAAAAAGAAATTAAAAACAAAATATCAAAATCCATGAGATATAGCAAAAACAGTACTGAAAGGAATATCTATAACATCAGATGCCTACAAAAAAATTGAAATATCTCAAATAAATGATACAATTATGCCTGTCAAGGACTTAAGAAAAAGCAAGAACAAATGGTAATATTCACAGCAAAAATGGAATTGAAACTAAAAACTACAAATTGCAACAAGAGCCATTTTTTAACAAGATATGCAAAACAAACTTTCACCAAGACTAGCAAAGTAAGAGAGAAAAGGCAAGTAAAATTAGAAATGAAAAAGAAAACGTAAGAAACTAGTAAACAGATCTCTTCCTGCTGGATGGGCCCTTTGGTCATCACGTGGTATCCTTTTCGTCTCCTTTAATATTTTTCATGTCATAGTCTAAATTATCTGAAATAGAGCGGCCACACCAGCTCATTTTTCCTTTCCATTAGCCTGGAATATCTTTTTCCACCCTTTCACTTTGTTTCCACTGATCGTTGGTGAGATGTGACTCCTGTAGGCAACAGACAGATGAGATTTTGATCCAGTTTGCTAATCTTTGATGTCTGATTAATGTGGTTAAGCTGTTTCTATTCATGGTCAATATGAACAGGTGGTAATCCCCTCCTGTCATTTCAGCAACACTTGTTCACGTCTAAGTCTCCTCTGTTGTTTTACTGGGATGTTCTCCACATTTGCCTTTGGTTTTGCCAGTTACTATTCCTTTGTTCTGACAAAAGAACATCTTTCAGTATTATTTGTAGGGAAGGTCTGGAAGAAGCAAGTTCTTTGAGCTTTTATATACTGTGGAAGACTTATTTCATTTTCAAAGGAAAGCTTTGCTGGGTAAGATATTCTGGATTGACAATTTTTTCCCTTCATAATCTGGAATGTCACTCCATTCTCTTCCGGCCTGTATGGCTTCCTCTGAGAGGCCAACTTGAGTCTGATTGGAGGTCCTCCTATATGTTAATTTATTCTTGGCTTTTTCACATATGTGATTAAGGATCTTTTCTTTATGTTTGACTGGAGACAGCTTGATTACCATGTGTCGTAAAGATCCCAATTCTCATTTATTTCATTGACTACATCTTTAAACCCAGCTTTTCTTTCTGTACTTTCTACAACTCCCATAACTCTTATATTTGCCCCTTTAATAATGTCTCTTAACTCCTAATTTTCTTAGATTGACTCCTCTTCCATCTTTATTTTCCCCCATTGTAGAAGGAAATGTCTTCCAATTCTGAGACTTTTTTCTTCTGCTTCATTATTTCTACTGTTGAGGCTTTCTGTTGAATTTTTAATTTGCTCCATTGTATGCTTGTTTCAGTGTTACTTCCTGTGTGACATTCCTTAAATTCCTTGAAGTGCTGTACGTGCTTTATAACAAGTTTTTCAATTTCTTTATCCCCAATTTTCTCAGTCTTCTTCAATTAACTAAGTTCATAAAGGCTTTTGCTCCTTTGCAGGGGAAGCATCAGCAGTATTTCCTGTGCCCAGGCTCTGTTTCTCTTGGTCACTGCATTCCTGGTTAGCAAACTCAACTTGGGGCAGGTTTCTAAGCTGTGTTACCCACACTTCTACAGGCTGATTTAACTGACTGCATTTGGTACCCAATTCTTTATTTGCCATCACTTGTGCCATGCCCGCAGTGACTTTCAGTCCCGGGTTCTTGTGCTAAGCTTCCACCATGGTCTCTGTAGCCCCAGTTCCTCACTCACCACCCCCCGCCCCACCCCACCCCACCCCCCCCGCCCCACCCCACCCCACCCCCCCCCGAGATCCTGTGCTGTGGCCGCATCAATGCCTGCACAGCCTTTCTCTCACTCCTGGCTTGAGCAGCGCCCAGCATTAGGAAGACATCAGGTGTCCTAAATCAACTGTGCAGAACTTGCTGGCTATTAGGTCTACGGATCACCTGTACCTATTTTTGGTGGGATCCAAAGGATGCCAAAGTCTATACTATTTTCCCTGGGGGACCAGTGCAATGCACTGAGCTAGAAATGAGTTCTCTCCCAGCTTAGTGCATGCACAGCTCACTATTGTTCCTCCACAGCTTTTGCCACAAAATGGCGCCCAATGTAGCACTGGTGGGGGTCTGGGCGCCACCTGGACCTATACCGGGTGAGACCTATAGGATGCCAAGTCGGGCTGTTTTCGCTGTGGGACCACTACAATGTGTCAAGCAGGAAATGAGCTTGCTCCTGGCTTAGTGCATGCACAGCTACCTGTTGCTCCTCCAGCCCACAGCCTTCTCCTCAGCACACAAAATGGCAGCCAATGAGGCACAGGTAGGGGGTCTGAGCCGTGAAATATACCGTTTCTGCACCCACCTGCTTGGGCTCTGCCACTCTGCTTCTGCTTGTATTTGAATCACGCAATCCAGCAGGATGGACAGTTCTATACCCGAGTTCACCTCCTGAGCTCCTGGTGAACTCCTCTCCCCATCCAGCCTCTGGGGGAGCTCCAATTGCTGATCACCAACCACCGCTGGGGTATCTGGTCACTACAAAATCGCCCCACTGTGTTTGCTGCTTCCCCATGTCCAAAGGTCTCCAGGTGTCCTGCTGCCATCGGCCTGTCCTCCATTTCCCAGGATCGCAGCCTATCTGCTTCGCCCTGCCTAATGATTCTCTTTGTTTAAACATGTACTTACCCTAATGTCAGCCAATGGACCTTAATGGAGTTCCTCAACCTTGGAGCAAGCGATCAACAGCACCTCAGGACTGTCAAACCACTTAAGCAGTGTTCTGGGAACACGCTCCACATTAGGGACATTGGGATGGCCTCAAGTGGCCTACCCCCATTTCTGAGTACTGATGTGACTGGGTTGCTGGGACTGGCCCTCTCGGCTTCTCTCCACTTTCCCACAATATCAGAAGAACGAAAGGTTGGAAACAGTTGTCTCATCCACTTTCTCCCACTCCTCCACCCTCCCATGGGCATGCATCCCTCTCAACTATGTAATCAATCAAATATAAAATGAATTTATCATTTTTTAAAACTGAAAGAAAAAAAGTGTCCTTATCCTATTCTGTCACGTTTCTCTGGTGATGTTTAATACTACACAGCCCTGAACAATCACCAGAGGGCAATGTTATTTTGCTTTTTGGTTTTTTGGGGTTTTTTTTAGCTTTTTAATATATTCTTATTTTGAATTTTGAATTATGTGGTACAATTTTGTATAAGCTGGGATTCCCCCCTCAAACTCCCAAGCTCCCACCCCCCCAACCCCCCCATCCCCATCCAGAGGGCAATGTTTAATACTAACCGGCCTGGAGCATCACCAGAGGGCAATGTTTAACACTATAGTCACCAGAGGATGATGTTTAACACCACACAGCCCTGGAGCATCACCAGAGGGCAATGTTTAACACCACACAGCCCCTGGACAGCTACCACATCTTCTCAGAGCAGGCGTTCCTCTGTCCAAACAGCTCTAGTCCATCAAAGACTTCCAGGGCAAGAGGACAAAGCAGCAGCCACACAGTCCTTCCTGCCCACGCACGTGTGGCCACAGAGCAAGATGCGGCCATCACCATGAGCCCACACTCACTGAACCACTGGCACTTTTACCTGCCCCAAACAGTTTCACTACTGTATCAGGAGAAGGGAGGCTGTTTACTTCTACTTAACAATAATCACAGTGAATACTAAGAATATCCATATTATTTCAGCCTCTATGGTAATGAGGCTCAGACAGACCTTAGTCCAGGTGAACACACCAGGCAGCCCTAACTTCTGAGTCCTCCATAGTCAAACCACGCCAGTGGCAACCTGTGTTTCAACAGAGGCCTGAACACTCTGCCAAAGCTTCCCTTCTGTGCTAAGTTCCCTTAAGCATCGCTGATAACCATGACTAAGTCGAAGGCAGGTCAAATACCTCCAAGAATGTCAGCTGTGAGATGCACACCCTAATTCACCCCTACCTTCTCTAAACTTCCTCTTCTCACAGATGGGAAGGAACTCTGATTACTAAAGCTATAGCCAAGGCTTTCCAACATACAAACAGAGCCTGCACTGTGGACAGTGGCGCCCTGGCCAGTGTCAGCTCTGCACAGCAATGTGCCTGTCAACCCTGGTCGTCTTTAGCCTCAAAAGCCAGTCAGAATGGATTCTCCTCAAAGAAGACTTCTCACAGCAGCACACTAAGGTACAAAAGGACCAAAACAATGTTTATTGCTTTACACACATAAATAATTACAAACGAGACACTTCTAAATTCTCCCATGGAATTACCAAACTAAAATGTGCTTCCCTTGCACTGTTGCCACAGCGCGTGCTCATCACCCATCTGAGCTTTCCTGCTCCACCCACGCAGTGCATCACTGCACCTTTAATTGACTGCCGAGGCACCTTTTAGAACCTAACATTGTTTTCTTCCCACCAACTCTCCTGGGAAAGCGCCGTCAAGAAAACTGTTCTGAAATCCAACCTACAGTGACTCTCCCTCTCGTCCGGATGTGAACTAGTCAGTTTCCACCTTGGCCGACACACACACGGGCATTGCCCACAACTCGACTCTACAGACCCCAGAGCTCAGCGGTGCTGAAGTGACTCTTCCTGGCACCTGCACCTTCCCTGGAGCGTCAAGGCACCATGTTCACCCACTCAGCAGCAAGAGTTACCTAGCAAGCCTTCTAAGTGGGAAGGAAGGAAGAGCCTAGCCAATCTGCAAATATCCAACTCGGCTGTCAGAGGGCCTTCAACACACACAACTCCTTGCCCTAAAAACGAACATTACCCAACCAGGCTTCTATTTGGGACCCAAGGTCTTACCTCTGCCAAAGCACAGCGCTGTTAGAGAACATGCTGGCTGGGGTAATGCTAATGCCTAGGCCAGTCCAGCTGGCCACCAGGACAAAGGTTGCTCATTTAGGACAGCATCACACCGGGTGATAACGGTTCTTCATGGCTGCCACGTTAAGGCAGAATCAGACAGAACTGTTCTCCTATGTGAGGCCCTCCTCCCCACCTGGCAGAGCCAAACGGTAACACAGTGGTAAGCCCCCACGCAAGCACTGTTCAACAGAACCTACTCAGCCGGACTTCGCAGCCTCAGCGTTTATACTTTGCTGACGGCAGAGAAGAATTTGGGGCTGCACCCCCTTAACAAGAACAGGCTTAACAGAAGGTAGGACGTTTTCTTCCTTGGCAACCATTATTTTTAATTATCTGTATACTGGTGTGGATGGCTAATTTGGATAAAGAAAACATCAAGCATTGTATCTGGAAGAATCACAAACAAAATAGACTTCTCACAGTCGGGTATGCAGGAAAACAACTTTACCAAGAGACCGACACTCACACTGTGACAGGACTAAAATACACAGAGCAACAGAGCAAACCCACTGAAACAACAGGCTGTCCGTGTGTGTGCACTCTGACGCCACAGCACAGCTGGGTAAGAAAATAAAGCGCAGTGTTTAGCAACTGGGCATCCTAACTACCCTAAGAGGCACTCTGCTCACCCCTCCCCGGGCAACTGCGAGGTCAGCAAGGCCAGGAGCAGGGGCCTCCTATTTCTCTGCCCCAGCCGCTGTCTCCTTATTAAAGCCCCGGATGGACAGGTCATAGACCACCTCCTCCACCTTCTTCACGTCGTACTTCAGGCCGTCATAGCGCTTCCTCAGAGAGTCGTTCTTCAGGTTGAGAAGGCGGAATCCGGAATCCAGCTCGTTCATGAAGGTGGAGATGTGAAGCGGCCTGGAGTAGTCTCCAGCAGTCACGCTGTTGACCGACAGCCTCGACTGCAGAGAGAGAGAGAACAAGGACGTTACTGGGGGGCTCCTGTGGCACGTGACCTGCGAGTCACAACAGAAAAGGGGTGTTACTCGGGAGCGCTTGCACAGCACATGTCCTGCGAGTGACAATAGAACCAGGAAGTTACTGGGGGGCTCCTGCGAGGCACGCATCCTGTGAGCGACAACCCGACGACCACAGGCCCACACAGGGTGCCCCTGTGGCTCCATGCCCGGGTCTGAACAAGCACGAACAGGAGATCCTGTTTTCATGAGCTAACGTCTCTCCCGACAGAGGCCCGACATGATTAGTGGCTCCCTCAATTTCTCTAGCTTCCTAGACGACCTGCGGCAGCACTGCTGCTCTAAACCTGGGCCTAACGGTCCGACTGCTGGAGCCCAGCGCATGAGCTAGGACACCAGGTGTGTGGGATCACAACGAGAAGCAGCAACGCGCACCTGGCATCAAGTCAGCACAAGAATCTGCTCCCTCCCCATAAAACCCTGCTGCTTGCCAGGCTTCCCCGCATGCCTGTTCTGTGCGCCCTGGGGGCACCTCACTCACAGGTCCAGCACCCCACTTCCGCCTTTCCCACGGAGCAAGCACCGACAGGGCAAGCAGAAGCTGTGTGCACACTGCAGGAGGGACACCCCCTCGCCCTCACCCTGCCTCTCCGGCTGGCTGGAATAAATGTGTGAAGGACGGCACACCTCAGCAAAAGCTGAGAAACCTCAGGGAGCAATTGCAGGGTCCCAGGACCCAGGGTCCAAGACCAGAGTATCATTACCCTGCTGGCAAGACAGCCAATCTTTTGAAAGATTTTTACTTATTTTACTTATATAAAATGTGAGTTACAGAACGAGAGACAGGAGAGAGCCTATCTCCTGGTTCACTTCCAAAATGGCCACAAGAGCCAGGGTCGGGCCAGTCTGAAGACAGGAGCTTCACCCAGGCCTCTTATGTGAGCAACAGGGCCCAAGTAGTTGGGCCATCAGCACAGGCTAGGGCCAGCACGGCGGCCTTACAGGCTAAGGCTCAGCCTGCATTACAGGCATCCCAACAGGGTGCCCCAGGGGCTCCACTTCTGATCCAGCTCTGTGCTTGTGGCCCAAAGGACAGAAAATGGCCCAATCCTTGGGACCCTGCACTCGCACAGGAGACCTGCAAGCTCCTGGCTCCTGGCTTTGGGTCGACTCAGCTCTGGCTGTTGCAGCCATCTGGGGAGCGATCCAGTGGACAGATCTTTGCCTCTCCTTCTCGCTGTAAATCTTCACTTTCCAATGAAAATAAATCTTAAAAAAAAAAGGGGGGGGTGGAACTGGCACGATAACATAGCGGTTAAGGTCCTCGCCTTCAACGCACCGGGATCCCATATGGGCGCTGGTTCTAATCCCGGAAGCTCCACTTCCCATCCAGCTCCCTGCTTGTGACCTGGGAAAGCAGTCGAGGATGGCCCAAAGCCTTGGGACCCTGCACCCACGTGGGAGACCTGGAAGAGGTTCCTGGTTCCTGGCATCGGATTGGCGCGTACCGGCCCGTTGCGGCTCACTTGGGGAGTGAATCATCGGATGGAAGATCTTCCTCTCTGTCTTCTCCTCTCTGTATATCTGACTTTGCAATAAAAATAAATTAATCTAAACAAAAGAAGAAGCAGAAGAAGAAGGGCTGATTTCCCCAGGCCATTGCAGGAAGCTGGATAAGTGTAGCAACCAAGACTCGAACCAGTACCCAGATGGGATTTTGGCTTCACTGGTGCCAGCTCTCCAAATACCAAGTGTTTTCACCTCTGTGAGTTACACAGCCTCTGGTACATTCAGCTCACCTACAGACGGCTTTTTAAAAGTACTTTTACGGACCTTTTTTCTTTTAAAAAGCTGTTTCTTTATTGGAAAATCATATTTAGAGAGAAGGAAAGACAGAAAGATCTTTCATCCGATGGTTCACTCCCCAAGAGGTAGCAACAGCTGGAGCTGAGCTGATCCAGAGCCAGGAGCTTCTTCCAAGTCTCCCATACAGGTGCAGGGAGACAAACCAGTGGCCATATGAGATCCCGGAACATGCAAGGTGAGGACTTTAGCCACTAGGCTACCGCACCAGGTCCCCTTTAAAAGACAATTTCCCAAGAAAGATTATGGGAGCAAAGGATAACTTTCACAGTCATATAAGCAAATTATCCTCCAGATGCAGGACTCCACAGTTGCCAGGAGCATTACACGGCTAGTACTCTAAAAAGCAACGATCACCTTTGAAAACACACATGAGTAAACACAGAGCTAGCTCCTGGTTTGGCTGGCATTTCTCCCAGCCAGCTGAAACGCATTCTGCTCACAGTCAGTGACCACTTGCAGACCAGGACATCTGTGAGAAAACAACAAACACCTCCTGGATTTGGAGCCTTGTGAAACACTGATAGTGAGGCACAAGGACCAAGCAGGAAGGGCTGGTTGCTGAGCTTCTTACCAGTTCACTAGCGAGAATGAGAACTCCTGAGAGATAGTCCTCCACGTCCAGGTGAAAGCCCTTCTCCCGATCTGGCTCAACTGCAAAAGAAACCCGACCAGGTGAGAGCGGGACTCAGCCAGGCCCGGGCACGTGAAGAAACAGTGCAGAGGCTCCTCGAGGGAAGCAAGCTGCGAGCTGCGGAGGCCCTTCCGCTGCGACCTCAGCACACAGACCGCACCTTCCTGTCAGTCTGCTCTCAGGACCGGCATCCGGCCACGCCCCACACATCCTTCCTGTAGGAAGACGCACGTTGAAGCTGTGAGCCTCACATCACGCCATCCACAGCTGACCACACACACACACACGCTGAAGCTGTGAACCTCACGTCACACCATCCACAGCTGACTGCACACACACACACACACACTGAAGCCGTGAGCCTCACGTCACGCCATCCACAGCTGACTGCGCACACACACACACACACACACACACACACACACACACACGCTGAAGCTGTGAGCCTCACGTCACGCCATCCACAGCTGACTGATATGGGCGGCCTGCCTCCCACACCCCTCTCTCTATATATATACACACACACACAGACAGCTTGAGGAGCTCATTTCTCTGTAAGCCTGAGGTCTTTTTAAATATTAAAAACATAAATATCCAACAGAAACAAGCCACTGCCTGGTTCTAGTTTTGTCTCCAAGTCACTGGCTTTCTACGTCAGGCCTCACGTGTACACATGATGGTTTCTCCTAGCAGAGCTTCTGCAGTCCCAGGAAGGAGGCCACTTACTGCCCAGGATCTCTGTCACGGCCTCCCGGGTCACCAGGGTCTCTGTCTCCAGGTACACCACGAACGCCGCCAGGAAGACCAGGCGCTGCAGCACAAACCTCCAGTGCTCGTGGAATCTGCAAGGGCAGGAGCCAAGGTCAGGGGAGAGACTTCAGAAGGCCAGCGCTGCCAGCAGGGTGGCAGCTGAGCTGGGGGGAGGACTTCAGAGAGTTGGGGCTGCCTGCCAGGATGGCAACAGTAGGCCCTTCCACAAATCACATGTTGGGTAAGACCCCAATATATAAACATTCCAATGTATTAGGCTGAGCCCTACAGGTGCAAGGCTATTACATGTACCTCTAAGCTACAGCAGAGTAAAGCACAATCCACTTCTGAAGAATACAAAAATGCCAGTCAAGATTATGGAGGACAAAGACAAAATTAGCTCTGCAAGGTGAACCGCTAAGAAGCATAATGCTGGGCCCGGCAGTGTGGTCTAGCAGCTAAAGTCCTCGCAACGAACGTGCCAGGATCCCATATGGGCGCCAGTTCTAATCCCAGCAGCCCCGCTTCCCATCCAGCTCCCTACTTGTGGCCTAGGAAAGCAGTCGAGGACAGCACAAGGCCTTGGGACCCTGCACTGTGTGGGAGACCCGGAAGAGGTTCCTGGTTCCCGGCTTTGGATCGGCGCAGCACCAGCCGTTGCAGTCACTTGGGGAGTGAATCATCGGATGGAAGATCTTCCTCTCTGTCTCCTCCTCTCTGTATATCTGACTTTGCAATAAAAATAAAATAAATCTTTAAAAAAAAAAAAGCACAATGCTCTGAGAAAAATTCTTTAAAATTTGAAAATGAAGATTAATGACGATGCCAGCTCTTTATCAGCCTCAACATTTAACTTATGCCTACATTTTGACTTGCATACAAGGCATAAGAAAATTCTAAGTGACAAAATGATGCAAAATGTGTCAATCCTAGACAGATGGCCTTAAGAGCTGGGGCTGGCGGCTGGCAGGTGACAGCAGCCTGCAAACCGCTGCACTCTTCGCCTCGCCTCCTCATTTCCACTGCCGCAAGAAAAAATGACAAAACAAGGAAAAGCAGAGCCACGGAGGACAGCTGGCCCGAGCCAGCCGAGGCGGCCTGGACATGTGTCCTGCGACCCCGCGCAGGGGCCCTGCCCGCTGCCACCCCATGTTCCTCATGCCCACTGAGCTGGGCTTTCCTCTCAGTAATAACAAGACAGTGTTTAACTTTAACATGACAATGTAGCTTTAAGGGCACGGCACAGATTTCTGGCTGAACACCCAGCCGGCAGTGCAATTCAAGTTTTAAGGTAGAACTGCCTGTAATGACCATGCCACCTGGACCTCTCCCTTCAACAGAGAACCACAGTTCATCCAATTTCACAAGACAGAAGACAGTTGCCGGCAACCCCATTTTCTGTTGCAAAAGAATCATGCTCCTTAAAATTTCGAAAGCAAAAAGAGAAAAACTAAAATCCTTCTTTTTTTATCAGCATCCTCAGTTCGATTCATTTTTTCCTTTTTGCCAATTACTCTACAGGCAGGGTTACACCCAGGCAGACACACCTGTCACTCCACACATGGACTCTTTGCCTTTCTCAGTCAACATGACAAACAGCACCACTCGCTTACCAACCTGTAATACTGCCCGGCAGGGAACTTGGTCTTCAGCGACGTGAGATGTGTTTTCACTGTACTGAAATGTTCTCGTGCCTTCAAACACCTCTTTGGAACTGATCAAAAAGATAACCAAATATATCATGAACACTTCAGCAAATTTCAATATAGTTCTCATTGACGAAGGCAGGCCACTGGAAGTAACAATTCTAGTTTTACAACCGAATGTTCACAAGTACACATCTCCTGCTCTTCTTCCTGGCCCTCACTGATGCCACTGAAGAGTAAACACCACCCAGCTAATGTATGCTACACACCTCAGACCCCAGGAGACGGCCACCATCTCCCGTCACCGGCTCCAGGAGCCTGCGCTAAGCACCCGGGTCAACTGCCGGCCCTCCGCCAGCAGGACACCTGCTCTGAGAATGCTTCTGCTCTTCCAGGACTGGGCTGCATCTCACAGCGCAGGCCCCACACCCACGCCGGCACACCCGACCTCCACTGCAGGGGCAGCTGGCACGCTCTGCACTGGCCACCTGCACCGACAAATGCACAGGCAAAGTCAGGAGCAGGCACGAAGCCCCATGCTGGGATGCCTCATGGCACACTGCAGAGTCTGGGCTGCAGTCCACGTTCTAGCTTCTGACTTCAGCTGCCTGCTGACACTCACCCTGGCAGGAGATCCAGACTGCTCCAGCCACGGCCACAGCTACAGCCATTGCCATTGCCACTACCACTACCATAGCCATAGCCATTGCCATGGATACAGCCATGGCTACAACTACAGTTACAGCCACAGCCTCAGTCACTGCTCTAGCCACGGCCACAGCACAGCCACACCCACAGCTATGGCCACTACAGGCATAGGGAGACTAAGAAGAACATGGGAATTGCCTTGCACACTCAAATTTTAAAAAGATAAAAAGAGTACTCAGACAATGAAAGTTGCTTCATACCCGTTATTAATCGCTGTCAGAATTTCATCAGTGAGGCACACCTCCTTTATACCACACCACACACAAATAGAAAACTAACCCAGACACAAAAATATCAAACCTATACTATGAACAAATCACACACCTTCCCAGTTCTGACTGACCCTCATAAACCCTAACAGCCAAGATACCTAATAACCCAAAACAGACCTGCTATGCGGTCTGAACAGGAAGAGACCTGACGCTGGGAAGCTAAGAACTTACTGTCCTGGAAACCGGCGCCCTGATGGACGCCCTGCAGCAGAGTGAGGATCTCCCGGGCTGTCTGCTCCAAGTTCTGCACAACTTTCCGGATCTCCTGGACACAGACAGAACACGGTCACCACCACAGACACACCCCAGCCATGCCGGCCACACTGCCCTGGACTCCTCAGGTACTCCAGGGCCACTCCGCCCACCCAGAGACCCCAGGAGGACGGGGTGTATGCTCCGCCCACCCAGAGACCCCCGGGGATGGGGTGTGCGCTCCGTCCACCCAGAGACCCCCGGGGACGGGGTGTCCACTCCGCCCACCCAGAGACCCCCGGGGATGGGGTGTCCGCTCTGCCCACCCAGAGACCCCCGGGTGGACGGGGTGTCCGCTCCGCCCACCCAGAGACCCCCGGGTGGACGGGGTGTCCGCTCCGCCCACCCAGAGACCCCCAGGGGCGGGGTGTGCGCTCCGCCCACCGAGACCCCCGGGGATGGGGCGTCCGCTCCGCCCACCCAGAGACCCCAGGATTCGAACGACCGGGGCCCAGCCAGGAGAGCACAGCGGACAGGGACGGGGAGCTGGGGCTCGCCTCTCGGATGTCCTGCTCCGCAGCCAGGAAGCCCTGCAGCTCCACGAATATCTCGCTCACAGACATGGCGCCCGCCGCCAATTCGTCAGCCAGGGCTGCGAGCGCGGCGGGAAGAGAAGCTCCGCACAGCCGCCGCCGCCGCGTCCACCGGCCCTAGGCGGCCGGCGCGGGGTCCTGCGAAGCCCGCGGCGCGCCCGGACCAGGGCTGCCCGAAGCGCTGCCTGAGAGGCGCACGCGCCGAGGACGCGGAGCGGGCGGCGGGCGGGGCGTCTCACGGAGCATTTGGACAGGCATTGTCGCAAACAGTCCGCGAAGGGGGCTCCGGAAATACGTCAGCCCGAGGCAGCGGTCTGGCTCCGGAGGAGGGGACGAGCAGGGCCGCTTCCGGGGACGGGCGGTTTGAGAGCGGGCGGCTCCGGAGGCGGGATGAACGGCTCTGGGGGCTGGGAGCTGCCGTGGGGGCGGGGCGCCGGGGCTGGGGGCGGGGCGAGCTGTTCTGGGGCGGGGCGCCGGGGCTGGGGCGGGGCGAGCTGCTCTCGGGGCGGGGCGCCGGTTGGGGGCGGGGCGAGCTGTTCTGGGGGCGGGGCGCTGGGGCGGGGCGAGCTGCTCTCGGGGCGGGGCGCCGGTTGGGGGCGGGGCGACGGGGCGGGGGCGGGGCGAACTGTTCTTGGGCGGGGCTCTGAGTGGGAGCGGAGCGAGACCCTCAGACTTTTTAGCTACACTGGGTGGGAGAAATAAAAGTGTCTCCGCTTTCCTGAAGCAGAACTCCATCAGGAACCTTCTTTTTATTTTTAGGATTGATTTTTTTTTTTTGGCACTTGCTCTTTTTTTTTTTTATTAATTATTTTGCATTATGTTACAGTTTCATAGGCTCTGGAGATTGATTTATTTTTATTCCAAAGTCAGATATAAAGAGGGGAGGAGACAGAGAGGAAGATCTTCTGTCTGATTATTCACTCCCCAAGTGATCACAACAGCCGGAGCTGAGCCAACCCAAAACCAGGAGCCAGGAACTTCTTCCAGGTCTCCCACGTGGGTGCAGGGTCCCAAGGCTTTGGGCCGTCCTCGACTGCCTTCCCAGGCCACAAGCAGGGAGCCGGATGGGAAGCTGGGCTGCTGGGATTAGAACCGGCGCCCATATGGGATCCTGGGGCGTTCAAGGCGAGCACTCTAGCCGCTAGGCCACCGTGCAGGGTCCAGGAACCTTCTCTTTGACCCAGACTGACAAATAGCAAGAATTTGGAAATACTGCTTGTGTCCCAACATGGGCCCGTAACCTTGATGGAAACAGCACAAGTGTCTGCCTACGCAGCGTGGAGGCTTGGAAAGCACACCTGGCTGTGTGACAGGTGGGAGGTAACCTGGTGCTAGCCTGGTGTGACAAGCAGCCTTCCAGCATCATCCTTCCAGGTGTGACATGTGCAGGGTTTGGTGACCCAGGCACATGTCCTCCCAGGTGTGACACGTGCAGGGTCCGGTGACCCGGGACACCGGCCTTCCAGGTGTGACACCTGCAGGGTCCGGTGACCCATCCTTCCCAGCTGTGACACCTGCAGGGTCCGGTGACGCAGGGCACACATTCAGAACAATCAGGTTGGGGTGTGGAGTGCAGTGCTGTCCACAGAGAAACATGTTAGGCCAAGAGCTCCTATACATTTGAAGACCATGGCTTCCCCAGCTCAGCAGCCAGCTTGGTCTCACCCGTGGCAAGTCGGGATCAGGCGCAGTTGGCTGATCCGGGCTAAGCTGGGCCAGGAGCTGGGCCAGGGACTCTCTTGTTCTTGTTGACTGCGGCACAGACCTGGGCTGGGCACTGCTGGACACCACAATGGTCTCAAGGGATGCTGCGCCAGTGAGCTAGAAACCGTGCGGGTGTGACTGACGAAAGCAGGTCCCAGCTGCCCTTCAGCTAGGCCAGCTTCTCCTCTTCCACCTGCTGGAGCCGCAGGTTCGCCCAGTCCATCCCCGTGGAGACACATACAAGCTACAAGCGAGCACTGGTTCTCTGCTTTGCCAGCCGAGACTCTGGAGGAGCAAGAGGAAGTGGCTGAGGGAGTTCCATTCTGGTCTCACGTGCAGTGGGGTCGACGGATGCATCCAGCTGCCCCGTCACCTGGATCAGACCAGCATGGAGTCAGCAGAGGCCATGGCTGGAGGGATACGAACTGGGCAAAGGCAGCTCCTCGGCCATCCAGTCCCACAGGCTCGAGGCCAGAGGCGGAGCAGGGCATACAGCAGAGCCACAGCAAGAAAAGGACAGGCAGTGGCCAGCAAGGGCTGCCTGAACCTCGGGACAAAAAGGAAACTTTGTTTTACCGCTTCCCTCGGGAAAAGGCAAAGAAAAACATTTCCAACGCAGATATAAGGATAGCCATGGACGTAACATCCTGGACACCTCCAGGAAAAACGAGGTGAATCACTGACTATTGTCAAAGCCAGACTGTTTCCCATGAACGAGCTTGGATTAGGCGCTGATGCTGCGGCACCGCGGGTCAAGCCACCTCCCGTGATGAAGACATCCCACAGAAGTGGTGGTTCTAGTCCTGGCTGCCCCACTCTGGACCAGCTCTCTGCTAACACTCCTGGGAAAGCAGCAGAGGACAGCCCAGGCGTTTGGGCTCTCACACCCACGTGGGAGACCCAGATGGAGTTGCATCTTGCCTGGTCGTGGCCATTGTGGCCATTTGGGGAGTGAACCCTGGATGGAAGATCTCTCATCTCCCTCTCTCCAGAACTCTGCCTTTGAAATATTTCTTTTAAAGAACGGAAGATACACAAGTCAGACAAAAGTTGAAGAACATAGGTGTTTGACTAAGTATTGTTATAGCCTGGGTATTTCAAACAGGGCATTGCAAAGAGGCATGGAAGACACCGTGAGAAGCCCTTGGATGAGAGCGCCCAGGGCCCACGTGGACGGGAGGCCCCCGTCTGAGGGAACTGTCCAACCACCCTCCACTGGTGACAAGCAATGATCCTGTGCACAGCATTGCATTCTGTCTTCTGTCCATGCAGTCTGCCATCTTCAGTGAGTCGTCCTTCCATCCACTGGGGCTCAAGGTGGATGGACAGCTTCAAACAAGATCACTGAAGGGCCCAGCACAATGGCTCAATTGGCTAATCTTGCCCCTGCATGCGTCAGAATCAATCCTTATGGATGCCGGTTCTAATCCTGGCAGCATGCTTCCCATCCAGCTCCCTGCTTGTGTCCTGGGAAAGCAGTCCAGGATGGCCCAAAGCTTTGGGGGTCCTACACCCACAGGGGAGACTCAGAAGAAACTCCTGGCTCCTGGCTTTGGATCAGTTCAGCTCCAGCCATTTGGGGAGTGGACCAGTGGATGGAAGATCTTTCTCCTTGTCTCTCGTTTTCATACATCTGATCTGCCTTTCCAATAAAAATAAATCTTAATAGATGTTTTTTTAAGTACATGGGAACTGTGCATGCTAAGAAAACATGCATGGGCTTCAAAAACTTCTTAACCCACAACAATCTCATCTTTAACTCCACTTTCCACAAAACACTCTGAAACATCCATGTGTCTAAAAGATCTGAAACCACTTCTGGACACTTTCTGCTCAAATGATTCTGTTTTCCCCTGGTTCTGTTGTTGTTAGTGAAGCGCTCAGAACTATAATGCCCAGAGTCGGTTGTATATTTGTGAATCTCACAAGTTCACTGTTCCTATTCAGTCTATAAGTAGTGCAATTACAACATTTTTAAGTTGTTGACAAGTTCATTAAAACAATCCAGAAATAGTGCGATGCTAACTGTAACTTACGGAGGGGCGAGGAGCAGCAGTTGCAAGCAACGGGCTGCATGGGAAGCACCAGACAAGCACACAAACGGTTTTCTTTGTTTTTTGTTACTTGTGATGCTAAGTTTTTTAATGTTTATTCAGAAGATGAGATCACAGATACGCGGGCGGTATGTTTCAGGGTGAAGCGGGTTGGGAAGGGGAAGCTGAGAGATGCAATGTGCCTGTTTTTTTTTTTTACAGACTTATTAATTTTTGTTGGGATGGCAGATCTACAACAAAGAGACATCTTCCATCAACCAATTCACTTCGCAAATGGCTGTAACGTTTTGGGATGAGCCAATCTAAAGGCAGGAGCCAAAGCTTCTTCCAGCTCCCAGTCGAGGGGTTCAAGCACTTGGGCCATCCTCTGCTGCTTTCCCAGGTGCATTAGTGGGGAGCTGGACGGGAAGTGCAGCAGCCGGGGCTCAAACCAGTGCCCATGCTGGATGCCTGGTTCCTAGGTGGAAGGCTAACCTGGCGCGGCACTGCTTCCAATGATTTCTGTCTTAGGTGATTTCTACATAGTGAATAAATGGTGTTTTTATTGCGATTTAGCAAGTTTTACCTTGGATCCAAAACAGCATTTTTTTTTTTTTGGCCTTTTCTTCTAAAGCAACTTTGAATTTTTTTGTTTTATTGCTGAAGCACTTATATGTTTCAAAAAGAAGCTCAGTAAAATTTTAATTTTTTTTTAAGATTTATTTTTGTTTTATTGGAATGTCAGATCTACAGAGAGAAAGAGAAAAATATCCTCTGCTCACTGCATCGCAATGGCCAGAGCTGAGCCAACCCAAAGCCAGGAGCCAGGAGCTTCCTACACATCTCTCAAGCAGGTGTAATCCTTGACCGCTTTCCCAGGCCACAAGCAGGGAGCCAGAAGGGAAGTGAAGCAGCCAGGACACGAACCAGTGTCCTTATAGAAGCCCAGCACACACAAAGCGAGGACTCTAACCACCAGGCCACCACGCCAGGCCCAAAATAAATAAAGATTTATTTATTTTTATTGGAAAGGTAAATCAGATTTATGGAGAGAAGAAGAGACAGAGAAAGATCTTTCGTCCACTGGTTCACTCCCCAAGTGGCTACAACGGCCGGAGCTGAGCCTAGTTGAAGCCAGGAGCTTCTTCCAGGTCTCCCCCCTGGGTGCAGGGGTCCAAGGCTTGGGGCTGTCTTGTGCTGCTTCCCAGGCAGGGAGCTGGACGGGAAGTGGAGAAGCCTGGACATGAACTAGTGCTCATATGAGCTCCTGGAGGATTAGCCAATACAGTCATTGCACAGGGCCCTAAAAATAAATCATTTTTTAAAAAGCTTACTTTAAAACAAACCATCTCTGGCCTGGCGCAGTAGCCTAGTGGCTAAAGTCCTCGCCTTGGATGCACCAGGATCCCATATGGATGCTGGTTTGTATCACAGCTGCTTCGTTTCCTTTCCGGCTCCCTGATTGTGGCCTGGGAAAACAGTACAAGATAGCCCAAAGCCTTGGGACCCTGCACCTGCATGGGAGACCCAGAAGCAGCTCCTGGCTCCTGGTTTTGGATCGGCTCAGCTCCATCCATTGAGGCTACTTGGGGAGTGAACTAGCAGATGGAAGATCTTTCTCCTCTCTGTATGTCCTCTTTGCATATCTGATTTTCCAATTGAAAGAAAAAAAAAACGGGGTGGGGGGGGACACAAAACCTCAATTAGCTAATCCTCCCCCTGCAAGTGTCAGAATCCCGTAAGTATATTGGCTCATGTTCTGCCTGCTTGTCTTCCAATTCAGCTCCCTGCTTATGGCCTGGGAAAGCACTAGGGGATGGCCCAAGTCCTGGGAACCCTGCACCCGCGTGGGTGACCTGGAATAAGCTCCAGGTGCCTGGCTTTAGATCAGCTGACCTCCATTACGGCCATTTGAGAAGTGAACTAATGGAAGATCTTTCTCTGTCTCTCCTTCTCCCTGTAAATCTGCCTTTCCAATAGCCTCTGATGGCCCCGCTGCTCAGCATAAAAGCCACCCAGTCCCTCCCAGTGACCCCGGTAGTCCTGGCTGTGCCACATTCCTCTTGGTGACAGGTGACATCAGAGCTGCCCCCTGCAGCGGGGTCCTTCAGCTTGAAGTGCTTTGCCCACATGCCTGTCACTCATCCCCAGGTCTTAAGGGTTACGTTCCTGAAGGAACTTTCACCAACTTCCCACTCAACAGCCTTCCCGTTCTTTGCCCTCCCATGCTCCCCCTTGTCACACCTGGCTCTGATTTCAACGTGTGGTCAGCGTGATGCCACGACAGGTATGGGCACTGGCTGACAGGAGATTCATCGCACGGCTCGTTTGTTCATGTTTTGAGCCGAGTCTTCAGGCTGTGGGTTGGAATAATGAAGGTATCGTAGCAAACTATTCTTTCTTATCCAGTGTTATGCTGGGGTAATGAAGCTTAACCAACCACCTCACAACACTCATGTCCCACTCACAGGCCGAGGGCTTGGCGAGCTTTCTCTGCTCCATCTCCTGTCTGTCCCTCACTCAAGGGCCCAGGGAGGGAGCAGAGGCCTCCTGTGCTCGTTTTCACAGTGGCATGAGCACCAGAGAGTGTTCTTCATGCTGGACCAGAAGTGGCACAACTCCCGATCTGCACACATCCCTCTGACCCAAGCAAATCGGGCTGCTCAAGTTGGCAGAGTGAGGAGTTCGGCTCCACTCTCAGGGAGACACAGCCAAGGGGGGTGGAAGACAGGTTGACAAGTGATAGAAGGGACAGTCGGTGCGTGGCCCGAGTCTGACCGCACTCCATCACGGGCCTTCCCAACACCTGGCAGACAACAGGCATGCAGCGCCAGTTCTAGTCCTGGCAGTCCCGCTTCCCTTCTCCCTGCTGTACCCTGGGAAAGCATTGGAGGACGGCCCAAAGCCTTGGGACCCTGCACCCGTGTGGGAGACCCAGAAGAGGATCTGGGCTCCTGGCTTTGGATCGGCGCAGTATCAGCCGTTGTGGTCACGTGGGGAGTGAATCATTCAGACGTAAGATATTTCTGTCTCTCCTCCTCTCCGTATATATCCGACTGTCCAATAAAAATAAATAAATCTTAAAACACAATAAAGCAGAGCTACAGAGAGACAGAACTCAAACGGTGCCACAGCCAGAGCTGAGCCAGTGCAAAGCCAGGAGCCCGGAGCTTATGCCGGCCTCCCACGCGGGTGCAGGGACCCGAACACTTGCACCTTCTTCGGCTGACTGTCCACTTTAGCAGGGAGCTGGATCGCAAGTAGAGCAGCCAGGACTCAGACTGGCGGCCATATGGGACGCCAGTGCCGCAGATACCGAGCTAATCCACTATGCCACAGGGCCACAAGCCCTTGGTCCACGGCCCAAAAGCAGGGGCCCCCCATTGCCACAGAGGGGCAGGGAAGCAAGCGCTTGGGCCAGCACTACGACGTCCCAGGTGCGTTACAGGGACTCGAGCTGCAATGGTGGGTGCAGGCTGGGGCTTAATCCTCTGGGTTACAACACCACCTGCCCATGCCCCTGTACTCGGCAGACATCGGTCCCTCCCATAGGCAAGCTCACTCCTCAAGATTGCAACGCCCCCAACCCCCCATGCCACCCCACGCTCCAACGGTAACCGGAGGACCGAAATGGGTCAGGCCCTGGAGAAGAGGGCGCAAGGTCCGGGTAGCCATGCCGGAGGCCCACACCAGCAGCCTGCCCCAGGCCAGGGAGAGGGCGGAACTGACAGGCGGCGGAAGCCGAGCAGCCCCGAGCCGCGACCTTTGCCCCCGTCGCCACTCCTCTTCCGCTACAGGCGTTTCCGGGAGCGCCGCGTGCGTCTGCTGTGGCCATGGCCGTCTTCTCCGGGCCTGCGCCCCCGGTTCTCTCTCTGAACCCGCAGGAGGACGCCAAGTTTCAGAAAGAGGTGGCGCAGGTGCGCAAACGCGCTACGCAGGTGAGCCGCCGCTGCCGCTTCCTCCTCCAGGGTGTCCCCGCCGGGACCGGGGGTTCCAGGGCCGCTGTGGGCTCGGGGTGTCCCCGCCGGGAACGGGGCTGGTGTGGGCTCGGGGTGTCCCCGCCGGGAACGGGGCTGGTGTGGGCTCGGGGTGTCCCCGCCGGGGTCGCTGTGGGCTCGGGGTGTCCCCGCCGGGGTCGCTGTGGGCTCGGGGTGTCCCCGCCGGGGTCGCTGTGGGCTCGGGGTGTCCCCGCCGGGAACGGGGGTGCCGGGGCCGCTGTGGGCTCGGGGTGTCCCCGCCGGGAACGGGGGTGCCGGGGTCGCTGTGGGCTCGGGGTGTCCCCGCCGGGAACGGGGGTTCCAGGGCCGCTGTGGGCTGGGGTGTCCCCGCCGGGAACGGGGCTGGTGTGGGCTCGGGGTGTCCCCGCCGGGAACGAGGGTGCCGGGGTCGCTGTGGGCTCGGGGTGTCCCCGCCGGGAACGAGGGTGCCGGGGTCGCTGTGGGCTCGGGGTGTCCCCGCCGGGAACGGGGGTGCCGGGGCCGCTGTGGGCTCGGGGTGTCCCCGCCGAGTGCAGGGGAGCCGGGGCCGGTGTGGGCTCGGGGTGTCCTCCTCCAGGAGAGCCCCCCCGGGAATGGAGCGGGGGACCAGGGTGGTTCTTGGAGGAGCCCGCCGGGCGCTGTCGCCCTGGTTAGCTGGTGAGGATGAGAACCCCAGGTCATCCCCTGGTTGGGGAGTTGTGTGTGTGCCCAGAGCTTTGGACCTTCCTGCGGAGTAGCCTAAGAACCACTGTGGGGAATGTGGAGTATGCACTCACTGGAGGGAGGGGTGCAGACCAGTGGGGCTCTGCCTCCTGCACACGGTGCTCCTTCCTTGGTGGCCACGCCGTGAAGACCAGGTCCTTGGTGGGACATTCGTTGTGGGTTCAGGTCCTAGCTGGGGCCATGGGCTTTGCTGGTGTTGTCGCCCTGCGATTTTTTTCCTGTTGAAAAGCGTTTACCGGGTTTTGGTGTCCTCAGAAAAAAAAGCAAGAACGGCTTACTCCGGGAGTCATCTATGTGGGCCACCTGCCCCCCACGCTCTACGAGTCCCAGATTCAGGAGTATTTCTCCCAGTTTGGCACTGTTACGAAGTTCCGACTGTGCAGAAGCAAAAGGGTAAGTTGGTGTTTGTGCAGTGCGGTCACCTGACCGCCCACCCCACCCCCCACGTCCCTGCAGAGGCTCTGTTAGACACATTGAGTGTGGGGTGCCACCAGGCGGGCACCTGTGTGTGCTCTGTGGGAGGCCACCCGGCGGGCACCTGTGTGTGCTGGAGTCAGTGAGTGTGGGAGACCACACGGCGGGCACCTGTGTGCTGGAGTCAGTGAGTGTGGGCTGCCACACGGCGGGCACCTATGTGTGCTCGGGGCGGCCACCTGGCGGGCACCCACGTGTGCTGCAGGCAGGACCACTTGCTTCCTTGTCCCACACTTCTGGCAACAGACGTTTCATCCTTAGTTACGTCTGGAGACAGTTTCCCACATCCTCCTGCCAGGAAAGAAAAAGCTGTAAAGATGGTGGTTGAACCTTGTTTTTCTTTCTTAACCGCAATCCCACCTTTTTTTACTGACCCATTTAAGAGTCTTCCACCGTGATCTAAGGCTGGAGCGTTCTCGTCCGTCCGCATCGTGCTGCTGTCTCGTGGGAGTTATCTGTCCCTGTCTGTCCTGCCTCCCTGGGGACCCAGCGACAGCCCATGTACAACAGTCCCCTTGTCCTTTCCTGCCCTCAGACTGTGTGCTTGCTGTTCACGGTGCTCCGGGGCTATGGGGAGAGACGGGCTGCATTGTTGGGGTCTCTCTGACGGGTGTCATTCGGCAGCAGTGGTCCGTTCAGTGTCTGTCCCCTTCCCAAGGAGTGACTCTGAGGGGGTTGTGCAGCCATTTCCGTTCTCACAGCATTGCTTGTTGCCGGGCACTGAGCGGCTGAGTTGTGGAGGTACCCGGGCTCTTCAGCAGCGGCCTGGCTGGGCTGGACCCCGGCCTCCTGGCTGCCCTGGGCGTCAGCACTGTGTGCAGAATCACACCAGAGCGTATACGTATGCATGCGTGTGTGTGTGGAGTGCAGGAGTGCGGAGTGCTGAGGCTGCGCTGGTAAGCAGGACACACCTTGTGTCAAGTGTTGGTGGCATCATGTCTCCAGGGCAAGCCTGTGAGAGTGGCTGTTTTGTCATTCTGGCTTTAAGGTGTGAGAAGCGGAGCCCTGAAGGTGGCTTATCCAACTAACCATCAGATTCTGGATCCCGATCTGAGCACTTGGACCCCAGACGCCAAACACTTGTTGTTGAGATGGATTTTAAGTTTTATTTGATAATTTTTTGTTGGAAAGGCAGATTTACAGAGAGAAAGATCTTCCATCGCTGGTTCATTCCCCAAGTGCCCACACAACCAGAGCTGAACCAATCCAAAGCCAGGATCTTTCGGGTGTCCCATGCGGGTACAGGGTCCCGAGGCTTTGGGCCGTCCTCGACTGCCTTCCCAGGCCACAGGCAGGGAGCCGGATGGGGAGTGGAGCAGCCAGGACATGAACCAGTGGCCATAAGGGATCCCAGAGCATGCAAGGCAAGGACTTTAGCCACTAGGCTACCGAGATGGATTTTTTTTTTTTAAAGGTTTGTTTATTTTTACTGGAAAATCAGATATACAGAGAGGAAGATCTTCCATCCACTGATTCACTCCACAAGTGACCGTAATGGCCGGAACTAAGCTGATCCGAAGCCAGGACCTTCTTCTGGGTCTGCCACACACGTAATACAGGCAATATAGTCCCAAGGCATTGCGCCATCCTCAGCTGCTTTCCCATACCTTGAGCAGGGAGCTGGATGGGAAGTGGGGCTGCTAGGATTAAGACTGGTGCCCATATAGGATCTTGGCACGTACAAGGTGAGAACCTTAGCTGCTAGGCTACCGCGCCAGGCCCCCAAGATGGATTTTTTTTTTTTAAATCCAGTTTAGGGTTTTCCCTAGATGCTGGCTGTGAGTGTGGCACATGTGAAAAGGAGCCATTCTGGGCTGCTGTTTTACCTGAGGGCTATCTTCCGTCTGCTGCTTCACTCCCCATATGACTGAAGCCAGCAGCTCCGGGACCCAGGCAGTGAGCCAGTGCTTGCAGGGTGTGTGACCGCAGGAGGCTGTGACCAGAAGCAGCACGCCGTGTGGAACCCAGGCACGCAGGCTGGGATAGAGGCGTTCTGGACAGTGTCTTCACCCTCTGGGCAGTGCTTTGCACTGGCCTCGTAACCTGTCATGTGTGAAATAGCAGTCCCCTGCATTGCTTGTGCAGCATCATGCTGGACACTGGCTGTAAGTGCATAGAGTGGAACTAAGGATGAGGGGCGAGCCTTGGGGCACAGAGGTCCAGCGTGCGTTTGGCATGCCTGTCAGTCAGAGATGGTGTGAGGCACTCCATGCCCGAGTGTTCCTTTGAGTCCCAGTCCTGCTGTTGCTTGGCGGAGTCGGTGACGCTGGCCCGGTGCTGGCCCCCAGCCACCGATGCAGGAGACCAGGAGCAGTTCCTGGTTCCTGGGCTCTGTCTCACCCAGCCCTGGGTGTCGAGGGCATCTGGAGAGTGACTGGTGGATGAGAATCCCTTCCTGTTCATAACCCTCCCTTTCTGTCACTCCGCAATTAAGTAAGCCTTTTTTGAAACAAAAGACTGAGCCATGCCAGATTTCTTCCATACGTAGGTGTTGCTTAAAGATCAAGTGTGTAATACACTGAATGACCCAGACAGCAATAATGACTGAGAAGCCAGCCGTGGGTGCAGACTGTCTTGGATGGACCCCAAATGTATGATAGAGCTTGCCAGAACATCTGACAAGGGGCTTGATTGCATTATTTGGATGAACAACATTGAGGAGCTTGCCATGATTAATTTAATTATTTTTCTGGTGGGCTTCCCGTTGCAGACTGGAAACAGCAAAGGCTATGCCTTCGTGGAATTTGAGTCCGAGGACGTCGCCAAGATCGTGGCCGAGACGATGAACAACTACCTGTTTGGGGAAAGGCTGTTGGTGTGTAAGTGCTCTGGGCTCAGGATGCAGGTGCTGGTGGTGTGTGAGTGCTCTGGGCTCAGGGTGCGGGTGCTGGTGTGTGAGTGCTCTGGGATCAGGGTGCGGGTGCTGGTGTGTGAGTGCTCTGGGCTCGTGCCTGCAGGTGCTGGTGGCTGAGCTTGGGGACGGGTTCCAGCTGCAGGTGTGCCTGAGTCATGCCAGTCTGTGCATACAGGAGAAACCATACAGAGTGGAGGAAGCGAGGGGAGCTTGTGGCCATTTCTGTCTCATGTCACTCCCTGTGAGGGGTGCTGGCTCTGGCCTCCTTGTGGCTCTGTGGGAAGTGGCTGTCCCAGGTCCAAGGCTCTGCGACAGCAGCAGATGGGGCTGCCTGAGTAGCGTCTCCTCCCTCCCCACTGAGACTGCCCCAGAGCCCTCTTGTGGTCGTGGGCCTGGCGTCCCTGGAAGATGGACTGGGTGCGTGGCTTGCAAGGAGACAAGGCTGTGGCTGGCTGGTGGCAAGCAGCAGGATGAGCTCTGAGCACCAATGACTTAGCAAGGAATTCAGTCTTTGATCGCTCATTGATCATTCCCATCGTGTTGATTATCATGTGGGGACTCATGCTGAAGAACCCTGAATTACCTGTAATCCTTTCCCTATTGCTCTCTGATTGTTACCTTTTTAAAAACAGGTCAGTTTATGCCACCTGAAAAAGTGCATCCGGAGCTCTTTACAAACTGGAATGTTCCATTTCGTCAGCCGTCATTTCCAGCAGTGAAGCGGTACAACCAGAATCGGACACTCCTCCAGAAGCTGCGCATGGAGGAGCGGTTCAAGAAGAAAGAAAGGCTCCTTAGGAAGAAAATAGCCAAGAGAGGAATTCATTATGACTTCCCTTCCTTGGTAACTATTCCTGTATTTTGTGTGAATTGTCCTGTGGGTGAGCTTACCTCCGTAGCTGTAACGTGGATCACATGCATGCCTGTAAAGTTTCTCTTCATTTTTTTGAAATTTTTTTTTATTGGAATGTCAGATATACACAGAGGAGGAGAGACAGAGAGGAAGATCTTCCGTCCGATGATTCACTCCCCAAGTGAGCCGCAACGGCCGGTACGCGCCAGTCCGAAGCCAGGGACCAGGAACCTCTTCCGGGTCTCCCACGCGGGTGCAGTGTCCCAATGCATTGGGCCATCCTCGACTGCTTTCCCAGGCCACAATCAGGGAGCTGGATGGGAAGTGGAGCTTCCGGGATTAGAACCAGCGCCCATATGGGATCCCGGGGCGTTCAAGGCGAGGACTTTAGCCGTTAGGCTACGCCGCCGGGCCCAAAATTTATTTGTTTTATTACAAAGTCAGATATACAGAGAGGAGGAGAGACAGAGAGGAAGATCCTCCGTCCGATGATTCACTCCCCAAGTGACTGCAATGGTCGGTGCTGTGCCGATCCGGAGCCAGGAACCTCTTTCAGGTCTCCCACATGGGTGCAGGATCTCAAAGCACTAGGCCGTCCTTGACTGCTTTCCCAGGCCACAGGCAGGGAGCTGAATGGGAAGTGGAGCTGCTGGGATTAGAACCGGCGCCCATAGAGGATCCTGGCGCATTCAAGGCTAGGATTTTAGCCACTAGGCCACGCCGCCAGGTGCCAATTTGTGGACATTTTTGTTACACATTTTTCTAAAAGCTATTTTAGTGATATACAATGAACTGTGAATTATCTACCTGGCTTCCTGTTCTGGTCTTTTGATGTTCTTGTTCAGATATGTTCATTTGTTGGAAAGCCGTGTTGACAGATAGACCTGATTATCCCCCAGATGGCCACAGTAGCCAGGCAGGCCAACCCTGTCCCCCAGATGCTCACAGTAGCTAGGCAGGCCAGCCCTGTCCCCCACATGCCCACAGTAGCCAGGCCAGCCCTGTCTCCGGCCTGGGTGGGGGGAACCCAGACATTCTGGCCATCATCTGCTGCCTCCCAGACTTACAGCAGAAAGCTGGCTGTATTTTATATATAATTTTTTGAAAGATAGAGTTACAGAGAGCAAAGGAGACAGATTCACCCTCTGCTGGTTTGCTCCCCAGATGGCCACAGTGGCCAGAGCTGAGCCAGTCTAGTTTGAAGCTTCTCCTGGGTCTCCCATCTGGGTGTGGAGGACTTGGCCGTCTGGCACGTTAGCAGGGGCTGACTGTATCAGAAACAGCCAGTTAGCATCAGTTTTCTGAATTACATGAGCAGAGGTTAAAATACAGCAACCCAGATTTGTTGGAAAGGCAGATATGCAGAGAGAAGGAGAGACAGAAAGATCTTCTGTCCACTGGTTTACTCCCCAAGTGGCTGCAAAAGCTTGAGCTGAACCAATCTGAACCCAGGAACTTCTTCCAGGTCTCCAGTGCAGGTGCAGGGTCCCAAGGCTTTGGGCCATCCTCAACTGCAAATATTGTCCATATAGGATCCTGGCGCGTGCGAGGCAATGATTTAGCCACTAGGCTATCATGCTGGATCCTCATTTAGCTGGAGATTTTGTGCTTCAGAGGAACAAAGAACAGGGGGTTTTGCTGAATCCCGTCTCCCTGTCACAGGAGGAGACATGCTTCGACCCGACTGCAGGTAGTGAGGATGTGGCCAGTGGAGGTGAGGGTCTTCTTCCGTGACCACGTCTTGAGATTGTTTCCCTTTTGCATGGCTCACCTTATTTCCACAAAGCCAAGTAGGGGGCTCCTCTGACGCAGCTTCCTGCTGTTGTGCCTGGAAAAGCAGGTGCTTGGGCTGCTGCCACCCACATGGAGATCTGGCTCCTAGCTTCAGCCTGGCCCAGTCCTGGCTGCCAGAGATGGTCGGGAATGAACCAGTGGACGGAAAATCTCTCGCTGCTTCCTCCTCTATCACTGCCTTTTAAGTCAGGGTAAGGTTTTTTGTTTTTTGGTTTTTGTTTTTTTTTTTTAATTACAAAGTCAGATATACAGAGAGGAGGAGAGACAGAGAGGAAGATCCTCCATCCGAAGATTCACTCCCCAAGTGAGCCGCAACGGCCGGTGCTGCGCCGATCCAAAGCCGGGAACCTGGAACCTCTTCCAGGTCTCCTACGTGGGTGCAGTGTCCCAAGGCTTTGGGCCATCCTCGACTGCTTTCCCAGGCCACAAGCAGGGAGCTGGATGGGAAGTGGAGCTGCCGGGACTAGAACCGGCGCCCATATGGGATCCCGGGGAGTTCAAGGCGAGGACTTTAGCCGCTAGGCCATCGCGCCGGGCCCCCTAGAGTAAGTTTTTAAAGTAGTGGACACGAGGGCGTGCTGCCCACCCCTTCCAGTAGCAGACACGAGGGCGCGCTGTCGGCTCCTTCCCGTTGGCTCCTGGGCCATGGAGCTCTGTCTGCCCTGAGCAGTATTGCTTACCCACTGGAGAAGCGGCCGGCTTCCTGGCCGCCACAGTACACTGAGCAGGCAGGCTCCAGGCCTCGCTCCGCCTAAAGCCGCAGCTGGGCTGGGCCTGCCTTCGACCTCCGCAGCTGCTGCCGGTTTTTTAGTCGGACCTGTCTTAGGGTTCTACCACTGTGGTCACTGAATTTAAATGGGAATGATCTGTCATTTGAGGGAAGTTCACTAATAATACAGCATAGCTTATGTTCATAATGTGTATAAAGGAAAGCAGTAAGACTGCCTGTTGGTAACTCATGTGTTCATTGAAGATTTTACAGAAAGGGGAAAATGCGGCAAGCGCTGATCTGCAGAAGTCGTCAGAGAGCCAGGTAATTGTTGATTTGTGTGCTGTTGCGCCAGATAATGGCGAAAGAATTGGAAAACATGTGCAAGACTGCTGTGGCTGTGAACATGCAGATTGCTAAATGTCTAAACGTTTATTTGAAGGCTTTGCCTAAGAAGAAAAAGAAGAAAACCACCATGGCTAAAAAGAAACAAGGAGAGCCTTGCGCTGCCACTGCCGCGGAGAAGCCACCGGACAGCCAGGTGAGCGTGCGGGGTGCGGGGCCCGGGAGCAGGGCTGGGAGCAGGAGCAGCTCCGGCCACTGTCCTGTGGCTGGGATTTCCCGTGTGACCTCACAGTGTGCCCCAGCAGCTCTGTCTCCAAAGGCCAGAGCGGGCCGAAAATAGAGGGACACAATATCGCAGGGGTCTTCCACACTTGGGTGTGACAGATTTCCTGCCTGTTGATTTCAGGGGCCCACACCAGTTTGTACACCAACGTTTTTGGAGAGACGAAAATCTGAGGCAGCTGCCATGGAAGATGATAAGGACAATGAAATAGTTTTCAGACAGCCTGTACTGGATGTAAAAGAAATGCAAGAGACTCGAACCCCCGCACATTCAGGGAAGAAGAGGCGAAGAAAACGCAGTCCGTGACTGAGTGTGTTGTGTCCAATACAGCTGCTGCTTCTGTGGCTCTGAGTGTGTTGTGTACCATACAGCTGCTGCTTCTGTGGCTCTGAGTGTGACTGGCACGGCGACACCAGCCATGGCCAAGACACTGCAGGGGAGGCCGTGTCGTATCGCCTCTAGTCCGTCCTGGCTGACACAGGGCAGGCGGGCAGGCGGCTCGTTCGCTCCCCTGGCTCTCCTGAGTGACTGCCTGCATAAAGGTGTCACCAGTCCCTGTCGATAGAAGCACCACCCTCATGTCACCAGCCTATTCCTGGTCATCCACATGGTTGGTTTGCCTTGAAAGGCATAGGTTCTCTGTCCACAAGTTCCCCCCAAATGCCTTAGTAGCCAGAGCTAGGGGCAGGGAACTCGGTGAGCAGCAGGCCCTGACCGCTGGAGACGCCACTTGCTGCCTCCTAGGCTTTGCATTCACAGCAGTCACACGGCATGCAGAGCTAGGGCTTGCCCAGGCCCTGCAGCAGGACACGTGGCTGTCCAGTCAGTTCAGGACTGTAAAAGTGACTCAAAATAGTGTAGACGGACTCAGCGCGATAGCCTAGTGGGTGAATCCTCACTTTGCATGTCCCAGCTGCTGTGCTTTGGTCCAGCTCCCTGCTTGTTTCCTGGGAAAGCACGGCCCAGTCTTGGGACCCTGTACCTGCGTGGTAAACCCAGAAGAAACTTCTAGCTTTGCATCAGCTCAGACCTGGCTGTTAGAGCTCCTTGGGAGTAAACCGGTGGATGAACGATTTTTCTGTCTCCTCTCTGTAAATCTGCCTTTCCAATGAATAGCTCTTTTGAATAGTTCTGACGTGGAGTTCACTCTGCTTGAGTGCCTCTATTGAGTCATCTGGCCTTCAGTTTTTAATGTTCACACACTTGAAAGGCAGTGTGAACATCCATCCGCTGGTTCATCTCCAGGGGCCTGGAAGAGGCTGGGCAGGCTGCCACCACTGGCTGGGCCCTTGATGCAGATTTCCTGTCTGAGTGGCCGGGGCCCAGGCCCTGGAGCCGTCGCCTGCTGGGATGGCCCCCCAGGAGCTGGGTCAGAAGCACAACGGGCTCAGCAGACTCCGCCGTGCAGCACTGGCATCCCGTGTGGGCACTGCACTTTGGACCGGCTTCCCACTTGAGTTGGGAAAGCAGCAGAGGGCGGCTCAGCTGTTTGGGTCCCTGCACCCATGTGGGAAACCCGGAAGTGGCTCCTGCCTCCAGGGCAGCTCAGCTCTGGCCGACACAGCCACTTGGGGAATGAACCAACAGGTGGAAGGTCTTCCTCAGCCTCCTCTCTAAATCTGCCCATCAGATAAAAAATAAGATCTTTTATAAATAGCGGGGTAGCTGGTCCTCCACCCAGCACTCGGTACACGAGTCAGCCTTGCAAGTGGCCACTTGCCCTGCACCAGCTCTCCCCTGTTAGATGTCCTTAACCACGATCGCTCCACGAAAGTATCAAGGTGCTCCACACAGACGTACGTCTGCCGGGGCGGTAGTTCTCCCCAGCACATCTCATGCCCGTGGTTATGCCGTAAGCGTGCCAGCTGCAGGCATGACAAACAAAGCGTCATGGGGAGCCTCGGGCAGGGGCACGCGCAAGCCGTGCTCGTGAGGTACTGGGTTACCTGGACCAGGTCAGGATCTGGCAGAGAGGACAGTGGTGGGAGTTTTCAGGTTTCCTAGGAGAAAGGTGAAGTGTAGAAGTCCCTTCAGTGAAAGAACTGTGTGAAAGGCTTGCACTAGTGCTGGGCAACTAAGGTAACCAGTGCTGTGGCAGAGTGTACACAGAGCCCAGTGTTGGGCCCAGCACGGTAGCCTAGCAGCTAAAGTTCACCTTGCACGCACCAGGATCCCACATGGGCACAGGCTCATGTCCCGCTTCCCTTCCAGCTCCCTGCTATGGCCTGGGAAAGCAGTCAAGGACAGCCCAAAGCCTTGGGACCCTGCACCCACATGGGAGACCGGGAGAAAGTTCCTGGCTCCTGGCTTTGGATCGGCTCAGCTCTGGCCGATGCAGCCACTTGGGGAGTGGACTAGTGGGTGCAAGATCTCTGTATATCTGTCTTCCCCCCCAAAAAAAAATCGTTAAAAAAGACTTCTTGAGTCCAGAACCAACATTAAGCTTTCTGAATGAGAACCTCCCTTCGTCTTCAGCACCAAGTGGCTTTGGAGCCTACCTTTTCCTGAAGGCCTGCTGATCACCAATGAATTTACATAATTGAAGTAAGCCTACCTTGCAAACAAGTAAAAATAGTGACCGAGGTAGAGAGAAACTGCTGGTTCACTTCTCAGCCAGGCCGGGCTGAAGGCAGGACCGCCTTCTGGATACGAGGATCCCGAACACTGCATCAGCTGCTGCTTCCGCCAGGCACGTGATGAGCAGGGCAGCCTTCTGGGTACCAGCATTACAAGCCATGGCTAGCATGATGCGCCATAACACCAGCCCCCAATACTGTTTCAGCATGTCTGTTCCCAGTTAGTATCTCGGCATGGTACTGGGTATGTGACAATGATGTAGCATCAATTAGATGTTTGCATGTCAGGTATTTGAAAGACATCGTTACAGCGAAAGAGGGAGAGACAGATTTTCCATCTAGTGGTTCACTCCCAGATGGCCAGTTACTGAGGCTGGTAAGCTGAAGCCAAGAGCCTCATCCGGGTCTCCCTTAGGAATGTAGGGCCATCTTCCACTGCTTTCCCCCGGCCATTAGGGAGCTGGCTCAGAAGTGGAGTAGCCGGGACATGAACTGGTAGCCGTGTGGGATGCCGGCATGACAGCTTTACCTGTTCTGCCATAGCATGAGCCCCAGCACGTAACAAAAGATGAGGAAATGGAAGACAGGAGAGCTCAGGAAATCGTCCAGAGGTTTGTATGTACAGGGAGCTGGTTAGACTGACATGCTCCTAGAGATGGCTGTGAACAGAAGGCGACATCGGGTTATGCTCGCCAATAGGAAGGAAGAAGCCTTATGGGAAGACCTGGGAATGGAGGCAGAAAGGGCACCAGGGCAGGCCGGCAGACCAAGTGACAGCGGACCAACGCTAGGGGGCGATCTCAACCACGCAAGGCTATAAACTGGCAGCTCCGAAATGATGCAAGGGATTTAGATGCAAACGTGACCATGTTTTTCAGGAGTCATAGCTTGGGAGAGGGGCATGTGGCACAGCAGTTAACCCGCCACTGGGACACACACCAGGTGCCGGCTTCCCTGCTTCTGTCCCAACTTCCTGCTAACACACAACTTGAGAAGCAGCAAGTGATGAGCTCGCATGCTTGCATCCCTGCTGCCCATACGGGACACCGGGATCCTGGCCCCTTGGGGTGCGTGACATGAGCACCAGTTCCACGCTTGCAGCTGCCCAAATACGAGACACCAGGATCCTGGCCCCTTGGAGTGCGTGACGTGGGCCCCAGTTCCCGGGCACACTTGCAGCTGCCCATACGGGACACCAGGATCCTGGCCCCTTGGAATGCGTGATGTGGGTCCCAGCTCCTGGGCACACTTGCAGCTGCCCATACAGGACCCCGGGATCCTGGCCCCTTGGGGTGCGTGACGTGGGCCCCAGTTCCCAGGCACACTTGCAGCTGCCCACTCGGGACCCCGGGATCCTGGCCTCTTGGGGTGCGTGACGTGGGCCCCAGTTCCCAGGCACACTTGCACCTGCGTCCTCCACTAGTGTGCACCCAGGAGGCTGCAGACGCCGGCTTGGTCCCAGCATCCAGGAAGGAGACTGGCTGGACTTCTGGGATCCAGGCTTTGGCCTGGTCCTGGCCTGGGCCAGGCCTGGAACAAGGGAAATCTTTCTCTCCAATAAAATCAAAATAATTTTTGAATTTGATATCCCTTAGAACCATAATTTTGCACACACTAGTAGTATACAGCATACCGAGTTCTAGAGGGCACAGGGGCAAAAACTGCTGCCACCAAATGACTCCCACAAGGTTGCTTAGTAAGCACATTATGCTACCAGATAACTGAAAATGTATGCAGGATCAGAAACCGGAAACAGTTTTACTGTATCATATTGTAGATAGGCATGAGTAAATGTAGCTTGGGTTGGTTGTAAACTTATGAGCAAGTAATTTCATGATTTAATGTTCCCAAGTGTTTGCTAGGATGATAGCTCTTTTTGAAAAGAAACTGTCAGGCCGGCGCGATGGCCTAGCGGCTAAAGTCCTCGCCTTGGACGCACCGGGATCCCATATGGGCGCTGGTTCTAATCCCGGTAGCTCCAGTTCCCATCCAGCTCCCTGCTTGTGGCCTGGGAAAGCAGTCTCTGTCTCTCCTCCTCTCTGTATATCTGACTTTGCAATAAAAAAATCTTTTATAAACAAAAAAAAAAGTCAAAAAAAAAAAAAAAAAGGAAAGCGTCAGGGGGCCAGCCCATTGGCTCCGTTGGCTGATCCCTTGCCTTCAAGTGCCAGCAGCCTGTATGGTCACCAGTTTGTGTCCCAACTGCTCCACTTCCCATCCGGCTCCCTGCTTGTGGCCTGGGGAAGCAGTGGAGGACGGCCCAAAGCCTTGGGACCCTGCACCTTCTTGGGAGACCCAGAGGAATCTCCTGGCTTCTGGCCTCAGATCAGCTCAGTTCCGGCCATTGAGGCCATTTGGGGAGTGAACCAGCAGGTGGTAGGTTGTTCTCTCTGTAAATCTGCCTTTCCAATGAAAATAAATGTTTAAAAAAAAACTGTCATAGAAAACACCTTTGCTCTACTATCAGAATTACTCCACGCACAGTCTTTAACCAAAAGGATCCAGGGAGCTTCCTATTTTCACTCACTCTGCTAACTTTGGTTTTACTTCATATTTGAGGTTGTATTTATTGCTATCTGAAAGGCAGAATGGCGGAGGGAGGGAGAGCTCTTCGTTAGCTGGTTCAGTCCCCAGACCGAGCCAGGCCAGAACTGGAGCCAAGAGTTGCATCCGGGTCTCGCACACTCGGGCCGTCCTCTGCTGCTTTCCTGGGTGGGAAGCAGAGCAGCCAGAGCCCCGGCTCAGCCCTGCACACAGGGTCCCTCACGCCCTGGGTGTGTTTCTTCTTCATGAAGCCTAACGGTGAGCAGAGCATGAACGCTGCACTTAGAATCCGGGCATCTTCAATTAACAAATCACAGCATTTCTGAATTAGGCTTTGCTTTCTATCTAGGCAATCTACTTCTAGCCTTTGTCCTCCCAAACAGAAGCATACAACTGGTCCAAAAGCTCGGGTTAGCCTTAGGATATGATGCGTGCCCCTTTGAGCCAGTTAGAGAAGGTTTCACATACCTACTACAACCTTCCTAGTACCCGTCTGCTTCATAATGAAGTTGCTTGCCAGGCGTCTTTGCTGCGCTTCCATTTGTGCTAACAAAGAAGGAAACGAATTTGCAGTATTATTGTGGACCTGCCTTTTCAGTGCTGATCACGGCCAATTTTAGAATCTCCCCTGCTATAAATAAACACCGTCAACCAGCCATGCCCGGGCAAAGCAAGCTGGACACTTGAGACCTGCTAACACAGTTCCCGCAGCAGATGTGCCCCGAGCCACGCAGTTGTCCCCGCGTCTTCCAGATCACTGTGTGACCTGGGGTTTCGCAAAGGGGGTGCCTGGTGCTGCTGCGGGGCAGCACGGCCTCGCGAGGGACCTGAGGACAGTATGGTCTCAGAGGGGGGGCTCTTCAGATGGGCGTCAGCCACCAGTTTACCTTCCTGAAGGAGCCTGCTGCTTCTCTCCTATTTCTAATTTGACTGGCAGCTGGATGACAGCTGTTGTGATGCTTTCCTGGTTGGGGTCTTTCTCAATCATTGCAGATGGAGCCCTTGTTTTTGTGGATTTTTAAGATCAATTTTAAAATTGCTTTTTTCTTTTATTTGGAAGGCAGATTTACAGAGAAAACGAGACTGAGAGGGGATCTGCTATCTGCTGGTTCACTCCCACAGTGAGCGGAGGTGAAGCCAGGAGCCAGGAGCTTCCTCCAGGTCTCCCAAGCAGGTGCAGGGTCCCAAGGCTTTGAGCTGTCCTCTACTGCTTTCCCAGGCCACGAGCAAGGAGCTGGGTGGGAAGTGGAAAAACCAGGACACAAATGGGCTCTCATACGGGATCCTGGCGCATGCAAGGCAAGGGCTTTAGCCACTAGGCTAATGCACTGGGCGCTCTTTTTTCCTTCATTTTACTGCCTAAGCAGATAACCCATGCACATGGCACAAAAACTCAGACATCTCCAAAAGATATCGGGTAAATGCTGTGGTTTGAATATTTTTCCCAGAACTGAGGAGTAAAGTTAAGTCCCCAACTTCTTCTGCTAAAGGTGCCGGAGGTGGCAATGTAATCCAATGACGGCGGTTGCAGATAGAGCCTTTGGAAGGATCTGGGCTCCTGCCACCCATGCAGGGGCCGCGACTGAATTTCACCTGTCCAGCTTTGGCTGTCCCCAGCCCTGGCCGTTTCAGGGTCTGGGGGGGAAGTCGGAAGATGGAAGACAAACCTCTCTGTCTGCATTTCAAGTAAGTAAAGAAAAGGAACACTGATGACCAGCCTGGGTTTCAGGCGATGAGAGCTCCAAAGCGCGGCTCAAACGGAGCAGCCTTCTCCGGGCCTGAAGTTCAGAGAGTTCTGAGACAGACACATCACATCAGGGTGTGGCCAGGAGGCACAGGAGCAAGTGGCCGGGAGCGCTGTAAGGCTTGGAAGAGGAGCTAAGAGCAGGAAGCAGCAGGACACGTGGCGGGATAGCTGAGCAAGAGAAAGCCAGGGCAGTCGGCTGAAGTGAGTGTGACAAGGGCAAGGTCAGCGGACATGGTCCCCGCTGGGAGGCAGATGAAGTAAAACGGCGTAAGAAAAGGACCGTTGAACTTGGCCACGGGGCAGACACTGCAACAGGACATCTCGGTTTGTGTCTAGCCCTTTGTGGTTTTACTTTTCGGTTTATATGAGTGTGCTATTTCAAATTAAGCAATTAGATATTAAAAGGAGCGGAAATGAAGTTGAAACAATGCCCTCATCAGGGGTAATTGGCACCTCCAGCTGTTCTCAGCATCAGCCCTTGACTCTGCCTTCAGGAGCAAGGAGCCAGCCTGTGTGTGTTAACCCTAGGCCGCCCCGTCCATGACTACACGAACCTGTGTGTGTTAACCCTAAGCCCCCCCATCCTCCATGACTACACGGACCTGTGTGTGTTAACCCTAGGCCGCCCCGTCCATGACTACACGGACCTGTGTGTGTTAACCCTAGGCCCCCCGTCCATGACTACACGGACCTGTGTGTGTTAACCCTAGGCCCCCCGTCCTCCATGGCTACACAGCAACTTGCTGTAGACCTTGGCCTGAAGCAATAATCGGGTTTTCCAATTGTACCCAAGCAAGCCATGACAGAGGAGCACCAATCACTGATAGGGTCTGAAAGTCCTTTTCTGCCAGCAGTGAGAGGGACTCTTACCCAAAAACCTCTCAACCCTGAACTGCACAACAGTGGGTTTTCTAAAGGCCAGACTGCAAACCAGCAGGGGTCCAGGGACTGAGCTAATGTGGATCTTGGGAATGAAAAATTACTAATCACTAACTCTGCAAGGCTTTGTTGCTCTGTCAGGTGCAACTCATTTTTTGCTAGTCATGCCTGCATCTGGCCAGGGTGTCAAGCATTCTTGCCAAGCAGGATGCAGTTTCCTTGACTTGGGCAGGGGATGGTCCCTCACCTGAGATGAAGCCCAGCTCAACATGGAGTCCATCGCATCAGGCCTGTTACTAGAAAGTAATCTTGGGGGCCCGGCGCAGTAGTGTAGTGGTGAAAGTCCTCGCCTTGCATGCCCCGGGATCCCATGTGGGTGCCAGTTTGTGTACTGGCTGCTCCACTTCCCATCCAGCTCCCTGCTTGTGGCCTGGGAAAGCAGTAGAGGACAGTTCAAAGCCTTGGGACCCTGCACCCGCGTGGAAGACTTGGAGGAAGCTCCTGGCTCCTGGTTTCAAATCAGCTCAACTCTGGCCATTGCAGCCACTGGGGGAGTAAACCAGCAGATGGAAGATCTTTTTATCTCCTATTCTCTGTAAATCTGCCTTTCCAATAAAAAAATAAATAAATCTTAAAAATAAAATAATTTTAAATGACACACCAGTATCTTAAAAATTAGAAGGTCTCACTAAGGTATTTTCCTATCCATAGCAACTTCTAGAAAGAGCCAAGAGAAAAGGTAGGAAAGAAACTTGTGTGTCTTAAATAGCAGCAGCCCAGGCTGTCCTTGTCTCCCACCCTTTGGAGAAGTGTCCCAGGTTGGCTCAGGTGGTGGACAGTCCCGTCTCCCACGTACACGCAGGTTGGCTCTGGGGGTGGGCAGTCCCGTCTCCCACGTACACCACAGGTTGGCTCTGGGGGTGGGCAGTCCCGTCTCCCACGTACACGCAGGTTGGCTCAGGGGGTGGACAGTCCCGTCTCCCACGTACACCGCAGGTTGGCTCAGGGGGTGGGCAGTCCCGTCTCCCACGTACACCGCAGGTTGGCTCAGGGGGTGGACAGTCCCGTCTCCCACGTACACGCAGGTTGGCTCAGGGGGTGGACAGTCCCGTCTCCCACGTACACCGCAGGTTGGCTCAGGGGGTGGGCAGTCCCGTCTCCCACGTACACCGCAGGTTGGCTCTGGGGGTGGGCAGTCCCGTCTCCCACGTACACCACAGGTTGGCTCTGGCGGTGGGCAGTCCCGTCTCCCACGTACACCGCAGATGTTCACTTTTGCACAGGGAACACAGTGGGGTGGCCTGCCTATGCCACATGTGTGCGTGGGCTCTGGTCCCTGAGACCAGCAATGCTGACAGGTGTGAGGCCATGGTGAGAGGCAAGCAAGGGCTGCTTGCTGATGCCCAAAGCCGTTAGTGCCTGCCCGCAACCAACAATGGTGCTGCAGCTTGGGGCTGGGAAGGCCCATGGATTGGTTCTTTAGGCTCCCTTACCCACCCCTGCCTCAACCTGACTCCTGTGTGCACCCAGGGAGGCCTGTGGCAGCAGCTCTGCCCACATGAGAAGCCCTCAGTGGAAACCCACCACACCGTGGCCTGCCCCCAGCCTTGTGTGCAATAGCAGGCAAGAAGAGATGATCAACACTGTGTAAGCACAGGGCTCCTGTGCTTGCTGTTGCAAGCTTCCGGTCCAGTGGGGAAGCCAGACACCCAAGGGTAGAGGTCACATGCATTATGACGGGCAAGCCCCGGAAGCTGGGGAAGAACGTGTGTGGAGCTGCGAGCGGGGACAGCAGGATGCGTGGGTGAAGCCAGTAGAGCTCAGAGTGGCTGTGGCCTGCTAACTGCAGCAGCTAAGGTCCCAGGCCTCTGTGGGGTTTGCATCGTTTCCATATGGATTCATTTGCTTTGAAAGAGAGAGACAGAGAGAGATCCTCCATGCAGTGGTTCTCCCCCAGGTGGCTGCAGCAGCGGGGGTTAGGCCAGGCGAGGCCAGGAGCCAGGAGCCAGGAGCTTCCTCTGGGTGTGGGGCCCCAACATGGAGATTATCTTCTGCTGCTTTCACAGGCTCGTTAACAGGAAGCTGAATCAGAATGGGGGGAGCAGCTGGGACTCAAACCCAGGCCCGTATGAGGTGTTGGAACGGAAAATTTCGGCTTCTCATGCAGGACTTTTCTCCCTGAAGTTTTTTATTAAGGTTGTGAGAGGGGGAAAGGCCGTAGGGCTATGGCATTTAGAGGTGTGCCTCTGGGAGGGGTCTAGGGCCAGTATGGTTAAGAGGGTGGGACCCATGAGGAAATCCTGATGCTTTTGTTGTTGTTTGCTCTAGTGGCTAAAGTCCTCGTGTGCCAGGATCCCACAGGGTGCCAGTTGTGTCCCGGCTTTTCCACATCCCATCCAGCTCCCTGCTTGTGCTCTGGGGAAACAGTTGAGGATGGCCCGAGGCCTTGGGACACTGCACGCATGTGGGAGATCCAGAAGAGGCTCCTGGCTCCTGACTTTGGATCAGCTGAGCTCTGGCCATTGCGGCCACTTGGGAAGTGAGCCAGGGGCACTGTCCAAGTCGCAACAACCAGAGCAGTGCCAATCTGAAGCCAGGAGCCAGGAGCTTTTCTGGGTCTTCCATGCGAGTGCAGGTCCTAAGGCTTTGGGCTGTCCTCTGCTGCTTTCCCAGGCCACAAGCTGGGAACTGAATGGGATGTGGAGCAGCCGGGACAAGAACTGGTGTCCATATGAGATCCTGGCGCATGTGAGGTGTTTAGTCATTGAGTCATGGTGCTGGGCCCTTCGGGTGCTTTTCCAGCTGAGGGACATGGACACAGGCACACCTTCCCTGTCTCTGGGCAGCCCAGGCTCTGCACTACCTGAGCCTCTGCCAGCAACAGCACTGTCTCAGGGGCCACACCACAGGGCCTGCCAGGCCTTACACTGTGAACCGCAGAACTGGAGGCCAGAATAATCCTCTCTGTATGAAGTTACCCCTGGGCAGCACTGTGGCATAGCTGACTAAGCCTCTCTCTGCAGTACTGGCCTCCAACATGGATGCTCATTCGAGTCCTGGCTGCTCCACTTCTGATCCAGCTGCCTGTGATGCGCCTGGGAAAGCAGCCTACATGCTTGGGCCACTGGCTCCTGGCCTCTAACCGGCCCAGCTCTAGTCATTGCTGCCATTTGTGGGGAGTGGGTAAGCCAGTGGATGGACGATTTCTGTCTCTCTCTGTGGTTCTGCCTTCCAAATAAAAATAAATAAACATTAAATTTTAAAAAAAAGAGTCATTGCTGAAAAAATAAACTTAGCTTTGCCTTGGTCTTCTGATGGCAACACAAGAGCTGGCTAACACGTTGTCTTTCTCCATTCCCAGCTGGGGGCAGCCACAGATCTGCTTCTGTGAAGGTGTGGACTGGCCTTTTCTGTAATCCTGTGTAAGGACTGTCCAGACCGCGGCACCGCTGCCCTCATGCAGGCCTCCAGGGTTGCACATCAGTAATGTCCAAGTGCCCTGCTGTATCCTGTGGTATGTGCTGCTTCCAATGTCTGGCTATCATGGACAAAACTTCTGTGAAAACCACCGTCAGCCCTTTGGACGTGGGTGCCACACCCTGGAGACCAGCCAACTGTGGATTGAAGCTACTTAGGAAAACAACCATGGCTGTGCTGAACATCCAAGGCCCTTTTGAAATTTTCCTAAACAATTCCATAAAGCAACTGTTTATGTTGTATTAGGTATTAGAAGTAAAGTGAAAATAATTTCAATTATGTGAGAAGTTGTGTATATGTTGTATCCAAATATTACACCTTTTTCAAAATGAAAGAAAAGCCTGGTCTTTTTTTTTTCTTTTGAGATTTATTTACTTGAAAGGGAAAGCTAGAGTGAGAGAAGCAGAACCAGCAGAGAGGTCTTTGATTCCTTACCTGTGATCCCAGATCGCCACAGCAGGATCCAGGAGCTCCACCCGAGCTTCCGTGTGGATGCAGGAGCCCAAGCACTTCTGCCCTCCTGCACTGCCTTCCCAGGCACATGAGCAGGGAGCTGAGTCAACTGGAGCAGCTGGGACTTGAACCGGCAGTGCTGGCTGGCCTGGCAGGGAGGCTTCACTGTGAGGACCTGATGCCTTCTGCTGCGAGGCATTTTCTTAGCAGTGTTCCAGGCAGCGCACAGTCCGTATCTGAAGCTAGTGTGACCGCACAGAAATGGGGTGGCCAGCGTCAACCCTGGGACTGTAAACCATGTTACAATAGCAGTAAGTGCGACCCAGTGTGATGGTTCAGCAGCCAAATCCTCACGTTGCAAGTGCCAGGATCCCACGTGGATTCCAGTTTGTGTCCCAGCTGCTCCACTTCCCATCCAGCTCCCTGCTTGTGGCCTGGGAAAGCAGGGAGGATTGCTCAAAGCCTTGGGACCCTGCACCCGCATAGGAGACCAGGAGGAAGTTCCTGGCTCCTGGCTCCTGGCTCCTGGCTCCTGGCTTCGGATCAGCTGAGCTCCAGCCATTCCAATAAAAATAAAATTTTCTTTTTTTTTTTAAGATTGATTTATTTTTATTGGAAAGGCAGATATACAGAGAGCAGGAGAAACAGAGAGGAAGATCTTCCATCTGATGATTCACTCCCCAAGTGGCTGCAATTGGCAGAGCTGAGTCAGTCTGAAGCAAGGAGCCAAGAGCTTCTTCCGGGTCTCTCATGCGAGTGCAGGGTCCCAAGGCTTTGGGCCGTTCTCAACTCCTTTCCCAGGCCACAAGCAGGGAGCTGGATGGGAAGTAGGGCTCCTGGGATTAGAACTGGTGCCCATATGGGATCCTGGCAGGTGCAAGGCAAGGACTTAAGCCACTAGGTTGTCGCACCAGCCCCAGTTAAAATAAATCTTAAAAAAAAAAAAAAAAAAAAGCTATAAATCAACACCCACTTTCCTACTTAGAAAAGTGCATTTGAGTGACCTGTGTGTGTGTGTGTATATACACACATAGATACAGTGAGGACCAGTGAGGTACCTGTTTGGTCATGCAGGTAGAGGCACTGAGAACGTTATAAGGCCCCTGACCACCTTGCACATTGCCCCGCCCCCCCAGGAGCTGCAGGCAGAGGAGCTCTGCAGACTTCCTCTTTGCATGGGCCCTGGGCACTGCGCTCACAGAAGGAATGTGTGTGACTCAGACCGTGAGTGCCATTCCAAACCTAGCGCAGACCTGCTCCTGGCCCTGCCCTGGGGACGGGAGACCCCATCAACTGTGGGCATGGAATGAGACAAAGACACAGCTCTTGTGTCCTTGGCTGCCACGATGGAGCAAATCCTCCAGGCGGGCGTGGTGGCATATCAGGCTAACTGATCCAGTTCTCTGTGGCCTGGGAAAGCAGCTGTGGAGGCTTAAGGCCTTGGGCCTCTGCACCCGTTGAGAGAACCGAGAGCAGCTCGTGGCTCACAGCTTTGGACCAGCCCAGTCCAGCCGTTGCAGTGTTGGGCCACTGGAAAAGCTGTTTCTCCCTCTCTTTCTGTACCCTTTCCATGGTGACCCAGGCTGAGTCCCCACCCTGTAGCCACTTGGGTACTCTCCAGCCTCTTCCAAGGTCAGCAGAGCACTGGAGGGAACGCAGTGGTGACCTTGCTTACAAGTGGCCCCAGCACCGCCAGCGGCCAGGCATGCGTGGTCAGAGCCCCGGCAGGCCTCAGGTGGGGTAAATCAGACACAGAGGGTTTGGAGAGCTGTAGGGCCCGGGTGGGAACAGGGCTGGCCGCGACGTGCCAGGGCGTTGCAGAAATCAGCCAGTGAGGACACGTGGCTCTGGCACAGCGATCCGGAGAACGGAGCCTGGAAGCAGAGCAGGGCGCGGGGCGGTGAGCGCCTGGGCTGGCTCTGCGGGGCCCCTCTGCGCCCCACGCGGCGCCGGAACCTGCCTGGAAGCTGCAGCCCCACCACCTGGCTTCCCATGCCAGGCTAGTTCTGCTTGCTCTCTACTCCTCCGGCCCTTGCTGTCACACCCAGTGCTGGGCTGCCGGGTAGCAGCCGGACTCAGGTGGCCGCCTCCGGGCCACGCACCACCACCCATGCACACAAGTTCTTCTGGCGCTTTCTTAACGTACAGGGCGGGATGGGAAGGAAGGGACAGAAGGACGGCCGCTCCCATGCCCTCACCCGCCCACTGGCAAGCATTCCTTCCATGACTCAGGTGCTGTTCTGTGGGACACAATCTGCCTTTAGAAACAACGAAACAGGGTCCTGCGAAACAGCTCAATTGGCTAACCTTTCACCTCCAAGTACAGGCATCCCATATGGGCTGCGTCACTTCCCATCCGGCTCCCTGCTTGTGGCCTGGGAAAGCATGGAGGATGGCTCAAAGCCTTGGGTCCCTGCACTCACGTGGGAAGAAGCTCCTGTCCTGGCTTTGGAACAACTCAGCTCCAACCATTGCAGCCACTTGGGAAGTGAACCAGAGGATGGAAAATCTTTCTCTCTCCTTCTCCCCATAAAATCTGCCTTTCCAACACAAATAACTATGTCTTCAAAACAAACAGGGACCGGTGCAATAACGTAGTGGCTAAAATCCTCGTTTGCATTCATTGGGATCCCACATGGATGCTGGGTTGTGTCCCGGTTACTCTATGTCCCATCCAGCTCCCTGCTTGTGGCCAGGGAAATCAGTCAAGGACGGTACAAGGCCTTGGACCTTGTACCCAGGTGGGAGACCTGAACAAAGTTCCTAGCTCCTGGCTTCAATGGGCTTAGCTTTGGCTATTGCAGCCACTGGGAGTAAACCAGCAGACAGAAGATCTTTCTTTCTCTATCTCCTTCTCCCTGTATATGTGCCTTTCCAATACAAATAAATACATCTTGGATGCAGGGTCCCAAGGCATTGGGCCATCCTCTACTGCTTTCCCAGGCCACAAGCAGGGAGCTGCATGGGAAATGGAGCAGCTGGGAGATGAACCAGCATCCATATCGTTTCCAACACACGCAAGGAAAGGACTTATCCACTAGGCCATTGCGCTGGGCCCTGCCTAAAAAAAAAAGTTTTTTGAAGATTTATTTATCTATTTGAAAGGTGGAGTTGCAGCGAGAGAGGGAGAGAGATACAACAAAAGAGAGATTCCATCTGTTGGTTCACTCCCCGAAGACCCAGGGCTGAGCCCGGCAGAAGCTTGGAATCCCATGCGGTGTCTCGTGTGAGCGGCCCAAGCACTGGGCTGCCACTTTCCCAGGCGCATCAGCAGAAAGTTGCGTTAAGTGGGCAGCTGGGACTAGATGCTTACGTCATGCAGCAGCTTCATGCGCTTGCTGCACCAGCAGGTGGGCCCCTGCTTTCTGATAACTAGACAGGATGAAGCAGCTTTTCAACACCAAGGCAGAGACGCTGCCAAGCCCTCTGAGGTCAGCGTTCCTGCAGCCTGGGCCTGCCTGCTGCTCTGTCGTAAGCACGCAAGTCTGCATTGTTTTCCAGCTCCATCACAAGCACGTGCCGCCAGCCAGGCGGCTGAGAACAATGCAGACACCTGCTCTCACAGGTCTGGAGGCCCTCTCCAGCTCCCGGGGAGGGCAGTGCCCTGCTCCCGCCAGCCCCGGGCCTCCCCAGGCACTTCTCAGGCTGCTCCACTCTGACTGCACTGTCGCCCTTCCCACATGTGCGCGTCCTCTGATGCCAGCAGCATGACTTCATCTAGCTTGACTGCGCTCCCGAAGCCCTGTCACCAAGCAAGGCCACAGCCCCCCGTGCTGGGCCAGAGCGTCTGTGTCCCTGGGAACACAGTGCAGCCTTCAGCATGTGGCTCCAAGCACCCCAGCCGTCTCTCAGCGTTGTTCCTGCCGTTGCTTTGGTAATTTCAGGAGTGTTTCATGGGATTGATGCCATGCTGTCGTAGGCTAATCCTGCAATTGTGGTGCCAACATCGCATGTTGGCACTGATTCTAGTCCCAGCTGCTCTACTTCTGATCCAGCTCCCTGCTACTAGCCTGGGAAAGCAGTGGAGGACAGCCTGAGGCCTTGGGCCCCTGCACCCATGTGGGAGACCTGGAGGAGGCTCCTGGTTCTCAGCTTTGGGCTGGCCCTGCGCTGGCCATTGTGACCGTTTGGGGAGGGAACCAGTGGATGGAGGATCTCGTTCTCTCTCTCCCTTTCTCTGTCTCTCTCTTCTCTTTCTAACCCTGTCTTTCAAATAAAAACGAATACATCTGTAAAAAGATTGCTTTGTAATGCGCATGTAGTAAGGTGTGCTGGAACTGAGTGTACAGTTCATGCCCTCCTCCACGTTCAAAGGCACAAACCACGTCCTGCACCAAAGTATATCCAGGCGCACAGCAAGCCACGCTGTGTGCCCCGGCCAGAACTGACACACAGGGAGTGCCCAACGAGGGCCCTGCATTTAGAGAGCTCGTGTTCCCGCCGAAAGCTGTGCGCTTGTGATGAGCGTCGGAAAAATTCAATTCCCGTCAGAGGAGGGGGCAGGAGTCCTCAGGACAGTGGGTGGAGCGATCATGGCCCTCCTTCTGTGGTCAGGGGCAGCAGCTTCTTCAGGCAGGTGGCAACGTGTGACGATCCACACTGTGACTGGTCGCTGAGCCCTTGTGTCTAGGAGGCTTGCGATGGTGTGCCTGGTGGTCCTCAGCCTCCAGCCCCTTTAGAGGTCAAGCCTGATGTTGTGCCCCTCGAAGCTCCATTGTAAGTCACATTGTTAGCTGAGCTGGTATGGTTCAAGGCCCAAAGACACTTTTACCAGGCAGGACGTTCTGAAGGGTTAGGAATCTCCCCGCAGGAGCTGTGGGCCCAGGAGACTTGCCTCAGGTAAGCTTGGTGACTTCTACAACTTAATTTAGTTTATTTGAAAGGCAGAGGGACACAGATAATGAGAGAAGGAGAAAGAAAGAGCTCTCCCCACCTGCCGGATCGTTCTTCAAATGCCTCCATTCAGCCAGGCTCAAACCTGGGGTCCGGAACTCCAGTGGCTGAGCCAGCACCTGCAGCTTCCCAGAGTGCTCCATAGCAAGGAATGGCACCGGAAGCCAAGGGCTCCGAAGAGAGACACAGCTGTCCCAAGCAACGGCCCGCCGTGCTGAGCGTCGGCCTGAGGTCAGCTCCTCACAGTTCTTATAGAAGATGACAGCCTGTGGAGCATCAGCTGACAATCCTGCTGTGAGCACTGCCCTGGTCAGTTCAGTGCAGTACTGCTTTACATACATTCAGAGAGCGACTCTAGTCCTGATAAATACTCCTTTCTTGTTTGCATTGCTTCCGGTTTGGAAGAATTTGGAACCACGGCACTGTAAGCATTCTTGGACATGCCATGTGGTAGACACAGCACCCCTGCCTGTTGGTCCCCAGAGTAACAGTAGCACACTCCACTCCTGAAGTGGGTGGAATTTCTCACACCTCCCTGGTTTCTCCTTGGAAGAACTCTTTCTGCTTCATTTTCTTGTGCTGTGTGTCCATAGCCCAGCCCTTAAGCACCTGCCCCTTTTATTTATTTTTAACTTTCTATTTATTTCTGATACATCAAACTAGGATGAGAAAATATAAAGTATCTGCTTTTTTGAATTGTCTCATTATTAACTTTTGCCCCAGGTTCATGATCAATTCTTTTCAAAAATTGGCAGTATGGGGCCCAGTGCAGTAGCCTAGCGGCTAAAGTCCTCACCTTGCATGCCCTAAGATCCCATCTTGACAGCAGTTCTAATCTTAGCAGCCATGTTTCCCATCCAGCTCCCTGCTTGTGGCCTGAGAAAGCAGTAGAGGATGGCCCAAAACCTTGGGACCCTGCACCTGTGTGGGAGACCCGGAAGAGCTCCTGGCTCCTGGCTTCAGATCGGCACAGCTCTGGCTGGTGCGGTCATTTGGAGAGTGAATCATCGGAATCACCATATGGGATCCCGGCACATTCATGGCAAGAACTTTAGCTCCTAGGCCACTGCACCAGACCCAGCAAATATCTTAAAAAATAAAAGTTCTTACCTTGCACACACTGGGATCCCATGTGGGCACCGGTTTGTCTCCTGGCAGCTCCACTTCTCATCCAGCTCCCTGCCTGTGGCCTGGGAAAGCAGTTGAGGACGACCCAAGGTCTTGGGACCCTGCACCCACGTGGGAGCCCTGGCTCCTGGCTTCAGATCTGCTCAGCTCCAGCCATTGCAGCCTCTTGGGGAGTGAACCAATGGATGAAAGATCTTTTTGTCTCTCCTTTTCTCTCTAAATCTGGCTCTGAAATAAAAACAAATAAAACTTTTTAAAAAGTGTTTTAAAAAATTGATGTCATTTATTTGAAGGGCAGCATTACAGAGAGGGCCAAAAAGAGATTCTCTGCTCTTTGCACAGTGGGTCCCATTCCTTCCTGTCAGTCGCAGTGTTTGGCTGCGACAGGTTCGAGGCTCCTGTCTAGCGCACGTGGCATCCCAGCCACAGGCACGTGCTTTGTGATGCCGTCATGGTCAGCAGTACCTAATATCTGTGTTAACATCATCACAACCTCCCCGAAGCAGTGAGTTATCGGCGCGTAATAGCTTAGCATTACACAGCATAAAATTGTCCTTCCGACTTTCAATTAATGGTTTGGCATCCACTGATAATCTTGTCTGGATCACTGTTTCTTAAGAGCTGTCAAAGCTTAAATTTATTAGTCGTATAATTTGTGTTACAATTATTAGCTGGCGTTCTTCTCTAGGGAGGAGCATTCTATCACCAGTTGGGGATGTTTTGTTACCAAGAAATACATTTCCTTAGATACTGAAGAATTTGTTTTTATTGATTTGAGCGGCTCCCACCCAGTGGCTCATTTCCCAGCATCCTGCAGCCCCTGAGGCTGGACCAAGCTGCAGCTGGGAGCTGGGGACTCAGTCTGGTTCCCATGTGGAGGCAGTCAGGTGTGGTCTTGCCGGGTTTGCTTAACCGGGACTGGGAGTCAGGAACTGTGGCCTGGCGTTAAGGCCAGGTGCTGTGATACGCGATGGAGTGTCTTAGCTGTTGGGCTGAATGTGTGCCTTGAAATATGGACTGGCCCCCGAATGCTCAGTTCTCTTCCCCCGGCTCTAACAATTCTCTGAGAATTCTTATCAATGGGTCCCACAGCCTAGTCCAACCTGGCCCAACCCCAGACCTGGCTGTCATGTGAACTGGCAGGTGCTGTATCTTAGCCTGGTTTGTTCCACGCCCATTCTAGCTCTTGTAAGCATCAGCAGATGCTGCAGCCTTTCCCAGCCTAATCTACCCATAGCCCTGGCTCTCACTCACCAGTGGGAGATGCAGCCTAGCTGGGGAGTCCTCTTGCCTTGTGTGTGCCAGCAGGTGCTTTGACGCAGACTGGCATGGCCTATGTGCAGTCTCAGTTCTCACTTGAGGATGTTCCAGCCTAGCCCAGCCAGGCACAGCACTTACGCTCTGCCAGAGACCAGCTCTAGCCGAGTTTGGAGCTCGAGAAGGGTGTGTGGCGTTGGCAAAAATAAAAGACACGGGCACTGTCACCTGGTGCCCTCTTGCTTCAGCTCAAGAAGCTGTGCTTTTTATTTACTCAGACACATCCCAAGCCTCTGCACGATCGTTAGTTCTATTTTTACTTCATGACTAAGTGGGTGTGCACAGATGTTTGATTATTTTATTCTTTACTTCATGATCAGCCAGGTGCTCTTAAAGATAATTTTGTAAGTTACCATAATCATTTTCTTCAAAGCAAGCCATTATTCATTCTTCAGTAGTAGCCACTGGGTGACAGCCAGGGCTCTAAGGCCAAGGCACATGCCATTACCTGCTAATCAGTAATACATTCCTACTACATTTCTGTTTCCACAACTTGCCCATCATTTAATGGGAGAAATATGTTACAAGGGAAAAAATGTAAAAATCCAAGACAAAAGTTTCGAATATTAAATCCCCCCCCCATAATTACAGGCTCTATAACCCCATAAACAGTTAAACAATGACTAAAAGCATATCTCTATGACAATAACAAAATCACCCTATAATTCCTCTAGTTAAAAGAAATTATGAAAGCAGCTAAAACAGCTACATTTTCTATCCTCTTAAGAGGTGCAAAGACAGGCTAGCCTTTAGGGTCACAGTAACTATATATTTTTTTGCCATAGCAGTTTCTGCTCATACTCCCAACACTTCCATTATTTTGTAAGATTCTTATCAAGCCATTTCCCAGAAGACATGCTACATGTCTGGGTCAGATTCCAGGGCAATGGGTAGGCACACAATAAGGTGTCCAGAAATGGCATGGGCTTAATTATACTCCTGTGTGTTAACTGTCAAACGCTCACTCACCAAGACATTATCAGTGACATTAACTCTCAAGCTCACATCAGTTACAGAAGCCACCTCACAGGGGCAAACAATGCCTCAATAGATCACAGGATTCTTCGTGGTTGAGTGTCCAAGAGAAAGGGGGGTGAGACTGTGTCAAGGTGGTCAGAGAGACATCCACTGGGCGCTGCCAAACAGCTGGAAGCTCCCCCGGGTCCTGCCAAGCAGGGGACTGTTCTCTTCACACCTTCATGCCATCCACACCCACTGCACGGGCCCCAGCAATGCTCTCTTGGTTCTTGTGCATGCCAGCAGCTGTTAAGGCCTGAGCCAGGCAAGCCTGTCCCCACACCTGTCCCACACAAATGCTGATGCAGGTGACAGTCCTGCCTGGCCCGGCTTGCCCCCAGCAGAAGCTGTGGCCTAGTAGAGGAGTTCCTCAGGGCTTATTCCCAGCTCTGGAGTTCACACCCGCCAGCGCTATAGCAGTACTGCTGGGCATGGTCTGTGCTCAGACCCGGCCTTGCATGTGCTGGCAGGTGCCACAGCCTGACCCTGTCCAGCCTCCTCCCAGCCCTAGCTCCCATGAGTGAAGTCCATCCTTTTTTTCTTAAGATTTTCTTATTTATTTATTTTTAAACATAAACTTAGATATACAGAGAGGAGGAGAGACAGAGAGGAAGATCTTCATCCGATGATTCACACCCCAAGTGACCGCAACGGCCAGTGCTGCACCAATCTGAAGCCAGGAGCCAGGAGCTCTTTCGGGTCTCCCACACGGGTGCAGGGTCCCAAGGCTTTAGGCCGTCCTCTCCTGCTTTCCCAGGCCACAAGCAGGGAGCTGGATGGGAAGTGGGGCAGCTGGGACTAGAACCGGTGCCCATATGGGATCCCGGCACTTTCAAGACAAGGACTTTAGCTGCTAGGCCACTGCGCCAGACCCTGAAGTGGATTCTTGTAGGTGAGTTCTGAGTACAGCCTGGCTTGGCCTATCACACCCCCAGCTCTCTATGTAAACCAGCAGTTGCACAGTGCTATAGTTTCACAGAGGTGACCCCACAAGTGTCCTACAGAATCTGCCCCCTAACCCATTTCTTTCATATTCTGATATCTGCTACTGCCCGTCCTGACTACTTGTCCCTGCTCTGACACTCAACGGTGGGCCTGGCAAGGTCAGCTTCTCCTTAGCGGATGGTGCTGTTTAGCCCAGTCCGGGTCTTCCATGTGGGAGACATTGACCTAACCCAGACATGCCCTCTGATGTCCTCCCTCTAAACCACTCCGTCTCAGCTTCCTTGCCTACTTACAGGCGCAGTGGCCCAGACCATGGAAGACCCCAGAAGTCATCCATGTCCTCAGTCGCTTCCACTCCAATATGTCCCCGAGCCCCTTCCCTGGGGAATTTGCAACCTCTCGACCTGGGGGGCCAGAGTGGCGTGTCTCAGTCTGACTTCCCACATATTCTCTATAAAATAATAATAATAAAAGAATAAGCAACTATGCTGGCACATTCGTATAGTTAACATAGACTTGGCATTAACCAGGCTAGAATGCCTATCAGCCACTGGCTGTTTTTTCCCATTGGTGTGACACTTGCCTAGGTACAATAAATAAATAAATATTAAAAAAAACTTTTATAAGAAAAGAGTCTTATCAGAAACATGATTTGTAAATATTTTCTCTTATTCAGCAAATTGCCTATTTTCTTATTTTACCATATGAAGTGCTAAAGTTTTAAACTTTCATGTAATCTGGTTCATTATTTTTTCTATTGTCTGTCCTTGTATTGTTTCAGCAAAAAACAGACAACAGAAAAAAGTGAATATTTATGCTTTCTTTATAGGGTTTTCAGTGTGTATGTTACATTTAGTCCATTTTTAAGTTAACAGATTTTTAAAGTTTTGGTGAAGTTCAGTTTTTGCAGAGGTTTTATTAATGGGGGCAAGGCAGGGGTGCACCTTCGTTGTTCTGCATGGAGTTATTGCCTTGCTTCTCTGTTGATTGAGGAGATGCTTGTTTCAGCACTGCATTGGAAACCAATGACATAACTCATCCAGTCAGTTCTAGCACCCCGCTCTGCTCACCATCCCTCGGCCAGCAGCATGCACTCTCATGGCCTTGGAGTGGAAAAGCATGACTCCTCCAGCTCTGTGCTTGCTCTGGGGCTTGCTTGGTTCTTCCTGGCCCCTTGCATTTCGATACACATTCTAGAATGGATTTGTCAATTTTTTGCAAGAAACTGGTTGGGATTCAAAAGGGACTGAATTGAAATTGTAGATCAGTCCGGAGACTACTGCCGTCTTAACAGTATTGTGCCGTGAACTCGTGGCTCTTTTGGTTGTTGAGGTTTTGGGTCCTCTCTATAATGTGCACTGCCCTAGTTTTGCACTTGTTTTGTCGTGTCTGTCGCTAAGGGATTTATTATTTCTGATGCTAGTATAACTGGAACTCTGTTCTTATTCAGAACAAATGATGTCTTTTTACTTCACTGGTCGCTGTTAGAGTCCTGTCCTGTTTTGAGTCCCGGCTGCTCTGCTTCCATGCACCTGGGAGAGCCTACGGTGGCCCAAATGTTTGGGCCTCCAGTAGCAATGTGGGAGAGCTGTATTGAGCTCCTGGCTCCTGGCTTTGGCCTGGCACAGTCCCAAGCATTGCAGTCATTTGGAGGGTGAACCAGCAGCTAGACAATTTCTCTATGTCTCCCTCTGTGTCACTCTGTCTTTCATTTCCTTTTTCCTTTTTTTTAAAAAAGATTTCTTTATTTATATTGGAAATTCAGACTTACAGAGAGAAGGAGACACAGAGAGAAATATCTGTCTACTGGTTCACTCTCCAGGTGGCTGCACTGCTTGGAGTTGAGTCGATCCGAAGCCAGGAGCCAGGAGCCTCTTCCAGGTCTTCCACACGGGTGCAGGGTCCCAAGGCTTTGGGCCATCCTAGGCTGCTCTCCCAGCCACAAGCAGGGAGCTGAATGTGAAGTGGGGCAGCTGAGACAAGAACCCGTGCCCATATGGGATCCTGGTGTGGGGGCAACGTGAAGACCTTAGCCACTAGGCTACTATGCTGGGCCCCACTCTGCTTTTCAAATAGATAAAATAAATCCTTAAAAATCTAGCAAACAATCAGGGCCCGGCGGGGTGGCCTAACGGCTAAAGTTTTCGCCTTGAACACCCTGGGATCCCATATGGGCGCCGGTTCTAATCCCAAAGCTCTGGGACCCTGCACCCATGTAGGAGACCCAGAAGAGGTTCCAGGTTCCCGACTTTGGATCGGTTGTGCTCAGTGGGGGGTGAATCATCGGACAGAAGATCTTCCTCTCTGTTTCTCCTCTCTGTATATCTTTGTAATAAAAATAAATAAATCTTTAAAAAACATCTAGAAAACAATCAATTCTCGGCCTTTTGGCTCAGATCAAGTGTAAAAATCTAGAAAACAAATTCAGAAAAGACTTGTGAGCTAGCATGAATGTCAGTTTTCTGTATACTTGTACTGTGAGTTCTGATTTAGCTTGTTGCTTCCAGAAGCGTTTGTTGTGCTCACCTGGGGACTTTAACCTCACGACTAAGACTCTTGGTGTTGAGAAGCCAAATATTCCCCCTTGGCAAGCCCGTGCAGGTGTTTCTCCCACTGTGGAGCTGGTGCTTTCTTTTCGCGCCATTTCAACATGCTTGTTTGACTTTCTGAGAAAGGGCCATTCATGAACTAGATACAAAAGGTCTTTTGGAACAGGGCCTCAAAGAGTGGGCTGTCAGGGCCACCTGTCAGCCGCCCTGGGTCTACTGAAATGGAGCCAGCATGACCTGGCTCTAGCTCTGGGTCTGTCATTACCCTGGATGCAGGACCTTGGCCAACCCCTTAACTGATCTGGCCTGCAGGTTTCTCATGGTAACAGCAGGGCCAAGCATCAGATGATGTCTGAAGCCCCTCCCACATTCTGAGGCTGAATTTGAACCTCTGTCTCGCACTGTTTCCATCACATTCGTTGGATAAATACTAGGGATACCTGGACAATTTTTAAGAATGATTTATTTATTGTATTTGAAAGAATCACACAGAGAGATTTTCTGGCCAGAGCTGAGCTGATCCAAAGTCAGGAACCAGGAGCCTCTTCTGGGTTCTCCCACGTGGGTGTAGAGTCGCAAGGGCCATCCTCTACTGCTTTCCCAGGTCTCAAGCAGGGAGATGGAAAGGAAATGGAGCAGCCGGGGTATGAAATGGCACATAAGTGGGGTCCCGGCGCATGCAAGGAAAGGACTTTAGCCACTAGGCTGCTGAGCCGGGCCCCCCAACTTGTTTTCTAAGGCATGATATAAACATTGTTTAGATTGCAATACTAAAAAAAAAAAAAAAAAAAAAAAAAAAAAGGTATGATCTTGCTTATTGAAATCTTTAAAATCAGCAGGAATAAAAACTGTTAGCCTCTAGTCAGACCTGTCAGTGTCAAGTGTTGGCAATGACTTGCTGCATCAGGAATTCCAGGCTGAGAGCAGCCAAGCCCAGATCACTTCCCGTGGTGTCGAGGAGACAGGCGGCGACTAGGGAGGTTGCCACAGTCCACAGCCAATAGCAGGGAGCTCGCCTCATTCCGGATGACTCAGGGGTCAGTGTGCGGCTGATGATGCAGGTCCATGCTGTGTGCACAAGCTCCTGAGCAAAGGCATTGCCAGAGACGTTAAACGGCAAAACCACTCTGAGGGCTGATCAAATCCAGATGCATTTTAGGGCGAGTTGAGCTGTTTTCAAGCTATGTTCAACACTGCACTTTCTAAGATTTATTGAAAAGAGGAAGTGGCCATGAAAATCCCACATGTGGGTAGTATCACCTAAAAAGAGACAGCGCTGGGGCTGCGGCAAGCAGTAGCGGACGCTAGGATTCCACCCCGGAATCCAAAGAGAAGAAAAGACTAAGTGAGACCAGCTAGAAAACACGGGAATACACGTCTCAGAAATAATTTATAAGAGTATTGATGCCTTAATGCATCCTTTAGCCTTTGAAACTGCAAGCCTGCACACCGACAGACTCCATTTTTATTTCAAGTGCTGTTCTAACAGATGTGGCAGAAATAGAAACAGAAGCAACAGAATCGTGCGATTGTTAAGTAGTAAAATTCTCCTGTGTGACAGTCAGGCAGTCCCCTGAGACTGACAATAGATAGGTGGAATTCCTTTATCCCTAATATGACACATGGACAGGGATTTCTTTCTCTTTTCAAATATTTTTTTTTTTTTTTTTATTCAGAAATCAGTTACAGAGAGTCGGGGAGAGATATCTTCTGCCCACTGATTCACCCTCTAGATTGGCTGCAACGCTGAGCTGGACCAGGTTGAAGCCAAGAAGTAGGAGCTTCCTCCTGGTCTTGCAAGTGCTCGAGTCACTCCACTGCTTTTGCTAGGCCGTTAGCAGGGAGCTGGATGGGAAGTGGAGTGTTAGGGATTCTGACTGTGCCTAGATGGGATGTTGATGTCGCAGGAGGACATTTGGTTGGCTATGCTTCAGTGTTGGCCCCAGGGAGCTGTGATCTTGCTGAGGGGAAATAGCAGGGCGATTTCACTCATACAGTTCAACGTAGCTGACGGACTCTTGCCTCAATGTAGTTTATACCGGTGACTCTATTGTATACGTGTGAGTGTGTGTGTGACAGTCTACATTCTTGAGGTATTGCCTGTAAAACTCCAAGCAACCCCGTTACAGTGGTAGGATAAAGGTTTGCTTGAGATGGTCAATATCTATAAATAGACCTTGTTCAAACGAGACTTAAGTCTAAGTCATTATTATAGTTCCAACAGTCTGAATACATCGTAATGATGAGTTTCACTGTGTTATTTGGTTTAGCTCAAGAACAATGACTTCATTGCTCCTTAGCTTGCTTCCACTCACCAACACCTGTTACATGCCTCTTTCCCTCATGAGTATCTCCGTCATTGTAATAACTGTACCATCTAGTAGCTGCTTTTCCTACTAAACTGACTTCTTTGGGCATAAAATTATGTCACATCAGCTGTGCATATCCATGGGAAGGTTTAGTTTGGGCAAAGAAGGTAACAGATATTGTATAATGTATAAATGGAAGCAAAGTATATTCCTATTTTTAAAATTTATTTTTATTTGAAAGTTAGAGAGGAGAGACAGGAGTCAGAGATCTTCTACCCACTGGTTCACTCTCCAAATTGCCACCATAGTCGGAGCTGAGCTGATCCAAAGCTAGGAGCCAGGAATCTTTTCTGGGTCTCCCACAGGGCACAGGGGCCCCAGGAGTTAGGCCACTCTTTGCTGCTTTCTCAGGCCATAAGCAGGAATCTGGATTGGAAGTGGAGCAGCTAGGAGTTGAACTGGGGCCCGTATGGGATGCTGGCATCATGGGCAGAAACTTAGCCTACTTGTTCATGGTACCAGTCCTAAAGTGTGCTTTGGTATGCTTCTCTGCATGTGGGTGGTGCTACAGCTTGGATGTGGGATGAGGGTTCACGTATTGGATGATTGGGCCTCCGTGTGGCGATGCTGGTGGAGTTGCCGTGGAGTGGGGCTTGGTGAAGTCACTGCTGACTTACTATGCAGTGGAGGTTAGGGTAGTTCCCACCGGACCCTGGTGAGCGCCCGTAGGCGTCAGCTTTTGCGAATGAGTGGGCCTGATCCCTACCCTGTCTTTGGCTTCCTGTCTTACCTTATCATCCTTCTCCCAGTACTCCCACCAGGGTGATGCCATCTGCCCCGAGGCCCTCACTACAGCTGGAGCAGGTGGGGCTGCCCCGTTTGGGATTTTCAGCTTCTAAGATCAGATACTTTGTTACAGTCTGTATTTTGAAAATAGGCTTATATAGGGATGGCCTGGGCCGCCGTCAGGAGAGACCATTTGCAAATGCCATGGGCCAGCGTCACCTGTGAGACCTCACTGATGGCAATTCAAAAGGAAACTGTCAGGTTACTCACTTCTTGGCATCTGCCCTTAGTGCTTGCCAGATACAAGCAATGGTCCTCCAAAAGCAGGCACAGCTGCAAATGAAGCCACACTGGACAACAGGTCACGTTGAAGGGGGTGTTCCTTCATGGCTTTCTATCAGTGCTATTCACATAGCCACCTGCGTTTCTCACGACCTTCATGGAGCACTCTGTGCTTGCTAGGAGAAGTGAGTTTTGTAATACCAACTGCATAGTTCTGACAGTATTTTAAGTTAGACTTATGCTCTCCATTTATGGTGAAGTGAATATGGTGCTTTGATGGGGCTAAATGACATGATGGGGCTGAAGGACAGTTGGCAGGGCACCGCTGGCTCCAAGTCCACCAGGAACTGCTGCGGTGGAGGTTCCAGAGGGACACCCAGCAGCATAACACTTGGCCTGCTGAGGAAACCCAGGAAGAGTTCGGCCAAGCACCTGTAGTGTCTCCTGTGCGTGCTATTTGAGTTAGCAAGTAAGCCCGGTAATTAGAGTAATTGTTCTCCAGGGAGTGGTTACGAATGTGACTTAGCAAACGAGTTTGTCATGTCCTGATTTCATCATTTGCAGAAGACACACTCCACCTCTGTGTGCCTGCTTCTGCAGCACCATCATTCCCTCGCGGAGACTTCCTGTTCCCCTCAAAGTGCAAACCCAGAGTCCTTCCCAGAGACAACACAGCCTTGTGATAGTGTGTGGGCTGCTGTTCTTCCTGCACGTCTGCAGGCATGAAATTCTTTCCTTTCCACTTAGCCTCTGATCTAGATTATTAAGATTAGGTAAACCTATCCTAAAGACGTTATTAAAGTATGTAGGTCAGCCTCGAACGTTTAACTAATTACAGGAAAAGAAGAAAACTTCCTACCTAAAGTTTATTGATTTCTCTTTGTTATGGCATGCTCAAACATGTGCTAAGATAAGCTTTCAAAACATGATCTAAACATCACAAAAACTGTTTGCCCAAAAAAATGAGGAATAGAAGCACGAACTTTAAAAATGAACAATAGGGGCCCGGCGTGGTAGCCTAGTGACTAAAGTCTTCGCCTTGAACGCACCAGGTTCCCATATGGGCACCAGTTCTAATGCCAGCAACCCCGCTTCCCATCCAGCTCCCTGCTTGTGGCCTGGGAAAAGAGTCGAGGACGGCCCAAAGCCTTGGGTCCCTGCACCCGTGTGGGAGACCCGGAAGAGGCTCCTGGCTTCACCTCATTTCAACTCTGGCCTTTGCTGCCATTTGGAGAGCGAAGCAGTGGATGGAAAAAAGATCTCAGTCTCCTGTCTCTCCTTCTCTCCGTACATCTGCCTTTCCAATAAAAAAGAAAGATCTTAAAAATAGAACCTTAGGGCCCGGTGGCGTGGCCTAGCGGCTAAAGTCCTCGCCTTGAAAGCTCCGGGATCCCATATGGGCGCCGGTTCTTATCCCGGCAGCTCCACTTCCCATCCAGCTCCCTGCTTGTGGCCTGGAAAAGCAGTCGAGGATGGCCCAAAGCTTTGGGACCCTGCACCCGCGTGGGAGACCCGGAAGAGGTTCCAGGTTCCTGACTTCGGATTGGCGCGTACCGGCCCGTTGCGGCTCACTTGGGGAGTGAAACATCGGATGGAAGATCTTCCTCTCTGTCTCTCCTCTCTATATATCCGGCTTTCCAATAATAATAGAATCTTAAAAAAAAAAAAAAAAAGAACCTTAACAGAATGCAGCCAAAAAAACAAATACAGCTGATGATGCCAACAAAAACATCCTCAAAAACATGGGAAAAAATAAAAGCAAAAGGGGAGTGAACCAGCAGATGGAAGACCCATCTCTTTGTATCTCCTACGTAAATCTGACTTTTCAATAAAAAAAAAAAAAAGTCTGTTAAAAAATTGGGCCCGGTGCTGTGGCCTAGCGGGTAAAATCCTCGCCTTGAACGCGCCAGGATCCTATACAGGTGCAGGTTCTAATCCTGGCAGCCCAGCTGTCCATCCAGCTCCCTGCTCGTGGCCTGGGAAAGTAGTCGAGAACGGCTCAAAGCCTTGGGTCCCTCACCCATGTGGGAGACCCAGAAGAGCTCCTGGCTCCTGGCTTTGGATTGGCGCAGCTCCAGCCATTCCAGCCACTTGGGGAGTGAATCATCAGACAGAAGATATTTCTCTCTCTCTCCTCCTCTCTATAACTGCCTTTCCAATAAAAATAAATGAAAAAACAAACAGAAAAAGGTAAAAATAATCATAATGCTTTCAGGACTTGAAAGACCATGCATGGGGCTGCTGCTGTGGTGTGGGGGTCCGGCTCCCCCCGGGCTGCTGCTGTGGTGTGGGGGTCTGGCTCCCCCCTGGGCCGCTGCTGCTGTGGTGTGGGGGTCCAGCTCCCCCCTGGGCCGCTGCTGTGGTGTGGGGGGTTCGGCTCCCCCCTGGGCCGCTCTAACCTCCGTAGGCACTAGTCCATGTCCTGGATGCCCCACTTCCGCATCCAGCTTCCTGGACACCCACGCTGGTGGTAGAGGCCACCTCCCACCACTCAGTAGGGAGCTGGACTGGAAGTGCAGAAGCCAGAACTGGGGCTGGCTTCCACTTGGGACACCAGCACTGCAGGCAGTGTCTTAACCTGTGTGTCACAGCACCAGGCACGGTACACAATGTTTTAATGCATTAATGCTGTTTCTATTACATCTTTTCCCTCCTTGTTAAAGTAGCACATGGGATTTGATCCTGCATCCCCTGAGGAGGAAGAGATAGAACACATTTTTTGTTCACTAGGGAGTATCCCTCTAAGCAGAGCAAATCAGAAGTGTGGCTGCTCAGGTTCGCACCCCTCAACCATCTGCTACTCGGCAGCCAATGTTTTTAGCTTTGTTCATCTGCCAAATGGCATCTCATGGTATTTTGGCAGGCAGAAACAGAAGATGAAGTGTGAGGAGGGAAGGTGTTTTACTAACTTCTCACCTGTGTGCTATGGTGTATCAGTGCAAGCCAGCGAGCAGACCTATAATTAAACTCCAGTGTTTTTTTTTTTTAAAGATTTATTTTCATTAGAAAGGCATATTTACAGAAAGACAGAGGGAAAAAATCACTCTGCAAGTGGCCACAACAGCCGGTGCTGAGCTGATCCAAACCCAGGAGCCAGGAGCCTCTTCCAGGTCTCACATGCGGGTGCAGGGTCCCAAGGCTTTGGGCTGTTCACTGCTTTCCCAGGCTACCAGTAGGATGTTGGAAGGGAAATGGAGCACCCGGGACATGAACCTGCACCCATATAGGATCCTGGCCCATGCAAGCTGAGGACTTCTAGCCACTAGGTTACTGCGCTGCATCCTCTAGCGGTCTTTTAGGATAGAAATGAGCATCTATGAGCAATGAGACAGTGAAGGTTTCTGATGTCTGTAACCCCTTTCAATATCCTTGTGCCGACCTGCGAGCTGGTGTTCTGTGCCTGGGGATGTCCTGCTGCCCTGCTGGTTTCCTTTCCTAATCCCAGGCCTTTTCTTGGTCCAGAACCTTGTTTTCCTTAAACCCTCTAAATGCCAGAAGGGGCAAACAGCCAGTGGCTCCACAGGACACATCAGCGATTTCTTCCGCAAGGCGCAGTGCACTCCCTGGCATTTCTAACACAGGCCTCCTGCAAATGCTTTCTATCAGGGAGTCCAGGCAGCTTGCAGAACTGGGAGAGTAACTGTTTAGAATCCTATGGTGCCGCGACACCACGGGCCTGGCACAGGTCAGCACATACGGACTTCTCATGGCCAAATCCTCTGTTTTTATTAAACCCAAGGTCTTGAGCAGGTAATCTGCACACCATGCTCATCCCGCCTGCATCATAGTATTAAGAAGGCTGGAGTAAGTCAAACAGAATAAGAGGGGATTCTGACCCGCTGGAAGGCAGATCAACCTAATGCTGTTGTGTAAAGACAGGCAGCCCGACAAAGCCCAAAACTGTAGGAGGCCCTCTTTATGCGCCAGTTTGGATGGCATTGAGGGCTGAGAGCAGGGCGGCTGCAGGGCTGGCAGGAGGGCGAGTGGGCGCTGTTCCACGGGTGTGCAAGCTGCTTGCACAGCAAGGTACAGCCACTCAGCTGTACACCCTGCACGCTCTACATTTTACCTAATCCAACCTTCGTTTTCACTCTTGCCTGTATCTCCTGGCCCTATCATCATCTTCCACTTCAGTTCTCAGACCCTCCCACGCCTCCCCTCCTCGTGCTTCTTCCCTTCTAGACTTTTCACCCCCACGCACGGGTTTTCAAAGGGTTGCTGGTCCTTTTGTCCCAAAGACCTTGCTCAGATCCAACCAGGAGTCACCTCAGCTCTTCCAAACCGCAACACCGCAGACAGGCTTGCATGTGGTCTGGCCTCCGTAGGCCGCACCTCGGCCCTGCAGCCCGGTGGGGAACCCCAATGCGGCAGCACACAAGCTCCCGCTGCCGGCCTACCCGCGAGCGCCGGGGCTTCAGGGCCCAGAGGCGGCCCCGTGAGGAGACCCCTTCGCTCGGGTCTTGCCGGGCCGACGCGCTCCCGACCCGGCTCCTCAGAGCTCCGCGCCGGGAAGCCGCTGCGAAGCCTGCAGGGACTGCCGGCCTCAGGCATCGCGGGAGGACCCCGGCTGCGGGGCCACGGCTCCCCAAAGGGCCTGGGCGCACTCGGGGGGCCCGCCTGGTTCCGGAGCCTGGGCGCACTCGGGGAGCCCCGCCACCCCTTCCCCTACGGGTTCCCGCCAGGGTCAGCTCAAGCGGCTGGTGGGGACGGCCGCGCCCCCAGGCCTCCGGGCCGGCGCCTGCGCGGGCCGTGACCATAGAGACCTGGCGCCTCTCTGGGCTGCGCCTGCACTCTATGGTCCGGCTGGCTCGGTGGCGCTCAGGGAAGAGCCGGGAGGTGGTGCGGCGCATGCGCCGGCCGCTTGCTCTCGCCTTTTTTTTTTTTTTTTTTTTTTAATCCCCGCACCGAGCGCTTCACCTCATTGGGGTGGAGGAGCGGCGGTTGTGTGGCCCGCGGCGGCGGCCGAAGCGGATCGTTGGGCTGTGAGTAGCGGGGCGCGGCGGGGCGCGGCGGCCGGCTTTGTGCCCCCCTTGGCGGGCCGCACCCGGGGCGGGCGGGGGTCGGCCGAGACAAAGCGGCGGCGGGCGGCGGACGGCGGGCGGCGGGGTCCCGGGCCCGGCTGGGCCTCGCTGGCCCTCGCTGGCCTTTGTTGTGCGCCCGAGTGGGCCGAGGGCCGCGCGGACGGAGCGGGCGCCTCAGCCGGCCCGGCCACAATGGAGCGCACCTCGCCCCTCGCTCGGAGCAGCACGGGGCTTTCCGGAGGACGAACTTACGACATCATTAAAAAGAAATCTTTCTTGTTGTTGTTGTTGTTGTGTCTCAAATGAAAAAGAAAAATGTGAGGGCGTTGCGGCGGGTGGTGAGTTTCTGGGTGCCGGCGCCCGCCCCGGGTTCTGCTCCCTGGGGAGGTGGCGGTGCGGAAGCGGCTGCTGCGCCTGCCCCTGCACCCTGGTCGGGCGCCCCGGGGTCGGGATCCGCCCTGCTGGACGTGCATCGGGCGGTGGGCTCCTTCGGTGCCTGCCCGGGAGCAGGGGGAGAGCGACTGGGCTGCAGAGAGGTGTCGCCGACCGTCTTTGCACACGGAGATTGGATGAGCTGTTCCTTGCACCCTTGTAACGTTGTGCAGTTGCACCTCTGTGACGGTCGTTACTCCAGGATTGCCTGTTCACTGCGGGCTTCTGGGCAGCACTTGTTTTGAGATTGCCGAAGTTTTGGGCCATAACTTTGGGTTCTCCAGGCTGAGGTTGCCCAAGGTCTGGATTCATTTGAAGAGGCTGTTGGGCCGGACTTGTGCCCACTCCTGCGTCTCCGCGGGCCCCTCCAGTGGATGGTCAGGTACAAGCAGGCTTGGCGCTTCTCCGAGCTGGCTACTCGGGGCTCCTCCTGTGTCAGGCTTCCGAATTCCGCCCTGTTCCAACTTCATTTCTATAACAGATATCCTCTCTGCTGATAGCAATCCAAACTCCGAGGCCTCAGTGGCTACTGCAATACTGTCTCTAGAACTGTGTTCGGATGCTGGGAACTTGCTTTTTATGGAGCCATATTTCAGATCCTTAAATAGTGTGGTGTGGATGTGCAGAAGTCACTGGTCGGAACTGCACCGTTACTGCGCACAGTGGGTGTGTTTTGTTCACCCATTAAACAAATCTTTTTTTGATCTTAGTCTGGATAATTCCATATTTTTCAGTTGCTCACAATTGATAAGTTGGGTGATTTTGGGGGGTCATAAACTTTATTGTGTGAGCTTCCACTTATTCTTAACAATTTTGCCTGAAGTTATTCTTTTCGATTGTGCTACTCTAAATGTTGTATCACTGTTGGTAAGCAGCCTTCTAGGAGACTAGCTGCCTTGTGCAAACTCCCTGGTCATAAAATAGTGGGAATGATAGGCAGTTGGGAAAACGTAGCACATTTAAAAGCATGGACCGTACAGCATGTTTTCTGAACAATGAGGGAAGGGTCTGTTGGTCTTGAAAGCTGACACTAAACAGGATGATTCAGGTTTGGCTTCTAGAAGGTGATTTTTAAGCATGAGCTAATTGTCTTTTGTGCAGTGGCACCGTGGAAGTCATTCATGGAGTGTGCATGCTGCTTCGGGGCCACAGAGCACTGGGATTCCCTGGTTAGCCTGGGCTGGTCCTTCCCCTGCCTGGCTTGTGTTTAGGCTTTGGTGGCTCCTCACCCCACCTGCCTGGCTGATCCCCACAGATCCCCACTGATCTAGCGCCCTGCTGCGCTTCTCGGATTCTCCTGGCGTCTCCTACTGGATGCCTTGCCTTGCTCCTTGTGGAGGTTCGCTCCTGTGTATGCCTTTTCTGCAGATCCTTGTGGACACAGGGAGTCTGTGAAACATGGGACCGCGTCGTGGTCTCTGGTGTCCCGAGGCTGCTCCAGGCTGGGCTTCCTCTCACTGCCCAGGTCTGCCGCGTTCCGGGCATCAGCTTTCATCTGCTGGGCTTGGTTGCCAGCCATGCTTTTAGACTGTACCCAAGCATGTCCCTCCTCTTTGCTTACTGACCTTGGCTAGTCGTACTTCCTGAAGCACTGTTCTGTCATGGATGGCCTTGCCTCATTTTCAGGACAGCCAATGGGCTACTCTAGATTTTGGACTTTCTCCAGATGGGTATCCTGGACCCCAGAGGGTATGGTCGAGAAGACACATGCGGTGTCCACATTGGCCCATCTGTCAGGGAAGGTGTCTGTGGCATGAGTTTGGTGCTTATGCCCACAGCTGAATGTCCTCTGTCCTCTCCTGGGGTAGTGTGGGCCCACCAGGCTGCTCTGCGGTGTCCTGGAAGTGCACTGTCTGAAGTAAAACAGGACAAGTTGCTGTGCCCTACCAGAGTAGCCAGCCCCTTGATGGTTGTTGTTATGAAACTGTATCAGTCGTTTTCAGACTGTGTCTGGAATTTTGGTTCTGCCATCTAGTTTTGCAACTTAGGATGTCATGTAAACTTGGAGGAATGTTTTCATCTGTAAAAGGGTGAGAAGAGGGTGTTGTAAGGATTAAATGACAGTGTTTCATGGAGATGCAGATGGATGTTTTTATAGATTACATAGATTTAAGCAATAACAGCGACCCTCAAAGCCTTATTGCCATTAGAATCTGCTTTGCCGGTTGGGTGTGGAGAGGTGGGCAGGGAGTCCGGCGTCACTGCCTTGTTGGCTTGCACTCACTGCGGGAGTCCAGGCTGGCGGCTGAAGGACAGGTCTCACAGCTGGCTGGAGGGGACCTCGTGTTCTGTTCACCTGAGTGGGTAGCTGCGTCCTGCGGTGTGGTCCATGAAGTTCCCTGGTCTGTTTGCTGTGCAGATAGCTGCCGGACCAGTTTCCTCCTGTCCTGTCGTGCACACTTGATTGCTTTAAAGGCAGATGTAAGTTCCAGGCTTTATCTTTACACAGGCCTCTGGCTGCTGGAGGCTGTCGGAGTGTCCATCTGGGTGGACCTGCCCGGCTTCCATCTTGCTGGGGTCAGCATACGCACTCCCCACCTGTTTGTAGCTGTTACGCTCTTGGCACTCCCCCGAGCAGTTGGATGAACTTGTTTGTAGTCCTCCTGTTTAATACGACAGTAATACAGAAAGGCAGAGACCAGAGAGGGAAAAGCCATGTCGCACTGTCCCGACAGAAGCTGTCATTTCCCCACGCGCCATCTTTGGAGACTGTGTCCAACAAGTAATTGTAGGTCTTTCGTGTATTTTATGAGTAGATGCTTTAAAATTTCATAATATACATAATTATAATTTTTGAAATTTTTGTTGTATTTGAGTTGGCAGATTCTGGTGAACTGGAGTCCTTGACATATCTTTTGTATTTTTTTTTGACCTTGTGTGTAATGCAGAGTCATCTTTGTGTTGTGTTATTAATGCAGTGATGTGGATTACTGGGTGGCAGAATATTATGCTTATGACTTGATATGTATAGCCTGATGGCTGACCAAAAGATTGTGCTGGTTAATAATTTCCCCAGCTGTCAGAAGATAAACTTTCATGGAAGTTTTACCAACTTCTGGGAATATAAGTAAATGCTTTACCACTCCAGGAGGTGTAGCTGGCACCTCTTTTTCTTTATCATGGGGTGTTTTGTGTTGGTTTTCCCCCGGCAGTCCCGCGGGCCGGTGGTGTGTGAAGCGCGGCTTGCCTGCCTGTCTGCAGAGGCGGCTTTGGCTGGTCTGCATCTCGGTGTAATCCTAGCACATTTTTGGTGCCCTGTATTCGAGTGCTTCTTTAAACAGCTATGGGCTGAACTCCTTTGTCAGTCAGAACGTCTTTGGATAGGGACCTAGGGATCTGCTTCCTTCTTTCTCCAGAAGGTTCTCTGGCATGCTTCTGAGCTAGTTAAGTTGGAGAGTGGCCTCCCGGGACTCCGTCCTAGCTGATTTTCTTCCTGTGGGTTCTGAACGGGTGCTCAGATGTGCTAACAGAGGCCTGTTGTCAGGAAGAATTGCATGAAGAGGAACTGGCTCATTCTAGGAACAATCAGGCAGTCTTTCCATGAGAAGTCCAACTGCATTAAAACAGATTCTTTTCCAGAGTCTTGTGGGAGCAGTGTTTGATTTCAGTTTGGGAAGTGAGGAGTTCTGGGCACGCCAGGTGCTGCTCAGCCTTTGGTGAGCATCAGGGTGGCAGGGCCGTGCGCACCTTAGTGAGCCCACCTGTGCCCAACTCTAGGCCTTTGCCAGGTCTGGCATCATTTAGAGGCGTTGCCGAGGCTTTGTTCGTGATCAAACAGCTGTATGGGAGCAGTGTTTGCTCCCAGATGCTCAGCTTCCTTTCTGTTTCCTGCCCGCAGTTGGAAGAGGTCATGGGGCGGCCCTGGAGGCTGAGCCATCCCCTGCTGGATCTGAGCCTGCGCACCACGTCGGGGGATGCAGAGCTGTGAGCTTCCCGCCAGGCTTTCCGAGAGGTGTAAATCATAGCATGCCATGCAGCTCATTTTAGATTGGAGTGCCTGCCAGGAAGTAGACCCGTGTGTCATCCGATGTAGCAGTTTTTCCTATTTCAGTTTGTATTGTGATGAGGTATGTGTGACATAACACCATTTTAATGACCTTCACACCGCAGTCAGGCTTGGTGCCTCCCCGTTAGCCAAGGCGGACGCTCAGTAATGGTTAGGCAGTCGCTGGCCTCCCAGCCTCTAGCACCTCCATGAATATGCCAAGTAACTGGCTTATTTACTTAGCATGATTTTTGTAAGATTTATTTATTTTTATTGCAAAGTTAGCTTTACAGAGAGAAAGAGAGACAGAGAGAAAGATCTCCTGTCTGCTGGTTCACTCCCAAGTGACTTCAGTAACTGGAGCTGAGCCAATCTGAAGCCAGGAGCCAGGAACCTCCTCTGGGTCTCTCACATGGGTGCAGGATCCTAAGGCTTTGGGCCGTCCTCGACTGCTTACCCAGGTCACAAGTAGGGAGCTGGATGGGAAGTGGAGCTGCCGGGATTAGAACCGGTGCCCATATGGGATCCCAGTGCGTGCAAGGTGAGGATTTGAACCGCTAGGCTACTGTGCTGGGCCCAAGATTTTTTTCCTTAAATATGTATTTGTTTTTATTGGAAAGTCAAATATAGAGACAAGGAGAGTCAGAGAGAAAGATCTTCATCTGATGATTCACTCTCCAAGCGTACATAGTAGCTAGAGCTGAGCCAATCTGAAGCCAGGAGCCAGGAACCTCCTCTGGGTCTCTCACATGGGTGCAGGGTCCTAAGGCTTTGGGCCATCCTCGACTGCTTTCTCAGGCCACAAGCAGGGAGCTGCATGGGAAGCGGGACTGCTAGTATTCAAACTGGTGCCCATATGGGATACCAGTGCTTTCAAGGTGAGGACTTTAACCGCTGTGCTCCTGTGCTGGGCCCCGGCATGATGTTTTTAAGGTTCATGTGGCACGTATCAGAGTGTTACTCCTTTTTTATTGCTGAGTAATATTCTGCCTGGATGACACATTGTGTTTGTCAGTCTCTGGCTGTTGTGAGCAGCAGTGGCGTGAGCGTTGGTGTGCGGATGTGAGTCTGTTCGGTTCTTTGGGTGTGTGTGCCGGAGCGGCGTTGTCTTAGTCATTCTGTCTTGAACTCTTGCAGCTGTCACTGAGCTGTTTCCTCATGGCTGCCGCACTCTCGCTGTGCTGTAAGAAAGCTTCAGTTTCTCCTGATCTTCGTCAGCACTGTTGTCTTCTTTGCAAAGATGTATTTGAAAGGCACAGTTGTAGAATAGGGGGAGAAGTAGAAAGCTTTCATCTGCTGCTTCACTGCCCAGGGTGCCTGGAACTTGGAGTCTCCATGTGGGTGGCAGGGCCCAAGGCCTTGATGTCTTCTGGTGCTTTCCAGGTGCACCGGAGGAAGCTGCCTGTGAAGTGGAGCAGCTGGGATGAAGTGGAGCAGCTGGGACGAGCTGGCGCTCCAGCACTTGCGTTGCAGACAGGAGCTCAGGAAACCCAGCACCCTATTTTTGTGTATTTAAATGTGGGGGGTGGGGTGGTGGGACTCCCATCTTCTGTTTTACTTCCTGAAGTCCTGCATCTGCTGGGACTTGCTGGGAAGTTCAGGTCTGCAATGGGGTGCGCTTTCCCTGGAGGCTGGCGTTGGAGGCGGAGCTGGCGCTGATTGGGGTGTGGGCGTCTGGGGCGGCTTCCCACTGTCTTTCAGACGCGGGTCTCCGTTGGCGTGGAGGCCCCTGTGGCTGTTGTCCTTGGCTGTTAGTGCTTGTGGTGTGGCACCTAAGAATTTGCTGTCAAATCCAAGGTAATGAAAATCTACTCTTACAGTACTTCTGAAAGTTTATAATCTTAGCTCTAGATTAAACTATTTTTACGTAAGTTTTGTGCATGATGTGATGTGATAGAATTTGTTAAGCTCATTCTTTTGCATGTAAATATCTAATTTTTTAGCACCATGTTTTAGAAATTAATCACATTTTAGTTATTTTCTATATCACTGAGAAGCATTTGTTTTTGCTTAGATTTGTTTTCACTAAACTGAATAACCCCTTCTAGTTGCTGATGTTTTGCAGTTAATAAGTTTCTCTTCTAATTTTGTAGTTAAGTTCTTTTTTCTAATGATTTATTTGTTTCTGTTAGAAAGGCAGATTTATAGAGAGAAGGAGAGACAGAAAGAGCTTTCATCCAAAGGTTCACTCCTTTGAGTGATTTTTCACTCACATGACTTTGATGTTTGGAGTGGGGCTGATCTGAAGCCAGGAGCCAGGATCTTCTTTTGAGTGTCCCATGTGAGTGCCAGGGCCCAAGGGCCTGAGCATCGTCCTGTGTCCTTCTGGCCATGAACAGGGAGCTGCATGGGAAGTGGAGCAGTCAGGGCATGAACTGGTGTCTGCCCAGGATGTCAGCACTTGCAGGTGGAGGATTAGCCAGTTGAGCTATGGTGCTGATCCCCCTAGTTATTTAAATCTTACATAATTTTTGTTAGAATATGAGAAATTGAGGATGTGGGCAAGGTTTATGTCACATTTCTTTGTTTCCCGTCATGTCATTGTGGATAGAATTGGGGCACTAGACGAGCAGCTCTGTGTGTGAGTGTTTCTGGAGTGGAATTACGGAAGGCACCCTAAGAGGCTGTCGACCGGAGTTCTCCCACGTTCCTCAGGACTGTCTCCTGTCCTTGTTGGTGTGGGAATTGACACCAGCGTCCGTGAGAGAGAGAGTGCGTGGTGATGTTGTACAGGCTCACCTGGGGTGGCTGACTGCAACTCTTGTTTTAGGAGTCATTTTCAGTGTGTGGCCATTTTTCATTTTTGACATGCTCTTAGTTTCAGAAGTTATTTCAAATTTGTATAGTGATAAATGACATTAAAGAATTCTTTTTCACTGTAGCAATTCCTAAAGTTAGCTAGTGAAGAAGTGCTTTTTCTCTGGGTTCCCCTCTCACTCTTGAGTGCCTCAGTGTCTAATGCGGCTGGTCCAGCCTGTGAGACCCCCTGCAGGCCCGTTGGCAGTGCAGTCAGCGGCAGGCCAGGCCTGGGACGGGGGTCCCATCGGCAGTGCAGTCAGCGGCAGGCCAGGCCTGCGGGGGGGGGGGATCCCATCGGCAGTGCAGTCAGCGGCAGGCCAGGCCTGGGGCGGGGGGGTCCCATCGGCAGTGCAGTCAGCGGCAGGCCAGGCCTGGGCTTTCGACTCTGGGAGGTTCGACTCCTTCAGCTAGTTCCTGGTATCTTGTTATGTAAGCGGATTTACTGCCCAACATACTATTCGTATTTTGTTTATATTAGAAGATCGTTATTAATAGTTGAAAAAAGTAAGAAGTTATTTTATCCTTGTATTTGCTAAGTCTAAGCAACGTAACCTTACAAAAGATTTAGAACATGTGCAGTATTTTGTGTGCTTGCAAAATAATTGTGAATGCGCAAAGTAATTCCGCAGGAGCTTCAGTTCCCTTAGAAAGAACAGTGGCTTCGGGCTGGGAGAGTAAGAAGAAGGAGTCGTTTGCTTCTGTTACCTCTCCTTTGGGGAGAAGTAGACTGGCATGTATCTGAATCTGTAAGCTGGAGCTTATATTCTTTGGTAAATCAGTCTTTTGTGTATGTAGTTTTAAAGATTTGGTAAGAGGGCCAGGTTCGATAGCCTAGTGGCTAAAGTCTTCACCTTGCACACACTGGAATCCCATGTGGGCACTGATTCATGGGCACTGGTTCGTGAGCACCAGTTGCTCCACTTGCCATCCAGCTCCCTGCTTGTGGCCTGGGAAAGCAGTTGAGGATGGCCCAAAGCCTTGGGACCCTGCATCCAAGTGGGAGAGCCGGAAGAGCTCCTGGCTCCTGGCTTCAGATTGACTCAGCTCTGACTATTGTGTCCACTTTGGGAGTGAATCAGCAGATGGAAGATCTTTCTGTTTATCTTTTTCTCTGTAAATCTACCTTTCCAATAAAAATAAATAAAGCTAAGAAAATTTTGATAAGGAAGAGGGTGTGTGTGTGTCCCCTTTAATGTGTTGCCCTCCAGGCATGGAATCTTCTTGGGGGGAGGGTGGCTCTTTAAAAAGGGCTGCCTGTGTACTGCTGCTTACATTTACCTATTGGTGGTCGTCGGCATGCCACGCAGCTTTCCTGTGGCTTGTGGACTTATCTACTGGTGGCCGTCGGCATGCCAGGCAGCTTTCCTGTGGCCTGTGGACTTATCTACCGGTGGCCATCGGCATGCCAGGCGGCTTTCCTGTGGCCTGTGGACTTACCTATTAGTGGCTGACGGCGTGCTAGGCACCTTTCCCGTGGCTTGTGGACTTACCTATTGGTGGCTGATGGCGTGCTAGGCACCTTTCCTGTGGCCTGTGGACTTACCTACTGGCGGCCGTAGGCATGCCAGGTGGCCTGTGGCCTGTGACTGTGTCCTGAAGCACGCTGCAGGACAAGCTTTCCTCTCTGTTTCCTTTCAGAGTTTGGGGTAGCTTTCTGCTATTGCTAAAGGAGCATTTGTTAGGACAGTCACAATTTTTAGCTGAATCATGCTGTAATGATTTTATGAAATCATAAAAGAATGACTAAGCACTGCTAGATGAGGAAGCTTTCAGTGTCATGGCTTGGGTACTAGACTTTTGTGGGGTGGGCTAGGTGGACTGGAGGGGACGCAGAAGTGTCTGCATGAGAGTTAACAGTAGGGAAGAGTTAAAGAACTGTAATACTGCACCAAGGTGGAGGAATCCACCAGGGGGGAGGGGCGTGGGGAGGGGTGGGGGGATTCCCAGAGCCTATGAAACTGTCACATAATGCATAATAATTAATAAAAAAAAGTAAAAAAAAAAAAAAAAAAGCCAGAGGCCTTTAACAGAACTGCTGCCCTTAGGCCAAGGGAGTTATTCTGGGGAATAGCCTGGGTGATTCGTAAAGCCTGAACGAACTACAGAACTTGATCAGAATCTTCATTCAACAGCCTGTTGTGAGCAGAGCCCCGAGCTTTGCCCACCGAGCTCTTTCCCTGAGATGGAAGGCGGGCAGTTCAGGAGACAGCTGTGATCCCTTGTTAGTGTGCCGTGTGGGAGGACGGGCGGGCAGGGCTCCTGCTGTTTCCATGGAGGGTCAGGGCCGTGACCAGGCCCCTGCTCCTTGCTTGGGCACAGGGACCTGCTTGTTGTGGGGTCCAGGAGGAGCCGGCTCCTGCTGTTTCCGTGGAGGGTCAGGGCCGTGACCAGGCCCCTGCTCCGCTTGCTGTGGTGTTCCACTTGGGAGACGCTGTGTTGGTTGGGGACCTGCTCGTTGCTGTGGGACTAGGACGCCGGCTCTTATTTTGGAAATGCCATGTTCTAATTTTGTGCAGTGGCCACAGATAAGAGCTGAGGAAACACCCTTGTGGGGAGGAGGTGGCTGATGAACACTACCCTCTGGCAGCAGCCCTAGATCCCGACACTTTGTCTTCAGAGCTTGACTTTTATCAGTGAATCCATTTTGGAATTTTGAGAGCAGGGGTCAGATGTCATGTTGGGAGCATGGTTGTTTTGGATAGTGAGAGAATTATTAGCATTTTAAAAAAAGTTTGATAATACACTTATTAGACACATTACAGACTATAGAAATATAGAAAAGATACCTAGGAGAGATGACTGTTTTCATTATGAAGGAATTTAGGGACCTGGTATGGTGGCCTAGTGGTTTAAGTCTTCGCCTTGAACAAGCTGGGATCCCATATGGGCGTTGGTTCTAATCCCGGCAGCTCCACTTCCCATTCAGCTCCCTGCTTGTGGCCTGGGAAGGCAGTCGAGGACGGCCCAATGCATTGGGACCCTGCACCCGCGTGGGAGACCCAGAGGAAGCTCCTGGCTCCTGGCTTCGGATCAGCTCAGCTCTGGCCGCTGCGGTCACGTGGGGAGTGAATCATCAGACAGAAGATCTTCCTCTGTCTCTCTTCCTCTCTGTATATCTGACTTTGTAGTAAAAATAAATAAAAGAGAAAGAATAAAAAAAGAGAAAGAATTTAAATCTGTTATGTTACTATAAGGATTCATTTTTGTTTTGCTTCAGTTATCTAGCAGTAAGAACTAAGACTGTTATATGACTTAAGCTTTGATGTTTTTCTGCTGTAATTGTATCTGCTGTTTGTTCATTCAGTTCCCTTCCCTACACGTAACATGTTATTTGTTTAACTGCATACATGGAAAGAATGTATACATTTGTGCCCAGTAGTGCCAGTGGTGCTCTATGATGCAAACTGTGCATTTATAAAAGAAAGATTTATTTATGTACCTGAAAAGCAGAGTGACAGGTCCTCCACCTACTGATTGGTTACAGGTGCTGTGACAGCCAGGGCTGTGTCAGGCTGGGGCCCAGAAGCTCAGCTCCCACCTGGCTGCAGCAGTGAGGCCCTCGGGCCAGGCCGCTAGCAGGGAGCTGGGGCAGAGGTGGAGCTGTAGACACTGAACCAGCATTCTGGGATGCCAACATAATAAATAAAATAAAATAATAAATGCACCTTCCTACAAGATTGCCTCCCCCCATTTTTTTTTTAAAAGATTGATTTACGTTTATTGGAAAGTCAGATTTACAGAGAGAAGGAGAGAGAAAAAGATCTTCCATCTGCTGGTTCAGTCCCCAAGTGGCTGCAATGGCTGGAGCTGAGCTGATCTGAAGCCAGGAGCCAGGAGCTTCTTCCAGGTTTCCCGCTTGGATGCAGGGTCCCAAGGCTTTGGGCTGTCCTTGACTGCTTTCCCAGGCCACAGGCAGGGAGCTGGATGGGAAGTGGAGCAGCTGGGACATGAACCAGTGTCCACATGAGATCCTGGGACGTGAAAGATGAGGACTTAAGCCACTGAGCCACCATGCTGGACGCAGCACCCATTTTTTTTAACTTAATCTTTGGAAATCATTCAAAGAAATAAAAAAAATGAGTAATATGTCATTCTGTGGCATGCCATAATTTGCTAGAAGCCTCAATTGAACATGTAAGTTTTTAAATCTGTTGTGTTTATGGCTGCACTTACATTATTTTCACAGAAGTGCCCAGAAGTTGACATTTTGAGTTGAAGGTTATGTGCCATAGCATTTTGAGATATTGCCAAATCATCTGACTTAGTTGGTTTTTAATAAAACCCAGCCTGCAATGTGAGAGTCCTATAGATTTAAAAAAATGTGATTCCAAATTAGCATATGGCTGTGTGTTGTCATATGTCATTTTTGAATTAAAACTTGGCTCAAATGTAAATGAATGCTTGTATTCTTCCGGTTGCTTGCTTGTTTCCTATGTTTGAATTGGCAACCGTGGCTGGATGAGGTGCAGGAATAGGCGTGGCTTCTTTATGGGGAGATGAGTGGTGGATGTGGACAGTTGGCTACACCCTGGTCCCTTTCTGTGGTTGTTGGTGTGGAGAAGGCTGCAGGATCAGGGTGATCATGGACAGTTGACTGTACCCTGGTCCCTTTCTGTGGTTGTTGGTGTGGAGAAGGCTGCAGGATCAGGATGATCATGGACAGTTGACTGTACCCTGATCCCTTTCTGTGGTTGTTGGTGTGTTGTTGGTGTGGAGAAGTCTGCAGGATCAGGGTGATCATGGACAATTGACTGCACCCTGATCCCTTTCTGTGGTTGTTGGTGTGTTGTTGGTGTGGAGAAGGCTGCAGGATCAGGGTGATCATGGACAATTGACTGCACCCTGATCCCTTTCTGTGGTTGTTGGTGTGTTGTTGGTGTGGAGAAGGCTGCAGGATCAGGATGATCATGGACAGTTGACTGTACCCTGGTCCCTTTCTGTGGTTGTTGGTGTGGAGAAGGCTGCAGGATCAGGATGATCATGGACAGTTGACTGTACCCTGGTCCCTTTCTGTGGTTGTTGGTGTGTTGTTGGTGTGGAGAAGGCTGCAGGATCAGGGTGATCATTCTACTTGATTTTGCAAGCAACTGATGGTATTTAGTGAATATTATATGGTTCAACTAGAAAAAATATGAAGGTAACTTTTTAACGTTTATAATGTCCATTTGTTTTAGATAGGCAGTATGTATATGGTTAAAGGGACAGCGGAATAGAGTGGAGTGTTAGTCTCTCCTTGCTCTAAGTTCTCCCACATCCTGTTCTCAGAGGCAGTGAGCATCTTATTTGCTCATTTGATGTCCCAAATTACCTTTTTCGTGGCTGATTCCTTTTGTTACATTGAGAGGATTTGTTAATGAGTAAATTAATCTCTAAAGTCCTCATTTTCATTTTCTTTTTTGTTTAAGAAAGCACAACCCTCTTTATCTTTTATTTTGTTTCCTAAACATGTATTTATTTACTTACTTGAAAGACAGGAAGGTTGGGGAGGGGGAGATAGCAACCTTCCATCTGGTTCACTTTATTTTTAATATTGTTTGTGTAGTTGAGAGGCTTGCATGCCACGCGGCCCTCTGATTAGGGTGTGAAGGGTCAGGTGTGGGGGAAGGTGGGTGGGACAGGTTTCGGTCTTTTTTCCCCTCTGTGTTCACAGGGGAGAAAGGGAGAGGGCTGCTCCCTCACGTCAACTGCATTACTACAGGGGGATGCAGGACAGTCTTTGATGACTTGTTAGAGACCCCAATATGGGGAAGAGTGTGTTTGAGGGTGTGACTTGAGTGATTTTGATAGCTTTGACATGTTCTTAGTTTTTGTTGCTCCAGGGTTGAGAAAATCTTTCCAGGGTCTACTGGTTGACAAAGTCTACGTTTGGCCTGGAGAGCAGTCCAATCTGTTCTGCTTTCCATACTCTTGACAATGGCAGTTGACATCCCTGCTGGCCTAGATGAGCTGGCTGTCATGTCCCCATGTGGCTCTGGGCATGCTGTCCGCTGCACAGGCATCAGCAGTGGAGGAGGCCCAGTTCTTACATAGGCACACTAAGGTTGGTCTACACATCCTGTGATTTTCCCTATAGTAGGGCCTGAATCCAGTGGTCCAGTTGGGGAGTCCCTCAGAAAACTTCATCTGGAATGGCCTCAGACTTACTCTTAGGTGCAGCAGCCAGTACAGGTTCAGGTTCAGTCTGTTACCTGCACCAGCCAGTGCATGTACTGGTGGATACTGCTTGGTCAGTTCTGCCTCAGCCCCATATCTCGTGAACAGTCGGGTGCTGCAGCCCAACCCAGCCGACCTGCCACAGACCCAGTCCTCATGCATATCATGGGGTGCCATGGCCTAGTCAGGGTGACCTCTATTGACCCCCCCACCAAGCCTGTCCCCAGTCTCAGTTTTTGTGTGTACCAGCCTCTTCTGAGACCCAACCCACATCCCATCTGACTCTTGTACATACCCATGGGTGCTGTGGCTTAGTTCAGCCAACTTACCCAGACCCTGCTGACAGGTGCTGTTGCCTTGTCCAGCCTGGCCCACCACCAGGCCTTGTCCCTGTGTTCATCAGCGATGTGTACAGCCTAGTGCGGGAGTGCCCACAGTTCCCCTGCCAGGCATGTTTCCAGCCCTGGATGTTGTGTCCTTGCCTGGGAGTAGTGTGGTTCAGCCTGACATGACATGTGCACAATTCCAGCATTTGCAGTTAGTGCTGCGGCCTAGCTTGGCTAGCCTGTATCCATCCTGACTTTTGTGTACCCCAGCAGGTGCAGTAGTCTAGCTGAACCTGGCCTCTCTTAAACCAGCCCACCCCAAGTTTCAGCTCTCTTGCTTACAAGTGGAAGCAATAGCTAAGCAAAGAAGTTGCTGAAGTTCCCCTACCAGACCCACTCCCTGGCCTGGATCTTGCATATACCAATAGGTGACCCAGTCTGAGAGGGCCCGCCCCCAGTCTTGACATTCACCAGTAGGTGCTACAGATGAGCTTACCCTGGCCTTCTCCCAGTCCCAGCTCTCACTGGCAGGTGCATCAGCCTAGTCCAGGCTGGTCCACTCCAGCTCTCATGTGAACTGGTGGGTGTTGTGCTAGTGTGTGCTGTGGACTGACTCTTTCTGGTCCTCTCTCAGTCCCAGCTCACACATATGCCACCAGTGCTGTAACCTAGCCTGGTTTAGCCTGCATCAGGGGAGATGTGCCTAGCCTGTCCCACACCCATTCTGGCTCATGAGTACCAGTGGATCCTGGAGCCCAGCCAGTTTGGTCTGTGCCCAGACCCAGCCCACATACATTCTGCTGCAGCCTTGCAGCCTGGTCTCGCCACAGTCTGACTCCTGTGCTCCCCAGAGGGAACTGTGGACTGGTAGGGGAGTTCTCCAAGTTCCTCTTCCAGGCCTGCTCCTAGCCCTGGGGAAGCAATCCTGCTTGGCATGGTCTACCATGAATCCTGGCCCTTTGATGTGCTGGCAGGTGCTGCATCCTGGCCCCACCTGGCTTTCTTTTAGCCCCTGCTCCTGCGAGTGTCAGGTGGGTTCCTACCTGGTAGGTTTTGTGGTCCATCCTGGATTAGCCTGTCACCGTCCCCAGCGTCCCACATAAACCAGTGGGTGCCACAGTCTCACAGAGATGAGCTTACAATTTCCCTACACAATCTGCCCCCAGATAAATCGTTCTGTCACATTCCGGTGAGTGCTGTGGCCCGGCCTGTTGTGGCCCAGTGCCTGCTCAGACACTCTTGGGTGGATACCGTGCCCCACAGTCCTAGCTTTGGTGAGCAGCAGTGTGCGGTGGGTGATGCTATTTAGCCTAGCCCAGGTCTCCCACGTGGGTGGGTGCTTTGGCGTGACCCAGACACATGTTCTGAATTTCCCCCTCTAACCACTTCATTTCAGCTCTCTTGCCTACCTGTGAGTGCAGCTGCCCAGTCCATGGTGTGATGGACCTCAGAAATCATTCTTCCATGTCAAGCTTGCCCTCCGCTGCTCCTTCTCCAACATGTCCCCACACCCCTTCCCCTGGGAGCTGGGTGGTGTGTCTTGTCCCAGAGTTCTCCATCTGCTTCACTTATCCTGAAACAAAGAAAGAAAAAAAAAGGAAGAATAAGGAACAGTGATGACATACTGGTATCATTAACACAAATTTATGTTAACCTTGCTCATAATGCCTGCAGCTATTGGCTACTTCTCTCCCAGCAGTGTTAACACTTGCCTAGGTGTAAGGCAACCTAGACAGTTGCCTAAAGCTGGGGGTTCACTTTTCAAATGACTGTAATAGCCAGGACTGGACCAAGCGGAAACCAGTAGTTAGAACCCTATCTTTGGTCTCCTACGTGGTTGACAGGGACCCAAGCACTTGGGCTTTCATCACTTCCAGGCACATTAGCAGAAAGCTGGATTAGAAGCGAAGTAGCCAGGATTTGAATGTGCATCTCTAATGTGGGATGTTGGCATAATAAGCAAGGGTGAGGGTGCTGGCACAGCCTCCGTTCTCACGCCATGGCACACCCCTGTGGGAGCTGGTGCCTGCTTGGTTTCTTGGTTGCATGTAGTTTTCCCTGCAGACTCAAAGTCAAGGAAGAATAGTGTCCAAGGACGTCATCTGGCCGTACTGTGCTGGAATAGATTGTTTTGCCTGTTCTTTCCCCAGTTGTATTCGAAGGTCACTGAGGGCATTAACTCAGTAGATTGGTACATTAGGTTCTCAGTGAACTTAGGGGATGGGTTACAAAAGCCCATCTGCATCTTGTGTATTTTAAACTTATTTCTCTTCATTTTGAAATTATTATGGATTCATAAGAGGTTGCAAAAAAATAGTATAGAGAGTCCCATTTCTCCTTCACCCTGAGATTGCGCATATTTGGTTGTGTTCCCTACATTACCTGCCCCCTTGTCCCCATTCTTGTCATGTCTCTGGCTTGCCCTTGGCGTCTGTGGGAACTACCGAGTCCTCTCGATGCGAGGTTGTGGTTCTTCTTGTAGGGTTGCTCATGGGAGTGTGTGGTTCTTCTTGTAGGGCTGCTCATGGGAGTGCATGGTTCTTCTTGTAGGGCTGCTCATGGGAGTGCGTGGTTCTTCTTGTAGGGCTGCTCATGGAGTGCTTGGTTCTTGTAGGGCTGCTCATGGGAGTGCGTGGTTCTTCTTGTAGGGCTGCTCATGGGAGTGCGTGGTTCTTCTTGTAGGGCTGCTCATGGGAGTGCGTGGTTCTTGTAGGGCTGCTCATGGGAGTGCGTGGTTCTTCTTGTAGGGCTGCTCATGGGAGTGCGTGGTTCTTCGTCTTCATTTGTTCCTTGCTGATCCCTGCTCTGTGTGTCGTACTGTGCCAGCTGCCATTCACACACTGTGGACTTACTGTGAGAACATTAAGTGTGGCAGGCAGAGCCTTCCATTGTTTGTCTTTTTCTAAATTGTGTGTTCACATATGTCTGACCTACTCAGTGACCTGGCATTGAAAAGCAGCAGTAGTAATTTGGTGGAAATACCCTGGATTTGGAGTAAGAAATACAGCGTCAGTTCTTAATTCCGTTTCAGATTTGCTGTGAGACCCTGAGAGTCACTTTAGTTCTGAATTTTTCTGTAAGATAGGCTTTTTTTTTTTTTTAAGATTTGGTTATTTTATTTGAAAGGCAGATTTACGGAGAGAAGGAGATAGAGAAAGATCTTGCATCCAAAGGTTCACTCCCCAAGTGGCTGTGACAACCAGAGCTGTGTCTGTTCTAAGCCAGGAGCCAGGAGCCTCTTCCATGTCTGCCATGTGGGTGCAGGGTTCCAAGGCCTTGGGCCGTCTTCGACTGCTTTCCCAGGCCACAAGCAGGGAGCTGGATGGGAGGTGGATATGAACTGGCGCCCTGTGGGATCCTGGGGTTACAACGCGATGATTTAGCCACGAGCCTTCGTGCCCGGCCAAGATAGGCATGTTAATAATAATCTTGCAAAGGTTTGCTGGGGGATGGGAAGGTGGCATTGGTACGACCACAGAAAGAGTTGGAGAGTTCTATTTCCAATGAGAAGTTACTGAAATGAAAGGCACATTTTACAGCCTTGCAGCATTACTTTATTCAGTAAGAGAGAAAAGCGGCCTCTGCCCAGTCCTCTCGGACGTTCTGTCTTCACAGAAGAATCCAGTACTTAACAGGTTTCATTTGCTCTTTTTTTTTTTTTTAAACTGGGTGTGACACAGCTCCCTTGGGAAACGGGATGGCTGTGTCAGCTGTCGCGCTATCAAATGACATATCAGATGGTCTTCTCTTCTTACTCACCTAAGGTTGGGCTTTCCTTGTTTCAGAACCTCCTGGGAAGTCTCTCCAGCTAGCGTGTATGCTGCTTTCTGCTTCGCTTTTTATCAGGTTTTTGCTGTTAGAAACCAACTTGATGTGGTGTTAGAAAGTGTTATTCTAGGAGAGAAGTTTAAAATGAAACTGTTAATAAAAGACACACACAGAGTAAGGAGCCAGTATACAAAGTAGGGAGGGTAAGATGAAAACTCAGGATTTAGATCATTGATATCATTTTACCTGGAATCCAGATCTGGATGCAGGCAAGCTTTCTGAATGGTTCAGGGACAGACACCCACAGAACACTTTACTCAGTAGTAGCAGTGCATACGTATTGTTTTCACATGCATGTGGAGCGTTCTGCAGGATAGATCATATGTTGTTATGCCGTGAAACAAGCTTCAGTAAATATCAGGCATAAATGACCATGTGCGGCGTGTTCTCTGACTGTAGTGAAATGAAATGAAAGACCAGTAATGGAAGGAAATGTGAGAAATGCAGAAATATGTCAAATTAAATACACTCCTGAATTACTGATGGGTTTAAGAACATCTCAGGGAAAATTAGAACTCTGAGATTAAACAAAATATCCACTTATTATGGTGGTTATAGTTGGATAACTGTAAATGTACTTTGTACCATTTAACTGTACTATTGAAATGATTTTATTGATAATTTCATATGTATTTTTTTCCTAAACGTAGATTTGTTTGAAAGACAGTTACAGAAAGAGAGGGAAAGAGGGAAAGAAGGAGAGGGAGGCAGAAAAGAAGAGGGAAAGGGAAAGAGAGAGAGAAAGAGAAAGCTTCCATCCTCTGGTTCATTTCCCAAATGGTTGTCGTGTTCAAGGTTAAGCCAGGCCGGGCTCGGCAGCGTGGCCTAGTGGCTAAGGTCCTCGCCTTGATCCCATATGGCCGCTGGTTCTAATCCCGGCAGCTCCACTTCCTCTCTGTCTCTCCTTCTCTCAGTATATCTGACTTTGTAATGAAAATAAAATAAATCTTAAAAAAAAAAAAAAAAAAAAGGTTAAGCCAGGCCAAAGCCAGGACCAGGATGCTTCTCTGTGTCTCCCAAGACACAGGGACTTGGGCCATCCTCATCTGCTTTCTCAGATACAATAGCAGGGAGCTGGATTGGAAATAGAGCAGCTGGGACTTAAACTGGCACCCATATGTGCTGCTGGCCCTGCAGACTGGTTTAATCCACTAAACCACAATATTGGCGCAAATGTATATATATTTTATTACAGTTCTTAAAAATCCCTGCCTCACAAGGTTCAACAATAAAAGTGGAGTATCTGCCATGCTCCACGCAAAAACAAAAAAAGTGAAGGGATATAGTAAGACTAGTGCCTAAGGGGGATATTTATGGTTGTTAGTATCTGTATTACAAGAGAGGCGATGTCGTAAATCAGTAACTCAAAAACTGTAAGAGTAGAGTACGCTAAACCCAAAGCAAGCCTCAGAGAGGATAGTAAGACAATCAGAAATGAGTAAAACGAAGAGGAAAAGGTAGAGAAAAACTGAGCGAAAAATGGTTTTTTGCAAACACCAACAGAATTGTCAAACTTGGAAGCAAGCTGGTTTTACTATCTGAAAATGAATACGATTGCCATATTAACAGAATAAAGGACAACCCCCAAATGATCATATCCCTAGCTGCAGAAAAAGCATTTGACAGCATTCTAAACACAGTAAGAACACAGTAACTTAGGAATAGAAGGTAACTTCCTGTGTGCGATAAGGGCCGTCTCTGAAAACCCGCAGCCAGATAACGAAGTCTGAAGACTGTCCTGCCAAGAACAGAAGCAAGCCAAGGCAAGGATGGCCTCTGCCGCTTCTGTTCGGGGAAGAAAAGGTAGCTGGACTGGAAAGGAGGAAGTAAAACAATTAACAGATAACATGATTCTGTTTATAGAAGATGCGAAAGAATCCACCCACTGAAAAACCTTAGAACCAATAAATGAAGGAGCCAGCGTTGTGGTATACAGATAAAGCTGCTGCCTGTGATGCCAGCACCCCATGTGGGTGCTGGTTTGTGTCCCACCTGCTCTGCTTCCAGGGCGGCTCCTTTTTGGCCTGGGAAGAGCATCGGAAGGTGGCAGAAGTGTTTGGGCCTGTGCTGCCCATGTCGGGGACTGGGAGAAGCTCCTGGCCGCTGGCTGTGGCCTGTTGTGGCCATCTGGGAATGGAGGTATAAGGGAAGATCTCTCTGTCTTTGCCTCTCTGTAACTTTGACTTCCAAATAAATTAATAAGTGATTAAAAAAACCTGATTCACAGGTTTAATAGGGTTGCAAGATACAAGATCAATATGTAAAAAATAGTTTATATTCATATGTACATGCAGTGAATAGTCTCAAAATGAAACTAAGAAAATGGTGTCCGGGCCTGGCGGCGCGATGGCCTAGTGGCTAAAGTCCTCGCCTTGAAAGCCCCGGGATCCCTGGGAAAGCAGTCGAGGACGGCCCAAAGCCTTGGGACCCTGCACCCACATGGGAGACCCGGAAGAGGTTCCAGGTTCCTGGATTCGGATCGGCGTGCACTGGCCCGTTGCGCACTGGCCCGTTGCGGCTCACTTGGGGAGTGAATCATCGGACGGAAGATCTTCCTCTCTGTCTCTCCTCCTCTGTGTATATCTGGCTGCAATAAAATGAATAAATCTTTAAAAAAAAAAAACAAAAGAAAATGGTGTCATTTATATTAGCATCAGACAGTACAGAACATTTAGGAATGAAGTTAGCAGAAGAAGTGTAAAGCTACATTCCAAATTATAAGATATCATTGGAAGAAATGAAAAATCTGGGTAAATTGAAAGACAGCCTATGCTCATGAATTGGAACATTTAATACTGCTATGATAGCAATATTTCTCAGGCTGTTACACAGCTACAGTTAAAATCCCAGCTGCCTGATGTGTACAAATTAGCAGCCTAATCTTAAAATGCTTGTAGAAATGCAGGAGACCCTATACAATTAAAACTGTGTTGGTGAAGGACATGGATGGAGCACTTGGAGTACCACAGAGCTGCAGGACTCCAGACAGGCTGGTACTGGCATGAGGACAGAAATATAGATGAATAGGATAGAATAAGGGAACAGAAATAAGTCTTTATATCTTATGGTAAAAGTAGATTTTTCAGCAAGCTTGCAAGGACAGTTAGTGGGGAAAGAATAATTTTTCAGTGAATGATGGTGGGACAAATGTGTGTATATCTACATGCAAAATCATGAATTTGGATCCCTACCTTATTTGCACTTGCAAGTGAACTATAAATCAAGCACAGACCTAAATGTAAGATTTGAATCTGTGAAACTTTTTTTTGGTATCCAAAGTGTGTTTATTGGGCAGGTCTCCCACTCTTCTTGATTCGGGCCTTTACTGCTGCTTCCTTCGGAGGGAACTTCCTCTGAAAGCCTCGCTTTGCCTCCCGTGGGCTGGCACAGGACAGTGGAGCAGCCCACACACAAAGCGACCGTCTGTGCGTGGCTAAAAACCGTGGTGATTTTATGGCATCCTGGGCACTTGACGTCCATGCAGTAGGAACTGGGGCTCTGCACCAGGCGTTTCTGCTTGTGTTTCCTCTTCACCTCTGGAGAGGGATGCAGGAGATCCTTGGTGAGAGGCACGTTCGCGTGGGGAGGTCGTCACTGCCGGAAAGGTCTTTTTTTTATTTTTTTAAAGATTTATTTATTTTATTCAAAAGGCAGATGTACAGAGAGGAGGAGAGACAGAGAGGAAGATCTTCTGTCCGATGATTCACTCCCCAAGAGGCTGCAATGGCCGCAACGGCCGATGTTGCGCCGATAGGAAGTCAAGAGCCAGGAACTTCTTTCTGGGTCTCCCACGCGGCTGCAGGGTCCCAAGGCTTTGGGTGGTCCTCTACTGCTTTCCCAGGCCACAAGCAGGGAGCTGGATGGGATGTGGAGCTGCCAGGATTAGAATTGGCATCCATATGGGGTCCCAGCGCGTTCAAGGTGAGGACTGTAACCATTATGCTATCGCGCCGGGCCTGAATCTGTGAAACTCTTAAAACATGAGTGTAAATCTTCATGTCTTTGGGTTTTTCTTCTTTTCTTTTTATTATGTCTAAAAGAAGCAATTTTTTAAAAGAAGATTTACTTACTTTTATTGGCAAGGCAGATTTATATAGAGAAGGAGATACAGAAAGAAAGATCTTCCATCCTTTGGTTCACAACCCAGGTGGCTGCAGCAGCCAGAGGCTGAGCCGATTCCAAGCCATATATATATATATATATATATATACATACACACATAAACCCAATTTAAAAATGAGCAAAGGATTTGATTAGATGTTTCTCCGAGGAGGATGTCTAAATGGACACCATGAGATGAACTCAAGTACTGTGTTTACCTGAAATGTCCACGATGGGTATGTGTGTTGAGACAGAAAGTACATTGCTGGCTTTCATAGAATCGACGAGAGAGATGGCATTAATGTTACAATGGGAATTTCATTTGGTTCGGTAAATAAGTTCTGGAGTTTGGGAAATAAGTTCTGATGATGCTTATGCAACTATGCGAATATAAGCTGAATTATGTACTTTAAAAGCTTAGGGGAGGGGCCCGGTGATGTGGCCTAGCAGCTAAAGCCCTCGCCTTGAACGCCCCGGGATCCCATATGGGTGCCGGTTCTAATCCCGGCAGCTCCACTTCCCATCCAGCTCCCTGCTTGTGACCTGGGAAAGCTGTCGAGGACCGCCCAAAGCCTTGGGACTCTGCACCCGTGTGGGAGACCCGGAAGAGCTCCTGGATCCTGGCTTCGGATCGGGATAGCACCAGCCGTTGTGGTCACTTGGGGAGTGAATCATCGGACGGAAGATCTTCCTCTCTGTCTCTCCTCTCTGTATATCTGACTTACCAATAAAAATAAATAAATCTTAAAAAAAAGCATAGGGCTGGCCTTGTAGTATTGTAAGGTAAGCCTCTGCCTGTGAAACCAGCATCCCAGATGGGTGTCAGTTTAGTCTCAGCTGTTCCACTTCTGATCCAGCTGTCTGTGAATGGCCCTGGGGAGGCAGTCGAAGACGGCCAAGTGCTTTGATCTGTGTACCCCTGTTGGAGACCTGGAAGAAAGAAGCTCCTGGCTGCTGGCTTTGAACCGGCCCAGTTCTGACCATTGTGGCCTTTTGGGGAGTGAACCAGCTGAAGGAAGGTCTTTTTCTCTCTCTCCCTCTTGCTCTCTGTATATATCTGCTTCTCTGTTACTCTGCCTTTCAAATTAAAAAAAATTTTTTTTTAAAGAGAAAGAATAGGGGCCCGGTGCGATGGCCTAGCAGCTAAAGCCCTCGCCTTGAACGCACCAGGATCCCATATGGGTGCCAGTTCTAATCCCGGCAGCTCCACTTCCCATCCATCTCCCTGCTTGTGGCCTGGGAAAGCAGTTGAGGACGGCCCAAAGCCTTGGGACCGTGTGGGAGACCAGGAGGAGGTTCCTGGCTCCTGGCTTTGGATTGGCACAGCACCGGCCTTTGTGGTCACTTGGGGAGTGAATCATCGGACGGAAGATCTTCCTCTCTGTCTCTCCTCCTTTCTGTATATCTCACTTTCCATAAAAATAAATAATTCTTTTATTTAAAAAAGTGTAAATGTAATGAAGTGTATTAGGTGAAAAAGGCCTGAAAAGGGAGTGAGGTGAGGGCGAGCCTTGTGCTGCAGTAGTTGAGGCTGCTCCTCGGAGCCCTGCACACCATGTCAGCGCCTGGGCCTGAGTCCTGCCTCTGCGCCCAGCTTCCTGCCCAGTGCACACCTGGGAAGGTCGCAGGTGACAGCTCACGTCTCTGGGTCCCGGCTGTCCACCTAGGGCCCGATGGAGTTACAGGCCCCTGGGTTTCGCCTGCCCTCGCTCTGCTGTCATACACATATGGATGGGAGGCGTGTCTCTCTGTCTCTCTGCCTTTCAAATAAATAAAAATGAACAAAGTAAAAAAAATCATGAAGTTGTTTGGGCTTAGTGATCTGTTTTTCACTAGTTTAAGTCTACTAATATGTATATGTAAGCTTGAAAATATGAATATGAATACTTTCTCAGGTTGTGGGTAATGCTTAGTGTGTGTGTGGAGAAGTGCTCCTTTTTAATAACTTTGCCATCCCATTCCCTGGCGGGGGTCCGCAGTGCCTGCCGTGGTGCCAGGTGTCCGGCCTACCAGATTTTTTTTTATTTTAATGATGTTTACATAGTTGATCAGGGTGGGAAGGATCAAGGGTAGGCAGAAAGTAGGTGAGAGCATTGTTTTGAAATTTTCTTTTTCTTCCTCCTGTGTCTGGGGGGAGGAGGGAGATCAGGGGAGAAGCGGCACTCAGCCTTTCAACCACCTCAGCGCCAAGGGACGGGGAGCAGCTGCCCAGCATCGTCCCAGGGAGCCCAGAGTACAGCGTGCCCTGAGGGTTCTGCTGAAGTTGTTCTGATGGTTCAAGGATGAGGACACCCTTCCAAGGTCCATTGGCTGACCTAGTCCATCTTAGAGTCTTCATTCACTCGGATATTTGCTGTCGTTGCTTGGCTGGGGTAGTTGTCCAGTTTTTCCTGCTGTGGTACTGGATGTCCTCTGCCGGCCCCAATGGGCTGCCATAGGGTCCACGTGCCTCTGCCCATGCCCAGTTGACTTCTTTCCCTCCGAATGGGTCGCACTCTGTTGAGGCTGCACGCTGTTCCCATGCACATGCATCCTGCTGTTTCCTGGGGTGTTTTCTTTCTGCCTGTTCCTCACCTCTGTTCTGCACGAAGAGAAGGAACGTGACTGACATGATTCTCCTCTTTATGTTTTAACTCGGGCAGATTTTACTGATTGCACAAGTATTTCTCCAATGTGCCTTGAAGCAGCAGGCTTGGCTGCAGGCATTTAGGTCAGCGAGAACAATGCCCCTACCTAGTTGAGGCTGACAGTAGCTAGGTGAGCAAACTCCAAGTTGGGTTGCAGCCCCATGGAGTCGTCCCCTGAGGCCTCGCAGCGGGGCTGGCGTTCAGCTTGAGGCAGAGACAGTGAACAGGAGACCCCTCAGGTGCAGGAACAGTGCTTGGCGGGAAGGAGGGTGTAAACAGAGGCCCTGAGGTGGTAAAGAGTTTGGAACCTTTGGCCAGTGTATCTACTGGAGCTCAGACCGATTCGTGTTTGTGCTGGAGATGCAAGTTTAGGAGAAATGAGTTCATCAGCAGCGTTTGAAGTCTTTAGAATAGATGCTGATTGTTTTGGATTGACCCTTGGCAGGAGAGCTTGGCCCAAATCTGCCGCTAGCCAGACCTCTGGACCTTGAGCAGGTGCGGCTGGAGAAGCAGTGCTAGGCATGGGCGTGTGTCTTCACCGGAGTGGGGGAGTTTGGCTGAGAGCATTTCCTGGAGTTGTGGTCCTGTCGTGGAGCAGCAGGCTGGGGAGGAGGCCGCGTGGCACGCAGGCGCCTGGGGTACGACTGCCTGCAGGAGCCTCTCAGTGATGCTGTGGAGGACAGAGGTGCTCAAGGAAGGGTGGCAGAGAGGGCCCTTGCAGCTGGTTGGGTGCTGCTCCTGGCAGGCTGAAGGGGAGGAGAGAGGAGACGATGGGGCGGGAGTGGGAGGGGCGAGCAGGGAGGAGTGGGTCTTCAGTGCGTCAGAGGGAGTCCTGTGGCCCCAACACAGGCTTGCTGTGTACCTGGCCTATGAAAGAGCAGCATCCCTCCTTGCCCAGCTGGGCCCTTCTGGTCAACCTTTTCTGTTCCTCTGCTTCTACGGCACTTCCCCCCGCCTTTTTTTTTCTTTTTAAGGGTTATTCATTTTTATCTAAAGGGAGGGAAGGAGAGAGATTGCTCATCACCTGGTTCACCTGGTTCACTCCCCAAATGGCTGCACTGGACAGTGCTGGGCTAGGCTGAAGCCAGGGGCCAGGGGCCAGGCGCCCGAAGCCAGGAGCCAGGAGCCTCTCCCAGATCTTCCATGTGGGTACAGAGGTTCGAGCACCTGGATCATCCTAAGTTGCTTTCCCAGGCCGTCAGCAGGGGCCTGGATGAGAAGTCGGCAGATAGGGCTTGAATCAGTGCCCATGTGGGATCCTGGCATGGCAGACAGAGGACTAGTGCACTAAGCCACTGTCCCTGGCTCAGCAGCACCTTCTTCACACCTCGGGCATAGGGCTTGTCCTTTGTTTCTTGCTCCAGGCAGCCATCTCTTGGAGAACCCTGACCAAGTCTGTGTGTGGTTTCTAGTTAGCATCACGTCATAGGTGGGCAGGGCTTGTTGAATGAGTGATGTGTAAGTCTTACAATAAGAGGGCCGTGGGAGGCCCAAGGAAGGTAGAGTGAGAGCAGACACTCTTGCTGGCAGGACATGCTAGCACTTCCTTTATTTAGGACCATATTGTAATTGTTACTAAAACAGCTGTAATGGGGCTGGTGCAGTGGCTCAACTGGCTAATCCTCTGCCTGCAAGCACCAGCATCCCGTGTGGGTGCCGGTTCGTGTCCCAGCTGTTGCTCCACTTCCCATCCAGCTCCGTGCTAGTGGCCTGGGAAAGCAGTTGAGGATGGCCCAAAGCCTTGGGACCCTGCATCCAAGTGGGAGAGCCGGAAGAAGCTGCTGGTTCCTGGCTTTTGATTGCTCAGCTCCAGCTGTTACGCCCGTTTGGGGTGTGAGCCAGTGGATGGTAGATTGTTCTCTCTGTTTCTCATTCTCTCTGTAAATCTGCCTTTCCAATAAAAATATACAATTCTGAAAAATACATATGAAAGGTTGCAATGCAGAAAAGGCTGTCGTATTGGTCTGTTTGACTTAGTGTGAACAACATCTGCCGATTTCTGCCTCTGAAATTGGCTTTTAAAGCCTTGTCCCTGCCTGGTTTTGCTTCAGGGAAGAAGGGGAACTGTTTGTGCTAACTATGCTTCCTGAGACTTCGCTACACAGTGGTGTTTTATTCCTTCTATTTTATTTTTAATATTGATACAGTTCCATAGGTAAGAATTTCCTCTGCCCGCTCCCCGGTTTCCCTCCCCACTGATCCCCTGTGATTGCGGTAGTGTAGTGTGAGAGTGCTGTTCTGTGAAAGCTTCCCGAGTGTTTTAGTTGGGATTTGATGTCTTGTTTTTAAGCTTTCCACTTTTTAAAAATTGTGATTTATTTATTTGAAAGGCATAGCGGCAGAGAGAGGGATGGACTGGGGAGGGAGGAGGGGTGGGATGAAGAGAGGGAGGGAGGGAGGGAGATGGAAAGACAGAGAGAGAGATCTTCCATTTACCTGTTCACTCTGCAAATGGCCAAAGCCAGGAGCTTGAAACTTCATTCAGGTGTCCCACAGAGGTGATTGGGGCCAGGCCCTGCAGCCGTCATCTGCCGCTTTCTCAGTCCATTTCCTGGGACCTGGGTTTGCAGCCGGGCAGCAGACTTGGACCAGTGCTGTAGAACGGATGCTGAGGTTGCCGATGGTGGCTTAACGTGCTGCACCACAAAACCAGCTCCACTTCTATACTTCTTATGTCTCATACCCTTCAGCATGCATTTGTTTTTATTTTTTATTTTACTTAAAAAAATTATTATTATCATTTCATGATATAGATCCATAGACCCTGGGATTTCCCTTACCTCCTCCCCAAGTTCCCTGCCCCCCCTCCACTGAGTTCCCCTATATTATTACTATAGTATAGTTCTTCATACACAGTCATATGTCCATCATTGCGGGCATAGACAATGGCAGCGAGTCCAGCATCCTATTGTCAAGGTATAGGGAGTCCATCTTTGATTTGGAAGTAGAGTTGCATACTGCGTATCCTTACATCTGGATATGATAGTCTCCACTACACAGTTATTATACATCCCTTTAAGTGAAAAGCCACAAAACAAAATCAACAACAGGAAGAAAAAAAAGAAATTAATAACACCATGAAGTTATGCTACTGAATGACTAATGTGTCATTGAAGAAATGAAAATTAAGAACCTTCTTGAAGAAAATGATACTACTGTATGATCTATGAATCATTGAAAAATTTAATGAGAAAAAACTGTTTTAAAGAAATTAAAAATAAAAACCAAAATCCATGAGATTCTGCTGATCTTTGTAGGGTGAGATATGTCTTCCGTAGCAACAAATAGATGGATTTTATTTTTTTAACCCCGTCTACTAATCTGTGACATTCGATTGATGAGTTTAAGCCATTTACATTCAGGGTTAATACGAATGGGTGGTAATTTGGGCCTGTCATTTTAGCAATGGTTCATTGACTTAGTCTTCTGTTATTATTTTACTGGGATGTTCTTCACGTTTGTCTTTGGTTTTGTTGGGTGCTATTCTTCTTTGTCAAAAGAATATCTTGAAGTATCATTTGTAGGGCAGGTTTGAAAGAGGCAAATTCTTTTAACTTTTCTTTACTGTGGAAGAACTTTATTTCATTTTCAAAGACAAAGGAAAGCTTTGCTAGGTGTGTGATCCTGGGGCCACAGTTTTTTGCTGTTAGAATCTGGAATATGTCGCTCCATTCTTCTCTGGTCTGTAGAGTTTCCTGTGAGAGGTCTCCTGTGAGTTTAATTGGCATTCCTCTGTATGTGAATTGATCTTTTTCACGTACGCAGTCCCGGCTGCTCCACTTGCGTCCAGTTCCTTGGCTGTGGCTTGGGAAGCAGTACATGACGGCCCAAAGCCTTGGGACCCTGTACCACCGTGGGAAAACTGGAAGAAGCTCCTGGCTCCTGGCTTGGGATCACTCAGCTCTGGCTGTTGTGGCCTCTTGGGGAGTGAACCAGTTGATGGAAGATCTTTCTCTTTGTCTCTCCTTCTCTCTGTAAATATGTCTTTCCAATAAAAAGAAATAAATCCTTTTTGTTTGTTTGTTTATTTGTTTTTAAAGAAATGGTGTCGCCTTCTGAGTAACTCTTGCTGTCACACTGCTGTCCTGGTTGACTGTTCCAGAGACGATGGGGGTGTTTAAAGCAGGCCGCGCAGGCCGTCTGCAGCTGGCTGGGGACAGGCATGAATCCTCTTCATTTCTGTACACTGTTGCAGGGTGCGAGCGAGATCACACCAGACATGTCTAAGGTTTATTAAGGCGTCTTTATTAATCAAGCTTGAAGTCAACAGAGCACAATAGCAACTTACAAGTCCATACAGCAGTCCACCCAATTATAATCCAATCAATCAATCCTAAAAGGAACAAATGGTCATTATCCTTAAGTTCATCTATTAAGCTGAAAACCTATGTCTCAGCTTCCCCAACAATATAAGTTATCTTAAGAGACATGCAACAAAGAACCTGGACACACTTACAACGCTGCAGACATTCACCTTTCCTGGCTTCTCTGCCCACATTCTACTACTGCTAGGCCTCACCTCTCCTGGAACTCCAGATAGTACACAGACCAGAAACAGCATCACTATAACCATTGCCTCTTCTAAGCAGCACACAGGGACCATGCTCAGGGGATTACCTGTCCTGGGTCAGCCAAGAGTCGAGGTGCTAATGTAATGGAAGCACCTGGCCAAAAAGAAAGGAGCCCCTGCTTCACAGGCCTTTTAAAGGGGCTTGTGAGGGGAGTGGTTACACACAACACAATACCGTCCCCTCTCAGTTGATAGGTGAGTCACAGGTGGGCAGGAGCGAATACTTAAGTGTTGTGGGCTAAGGAGTTGATTAGTGCTCCTTAGGAGGAACAGGAACAGGGCTGGTAGCTAAAAATACCTAAACTAATTGGACTTCCAGTATCCTGGCTCATTTAGGATGTGGGGGAAGTGGTTGAGAATGCAATTACTAATCCATTGCTGTTAGGATCCACCTTTAGGACAGAGGTTGGGGGACCCAACCAAATTTCATTTGTCCACTTGTCAATGGGTGCTGGCTATCACAGGCTGCACCCCATAACAACACCAGTGCCTTCCATTCTGTCGTTTTTTTTTTTTTTAAGATTTATTTTATTTTTATTATAAAGTCAGATATACAGAGAGGAGGAGAGACAGAGAGGAAGATCTTCCCTCCAATGATTCACTCCCCAAGTGAGCGCAACGGCTGGTGCTATCCCGATTCGAAGCCAGGATCCAGGAGCTTCATCCGGGTCTCCCATAGGTGCAGTGTCCCAATGCATTGGGCCATCCTTGACTGCCTTCCCAGGCCACAAGCAGGGAGCTGGATGGGAAGTGGAGCTGCCGGGATTAGAACTGGCGCCCATATGGGATCCCGGGCGTTCAAGGTGAGGGCTTTAGCCGCTAGGCCACGCTGCCAGGCCCTCCATTCTGTCTTGGTTTGTATTTAGCTCACACATAGGTAATTAGCTTACAGGGTGACTTCAGATCTGCTTCTTTGTTCCTAGGTGGAAAGTCTGGTCAGGATATGGGGTGTGAGGAACCTTTAATTTTTCTTTTCTGTTTCTTTTCTTTTTAAAAGATTTATTTTACTTGAAAGAATTACAGAGAGAGGGAAGACACAGAGAGAGAGCTCTTTCATCTGGTTGTTCACTCCCCAAGTGGCTGTCACGGCCAGAGCTGGGCTGTTCTGAAATTGGGATCCCGAAGTTTCTGAGCCTCCCATGTGGGTGCAGGGCCCAAGGCTTTGGGCCGGCCTCTGCTGCTCTCCCAGGCCGCAAGTAGGGAGCTGGATGGGAAGCGGAACGGCCAGAATATGAACAGAAACCTATATATTATTTATTTATTTTAAAAAAAGATTTATTTATTTTTATTGGAAAGGCGGATATACACAGAGGAGGAAAAACAGAGAGGAAGATCTTCCGTCTGATGGCTCACTCCCCAAGTGACTGCAACGGCCGGTGCTGCGCCAATCCGAAGCTAGGAGCCACAATCTCTTCCGGGTCTCCCACGCGGGTGCAGGGTCCAAAGATTTGGGCCGTCCTCGACTGCTTTCCCAGGTCACAGGCAGGGAGCTGGATGGGAAGCAGGGCTGCCGGGATTAGAACCGGCGACCATATGGGATCCTGGGGCATTCAAGGCAAGGACCTTAACCACTGCGCCACCGTGCCAGGCCCCAGAAACCTATATAGAATGCCAGTGCCACAGGCAGAGATTATACTGCTATGGTATTATGCCAGCCCCTCAAATAAATAGATCTTAAAACATTTTATTTCTAAAATTTCATTTTATCCAAAAGGCAGGGAGGGAGAAGGGAAAGAGTGAGAGAGAAGAGACAGGGAGAGAGAGGGGAGAGAGAGAGAAAGAGAGAGAAGGAGGGAGGCAAGGATGGAGGCAGAGAGGGAGAGAGAGAAAGAAAAATATCAATCTTACAGACTCTGTTCTCTCCCCAAATGCCTGTGATAGTTTAGACTGGAGCAGACTAAGGCAGGCAAGCAGGAAGTCAGTTTAGGCTTCTCCCATGGGCTATGGAGCGGACTCTGAGCCATCACTGCTGTCTCCATGGGATGTGGGGAGGACTCTGAGCCATCATTGCTGTCTCCATGGGATTTGGGGAGGACTCTGAGCCATCGTTGCTGTCTCCATGGGATTTGGGGAGGACTCGGGTCCCTGAGCCATCATTGCCATCTCCATGGGATGTGGGGAGGACTCTGAGCCATCATTGCTGTCTACATGGGATGTGGGGAGGACTCTGAGCCATCATTGCCGTCTCCATGGGATGTGGGGAGGACTCTGAGCCATCGTTGCCGACTCCATGGGATGTGGGGAGGACTCTGAGCCATCATTGCTGTCTCCATGGGATTTGGGGAGGACTCTGAGCCATCGTTGCTGTCTCCATGGGATGTGGGGAGGACTCTGAGCCATCGTTGCTGTCTCCATGGGATGTGGGGAGGACTCTGAGCCATCACTGCTGTCTCCATGGGATGTGGGGAGGACTCTGAGCCATCATTGCTGTCTAACAAGGTGTGCTTTAGGAGGAAGTTGGAATTGGACGTCGAACTTGGCTTTGAGTTCGGGTACTCCAGCATAGACCCTTTTAGGGACTGGCGCCATAGCATTGTAGGTTGATTGTCTACCTGAGGTGTCTGCATTCCATATGGGACTGCTGTAATTCCCAGCTGCTTCACTTGTGTGCCTGGGAAAGCGGTGGAGGATGGCCCAAGGCTCTGCACCCACATGCGGGACTTGGAAGCAGCTCCAGGCTCCTAGCTTTGGACTGGCCCAGCTCTGGCCATTGGGGCTGTTCGGGGAGGGAACCATCAGTTGGAAAATTTCTCTGGCTCTCCCTTTTGTCTCTGTAAATCTACGTTTCACATAAAAATAGTATGTTTTTTTAAAAGCTTTTAAAGTTGAGGTTTATTGTTTTGAAGAGTACTATTGACTTCCGTGTGAAGGAGGTCCAGGGTCATGAGGAAAGGTTTTCTGGGGTCTTTTTTGTTTCGAATGAGAGGTGTTGCACCCTGGCTTTCACCAGCATTGCAGTGAGATGTAATTGTGAGTACTTGCTCTGGCAGCTATAGAGGTTACCTGGACAGCTCGTACAGCTTGTCTGCAGAAAAAAATTGTGTGTTCCCTTACCGTGTGTTTTTCCCTATACAGACATGATTTTGAAGTGTGACAAGGACTTCATCTTGCTCTACTGTGCTGCTGCTGAGCAAGAACTGGTGTGTGCTGGTGCCGCCGGCCGCTCTGCTCCGTGCTGTCTCTGTGCTGTCGGCTCCATTTGTGATGCTTGGGTGTTTAGAAGGCCGAGGGAACAGTAAGCTGCAAGCCTACAGAGGTTCAGATAGAGTGGAGGGAAGCAACAGTGAAGTTACAAGTAACCGTGCTAGTGAAACCCAAAGATGGCTGTGCTGCTTAGTGTTAGTCCCAGCTGGGAAGGTGTGAAGAGCGTCAGCCCACCAGCAGTGTAACTTATTGGCCCTTTTCATGGGGCTTCAGTGTTCTTCCTGATAAAAATAATTATGATGTTATTCCAGTCTGGTTGCCAAGCATTTCTGTGTGTCACTCGGCTCAGCAGCAGGCCTTGCCTGGTCTTTGCTTTACTGTTTTATGACGTTGGAGTGTTGTGTTTTTTGTGCTGATTTGCCATTCTCTTCCATTTGCTTTTCAGAATGGACTGCTGAATTATGAAGTATTTCAAGCCCAGTAGTAGAAGACCGTCACTCTGCCACTCACTCCTGTATCTCCTGCTAGTTATTTAAATTGGACTTTTAATATCCTGCCAGCTGCTTTTCCGACACACATGGTGCATTGTTGCCATTCCCGGGATTGCATCTTTGAAACACAGGCTGCTTGGAACCCTCAGCGAACAAAGAGGCGACCTCCCGGATCCGGTCCTGGGAGGGAGGCGTCCTGACTGGCCTCTAGCCTTCGCCGGATCTGGATTTGAATTTCACCATGGAGCCTCGCATGGAGTCCTGCCTGGCTCAGGTGCTGCAGAAGGATGTGGGCAAACGGCTGCAGGTCGGCCAAGAACTGATAGACTACTTCTCAGACAAGCAGAAGTCTGCTGACCTGGAGCATGATCAGACCATGTTAGATAAGCTTGTGGATGGACTTGCTACCTCTTGGGTGAACTCTAGCAATTACAAGGTAAGCTGAGTTGCCTTGTCGAATGTAAACTGATTCTTAAAGCTTTCTTTATGAGCTTTCTGCTTGATTCCATGGCTTCCACTCACTGGTTTGGCTTTTGGCTCCTTGGGTATTTTACTTCACAGCATATAGTTTTCTTCGGTTTATGTTAGAGATTTAAAAAAAGCAGTCCCTCCCGTTAAGTACTTGGGGATGCCACGTGACAGTGTAGCTAGGAGGAGCTGATAAGCATCTGTAGCCTGCAGTTCAGGGTTGTGTTGTATCTTGTGCTGAGCCGGCCCTGACCCCTGGTGAGTGACTGTCCGCGAGTACCAAGTGCCGTCACTGATTGTCATGTTGGCAATGGGGTGTGTGCAGTGTTGCACCCTCAGCACGCTCTTCTGAGGTCAGCCAGGCGGCCGGTCAAGGACTCCTCTGGCCACGGGCAGTGGCAGAGAGGTGAGCCTTTGCACTCTGAGGAGTAGGGTCTTCCTGGGGAAAGGGGACAGGGGCCTGTGGCCTGACTGAGCCGTTTTGCCATTTAAAGATGGCTCTTTCTTGAATTGAAAATGAGTGGGTCTGTACGTGTTGCAGGGCTGTGGTTCACTTTCCCTGCATGCTTCCTGGTGGCTGTGCAGGTCGAGGTCGAGCTGGAAGTGTGGGCAGTGTCGTGGCCAGTGAGACCTGCTGTGGACATTGCTTTCTTGTTGAGTCAGTCTCCTGAGCTTGTTCTCAGAAACTGCTGCTTACAGGGCTCCTTTGTTAGCTGTACTAGAAGCTGTGATTTGCAGATACAGTCAACCTGAGTGTCATCTGAGGGCACTCAGGCTTTATACTCACTAAAGGTGTTGCATGTAGGGGCCTCATAATTCACTTAAAGCTGGGCCAAAATTCTGCTTATTCATGTGTATGTTCTTTAAGTTCAAGTTAGCAAATGCTGTGAATGTCTGAGCATTTCTGGGCTGTAGAAGTGTTCAAGGCATGAAAGGTGGTAGAGTGAGTGTAGCTGGTGCATTTTCTAGGGCTGTGAAGTTACCTTGTCTGTTTTTTTTTTTTTTTTTTTTTAAGATTTATTTTTGATTGGAGAGGCAGATTTACAGAGAGGAGAGAAGAAAGATCTTGTACCCACTGATTCGCTCCCCAAATGGCTGCAGTGGGCTGAGCTAATCCAGTCTGAACTTAGGTTCCAGGAACTTCTTTCAGGTCTCTGATGTGGGTGCGGGGTCCCAAGGACTTGGGCTTTCCTCTGAGCTTTCCCAGGCCATAAGCAGGGAGCTGGATGGAAAGTGGAGCAGCTGGGACATGAACTGGCATCTATATGGAATGTGGAACTTGCAGGTGGAAGATTGGCCAGGCAAGCCATCACGCTGGCTCGCCTTGTCTGTGTTTGAATCACATTCCTCATCTTTTCCTGTGTGCATATTAGGATGTTTCTTGCTGACAATAGCTGAAAACACACTCGGTTGACTTAGTTACTGTGAGGATGCCTGGTTCTCAGATAAGCCCAGTAGTTCAGGCCTTGACCAGGAAGGCGAGTGTCTTTTTGTTTCTTTTACTCAGGAGAAAGCCTTTCTCTGAAACTCCCAGCACACTTTGGAGTATATCACACTGATCTGAGTGGTTTTTGTACCGTTGCAGCATGTAAGATGGACTGGGCAGCCACAGTCGCCTTTATCCTGTAGCGCCCACTTCACCTGTGATCTTAAGGAGGGGTTCAGCACCCCACCCTTCAGTGAACCAGCTCCATGGCAAGGAGGGGTGAGCATTTTAACAGGAAGGCGGGAGCTGTGATGTTTAGTGAATGCATCATTTCCCTATCTAGTCAGGAGAACTGAGTTATGGTGACTTCAGAGAGTCTGTGACTTAGGAAGTACTTGGATGGTGGCTGTTCTGTCTTGGCAACGGGGGAGCTTGATGGATAGGCACATGGTTACATTTCTTCATGACTTGTGCAGTCTTGGATGTGCAGAGTCCTATAGGAACACAGAATGGGAAGGAAGCAGTGCTTCCTAGAGGGAGTCAGGGCTTCGAGGGTTGGGTGGTTTTTTCAGAAGAGCAGCTGCAAGGTTGCAGGGGAAGAAATGGTACCTGACCCTGAGCAGTGACAGCTTGGAGTGAAGGAATACCAGGAAGACAGGGCTTGCTCCCGTAGTTAACCTGTCTGTGAGCTGCAGATGTGATGGTAGCTAAGCGCTTGGGGTGCTCACGCTGAGCATCTCAACACGGAGAGGCTGTGTCTTGTGGAACTGAGCAGCCCCTGGTGAGGGGCTCCATGAGCTCAGGACTTAGCCTGCTTGGCAGGTGCTGCTGCCTGCTTCCCTGAAATCAGCAAGCTTAGCTTTCATCACCCACTTTCCCTCTTTTTAAAATTTTTGTTTATTTGAAAGGCAGAATGACAGAGGACTCCCTGTCTCTCTCTGTTCATCTGCCAGTTATCTCTTGGTTCAGTCCCAGATGCCCACAGCAGCTGGTCGGGGTGCAGCTGAAGCAGGTGCCTGATAGGGACACAGCTATTTGAGCTACCACTTCCTGCCTCCCACATGTTACATCACCAGGAAGCTGGATGAGAGGGGAGTAGACACCAGCCCAGACACTGCAGGAGGAGATGAGAGGGGAGTAGACACCAGCCCAGACACTGCAGGAGGAGATGAGAAGCTGGGTGAGAGGGGAGTAGACACCAGCCCAGACACTGCGGGGGAGATGAGAGGGGTGTGGAGACCAACCTGGACACTGCAGGAGGAGATGCGGGCATCCAGAGGTGTATGCAACCTCTGGGCCAAATGCCTGCTGTCCTGCTGTCTCCCCACAACCTGCTTCTTTTTTATTAATTATTTAGCAAGACCTCAGGCTCTAAGTTTCATCTTATGCTTTCTTTGACTTTCATAGTATAGATTGGAAGGATTAACTTTGTACTAAGGAAGTTTTAAAGCTTGGCTTCTTGGTTTTGTTTTGTTGTTGTTGTTGTTTTTAGACAATTTAGGGCAAACGAGATACTAAGAGGAGAAAGGGGACCATAGTGATGGCTTTCCAAGAGCAAGGATGTGAGCTGGTGTGAGTTCTCCGCAGGGAAGGCAGAGGGATGCTGGGACAATGCCCGACTGAGATAATCAGCTAGAGTGTGAACAATTGTACATTTGAGTATTTCTTAATAGGTAGACAAATTTATATGTAGTATTAATTGCAGTTTAATAGCTCCATTTATTTCTTGCTTACTGTGTGTGAAACATTTTATTGGTCTTACCTCATGTAGTCTGTGAAACTCTGTTCATTTTACACATGAGATAATTGAGGCCCAGAAATACAAGGTAATTCTAGTGATTATGGAAATGGGATTTAAATACAGGTCTCTGATGTTCTCTATGGTGTCCCTTTCCTAAGAATTGGTACCAGCAAACTTCTTCAAGGCTAAGCAGTAAATGCTTGAATTTCTGTGTCGTTGCCCATATGGTCTTGAAATATTTAACGAGCTCGAGCCATTGTGTGGCAGAAGCAGCTACAGTTCTTGTGTAAGTGAATGGGCCAAGGGCTGCGTTGCCCCTGCGGGGCACATTGAACACCTGCGTGTCACAGACGGGATGCGTTCTCCTGAGTGGGTCATCTGGGAGAAGAGCAGTGAGGCGGCTCTTGTTCCTTGGAATGCCGTGCCTCTGGCTTAGGCCTCTCAGGATTCCCTGCGCAGGGCAGGGTGCCGGTATTCGCAGAGCGTGTACATGTTCCAGGGATTGTAAGTCACCCGGAGATGATTTAGGGTATGCAAATACTGTGCCGTTCTATGTAAGGGCCTGGGCTCCTGCAGTCTGCTATCTGCAGGGGTCCTGGACTCCATGCCCCTTGGGTTGCTGAGGGATGACCACAATTCATTCATTTGTATTAAATAGAGTATAGCTTGTGTTTGGACCACCTTTAAACATTTAAAAATTTTTTTTGAAAGGCTCACTGCGACTAGCCTTGGACTTCTGTGCTAGCAAGTCATCTTGAGGGTTAATCGGTCATTGAAGTAATCGTAAATGCAGGGTACCACGGGGACCTCACTCAGGAAGGCTTCCACCTGAGGGAGGCACAACGCAAGGCTTCCTTTCTAGATGACTCGTGTGTTCAAAGTAACAACAAGCCCGAGTTTTGAATATGCCTGTTCTGCTGGTTCTGGCCTCCATTCTTGTTGGTCATGGTTGAAAGCTGAAGCCAGGAAGGGATGGAGGGATAAATCCTGCATGTGCCTCTGTCCGGTCTGTTTTCCCCACCCTGTCTCCCTTGGGGCTGGAAGGATAACCCTAGAGTGAGGTGTCTGGAGAGGTGCTCCCTGGCTCTGACCGCTGGAGGCAGTGGCGGCCATCTGGCCGTGCAGTAGGCTGCCCGTCCCCTGTGAGCATGGTGGCCCCGCACTGACCGGCCCCCTCAGCAGCCCTGTGCAGTAGGCTGCCTGTCCCCTGTGAGCATGGTGGTCCCGCACTGTCCGGCCCCCTCAGCAGCCCTGTGCAGAAGGCCGCCCGTCCCCTGTGAGCATGGTGGCCCCACACTGTCAGGCCCCTCAGCAGACCGAGCTCCTGCGCCGTTAGGTTGCACAGTGAAGACAGCTCCTGGGGGCCCTGGGCTTTTGTGAACATGGTCCCTCACTCCTCCTCCACTGTTCAAATCCAGAAGTTCTGAGATCCCGGGCTGTTTCACAGCTGTGTTATGTGCCCTGAAGTAACCTGACTTGAGCTGCTGGTAGTCTTTGTTTACTTGCTTAGGCATGTCTTACAGCAAAAATAGCAGTGTTTGACCATGCCTTGCTGCTCCAGATTTGCCCAAGGGGTTGTATCGTCTACAGGGTGTGCACTGTCTTCTCTTCCTGAAGCCTTTAGTTGCGTGTTTGGAGCCTGTGTGGCCTCTGGAGTTGGAGAGCTGAATGGTTGTGAACCTGCATTGAGTGTTGTGGATGAATAATGGTAGCCCATGGCTACAGTACATTTGTTATGTACCAGGAATTACACTAAGTATGTGTTCATTTTTAAGCAATCATTTATAATGACTCTGTAAGGTCAGTATTTGTTATTTGCACTTTGTAGGTGACTTACTCAAGGTGACAGAGCTACCTGGGAGCTGGTGGACAGTAGGGAAGAGATGCGCAGGGTCCTGCCCTCCGCTGCCTGGCCAGGGTTGCCTGCCCTGGCGTGTGTGCTGCTGTGTCCCCTGCCCACCTCGTGCTTCCTGTGTCTGCTAGGAGGGCCTGTGTGAGGAGGGCCGAGGAGAGGGAACAATTCAGGGCTGGATAGAGTAAGACTAACAGGACGCTTAAGAAAGCTTGCAGAAAAATGCAGTCGAAGGGAAGTTTGTTTTTGTCTAGATGTTTTTGAAATCTGTACGTAGCTTTTTCCCATGCTGGTTTTCCATGAAGGTCCTAACGTACAAGAGAAGGAGCAAAGCAACATTAGGTGTGTGTAGCTGGAGAGACAGAAACGGGGAGGTGGGTTCAGCGGGCAGTGAAGGAGGAGTTGGGAGGCCTTCTGAGGGCAGCGCTCCGCTGGACCAAGTGAGTTCATGGCAGGAGGGGTCCTCATTTCCCTCTTGGCTCTGTCACTGAGGTGTTTGTCCTGGCCCTGGTGTCCAGGGTCCAGATGAGGTACCTGTTTCTGCTCTGGCAGCCTGCTCAGTGCTGCCACCAGCTGACACATCCCTCAGAGGGGTCCATTCTTTGCAGACTTTGCAGTGTGGTCCTACTGGTGACATTCTCGGGTGCAGTTAATGTCATTTCTTCCTGAATATAACTTTACAGGTATGCAGTGGCTACAGAGTGTATGGGAAGTCGTTCAGGGTTCATCGGGCTGTGCCGAATAGGCGCTGGCGTTGTCTCCTTGACGAATGCTGCGTGCTGCCCACCGCATGGGGAGCGGGGACAGTGTGTGTGCATGTAGCTGGTGAGGATGCTGTGTGGCGAGTGAGGCAGGCCAGGGACAGTAGGGACATGGAGGCTGACTTGGCGTGTCTGCCGGGCCCCGGGACACAGGCCTGGGGTCTCAGGATGAGCTATGTGTCTCTAAGTTGTGCAGTGATGGTAATGAAATTCCTGAGCCAGAGCAGCAGCTGGATGAGTCTGAAACCTATCCATTGGTTTCACACTCCTGCTTTTTGAGGATTTCATTTGTTTAATTTTTATTTTTAATGTATATTCCTTGTTTTAGAAGACTAAAATTCAAATAAAGGTACAGATAATAGAAGAAATCCTAATTTGAATGTCAAAACAAACAGGAAAAGAAATAGCTGGGAGAAGATCGGGGTGCCAGTGAGGCCTCTGCTGACATGCTAGCCCGTGTTTGGCCACAGCTGCGTTTATGAAGCACTTGCGATGGGCCGGAGCCTGTGAAGCGCCTTGCACACAGTCTCCTGGCGTCCCAGAGCACGCCCTGTGATGAGCTGTGGGATTGTTCCCCACGCAGCTGCTGGAGCTGGCGAGGAGGGGTGACACTGGTGTCCAGGGTTACGTGGGTCGAGTGGCAGAGGCAGGGCCTGAACTTGGACATTCTGATTTGGAGTCCACTGCTCAAGAAGTATACAAAAGCTGCCTTGGGCTTGGTCAGCAGTGTTAACACATGTGCACATTGGAACATAAGGAGAGGGCACAGACAGGACCACACAGTAGCAACTGCTGTAGGAGGCTGGATCCTGAGTAAGAGAAAGGCAGCTCATTTTGTTTTTTACTAAATTAGGAATTTTTAAGAGTCATACATTTAAAATAGCTATTTGGTCCTAATCAGATTGTTTTTTTTTATTATAAATAATACATATTTATTAAAAATTCAAATACAGAAATAAAAGCACAATATCCCACCCAGTATACAGACAACCACATAAATCCCCTTCCCTCTAATCCCATTCCCCAGATGTTATCACTGTGAACAAGTTAAAGTATATCCTTTGAAACATTTTCCTTTGTATATACAAGTATATATAAACACACATAAATGCACTTTTGCCTTTTACAAAAATGAAATCATGTAAATGTACATAAATCTTCAATTTCTATCTTCATTCATTCAATATACAGAAAATTCACAACAAATCTGATTGTTAACCTACATATTTTAAAAATTTTGTATTTTGGAAAATATTCAGCCCTACAGGAAAATGTCAAAAAGTAGCACAAAGAATTTTATGTTTTTGTCATGCAGATTCCAGCCTTAACTCTTTGCTGTGATTGTTAATTGTTTTAATGTGCAATATTATGGTCTTTGAGTTATGCAAGAGTAAACTGTAGGTATAGCGCCCATTATTCGAAATGCTTGCGACGTGTCCACAGCAAGGACGTTCATTGATGTCATCTGTGTGAACTCATTGAAATCAGGACTGATGTTAGTGGCATCCTGTCCAGCCCTCACTGCCTGCTGCTCTGCCTGCTCTGTCTGCTCTGGCGTCCCGTCCAGCCCTCACTGCCTGCTGCTCTGCCTGCTTGCTCTCTGCTCTGGCGTCCCGTCCAGCCCTCACTGCCTGCTGCTCTGCCTGCTCTCTGCTCTAGCGTCCTGTCCAGCCCTCACTGTCTGCTGCTCTGCCTGCTCTGGCGTCCCGTCCAGCCCTCACTGTCTGCTGCTCTGCCTGCTCTGCCTGCTCTGGTGTCCCGTCCAGCCCTCACTGTCTGCTGCTCTGCCTGCTCTGCCTGCTCTGGTGTCCCGTCCAGCCCTCACTGTCTGCTGCTCTGCTTGCTCTCTGCTCTGGCGTCCTGTCCAGCCCTCACTGTCTGCTGCTCTGCCTGCTCTCTGCTCTGGCGTCCCGTCCAGCCCTCACTGTCTGCTGCTCTGCCTGCTCTGCCTGCTCTGGCGTCCCGTCCAGCCCTCACTGCCTGCTGCTCTGTCTGCTCTGCCTGCTCTCTGCTCTGGCGTCCTGTCCAGCCCTCACTGCCTGCTGCTCTGCCTGCTCTGGCGTCCCGTCCAGCCCTCACTGCCTGCTGCTCTGCCTGCTCTCTGCCCTGGCATCCTGTCCAGCCCTCACTGTCTGCTGCTCTGCCTGCTCTGCCTGCTCTGGCGTCCCGTCCAGCCCTCACTGTCTGCTGCTCTGCCTGCTCTGGCATCCCGTCCAGCCCTCACTGTCTGCTGTTCTGCCTGTTCTGGCGTCCTGTCCAGCCCTCACTGCCTGCTGCTCTGCCTGCTCTCTGCTCTGGCGTCCCATCCAGCCCTCACTGTCTGCAGGTCCTGTTCACCTGAGCCTTTTCTGGCTGGGTTCTGCTGCACAGGGCAGCCTGGCCCTCTAGCTGGTGCTGTGTGACGGTTAGTTTTGGATGGATGAAGGCTGTGCATGTTTGGCAGGAAACCACAGCAATGGTGTTGCGTCCAAGAATTTCTCTTTGCCCTGCCTGGTAAAAGAAGTGTTTGTCAGGACTCTTTAAACATTTTGTTTTTTCGTTTTGTAACTATTAAGTATCTTGGGGTATGCAGAGAGGAGGAGAGACAGAGGAAGATCCTCTGAATCACTTCCCAGTTGGCCACAACAGCCAGAGCTGCACTGTCCTGAAGCTAGGAGCCCAGAGCCTCTTCTGGTTCTCCCACGTGAGTGCAGGGTCCTAAAGCTTTGGGCCGTCCTCTACTGCTTCCCAGGCCACAAGCAGGGAGCTGGATGGGAAGTGGAGCTGTCGGGATATAAAATGGTGCCCATATGGGATCCTGGTGCTTACAAGGTGAGGACTTTTGCTGCTAGGCCACTGCGCCAGGCCCCTTTCATTGTTTTTTCATTTTATTTTATTTTATTTTTTAAGATTTACTTATTTTTATTCTGGTGGAAGGAAGAGAATGTGAGAGGGCTGCACTGAGCAGCCTTACCACATCAGTACCTGGTGATGGGGGACAGTCACTCAGTGTCATCCTAGAGTCTCCAGCGTGGAGCATGGAGGGCATTGCTCAAGTGGTTTCGTAGTTATGAGGTATTGTTGATTTTGTTGTTCCAAGGTTGAGGAAATCCTTCCAAAATCCATTGGCTGGCATAATCCACCTTAGAGTCTCGTCTCACCCAGATACGTGCTGTCAACACTTGGCTGGGAGAGTTGTCCAGTTTGTTCTGCCCTCCGTGGTACTAGATGTTCTCTGCAGGCCTCAGTGATCTGTCATGTGCCCCATGTGCGTCTGGGCATGCTGTCCATGCTGTCCACTGCACAGGCTGCCGGAACCGAGAAGGCCCAGTTCTGACTCATGCACTCCAACATCAGACTGAAGATCCTGTGATTTTCTCTGTGGTTGGACTTTTGAGGCCATCGCTCAAGTTGGGGGTGTTCCCAAAGAAACTTCAACCAGAGGTGACCCTAGACCTGACTCCCGTGTGTGCCAGCCAGTGAGGGGTCTGGCTTGTCTGTCACCCACATCAGCCTACGCAGATACTGGTGGTTGCAGTTGTTGGGTCAGTCCCATCTCCAGCTCCATCTCATACGCAAACTGTGGATGCTGCGGCCCAACCCAACCCCGCTCACCATGCACTGTGCTCACATGCATACCAGCAGGAACTGCAGCTTAGTCAGAGCAAACTCCCAAGACTCTGCTAGGCCACTCCCAGTGGCAGTTTCTGTACAGCAGACTGATCCAGTCGCTCCTGCGTTCCGTTTGTTTCTGTACTCATCAGTGGGTGCGTCAGCCTAGCTCAGCCAGACTGACTGTACTGTCCAGCCCAGTGTTACGCTGGCGGGTGCTACTGCCTGTCCAGCCAGGCCTGTTCCCTGGCCTGGTTCAAATGCTCACCAGTGGGAGCTGTAGCCTATCAAAGGGATGCCGCCAATTTCCTTACTAGGCCCATTCCCAGTCCTGGATCTTGCACTTTCCAGGAGTACTGCGGTCTAGCCTAACAGGGTTTGCATCCCCGGCCCACACCCCAGCACTGCTAGCTGCTGCTGTGGCAAAGCCTGACCAGCCTGTACTTACTCTGGCTCAGCATACATCAGTGGATATGATCACTTAGCTGAGCCGGGCTTTCTTCCTAACCCAGCTCACATATAGGCCAATAAGCGTTGTAACCCTGCACAGCCTGATCTGCCCCAAGTCCCAGCTCTCATGCTCACCAATGGGAGCAGTGGCCCAACAGGGGAGCCCCTCAATCCCCTACCAGGCTCCCCCTGTCCCCTGCCAGGTCTTAAGTGTGCTGGTGGGTGCTGCGGCCCAGTCTGGCATGCTGCTTCACCTTGGCACTTGCTGTTGGGTGCTGCTCCCTGGCTTGACTTGGTCTGCCCCCAGTTCCAGCTCAGGCTGGTGGGTGCTGCAATGTAGCCCAGCTTGGACAAACCCCAGTCCTGGTCCTAATGTGAACTGATGGCGCTAGGGAAGTGTCTCTGTTGATGGTCGAGTGTGTGCAGCCTTTCATGGAGTTTGCTGTGCGGTGCGCTCAGCAACATTGCTCCTTCTCTTTGGGCTACACCCTGCACCCCTTGGTTTTACCCATATCCCTACTGGAGCACAGAACCTGGATTTACGTAGATTTATTTATGTGAATGCTGCTGAAGTAAAACAGCCGAATGCCATTAGCACACCTCTTCCTTTCCGCCTTCCTCCCCTCCCTTTGCTGTTGGCATTTCTGTGTGGAGTCGTGCCCCTTTTCAGCGCTGCTCCCCTCTGGCAGGTACTGAGCGCAGACCTCTGTTGCTCTGCTGTGGGTTGTGAGCAGGACTGTCCTGTGCACTGAGAGGCTGTGGACAGCTGCCCAGAGGATTGTCATTCCTGCTCTCCTTTGCTTCATGGTTTCAGAACCGAACACATTTCTGTTTTTGTTCCCCAGTAAGCAACCAGCTTCAAAACTTCTCTTTAAAAAATAAGATAAATGGGGTCCAGCACAGTAGCCTAGTGGCTAAATCCTTGCCTTGCATGCGCCGGGATCCTATATGGGTGCCAGTTTCACTTCCCATCCAGCTCCCTGCTTGTGGCCTGGGAAAGCAGTTGAGGAAGGCCCAGGTCCTTGGGACCCTGCACCCGCGTGGGAGACCCACTCTCCTTTCCTCCCTCCCTCGCTCCCTCCCTCCCTCTCTCCCTCCCACCCTTCCTTCCTTCCTTCCTGGAAAGGCAGATTTATGGAGAGATGAAAAGACAAATATCTTCCTGCCTCTTCACTCCCCAAGTGGCTGCAACAGCTACTTTGGAGCTGAGCTGATCTATCCGAAGCCAGGGGCTTCTTCTGGGTCTCCCACATGGGTGCAGGGTCCCAAGGACTTGGGTCAGCTCCAGTGCTTTCCCAGGCGACAGCAGGGAGCTGGATGGGAAATAGAGGAGCCGGGACATGAAGCAGCATCCATATGGGATCCCAGTGCGTGCAGGAGGGAGGGGAGTAGGCAGTCGGGCAGTGGTGCAGGGCTCCTTTTCCTCTCTCCAAGGGTTAGGCAGGAAGGAGGGGAGGAAGGAGCCCAAGAAGCTGGAGGATCTGGGAAAGAAGTGCCTGTGTTGTGATCGATATTTGGGATAACTTTTTTTTTTTAAGATTTTATTTTATTTTTTTTATTACAAAGTCAGATATACAGAGAGGAGGAGAGACAGAAAGAAAGATCTTCCCTCCAATGATTCACTCCCCAAGTGAGCTGCCACGGGCTGGTGCGCGCCGATCCGAAGCCGGGAACCAGGAACCTCTTCCAGGTCTCCCACGCGGGTGCAGGGTCCCAAGGCATTGGGCCGTCCTCTCCTGCTTTCCCAGGCCACACCAGGGAGCTGGATGGGAAGTGGAGCTGCTGGGATTAGAACCGGCGCCCATATGGGATCCCGGGGCGTTCAAGGCGAGGACTTTAGCCGCTAGGCCATGCTGCCGGGCCCAGGATAACCTTTTTTTAAACATTTGTTTGCTTTCAGTGGAAATTGATACCGAGACTGATAGATACTCAGTGTATCCCTGTTTCCCTGAGAAGAAACGTGGAGGAAATCATCTTGCCCAGGTTGCACAGCCAGTGGCAGCAGTGGAGGCCCCGTGTGCCTAGCCTGTGGTAGAGACCTTGCCAAGCCGCTGATGCCTGAACAGTGCTTGGGAAGTGGGGGCTGCTCTGCTTAGTGGAATGTCCTGAGGAGTGAACAGAGGAGCTGGACTTCGGTGTCTCTGGGAGGACCCCTCCTCAGAGCATCCTTCCAGAACCCCCGGATTTAAAGGTGTGGTAGTACCATGGGCTGAGCTGCCGGGGGCGGGGTGCTGGCAGCCCATCGTGGGGCACTGGTTTGAGTCCAGCTACTCTGCCTTCCATCTGGCTGCCTGCTGTAATGTGCCGGGGAAAGCCATGGAAGGTGGCCCGGATGCTGGGCCCCTTGCTGCCCATTTGGGAGGCCTGGATAGAGTTCCAGGGTCCTGGTTTTAGCTGCTGTGGCCCCTGGGCAGTGAAGCTGCAGATGGAAGACCTCTGTGTCACTCTGCCTTTCAAATAAATCTTTGATAAAAGGGATGTGACGCCAGCTTAGGACAGCGCGATGTGATTGTATCAGTTCTGTCCTCAGATTCTGTCACCTCCGAGCTAGAAGCTGTTGAGAGTTTGTCGCCTCCAATGTCTTAGCAGTGAGGACATGGCTAGGGTCGGTGACGTCCTGTGCCTGGCAGGATTCTGGAGAGTGATCTGCACTTGTTTGTGACAGTGTCTGTGAATGTTCCTATAATAGACCTTTGAGGAGATTTGAGGAGATTCTGTCATCTGAATAGGTACGCTTGGAATCGGTGCTCGTGTCTGGGGAGATCTGTCTGCCTTCTTTGAGCTGTGTTTGCTTAGGGCTGGACTCTCTTGCCCAAGTAGTGTTACTCTTTCTGGAGAAAGGCTTCATTTGTGCTTTTGCCTGTCTGGGATACATCATGTTCCCTATCTGAGGATAGGGCACCGAGAGTTTTCTAAGGGTCACCTGTCCCCTGATTGTACGGGGCCAGTGTGGGTGCTGCACTGGTGGTGCTGCGGGGGCTGCAGGAGGGATGCAGGACGTGGGGCTCCCGGCCCTGTTGGCAGACAGGCTGCCTCTGACCTCTGCGGCCTTGGGAACCACCTTTTCTTCTGCTCAGTTGGCCACGAGCCCAAGCGTGGTGTGTGTCCCTCTGAAGGCCCCTGGACAAGAGGAGGGGTCCCTCTGCACTGGGCCTTCCCTTTTGACTGTCCTGTCTGGGAAGACAGCAGTGGTTACAGAAAGGGAACACGTGACTTCTTCACCATGAGGAATCATCGAGTGCTGGTAATATGCAGAGCTCCAGCAGTGTTTTCTTTCCTAATGACCTCTGTCTAGCATAGATTTCTGTTTTTATGATGAGCGCAATGATTATTAGGTTAGATATTTATTTGTCCATTTCACAAAATTGCTTTGAGAAGATGTGCCCAGTAGTTTAGGAAAGAAAAATGGTGGTCCCTGCCTTCAAGGGCATGTTGAAGCACCAGGGAGCTCGTGTGTTCATGTTAGGACTGACCAGCCAGGGAGATGCAGACAGCGGTCTGAGTCCTCACTTCCCTCCTTCAGGGCGGACTCCAGAAACTTCTGCAAGTGGTGGCTCTGCACTGGATTATGAAGATAGGTGGGATTTCGGCAGGTAGAAGTGAGCATGACAGATAGCTGGAACAGGCTGGCCATTCCCGCTTGGATTGGGCTGTGAGTCATGTGAAGTAACCCTAGCATGCAGCCTGGGGGAGCCATGCCAGTGCTTGAAGCTGGCCCTGGTGAAGGTTAACTAGTGGTCAGCCAGCCAGCTTTGTATAGGTCTCTGCTTACGGTCAGTTGGTGCAGATTAGTGGTAGAACTAGCATTGGACGCTGGGCTATGCTCAGAACCCCATTTGTTTCCCTGAATTGTACATCTTACAAAGACAGGTTGGTGCCAGACCTTCAAAAACAAGGGCACCGCACCAGGGCGATCCATTTACTGTTGAAGCAAGCGAAGAGGCTTCATTGAAGGTTTGTGAAACAGACTCCTTGGGGTGTTCTGGGTTGCCGATTGGAGAGTTGAAAGATGATGGTGGTTGGGCTCAGCCTGATACTCTAGTGGCTAAAGTCCTCACCTTACAAGTGCTAGGATTGTGTATGGGCTCCAGGTCTCATTCCAGCAGCCCCGCTTCCCATCCAGCTCCCTGCCTGTGGCCTGGGAAAGCAGGGGAGGACGGTCCAAGGCCTTGGGACCCTGCACCCTTGTGGGAGACCCAGAAAGGTTCTTGGCTCCTGGCTTTGGATCAACACAGCTCCAGCCATTGCGGCTGCTTGGGGAGTGAATCATCGGATGGAAGATCTTCCTAACTCTCCTCCTCTTTGTATATCTTTGTATGCCTTTCCAATAAAAATAAATACTTTTTAAAAAAGAAAGATTATGGTGGTATCAGCCAGTTGGAGGATGAATGAGAGAAAACAGCTTGATGACATTAGAGGAGCTGAGATTGGAGGGGAGGTAGGGCAGTAGTTAAGAGCATCTGGTGCTGGCATGTAGGAATGGCATGTCATTCCTCGTGGCCTGTGAGCTTGTGCTGTGCACACAGTAAATCCTCAAGCACATGACTTCATTTTATCTTCTCGGTAATACCTGTGCTTTGAAACTTGGCACCCCTCAGGTCTGAGGAAGTCCTGCATGCGACACCTGAGGCATTGTGCTCATAAAGATACCTCCTTAGGTTGCTGCTCGGAAGCAGTCTTTGAACCAAGATAGGCCAGGTCATATTATACAAACTTGAACTTTACCACAAAGTGTGGTGCAATACAGAGCACTACAGGCTGGGTAATTATGTTATTGGTAAGGTGAGCCAGGAGTTATCCAAGTGTGAATTCCTAGTCTGCACATGACAGGGGTTCTGATGATAGGAGCCAAGCCGGAGTTCTGTGAAGTCTTGCCCGTGGGCCTTCTCTGGTACACCTCCACATGCACCCCACCTCACGTTGAGATGGCTACCTCAATGGGAACACGTTGAGATAGCTGTGTTAAGGCATATGGGGGGGAATCAGGAGAAATCCTAACAACCTCTTAATAGGAGGTCATATGCATAGAGCAGGGGGGCACCCCAGAGTGGAGCAGGCGGACAGGAGGAAGCTTGTATCCCAACCCTGAAGACTCCCAGTTCCTCACCAAGGACTTTGAGTATGAGCACCGAGGACTACATCCCAACTGCCAAGGAGACCACGGGGAAATGGAGTGCCTTCGGAGGCCGAGAACTCTGAGGTCACCCACCCCCTACTTGGATCTACCACGTGGGATGGAAGAAGCCCAAATCCTGCCTTGCAGGATCCAAGGTCATCGGAACAACAACCAGGAGCACTGAGCAGTCGGCAGAACCAGAACAGTAAACTTCCTTTGGGACTAGGGAGAGGAGCTTTCTCTGGTCCTTGCCTGGTTCCGACTTTAGGTCCCCACTCTCTCTCGTAATGACCATCAGGATTGCTCCAGAAACCCCCAAAACAAACAAACAAAACTAGAATAGATAGAGAACAACAAGGAAAGCTTAGAAACAGACAGGAAACGGTCAGCGGGGAAGCACTTATAACTCACTGGGTGGGACACAAAGATTAGTTACTCCTCACTGGGGTATTGAAGATTTCTCTGCACACCCCTCCTATAACTGTTCACAAACTGTTGACATATGTCTTGTTAGAGTTATAGAGTTAGATTACACAAAACACAACCAGGTTCAGCAAAATCATGCTTCAATGCTATAAACTGCTAAATACTAAAATTAAAATAGACATGAGACAGCTGCATAGTAATCTATAGCCATTTCAAGGTGTATAGAACCTGGTTGTATATAAAGTAATAATTGAAATGTCAATGTAGAAGTCACAGGATGTGGTTCAGAACTTAACATTCTTTTTTTTTTTTCTCTTTTAATATATTGGTTACTCAATACCATGTCAAGTAATTCCATAATGTTATAAATTGTTACTGATGTAATGTCAGGGTTTTAACTGATCGGGATGATACTCTGTCAGCTCTCCCTTCAGACCAGAGATGGTCTCCCCAAGAAACCGTTGAACTTATCTGGACAATAAGATGCTGGACTTTATGCTTGGTGGATGCTTGCAATGAAAGAATCTCAACTGAACTTGAACTGTGGTAATGCAACAAGGTGGAGGAATCCACCATGGAGGGGGTGGGGAGGGGCGGGGGGATCCCAGAGCCTATAAAACTGTGTCACATGATGCAATGTAATCAATAAAAAAAAAAGAAAAAAGAAAAAAAGAGAGATAGCTGTGTTGGTGGCATCTGAGTGGGTTTAAAGCAGGATTAAAGCCGTGAAATGTGAGAAGGTGCTGGCAGCCTGTGAGCCGGCCCCCGCGCTGCCCTTTCCAGAGAACACTGTGCCTGGCCTTCTTGCATCCTCCTATAGGGGACCTCCTGGTACTTTCCAAACACCTTCCTTATCAGCTTCCTGGCAGCTGACTTGGGACCAACTGACCCCAGCATTGAAGTCTTGGAACAAGTTCAGACCCTTCCTTCTGGGGTTTGCTCTGGCTCTGCGTATTGCTGTCAGCATCTAGACTGGTCATGTCTGACCCCAGTGGGAGCAGCCCGGAGCAGTCCCAGGCGCCTGGCATGCGGTATCAGCTGTCAACACGGCTCTTCCAGCCAAGGGAGGGGTGAGCCTGAAGGTCACAGCAGGCCTGGGGGGAGCGGCTCCTGTAGAGCTTTGGTTGGCTGTGGATGGGGGGGGAGGTTCAGGTTAAGCTCCTTTACAAGTTGTTCTGTTTCCTTTCCGTCCGGAGCCTGTCTTTTTTAGTGGGGCTCTACTGCCATGGGGGACCAGCAGAGAGCCTCCTGGAGTGCACACGGCCTGCCGATCCGACAGCAGGCAGCTTCTGGCCGACTTACGAAGCAGTTCCGACTGTTGTTGAGTGCACATTTATCACACTGACCTTGGCACTGGGGCTGTGAGCAGGAAGGAATGCTCCCTGCCTTGGGGCAGTCTTGGGTCGGCTTTGCCTGGTGGAGCAGCACTGCCTGTGTCTGAGTTCCCTGGTGTGGATGGAGGCTGGGCTCCCTCACTGAAGGGACGGTGGTGGAGGCAGATTGCTGAACAGCCCCTCAGCGTGTCCCTGCTGAGCAGAGGGGCCCAGAGCCTGCTCCGCTCTGCCTTGCCCACATGTTTGCCCTGGTCTCATCTCAGCAGCTCCCATTCACTTGTGTTCACTGTCCTGGCCTCCTGCCCCGCAGCTGCCGCTGGAAGCCCGGAACTGAGTGAGGGCCCTGGTGACTGAGGGTTCAGGCCCACAGGAGCGCATTCTGGGTGTGGCTTTCCACCTCCTTTTCTTCTCAAAATCAATTTGGAGAAAAGTTTCATTTGCTTAGGCCTACTTGTGTTCTCTGCGGGGTGTGTGCTTTGGTCATTTTGGTAGCCTGTCAGGACGAAGGTTGGTAAAAACGTGTGCTTGGTTTCCTGTCATGAACTGGCATGTCTTTGAACTTGGATTCCTAATTCTCTCCTCCCCGGCAAAGAATGTGCAGTGCTCCACGGAGTCGGGCCTGGAGCGCCTCAGAATGCAGGGAGCAGAGCTGAGGAGTCTGTTCCAGGCACGGTCCAGTCCAAGGGAGGAGGTGGCAGAGGCCCTCTCTGCCCCGCATGTGCCTTCTCGTGCTTCATTGCAGAAAGATCATGAGAGATTATTCAGTGTTGGGCCAGCGAGGGTAGTGATAGGCTCTCAGGCAGAACCCTGGAGGTTGCTAAATGGAGCGTTCAGAGAGAACTGTGGATAATGTTAAGTTGTTAAGTGTCTTTCTTCTTTTTTTTTAATCATTATTTTTGATCAGGCAGTAATGATGCCAGCAGGAGCTTCTGAGGAGCACAGCCCAAGCCACTTGCTCCAGAATGAGAGCTTGCTCTCAGTCCCCAGAGCCTTTGTGAGCCCCCCTCCCCAGGTGGAAGTGAGAGCAAATCGGGGCAGCAGATTCTCCCCACAGACGGAGGTGTGGAGCTGTGTGGGCTGGGGACAGGAAAAGGGAGCGTGTGAGGAGGCCGTGAACTGGGCCTGCAGGGAGGGAGGACACGGTGGGCGTGGGGAGAGGGCCAGGCTGTCCCAGTGAAGCTGGACCCCTGGTGGGACCAGGACAGCACACAGGAGTCCCTGTACCAGTATGTTGCTGAAAGGCACATCTGACAGCTGGAACCAGAGCACAAAAGCCCGCTCAAGTGAAACTGGCTTGTTGTGTTTCTGCACTGTGTCTGATCCCTTAGTAAACAGTTGAACAGTTTGGGATCATTCCAGAGTGGGTGAGTTTCCAAATTACAGTTGTGTTCAATAGTCTAGTTAGTTGTCCTTTTTTAAAATAGAGGGTCAGAAGCCTCCGGATGCCAGCCCTGGGCTAAGTGCCTCCTTGGGTAAGCTGGTGCGATCCTCAGATGTTGGCTGGCACGGGAGGGCAGGGCTTCCTGGCAGACCTGCCCTTGCCTGTGCCCCTTCCTGAGGGTCTGGCTCATGAGGAACTCCCATTATGTGCAGCCCTAGGAGCACGTGAGTGCCCCAGCCGCAAGTGGAGCATCTCACCCGTAGACAGATGAGACACCGGAGAGACGTCCTCAGCCCTTGGAGACCTGGAGCCCCTTGCTTGGAAGTTACTGGCTGCCTGGTTACCTGGGCCTGTGCTTTTGTAACCCTCATCTCTGCAGATATGTAATGACCCTTGCCGATGTGCCTGTCAGGGGAGTGGATGGGGAGCAGATCATCTGCTAAAAAGCTGGTCGGGCCTGTGGCCAACATCCCAATTGGCAACGGCGGTTCCGATCCCCACCGTTCACTTTGGCTGCAGCTTCTGGTGCTGTACCTGGTGAGGCGGTCAAAGCTGGCCGAGGGCTTGGCTCCCTGCCACCACGTGGCCCAGTGGCTGTTGGAGCCATCTGGGGAATGAACCAGTGGATGCAGGATCTTGCTCTTTTTTTTTGGTCACTGTGTCATTCTGCATTTCAAAAAATGAATATATTTATTTTTTTTTAAAAGGCTAAACCCACAGTTAACATTTTCTAGGGTGCCTGGAGCAGAGCAACTTACCAAAAGACAGACTTTCTTACTCTAGTTTTGATCTAAACACCTGTTCTCCTCTTCCCTTTGTGGTGGTACAAGAGCCATGCACATGGCTGTGCGAGCCACTGCGGGTTCAGGATAGGGCTGAGCTGCACCGTGAGAGCTGCTTTGCTGGGGCAGTGGCCGTGAGCTTGAAGCTCGGTTCCTAGGTGATTACAGAGCAGTGCAGCCTCAGGAACAGAGCGCCCCACTAGCGTTTTCCTCTGCCTTTGTAACATGGAAATCCCAAGGACACACAGGAGTGGAGAGGCTGTGGGGAGTCAGTGGGTGGCAATTCCTAGCTTCAGTGAGTGTTGGTCCTGGCTGTTGAGGAGTGCCTGGCCGTGGCCGTGGAGCTGACCTGGGAGCTGCAGCCTGTTCTTGGAGGCCATCCCCTCTCCACTTTGGAGAGCCAACCTGGACTGAAGACACAATTCCCTTGCCTCTGAGAGGCAGCCTGAAATCCCAATAGGGGAGTTGAGTTGATTGTTTAGAATTAAAATGCTAATTTTCAGATAGCAACTTATTTATTTATTTATTTATTTAGAAAGAGTTGTTCGATTTGAAGGGCAGAGAGCGGGATGAAGAGGCAGCTCTTCATCCACGTGGCTGCAGTGGCTGGGCTGGGCCAGGCTGAAGCCAGGAGCCTGGAACTCGATGCCGGTCTCCCAGGCAGCTGGCAGGAGCCCCGGTGACTTCCTTTTCCTTTCCTTTTCCTGTCCTGACTTACAGTCAGAAGCAGAGACAGAGAGAGAGTTTTTCCCATCTGCCGCTTTACTCCCTCAATAGATACAACTGGAGCTGAGCTGATCTGAAGCCAGGAGCCACGAGCTTCTTCCGGGTTTCCCAGAAGGGCACAGGGTCCCAAGGCTTTGGGCTAACCTGCTGCATTAGCAGGGAGTTGGAGTAACGGGGACTCTGACAGTGATGTCATCACTGCGGGCTGCAGTTTAGCTCACTGTGCCACTTTACCAACACTTAAATCATGGCTTTCTTACGTTGAAAATCTTCGTGGGCTTATGAAAATGTTACTGTTGAGCTGTGTCTAAAGCACATGTGCCAAGCCTGTCTTGTGTAGTCAAGCACACGACACGCAACAATGCACACAGGGTTCTTGGTGAGTGAAAATGTGCTTAGACACATGTTGACCTAGCTGAGTTTCTGTCTTCCTTTTTTAAACCTCCAGTGGGTAGATGTTTTCTGATGTTACACATTTATAGACCTGAGTTACTCTTTGCAGCTACTGCTTTATATTCTCTAGTATGGATATACTCTATTTTTTTTTTTTTATTATGATAAAAGGTTTTGAGCCCGGTCTCCTCTGTGTGTGACAGGCACCCAAACGCTTGAAACCTCCCTGGTGGCATTAGCAGGAAGTTGGATCTCCCTGAGGCCAGACTGCGTGGACACCCGCACCTTGTTAGTGTTTCTCGGAGAGTCGTTTGCGTGTGTGTCTGTGCATCCATCTGCCCAGCTTCCCTGAGGATCACATCCAACATGCCCATGGTGCGATTGTTAAATCTAACAGGATCAACAAGTTGACACATCACTCTATCGGACTATAGACTCTCCTTGGACTTCATCAGTGTTTTTGTGAGCGTTCTTTTTCTTTGCTTGGGTCCAGTCCTACAGGCGTAGCTCCGCTATTGTTGCAGTGAGGGTAATGATGCACAGATGGTAAGTTCATGCAGTTCCAACATACAGTCCAGTGGGTTTTTGGATAGAGTCATGGAGTTGGAGCGCGGTCCATGCCCCTTAGCAGTCCCTCTCCTGGGGCCCCTGCCATCACGCCTCAAGCTCTGTGCCCTGGCTTTTGTATAAACTGGAGTGGCACAGTAAGTGGCCTTTGGTGCCTGGCCTCTTTCCCTTAGAGACTCAGGTCTTCAGGTGTTTTTATACAGGAATATATAATATAATATAAATGACATGTAAAAGATGTATGATATGTGACATATCATACAAATAATTATATTGTATATCGTACGATACATGTATATATAAAAGGGTATATATGACATGCTGCATATTTATACTGCTGTACACATGGATAATTCATATGGTTACACATGTTTATTATATGGTATTTTAAAATTATTTTATTTTGATAATCTTTACATGGTTCATTAGGGCAGAAAGGGTCAAGGGCTACAGGAAAGTGGGTAAGACCATTGTTTCCACATTTTCTCTCTTTTTTTCCTCCTGTATCTGGGGTAAGGGGGGAGATGAAGGGAGAAGTCCCACCCATCCCAGGTTCCAGATGTGAGGCATGCTCCGAGGGCGCTGCTCAAAGTGGTTTGAGTTCTGAATTGCTGCCAGTCTCGCCATTCCAAGCACGATGAAATCTCTCCAGAATCCACTGGCTGACATAGTCTACCTTAGAGTCTCCGTTTGCTCACATTTTCATTGCCAACACATGGCTGGGATCGTTGATTGATTTGTTCCGTCCTCCGTCCTCTGTTGTGGTGCCAGGTGTCCTCTGTAGGTTCTGATGGACTGCCATATCCTCCATGTGCACCTGGGTATGCTGTCCACTGCTCCATCTGAGCCTCTGACCATGGAACCTGCACTTGTCTTCATGGTTGGGGTTTTTAGTCCTGCAGTTCGATTGGGGGGGATCCCCAAAGAAATTTCCTCTGAGGTGATTCCAGGCCAGATTCTTGTGTGTACTTGCCAGTACAGGGTGCAGCACAGTCTGTCACCCCAATTAGCTTATGGTTGTGGTTGCAATTGCTGGGTCAGTTCTGGTTCCAGCCTCATCTTCTACACAAACTAGCCCAGCTTCTTTTACAGGATCAGTCCAGCCTGATCCTGCCCACCACACACTTGGCTTTCACATAAACCAGTGGGAACTGCAGCCTAGTTGGAGCGACCCACAATAACCCTCACCCGGCCTGCCCCCTGTCCTGGTTTCCATGCTTGCCAATATATACATCAGACTTGTCTAGTCTGTCCCATATCCCATTCAGCTCACATATGTGTCAATGGGCGTTGAAGCCCAGTTCAACCCAAACAGTCCTTACTATCCAGCCCCCACACATGCTGGTGGGAGCCGTTCTGCCCAGCCACCCCTGCTCCAGTCCTGCACTCTGCAGGTGATTCTGCAGTTACACTTGACAGAATTATCCCCCAGTGCCAGCCTCTGTCAGCTGATGCTGCAGCAAATCCCCACCAACCTCACCCACTCTGATTTATGCGTGCATCAGTAGCAACAGTCAGCCCAGCCTGGCTTTTCCCTGATCTAGCTCACATGAGGCCCACAGGTGTTGTAGCCCTGCTTGGTCCGGTCCATCCCCCAACCCAACTCATGCTGTCAGTGGGAGTGGTGGTCCAGTAATGGAGCCCTCCACATTCCCTCTACTTGCTTTGCCCCCTCCCCCACTGGTTCTCATGTCTGCTGGTTGGTTGCTGTGGCCCAGTCCAGCATGTCCCACCTCGCCTGGGCATTTGCCCATGGGTGCTGTAGCCTGGCCTGGCCCGGCCTGGCCTTCCCCCAATTCCAGCTCAAGCTGGTGAGGGTTACAATCTAGCGCAGCCCAGGCGGCACCCAGTCCTATCTGTAATGTGTACTGGTATGTGTTGTGACTGAGTGTGGCCTGACCCACACTCTGTTCTGGTGCTCGGATTTACCAGCGGGTGATGTGATCTGGTTTAGCCTGATCTTCCCTCGACCTGTGCCAAATGTATGCTGATGGATACTGTTCCCTGGCCTGGTCTGGGTGCTCCCTATCATGGCTCTTGCGCTCACTTGCAGGGACTGTGTCCTGACAGAGGAGTTTCCCAAGCTCCTCCATCAGAACCTCTTCTAATGTCAAATCTCACGCACAATGGTGGGTCCGTGGGCCAGCCCTACTTAGTCCACCTCCTGTCCTCGCAGGAACAGTGGCCTTTCCTGACTGGCCTTCAACTGATTCTGGTTCTTACTGTTGGATGTTTCAGCTCAGCCAAGGCTCATCCACAAACACAGCTCCCACAGGGCTCAGTAGGGGCAGAGACCTAGCCTAGCCTGTTCTACACCTACCCTGGTCCAGAGCACCACCTGGTGCTGGAGTCTAACCCAGCTCTGTGTACCCAGCCCCAGTCCACACTTGTGCCAAGGGGTACTGCAGCCATATCCAGAACAGAACGCAGCTCCCACTCCGGCTGTCACACTAACCAGTGGGAACTCCAACTCAGCCAGGGTGTCCTCTTAGCTCCCTGACCAGACCTGTTCCCAGCCATAGATCTTACATGTGCCAGTGGTTGCTCTGACCGAGTTTGACATAGTCCCTCACCTATCTTGGCCTTTGCCTTAGATGCTGTAGCCTGGCCTGACCCAGCCTGCCCATCCTTGGCTCATGCAAACCTGTAGGTGTAAGAGCCTAGCTCGGCATGACGTGTGCTCAAGCCTGATTTTTGTTCTTGCTGGTAAGCTAAGGTTTGCTAGGCCCTGCCTGGTCCACCTCCTTCCATAACCCACCCACACGTTAGCCAACAGTTGGAGCTACTTTGCCCAGCTTGCCTGGCCCCCAGGCCTGGACCTTGTGATCGTCAGTAAGACTTTGTCCCACTGGGGGGGGTTTCACTCCCAGATCCAGATCTCATAGATGCCAGTGGGTGTTAGGTCCTTGCTATGCATAGTCTGCCCTTCCATCTTAGCCTTGTATAAGCTAATGAATGTTGCGGCCCGGCCCACCCCACACCCTGTTTCAGGATACACATGTAGGTGCTGCAGCCTGGACCTGTTGTTGGTCCTTTTACCCGTGAGTGATGGCAGGTTCCATGGTCACTCCTAGCTCAGTCCATCACCACCCCAACTCTTTTTTTTTTTTTTAAAGATTTATTCATTTTTTTTATTACAGCCAGATATACACAGAGGAGGAGAGACAGAGAGGAAGATCTTCCATCCGATGATTCACTCCCCAAGTGAGCCGCAACGGGCCGGTGCGCGCCGATCCAAAGCCGGGAACCTGGAACCTCTTCCGGGTCTCCCACGCGGGTGCAGTGTCCCAATGCATTGGGCCGTCCTCAACTGCTTTCTCAGGCCACAAACAGGGAGCTGGATGGGAAGTGGAGCTTCCAGGATAAGAACCGGCGCCCATATGGGATCCCGGGGCTTTCAAGGCGAGGACTTTAGCCGCTAGGCCATGCTGCCGGGCCCACCACCCCAACTCTTAAGCTGACCAGCGCGACTTACATTTCCACAGGATTGAGTCCACACATTCCACACAGAATCTACCCTCGGACCTGGATCGTGTGCTGGTTCGTGTCATGATCCTGCTTAATGTGACCTGTACCCTGTTCCAACATTCTGTCAGGTACTGGGATCTAGCCCTGCTAGACTGACCCCCAGACTTAGCTTTCGCACGGACTGGCATGTGTTGGTCAGCATTGTTCGGTTGTTAACAAGTCCTACACAGGAATCACATGTAGGCTGGTGTATCAATCTGACCCATATGGATAATCTGGTCTCTCCCTTCCAAACCACCAGGTCTTAGTCCCCTCGCTTACCTTCAAGGAAAGTTACCCTGTTGTTGGGAGTCCCTCAGGATTGATTCCACAGCAACATGCACAGTGACCTCATTCATGGACGTACCTGGGCAGCAATTCCACACCCCCACGACCCCAGGAGCCAGGAGCTTCTTCTGGATCTCCCACATGGATGCAGGTCCCAAGGCTTTGGGCCATCCTCCACTGCTTTTTAGGGTTTTATTTATGGTGTTGCATGAATTTAGTACTTAATGTTTTTGCCCAGTGATATTTTGTTGTATGGGTAATGCCACATCTTATCTGCTCATGTGGATTGTTTTCGGGTATGTGGCTCTTTGGGATAATACTGCTGGGGACACTCAGATTTTTGTGTGGGTTAGACTTCTGTTCTGGGCATCTGCCCAGGAATGGCTGACTGGACGTGCAGTAGCTGTTTCACTGTTTTCCATAGTGACTGCGTAGTTCACCGTGCCTGCAGTGCTGAGTGAAGCTTCTGGTCTCTCCACATGCTTCCCGTCCAGGTCAAGCTCCTGCTGTTGGTTTGTCTGTTTCTGCGCTCACCTCCTGGGCCGTGTGCTTGGTTCTGAAGGCACTCCTCCTGAGCAGGACGCAGGATAACTTTGGGTGCTGTCAGCAGTGAATCTTGATTTGCTGGTGGGTACAGTTCAGCAATTTTTCATACAATGTCTTCTTAAGGCATCTAGGCTAAATGAAAAGCTTCAGTTTGCAAAGGCATCCTTACGAAGCGCTGTGAGCGGAGCTGTGCGAGAGTGTGGCTCCTTCTGACAGTCTTCATTCTTTGGCGTCTCAGTGACTTAGGGTTATCTCACCCTCATTACTGCTTCCCTCTTGATTGCCAGAGAGGTGTCTGGCCCAATTCTATCTTTTAGGTTTTCCCATTTTAATTCAGTCTAGGCAAGGTAAAACTTTTCAGTCGATACTGCGTTTGCTTACTTTGTCTCTCCATCCTGTTTTATTGCTAGGAAGTGCTGAATTGTGTGTTGTTAGTGTAATTTTTTAGATGAACAGAACTCCATGGTCTGCACCATGTTAGGTACTCCGTGACTGGATGGAAGGGTAAGGCAGTGGACTAGTGGACCATTGCAGTACGTGAGGATAGCTGACTTGGGATGGGCTACGAGGAAATCACAGTGTAGATTTACCTCTTATTAAAAGATCATTTAAGATGGGGGAGAGAGAGAGAGAAAGACAGACAGGTGTCCCTTTTGGCTGTTCACACCTGCAGAGCCCCTGACGCCAGCTCTGTGCCAGGCTAAGGCGCTCGGCCAGGGTGGTAGTCCAATTCTTGCATGTGTGGCTTCCTTAGGGGCTGTGCGAGGTTTGAGTGGCTCCGCACTGAGCTCAGACACACTGCCAAGGAATGTGAGTTTTGTTACCATTAGGTCAGAAATCCGCCCTGTATTCTGTTGGATGAGTGGGTTCTGTGCTGGCAGCTGGGGTAGTCCGTTGAGCTTCAGTAGAGACCTGCAGCTCGGGGCCAGCCTTGTGCCATAGCAGGGAAACAATCCTGCAATGCTGGCATCCCATAGGGCCCTGCTTCCCAACCTGGCTGCTCCGCTTGTGATCCAGCTCCTTGGGAATGCACGTGGGAATGCAGTGACTCAAGTATTTGGTCTTCGTACCACGTGTAGGACTCCGAAGATGCTGGGGCTCTTGGGCCTGGCCGAGCCCTTGTTGTGGCATTAGGGAATGCAGCAGGTGGAATCCTGTCTCTGTCTCTGCACCTCTTTGTGTAACTCTCCCTTTCAAAGAAAAAACAAAAATATTTTAAAGCAAACTTCAGCTCTTATTAATGTTTATTTGTAATCTTAACTCTTTGAAGTTGCTTGGTTTGCATATATTTTATAATTTTGTGTAAACAGTAAATTCTTTTTTTTTTTTTTTAAAAGATTTATTCATTTTATTACAGCCAGATATACACAGAGGAGGAGAGACAGAGAGGAAGATCTTCCATCCGATGATTCACTCCCCAAGTGAGCCGCAACGGGCCAGTGCGCGCCAATCCGAAGTCAGGAACCTGGAACCTCTTCCGGGTCTCCCACGCGGGTGCAGGGTCCCAATGCATTGGGCCGTCCTCGAATGCTTTCCCAGACCACAGGCAGGGAGCTGGATGGGAAGTGGAGCTGCCGGGATTAGAACCGGCGCCCATATGGGATCCCGGGGCTTTCAAGGCGAGGACTTTAGCCGCTAGGCCACGCCGCCGGGCCCTAAACAGTAAATTCTAATAGGAGTGTATTACCAAAAAAGTTTGAAGGCCATTGTTTTGCCCTGTCACTCCAGGGGGGTGCCGACGAGACTTAGCACTTGAGCAGTTAGCAGGCAGCTGTCAAGTCCGGGCAGGGTCCAGCACCAGGACCAGGACTTGACGGCCTGCTGAGAAAGCAGCACTGTGGTCCACACTGGCACTCCTGTGTGGGTGAGTGTGGGTGGTGACACCCTGTGGGAAACCTGCAAGAAGCTCCTGGCTCCTGGCTTTGGATCAGTATAGTTGTGGCCATTTGGGGAGTGAACCAGTGGATGAAGATTCTCTCTCTCTCTCTCTCCTTGTTTCTTTGTAACTTTACATTTCAAATTTGAAATACTTATTCTGATGTGCTTGAGGCGTGGCGGTGTGTCGTAGTGGGTTAGCTATCACCTGTGGCACTGGCATCCCACATGAGTACTAGTTCATGTCCTAGTGCCGGAAACCAGCTCCAGCCGAGTTTAGAACTCGCAAAGGGTGCATGGATGAGGCGCAGAGAGGAAAGAAAGAGACACGGACCACTAGGTTTCCATGATCATCGTGGACAATGCGAGAAAGCTGTCCGCTTTATTTATACAGAACCAAACTCTGGCTCAGACTTTTTACGTCATGGTCAAGTGGGTGTTTCTAAGGAAAATTCTGCCATTTGTTTCACCTAAGGCAGGATGTTATCCATCCTGGCGCCCATCAATCAGTAACACATTCCTACTGCAATGTCATTCTATAGCTAGTCTTGAATCAGCTTAGGGGAGGAAATGTATCACAGGAGGCAGGACCCAAAGATGAAAGAAAGAGGGAAAGAATGGGTTTCCCCTACACCTGGAGACTAGCACCCTTGATTAGCATAGGATCAATGAGGACAGCAATAAAAGGCCTTTTTGCTAAAATGGTATCAGCAACACTAACTTCCAGGCTCGCATTGATACTACACATTAACTCCCGCAGAGGCAGACAAATGCCTAAATAAATTACAGGCATCTCAATGGGATTGTCTGGTGTCCATGCTAAGGGAGGCGGAGCTGCATTCAGGTGATCCTAGTGGTATCCCGCCGGAGCCCTGCTTCACACCTTCCTGTCTTCCACACCCATCACAAGGACCCGGCATCCTAGTTTCTCTTTCTGATCCACCTCCTTACTTACTGCCTGGGAAAGCAGTAGAGGATGGTCCAGTTATTTGGGCCCCTGCACCCATGTGGGAGACCTGGAGGAAGTTCCTGGCTCCAGACTTTGGCTGACCCAGCCCCTACTGTTGCAGCCATTTGGGGAGAGAACCAGTGGATGGACAGTCTCTCTCTGTCTCTCCTTCTCTCTTTGTAACTCAGACTTTGAAATAAATAAATCAATAAACTTCTTTTAAAATAAAAAAAGATTTTTAATTTACATTTTTTAAATTGGAAAGGCAGATCTGCAGAGAGAAAGATATCTGCTGGTTCAGTCCCCAAGTGGCCAGAATGACTGGAGCTGAGCTGATCTGAAGCCAGAAGTCAGGAGCTTATTCCAGGTCTCCCACGTGGCTGCAGGGTCCCAAGGCTTTGGGCCGTCCTCTACTGTTTTCCTGGGCCACAAGCAGGGATTTGAAAGGGCCGGGATATGAACCAGAGCATATTTGGTATTCCGGGTGTGCAAGACAAGGAATTTAGCCACTAGGCTACTGTGCTGGGCCCAAAATAAATAAATCTTTAAAAAGAAAGGACAGTGTTTGCTGAGATTAACCTTCTGGAAAGCAGGGATGGAAACCAGGATGCAAGTCAGGTAAAGTGATAGTATCTTGAGGCAGTCGTTACACTTGGGTTTGTTAGTTGGAACACTTGGCTCCTGTTCCTGGCATTCCTGTCCATGTGGCTTCTCCAGCCATCCCCTACCCACTGCCTGTAACTGTGCTAGCATATGGCAGGTCCTGATGCTTGAGACAGGAGTAAGATGCAGAGCCTGCCTGCAGGAACTTCACAGTGAGTCGAGACTCTGCACTAGAGAAACAGGTGGTTTAAAAGGCCAGAGGTTGGTGTTCGGGTTGTGGCTGAAGCTGCTGTCAGAGATCTCTGAGCAGGGCACGTTGGAGTCTTGGCTGCTGGACTTGGGGTCTGCCTTTGGCTGCTGCAGCGGTCAGGGAGTGAACCATCAGACGGGAGATCTTTTTCTCTGTTTCTGCCCCTGTCACTCTGCCTTTCAAATAAATAAAATGTCTTTTTTCTTTTTCTGAAAAAGCACTTGAGGACATGCCTGAGCCTCACTACTGGAATCACAGCTTTCTGTCCCAGGCCTGTGGATGGTGATGGCAGGGCGGTGGGGCTGAGAAGGTGGGAGTGCAGGCTGCTTGCGCAGGCGCGTGGAAGAGCCCAGCCAGAAGCTGATTCCTGGTCCCCGAGAGGCCTGCAGAGCCCTCCAGGCCTGTGCCACCTGCAGGCCTGCTGCTCACCGTCCAGTGCCACCTGCAGGCCTGCAGAGCCCTCCAGGCCTGTGCCACCTGCAGGCCTGCTGCTCACCGTCCAGTGCCACCTGCAGGCCTGCTGCTCGCTGTCCACACCTCCCAGCCTGTGCTCGTGTCTGGATAGAGGAGTGTAAGTATGTGTTGGAGATCTTTCGTGAACCGGAAAGGTCAGGGAAAAGGTGTCCTCGTCCTAGGAACGGCTTGTGCGCCTTTGCAAGCTTTGTTCCTTGTGTTGTAGGGTTTCTGAATCCCGAATACTGCAGCAACCTCAAATTCTTGTCTCGCAGGAAAGAAGAATTTTCATGCGGACGCAGTTTAGTTTTAAAGTAAGATTTATTAGAAAAGCTAAGAAAGGAGACTCCCGTCCTAGTGACGAGAGGGAGTTCTGAGATAGAAAAGACCCTTACCCCCTGCCATAGTGGCAGGAGGAAAAGTTAAAAGACCCTAGTCCCCTGCCATAGTGGCAGGAGAAAAGCTAGAGAGAAAAACCCTAGTCCCCTGCCATAGTGGCAGGAGAAAAAGCTAAGAGAGAAAAAACCCGTATTAATGGTGGAGAAAGCATCTTTTAAAGGTTCCTCTCAAAGATGTTTCTCCATAAACAAAGGAAATTCCTGGTTTCCATGGTACCTGGCCTTGGGACAAAAGGCCAGAAGGGTGTCACTGGCCAACTTCCTTGGTCCCTTTCTAATGATAAAGAGGCCAGTCTGAAGCCCTCCGCCTTGGTAATGGCTGGAGACAGAATTGGGCGGAAGCTTCAGGTGGGGAATAGATATGTTAATGTCACCCTTGTCTCCTGGGGGAAGCACTCTTGATAAAATATGTGTCTTGGGAGAGACGTGTTCTGGTGAATCCAAGACATGGTGGGGAAAATACCCCTTTATATTTGGGAAGAAAAATGACTTTGGGACCCAGAATACCCTAACTGCCTACCACCCAGTCTAACTCCTCTCACACTTGGTGTGCAGTTGGCTTGCCTGTAGGTTTACAGAGCTCTGCAGCCACCACCCAGTCCAGTTTGGCAGCATTTCTTCATTACCTGCAAAGATCCCTCATGGTTGTTTGCAGTCAAAGCCTTTGTGCCCATCCATGCCACCTCTAGGCAGCCATTGCCTGTCTCCTGTCTGTAGATTCTCCTCTGACATTGCCTCGGAGTGGCGTCCTGCAGTGTGTAGTCTTGGCATGCGATGTCTGTGTCTTCCAGGTTCGTCTGTGCCGTAGCTTATCTCAGCAGTCTTTGTTGTTGAGTGCTTGCTGCTGTGTGGAGGTACCACATTGGGATTGTTTCCGCTTGTTTGCCGTTATGAGTGATGCTCCATCATAAGCACTGTGGCTGTGTCACCTACAGATTCCTTGTGGATATACACTTCCATTTGTCTTTGGTAGATATCCAGGAATGGAATTGCTGGGTCATGTGGCAGTTTGTGTTTAGCCTTGTAAGAAACTATGAGATTATTTCCAAAGTTGATGAATTTTGTAGCTGTTGCTCGTCTTGGCTGTTTCTGGGCATGCCCTGCCGGCCAGCCTTGTGGCTGAAGGATACACAGGCACGTCATGGCTAACAGCACATGTGGCAGGGCTGGGGCGGGACTGGGGGACTGAGGGGGTCTGGAAGCTGCTGGAAGTGTCTGGAGTGATCATCTCTGGAACAGACCACTCCGCTGAGAGCCTTCCCTTTGGAAAGCTATGTTTGCAGCTGCTGTTCTGTAAAACTTCTGTAAATCCAGTATATAGTTTTCCCAGTTTTAAAACAAGCAGACTAACAGTTTTTAGCTCGGAGGTGCTTTGTGTCCCCTGTACAACTGTGGCATTTCCGGTATCAGGGTGAGTCTTAGAAGGCAGGGGTGTGTTGTGGCTTGCTTGTGCCCAGTGTTGTTCATAAAATAGGTGGTGTCTTAGTTTGGGGGCAGTGTGGAAGGCATTCTCATGATAGTTATCACAGTACTGCGTATAGTCCATTCTGGCTAGGGGTGTTGGATCTGAATCCAGTGAGCTTGCTAGAGTTGACTTCCGGCAAGGAGATGAGGCAAACAGCACAGCTTTTCCTGGTTCCTGCAGCACTGACACTGCGTGGCGCTGGGGGCGCTGGGGGAGGGACACATTCTGAATCCAAGGAACCCTGAGTGACCTTGAGTTGTCGCAGAGCATGGCTGCTCACTGTCTGGCAGGGGCGTTTTTTGGGATCATAATCCCGAGAAGTGTCTCCTGGGAGAAAGATGTGGCAGTTTGGTTTTGGACCGCCTGCTGGAGACGGATTTCTGTCTCCCCGTCAGAGCATGCGCAGTCAGGACTAGGAACACCCCTGCCACCCTCTTGGTACTTGCTTTTCTCATTTGCATCAGCTGCGTCTCCATTGCCCCTGCAACCATCTGGCCAATGGCTACTGTATTGGTTAGCACAGATACAGAATGTGTTGGCCATTGCTGGAAGCTGTATTGGGCTAGTCTACATCTTTCATTTTTCACACTCCCCTCCCCTAAATACCTGCCCCGGAGCAGCAGAGAGATCTGTCTACCTGCTGGGTCACTTCCCAAGGGCTGCAACAGTACCAGCAGCCAGGAGGCTTCCCAGAGGCCTGGATATTTGGAAGTGTCCAGAACTTCTCTAAGTCTGGGTGACCTTTAGAAATTTAAATTTTGGGCCCAGCGTGATGGCCTAGCGGCTAAAGTCCTCGCTTTGAATGTGCCTGGATCTCATATGGGCTCCAGTTCTAATTCCGGAAGCTCCACTTCCCATCCAGCTCCCTGCTTGTGGCCTGGGAAAGCAGTCAAGGACAGCCCAAAGCCTTGGGACCCTGCACCCGTGTGGGAGACCTGGAAGAAGTTCCTGGCTCCTGGCTTTGGATTGGCGCAGCACCGGCCATTGCAATTACTTGGGGAGACTTTCCAATAAAAATAAATCTTAAGAAAAAGAAATTTAAATTTCATTTTTATTTTAGTATTGCAGAATTGAAGGTTGCAGATCCACGTGGGTCTCTCATTGGGATGGAGAGGTGCATGAGCTGAATGCTGGCTTTTTCTCAGTTCTGTGGGTGTGGAGTAGTAGGGGAGGAAACGCATCCTTCCTTGACGTCAGACTACATCAGTACCAGGGGATGGAAATGATGCGGCTGCTTGGTGTCACCTTCAAGACCCTGACGCAGGGAAGAGTGTTCTGAGAGCGTCACTTGAGTGGCCTTGACTGTTACCGTGTTGTTGTACCATTCTTCATAAGGCGCACTCACTGTTCGTGTCTCCCTCGGTGTGTCCACAGACGTATAGGTGCTTGCTGTATAGTCTGGTCTGGAGTGTTCAACCTGCCTTTATTTCCATCCTTTAAAAGGTATTTGAAGTCCTTTGTTGGCTTAGATGAGCTGTCTGGCCTTTTGTGTGCTCTCTGTTCTTGTTTGGAGTCAGCAGGTAAGCTGGTCCAGTCCTGCAACGTGCTCTGGAGTCGGACCACATTCCATGATATTTTGTTCCCTGAAACTGGGGATTGAATGCAGTGGTCTAGTTGAAGAATCTTCTAAGAATTCTCACCTTGGAGGTCATAAGCGCCTGCTGGTGCAATGGCTGGCCTGTTTGGCCGCCGGCGCCAACCCATGCCCATGTGGGGTTGGGCCTGGCCAGTCTTGCCCCTAGCTCTGATTGCCATAAACCAGAAAGTGCTGCAGCCCAGCCCAGCCCAGCCCAGCCCAGCTCAGCCCAGCCTGCCCCAAGACCTGATTCTCACACTTGCTGGTAGGTGCTGTGGCCTAGTCTGGGTGACTCCTAAGAACCCTACCTGGCCCACCCCCAACCTCAGTTCTTGTATGTTCTAGAGGGTGCTGGCTTGGCCCACCGTCATCTTAGCTTTCATCTGAGGGTGCTGGGGTCTAGCTCAGCCTATACCACCCAGCTCTTGCCTGTGGATGCTATGGCCTGGACTAGCCCAGTCCATTCCCAGTGCAGCTCTCTCACATACCATTGGGTGCTGCAGCCTGTTTGGGGGAACTCCAAAGAACCACTTGTGGTCCTGGCTTTGCTGGGTGCTGCAGTTTAGCATGGTGTGACCTAGCTTGGCCAGCCTGCCCCCAGTCCCCACTTTTGCCTGGCAGGTGCTAGATCTAGCTCAGTCAAGCCTGCCCCCATCCCTGGCTCTTCATGCACTAATTAGGGTGATCCCAAAAAACATCTATGAGCCCTTGTTCCACATGGCTCTTGTGAGCACTGACTTTAGCCTAACCCACCACGGTCCACCCCCAGGGCTGATTCTTGTGTATGTGTGCACATGAGTGCACAGGCCTGGTCCAGGGAGGCCCTCTAGATTCTCCCATCCAGTCTACGCCGTACCTGTTGGTCCAAATAGTCCAGTCTGTGGAAACTCTTTGAAATTGTTTTGTACATGTCAGATGAGGCTTCAGTGACCTCCAGTCCCGGCTCTGATTTGTCCACAGTTCCACAGCTCTGGGCCACCTCGGCCCCCCAAGCATGTGCGCGGTGGAGGCGGCGGCAGTGGCTATGGGATGATCCCAGCCAGTGCGCACCTATGCTGGTGCAGCAGGTGCGCCACCTGCCATCCCTCCAAATCTTTGTTTTGTTTTTAAAGATTATTACCATTATCATTATTATTATTATTTTATTTGCAAAGGCAGATAACACAGAGAAAAGGTCTTCCCTCCCCTGGTTCACTCCCCAAGCAGCCACAACGGCCGGAGCTGAGCTGATACGAAACCAGGAGCCTTTTCCAGGTCTCTCACATAGGTGCAGCATCCCAAGGCCTTGGGCTGTCCTTGACTGTTTTCCCAGGTCACAAACAGGGAGCTGAAAGGGAAGTGGAGCAGCTGGGACACGAACCAGCGCCCGTATGGGATCCCAGCAGATACAAGGCAAGGACTTAGCCACTAGGTTATTGTGCTGGGCCCTGTTTTTTAAAGATGAGGCAACTATTGGTATGAGGCACATTGGTATAAACAGAGTTGGCGTCAAACCAGGCCCAGAATGCCAGCAGCCATTGACTGCTCTCCCAGCAGTGAACACTTGCTTGTCTACAAGACTACCTAGGCAGCTGCTTACAGCTGAGGCGGTTTGGGTGACTTGATTTTCCATCCCACATGTAAGCAGTCACTGACTGTCATCGCTTTTTAAAAGAGGGCAACGTAGAGTGCTAATTAATTTCTACATTATTTTTAATAAGGTAACAGTGTAGAGACTTTAAATAATCCAAGAATGTAGAGAAAGCAAACTGTACAGCCTTTTCAAAAAGATATATTTTTGTTTGAAAGGCAGAATTATGGAGGAGAGATCTTCCACCTGCTGGGTTACTTCCCAGATGGTTGCAGTAGCCAGAGCTGAGCGAGGCGGAAGCCAGGAACCAGGAGCTAGGAGTGTCATCGAGCTCTCACGTGTGGGTTGCAGGGACCTAAGCAAGCGGGCTGCCTTCTGTTGATCTTCCAGGCCATTGGCAGGGAGCTGGATTAGAAGCAGAGCAGCCAGGACTTGAACTGGTGCCAGTATGGAATGCTGGCATTGCAGGCAGCAGTTTAATTCGTTAGGTCACCTTGCTCGCTCCACAGCTCTGTATTTTAATGGAAAAAAATTGTGCTAATGAACAGTATGTTTTCTTTTTGACCAGTAGATATCCTTAGCATTTGAGGAGAGACCAGTATGTGTGGAACATGGCCCTATTGTGTGAAATTAAAAGTTCTGAGATGCTGAAGTGTAAGTAAGGATTTGGGTGGGCCTGAAATGCTGCATTCAACAGGAAATCATCCAGCTATTGAAACAGGGATTTGGATCTTGTTGAGGGATTTGGGAAGATTTCTGTATACACAGAGGGGAAAAAAAATCAACAACGCATGTACATGTGCCAGACTTCTTGTGGTATAGTCACCAACACACTTAGCAGGAATGTCATTGGGAGGTGGGATTTAGGGCAACTTTACTTTTCAAATATAATGCCTTCCATGTTTCCTGTCTCAATAAACCATGCTTGATTTAGTTATCTTGAAAGCATTGCTCTCACGCTGAATGCCTTCTGCTTGTCAGGCATTTAATCAGAGGACAGCCCTCATGGGTACTCTGCAAGGTGCAAGCATTATTCCGGTTTTAACTGATGGACTTTGAAAGCTTGGAGAAGACGCAGTGGGCCAGGATGTGGCTGAGCTGGGCAGAACCCAGCTCTGAGATACTAGGAAGGCTGTGTGTGTTTACTGGACTGGGCACACGTATCTGGTTCTTTGGGAAATTTGGGCTGAGGCTGACGCCTGAGGGGGTCTAGTTGGCTTAGAGGTACTGGCTGTGCTCAGCGCCGTGAGGGGCCAGAGAGGTGGGGATCGGTGCGCACACTGACATGGCTTGGCGACCTTGGGTAAATCTTTGCACCTTTTGGGTCTTTATTTTCTCGCATGTTTTATGTGTTTTGTAAGTGCACTTAGCAGCGTCTCAGAAACAATAAAGTACATTGTGAGTGTGAATTATTTATTTACGTATTTATTTGCTTTTACCAGTCCGGGTTTCAAAGGCATAAAAGAGGGCCTGTTCATCTTGTTACATTTGTATCTTGTGAACAGTTCTGCAGAGAAAGGAGTAGTGTTTCTTTAGAATATTTACGAATACCTATAGAACAGCAGAGTAACATAGAGGGAAATCTCCTTCCTCACCCATTCCCCAAGGCTGGCAGGAGCAGGGCTGGGATGCAGTCTGTTCTCTCAGGAAGCAGCAATGGCTCAGTCCCCTGACCCAGTGTGTGCCGCTGGGGTCAGGACAGGAGCAGGGCTCAGTCCCCTGACCCAGTGTGTGCCGCTGGGGTCAGGACAGGAGCAGGGCTCAGCTCCCTGACCCATTGTCTGCTGCTGGGGTCAGGACAGGAACAGGGCTCAGCAACCTGACCCAGTGTGTGCCGCTGGGGTCAGGACAGGAGCAGGGCTCAGCAACCTGACCCAGTGTGTGCCACTGGGGTCAGGACAGGAGCAGGGCTCAGCAACCTGACCCAGTGTGTGCTGCTTGGGTCAGGACAGGAGCCATCATAACAGAATGGCATGTGGGAACCCCTAGTGGTGTCTTTTTTTTTTTTTAATTAGTAAATATAAATTTGCTTTCAAATGTGTTCCATGGTTGGGAGTAGTCAAGTTCCTTTAGTCTCTGGTGGGCAGGGAAGGGATAAAGGGGAAGGTAAGTTAGGAATAAGACCGCTTCCTCCCTCCTTGCTGTGACTGTGGTGGGCAGGGAGTGTGGGAGATGTTGCATGGCTCCTTACTAGCAGATCACATCAGCGCTGAGGGACAGAGATGGTCCCTGGGGAGAGAGGCTCCTGAGGGTGTTCCTTGAGCAGTCTTGATTGCTCTGAGATGGTGTGGCCTCATTGCACCAGGTGTGAGAGTCCACTTGCCATAGGTGCCAGCTGTCTGTGTTTTGTTATGTCCATAGCCTTAGATGCTTGATGAAGAATTTGGCTACAGCGTTATTCAACCTGCTGTTTCCATCTTTCGGTAAGGCACTCAAGGTCCTCTGTTGAGTCAGGGTACATCTCACTGTGTTGTCACTGCTTACAGTCAGCAGTGGGGTGGTCCAGTCCCACAGCATATGCTCCATGGTGCCCATGCGGTGCTCCCTGAGGCTGGGGATCCAGTGGAGTCCATCCCATTGAGCCCATTGGGCCAACTCCCAAGAGCCCCAGATCTGACTCTTGGGTGCACTGCAGCCCAACCCAGCTGACCTGGTGGGTATTATGACCTGGTTGGGGTGACTCCCTAGAACCCCAACCAGACCCGCTACTTTCTTTCTTTTTTTTTAATTGTTGATTACATTGCATTATGTGACACAGTTTTATAGGCACTGGGATTCCCACCCCTCCCCCGACACCCCCCTGGTGGATTCCTCCACTGTGTTGCATAACCACAGTTCAAGTTCAGTTGAGATTCTTTCATTGCAAGCATCTACCAGGCATAAAGTCCAGCATCTTATTGTCCAGATAAGTTCAACGGTTTCTTGGGGAGACCATCTCTGGTCTGAAGGTAGAGCTGGCAGAGTATCATCCTGATCAATTAAAAGCCCCGACATTACATCAGTAACCATTTATAACGTTATGGAATTAGTTGACATGGTATTGAGCAACCAATATGTTAAAAGAGGAGAAAAAAAAAAGAATGCAAGTTCTGAACCACATCCTGTGATTTCTTTTTTTTTTTTTTAAGATTTATTTTTATTACAAAGTCAGATATACAGAGAGGAGGAGAGACAGAGAGGAAGATCTTCCGTCCGATGATTCACTCCCCAAGTGAGCCGCAACGGGCTGGTGCTGCGCCGATCCGAAGCCAGGAGCCAGGAACTTCTTTTGGGTCGCCCACGTGGGTGCAGGGTCCCAATGCATTGGGCCATTCTCAACTGCTTTCCCAGGCCACAAGCAGGGAGCTGGATGGGAAGTGGAGCTTCCAGGATTAGAACCAGTACCCATATGGGATCCTGGCATGTTCAAGGCGAGGACTTTAGCCGCTAGGCCACGCCGCCGGGCCCCATCCT